>NC_141694.1:1381417359-1382717776 GCF_964263255.1 Lissotriton vulgaris | reverse complement strand
GGATTGTGTTTTGTATTTGCGCAAACAAAGGTATTATGTCCTCAGACAGTTTACCCGCTACCTGCTGTGGTTGTGGCCCCATTCCTTGTTAGCCTAGGTTCACTGTCTGTTGCAACAGTTGCCACGTGTTTGGCCAACCCCCCTGATCTCTTTTGTGGTGGTCCAGTGGCTGTCTGATTTCCCTGTGGGTGAGTGTAAGGTGCACCTGGTTACCCTGGGCTTGGTTTTGAGGATGGGAATTTTTCAGGGATTGGTCCATGCTTATTGATATTTGTTCATGACAGGGTTTTAAGCAGCACCCGTCATCCATGTGGCCCATTCTGTGGCAATAATGCCATTCTCTGAGGTCTGGCTGCTGCCAACCTCCCTGAACTCTGCTATTGTAACTGGGCTGAAACCCTCTGGGGTTCTGTGATGGAGCCCCTTCAAGACTGTTGCCATTTACATGCTTGCGGCCAACACAGCCCCCTCAAGGGAGGTCTTTTTTAATGTGTATTGGACCAGCTTGGCAGTGTCCCTCTGGGGTTCCAACTGGTTTTCCCTGTCCTTTTCCTGTTTCTTTCTGTATTAATTTAATGTGTGGGCCTGTATCTCCCACCAGGGTTTGGTATAAAACCCTACTACGCTGTCCAAACCATATTGTATTTTGGTGGGTGGAGTTGGCATAGAAGAATGCGACCTGGGGCCCATATTGGTCCACGGTTGTCTCTTGTCCCCATCGTAACCTCATTCTGCCAAAAAAATCAGTTATGGTCTCCTCAGATTTAATGCTTTCTGCCATCAATCTCCCAACATCTGGGTTGTCAGGCAATATTTCCCTCAGGTCCGTCCATATCTGGTGCCTGTACGAATTGAATGTGGCTCGTCATTCTCGGTGTTGGTCAGCGTGTCTGCTGGGATGCAGGCACGGGCAAGCACTGTGTTAATCTACTTTCTGATGAGACTGCTTAGCAGACTTTTGACATCACCTATTGCTAGGTTTATTCATGCTGTGTTCTTCTCAAAACATGAGATCCATTTCCCTACCATGTCCAAAAATGGCAGCAATTCAGTCTTAAGCTGTTCTTGTCCATCTGGACCCATGGCATATAGATGGTCCCTGATGTGTCCTTCTGCAGTAGTGGGCACATTTTGGCTTGTGGTAGCATCACTGGTTTCTCTCCAACATAGCATTCTCATCTTCTCAGGTAATCCTGAATGTAGAGAAAGTTCCACTTGGGATCTCCCCCTCCATGCCAGATGCAGTCTTCCACAATAGCCATGTCCTCTGGTTTGAAGGATCCCTTCTCCGTCTTTCGTTCTGGCCCTCCCTTTTGGTCCATCATGCTAACATGTGACACAATGGTCACCTGAATATCTTGCCTTCCTCTCTGGTCACTATCTCCATTGTGGACAGTTTGTCCATCCCAGTTGTTCAGGGGGAGTAGTGGACATCTTCGTCGCTACTCTCATCATGTTCACGCAAAGGTGTCATGCTGCTTCTACCGCGTCTTAATTTACTTTGCAACTCGATCTCTTATTACCTGGTCGGTCCCTCTCCTATGCTGAGGATCTGGTGAGGCTCGGATCCCAGCAGAAGCCTCCCCTCTACTTCCATCTCGGACTCTTCCCTGAGAGGGGCTCTCTCCCTACCCCTGCTCCCCTAATGTGGTGGGTGCCCTGCTCTGTTCTCTCATAGTGCTTACAGAGTGAGAGCTCTTTTTCTCTCCATTCTTAATTCACTACTCTCCGCTAAATCCCACTGTTCTGAGCTATACACTGATCTTCTTGGTAGGAATTTGCCCTCAAACTCTCTTTCTGTTGTCCCTTCAGCCATCTGAGCATACCCTGCGCCCCCTTCGCCATTGGATCCAGGAGGACTGGGACCCTTTTCCTCACAATCACTAGTTGTATCACTGACCAGAACTGCTATGGATCTCCCTCTCATCTGACTGTTTTCCCCTAAACCAGTGGGAGAGCATGTTTTCTGTGCTGTTGGGGTTCAATGGACTGAATGCAACGGAAGGGGGTCTAACTTTAGAGAAGTCTGGCACTGGACTGGTGTGATGCTGGGATTGCCTAGGCCTGCTGGCATGTTAGCCTCTCATGCCTAGATCTAGTAGTTTATTGTTCGACAGGTGCCCTCTGGCTCCCTTGACCGGTGGATTGGTATAGCCTAATGCAGGGATGGCAGGCACTGGAAAGACCACCTCCATTCTTACATATAGAGGGGAGATGCGGACGCCTTTCTTGCTGGTTTAGGATAGTATTCTTGGTCTGGGCCTCCTTGAAGCTGGCCCATAGTTCTAACAGGGGAATGTGATTGCGTTAGTGTGTGCATGCCATTTGTGGCAATACTTGCAACGTTTTTAACTTGTGTGAGAATCCGGTTTGCAAGCACTTTAGCGGTGATTCGATAATAAATTGGGAACATTTTAAGAGACTGATACACTTTAGCTTTTCAGGATTAGGTAATCTCAAATTCTGCTCTGGTCATGGTGAAAAAAATACAAAGGTATTACTGACTACAACTACTTTACTACAAGCTCAATGATGTGTACAGATGCATCAGAACAAACATTTCACAAACACAAATAACAATGCACATGATCCTCACGCATGCATGCAAGGCTCTACACAACAATGGTCCTTCCTACATAAACCATTTAATGAACTATCACCTGCTAGCAAGACACCTGCGTTCCACCTCACTCGGCCTCGCATACCCACCCTGTAACCATCACAGCCACAGCAGTGGCCACTCCTCCTCCTATATCGCTGTCAAGAGCTGGAGTGTCCTGCCCCGCCACATCCAGCATCCTCTCTTGCAAATTTAAAAAAGCCACTCAAGACCTGGCTCTTTGATGGAGACGCTGCGGCCTCAGAGATCAGACACCCTTAGGAGTGACAGTGATGTGCTATACAAATACTGATTGATTGATTTGTAAGTGGGTGCACATTAATTCCCAAACCCCTCCCTGATGCTCCATGAACCCCTCCTTTATCCACCCTTATCTCCTCCCCTTTGGTAGTAAGTATTCCCCATTTTCCAGCCATCCCCCTGTCTCTCCTACACTTAACACAAAACTTTCAGTTATGTGTGTGGAAACTCCATACTCGGGATGGAGATTCCCTCAAAGTAAAAGATAGGAGAAGCGGAAGCTGTGCATGTAGGTTTGTGAAGAGCATTTTGCAGCAGGTTAACAGTACTATCCCAGTGCTACAAAATGTACTACAAAATGCAGTTTATGAATAGGCCCCATAGTATTTAAAGACCTGTTCTTGACTGTTCACGCAACAGGCCACAATGAGTATTAAGTGATATTCCCATAAAACGTCAACTCTATTGGGCTACTGTGTCTTGTCAGATGTAAACCCAAGGCTCCTTGGATGTCAGTTGAATCATACTTCTTATACAGATAGAAGTGAGAATGGAGAAGGAGTAACCAGTAAAAAATGTATGTGAATTTGTAGTTTGACTCACTGACTACTCTCTAAGACCTTTTCATAGTACTGGAATCCTTTGAAAACTGAGTACTCCTGCTTTTAGCAAACTTTATACAATCTCTTTAGTCATATCTCCCTCTGTCTCTATCTCTCCTTTAGCTGGACTTAAGGTTTAATGAATTATGTAGGAGATTATTTGTTCTCTAAAGTGTCATTGTATCCTTCCTCCAATGAAAAAAGTAATGGGAATATCTGTAAGCTTTCAGAGAGAATCAGATTTCAGTCTTGCACGTTTCATAATTCGCCAGCATACTTAGTGCTTGATATCAATTGACGGGTTGATAATTAATCACCAAGGTTTGCACATACAACATTTATGTATTTAATTGCTGGATTGACTTTCAAAGTACTTTTTTACATTCTGATGTATGACTGGAGTGATCATATGCATGGAAGTGTGGGTGCCTTCATATAGCAAAGTAAGTTGCTGATTTAGAACACTATGGGGAACGATTGAAGGTCTGAAGTTCCAAAATTGCTTGCAACATTCCTGGTGGGAACTGTGAGAGAACCTCTCTCTGGTTTTTACCAATAGTAATATGCACCCACAAAGCCACAAATGTTAATCTGTGGCAGCAGGTGCTATATAAAAAAGAAATCATGTTATAAAGCATTTTAGAAAGCTATACAATTTTTGTAGCATCTATGCCTTCTCACAGGGCCAGGTGATGGATAGCTTAAGCACAGGACTTGCATATTTCCTGGGCTGGATATGTTTACCTCTCACTGGGACCGATTCACAAATGTAAACTGAGGTAAGAGTCAAACTTTACGACTTTAAGTGTTCACAAAGGGTATTTACGAGTAGTAAAGTTACTTTTGTCTCAGCTAAGCTTAAGATTTGGGGGCAGATGTACAACCGTTTTTGCGGTCGTAAAAGAGAAATTATTCATTTTGTGACGCAAAAATGGCCCTGGCTTGTACAAACGCTATTTTGACTATGACTAGCCTGATCCAAATTTTATATAGTTTTCCAGGGATGTCAGAATTACTACACTTCGTTGGACCATTAACAACTTCAGATTTATAAATGGGTGAGTTTTGGAGGACGTTCCTGGAAGCTTTACCAGGTCACGGGGAATTCTGCTTCAATCGAATAGTTCATGTTTATAACAGGCCCACTGTTTTCTTTTTAATTAATGGAGCCTCCTGTGCCGCAATGATAGAGATCACTGTTCGCAATATATAGAAATAGACATCTCACTATTAACCCCAGCAAAGACTAGCACACAACTGGGGCAACATGTATGAGATCTGATAGTGACATAGTGTCACAAGTTAAAAAGCTAAGAATTCTCCTCTTGACTTTGGCTTTGCAATTTACTGGCAACTTTTAATGTTAGAAAATCATAGATCTAGATAAGTAGCTCTGGCTTAAAAGGGGTGACATTTTGCTTCAATACAGAAGTGAGGGCTGCGTACTGGGTGTTCGCCAGCTTGGGAGACATCCAAGGAAGTTTAATGCTTCACATAGGGTCTCAATATGAAAGGAAATGCAGAGATTCAAAAATCTTATCAAATACAAGAAAAGAGAGTTATTTAACGCAAATTAGTCCATGCTGTATGTCATCAGAGAAGGGAGGGACATACAGTTCTGCAAAGTAATGCTCAAAGTGATGGGCTAAATTTTGAGAGGTCATACCAATGGAGGCATTTTCAAACCAACCTGAATTAAGAATTCTAAATAATTGATTCCCAAACCTTTCAATATTAATATAACCCACCTTATCTGGAGGAGGGATGCTCTAGGTTTCTAACAACACTTAGAGGGGAGCACACTGTGTCACTGTTCTATGCTGCTGACATGGTGCTGTTTCTAAGTATTTCAGTTGCCTACAATGCGGCCTAGACTATTAGGACACCTGCTCAAGGTCAGTCTAAAAGTTAACTGAGATAAAATTAAGCTACATTGTTAGATGACAGTGGATGTTAGGTGAAGGCAAACTGGATCTGGTCAATTCATGTAATTAAAAAGGAGCACAGCGATTTCTTAGAAGAAATAATTTATTGCCATTTTGTCCGGAAGCCCAGCCACATTTAAACACAAATATGCATTGTGCAGCTTGGCTTACAGGAACACCTTTCTGCGAATGTACTCCTGACTTAGACAAATGGCACTGAAGTATAGTTCTCCTGCTTTAAGTTCGATATGGACACAGTCTAAGCTCCAATATGGAGAAAAGGCCGGGTGCTGCACAATTTGATTCCACTTCAGCACCCCCTTCCCTCAAGGCCCTCCACATTGTGGCCTGGGGGCAACGTGAGGTGACTGCCACATGGTGCAGGAATGTTTGAACACATCCATTTTCTTATGGAAGCTTGTGCTGTGGGCCTTTTCCACCCGCGCACAAGTGTTCATTGAAAAATTGCTGTTTCCTACTGCTCTATGAGCGGTCAAATACAAATAATGTGGTTGGAACTATCGATCCGAGGTCAGGTGTTCGCCTGACATCGTAATTAAGGCCATTGTGTTATAACTATTGTTTATGAAAGTATCAACAACAAAATGGGTAAAAATATTGCTTTTTATTTATAAATATCGACTTTAAAAGAGTGCATTTAAACAGTTTATTCTTTAAAAATAGTATGTTTTTAAATTATGTTTATATAAATATATTTAAATATATATATATATTTATATTTATTTATTTAAATCCTCAATAAACAAAACCTATTTAACCTAAATGAAATATTATGATATACATATTAAAACACATTTTATTTATTTATACTCTACACTAAATTCAGAAAGCAGAAACAATTTGTTACATGTATTAAGAATATTATCATAGTAAAAATATTCTAAAATAATTAAAAAAAAATAAAACACTATGGGCCCGATTCCAATCTCGCTAGTAAATCCCTTCGTATGAATTGGATCCATAGGGCTTTACAAGCAATTCATGCAACTGGAGTCTGAACAAGCGAGTATGATGCATTCTTATGCTTACGGAGTCAGTTTGCTCAGACTCCCATTGAACTCTATGGGAGCCTGTATACCGGGCGCGTGCAAAGGCTCCCATAGCAAAAAGGGGTGATTGGGGAAAAGCGCACACCCTGCTACTGGCACCCCATGGTGCCCACCACACGGTGCAAGGGTACCCCCACGGGTCTGAATCGGAAGGCTCCAGGTGATGGTGGGCCTGCTACAGACCCCAAAAGAATGATTCCTGCAGCTTTTTCAATCAAACATACTGAATCGTGAAGTTTGTGCGAATCGTGCATCGTACTTGCTCGCTTGGAAACAGAGTCCATAGACCTGAAATGAAGTGTCTGCGTACGAGTCGTATGGACTGGATCGGGTTGGGAGATGATTAGCTCGACACGTACGCAAACTTCCCATCGTACTTGGTCGTTCGAACCAGTGTACGAATCAGTCAGGAAAAAGGATCTGTTAAAGCCACATCCGATTTGTAGGCCTTCCAAGCGAGATCGGAATCGACCCCTATATATATTTATATATATATAACATTTATGAACATGAGAATTATAGTAAAAAGGAATTCTACAAATAATGAAAAGATTTATAACCACAAAAAATATTAACAATAAACAGAAATGTAATGTTTATAAAAAATTCACACTAAACAATAGTAGGAAAAATATTGGACTTCAGAGTGGTTGGGGTTTGCTATTCCCACTCCATTCTAAATAACAGTAGGGAAAGGGTTGGACTTTAGAAGGGTTAGAATTACTACTTCCATTACTGTATAAGTAGCAGTAGGGAACATTTTGGACTTCAGAGGGGATATATTTACTATTCCCACTCCATTATAAGCAACAGTATGGAAAGCGTTGGACTTAAGAGGGGTTAGATTTACTATCCCTTCTACATCTAAACGTAAATTGGGAAAGTGTTTAAATTCTGAGGGGTTACATTTACTCTTTCCATTGCAGTCTAAGCTAAATTAGAGAAAACTGATTTCAGAGTTGTTAGATTTACTATTTCCTTACAGACTAAGTAACAGTAAACAAAGTGTTTAACTTTGAAAGAACTAAATATAAGAATAAAAGTTCAAATCATGTATTAACATTATTTTAATGCATAATATAAAAAATAAATTATAGTACATAGAAAAATATAATACTATATAAATAAAAAAATGAAAACGAATGTAAAATATACATTTTAAATGTAAAAAAACTAATAATAACATTTCTTACAATTACATTGACTTATCAAAGTATAAAGAAATTATAATATTTGAAAATAAATATAAACGTATTTCATGAAATAATAACATATTAGAACACACATAATCCATTATCAATTAATCAGTCAGATATGAAAAGCAATTCTTTAACATAATATCATAACTTTAACATCTTCACACCCCATAGCCATATCAAAAAGAAATAAAGCAAATGCATAGTATATATATATTAAAATTAACACTTGAAAAGTCATAAAAAAGGTAATTTTAAAAATGTATATTCAATTAGATATTTCATTAGAATTAATAAATGAAAAGTAATTTTAAATACATTTTATTTTAATTAAAACACAACTCAATTCCCCTACAATCACACCTACCTAGTTCTAAAATATATTATGCTATTACTAATAATAAAATTAAAATAGTTGTTAAAACTAACCAAATGACATAAAAAACATAATTTTACATTTAAACAATTAGAATAATGACTAGACAAATAAAACATAATTTACAATATAAAAATAGTTGCATTGAATTTAAATTCATTATAATTATTAATTTCCCAGACTATTCCACTACAAACCCCTGAATCTGCTACCTAAGTATAACATACAATTATTCATAATAAAATTACAATATACATGAATAATAACAAACTAAACAAAAATGTAATTTAACATTGAATCAATTAACATAATTAATAATCAATTAAATAATATATTTACAATAAAAATAATACCCGCATAATTTACATTAATTACAGCGTAAATAGATTTCCATCCTATTACCTTACCCGCCCAACAACCCACTAATAAGGTTTAAATTATTAATTACATTTAAAAAGAAATTATCAAAACACCTAAAATTCCAAACTGAATTTTAAAAAATAATAATTATACTAGCGATATACCACCTATAATTAATATGTTACCGAACATAATAAATTAATTAAAAAACAATATTTTTTACAATATACTAATGAACACTATAATAGAACAACACTATAATTAAAAAAGCAATATTACTTATCAAAAAAGATTATTCTTGTCAGCGATATTCTGTACCACAACAATTTGTATTAACACTATTTTTGATGATATTTCTGTTTCACAAAATGTAAACCTCAACATTTTGTTCAAATACAATATGAGCCTGCAGTTCATTTTAAATGCTAATGTTACAATGTTATCAGTGTAAACTCTTTTTATAAGCAGTTGATATATGTTTGTGGGATTTTGTCTAAATTGTTGATAGTCATCTAAGATAAACACACACACACTCACACACACACACACACACAAACACACAAATGCATATATGTATTTACTGACAAACCAAAGGTTAAATGGATGTTACAAATATGTGACAATGTCAGTATTCTAAGTATATATTTTGCCCACGCCATGCACTGCTTATGATCTCATGTGGTATCTTGTAGCAATAAGATGAAAGGGTGCACATAATGTTGAGCAGGAATCTTCCTATATTAGTCAACCTCAGGAGTACATCCATTGGCAGCACAACTCCACCTTGCCAGGAATGCCCCCTAACATTCCAGCCCCAATTAAAAATACACAGAATCAGAGAACTTGAAGTGTTGAACACAGTAAATTCTACTCAATGACACGCATACCAAAAATAATGGCAACTTAATAAATCCAATACTAGATAAAAGCTCAAAAAGGCAAAACTACACAATCCCCTCTTTGGAAATAAATAAATAAATAAAAAAATAAATGTAACCACATTCAAACATTTTTGGGGGGTTTATTCACAATTATTCCACAAGATTTTCTTACTTCAGGCATTTGGTGGTGTGTTGCTAATAATGAAGATTCCATTTCGCGTACTAAACCACCTGACATTAGGACAATTATTCTTATGATTTTGGCTATGCAGGAAATGTCATACTTTGCTGGGATACATGACGTATGGATATACCAACCCTGATGAAGTTCTATGCCAGATGGCCTACACTTCTTATGTTCAGTTTCTCTATGTTCTTACTTCACCTAGGTTGTGGGAGTCATTCTTGCTTTCAGCAACCTTATGGAAGGTATTCTCCTGTTCTACGTTAGGAGAAATGGACCCCTCAACATAATCAGAATTACCATTTGAAATGGGACAATTCCAGTGCTAATGCAGGCAGCATCAAAGTGCACACATGAAATCAAACCACAAGCATCAATCCACCAATAATTACTAGAAGAAGTTCTAATTGCTTTGCTCTCATATGCTCGATATTCTGCCAGTGCAATGTGACCCATGAGCCAAGCTTCTCCATCTTCTAACACAGCAGTGATTTTTATCACTTTCATCACCTTCTTGAGTTCAATAAATGTGCTTCCTCCTCTAGCAACCTTCATCGCACTCTTCACTTGCACCGATTGTCCTACATGCAATTTCACTTATTTTACTCCATGTTTCCCATCATAATATACATTATTTTTCTTTTGAGAATCCATGATGTCCCTCCTCTCTTGATTGACATCCCACTCCACCACTACACTCCTTCTCATCCATCCTGGATGAGCCTTAGAATAAGGCACTCTTCTTCTCATCAATAAAAAATAATTCTTACCTTAAGAACCATGGTGAGTCACCCTAATTGCCCACGTCATCTTACTAACTCACTTTCCCAACACACATTGCCCTTATTGGAGAGCTGTAAAATACTTTTGATAATTCTTTGATTCTTTCCACAGCACCATTAAAGCTGGGATGATAAAGATCAATAAATCTCTGATTTACACCTGACTCCTTTAAATAACCATTTATCTGAACAGAATCAAATTGCACACCATTGTCAATAAGAATAGTAGTAGGAAATCCAATGTCTTCAAATACATCATCCAGAAATTTGATTACAGTGTTAGTATCCGCCATTTCAATTGACCTATTTATTATTATTTATTTATGTAATTATTTGTAGGTTTCCTATAGCATTAGCTAGACCCAAAGGTATCAGAGCGCTTTACATATAATGAGAGACCAGTAGATTAAAGCGCATACATATATACAGACAGAGAGAATCGTTGGGCAGTTAAGGTAGTTACAATGTGCGGACAATAGAAAAGCAAATGTTAATGGAGTAAATTACATAGTAGACAGCTAAAACAATCAATCGACTGACACAAGTGGTCTAGTCAGATTAGGTATGAGCTTTGAGAACATAGCTCAATTTGCATGTGTGATAAAGTATGTGTTGAGCAGTAGATATTTAAGGCCGAGTTTGAAAAAGAAAAAGAAGGGATTGCAGCAGAGATCCCTATGGAGTGAATTCCATATCCTTAGTGCATTTCCAGAAAAGTAGCATGTCTGGGAGGATTTATATTTCAGTTTGGGAGGTATGAGAAGAAGAGAGTTGGAGCTTCTCAGAGTTCTGGAAAATCTGTTGTCTACATAGTTGGGGTTATGTGTGGGAAGGGCTTTGTGGGTCATGCACGCAGTTTTGCAGATACATCTTCCCTTCGATTGAAAGCCACATGATGATCTTGAGGGCTGATGTAATGTGCATAAACCATTTAAAACTTGTTAGGAGCCGGGCTGCTGTGTTCAGAACTGTTCTTGCAGGGGAGAAGTGAATTTTTATAGTTCCTATGAAGATGGCGTTACTATAATCCGTTTTGAGAGGACTAGAGATTACACTATTGTCTTAAAATCATCAAAGGGAATGAATGGTTTGATTTTCTTGAAGTGTTTTAGTGTGTAAAGCTCTCCTTTGGCTGAGTTGTTGATGTGATCCTTGATTGACACGTTTATGTCCACGGATTTGGGCAGTGTGAGAGAAGATTTAGGGCGTCCAAGTTCTTGAGACAATCTTGGATTGGTAGTGAGTTGTTTTTATGGGAGAAACATAGTAGTTCAGGGTTGTTGGGCTCATCTTTAAGTGGTTGGTGTTAAGCCAAGTTGTTACTTAATTAGTGTGGCGTTCAAATGTAGGATGTCACTGAGTGATTTCATTTTGTAATAGTGTAGGGTGTCATCTGCATATAGGTGATACTTGACCCCTGGTTTGTTCAGGATAACAGTAAGGAATTGATTTTAATTTGTTGTGAGCAATGTTGCAGGTAAGAGATGAAGCACCTTAGGACTGTGCCATTGATACCAGTGAGGTTCTTGGGTATCTCAAGTAATGCTGATCATTTTACGGTATCAAAAGCTACAGATAAGTCAAGTAGGATAAGAAGGCATGCATCACCTTCATCTAAGGCTCTGTGGATGTCATCCGAGTTATTGAGCATAGCAGTTTCTGTGCTTCAGCCTTTCCTGAATCCTGATTGGAAGGTGTCATGGAGGCTGAATTCATCTATATGTTGGTTAAGGTGTAGTAAGAACACTTCTCCACTGTTTTGGCTATGAACGGGAGGTTGGTGATAGGTCTAAGCTTTATAAGCTTTATTTCAACAACTTGTGTCTTAAAAGCAAAAATAACAGACAGGCATATAAAATAGTCACAAAAAAAAAACAGTTGACTGCAAAAGTTGCCCAGGGCCAATGTTAAATGTGGCAAAAAATTAAATTAGATTCAGAAAAGCCCTCCTGTCCCAGTCAAATTTAAAAACAGTTTATCATACAAAAGATGGTCGAAATAGAAAGATTAGTTCATAAAAGTAACAATTGTACCAGTAAAAAAGAGATAAACAGACAACAATCAAGATGTTACAATGGTTAAAAAAGGTGTTACAATGGTAAGGTGTCCAGCAAATACATATCAGGTAATTACCCTATGACCCTTGTATTGTGTTGCTGTGAGATAGATTGGCTTTGCTGCAGTGAAAAGAACAGTGCTTGTGCATCGCCTCAGCTATTAGGTATGATTCCTTAGGGAGTGAAACTTGGTGGCCAGGGCCAGTGGCTTTCTGGGGGCCGACACACTACGTTCTGCATTTCTTAACTCTTGAGTCTTCCTCCTGTTGACCCAAATGTGGCCTAAAAACTCAGCTACTGCAGGTACAAAATGGGGTCTGGCATCTAATTTAAGGATTCGGTGGCTCCGTGTACCCATTTGCTTGCAAATTGATTTTATCAATTTAGATCTTGGGCGCATGTAAGCTGGGCCTGCAAAGGTCATTGAGGTCATTTGGTTCAGCCCCTGGTTTGTTGAGTATGGGTGTGCTTTGGCCTAGTTGTATGGAGTCGGGTATACTGCCTGAGGAAAGATATGTGTTGATGAATATTGTCCACAACGGTTGAGGCTTTGTACTATTGTGGATGGGATGGAATCAGTAGTGTAGGAAGTGGCCTTCAAGTTCACAATTATCATGAAGACTTAAATTTCTGTCTTGGATTTAAGTCATACCAATTTCCATAATTTTTCAGTTGAGGGAGACCATAGTTGATCATGTCTGACATTAGCTTATTTTGGGGCCATTCGGTCAGTAGTTAAATCTGGAGAGGGGGCTACCATGTAGGGATGTGAGTCAGTGGGGAAGGTTGGAAGGGAAGTCAGATTTGCGACTTGGATGAGGGATTGATCAATTTTTGTACCTTTATCAGTGAAGAATTTGGCAATTTCTTTACAGTGTTCATGTTTTTTTGTGTGGGGAGGTGAGGGATGTCATTTAGTGATGTTAAAGAGCTTCTTGGGTCTATTCTTAGCACGGGTGAGCTGTTTGCAATAGAAAATGGCTTTCTTTAAATATGTGTTTCCTATAGGAAAGCCATGCAGTTCTTACGAGTGAGAGTTGCACTGTTTAGAGGGGTTCTGTCTCCATATTCTTTCTGACTGTCCGAGTTGTCTCCTCTTGTTGTTAAGATCTGGGTTGAACCAGGATTTTGATTAGTTTTGTCTAGATTGTTTTTGATTAAAGGGTGCCACTTGGTCAAGAACATCAGTCATCATTGTATTATAGTGGGCGGTGAGGTCATCAACAGTGTGAGAGTTTGATGCTGTAGTTGGGCACAGATCCTGGATTCTAATTCTGTTATTGTGATTTGTTTATGTTCCTAGCCCAGTGCATAGGTTTGTTGGTTGTGTCTGTGTGGGCTCTGAGGTGGGTCTGGATATT
Organism: Lissotriton vulgaris; assembly: GCF_964263255.1. Classification (NCBI taxonomy): domain Eukaryota; kingdom Metazoa; phylum Chordata; class Amphibia; order Caudata; family Salamandridae; genus Lissotriton; species Lissotriton vulgaris. Next base: position 1,382,704,122 of record NC_141694.1, on the reverse strand, counting down.
AAACAGTATGAGGTGGTGGTCTGACCAGTAAATGGGTATGATGAATTGAAGTTAGACAAGCTTGATCTTGGTGATAATCACATTTAGAGTAGAGCCTTTTATATGGGTTAGTTCATTGCAGAGTTGTTTGAGGTAATTTATTCTAAGTAGGTTTGTAAGGTTAAGGAGCGTGATGTCTTCTGAGTTGTTTGAGTAATTTTTTAAGTTGCTCAAGAAAGCGTCATTTGAGTCAATTAGGGATAACTGTTTTACTAGGTCAGTTATGTCTTCTAAAAGATGGTGTGATAACCAGGTGGTGGTAGATGGTGGGAAGTTTGATAGGAGAAAAGCCTATGTCTGTAAGTGATATTCTGAGGCATTCTAAAGTTGAGGCGGAAAAATTGATCCCTTCTTTGTGGATGATTGGTAGTCTGCCGCCAATTCTCCTTGGTCTGTCATGTCTAATGATGGTGTGGCCAGGTGGTATGAACAGGTCTAGTCTGGGGGTCAAGCGTTCGAAGTCAGGTTTCAATGGGGAATGCGATATCTACTTCTTCACTATGTATAGCTTCTGCGATATCTGTGACATATCTAACTGCTGATCTGCAGTTGAGAAGCATGCATGTTTGAGTGCTAGGACTATTGTTTGTGGGATGTAGTGTCTGGATCGTGGGTTACTGAGCAGGCAGTCAACGCGAGGTTATCATTTGAAGGATTCTATATATGCCCACGATTACTGGGTTTGTGGAAGGAGGCTTGTGGACCATTTTCTGGTTCATTGTGTTTAAGATTTACTAGTAACATCCGCTCCCAAAGTGGATATGAGGCAGAGAGCTTGCTAGGGTCTGTGGGACAAACAACTCAAGGGAACATAGGTCCAATGGGTGTGTTGGCTGAAGTTGGAGAACCTGTAGGGGAGACAGCTTCTCAGTACCAGGAGTGTGATAGCAGGTTAACTTGACTTGGATTGAGAGGTCCTCTTTTACATTCGAGATGTCTTTAGCTAGCGAATCATTTTTTGTTCTATGCAGTTCAGGAGCTGGGTAAGTATGTCAGTGAGGCTTCCAGCTCTGAAAGTGGGAGGATAAGTGGCATGTCTTGTGTTTAAGGAAGGGGAGTGAGCTATGCTAAAGGGGAGGCCACTGTTATTGAGGTTAAAAAAGTAGACAGTTTGTGTGAGTTGAGTAGGGTCTCCATTAGGACAGAAGGTTGAGTCCGCAAGCAAGGTACTCAGTGGTGGACGGTCTTGAGTTGGGGCTGCCGCCATCAGGCTTGGGGTATGGGTCAGTGAGTTTTGTTACTGTGTGTTTGTTGGTTAGGGTGGGTGCAACTGAAGTCATTCTAGTGAATACCTGTCGAAGGCATGCATCCAGGGGGCCAGCGAGGTTAGAGTGTCAGAGGGTTCAGCAGAGGTGCATAGTGAGTCAGTGGAGTCAAGGAGGCAAGAAGGTTCTGGTTTGACTGTTGGGGTAAAGGAGAGAGAAGAGTTTGGGGCACGTGGCCATGTTGTGCTAATGAAGCGGGAAGAGACTGGAAGTGTTGGTCAAAGATAACAAGGTCATGGTCTGTATGTTCCCAGTCCTGAAAATAGAAATGGAGATTTCCCCTCTAAATGTTAAGGAGGGCAAAGTTATGAGTTTAGTTTCCTAAGGGACTTGATTTAGTAACTTGTAGGTGAAGAAGAAAGATGTTTCCCACTTTGAAGGGCATTTGAAGAGGAAGACAAAGTCGGTTTTCTTTTCACAAAATCTATCCACAAATTTAGAACAGAATTCATCGAAACCCAGAAATTATCTTAGGTCGTCCTTGGATGTGGGCGAGTGTGCCTTAATAATGACCCTCACCAATTTCTCCTTTGGTCTTATATCATCAACAATAACTTCATCACCTAAGTATGCAACTTTCTTTTCATCAAATTTACAATTTGAGAGTTCTGCTGTTAATCCCTTCTTTTGTAATACACATAGTCCTTTATCAACTTCTCATCATGTTCCTTCTTACTGCCATCAACACCCAAGATGTCATCTTGAAAAAACACAACACCCAGCATATTACCAAACAATTCAGACATACGTCTCTGAAACACTGCTGCCATGAAGGCTAGACCAAAAGACATATGATGTAAACTGTTGTTAAGTTCCTACTAGAGAGATGTAAAGAAACTTGATGATATGCTAATAACAGGTCTATAGTGAAGAGCCATTTTACATCGCTGATTAACACAATCATCTTATACATTCAAGACAATACAAATTAGTCCATCTCAATGCTGCCATTCAAACATCAAATGTTACCATTGGCTAACCTTGTATTGACCATTGGTGAAATCCACTAAAAAGCTTCAATAGGCTCAATAATACCAGCATATTGCAATTTTGTGAGCTCCATATTAACCTCATCTATCACAAAGATGGGCACATCATGAACCGTGTGTATTTTAGGAACAACTGAGGTTATAACTCTAATTTGATGAGTAAAACCTATAAGTTTTCCAATTTTAACACTAAACAGGTTCTGGATTCATTTTGAACATACTTTTAGTGCCTTCTCCATTATAACCCAAACAAATGTGCTCAGGGCTAATAGCATCTAAGACGATGTGTAAAGCCCTTTCATCTTTCCAACCTAAATCAGAAGGACCATCCACCTTTAAATATAGCTTACAAGTGGCACGTCTGTTCTTGAATTCAAACATCAAACATCAAGTCTAAATCCCAAAATATATATATTTCTTCCTAGTAAAACCTTCAGGATTCACATCAGTGGGTTCCAAATGAGGACTAATAGCATTCTCAAAAATGTTTCCCATATATAATTTGCAATAATAGTAAAAGGGGAGCCCACATCCACTGCAACTTGTAAAGGAATCCCCCCCCCCCCCAAATGGTTTTCTGCAATCATTCCCATTGATATTCAGCACAACTTTCTTTTTACTGCAGTCCTTTTGTAAATGAATTTCATCAGACTCATTTCCAGATAAATCTAAACTACTTTCTGTAAGACAAGCTAGTCTATTTTTTATGCTTTTTTCTAAAAACTCTCGCAAAATTAACATTGGCCCCACATTCTAAGCACGTAGCAGCTTTAGCAGGGCACTCGTCAAATCTGGAAGCATGTGAAGTGCTTCCACAACGACAGCAAGAAAAGCTGGTGACCCTTCCTTGACTGCTGTTTAAATCTATCCATGAATCCTTGTTACTGGTAGTCTGGCCACTGACTCTTCTTGAATCTAAACATTTTCTTTTTTTCCTTCAGTAATCTTATTTACCAAAGAATTGTCACCACTTGGAATAGTAGCTCTTGCACATCTCTCAGCTAATCCTGACTTGTTCACAAAGGTAATAAAGTATTTTAAAATAGGCCACAATCTTACTTGTATGCCTTTGTTTCTTGGAAAACTAACAATCTGATCATGGATTAATTCATCCTGCAAATTACCAAAGCTGCTAATATCTTGAGCGATAAAACATAATTCCTGATCAATTCATTCAGTTCTTGTTTCCTTTTGAAGAAGGTACGCCTCATGACAGCCACACATGTGCTAGGGGTATAATGTTCATCCAAGTCTAGAATAGCATTTTTTAACACATCAAAATCTCCAACCCCATCAGTTTTTTGCATTTGGTTATGAAGTCTGAGTCCTTCTTCAAGGAAATAAAAACACTACCATTGTCATCTAAAGTAGCGATATAGTTTAAAAAATATTCCTTTCACTCTACCTATTTAGTACAAGATTCCCCAAGATTTGAGAGGAACTCTTTAGGTGTGATTAATGGTATACCAACATATACACTATTAGAAGTGCTTGCATTCATGGTGATAGACAAAGTGGAAGAATTACCTTCAGGTAAGAAGTAAACAGTTAAAACATATATATTACTGTATGAAGCCAATGGGAAGTTTTAACAAAATTAGCCACACGGAAACACTAGCTCTATAATGGGTATTCTCAAGAAGGTGTTCTGTCCGGAATAATTGCCAAGGCTAAAAATGGTGCCACATAGGGATCACGTATCATAGCCTCTCAAGAAGGCAAATCATGTAGATGATGACGCTACCAGGCATAATAGAGAAGAATGCTCCTGTCAGAGTAAAGTGTGCAGTGCGAGGAGGGCAAAGATTAACAGTTAGTCAGGCAAAATTGAACCAGACAAGGTGCAATATTCAACTGTCCAAACTGAATAGGTGGCAAATCCAGGGATAGGTTTAGCAGTACTTTGTGCTCTTAACCCCTAAAATGATGTAAAGCCAGGATACACAGAGTAGCACCAAGCACTGTAAACATTCAATCCAAATCCAACGTGAAGTGTTCAGTGGGTTCAAAGGGGTTGACAGGCTCCCCATCACCACACATAGGGCCCATTAGGATGGCGGATGGACGAAAGCGGTGCTGGGGCCAGCTGCCAGACATGCGGTGGTACCGTACCACTGATTAGGATGCGACTGCCACCCTGGCGGTTGCATGCCACAATCTTAACATTGTGGCAGGTGCTGTTGTAAGCAGCACACGCCGCAATGCCAAAATGGCATGTTGTGCATTGCCATGCACAACGTGCCAGGCACCGCGTGGTACCTGTCACCTTGTGCATGACAATGGTTATCCCCAAGTGCAGCACATCGGGGGCCCTCAACAGGCCCCAAAAGCAATTCCCCGCCAGCCTTCTATGGCGGCATCGCCGCCATGGAAAGTCCTTTGAAAACACCCATCCTAATATGGATGGTGGTGCCTGGTAGGCACCGCCACCATATTAGTGCCCAAGTCTGCCCGGCCGGCAATCGTAACGATTGCCGACCAGCAGAAAAGCAGCAGACACGCTTTACGTCCGCCATGATACCCCTGATAATATGGCGGGGGTAAATCAGGTTGTGATGGCGGGCGGATCGCCACCGCCGGCCGGGCGGTGGCGATCCACCCGCCATCATAATCACCCCCATAATGTTGAGCAGAAATCTACCTATATTAGTCAACCCCAGGAGTACATCCGTTAGCAGCACAACGATGCCTTGCTTGAAATACCCCCTAACATTCCAGCCCAAATGAAATATACACAGAGTCATACAACAAAGAATGTTGAACACAGTAAATTCTATAACCAATAACAAACTTAATAAAGCCAATACTACGTAAAACTTCATAAAGACAATACTACACCTCAAAAATTATATCACTCTTGATATGGTAAATTACATCATTGATAATATCACTGATAACATCTTTTAATGTAATGTAAGAAAATAATACCACACCTAACTATAGCGTCACAAGAATCTTTGTTTTCTTCAGAGAATTTCTAAGGTGATTTATGTGAAGTAAGATATTACTACCATACCTAACTATACGTAGTAGGGTTTTGGCTGCATACAGAAGCTTGAATATGGGGAGAGTGTGGGCTCTCCGTGAAGAGTTGCTCAGAGAGCACATTTTATCTGTAGTAGGTTCTTCTCATCTAGTGGGACATTGGTGTCCGGAGGGAGTGGGTTGTACTTGCAGTCTGAGCACAAAGCGCAGACTGTGCATAGGACTGTTTGGTGAAGGGCTGGCCTCTCCTCGAAGACATCTGTACAGCATGAAGACTGTGCATAGAAGAGTTTCAAGACTATATGGCCTCTCCATGAAGACATCTGTTCAGGGTAAAGGATGTACGTAGTAGGAATTGTTGAGGGAACTGGCCTCCCTGTGACAATCTTTACACAGAGTGATGGCTATGCGTAGTAGGGTTTGGTGAGGGACGAGCCTCTCCACAAAGACCTCTATACAGAGTGAAGGCTGTAAGCGTAGTAGGGTTTAATGAAGGACTGTCCTCACCATGAAGAATTGAATGCCAGCAGTACACAATGGAGTTCTCCATGGTGAAGAACTGTATACAAAGGGAGTAGGTTCCCCTGTGCAAATGCACATTTTTGTTTCTTATTTCTTTAAAGTAAAATAATTTTCCCCAGTGAGAAACCCCTTTCATTATACTCCAAGTTAATCTCGGGGTGTTCAGTTCCCCTTCTGACCCTGGTAAGGTAATTATGCAAGTCACTGGCTGGAAAGGGAGAAGGGGGGAGTCTGTGTGTACTGACAAACAGCCATGCGTTGGGTGTTCACAAGCACTCTAAACTAGCCACGCTGTGGGATACTGCCTTGAGTGGGATCTCTTGAGCCATAGAGGAGATTTCCAAAGATGTAAATGGTTTGATGCCTGGCTGGAATCACTTTATGAATTCCTGTCATGCGTATGTGAAGTAAATTTGGCCATAAAAATATGTTTCCAATTAAATTTACCTCTATGGTTAGACCCCCAACGTTTGCATGGAAGAGGTAAGAAAGGACCAGCATTAGGTATGAATTATTCATTTCATTAACAACAATGAAACAATGCAGTGATAAATGAAAGCTTAATAGCTACATGCAGAGGCAATTAAGTCGAAAGTTTATGCCTGAGCAAATTATGTGTACATTATAGTACAATCCATTTTACAGTGACAATGAACGTTAAATGGTTCATTGGAGAGGCAAACGGTTTACATTTGTCTAAAATGATCAAAGGGTTTAACGAGCAATATTACTTACCAGTAATTAAACTACTTGGCTGTGCCAATGGGTTTGTGTTCCTGATTTAAGCAATCATGTATTTAGTTTGTGCAAAATAACAGTGGGTTCTACGGACAACATTGTGCCTGTTGTATTAAAAAATGTAAAGAATATAGGGGCATATTACCAAGCAATAGCGATAATTATCGCCATTGCTTGGTTAGAGACATAAACGAAACCGCTGAGCTGCGGCAATTTTTATCGCAAAGAAACCTTGGTATTACCAAGGTTTATCGCAAAAGCGATAAAAATCGGCCGCAATGCATGAATATCGCTGAAAAGTCAGCAATATTCATGCATTACCGAGATAATGCTCTTAGCCATGTTATCCACCTCCCATTGGATAACATGGCTAAGAACTGCTCGGGGCAGGTGTTAGCTTTTGGAGATAATCTCGCTTAGCGCGAATATCTCCAAAAGTTGGTAATAGGAGATAGCGATGTTAGCGACTGTTTCCAGTCGCTAACATCTTGGCACGCCCACTTTGCATGTCATTAGTGATAAATATCACTGACATGCAAAGTGGGGCCCAAGATGGTCACTATCTCCTACTAGCTGTCGCTAACTGGTGTTAGTGACAGCTAGGTAATAGGGAGATCATTTTATCTCCGCTTTCTTGGCTTTTGAAGCCAAAAAAGCGGAGATAAACCCCCTTGATAATATGCCCCATAATCATAAGGATGGCGTTTGCCAGGTGTGGTAGACAACAATAATTTGTGGCATTGCATTCAATTTATATGTAAGTATTTTCTTGAGCATTTCGTCTGCACGATAAGGAATGTGGATTACAGTAGGCAAAGCCAAAATATCAGATTAGGGAAGACAGCAGGCCATCATTTTTACCCTGGCCAGTCACAACTTTCTACAAACGTTTTGCCCTTGCCAATGCCCCACCATCACCCACCATGAGTAAAAAAAGTTCTCTAAGATATGGAGGTGGCTAGGAGGGGGACAGGTTGCATTGGACAAGCAAGGCCGTGAGGATACTTCCAAATTGGATGTAAAGTACTGTAAAACAGCTCTCCCTTTTAGTATCCTTCAACAAGGGTGGTCATGACATGAATGTCTTGTGCACCTTTGGTCATGTAAAATCCTAAGAATCCCAGTGACCTTATGTTCCACAATCTGAGATTTGTTTATCTTTTTTCTAATGTTGTTAGTAACCAGTGTTACTGCCCTGTTGAAGTTATTAGAATAAATGTAGCTCTGAAGATTTCATGTTGTTGTCCTGAGACTCCCTCTGCCAACAACAGTGGAGTGTCTGTGAGAAACACCAGGAGGTATTGAGAAATACACAGGAGACTGAAGACTGGAATTTCTAGTTGCCACCAGAAATTCCTCATTTTAAAGGGACTCACCTGTAAATAGGCAATCATTCATCCCCTCACAGTTTCTGGTACAACTGGTATATCTACCTCCAGAGGGTAATTAGCAGCTGCATTACTAAATCACTGAAATAAGGCCATCTATATGCACTGTACATGTGTGTAAGAATCATAAGAATGTCCTAGCCCCATGAACCATGGGTAATCATTTGCGTTACACTCCTCTGAGGGCACATGCAAAATGTGGATATATGGAACATCAATGATCCAGTTACACATACAGTGCTAGGTGCAATAAGTCTAAAGAAATCCCCGGGTTCTCCTACACATGCACATACAGAAGATAAACCACAGGTCCTTGTTCCTTGGGCACTAAGGTGATGAGGGTTGCTGTGATAATCCCCAGAATGTAGCTTCATCAGATTTTCCCTTCAGTACCTGCTGCGCAAGTACAGTGGAACAAAACCAGTTCAGAACTGACAGGGCACAAAATCATCCCTCCCTGAATGTCGATATCTGAAATGGGCACCAAGCACTGCAGTTCGATTCTGAAATTTAATACATCTGGGGCCGTTGTATATATATAGCGTCCCAAGAGTGTAAAGGCATGTGTGCCAATTTCTGCATCCCTGGTGCACTGTTTTATTACAGACTGGGCCACATGCTCTTGCGCACTCATCTTTAACACATACATAGCCAACACAGTTGAAGCAAAAGTACTTTCTGAAGGGGGCATTCCTACATTTGTATGGGTACATGGTTGCATGCAAATTAAGAAAACATTTTACCGCTGAAGCCATATTATTGATGCAGGTGCAGAACCAAAAAGGGCACCAGGAGGTGCACTCACTGTGCACTACAAAAAGGTGGCACACAGTGTGCCCCTGAAGGTGACACTTTGGATGGGGACAAGGTGGGTACCACAGATCTCCCAGACCTCTCCCTTATGGTCACTCACTGCACACTCCTGCAATGGATATCTGTTCCCCCTTTGAAATGTAGCCGTACAGTCAGTACAGTAAAAGACAGAGCACCTGCTTCTAGCAGTTGCTCTGTCTTTCACTAATATGCTGCCCAAGGTCTGGTATGAGTTTCCCCCAGCCCTGGGGAGCACACTGAGTGGAATAGGGTGCCCTTCCCTGTAGGTGCCCGGTGCACCTGTTTAAGGGTGTGCTGTTGTGTAAACCGGGACAGCGTGTCCTTTACAGAATACATGTCTCAGCGGTCACTATGGGTGGTGATCAACCTTTTTAACCAGGTGAAAGGGAGAGGGTGGTCTGAGCTGTGTAGGGGGACTCAGTAGCCTATAGCCATCAATGTAGGAAGCTAGCTTTCATGTAGTGTACCAAAATAAGGTACACTATGTAGAAGGTTCAGACGATGCTTATTGGATTACAGGGCATAAATCAATATTACCAAATGCTTTTTTGTGGTATTGTTGGTGAACATTTTGGCTTATCAGAGGGTAGTGATAAGCATTTGTTGTACACACAGAGTCAATAAATGAGACACACAATCAAGAAGAAACTCAAGACCAAGTTTAAAAACTAACATAGATGCTTATATTAATTTAGACACCAAGATCCTTGGGATCAGGTAAGTACTTTTTGAGTTAGTTATTTTCAGAAACACAGTAAATGCAGCTGTCAGATTTTAGGTATGAGCCTCAAATGTGGTAAGGGTATTCTATGGGAGAAACATATACTGCATAGTCATGCTTGGAATTGAGTTACAGCGTTGTTCTTTTGCAGGAGCCAAGGTCCTTAGACCCACCAGCAGTTTCAGTTTACCTGCCCTGGTGTATCCGAGCTCAGGGGTGCTGCTCGCATGAGTAGCCTCGAACGCCTCCACTGAAGACAATGGGCAAATCTGTAACAAGAAAACGGTTGCAAGTGGGTACTGGGGGACCGGTCAGGCAGAGCTGAAAGGGAGGGCTCAGCTTTCGAGGCTTTGAAGCCTCTGACCTTGATATGCTAACTTACGAGGGACTTACGGGGGTGTGAAAGTGTGTACTAAATTGTTTTGTCATTAGACCAATTTATCTTGCTTTTATGAAAAGATCACTGGCACTTGGTCCTGGTTAGCAAGGACCCAGTACACATTAGTTGTTAAATGTCAGCACCAAAAAACGGGTTTGACCTTAAAAATTGAAATTGGGTGAAATTAACCTTTCCCAAGAGAGTCTTCATAGTCTAAGTGGAAAATCTTGGAAAGGCCATCCGCATTGGCATGGTCAGTCCCAGTTATGTGTTCCATTGAAAATGTTATACCCTGTAGTGAGATGGACCACCTCAACAGTTTTGGATTTTCCCTCTTCATCTGCATCAGCCATCTGAGAGACCTGTGGTCAGTTTGAACAAGGAAATGAGTCCCAAACAGATAGGGTTTCAGCTTCTTCAGCAACCAAATCACAGCAAAAGCTTCCCTTTCAATGGCACTCTAACACTGTTCCCTGGGGAGTAAGCTCCTGCTAATAAAAGCAACAGGCTGTTCCTGGCCATCATCGTTGGTCTGGGACAGAACTGCCATATCCCATGCTCAAAGGCATCAGTCAGCACTATTAACTGCTTTATATAATCTGGAGCTTTTAGAATGGGTGCTGAGCACACCGCTTCCTTCAGAGTGTTAAAAGATTATTGGCAGCTCACTATCCAGTTTAGTTTCTTTGGCTGCTTTTCTGAGGTCTGTTCAGTGAGGGGTGCCACAGTGGTACCATACCCCTTCACAAAACTCCTGTAGTACCCAGTCAAGCCAATGAATGTACTGACTTGAGTCAGGTTTGTTGGAGTTTCCCAGTACAGAGAAGTCTGGATTTTGGGCTGTAAGGATTGCCCTTGGCCTACATCTACAAAAAGGCCCAAGTATACAAAAGAGCCCTGTCCTTTTTGTTACTTTCTTTCCTTGATAGTGAGCCATGCATGTCGAAGAGCCTCAATGGCCTTAGCAAAGGTAGATCAGGTGATCCTGCCAAGTGGAGCTACGGACAGCAATAATGTCACAATATGATGCTCTAAAAGTCTCAAGCCCAACCAGGACTATTTTCACCAGCATTTGGAAGGTGGCAGAGGCATTTGTATGCCAAACACACACAGTAAACTTGTAATGCCCATCTGGTGTAGAGAATGTTGACTTCTCTTTTGCTCCTGGGGTCAGCCCAGTCTGCCAGTACCCAGATGTTAATTCAAAAGTCCTGAGAAACTTGGCTGCCTCTAACCTGTCAATGAGCTCATCTGCTCTTGGAATGGGATGTGCTTCTACCTTTGTGACAGCACTGAGGCCTATGTAGTCCACACTAAACTTCTGCTCTGGTTTTCCTCCTTTGGAATAATGTTTGGGGACTAAGACCACTGGACAGGCCCAGGGACTCTCTGAGGGTTAAATCACATCTAGTTCCAGCATTGTGTTGACTTCCGCTCTGATGCTTTCCTTGTCTTGGTCAGACTGCCCATACATTTTGTTTCTGACAAGTAGTTTTTGTGTAAATCAGGTTGTCTGACTTGGGGGTCAAAGAAAAGAGCCCAGCATTTTGCCTTAAGACTTGCCCGCAGTCAGTCTGCTGTTGTGGAGTGAAGATGTGATGTTATCTTATGTTATTCAAATGTATAGGGCGCTGAGCTACCCCAAGGGGTATCCTGGTGCCAGCATAGTAGGAGGGAGCAATGAAACAGAAACGTTACAGATTGAACAGCCATGTTTTCAAACAGTTGCAAAATAAATCTCTCATAAACTGTTTACTTTTGAAGTGAAATGGGGAGAGAGTTCCAATAGGATGGTCCTAAGTAAGAGAAGGACCGACCACGTATTTGCATAAGTTCGATTCTGGGGACAGTGAACTCAGCCTGTACGGCAGAGTTCAGGGGACGTGAAGGTGATTATGATTGGGCTAAATATTGCAGATATTGTGGGACCATACAAGTTTTGATTTTGAACATATAGCACATGGCTTTGAATCTGATACAATTCTCCACCTTAAGCCAATGAAGATCTCGAAGGAAGCCAGAAATAGGTGCAGACTTAGGAACATGGCAGAGCTATCTGTAAGTCGCATTTTGTATCACCTGCAGTATTTGTATCACCGCTTTGTTAGAACCCAAATCGAGACCATTACCGTAATCCAGCCTAGATGTAGTGAGGGCCTGGACTACTGTTCTCTGAGTGGGGGGGTGTAGCATCCAAAGAATTTTATTTGGCCATTTAAGAAGGTGAAACAAGTTGATGCCACCTTTGTGACTTGTTGTTTCATTGATAGTTGGTCGTCGATGATAACGCCCAGGTTGAGAACCTGGTGAGCAGGCCGGGGTAAGGCACCCATATCAGTGGGCCAATGCTGGGGGGCACAAAGATCTTGTTGATTCCGAGAATCATAACTTCAGTTTTTCCTCCGTTAAGTTTGAGTAGATTATCTTGCATCCAAGACACAATTTTCCTCAAACCAGACTGATTTAGATCCTTTCGATCTAGAGAGGGAGAAGATTATCTGCATGTCATCAGCATAGAAAAAATGGACAGCCCAGCCTCTTCGGCAACATCTGCCAATGGGCGAACAGTAATATCAGCAAAGGGCTCAGCACAGAGCCCTGTGGCATTCTGTAAGGGGACAGATGGGGTTTAGAGCTAGCCGTGGAAGAGAAAACCTGAAATGTACAGTTAGTAAGAAAGGAATGGAGCCATTGAAGAGCTAAACCCTCAAGCTCTAAGGATTGCAGAGCTCTCAGCAAAATAGTATGAGACACAGTATAGAATGCAGCCCTCAAGTCCAGTAAAATGAGGGCCACCGTGTCACCAAGATCCAGCCGGTGGCGCAGCATTTCGGTGACTCCTAGCAGAGTGAATTCAGTGGAGAACCCAGTTCTGAAACTCGATTGAGAAATGTGAAAGAAGTTCTGGGTCTGAACAAAAGAGGACAACTGGGAGTTCACATATTTTTCAAGAATTTTGGAAAAGGCCGGGAGCATTGAAATAGGACAAAAATTAGATGGCTCAGTAGGGTCGCATTGGCCTTTTTTAAAAGATGGAGCACCCACCATGGCATGTTTCCATTCTGGTGGGACCATGCCCAGGCGTTGAGGAGATCCATAATTACCACACGAATGAGAGGCCCAACCTGTTTTAACACTGAGATAGGGAGTAAGTCAGTAGGGGAGCCAGATTTAATATTCGCTAGAAGCTGGTTGAAGGAGTTCACTTCCAAAAGGACCACGCTTCCAGTTTGTTGATGGATTTAATATTACTATTAGTCTCCAGCAACAAAGCACAAGTTGCCTTAGGGGTTGTAACAGCTGAGTGTAAAGTTTCTGACAGATTATCACTGGATAGTAAAGAATATATTTTCTTGACTTTACTCACAAAGTAGTGGGCCTGATCATCTCATTGCATTACATTTATGACTAGAGGGGTAGTCCGACTTTCCGATCCGGATAGTTCTTTAATCACCTTGAATAGGGTCTTAGAGCATTTCTGAGAATGAGATACTTTGAGAGAAACATACTCAGCACAAGCAGTTCTGCAGAGAGTATGATAGTCCCTTATGGCCTTTTTATGGGCCAATTTAGCATCAGGCATATAGTATTTCCTCTATTGTCTTTCTAGAGTTTTACATTTCGCTTTTTCAATCTTGAGCCCCTCAGTAAACAATGGGGCTGGTAGCCAATGATTATAGAGCAGTTTGTTGGATAATGGAGGGCAGGTATCTACAGATTGTAAAATCCAACTTTGGATAGCCCCAAGATCCGTAATTGCCATCTGTTTCACAGCAGGTGTGCTGTTGGCTAAGGATTTGTTTAACGCTCCGACATCGAGCTTTTCCCAATTTCTGACTTTGAACTTAACTCCTGTTAAAGTTGCTGAGGGGAAAGGTGCAACTCTTATCAATAAGGTGACAGCAAAATGATTTGACCAGCACAATGGAAGAGCCGGAGGGCAGCAGATGTCAGGCAAGTTTGAAAAAATAGGGTCTAGCAGATGACCTGGCATATGAGTCGAACCTGAATTGCGGAGTTGGATATTCATTGCTTCAAGATCCGGAATGAATGCAGCACTTTTAGTACATGCAGAGTCATCTAGAAGGAGATTCAGATCACCAAAAATAGTAAAATTTGCGGCATTCAGAACATAAGGGGTTATTATGTCAGGAAAGGATGATGCCAATGGTACGGCTGGGCCAGGGGGTGATACACTAATATACCAGAAAGAGTGAACTTGGGTATAAGTGTGATTTTAAATAATGAAGCTTTGCTATCAGTAATAGGAAGATCCTCAAATTTACATTCAGACAAACTTTTATAAATTATGGCAATACACCCTTCTGCCTTTAGTTGCCTGTCCTTTCTGATGATAGAATAGTTTGTTGGGAGTACAGCAGCTACATCAGGGCCTGAGCTGTTGTGTAGCCAGGTTTCAGTAAGAAAGACCGCATCCGGCTGAATATTAAGGAGAAGGTCAAAAATATCTACTTTATGTTTCGGGACTGAGTTGCAATTATTACGATAGAAAGTAAACTCTTTATTCAATACGAGTGTATTTTTTAGTGTGGTATTTCCCTGTAGGTCTGTTTTGGAGGGAGTTCCTGGTTCACTATTTTTAACTCAGGCTCTTACACTATAAGCATTGTGTATTATACTGGTATAGGAGAATCCACAATGTGAGCACATTTAGGGGGCTTCATCTAGATTAATCAAGGTACAGTTAGCAGGAGAAGTCTTGCGGTACTCAAGAAGTTGTTTAGCAGAGTAGCTAAGTCTCTTTGTCTTAATTGCACCAAGGGTCATGGCCCTTGGTCCCAGTCGAGCGTGGACGGGATGCAGATGGGCTTGCCTTTGGCGTGTCATGGTCCATTAAATAGTGGTCCAAGGCAAGACAACACTAAAAGACTAGAGCGTTGATGAGTGAGAGACACGAGGGACAATAAAATGGCCTCCTGGGGAGCGAAAGCCCTGTGAAAAATACAAGTGCTGAAGGAAGGATAACGAAGAGGGCAGAGTAAATAAAAACGGAGTATAACACACTCTGAAGTGAGGCACAGTTGCAGCAATACAAATAACAGTATTCAATGTTAAAAAATAGTCGTTATTTAAAGAGTGTAAACGTAAAAAAAGGGAAAGCAAGTAGGTGGAGACTTACCAAGCCAGTATATTTAAGAAGACAACTTTTTCAACATCTTGAGAGTTGTTGGAGAGGACTTCAGGGATAGGTGCACTCTATTCTTCCTAATCCTCATCAGTGACCATGAGCATAGTTACATCAGCCCGGACTTGAAAGAGTGTAAGGCGGTCCACATGGATGACACTGAGAGGGCTCCTAGAAGTGCCAAGGTCCACAAAGTAAGTGATCTCCCCTTTCCTTTTAGGATGGGATAGGGACTACTCCATTTGTACTGGAGGTCACTAAGTGCCACAGGCTCCAAAAGCCCATACCTTCTGCCCTGGTTGGAACTCCATCAAGGCAACCTTTTGGTCAAACTATTGCTTCTGCATTGATTCCATACATGGAGCCATGGTCACACCAGATACAAGTGAACAAGTCTACCATAAGCATGAAATGAAGTACACAATCAATCTGTAAATGGTTTGTGACACAGAGTATTGTATACTGAGTTGATGTGCCAGGGTTCTTGGGTCGACCTATGACTGCATAAACCCCAAAGTACATAGGGGCATATTTACAAAAACTAAACGCCGCTGTAGTGTCATTTTTTCAAAGTTTACTGTTGCTTTTTTTATCGCCATATTTACAAGTTGCAGCTAACTGCAGTTAGCAGCACTTTTCCAGCGTAAGGAGGAATTTTCATGATTGCCACTTCTGTTAGCGGGACTTAATGAAAATTACGTACAAGGTAGGAGTCCCCATCATAAAACTGCAAGTTAACCACACTTCGCGTTATTTTCAATGAAATTCTCGTATGTCGATAACACCACAAAACTGCTGCTAATTCTAGTTAGAGGCAGTTTTTTAAAGAATAAAAGATAGTTGGTCTTAAAATTGGTGCAATCACTTGGGTTCACATATAAAATGTTTGGGTGCTGGACAGCGGTGCAAGGAATATTGCTGTGCTGGCCTGCGCCAAAACAAAAGGTCAGGAATGCGCCCTATCAATAAGATAGGCTGCATTCCTGGGCCTCATTCATGAATAGTGTTGCATGGCTGCGACAAAACAGTGTTGCAACACTTTTGACTGCGCCCTCATTGTGACACCATGGATGCGTTGTATTTAATGTACGGTGCATGTCACAATCAATGACAGATATGTCTGGAATCCTGACATATCTGTCAGCGCTAAATGCACGCATTGCTGAAGTTGTGTGATGCAACTCCAGCAATGCATGGGGTCAGGCTTATCCATATAGCACTGCATCACCCTTAAACCTGCCACTTCTGTTAGCAGGACTTAACAAAAATGAGATGTAAGGTAGACATTCCCATGATAAAACTGCAGCTAACCACCCTTCACGATATTTACAATGAAATTGCTGTACGTCGATAACCCCCCAAACTGCCGCTCATTTTAGTTAGAGGCAGTTTTTTAAGACCAAAAAACTGTTAGGGGGTCATTAGGATGGCGGGCGGACTTTGCCCGCCCGCCATCCTCGGGGTAATCGGGACCGCCCGCCATAAGGGCGGGAGTCCCGTGGGGAGTATTAGGATGTGCCCACCACAGTGGCGGGCACATCCTGTATTTTTAGCATTGTGGCGGGCGGTGCTCTCTGCACCGCCCTCCACAATGCTAAAAAAGCATTTCAGCATTTGCATAATCAAAGCAGCAGGCACCGCGCGGTGCCTGCCGCTTTGATTATGCAAATGCAGGGGGGTACCACAGGCACCCCCGTGTGCACCCCCGTACTCTCCTACACTCTGGGGGCCTGCAGGGGTCCCCCAGAGTGAAGACTGCATGCCTTTCCGTGGTGGCATGGCCGCCACGGAAAGGCATCTACCAAAGCCCATTGCGATATTGAACAAATGTTCACTCGATTTAGTACTTCTTATAGTCGAAGAATTGTCTAATGTTTTGAAGGAGCTAGAGGTAGAGATCCAGGATATGAAGACTGAATTGTCTACACGTATGTCTGCTGAGGACATGGACAAGACTTTGAAAGAAATTAATGATAAACTAGATGAGCACACGAAGGAAGTCCATGAAAGAAAACTGCGAAAATTTAAGCGTGACACCTTAGATTATAAGTTGGATGAGGTGTACAGCTGGGCCGATAAATATGCACAAAGAAGAGTATTTAGAAAACCAACTGAAAATACCTCAGAAGAGAGTTTGGCCACTGAACAAGACATTTTACCTGCACGTCCTTCAGTAGAGACATCAGGGGTAGGAGCATGTGCAGAAGGCACATCTAGTAATCAAAGTTGGCAGCCTTTTGTAGATGGGGGCCACAGTTCCAACCATCCACCGGACGAACAAA
Organism: Lissotriton vulgaris; assembly: GCF_964263255.1. Lineage (NCBI taxonomy): Eukaryota > Metazoa > Chordata > Amphibia > Caudata > Salamandridae > Lissotriton > Lissotriton vulgaris. Next base: position 1,382,686,834 of record NC_141694.1, on the reverse strand, counting down.
CACAACACACACAAAACAAAACAAACGAACAAGGAGGGGACAAGGCAAAAAAACAAGATGCAGTAAGACGCAACCCGAAGAGGAATTGATTATGAACATTTCAGACACTGTATTAACTCCCACACAAATAGCAGTACTGAATAAGGGCATGTCCTTTGTGCCCACATATCAAAGTAATGACCTTGAGACTGAAGTCTTGTTTTTTAAATTCATGAGGAAATTGAGACTCAGGTGGTTCTTTAACCAAATAACCACAGATAATCCTGAACACACAGCAGACACTTCAGGGATTAGAACATTCAAACCGAAAAGTACATTCATGTCACCAATGACGCATAAAGCTCTAGATCTGTTTGAAACTTTAGTAAAAAAAGATCTTGTTGAACTGAATTACCATTGAAAAACAAAAAGAAATCTGACTAGACAAGAAACCATGGCATTGAATGAACTCGCATCAAATGAGACACTCACCATAGTCTCTGCAGATAAAGGCGGAGCACTAGTGGCGCTCAATTCTGCCTATTACCATCTGAAGGTAGATCAACATGTGAAAGACACCAACACCTACATACAGTTAGAGGCTGATCCCACAATGGAGTTCCAGATGATCCTATCTGAGATTTTGAAAAGAGGTATTGAGTTAGGTAGGATTGACGAACAAACTAAGAGATATCTAACCACGGAGTATCCCAACAGGCCACATATATATATGCTGCCTAAGATGCATAAAGACCCGGTTGACCCACCATTCCGACCGATTGTGGCGGGATGTGGGTCATCGCATGAACCACTAGGAAGATATTTAGATCATTTTATGCAACCTCTGGTGCAACAATGGTCAACTTTTGTGCAAGATACCACTGATTGTTTGCGAAAATTGAAGACTGTGCCCATTTCTGACAATGAGGAAGTATGGTTGTGCACGGTTGACGTTTCAGCCCTGTACACCTCGATCCCGCATACAGAAGGTATAGAGGCAGCAGAGTGGATGCTTTTGCAACATGAATACGAGGAGAGTCACAATATTTTTCTTCTTGAATTATTGCAATTCTGTTTGTACCATGGATATTTTCAGTGGCAGGACACTTTTTTTCTACAAAAGACGGGGACCTCTATGGGGTTTACTGGGGCACCCACTTATGCTAATATGTTCATGTCCAAGTTCAAAGATGAACATATATTAAAGCAAGAGAAATGGAAAGATCATCTGGCACTATACCTTAGGTATATCGATGATATACTGATAGTGTGGAAAGGTTCAGAAGATAACTTAAGGACACAACTCCAAGAGCTAAATAATTGTCATGCCTGTATCAAGTTTACATATACCATTAGCACAGAACAGATCAACTATCTTGACATCATGATCACAAGAAAAGGGAACATACTCGAAACAAGTGTATTTAAGAAGGCAACAGATAGAAACAATGCCTTACACTTTGAGAGTTTTCATTCACAATCTCTAAAGAGACACCTTCCATTGTCGCAATTCATCAGGGCAAGAAGAATTTGTTTAGATGAGGATCAAGGGTTAGAAACAATCAAGAGAATGCGCACAGAATATACAGCAAGGGGGTACCCGGACACAGTTCTTGACCAAGCTGAAAACAAAGTTAGAACCATGCCCAGATCCACTATGTTAGAAAAGAGAGAAAGAAGCAAAAACAGGAGAGAAGTCTATGTATTAAAATTTTCCACAGCCTCAGAGGCAATAAAGAAATCTATCATGAAGAGATGGGAAATAATTGAGCAAGAACCTGATTTCAGGCAGATATTTTCAGACAAACCTCTGTTTTCACACTCCAGATCAAGGAACATTAAAGAAATTTTGAAAGGTGGCAAGTTGGTAAAAGTGGATGTAGGTCAGAAAGGTATGATGAAGTGCCAAAACTGTGGTCATTGTGGCAATGTGTTGATAGGTAATACTTTTGCGCACCCGCACACAGGTAAAAAGATAACCTTGAGACATACATCAGATTGCAATTCAAGTGGTCTAATATATGCGATTAAGTGTCCATGTGGACTTGTTTATGTTGGACGCACTGCAAGGAAGGTGAAGGTTCGGATGACCGAACATAAGAGCATGATACGTACAAAAAACATAAAATCATGTTTGGCTGTACATTGGCATGAGAGTGGACATACGATACCTCAACTAAAATACACTGTGTTAGAGAGATTGGTGGATAAACCACATGTTGACACAATGAAATTGTTGGCGCAAAGAGAGACATACTGGATTAAGTCTCTTAGGACGCTGACCCCCTATGGGCTAAACGATAAGATTAAAATGATTTACTTCTTGTAAATTAGTATTGCAATATGACTGCTGTTATTTGTATTTTTGCAATTTTTCATGTATTTTTTCATGTATCTGTTTATATTTATCATGTGTCATTTATGCTCAATAAATCTCACCTACAATACTAGACTACACATGCAATAGGTACTGTTCACGATTTTTAGATAGATATAGTACTAGTTAATTAATTTAGGAAGAGAATCCCTTGTTTAATTTCTGCCGAGTAAAGAAACGTAACCGCCATTTTGGATGAGGATGAGGAAGTGCGTAGTCCGTTTTCTATGTTAAGCACTCTATAATGTCACACGCCATGTATCGGCGTTTCCAACACGGTTCTGATCGAACAGAGAGAGGCACACGAAGGAACCCCAGTGTTACGCGGTAAACTCGAAGCGAAAGGTGAGACATAATCCGTGGTTCACTAGAACAATCCTTATGGAAAATTGAATGAAATACTAAGGAGTCCTCCTGTCTCTATATTTCAGAGTAAAGACACGAGTCTATTAGAAAACTGCTGTAAGGATTAAGACGTGGGGTCTATAAGACCGAGTAAGTACCGGTTGATTTTCACTAGCCTGATTACACATCTAAGATTGGGGACAGCATAGTAAGGTTCTCGGTGTTGTTGTTATATTTTAGAATAAGGATAGCTCGGAATTTTATTTCTGATTGCTGTGAGTGAAGGTAAGAGTGCACGTCTGTGGCACTTCTTGAATTTTGGATTACTAGGCGGCACACGTGGTTTTATTTATTTGTTGTTTACGTTTGTTCACACTTGCATGTAGTGAGAAGTAGGTGGTGGTATTATTGGTTGTACACCATGTTTTGGACTAACAGGTGGCAGGTGAACTTTGTTGACATGATATTTACTGCACAAGTAATGTTGTCACATTTTATGAGATCTTCTGGTTTCTGTTCATGAGAACTAGGTGTTGTATGAAACTGTAAATATTTTCTTTGATATACATGTAATAGACCTTTATGTTATTTGTAGCACATCCCCCTGAAGAAGGTGCATACCGAAATGCATTGGGACATGGCTTCATAAGATGTTTGAGGAATCCAAACTTTCATTGATGAAAAAGAAGAATAAAAATATCTTGAAGAAAGGAAACACAAAGCATTGTTTGAAGAATTTATTTTGTTGTTTTTTCACGTTCTCAGTCCGATCTGTATGATTGTTGATACAGTTTGCGAACATTCTATGTTAATTAATTTCTTTGGACCATAATGTTTTAAATTGATGAAAGATGTGTAGATAAAACAAAGAAAAAAACCTAACACGTAATTGTGAATGAGTGAATAGTGCTCCCCATACCACAGGTTTCTGTGATTTTTTTGTAGTCTAATAGACACCGCCACCATATTAAATATTTTCCGCCCCGGCCGCAAGGCGACTGGGGCAGAAAAGTGGCGAGCGGTGTTTTTCACCGCTGCAGTCCCCCCCGCCATTGTAATATGGCGAGGGGGGAATTCAGGGAAGGATGTCGGCGGATTGCCCCCGCCCGACATCCTAATGGGCCCCTTAGTCTTAAAATTGGTCAAACACGTGGGTCCACATATAAAATTTGTGGGTGCTGGACAGTGGTGCAAGGAATATTGCTGCGCTGCGCTGAGTGAAAACAAAAGGTCAGGAATGCGCCCTATCAATAAGATAGGGTGCATTCCTGGGCCTCATTCATGAAAAGTGTTGCATCGCTTTGACAAAACAGTGTTGCAACACTTTTCACTGTGCCCTCCTTGCAACACCATGATGCTCCATGTCACAATCAATGACAGATACATCTGGAATCCTGACATATCTGTCAGCGCTAAAGTCACCCATTGCTGCAGTTGTGTCGCAAGCATGATGCAACTCCAGCAATGAATGGGCCAGGCTATCCATATGGAACTTACACCTGCCCTCCTTAAGGTTTAGGTTTTGACACAGTGGTGGCCTTGAATTGTCGCAGTGGAATCTTAGAGACTTTACAGAACCACTCCTGTAAGGCTTTGCTGCGTGGGAATGCCCTCCCTGCATACATCATTCCTGATATACATATAACAAGGCATAGGGCTTCACAAGGTCATGTATATGCCTAGATGCATCACTTTGTAAATGTGACACAATGTGGTGCAAGATTCACACTGCAAGTACGTCAAGAAAATGACGCACCAGCATTGTTAAACTGTCAGAAAGGGGTCATGAATAAGGCGCCCTGTATTATGCCCCTATGATGGCACACAATGGCTGCCATGCGCCAATGCAGGCACCCTTGAACCATGGTGCAGGGGTGACTGTGTTGCAGAGTTAACTGACAATGTGGCTAAATCTCTTCTCGAGACGTCTGCAGGTTCGTCTGGACTAGTGGAGGGCAGGAGTGAACCAGTTGGCCTTTTTGGAGTGTTGTTTGCCTGTTGTTTTCCAGAGGAGTGCCCCAGTGTTGACACAGTGAGAGATAAATGAGGGCAAGTTTGCACGCTGCGGTGTTGGTTTTTGTAAGCATTGGCAGAATGGTGGTGCTAAAGGAGTTGACAAGAAGTTCTTCTGTGTCGTTGATCCAGCTGTGACTGGGAGGGGGCAATGATGGTGGTGGTGTATGATGGGTGTGGTGAAGGCGTGATGTATACAATGATGGTTGGTCCAGGAGAGGTTGGTGGTGTGTCTGTAGTTGTATGTTCTCGCTGGCGGAGAAGACGGGGTTGAGCATTTGTCTGTCTATGTGGGTTGGTGCAGTGACCAGCTGCTTGAGTCTGTTGTTGGCAAGGTTCTCCAGGAGGGATGTGGTGTTCTAGTCACTGAGGATGTCAAGGTGGAAGTTGAGGTCTTCGAGTAGGATTTAGTTGGTGGATGAGAGAATCTGGGGTGCGATAACATCTACAATGGCATCAGTGAATTGGGTGTCAAGGGCTTGGGGACCTGTAGATGAAGGTACCTGCTGAGGGTCGTGTTGGGCTTGTTCCGAATCTGGAAGTGGAGGTGTTCTATTGTCACCGTTGGGTCATTAGAGTGCATGGTCGGTTAGAGTGTGCTTTTGTATACAATGACAATGCCTCCGCCTGTGTGGTTGGAGTGGTCCTTGCTGGTGATGTTGTAGCCATAGAAGATGGCAATGGTGATGGTGATGTCCCGACCGGAGCGGAGGCTGGTCCAGGTTTACCTGAAGAAGGCGATCTCTGAAGAGTTGGCATCGAGGAGGTCCCAGATTTCTGTGGTGTGTATGTGGAGGGATCACACGTTGAGGAGGATGCAGTTGAGACAGACAGGTCCACTTTTGGTCGGCTGGGGAGTGAGAGGCGCTAGTGTGTTGATGTGGCAGAAGGTGTGTTTTCAGTTTCTGCAGGAGAAGGGTGCAAGGGTATTATTTGGTGATGCAAGATGGCAGGGGGAGTAGCGGCCAGGGTTGTGGGCGAGATAGGTGCTGGCGTCATATCAGTGGAGTTTCCGGGAGGCAGGGTCCAAGCGCGGACAGCGCAGACAAGCTTGCCTTTGGCGATCATTCGGCGTACAAGTGGCACACTCGCTGCACATGGGCACACAGCGGCCACCATTAAGTAGTGCTGCAGGAGGGCTGGACAGCTGGGAGGCATGAAACTTGGGAAAGGACACTGGAGGGGTGGTGCTGCAGGGGATCACAGTGTCAATGAGGGAGTGGGCAGGGAAAAAGGAACTGTACAAAAGCACAGGAAAGACAAAGCCAAAAGTAGAAAGCAATGTAGAAAAGCAGAAAGAGGGACAGAACCAACATTAAAGAGGGACAGGAGGGCGGTCAAGCAGCAGAGCAGCGACGCTCTAACACTGGACGACCAACGATGAGGTGCAGGCTGGTGCCTGTGGGGGGAGAAGGGCCTCGAACACCTGAACTCTGGGTCAGAGGAACCAGCAGCAGCAGATGGGGACACCAGACAGGGCTGCGCTGTGGGAAGAACAAGTCCACTATGGGATAGTACTCCGTACACCCAAGAGCTTACTACCAGGGGGTGAGGAAAGGCAGCACCATCCAGTTGCCTCCTCTGATCTAACATTGGTGACCAGATTATGTGTTCCCCAGTTCCCTAGTGAGTAACAGTGGGTCAAGCTGCATACCCAAGGGCCTGGGACCGAACCTACCTGTTCCTCCTGGCACCTGCTATCAACAATGCTGATCTCAGCAACTTGAGCCAGTTGGTGGAGTCCACCTCCAGTCTTGTGCAGTATCCCCAGCAATGTGCGTTCTCAGCCAAGCACAGGGATTGCTCAGGGCACAGTGCGCCCAACCCTCAAGTGCTAGGCCTGGGCCCAACACAACTCCCAGGCCTCCTCCTTTCCCAGTCCCACCTTCTCCTCATTTGGACACCGACACAGGTGCTCAATCCGCAGCACTCTCTCTGAATCTGTGACTCAAACAGCAGGAGCTTCTGTCAGGTGGGATTTCACAAACCTGGGAACAGCAGTCGCTGCCAATTCTGTTGGGAAACCTCCTTATGCAGGTGATGCAACAGGGCCCCTTTAGGCATGAGGTTGCAGCACTCTCACCACACAAGTTTGGCGCAGCTCAGGGGCCATCCTGTGGTGAAAAGAGCCCCTGCCCACCATTGGCAATCTCCATTGGCTGTCCGTGCATGGACCCCGGTATAGTGGTGGCAGCTGTTATGTGATGCAGACCACCCTATGTTGGTGCGCAGGAGTGCCTCTACCGATCACAGCTCCAAGAGGAGCCAGGCGGTCTTCTCACACAGGTCAGCAACGTGTCTCCATGCGACCTGCCGGACTTCACCAGAAGGTAAGGGTGATCAGCAATGCATAGATGTCTACCTGTCTACCAGCATTGCCCACAGACTAGGTCACGGCACAGCCTCTTCCACCGTCAGGCCGCAGCAACTCCACAGCACCACCGCCTCCCACACTCAGACGCAGGCCAAGTGAGGCCACTGGGCACTGGGGATTGTCTACCTTTCCAGGCTTCGGCTGCCATGATGTTGCAAGGGAAGCATTTTGAAAAGTGATTTATCACTGGTTTTCCCCAGGGATGTGTTTCTTTACATATATGGAACCCTGAATCTGCATTTCCTCTTTCCCTCAGACTCTGACTGATCATCCTGGCTGTTGGGGGGTTTTGGAGGGTTGTTTCCCTCAACTGAACATGACCCTGGCTACTCCATTCTGCATTCCATGGTTTTTATTTCCTTTTTATCATTGGTGGTGGACTTTTATGTTATTTTTGCATCTAGAGGCAGAAGGGTGATGTTGGGCTGACTATCATGAGTTTTTTTGCCTCTAATTGGCCTTTCACCACTTTTCTCTCGCTAGTGGCAAAATTTGTATCGCCTTGAAGCTAGTGTTAGCAGCAACATTCTCTGCCACGAGCAGATCCTATCCCATGTAGCGACATATTGTAAATACATCCGTACATGGCGATAGTTTTCTGCGATATGCGGTGGTAAGAAAATTGATGCTAATGCTAGTTAGCTGCAATTCTTGTAAATATACCCCATAGTTGCTTGATGAGGAGGTGATAATGTCTATCTTATTATCCAGAACATAATACGTTAACATTGCTGTTGCAGTTAAAAGTTGCAAAATTAAATAGCTAACGTCAGATAACTGCTTGTGCATATGTAAGCACAGAAATGGTAGAATGAGCATCCATTGTGAGACAATACATAGGATAATGTTTTCATTTATGTTGATTGTGGACAATTTTAACAATATCATAAATATATGTATCTATTTGCAACATGTTTGTTGTCATTCATGTATATGACTAAGTGCTTTGGGCAGGTGATGCAGGACACCCACCATTTCAATTCATGACACCAGTACAGGGACCTAGAAATATGAATGGGGAAGCTTAAACCACAGTGCACAGCTGTACCATTTGAGAATCTTTTGGAGAGTTAACTGTTGCTTCATGACCTGGGTACACACAAGATCATTAGGGGCCTATTTGTTGCTCTGCTTTACCCATATCCCACCACTAATACCGGTCTTCATATCCAAAACCACCATTACCAATTGCATCTGCAGTTCAGGTTCTGCCCTACAATTATCAAGCCTGTTGTTTATCTCCTGCCCCAAGTTTCTAAAACAGGTGTTTTTCCGCCTTGCCCTCCAAAATCATGATTCTTTAGCACAGCACTTCACAATGCCAGATTAGCAATTAACTATCCTGTATGCCAGAAATTTTTACTTTATGGTTTTAATTAACTGTAAACAATTTGACTTGAAAACTTGACTTGCAAATTACCATCACATGAACATTTATGACACAATTAAATACATCTCCGCAAATGTTCTTGCCGTCACAGAAAAGATAACTGTTAACCTGCATTCCTTGCAATTTCAAGTTATTCTCCCCTAGTGCTTCAACGTCTTCATGCTTAAAACTACACCAGGTTGCAGTAGGTGGGTGCCCTTTGGATGCTATCTAACGCAATCTCAAAAGGTTAAGATTGGTCCTCAGCTCATGCAGCTGCAGGTACAAGAACTATCAAGGGTGAGTGTCCATGATACCCATCGACAATATATTATCATACTGTGACAGAAAGTTGGCTCTTGAGCTTCCTTAAGTCTCAGGCTAGAAGCAGACAAAGATCAAGGCCCAACTCATAGGACCTGTTCTAGGATTAGGTCAGTGAATGATATAAATATCAAATTCCAAATATCATGTGACATAAACATTTTGTCTCAATATCATCACATCCAAAATATATGGAACGGAAAAATTCAGGTAAGAATATCATTTGTGTGGTATATAATATAGTTTTTAAGATTAATATTTAATTAAGTTTACTTTAATATAGTTATAATCAATATGTTTCATGCCTTTTATATAGATTAGTTAGTGTATTATTTTTAGGTGTTAGTATTAGTGTAATCGTTATTAATTTATTACAATATTCTGTGTAATTGTTTTTCGATGTAATTAGTAAAGTATAATGTTGTAAGGGGTTGTTGAGTATGAGGAAAATAGGGTCTGATGTTAATCAAATTATAATTAACTTAATTGTATTTTTAAATTATTTTTTATTGTACATTGATTATGTAAATTGTTTTATTATTATTTTATTTGTTTATGTTTAGTTTCTTAAATTTATTGTACATTTTGTAGTGGGACGTTGGTTTATAGCGGTGATAGAGTGCGCAGGTCACCCGACTATAAATTTTACCAATACTCACCTGGGTCCATAATTCAAATACACATTTTACTTAATCAGGTAACCCACACTCTACTATCAGTCTATTTTATTCCACAAATTCCTATACCATTGACTTACCAATCCTTGTCACTGGTACCTATGACCTCATGGACCAGGGAGTTAGTTTTAAAGAAGGGAGTCAATAATACAATAACATTTGCACTCATGTAATAACCACAGACTCGGGAAAGGTTTAAACACTTTATCCAATCATCATCAAAGGCCATGATCCACAGATTGAAAGCAATAAGACTATCAATAACCAAGATTAGAAATAATGTATAACTATGCAAAAGATATATTATGCCAACCATTTAGCGAATTGAAATAAAGGGAAGGTAAGAACATGAAACATACTAGTCTTGAAAAACAAGAGTTTCACCACTTTACTAAAGGAGGGTAAAGAAGAGAAACATACTAAACCAACAGCTTTTCAATTATCTACGGTTGGGAAAAAAGGAACACAATATGAAATGACGAAACCAAATTTTAGCATCCAACTATAGGGAAGGTAAAAATTGGAACACGCTATTAAAATCAGAAAACATTTGCATTTAACTATGAGGATGGTAAGAAAAAAGGAACATGCTAATAGACAGCAAAACACAAATGTTATCTTTTACCAAGGGAAGGGTAAGAAAAGGAACACATGCAAATAAAGCTTTACCAATTTAGGGGGGTAGAGAAAAGGATGCAATTTCTACTGACAATTACCCACACAGATTTATATTTACCTAGAATGGTGTGAAGACCAACCCTAGTCACGGGTCAGTTGAAAGGACAGAAGAACCCCAAAAGTTGCAGTGCCAGTAGGCAAGCAGGTACAGGAATCAAGACAGGAAACCCCAGATTTGGATCAGGACCGGACCACCAAAGGTTAAGACCAGCACCTGCAGTTCAGTTGCAATGCCTGCACTACTCCCTCTCTGCAAGGAATCAGCAAAAACCCAGAATGGGTTACAGCATTCACCAGCCAAGTGTTTCGCCAGCACTTCAGCTTTCCAGAACCCCGAATGGGTCAGCGAACCTCCCGACAGAGGACTCTGCAGCCCCCTGCTCTTAGTCACCTATTGAGTGCGTTGGGTCAGTGACAGGTCAGCTATTCGGACAAGTTGGACAAATTATTTATCTAAGCCTACTCTAGTTATACTATTTTCAGGGCAGTGTACCACCCCCCCAATGTTGCAAGTGTAAGGATCCCCAATTTCGATTGGGCAAAGGAGCAGGACAGGTCATCACACCACCTATATTCTTTAGACCAGTGTTTGCTTCTGTTGGTACTGCCATCGATGCGGTCCACCAGACCAACAGGTTAAGGGTTCTGGATCATTTGGTGGCAGCGTTACAGGGTAGATTTGAACATGCTCCTGCCTGCATTGACTTGACTTATTCTCCATTTGTTTCCCAGTTGTTTGCAGTGACATTTCATCAGTCTGCGTTCCTCCACATCCCAAATGGTCTGGGTACTAGATCTTGTTGTACTGGTGAGGTTTAGGGGGGCCATGAAATCAATGCAGGTGGGTGATAGAGACAGACATTTTTGATAACACTATGGAAAGTGTCCCAAGAGATACAGAAGGAAGCTATGTCTGCAGTATTGGCTCACTGGGAAAAGGAAGTGGGGAGATTAGATGAAAACAATTGCTGGGTTGATTTAACCGAGAAACATATATGTTGTTGTTGTTGTATAAGCTTTATTCGAGACAATTCTCATAAAAGCACATAAAATCAGAACAATTACACAAAAATACATAGTCAGAGTAAAAAATCATTAAACACAGTGCAGCTCATACAACATTACACATAAAACAATTTATACCATTTACATAAAAATTTGTTAAAAAGGGAATCCCTGGTTACCTGCTACCCCCCAAAGACCGTCGTCTTATCGCCCAAGCCCAACCCATGTATTTGGCTACCCCCATGACTATCGAATCCTGGTTTGTTGTGCACAGGATTCTTAGGGCCACTGCACTATCTCGTGTCCCCAGGTTTTTGCATACCGGCGACAGCCATTTTCTCCTCGGATTAACATAAGCTTGACATGCGAAGAGAAAATGGCCTATGCTCTCCTCGGCATTTTCACAAGCAGGACATAGGTTGTCAGTGGGTCTGTGCCAGCCAGATGTCAATTTCTTAAGGGGGATAGATCCTGACCTTAACTGAAAGACAAGTTTCCTGTCCATAGGTACAGTGATATTGGCCCAGTAATTTTCTAGGACAGGAAAAAAAAATTTTGTCTCCAGGAAACGACCAGACATAGAATCTGCCCTGGTGTCATTCAGCATCTTGCCTCCCACCCAATCCCAATATTGCTCTTTGAGGGCTTCTTTGCTTGGGAAGATTTCTCCCTCGGGGTTGTTCCAGAGATTCGAAAACCCTAGATTTACCAGCATGGTCTTCAGGTGTTTTAACCATTTTATCTTATGGAAGATATCTTCCTTGATTATCCACAGAAAGCCATCCGCGTACTGTCTTATTTCTGGAGTCGTCCAGAGGCGTCTCCAGTAAAGAACTGGTCGCAATCGAGCTCTGTCGACAATCGTACGTCTGCCTAGCTCCAAGAACAATGGGATTAGGGGGGTACTCTCTGGAAGTCCAGTAATCCCACGCATGAACTTGTTCTCGGAAGTCTGAAGAGCCACCAGACTATTCCAAGCCCATAGTTCCGCGCCATATAAAGTGGCACCCAGAACCTTCGCATCGTACACTGTCATTGCAGGTTTTATAGGTTTTGTTTTTGATTTACGATGTTCCCCCCTTAGGGCACCTGAAAGCTGCTGGTGCTTAAGGACTACTTTATTCACATGATGCGTCCAGCCATTCCCCCCCGCGATCTGCACTCCCAAATACGTGAATTCATTAACTATATCGAGCCTGCTATTATTTAGGGTTATCTTAGGATAACTCCTGCGTCCTGCAGAGAAGGCCATTAGTTTGGTTTTTCCTACATTTACCTCTAGCCCGTGCTCCAAGCAGAAAGCATCAAAAATGCTTAATGTACGTTGCAGCCCCATGGGGGTCTTAGACAAAATAAGAGTATCGTCGGCGAACATCAGGATTGGAACCCTGGTGTCCGCTAACGATGGGGCATCTACACTAGCCTTCAACATTCTCTCTACTATCCCATTAATGAATAACGAGAAAAGTAGAGGGGCCATGGAACAGCCTTGCCTAACACCCCTTTCCACAGGGAAATCCAATGTTGTTTCCCTACTTCCTCCCCACTGGACTCTAGCAAAGTTGGATTCATGCAGTCGCATGATTAATGTTAGCAGTTCAGCAGGGATCCCCAGCTTTTGGAGGACCGACCATAGCTTGTACCGGGGGACTAGATCAAACGCCGCCCGCAGGTCGACAAACGCAACGTACAGGCTGCCCCTTCCCAACTCGACGGTCTTCCACCGCAATATGGTGAAGCGGAAGACCTGGTCAATGGTACTAGTTGCTCGCCTAAATCCCGCTTGGTATGGGGAGAGGGCGCTATTGTCTTCTACCCAGTCCATTAGCTGGTTTGTTACCATTCTCCCAACAATTTTCTGCATGGTGGCTATTAAACTTATAGGCCTATAATTAGCAGGCAATGAGCGATCGCCCTTCTTGTGAATGGGGATAATGGTTGCACCCTTCCAAATGTCTGGGACCACTGCCCCCTTTGCTAGGGCATTTACTACAAGGTGGGTGTATCTCGCCCATCTAGTCACATCATGTTTGAAAATATCGGGTGGGATACCATCTGGACCTGGCGCCCTCCCACACTTCGCGGAACAGATGGCAATTTCTGCTTCTCTAAGGGAGAATAGATCTTCGGTTGCATAAACCGGTATTATATTATCAGCTGCCACGGGTTTGTTGCTTTCCGCGTACTGTGGCCCGAAGTAATCGACCCAGGCTTCCACTGGTACATTGTTGTCAGGTTTTACTGGGCCCGCACCACTACCCCACTTGATAATTTTCCAGAATAACATTGAGTCTTTATTATCAGAGGCTTCTTTTAATTGGGCCATATATGGTTGTTGCCCAATGCATTAGGGAATGCCGTAGTGACCATGGCACATGGCTCAGCACACATTGGGGAAAAGGGCATTTGTGCACTTTTGGACCCTGTGTGGAATAATCCTAATATCCCAAGGACTGATGCTTATTTGGTTCAATAATGCATGGTTTGTTTACAACATAATTCTGGAGGTAGGGAACCTGTTCTCAGTGGGAATTTTGCACCACCATCTTTGCTTTTTGAGGTGCTCTAAATGGATTATATCCAGCTGGAGCGCGTAAATAATTTGAAATATGTTCTGGTTGTGGTGTGTGCCTTCAATAAATGGGTGAAGGCCTACCCAACTAAAGAAAACACTGCTCTGGCAACAGCAAAGGCTCTGATAAAGGAGTATTTCCCATGCTACGGATTGCCTCGGGTGATCTGCAGTGATAATGGGGGGCACTTTAATGTAAGCATGGGCTGAAAATTTGTTCCGCTCGCGAAATTTGCGGATTTTTGGCAATTTCGCTATCCTCGAATCGCACAAAATTGCTAAACAATCCGCAATTCGCAAGTTCTTGAATTTTCTTTGCTTGTTCGCGCTTTAAAAATACAATCTCGCGTGCGCTGCGTGGATGTATGTCATTACTACACATGCTTTTACAACACATGCCTTTACCACGCAGGTTTTACAGCGCAAGTCGTTACAACGACTTACGTTGGGTGGCGCTGGATAGTGAATAGTTTAATTTACTATTCCAACTCCAGTCCCCGTGGATAGTAGGGAAGGTTTTGGATAGTAAATTAAACTATTCCCTATCCTACAGCGCCCCCCAGTGCAAATAGTTGTAATGACTTGTATTGTAAAGGTTGCGTGGTAAAGGTACTGCGTGGTAAAAGGTGGGTTGTAAACGCTGTTCCCCGCGCTGCGTTGACTTACCTTGATTCTGAGTTTGCCGAGTTGTTTTCCTCCTGCGAACAAGATGGCTGCGTCCAAAAACAACCGCATGGGTAAGTTCGCGGTAGCTGCGCTGAAAAAAACCCAGCGAACACTCCAAAATAGAAAAAATTGCAAGTTCGCACAAATTCGCGAATTTTGTGGACCGCGAATTCGCTTTCGCGTGAATTTGCGGACTGCGAATTCACAAATTTCGCCCATACTTACTTCAATGCAGATGTTATTAGTCATGTTTGTAATGGGTTGCAAATTAAGCAGAAATTCCATGCGGCTCGACACCCTCAGTCTGCTGGACTGGTCGAGAAATAAAATGAAATACTGAAATTAAAGCTGGCAAAAATTCAAGACAGTACTGGGTTACGTTGGCCCGATGCCTTACCATTAGCATTGATGTCAATACGGGTTACCCAACATCCTCGATCTGGCTTGTCACCTTATGAAGTTATCTTTGGGTGGCCTGCCAATGTTTAGGGTGTCACAAGACCCAGAACATTTCGTGATATTGAATATCCTATGACGACAGATTATCTGTATGCTTTGACTAAAGATCTTCGTTCCATTCATCAACAGGTTTCAGTAGTGTTGCAGCCCCTTCCGGAGGATCCCAGACATCGTTTGGATCCAGGACAGTGGGTCTTGGTCCACAACTATCAGCTGAAATCCAGCGTGGACCCTCGTTGGTACGAGCCTCATCAGATTCTACTGGCCAAGCGGACGGCGGTGAAAGTGAACGTCAAGACACATTGGATCCACGTGTCTCATGTCAAGAAATTGCCCCTCCCGTTTCCTTATGATCAGCGAAACCAGGAAGGAATTTTGACCCAGGAGAGTGAACGAGCCCCTCGCTTTGTCCCTTTCTCTGAGGCCCTGGAAGTTGGAAAAGGGCAAGGAGAAGGAGCACCGGGCTTGGAAGGGGTCTTGTCATCTGCAAAACACGCAGGATGATGGACGGAATGTTGCACAATGACAAAACATTCACCCCCAGTCACAGATCTGGGTTTAATCCATCGTTATTTTGCTCACTAAGCCACTGGAGTCAAGCTATCCTGGCTGAAGATGGCTGATAGCCAGAAACCGGTACTAGGATGCTTGATTCCGGTCCAGGGAAGGCATGGCTTGGCAGTTCAGGCTGGACTGTTCCCATGAAGCACAGGGTCAAGACTGATTTGCATATGGCCATGTCTAAACTGGGGTGACTTGGTGAGCAAAATAACGATGGATTAAACCCAGATCTGCAACTGGGGGTGAATGTTTTGCCATTGTGCAACATTCCGTCTATCATCTTGTGTGTCTTGTCATCTGCACTAGTGATTGCCCCGGATTCCGTTGCCCCTGCAGTTGAGCGAAAGGCTTGTGATATTCCTGTTGCGATGGATTCACCGTCCTCTGTTTTGTTCTCTGATCAGGAAACGTCTGGCCATGTTAGATACAATCTGCGGCCCAGAAAATGACGCTGTACCCCAGGTGAAGATGTTAGGAGATAGGGAAAGACTCGAGTAATAGGGCTTGTCAGAACCATTTCTGGGGTACTGAGCGAGACACTGGACTGAACACTTTGAGAGCCTGGAACATTTTGTTTGCTCTGTTCAGAAAGAAAGACTGAATCTCCTGTTTGAAAGGGGCCCAGATTGTGATCTCTTTAAGGGTTGTGTGAGAACATAACTCCAACGTCTGCTTTGGTGTTTCTTTGTGATGAATGATAGGAGCCTGCCTGTGAGGTTCTAGATGGACACAGGAAAGAAGCACTGTCTGGCAGGTTGGACTGCATTGTCCGAGTTTATTTTTTGACTCTTAGCTAGCATGTACCCTTTGGCCCGTTTCGTTCCCGAGGAGGAACATCCTCTTGCACCACGTTATCACCCTGTATATATGCCTGTCTTTTCGAGTTGAACACAGCGTGTTAAAATTACATTTGTGGTCACAATAGCGATTTTGTTAATAATATTAATGAGTATGTTTATATATTTAGAATTTTATCACCCTATGCATGCTGTTTTAGGAACCACTGCCCCACCTCCGGAACATATATTCTATACCTTAGCCCCGCATAAGGAAAGGCATCGTCAGACTTATACAAAAAATGTTTTTGTTGAAATGCTTCAAACAAACAGTGCTACGAATACTACGAACTGTTGTGTTTGCGGCCTTTTACCCTCTGTTATGCACAAGCATGATTTATTTATCTCTTTGCCCCTGTCTATTTAGGAAGTTGTGAGGCTTGGTTTTAGTTACTCTCCATGATGTACATGCATTATACTGTAGATTCTCAAAGATATTCGGAGAAAGACTATGAGATGATTTTAGCATATATAGAGGTTCCTCAAGGATTTGATCCAAAGGGAAAGGACGCGGAGGGGTCCTTAGATTCGAATGCATGTATGAATTTGTATACGGAACATAAAAACGTCACCTGGTTAAAAAACGAAATCCTGGATTTTGAAGAATTCAATTTCACCCAGTATTTCCAACAATTTAAGGAAGGAAATGTTACAGAGGATAGAACAATTCCAGTGCCTATATTAAATAGTACCTCTTCATTTTGTGTTCAGAGAGCAGGGTACATATCGGTAGGAGAAAGTCGATGCAATTACACCTATCGGTTACTTACTTTCAATAGCCCTCCATTGTTGACTCCCCCAAATGTATATTTTGTCTGTGGAGAAAATGCTTATACCTGGCTTCCCCACTGCTGGACTGGCCGTTGTTATTTGTCCTCTTGTACCCTCCAGTTTATATAGCCCCTTCCAAATATCATAAGGATCATTGATTAGATAAACGGAGTATGCCCCTCTTCAGGAATAAGAGAGAGATAGATACCACCGACATAGACCAAACAGATACCCCTCAGCAGCACTTTATTGATATTGTAAAGGGAGTATTTTCTATTTGGGGACCCATCATCACTAGTAAGGAAGTTCGGCGACTGTCCAGAGTAGTCGAAAGGGTGATTAATACTACCGCAGGTATATTGACAAATTTGACTGTAGAGCTTCAAGCGACGAGACTTGTCTCGCTTCAGAATTGAATGGTTGTAGACGTCATTCTGGCTGACCGAGGAGGAGCATGCTGCGTGATCGTCAGTTCCTGTTGTGTATATATTCCTGACTCCGCGCCCTCTGTTCATTTGGCCATTCAAAGGTTACATCACTTGGCATCTGAAGTACACACAGAAACTGGTACCTGGTCCATATCTGGTTGGTTTTGGGGACTGTTGTCCACCTGGGGATGGAAAATTTTGATGGTACTGGCAGGTATAGCCGGTATCATATTCACCTGTTGCCTTTGCATATAATGTGGGCCTGCATGCTGCTCTTACTGTGCTACTAAACTCACCTCCTCTGTGACTGGTACTTCCCAGCAGCCGTAAAAGCCCAATTAGATCAGCAAGAAATAAAGGATATGATGCATATTGACGAAGGGATCTTTGAAGACTGAAACCATTTTTAGTTAGCTACATCATGCTAAATGGGACGTTCTGAGGGATAAAAGTAAGATTTTCCCTACACGAGAAGTATCAGACATGTATATTGTGTTAGCATGATGTATCTATATATCCACTATCCTTAATATGCACACTGTATAACCTCTATTCGCTTTAGTTAGTAGGAAAAGGTTTATTCTGTCCATTTGTTCTATACTAACAGAGTAGGCAGAGAAACCGTACAGAAGCAATCTTTTCTCTGCTTGGGTCAGACCCGCGCTGTGATCATGTGTACTCTGCATTACTTGTCAGTTCCCAGTCCATTTGAATTACAGAGAGCAGCTGAAAGTAAACTGTTCTCCCTCTGTCATGGGACTCAAGGTTGCATCTGGCTTTGAGGGGGATAAGCACATTCCTGGAGGTGCTGTGCCTACACTCCTGGGCACCAGGACGAAAGGGAGTCACCAATCCTGACCTTCCCAGCAATAACTTAGTAAAGCTTTGAACCAATCATGTGTGCCATATATGGTCCTTCCTAGGGGCCCACGAGCAAAATGGTGTTTTTCCATTTATGGTGACTTCATTTGATGAACTGAAAGTATATGTGCAGTTTTGAATGTAAGCCTAGCAGTCTTCTCTGCGCACCTGATGGGTGAGGGTTGGAGAGGCTCCTCTACAGAGTATTTTGCATAATAAACGATTGAACTTTCTTCACTGCCAACTGACTGGTTATTTGGTATTTGATATTGGGGCTTTTGGTAGGTATAGCTCCCTATGTTATTTTTACGGTACATCACCGACCACAAAGTCCAGTTCACTGATCTGCTGACCACTGGGTTGACAGCCGCAGCAGCAGCCCAGGAGGTTTCTTAAGCTCCCCGAGGCCATCCTGTATCTCCAGTGGGCTTTTGAGGAGCCATCAAGGATCCTTCCAGCACAAATATCTGGGGTACCGGAGCTATTCTAGCTGAGGTTCCGTGAATTCTGAACCCGTTTCATAAATGTCATGGTTTTGTTACGAATTTGATAGTAGCGAACCGTAACTAGCGAGTGCGGCAAGTACGAGTGTTTTCGTCATGTTTGACCTATGGATTCACTACGTATTTAGGGATTTCGTTCTGAACCCTCGGGTTCCATTTTGTGCATGGCAGCCATTTTGTGGTTGCCCTCACATAGGCCGATGACTACGGCCAAACAAGTCTTTAGTGCACGTACACGTTAGCTCGAGTTGTGCTGACTCATAGATGACCCAAGTGCACTGACCCTGTTGCCTGTAGCTGACCTAGCTAAGCCAGTTCCTTGCCCAGTAGCTGATCAAGATTAAGGATCAGAGCCCAGGAGATTGTCAAGTTTGGTATGCACACACTCACCCCTTATCCTACTTCTCATCTGTTTCTGTTCCTTCTTTTATGGCTTTTTTATGATATGGATTGTGGTCCTTTATTATGGGTTTGTCCGGCCTGTTCGAGAAAGAATGTTGGGCTTTCCCGTGTAATTGATGGTGGGCTAGACAACTGAAAAGTGGGTTTGTCCTCATGCGAAACCTCTTGTAATGATGCTTATGATTGAACAAATTGTAAATAGTGGGTGTTTGTCCGGAATGTGATTTTTAGCATAAAAGACGAAGTCTCACCTTACGAACATTGAGCAGTCTCTGACGAACCTACTTGTGTCGTACTTCGTAGACTTCTGTTCCTGGTTGCAGCCAATAAATTTGATCTTCGACGTCACCGAGAAGTATCCTGTGTCTCTGTATTCTAAGACAGGTGAACCTGAAGACTTTGGGCGTGCCCCGGTTCTTCACAGCCTCCAAGGCTTGTTCAGTGTCCAGACCAGACACTAACACCACCAAGACATGCATACTGACATGGGACATCAGCATTAGAGACCATCATAGAGAGTGGTCCTGTTGTCCTGTTTTGTCCCCAACTCCAGGTTCACCAAAAAAAGAAAGAGCCTCCAATGCAAGCGACCCACCAGAAAAAAACACTATTGCACAGGAGCCCAGCACCCCAAATCTGTATGTATTGCGACTTATATAGCGCACGTATCACCCGAAGGCATCAAGGCGCTTGCCTTGGGAACCCGTCCTGGCTTTTCCCTGTGAGATAACCCCTACTGGGCATCCCCAAGGTGAAAGCCAGGCATCCCGCAGCGCGTGGGCTGCTGTAGTGGAGATTAAGCAAGCTATTGCCCAGAGTTGCAGCGTGGGACCCCCTGATTAGAGTAGGCACCGAGGCGAGAATTATCAAGTCCGTGGACATTTTTGGGCTCAGGACCCTGCCGCGTAGGGAATTGAACCTTGGTCCCGGGCCAGACCTCTGCATCAGGGTCTGCCGCTCTAATCAGTGAGCCACACTCCTCCTATCTGATTAATCTGAGCTTACTTTCAGTGCACCCTTCTCCAGAGACCCTCAAGAGCCAAGCCCCCCTCTTGGTCCGGCCCCCCAGTCCCCATTTGCAGCTGTTTTTTTGTTACAGGTTCCCCATTGACTTCAGCCGTAGCATTCGAGGCTACCCTTCCGAACACCATCTGTGCACCCAGACACACCAGAACAGATAAACTGAAACTGGTGATGGGTCAAGGACCTTGGCCCTTACTTACCTTACGTTCAGAAGAACAACCCTGTAACTTGATTGCAAGTAGACCTATGCAGTATATGTTTCTCCCATAGGATAACATTACGGCATTCAAGTCTGACAACTGTGTTTCTGAAAATCTCTAACTCGAAAAGTACTTACCTGATCCTGAGGATCTTGGTCTTTAAATTAATATAAATATCTATGTTATTTTTCTAATGTGGTCTCGACCTGCTTCTGAGTGTATGTCTCATTTATTGACTCTTTGTGTACAACAAATGCTTATCACTACCCTCTGATAAGCCTAAACTGCTCTCACACACTACCACAAAGTGAGCATATGGGATTATTAATGTAAACCCTGTAAGTCAATAAGGGTCATCTGAACTTTCAATAGTGTACCTTATTTTGGTACTCTACATAAAAAGCCAGTTTTCTACATTGGTGGATAAGCGTCAGGGTGCAAGACTTTGCATTTTCTGATGCCACTTGATCAATAGGTGATTCTACGAAGAAACCCAAAAACATTTTGCAAATATTTAGATTTTTTCCAAATGTTCTAACCTGAACTGTTAGGGCCATGTGTTAAGTCCCCACAACATTTCGTATTAGAAAATAGAAATGTTTACTAGTTAGTTAAGCCATGAAAGTCTATTTAGACATTTTTGCTGATGTTCTAAAAAGGAACCAACTACACTAACCATGACTAGCACAGAGGAGCGAGTAAATTAGCTCATCCTGACATCTTATCTGCAACTTAATGTGAAGTAGCTAAAGGCCATCTATAAAGCTTATATATTCAAATCTGGGTCTTCCCCAACCAAGGCACAGCTCCAGGAGGTGCTTTCTGAGTCTGATGAAGCCCAGGCAAGAGCAGAGAATCCTGACATTGCTGAAGAGAAAGTAGTCAATGAAGATGAGTCTGTAATCAGCAATCATAGGAGTGATTCCCCTACCAATGTTATAGGTGATGAGGATATCCCACATCTATCCTCTAACACAGTACCTAGAGGGTTTGCCCCTACACATCACTTAGGATAAGAAGAAGAGCTGGATGAAGAGTACTTAGTCCTTGTGAGAGGTTTTCTGGCCATATCCAGGGATAGAGCTGATTTGGGTTTAGGATCCATACGTGATGGCAGCAATAAAGTAAATAGGAAAAGATAGGAAACCTTTGATCACAATATCCCCAAAGGGATTGTCTCGAAATATGTTGAGGGTAATGAAATTACCAATTGTTTTACTGCCTTTGAGAGGGCATTTAAAATGAGGCGGTTGCACCAGAAATACCGGGGTTCTCTACTGAGGGAGTTGACACCAGATGATGCAGATGCTGCGTCTCCTGACCTCATGATTGAAGGCTTAGGACTCATCACTAAGGAGTACAGGATTAATATCTGGGAGACCCACAAAACCTTGAGTAATTCTAGGTAGATTTTTCTCAGTCAAAACACTAGATAACTAGTTGAAAGGCCCTACGGAGCTCTTCATAGTCAGGCTTTACAATCTGTTGATGAAAGAGCACTTCTTAAATAATTGTACCTCAGAAAAACTGCATCAGTACCTAGTGTATCTAGGGATAGTCTCTTCGCAAGAGGGGGAAGAAGGCTGACCATTGGGTCAACACAAGCGTGTCCAGGAAGACCCAAAGATGGGACACAAAGGGGAAACACCCAAAACGTCTTCTAAAGGCCTCCATGCCCCTGTTCAGGAGTGTGGGCCCTGGGACACTTCCCCATCAAAGGGCTGATACCAGTGTAAAAACTGGAGTCCCAAAAAAGCTTGGTGTTTCAATTGTAAAGCCAATGGACACCAAACTGGGGGCGCTTCCTGTCCCAAAAAGGTTTCCACTAGTTCACCTCTAGTTTCTATTGGGGTGGAGAGTCTCCAGATGGGATCCTTTGTGTGCTCTGATCAGGTCAGAGACCACACTGAAGCTATTTTAGTCTTTGAGGGTGGGGTAGATATAGCTACCCTGGCTGTCTGGCCTAGTAACCTGGAGAAGTAGAGACAAAAGTTCCATATCAATGGGGTTGAAGTAGAAGCTGAGAAGGATACAGCTGCAAGCGTCAACATGGTGACTGAAAAACTGATATCCTCAGATCAGTACTTGACTGGAAAAACTTATCCAGTCATCAATGCTGATAACTATACCAGGGTCCATGTCAAAGCAATGGTGAACTTAGAACGGGGAAGGGTTACAGGCCAAAATAAGTGGTTGTGTCCTCTGCAATTCCAGTATAACGTCAGCTAGGAAATGATTTGGAGACCTCAGCATGGGCAGAGGTAAAGCTAAGATCCCATGCAGCCATGCTGGGGATACCTAAATGGGTGTGTGAAAACTAGAGCACAGTGCAAAGCCCAGCAGGCAAAACAGGAGTTGGAGCATAGAAAAGTCGCCTAACTCTCCAAGACAAAAGTCTGGAAAACCAACTTCTACCGAGGCAAAAGCTTAGGAACCCTCTCCCCAGGAAGAACACCTTTCAGCCCTTGAGGGAAATTAGCCCAAGGAACTTTGGCTTTACTAGGCAGAGCTTGTAGACCCAGGGGGCCCTCTAGGGAAGAGCTGTGCCAGGGACAGTGGGCCTATCCCACACCTGAGAGCCTTCGATAGTAAGCTGCGTACTGAGAAAAGGGAGATGTCAATGGCTCCCACCAAACCTACTGGGAGGAAGGACTTTCGTATACTGAGTCTAGAAACCCCAAACCTGGTGCCACTTGGAGAGTGGTAGCACCTCAGCAATAGAGAGAGTTCTTACTCTCTCTAATGCATGAGGACACCCTAGCAGGGCACCTTGGCCAGACAAAGTCTTGGAGTAGGTTACTCACCCCATCTACTGGCCCTGTAAGTCCCAGGACGTTAAGGATTTGTGTAGTTCCTGTGCTGCCTCTCCAGCCAGTGGGAAGACAGGTAGCAAGCCAAAGGCCCCCTAATTCCACTACCAGTGGTTGGGCTCCCTTTGAGAAGGTAGGAATAGTTTGTGTTGGTCTCATTGGCCAAGCAGCCTCAGGAAACAGATTCATAATGGTGGTAGTGGATTATGCCAATAGGTATCCTGAAGCAATTCCACTTGTTACTGTCCCTGCTCCTGCAGTTGCCAGTGCCCTCTCAGTAGCTTTCCTAGAGTGGGCTTTCATAGGTAGGTGGTGTCAGGCAGAGGTAGTAACTTCATGTTAGGCTACATAAAAGCCATGTGGGTGGAGTGTATGGTGACATATAAGTTTGCCAACCCATATCACCCACACACTAACAGTCTAGTTGAGAGATTCAGCAAGACAATGACAGGTATGATAATGGGATTCCCTGAAAAACTCAGAAGGAGATGGGATGTCTTACTGCCTTGCCTGCGTTTTGCTTACAGAGATGTGCCACACCAAGTAGGCTGTAGTCTCTTTGAGCTTCTGTTTGACCATTCAATGAGATGTCTACCAGGTCTATAAAGGGAGGTCTGTGAGAAGCCTCCCAAAGAACCCAAACTAAACATAGTAGACTATATGCTTGGCCTTCGTTTCAGGCTGGCTGAGTACATGGAAAAAGCAAACAAAAAAGTAGGGGTGGGCGAAATTTGCTTTTGGAAAATATCGCGAAATTGCTCAGAATGTGTTTTAGCATGCTCGCAGGGAAATTTATCTCCAACTTGCCCATGCAGTCGCTAATGGGCACGGCCATCTTGCTCGCGACGCTTATTTCCTTTCCGGGACGAATGACGTGTTCGCGATTGCAAACTCGCGCGGGATAGCGTGACCGGCTACCAACAATCCAACATCTTGTGGTGCACACGAACGGATAGGAAAACTCGTCGGCGAAGGCAGGGACCCGGTAAGTTGCTACCGCGCACGTGGGAACACATTTATAAAGTGCGAACAAGAAAATTATTTTGTTTCGTGGCAGATTGCGAACGTTTTGACATTGTAGCGCTCTCCGCAGAACATGAAAATGTCAAAATATCGCAAATCCATGAGCGGAACGAAATTCATGGCCCAGGCCTATTATAAACCCCACAACCCTCACCTAAAATTAATTACACAATTCCCATATTTAATTTTCAGTTACTGAAGTAATATTAAATAACAACTAACAACTAATTATTAATTAATATTAAAAGCACCTAAACTTAATTAAACAATTTTCATATTTAAATTTCAATTAATTAATTAATAATAATTAACAACTAATTATTAATGAATTAAAAATAATTACTTCCCAACCTCTGCCCCAATGAGCCCCAAAACCCACACCTAAAATGAATTACACAATTTCCATATTTAATTTTCAATTACATAATTAATATTAATTAACAACACATTAATATTGAATTAACAATACATTAATTCTGACAATGAACACAGAGGGCCCGATTCACAGAATCTGTTTAGCCACGGTTGAAATCTCCACCTCTGGGCAGGAAGCTCCGCCTCCAATCCACAAACTCTGCCTCCGGGCTGTAAGCTCCGCCCCCAAGCTGCAAACTCCGCCTCCGGGACGGAATTTCCGGCCCGAATGCGGACGTAAAGTTAGTAGTCTTAAATCTATTCAGTGAATACCGAAAGTAGTAAGTTCATTCTTTGAATCCCGAAAGTAGTAAGTTCACTCTGTGAATCCCGAAAGTAGTAAGTGCATTCTGTGAATACCAAATAGTAGTAAGTTTAGGATTTAGTCTTAAGTTCATTCTGTGAATCGGGCCCAATAAAATCTCAATTAAATAAATATTAATAAATACAAATATCACTAATTTATTATAATTAAATGACTTCCCACCCTATTCCCCTATAAACCCACAACCCACTACTTTGGGGCTCATTATGATATCGGGCAGATTGCCACCCGCCAAATGTCCCTGGTTCTCCCCCGCCATATTAGTTTGGCGAGGGGCACCTCGGCAGACGGGAAGACAGCCCACCGCTTTTCCACCGGTCGGATTGCAGTCTGAGCGGAAAAGAGACTCAATATGGTGGAGACTCCGCCATCAAAAGGCATGCGGTAAATCTCTGTGGGCCCATTGCGGGTCCTCGGGGGTGGGTGCACTAGGGGGTCCCCATGGTACCCCCCATCATTGCCATGCACAAAGTGGCAGGCACAGCACGGTGCTTGTCACGTTGTGCATGGCAATCCACAACATGGGCATTAACCATGCAGCGGGTGCTTCTATATTTAAAAAAAATGATATTTCTTACCTTCAAATCGATATTCTTGACCACGATATTCTTGCTGTCGATATTTCTCACTGTTGATATTTAGGAATCATTATTCCTGTAGTTCGAAATATACAACTCAATATTTTTTCTGCACCCCTAGGTTTTGTGTCACTATGCTCCCCCTCGCGTGTCCCAAGAGCTACACAAAACCTTTCATAAATCTGGCCCAGAGTGTGCAAAATTCTAATTCCATTCAACGTTTGTGAAGAGCCAGTCTGTCAAATATGAAACAAAACAGCCTTACAGCTAATAGCAAAATGTAAATTGTCTTACAGATATCAAATATCACATTACCCCTACCACTTTGACAGATACAACGAAAAATATGGTATCATTTAATGGTTGAGTTTGTGTTGCTCCTTGATGACATTTTGATGTTTTGTGTGTTGTTATTTATTGGCATGTATATTTTGAGGTCATACACATTGCATTTGATGTATGAGTTATGATTTGCATTGCTGTTGTGATAGTGAAAGATTGCAGTGTTAAACTATACCTTGCAATTTTCAGTGGTTTTGCTGGTAAATCATAACCATAACTGTACTTTAGCAGTGTCTTTTGTAAGTAAATATATAATGTTTTGAAAGAAATGCTAACGTGTTATAACCAAACCTAATCACAACTCCACTTTCAAACTTGTTTTAAGCGTAAAATCTTGTCAGGTCCAACATTCAAGTTCAACAAATAAATCTGAGCTCAACCTTTAGTAACCGTGGCGCAGCGCTAACAGACTTAAGTTAAGGAAAAGTGTGCAAGTATTTAACCATATCAAAACAATCAAAACACAACATGATAACTTTTTCAAAACCAATTTCTAATAAAAGAGAAAAGTTTTAAAAGAAACATGACACCAAAAAAGATTAAACCCTTCAAGGGAAACCAGAAATCTGAATTTGTAACGTTTTCGGGCAAAAAGAACAAAAGAAAATGAAAGTGCCAATCAGAATTCACTGTTCCTGTTGACTGGGATGTAGGCACACTTTCAGGATGATCATGATGGAGTGAAAGTTGGATACCCCATGCGGGTGTCAGGAATCTAGCTAGTTCTGGACAAATGTCAGGGAGACTAACTGATTTCAGGATAAGGCAGGGCAATTAGAATGCTTGCTGTATGCAGGGACAAACAATTTCTATGGTTTAAATACATACAAGATAATACCTGCAGGCTTGGAGGATAAAAGGATAGAAATAGGTCGGATCAGGTAGTCTCCAGGGAAAACTAATAACAGGAAGGTAAAAGCAGAGAAACAATAGACAAACTACCATAAATAATAGTTTGTCTGCTCCTCGGAAGCAATCCCTCCGTGAGCTGGAAAAGGTCTTACAAGAATGAAAGGAGCAGATTAATCTCGGAGAGTTCAGGGAGACAGCCAGCTGCTCATATGCCTTGGAATATAACTGGCACCATTGGAAGCAATGAAAAACAGGATTCAATATGCACAAACAAGAAGACAAAGGTGAACAGTAGACGGAATAGAGAAACAGAAACTAGGCCCTGGGAAAATCTAGCTTGGAATATGGATCAGTAACACACAAAACTGAGCATACTGTAATTCGGCACACAAACTAGGACTGGACAGAAATATGCAGTCAGAACAGGAAAAGAGCTTTAGAAATTGGGTTCCTGGTGGACTGTGGTGTAAGGGTGCAGAGACAGAATATCAAGTAAAAAATATTGAGTTGCAAAAATATTGAGTCATTAATATTGTGGTTCCGAAATATTGACGGCAAGAAGATCGTGGTCAAGAATATTGACTTAAGGTAAGTAATATCAATTTTAAAAATATCGAAGGGTTTAATATCCTTTGCAAAAATAAGGTTGTTAAAAATATAGTTTTTTTATTAATGGTATGTATTTTAGTATACATTTTTTATGTATGCGATGCATATTTTTTTGTATGAGAATTGTTTGTATTCTTAATATATTTGTTACATTTTTAGTAGTTATTCATTTTTATTTATTTGAATTTTGCGTTTTTAGTTTTGTCGCGGGTTGTGGGTTTATAGGGGAATAGAGTGGGAAGTAATTTAATTATATTCAATGTATTGATTATTTTTTATTAATTATTGATTGTTTAATTGAGATGTGTAAAGTAATTTATTATTAATTCATTCATAATCGGTTGTTAATTATTATAAAGAATTAATTTGTAATTCATTATGGTAGTTGTGTCATTCATTTTAGCTGTGTGTTGTGGTGTTTATAGGTGTAAAGGGTGGGAAGTATTTTATTTTTAATTTATGAATTATTAATTGGTTGTTAAATAATTGTAATTAAAGAATTGGTAATTAAATATAGTATTAGTGTAATTAATTTTAGGTGTGTGTTGTGGTATTTATAGGTGTAAAGGGTGGGAAGTAATTTATTTGTAAATGATGAATGAATAATTGGTTGTTAATTAATTGTAATTAATTAATTGGTAATTAATTATGGTAATTCTGAAATTAATTTTATGTGCATGTTGTGGTGTTTATAGGAGTAAAGGCTGGGAACTAATTTGTGTTTAATTAATTAATATATAGTTGTTAATGTTAATTATTTTATATTTATTTTTAGAAATTGTTCATTTTTGTGTGTGCTGTTTTTACTTTTAATGGGGTAAAGGGTGTGTATTACAAAATACAATTGTTTAAATATAAGTTCTTAATTGTAATAGTTTTAAATTTAAATATAAATTTTAATTGTATTTTATTATTTTATAGTTTAATTTAGGTGTGCGTTGTAGATATTACAGTGTTAAAGTGTGTGTAGTCAATTAATGTTTATTAGTTTGTTTATTAATCATATTTTTTTATTGATTATTAATTATGTTTATTAGGGAAATTAATTTAATTAAAACAGTTGAAGTCTTTTGTTACTGGTGTGGTGTTATAAGGTAGAAAATAAAAAAATATATATGTGTATTTTATTTTATTTGTTTTTGTAAATATTTTCTTGTTTAAAAGAATTATTTTTATAAATGTATTTATTATTTTATTTGATATATTTGTAGTTTTTTGTATCTCTAATTAATATTATAATATGAGTTCTCTTTATATGTTGAAGATATTTTAGTTTTTATTTTTTAAAAATTGTTTATTTTAATGATTTTTTAATTTGGAATATTTCTCATTCATTTTTTAACTGTTTGAGTGTGAATAGTACTTTTTGTTTCTCTGCTATCCAACACTTTTCCTAATGTTGCACTCACTGGTGTGGGAATAGTAATTTTTACCCCTTTTCTATCCCACACTTTTCCTACTGTTGCAATCTTTGGAGTGGGAAAAGTAATTTTTGCCCCTCCGCTATTCAACACTTTCATTACTGTTGCTCCCACTGGAGTGGGAATAGAACATTTTACCCCTCTGCTATGCAATACATTCCCTACTGTTGCACTCACTGGAGTTGGAATAATATTTCCCCCCTCTGCTATGCAACACTTTCCTTACTGTTGCACTCACTGGATTGGGAATAGTAATTTTTACCCCTCCAGCTCTTTCCCTATAGTCATTTTTACCTCTCCGCTATCCAACACATATCCTACTGTTGCTCTCACTGGAGTGCGAACAGTAATTTTTAATCATTCACTATGCAACACTGTCCCTATTGTTGCACTCTTTGGAATGGCAAGAGTATTTTTCCCCCTCCACTATCCACCACTTTCCCTACTGTTGCACTCACTGGAGTTGGAAGAGTAAATTTAATTCCTCCGCTATTGAACACTTACCCTACTTTTGCACTCACCTGAGTGGGAATATGTATTTGTACTCCTTTCCTATCCAACACTTTCCCTACTGTTGCACTGATTATATTGTGAAATTTAAGTTTAAATATGTTCTAATAGTTTAATGTTTTAATTTATATTATATTTTTGTTTTTGTATATTTTAAATCATTCAGCACAGACACTTTAGCACTGATTAACAGTGGTATAGTGTGCATAAGCCTAAGACCAGCAAAAAATGAAGTCAGCAAAAACAGGAGGTCTGAAGGCAAAAGTTTAGGGGGAACCACCATGCCATGGAAGCCATATCTAACACACAGGAATACAGGACGAGATATAAAACTAATCAGAACAGGAACGTAGAATCTAACAACAAAGAAAACTAGGATCAAAGGCAAGCTTGGAAAATAGCTGGCGGATCACACAGATAGCAAGGAGACACAGCAGTGGAGTCAGATGTGAGCAGCTACACTCTGCTCTCACAGGGCTAAATAACTGAAGGCTCAGGGAAGGAACACAGTGCATGGTGAGAGCCATGTGCAAGCATTCAACCAAGTGCAAGGAATCAGGGTACCACCAATGAAGGAAAGGCAGAGCTGAGACTTGGAAAGGGGAAGTCCAGGGAAACCAGCAGACACAGGACAGGACACAAGAAAGCCAGAAACAGAGTATGGGTTGGAGTCAAGGAAGTGAAAATCCTAGTATCCAGATATAAATAGATCAGAAAGGCTGTGGCCTCCGGGAATCAAAGTAGATAATATAACACCACCACCTGTGTGTGATCGTCGCAGGTTTTGCTGACAGAGAATTGCAGAGACCATGATGCATCAGGACGGTGGTGTGAAAATTCATGGCAAAAAAAAAAGCATATATTTTGACCCCCAGGCGGGGCATCTCTCTGGGACCTGAGACCCAACCACAAGGCCTGGAGGGTCAGGGTGTCCGCACACCTATGTCCTTTTTTGCATTTTTGTTAGGGCTCAGGACTGAGTTCCAAGTCCTACGATGGCTGTTATGACTTCATGTGGATGAGGTGGAATCCGATCAGATCTCTTGGTGAGATATGTTGGTCCTGCAGATTCTCTGCGGTTTGAAATATTCAATTGTTTTAGCATTAATTGCTCAAAAACTACTGAACAGTTTCACACCAAATCGCAAAAAGCACTCTTTCTGGACCAAGATCGAGCTTACTGCTATCTTTGGTGTAAATCCGTTCATACATAAATGGTCCACTTGAAGGTTTATTGAAAAGTCGAGGCCATGTTAGGCACTTGAACCAAGAAATACAATTTCAAACCATGAGTAGCTGTGCAGCCTTTTTCCTTATGTTGAGTCGAGGTACATAGGATTAATAGCTAAAGAATACTGTGATATATATAATTCGATGTTTAAATATTTCCCTCTAAAAATGGCAAAAGGCTATGTCACTTTCTAGCTCGACATGGATGGTTCTGCGCTAATCCTGTGCCTAAAAGCTATGCTAAAAAAACAGACATTTGAGGTGAACAGATACAGAGTGTAGGTGGTATTGTAGGCTGTTCCATTTACAGAAGTTGCTCTCCACCTTAACTTGGGAATTAGCTTATGCTTTTGGGGAAATAACATAACTCAGTTTTTACTGTGGGGTTTTTCAATGAAGTTCCTTGTTTTTTTATCAACATAAATTTCAACCAAGGCATGGTTTGCAGATAGGCCCTGCAGCCAGTCTGCCATAGACACCCAACCCATAATGCACATTGCCTTTGGGTGTGGGCAACAGGGGTTGGCTGCAGGTCCAAATCCAGTGCCAAACCCTGACTGTCTACAGCTGCACATTATCTGCCATGTAAGCATTCTGTGCTGTACATAGCTTTCAGTCAGCACCAACACCTTCAATCTGCGTGCAGCAGGGAGGTTTGTGGCAGTGTTTACCTGCCCTTGCACTTAGCCAATTTTACTAGCTGCCAAATGTCATACATATTAATTGAACAGTGCCAATGTTATTAGTGAATTATTTTCAAATTACCCTCCCATTTATCTTTGCCTGTCCCCAGGACGTATCTGCTGAATACTTGGCATAACCAACAATGAGCTAAAACAACTAAACATCTGCCAAATTTTGTGTGGAGTTTCAAACAGTGCCAACATTATTAGAAGACAAATACTTCCGTACCCTGCTTGATTGGCCTGCATAAAATTGAGAAAAACAAGTATGGGCAAACATGTTGACCTTCTGACAAATTTCATGCTGATCAATTAGATGATGTTAAAGTTATTAGTAAACCAAAAATGCTTTGACCCCCCTTCTCAATTTCTCCTCCCATTAGTTCTGTACTAAACCTAAAATACGTGGGTGAGGTATAACTTCCTAACAACCTAGCACATTTGATGCAGTTTAATCAAAGAGTGCAAAATTAATAACCAACTGAAAATGCTATTGCCTCCATTAACTTTGCCTCCCTTTGTGGATTGACACAAACCCTCCCATACCAATAAAAACCCAAACATTCCAAGTTTCTGCCAAATGTTGTGCAGATTCATCACACAGTGCCAATCTTATTAGCAAATGACCAGTTTTTGCATCCCCTTTTTTTAACTTGCCCCCTCAGTGCTTCTGTACAAACTTCAAAATACAAAAAGAAGGTTAAACATGCTAACTCCATGCCAAATTTCAGGGAGATCCATAAAAAATACCGATGTTATTACTAAATCAAAAAATATCTTTGAACCAGCCTCCCATCTTTTGCAAACCCAAATATACCTACACTGAATATCACTTGTTAACTACTTGCCACACTTAACATTGATAATTAAACAGTGCCAAAGCTATAAGAATATTAAATATGTGTTAACTCAAATTTAACAATGCCCCCTCTTATGGATTGGCATTAAACTTGAGATAGAAATATAAAACTGACACTTACTAACTTCTAAGAAATTTGCTCAGATTCATCTCAGTGACAAACTTATAAGTAAGTTTACACTTGTTGCCCCCTCCTTTTTTGAATGCACAGTTCATGGGTATGTACACATTTGAAGATGTCATTAGTACTTGGTAAATTTCAGACCCATTTATCAAATAGAGCAAAAGCTGCACGCAAATTAACAAACAGGATTTCAGCTGATGAGATATACAAAGTGATAACCCCTTCACGCCCATGCAACACCTTTTCAAAAGGTTATATTTTAAAAATTCTTAATTTAAAAAGTACTGAACAGATTTACACCCCCAAAAAAAGTTTTCTGGGTAAAGTTGTATGTTCATTCAGACTGTAATTCTGTTCACCAGTGTTTGTTCTTTCTTTCAAACATCCTATGGGAAATGATACATTTTATCAACTCCCCCCTAACCTCCCTTAACCTTTTCCTGTGAAGGTATCTTTACAACACTCAGAGCAACCAAAACTGAGCTGACTAAATTGCCAGGTTTCATGCAAATCCATTCATGAGGTCAAAGTTATATACAAATCAAACAATGGAAACAGCATCTCAAATATAACCACACAGAAACTATCATGCAACAAGCTAAGTCATTTGCCTATGATACTGTGTCATACTGCAGTGGCAGTTACATTAGCAAAGGAGCTTACTCAGGACACATTTACCATATGCCTTTGAGGATATTGAGTATAAATAGGGTTACAATCAAGGATGCCCTTTAGAAAGGCTACAGGAACCTACTCAACAAGGCACCCAGTCACAGACTACAACCCTCTGCCGACCCTCAGTGGTTGAGTTCTATGCTCCTCTTCAAGTTTCCATGAGGAACACAGAAGACTGATTTTCATATGTCTGGGGCTGAACTGGGGTGCTGAAGTGAGCAAAAGAATGATGGTGGATTTAACCCAGATCTAATAGTGACTGGGAGTGAGTGTCTGAAAAGTTTCAGCACTCCGTCCATCATCTTATTGTGTTTACTTTGTTTGCCCGAAGCTGTCTGGGTATGCCCAGATGTGGGTCACCTGATCACTTTGTCACTGTATTCAAGCTAGCCTGGCTGTTAAGGGGTGTTACCCCAAAACTAGACCCAGGATGCTTGTTTCCAGTCCAGTGAGTATTCGACCTGGCAGTTCAGGCTGAACTGTTCCCATGAGGAACAGAGCCTAGACTGATTTGCATATAGCTGGATCTGAATTGTGGTGGCAAAGTGAGCCGACGAACAATGATGGATTTAACCCAGATCTAATAGTGACTGCGGGTGAGTGTCTGAAAAGTTTTAGCGCTTCATCCATCATTTTATTGTGTTTGCTTAGCCCTCTCAAAAAGTTTGACCACGGTTCTCCTGCAAAGAAAAAGACAACATGTCAGGATTCACACTGCCAATGTCGCAGCAGCTGCACCTTATACAACCTATCTTAGAAGGAGGCTCTGAAATCCTCCAAGAGGGTTTATCGTGCCTTTGACTACACCCACCTTGTGGCCAGATTCAAATGCCATCTGCAGGAAGCAGACACTTTCTGGAGTGAGGGTTTAAACCACTGCTCCATATTTTGCTATTCTATGATCATAAGGACATGCTAACAATGGTGCGCATTTGTGTAGACCATGACCATGTGCATAGTTGCCATACTCGAGACTTACTCAAGACCAACCAGATTACCTTCTGAACAATGCCTTCTAAGAGTTGAGAATTCCTTTGCACTTGTTGTTGAACCAGGTTCTTTATTAGTAACTGCTTGTTCTCCTGCCAATTTTTTCTATTGCACATATTATAATAACTGCTGCAATATTTAAAACATTTTAGAGTGAGTGGAGATTTGGTTATTCAGCGGCCTACATACACCAAAGTGCTGCATTCGTGCAGAAATGTTATTGTTACGTGTACATGCTGCTTGGATAGTTCTTGACAGATACAGTTAATTAGGTCAATAGATGGATTTTATCAAACTTTCCAATTACACTTAATTAACTAAGATCACTGGATTAATGAAGCAACATAAAGTTGTCATTGTGAAACCGCAAACTGTGACTTTTCGTAGCCCTGTGATCTATCGGATGTGCAAAAACCACAATAAGGCATACAAAGAGCAGTCAATAGTCACTCCATCTAAGTCCTTAAAGTTACTTGGGTCTTATGCAAATAAAATGCTTTTTTACATAGATTTCACACTGAACTGCTGATACCTTAGTATGGTAATATGCCTCTCTAAACTGTTGTAAATAGTTTAATTAAGACGTGTTAAGCTTGACACCTGTTTAGGTATAAAATGCATTACTTGTAAGTCTTCTAGGACCGGATCACAAAACATTTTTGAATGACGCTGTTATAGTGGTGCTTTCACTAACACCTTTTACCACTGTGTGATTGAAAAATCTTTATTTCGATCACTATGATCATAAAAGCATCATACAATTTACAAGACCAACTTACATATATTCACTTACATATAAACAAAAATTAAATTTAAAAAACTGATAAACTCCCCAGGTAATTTTTTATCTAATACAGACCTCCACTGGATCATCCATCATCTACTCTTGTATCGAAAACATAGTCCTGGTAAATTTACATGGTATATAAATGGAAGGGCAATAACACAGTACAATCAAAATACAATAAATTGGATAAAATGTGCAAAGCTTCATACTTTTACATTAAAAGATCTGAAATATAAGTAACCCATGCATATGGGGTGTAATGCACACCTCTCTTTAACTGGATACATTTATACAACCACAAGTTTCTAGTGGAGTACTGCATCCCTTCTTTTCAATATAGCTAAGAATGGATGGATTACAAATTTGTGGATTAAGAAATATTACAATGAAATATAAAAATCCTATTACGAAATATATTTTATCATGCAATAGTGGGTTTAGCTAAAACTTTAAAGGTACGAGGAGAAGGGAATTGTAACACCCCATACATGTTAGAGAGACCATTGATCATTTGCACCTTCGCCACTTCAAGGAGACTTTAGGAATTTTGCAAGAGCAAACACTATTACTTACTGTTTTGTCTGTGCTCGATATCCTAAAGATCTCAGTATGCCTTCTAGTTCCCAGCGACCTACCGATTGGCAATATCCATTTATTTCTTTGGGTAGGCAGGGAAAAAGAATAAAATATGGATTGACGTTTTTTGGCCTCCCCTTTCAGGGTGGGCAAGGATCATCTTGGTTTTCTATTTCTTATCACTTACTACAGAAACCCTTAAGTGGTTAAGACTTGAATCTGAACTGTATATACAGTCTGCATGCCCTCATCTGTACTATTTCATCTATAGTTCATTTATGGCACTCCCGTGCCTCAAGGGAGGCTGTGATCTGTACTCTCTCTGCCCTTTCTAGACCAGTAGCAATTTAGGGAAAAGCAGATCCGAGCTATTGAGGGAAAACAAGGTATGAGCCTGCCCTAACCAAAATAGGATGAAGCCACCTTTTCAGGCATTTTCTCAAAGGCATGAGATGATTGCAAAGCCTTACATGTCAGGTAGTTGGTTCCAAAGTATCACCGTCCTAACAAAGAATTTACAACCACTCATTTTACATTGTTACATTGTTACTTGGAACTATGTCAGCGGAATCACTGAAATTACCAAACCCTACGTGATTACGGCCCTTTGGTAATCATAAGTAATTTGGAACAAAAATCCTATAGCAGGAGCACAGGAACAATGAACTTAGGGAATGTGTGTGACTACTGATTGCTGCTTTTCATGTTCTGCTGCATATAGCCCTATTTTCTTAGATAATGTAATTATTTTAGCGATATTACCGTAGTCCATGTTGTGTGAATCAATATTTTGACATATTGTATGTTTATTTAAAGGTGACAATATATTTGTTTCTGATATTTGTGTTATTTCGATATAAGTAAAAATCAATATTTTTAACAGCAATATTTGTGTTTTCCACATTTGTTGTTTTACTTATTAAGTATAGCGAGTCAATTTTCATTATCAATATTTATTTTCCGGTATTTTGTGTTTTGATATTAGACCGAGTTAAAATGCAGGAGGGGATCATTTGTACAGCCTCAAGGAGAAGGGCAGCAGGAGAAAGAGAAGCAGTGAGCTAAAGTTTTGAGAAACCAAAACCTAGAGAAATAGCAGTTAGAACCCAGACACCATAAGTTTAATTCTTTCAACAACAAAAGAAGAGAAGGTAGTAGGAAAGAAGGAACAGAAATGAGAGCAACATATTTTAGACAAAGCCAGACAATGGAAGTCACAGAAACAGGAAGAGAGAACACAAATGGGCATTAGGATGGACACAGTGATTAGTTTATAAAAGAATGAGTGCCGGGCTGAAAGTTTTTCTTAGAAGCAATGCAGCTGGAGTTGAAGAGACCTTCACTGCACCTGTGGGTTTGGCCAGCCTGAGACAGCCTGCCAAACTAGGATGCACAGTGAAGGCAGCGCAGCTATCACTCCCCCTCAGTGCCTGTCATCAGCTTGGCCCCACCCTCAAGGCTCGGCACTAGAAAAATAAAAAAATTATGAAACGGGTTTATTATCATTTTATTTTCATGTTTTTTAGGGTGCTGGCGGGGGGGTGGAACACTCCTCTGCCATAGTGGAGGAACCAATTAAAAAGTAACCTTTGAGTCCCCTCCAAATTAAAGATGCTGCAGAGGACATGTTTTTGGCATCCTAAAAGGAAGAACACACGAACCCCTCCCTGCACCTCACTGCTCCTGATCGGTGTCCTCCTCCCAACCAATGCAGTGCAATAAATCTTGACACAGAACTTCACATTACAGTCTATGTACAACCAGGTACACTGTCAAGCAGACCGAACTCGGTCATATACCCTGCCTGCGCTGCACCGCAGTTGGCTTGAACTTATTACTCTGTCATGTGCGACCAGATATCCACAGTTGGCACTTTGTGCTTTTTGGTATTATTATTTGCTAAAACGTTGAAATTGCACATCTCCAGTACTACTGATTGGATTTTCGTTGTTCTGATATCTTTCTATTTAATCAAATATAGGGCCTGATTTAGATTTCAATGAATGGGTTACACTGGGCCTGATTACAACTTTGATGGTTGTACAGCGGGTGGTGCAACGTGCCGCCCTCTCTCTGACTGCCAAAGCAGTGGTGCTGCCACCCGCCACATTAGGAGTTAAATCGGGGTCTGGTTGGTGGTGCTACGGTGGTCTGACAGCAGCAGTCTGTTAGATTTACACAAGAGCCTAACATGTAGACCACTACTGTCAGAGCACCGACTGCATCATACATGCTACACCGTGCAGGAATTGCAGATGCAAATCCCACACATGCACCCTTAGGGCCCACAGGCAGCAGAGTTGCCTCACCATCATCTTTTTCATGGTGGGCGCACCGCTATGAAAAGGGGGGTGATTTGGTAGCTCGGAGTATGCTCAGCGGTGCGGCTGCAGCACTGCCAGCATATTCCTGCCTTAGACTACCAAATCACAGGTTCTTAAATCCAAGTGGAGGGGGTGATCCTGTGGTGGTCCAACTGACACACTCAGAATATGGCGCACGGGTCTGCAGTGTGGCAGTAGTCAGATCTTCACCACAATTGCGTGCCGCATTCATAATCAGGACTTAAGCCACAAGGGTGATGGACATCTAATCCACCGAAATATAAATCATAAAGGAAACTATGGGATTTATATTTTGGTGGATGGGATATCTGTCACCAATGAGATGGAGTAACCCATCCACCAAAATCTAAATCGGGCCCATACTCAATTTTTCTACATTGTGTGGGATTTTTCTTGACTTGTAATTTCACTTTATGACTGTTTTAAGTAAGTATGGGTGAAATTTGCGAATTTGTGTTCCGCTAATTCACGTGAAATCGAATTTGCAATCTGCAAAATCCGCAAATTCGTGCGAACATTGCGGATTTTTGTTTTTTGCGTGTTCGCGGGGTTTTTTGCGTGTTCGCAGGGCTTTTGGCATGTTCGGGGGCCTCTTGCATGGCGAAGTTACCCATGCGGTCATGTATGGGCACAGCACCCTCTGGTTCACCACTGCCACCCTATGGTTCATCACTGCCACCCTCTGGTTCACCACTGCCACCCTCTGGTTCACCCTAGCCACCCTCTGGTTCACCCCTGCCACCCTCTGGTTCACCACTGCCACCCTCTGGTTCAGCACTGCCACTCTCTGGTTCACCCCTGCCACCCTCTGTTTCAGCACTGTCACCCTCTGGTTCACTACTGCCACCCTCTGGTTAACCACTGCCACCCTCTGGTTCATCACAGCACCTCTGGTTCACCACGGCCACCCTCTGGTTCACCCTTTGCACCCTCTGGTTCACCCCTGCCACCCTCGAATTTGCAATCTGCAAAATCCGCAAATTCGTGCGAACATTGCGGATTTTTGTTTTTTGCGTGTTCGCGGGGTTTTTTGCGTGTTCGCAGGGCTTTTGGCATGTTCGGGGGCCTCTTGCATGGCGAAGTTACCCATGCGGTCATGTATGGGCACAGCACCCTCTGGTTCACCACTGC
The DNA here is from genome assembly GCF_964263255.1 of Lissotriton vulgaris. Classification (NCBI taxonomy): domain Eukaryota; kingdom Metazoa; phylum Chordata; class Amphibia; order Caudata; family Salamandridae; genus Lissotriton; species Lissotriton vulgaris. The sequence continues at coordinate 1,382,648,127 of NC_141694.1, read as the reverse complement.
CACCCTATGGTTCATCACTGCCACCCTCTGGTTCACCACTGCCACCCTCTGGTTCACCCTTGCCACCCTCTGGTTCACCCCTGCCACCCTCTGGTTCACCACTGCCACCCTCTGGTTCAGCACTGCCACTCTCTGGTTCACCCCTGCCACCCTCTGTTTCAGCACTGTCACCCTCTGGTTCACTACTGCCACCCTCTGGTTAACCACTGCCACCCTCTGGTTCATCACAGCACCTCTGGTTCACCACTGCCACCCTCTGGTTCACCCTTTGCACCCTCTGGTTCACCCCTGCCACCCTCTGGTTCACCACTGCCACCCTCTGGTTCAGCACTGCCATTCTCTGGTTCACCCCTGCCACCCTCTGGTTCAGCACTGTCACCCTCTGGTTCACTACTGCCACCCTCTGCTTCACCACTGCCACCCTCTGGTTCATCACAGCACCTCTGGTTCATCACTGCCACCCTCTGGTTCACCACTGCCACCCTCTGGTTCACCCTTGCCACCCTCTGGTTCACCCCTGCCACCCTCTGGTTCACCACTGCCACCATCTGGTTCAGCACTACCACCCTCTGGTTCACCACTGCCACCCTTTGGTCACCCCTGCCACCCTCTGGTTCACCACTGCCACCCTCTGGTTCATCACAGCACCCTCTGGTTCACCCCTGCCAACCTCTGGTTCAGCACTGTCACCCTCTGGTTCACGACTGCAACCATCTGGTTCATCACAGCACCTCTGGTTCACCACTGCTACCCTCTGGTTAACCACTGTCACCCTCTGGTTCACCACTGCCACACTCTGGTTCACCCATGCCACCCTCTGGTTCACCACTGCCACCCTCTGGTTCACCTCTGCCACCATCTGGTTCATCACTGCCACCCTCTGGTTCACCCCTGCCACCCTCTGGTTCCCCCCTGCCACCCTCTGGTTCATCACTGCCACCCTCTGGTTCAGCACTGTCAACCTCTGGTTCACCCCTGCCACCCTCTGGTTCATCACTGTCACCCTCTGGTTCACCACTGCCACCCTCTACCGAGACCTTTTGTGACGCAGCAGCAGCACAAAAGATGCGCCATGGTGCTGGGTATTAACAACGTGACGATTCTGAGGGATGCGTCACGTTGTAAAGCCCTGCGCCATCAGGAGGTGTTCCGGCACAGAGGAGGGCTTTCCTGCACAGGAACACCTCCTAAAAGTGTGCCGTTTTTGCCACATGGTGCGCCGCATTGTAAATGCGGCGCACCATGGGTGGCAGACTGCGGCGCACAATAACTGGCGCATCCCTGTGGATGCACCAGGTATTGTAAATCTGCCCCTATACATTTAGCCAACGAGGGAGCACTTATTGATTAGACAGTAGAAAGTACTCCAGTTGAGTAGAGGTATTGCACAAAAAGGTGGTATCTTTGTGGACAAACACGCAGGCGGGATTCATTCTGACCCCAGTTAGACTCGTTTTTTCTGCCCTCTTGCCCTCTGTTAGACTCGTTTTTCCTTTGTTTTTCTGCCCTTCTGCCCCCTGTTAGACTCGTTTTTTGTGCCCTTATGCCCTCTGTTAGACTCGTTTTTGTGCCTTTCTGCCCCGTTAGACTCGTTTTTCCCTTGTTTTTCTGCCCTTCTGTCCTCTGTTAGACTGGTTTTTTGTGCCCTTCTGCCCTCTGTTAGACTCGTTTTTCCCTTGTTTTTCTGCCCTTCTGCCCTTTGTTAGACTGCTTTGTGTGCCTTTCTGCCCCCTGCATCACCACATCATCACTCAGCGCTACCCAAGCATCACTCAGCACCACCACATTATCACTCAGCACCACCACATTATCACTCAGCACCACCACAGCACCACTCAGCACCATCACAGCATCACTCAGCACCACCACAGCATCACTCAGCACCACCACAGCATTACTCAGCACCATCACAGCATCACTTAGCACCACCACAGCACCACTAAGCACCACCAGAGCACCTCTCAGTGCCACCACAGCATCACTCAGCACCACCACAGCATCACTCAGCACTGCCACATTATCACTCAGCACCACCACAGCGCCACTCAGCACCACCACAGCATTACTCAGCACCATCACAGCATCACTTAGCACCACCACAGCACCACTCAGCACCACCACAGCATCACTCAGCACCACAACAGCACCACTCAGCACCACCACAGCACCACTCAGTGCCACCACAGCATCACTCAGCACCACCACAACATCACTCAGCACTGCCACATTATTACTCAGCACCACCACAGCACCATTCAGCACCACCACAGCATTACTCAGGACCCTCACAGCATCACTTAGCACCAAAACAGAACCACTCAGCACCACCACAGCATCACTCAGCACCACTACAGCACCAATCAGCACCACCACAGCACCACTCAGCGCCTCCACAGCATCACTCAGCACCACCACAGCATCACTCAGCACCGCCACAGCACCACTCAGCGCCTCCACAGCACCACTCAGCACCACCACAGCATCACTCAGCACCGCCACAGCATCCCTCAGCACCACCACAGCACCACTCAGCACCACCCCAGCATTACTCAGCTCCATCCCAGTATCACTCAGCACCACCACAGCACGACTCAGCATCACCACAGCACCACTCAGCACCACCACAGAACCACTCAGCGCCACTCCAGCATCAATCTGCACAACCATTCAACAACAACTGGTTCAAATATGTTCTCTCAATGTTTCAAATTTTATTACAAATGTCACTAAAAGATGTTAATATTTCACTTCTGTTCTTGGATTTTCGTCACAATAAAATACACTGAACATAATCTTCACAAAAGTTATTTACAAAAGTTTAAGCTATTTCCATTATAAATTAAAATCTCTTTTATTTAAGTATTAATTATTTTAAAAAATGTAAAGCCATTGTAATTTGTAATATCAATACAGCTAAGTCACGTAAATACAAAACATGTTGCATTACAAATGCTATAGGTGTCACATTTGCGAAAGTTATAACTATTGGCATTGTAAATGACAACGCTATTAATTTAGCTATTTTCAAAACCAACACATAAATAAAAAAATTGTCATTTACAAGACCAATAGCTCAAACTTTCCTAATGCGAGAACTATTGCATTGCAAATGCTTGTTTTTATATCTGTCAGTGCTTCCTGTTGAGGTTTAATTTTCGTGATAGGCGCCTCATTGCCTCCTTATAACTATTCTCTGACCCTGCATTAAGGGTCAGAGCAGGGTCAGAGAATAGTTGCAAGTAGGCAACGAGGCGCCAGGAAGCACTTACAGGCTTACAGCAGCAGGTGCCCAAGCTGAAGTTAATTTCTTTGTAACCGTTTTCTAAAATGTTGCAAAAAATTAGCTTCAACTTTTGCACCTGCTGCTGTAGCCCTGTAAGTGCTTGGCTGAAAATTCGTCCCCGCTGATTCGCGGATTTTACCGTGATTTCGCGAGATTGGCGGATCGCGAAATCGCGTAAAATCCGCAAATTCCGCGAGCTGAACAAATTTTCAGCCCATGCTTTATTTTAAGGCTGCATACATAATCTAAACCTTGCATCTAAGTTAAGCCTGGTTGCTTTATTGCCAAGCTACCAGATGGTTAAGCACAGGGTAATTGGTGACTTTTGTATTTCACCCTGACAGGGATAGTAGTTGTTACTTGAGAAGGCTATTTACCCACCTCAATCAAAAACCCAATTACTCACGTTGGTAAATTGATAAGATTTGGTAAACAGAGGACTCTTCCCACTCCAGCTGGAACCTTGAGAGATACTTGCAAAGAATGTATGTTGGAACAACGAGCTCCATAATCACGACTTCTCTAACAACGAGGTCGCAATCACGACCTCGTCTAAACCACGACTTTCTTTTTACCACAACTTTTTTTTACCACGAATTCCTTTACCACGTTTTTTCGTGGTAAAGGAATGTGTGTTAAAAAATGCTTTAAATCTAGTTTCTCCGATACCCCCACCCCTTAAAAACAAATTACACCCACCCTATAAATAGATATGATTACCCACACACCAGTTGTTTAGGATGTTTCCCGTTCTCGCCGGCATGCTTCATAGTGAGCTGATGACCCCATAGAACCACAACGACAAGAAATGTCTGCACCCGCGGTGTTACTTTCATCAGAGGGCTCCGAAAGTTGTGTACTTGCAATTCAATGCATTACGTAAATTAATCTAACTGCAACTCCCTCCTTTGACAATAGTGTGATCCTGGGCCAAAAACGCTGGGCATGAGTCTCAAAGAAAATGTTTTTGAAGGAAATGCTGCATTCTCTTTTCGTACATCATTTCCCTCATCCTGCGGGTCCTAGTCACATTATTTCCTAACAGCGCTTTAGTACTTGTGATGTTTAAGAGCTGTACCAATAATATTAATTATACATATATACACGGTTCAATTAATTTTCGCATAAAGGTGCTGTCTTACCTGCTACCTAAGTTAGGACCCCTGCCTGGAAGATTAGCAGAGCTCTGCAGATTAAAGCCAGCATCCTACTGCCGATTCTCTCTTCATCCCTAGAACAATCAGTAGCAGAAATATTCTGGGATGTTGTTGAATTTTAAAAGTAGGATGCCACATGCACAAAGTGTGTTTAACACGTTTTCTCTCGGCACTGAACAGCCAACTAAACAGTCGCTGTCCAGAGAGAGCAGCAGGGATACGTGGCTCATTTTCGTTGTAAAGGAATTCGTTGTTAATAAAGTCGTGGTAAAGTGTTTGGTCGTTGTTCGGGACTCGTGGTTCAGGACATTCGTAATTCATACTTCGTTGTTAAGGATGTTTCCCACTTGCAAATACCAATATGAGAACATCACATCTCATTCCCTTGTCTACCAAGCCATCCGGATCTGAGCTGGGCAAAATACCCTTTTACACCAACTGTACAACCTTCAAAGGGGCAGCCCCTGTCGCAGGAAGCAATATCTCATACTTAAGCCTGCCCCTGCCATTGTATAAGTAGCCAGAGTGGCACCTTTCCCAGTAGGGGGGAAATCTGCCCTAAAACTGGTTGTGTAGGGAGAGTTCCTCATTTCTCTAGACATACCTTGGTGGGGTGCCCAGAGCTCTGACCAAGGGAAGAACGATTTTGTCATGTTGTATTTTGGCAGAGCAGGGCAGTGTGGGATTGCTCAGGGGCAAACCTTTAGCAAATTATGACAAAGTGGGTAGGATTTCTCCATGAAGCGTTGTCCTTTTTGGTTAGGTAGTCGCCCTCCCCTCCCCTCAAACAATGCTAGACCTGTGGTAAACAGATGGAGGACTGCAACTGCTGAACCAAAGAATTTAAACTCAAACAAAAGAATACTCCTGCTGTTTTACCTGTGGAGAAAAACCCCAATGGCTGGACTTGTTCACAGTTGCACCCCGGACAATAGAGAGGACTCAAAGGCTCCTGTTAGGCTCCAGGAACACAAAAGCTACAAGAAGCTTGCAACAAGGAGGTGCCCAGCTGACCAGTTCCAACTGGATTTCCAGTGGACCCAGCTGGTGTTTTCAGGGAGACTGAGTCCTAAATTATCAAATGATGCCCAAAAGGTGCTGACCCATTAGCTGGTGTTAGGATGCATTCTCTAACCCTCAAGATGTCAAAAGTGGACACTTCGAATCTCTTCTAGACCTTTTCCTAAAAGAAACACAAGCTACCATGGGACCACTGGTGAACGGCAGTCACCGTTGTCGGATACGGCGCCTTAAACCCAAATCTGAGGTAAGGGCAGCAAAGGAGGAAGGAGCAGAACGGGCAGCGGATCAAGATCTACTTTCAAGTAAGGTGACCGGACAGGGGTGTGGGGGTGCCAAGGCTACCAATATTTCAGAGGGTGGGATAGGCAAAACAAGGGCTGTTGGTACTGCTGATACCCACATAGACATTGCTATTGAGCAAGGACCAGGTTCTAGCACTGTGAATGAGGGAGCGAATTAAGTAGTAGAAGGTAGTACTGACGAGGATACCCTAGGGTCTTCTATTTTTGTCTTCACGGGCAAACATACTGCCACTACCCCCCGATTTTCTGATCTAAAGCTTGGCGCCAAACCAAAATCCAGAAATACCAAAAGTAGCGCTGTGATACTTACACCCTCGCTTAGGACATATTTCAAGGTACTGCCACAGGTCCTAGAAGTCACTTGTAGAGCAGGGGAGAATAGACCTCAAGGGGAAAATAAAAGGATGAGTGGTATAGACAATACCCAAGGGGCCGCCTCTCCAAATTTGCCGGTCCCGGACTCTGTTGATAATATTTCGGAGGAGTCTGGATCTTTAACTTCGCATGCTAAAGGAAATAACGATGAACCAGTCCCCTCAGTTGGTGAAACACGGGAAACGCGGGAAGGGATATCAATGGAAGTACTCCTACATGAGATCAAAAGCGGATTCGCTGAATCTAAACGCAACCAGCAAGAGATAAAAGCGGCGTTTGATGCCCTTGACAAGAGAGTAGACCTGCTTACTGAAAGGACAGATACTCTTGAAAGCACAGTAGGTGAATTAAAAGCTAAATTGGAATCTGCACAGGAAAAGATATATAATCTAAGACATGACGGAAATGCAACAAAAGAAAGAGTGGAATCTTTGGGGAACTACTCACGGAGAAATAACATTAGACTCCTGAAGGTCCCGCAAGGAAAAGAGGGGGGAGATATGAAAAAATTTATCGCCTCCTTGCTTAAAGAGTCCCTGAATTTGGAGGAATCTGTTGAAGACTTGGAAAGGGATATTCAACAAGCCCATAGAGACCTGTTTCGTCTAAAGCAGGGGAGATCAAAACCGAGAAAGATCCTAGTCAATTTTCTAACCTACTCCACCAAGGAGAAAATATTGAACTTAGCACTTAAAACTACATCTTTAAAAGCCTCAGATTTCTCCTATGTTGTTAGGTCTGACTTGTCTAAAACAACCCTCGATAGGCAGTGGGAGTTAGGCCAGAGAATGGAGAAGTTCAGGGCTCTGGGGGCTACTGTCCAGATGAGGTTTCCTGCCTTCCTGAGGGTTATGTATAATAACAAAATGCACAACATCCATTCCCCTCTGGAGGCAGATGAACTCCTGTCCTCCATTAGTGACCATCAGCAGGGAGCCGGTTAGATATCAGAGTCCTACAGATAATGAGATAAGGAGATATAGAGATAAAGATATTTAGTTCCCTATATCACCCTATATCACCCTTCCCCCTTAGTGCCATACAGTATTTTTATAGTTGCGGCATCATTATCGCGGACCAGTGAAATTAATCTTAACAACCTCACTTATCAACTTCACTCGATAGTTTGCATGGTAGAAGCATACTTAGGGAAAGTAAAAATAAATAAATAAAGGAAAGAAAAATGTTCACGGGAGGGTGTTTCAAACAAAAAAAAAGGAAAAAGAGGGGAAAAAAGGGAAAAAAAAAGAGAAGAGAAGCAAAGTCTTAAAAAAAAAATGCAGTAACACGGATTGGGAATAGGGGGGGGGGTGAAGCTCTAAAAACAGGGAAGAACTCTGGGAAGAGCTCTCCGAGTTTTATCTACCTCTACTATTACTACTCTCTGCACCTTTTCACTCATGATAATTTCCCTTTAAGGGTATCAACCTTGGCTCTGCCGGATTACATTTCATATCAACAACACGTAACAGGGCTGGGTGAGGGGGGATTCTTAAGAGAGACAAATCTGGCATCACCGGCCAGGTTAAGTAAGGGGGGTTTTCCAGGGAGGGGTAAAATTGCAAAATATCTTCATTTGTCAGACACCGATCTACATTCACAAACCTTATTAAACACAACTCAGTCTCGTTTAATCTGCCTTTTGAGTTGTTTTCTTTATATTTGATTCGATGAGTCGGTGTAGGAGTAAGGATATTAGATGCTGGGGATAAAATTCTTGTCCTGGAATGTCAATGGCCTGCGTGTTAAGAGTAGGAGTTATTGAATATTACAGTATTTGAGGGACTCCCCAGCGCAGGTCATTGTCATTCAGGAAACACATCTTCTCCAACAAGAAGTGAAGGATATGTTGAGGAAAGTTAGATGGGTTGACTGTTTTATTTGTACTAACCACAATGCTAATATCCGGGGCATCCTTATCATTTTCAAAAGGCAAGTCAGAGCACAGATTATTGACCATGAGGAAGACTTCAGTGGTAGGTGGCTATATGTTAAAGTAAGTTTAGAGGGCAGACCATATAATTTGGTAGGTTATTATGGACCTAATCAGGACGACCCCTCATACTTGAACACAATTCAGAGCCACCTCTTTACAACTCACGATCCAATAATTTGGATGGGAGATTTTAATTCAGTACTTAACCCTAATTTGGACAAATCCCCCAACTCAAGGGTATTAACTTATAAGAAATCCAGGCAAGCGCTTTGGGTGATCATGTCAACGCTTGGATTGGCAGATCCTTGGAGGGAGAGAGCAGGTAACGCACTTGGTGTATCATATCACAATCATAAATACAATCATAAGTCTAGAATTGATTACGCTCTTTTCAGTTATTCATTAAGAGATCCCCTGAAGGATTTAGTCTACTTGCCCTCGCATTTATCAGATCATTCTGCCATATCTTTTTCCTTACAATTAGTTCAGCAATCCTCTCATACATCCTGGTCATTTGACCGTACTATTCTTTTAGAGGAAGAGGAAACTGACCTCCTCATCCAAGAAACAAAATTCTTCATGGACACCAACATAAATTCAGCTCAGTTAGATATAGTATGGGAGGCTTATAAAGCAAATTTACAAGGTTACATAACCAACGGGGCCTCCTATCGAGGGAAATTATACAGGGCAAAGATCGCCAACATAGAACAGGAAATCGCCCTCCTTGACCAACGTATTGGTTCCGGAAATGGGACTAATCAAGAGCAGAAACAACGAAAGGAATTAAAGGAGAAGCTAGATAGTATCCTCCAAGAGAGGGTCGCAATGAGATGGGCAGCAAGCAAGCTTTCAAACTTTGAATATGGTGAAATTGTGGGCAAGGTCCTTGCCTGGAAAATCAAATCTGACCAGGCCAAAAAACACATCAAGCATATTAGCATAGAGGGGGAGACCTACGAAAGATCTTCTACCAGAGACATCGGGGAAGCATTTTTCGAGTTTTTTCAGCAAATTTATAAGGAGGCGATCTCGGACGACTCAATGTCTAAGCTTAGATGGTTAGAGAAGATAACTCTTCCCACTCTCACCCCGGAACAAAGTGATCGGCTTGACAGACCAATTTCAGAGGAAGAGGTGAGCGAAGCTATTAAAAAGGTGAAGCGGGGTAAGGCGGCAGGCCCCGATGGTCTTCCCGATGAATTACTTCGGGTCTTGGCACCCGAAATAGTCTCAGTACTTACTAGACTCTTTAACGATATCTTAGCCAAAGGCGCCACCCCACCTAATTCATGGGGGGAGGCAACTATCGTCCTGATCCCGAAACCCGGGAAAGATCCGGCCAAATGTGGCTCTTACAGGCCAATTTCACATTTAAATAGCGATTATTAGCTCTTCGCGGCTGTGTTGGCGACTCGGTTGGGACGTGAAGTTGGCTCAATAATCCACACGGACTAGAAGGGCTTCATTCGAGGTAGACAGCTCTCAGACCTTATGTATGACCTAATTGGGGCAGTGGACATTGCCTCAACTTTCTCTCTCCCCTTGGCCATTATGACCCTCGACGCAACAAAAGCGTTCAACCGAGTAAACTGGGCATATTTAGCTGAGGTCATGAAGAAATTTGCAATTGGGCCCAACTTTCGGAGATCTATTGGTCTGTTGTATGCTAATCCCAGTGCGAGCATTTTGGAAAACGGTTCATGTACCCAGCCCCTTCAGATTAGTAGGGGAACAAGACAGGGGTGCCCCCTGTCCCCCCTACTTTTAAATATCTATATTGAACTACTTGCACAATCCTTCAGGGATGATCCAAGAATCTCCTCATTTGAATATGGCGTTTGGGAAAGAAGGGTAGAGCTTTACGCTGATGATATAGTAATTTACACCAGTGATCCAGCAAATGCCTTCCCCATAGTGGTTGAAAAGGCCAAAGAATTTGGAAACATATCGGGTTATGATATCAACGCTGAGAAGACGGAGCTCATGACGTGGAACATTGCTAATCCAAGCGTTGTGGTGACACCCTCAATTCGTTACCTCGGAGTTAAAATTACGCAAGACATTGACACCCTAGCAAAGGCTAATTTAGATCTGGTCTTCCGAGAATGTAGGGCCCTATTGAAATCCTGGGCGGGCCTTCGGTTGTCAATTTTTGGGAAAGTAAACATTGTGAAAATGTCTATCCTTCCGAAACTGACTTTTATTTTTAATTCTATCCCCTTGGCTTTCGACTCAAAGCAACTTCTTAAGTGTCAGCAAGAAATCAATTCTTTCATTTGGGGCAATAAGGCTACAAGGTTGGCCTGGAAAAAATTAAGGAGGAGGAGGGAAAAAGGAGGGCTGGCCCTCCCAGACTTGCAGTATTACTCTTGGGCAGTCCAGCTTTCCCACTCAAGAATGCTCCTGAAGTCACCAGATTTCTCTTCAAATGGGAGATTGTTTAAGGCAATGCTGGTGGGGGCAAACCTCCCGCTAGACGGGTTTCTATGTAAGTTTTGAGATCAAATGTTTTTTAAAAAGGTGAGGCTTAAGACTCTTTTAACACTATTGAAGTCATGGGTGCAAATTAAACGTAGAGTGGGGCTGGCATACTTTTCCAACTATGCTCAGATATGGGACTCTCCTCGGCTCCCACTGTGTTTGCAAGACTCCCTGGCAGCCCCCCTAATTGAAGCTGGGTTCTTAAGATGGGGTGAACTGATATCTGGCGGTATCTTGATAGAATGGGAGGAGTTTAGGGAGAAAGTAGGGCCAACTTTGTCAAGATTTAAGTACATACAAATTAGTAGTTGGGCCAGAGAATTAATTAGGAAAAATCCTAATATTGGGAGACTCAGCCCCCTAGAACAGCACCTAGTCGAAAAACAGACAGGAGGTAAGGAGGTTGCTTTTTGGTACTGGTCCATATTGGAAGAGATAGATGGGGATTTCAATCTCCCAATGGAGCTATGGGGAAGTGAAATCGTGTCATTGGACGAAGACCTGTGGATAAAATCATTCTCCCTTTTGTATAAACTAGTTAAACCCGCCTGGTTGAGACGAAACCATCTGTTCACTCTACACCGGGCATATCTCTCCCCTTTACGTCTATCTAAATATCAGGATGGGAAATGCTGTAATAAATGCCAACTACCAGCAGACTCAGATACACACATGTTTTGGGAATGCCCCCACATATCCGCTTATTGGAAAGAGATTAAAGTCACTCTTGATTCAATTCTCAAGACCAACATTCCTCTAACGCTATCATTAGTCATCTTTGGGTTTGATCAGAACATCATTGGGGCAGCGTGGTCTTTTCTATTCTATGCCATCCTGTTGGCAAGACGGCAGATATGTATACATTGGGTGGATACCATCCCCCCCGCACACTCCGCTTGGCTAACCTCACTCTATGAAACATCCAAGATAGATTTGAATAGATCTTGTAGAATCCAGAGCCTCACATTTTGGAAACTCTTGATAGACTGGAAGTGAAGCTTTCTTCGGCTCGTTGGTGTTTTGTTTTTTCCCCCGAAGATCCGATGATTATGCCCATCTACTCCATGGCTTAGTATTGTGGTCTGCCCCGACTCCGTTATTTACCTACTGGCCAAACAGGCATGAAGTTGCCTAGAGGAGCGTTAACAAGGTGCATTGTATCTCCCGCCAACTCGTAATAAGTTCTGCCTAGCTTGCGAAGCGGCTCAATTACCAGGGCCTTGCTCCCAATGGCAGTGAGGTGGTCGGTGTGTTTTCTTTGAATCTATGGAACGAGTGTCGGGCAGATGAGGATTTAAAAAAAAAAAAAAAAAAAAGAAGCTTGCAACAAGGAGGTGCCCAGCTGACCAGTTCCAACTGGATTTCCAGTGGACCCAGCTGGTGTTTTCAGGGAGACTGAGTCCTAAATTATCAAATGATGCCCAAAAGGTGCTGACCCATTAGCTGGTGTTAGGATGTATTCTCTAACCCTCAAGATGTCAAAAGTGGACACTTCGAATCTCTTCTAGACATTTTCCTAAAAGAAACACAAGCTACCATGGGACCACTGGTGAACGGCAGTCACCGTTGTCATATCGCTGGTCGAATTCAATATGCTGGTTTGCCCCACAAAAAGTAGCTCGACATCCAGAAAAGTTTATATGTCCCAACTGGGAGGATTTTACTGTGACCAATGCCCACTAGCACCCCTCAGTCACCGAGCCCTCTTTCTGATCCACCCAGCAACTCACCCAGCTGATGAAAAAATTCTTCAGGGGAAAGACTAAGAGCCTGATTTCAAATTTGGCCACCTTGAAGTGGGCTGCCATGCCAGTGCAACGATCCAAGACCGCCAACCCTGCATGCCGACTGCCTGCAATATTCTGATTGGAATACAGGTCGCTCGGTCATGCAGCAGCTTGCCCACGGCAGTGTCTTTCAAAGGCAGTGCAGTGAGACCACCACAGAGAGAGCATGGACTTTTAAGTTCATGTTGTGCAAGAACTGGGGGTGCATGTATACAGGCATTCATCCTGTGGTCCTGAGGAAACAGGGGGCCCTCTAGAGCCCTCTTGGTTTCCTCACAGCCAGCCATGAAGACTATGAGGGTGAGGAAACTCCTAATATGCTTTGTGGTCCTGCAGTGGCACCACCAAGCATATTGAAGGTCTCAGACCGCTATGCCACTGGCGGGGATCATGGATCCTCAGCATTTACAACGGTCCATTGATGGTCCTTCCTCTAAACTCGTAATAGGGTGGTTGGACCGCTGGTGCCCGTACTGCCACCACTTTTACAACGATCCACAGGACCTAGGTAGTTGCACTCAGCCCATATGCCAAAATGTAAACTTTTTACAGGGGCAAACATGGTTCCTGAACCCAACCCAACTTCATCATGGTCAGCCTTAACTTTTGACTTTGACCCAGTCTAGCACAATCAGAAACCAGCGAATGGTGCTTTGGGCTTTTTAGCACTAGAAAATTTGAAAACTCTAAGAAATCATATCTTTATGTCCCCTGCTCTGAGTTTAATCATTTTGGGGTCTATTTGCTCATTCAGATGTATATTATGCTTTACACTTGTTTCCTTTGTGTAATGCCTGGCTGCTCTGTGTCAAGCTACCTACCACTGAGCTAAGGTGTAAACTAAAGTAAGCTAGCTGAACTTGGTGAGGTCTCCCAACCACCCAAACTAATAATTCACTTTTTCCCACCACCCAAATAATGGCTTCAGTGAATCCTCATTCATCGATTATCCAGCCTAGTCTTCTTGGACAAAGCTTGCAACCTTTTCCCCCTGGAGGATTTCCACTTCCATTTCAGAGACTAAGCCCCAAGGTAATATGTATGGAAAAGACCAACCTACTTGGGGTATCTGACCCACACATGCTCCATTGCTGTCAGTCTGAAATCATGCCTAGTTCCTGGTCAACTATGACCATAGACTATCATTTGCACTTTTTGAATTCATATCTCCAGTTAACCCTATTGGATTTTTGGCATTTTGGTGTTATTTTTCGTATTACAGTTTTCTCTATTTTCAAAAAATGGGATTAGTATTGTGATGTGTCTTTGACTTTTTAACTGTTTGGTACATCTAAATGATTAAAACATTTTAAAATGTGTGTCTGTTCGGTGTCAAAGCTACAAGGGGATTTGGTTTAATTTATTAAAACCTTTGGCTTGACTCAACTGGTTAGTGGTATTATTATTTGTCGTGGACTACCATGCACTTCAATTACTAGTTCACTCTTTTGCGTTGATGTTCAGTGCATGATTCAGGAATTGTTTTTAGTATTACCACCAAGTTCTAAAAGTTAAAATTAGATCCTCATTGCGCCCATTGTATTCCAATGATCAACTGGTTGCTTAGTAATGAGAAGAGAGAGGACTTAGGAGGGTTTGGTATTTTCAAATAAGAATATGCTGTTAATTTGGAACTAATGTTCGGCCAGTGGGTTGTAGGGGATAATATATGTTCCTTGTGCTTCCAATATAACATAAATTTAACCTTAAAAGTTGAAATCCTGAAAAGTGACTGACAGCTGAAATTGATTACTGATTTGTTGAAATAGGTGTTTTATTGGATTATTTTCCTTAATTATTATCGAGTACAAGCTTTGCACTTAAGTATTTTTTGGGAAAATTGGGGTGGATCTATCTACAATGGAGATTCTTGGCAGGGCAGAGCCGAGAATCAGATGGAGGATTTCTACAAAGCCCTCGGGGCCTCACAAGAGATCCACTAGCTCCAGACCACCTCACTAAAGGATGAAGGGAATGAAGAAACCCAAGAAGAGGAGAGGCAAGGGATAACTTGTCCCAAAATGGACTCTCCAGAGGACCTTTCAGGGCTAGGAGTGATGCAGGCAGGTTTAGATGGCCTAGGCACTTCTGAGCTGGCCATCCACCAGATGGAGTAGAGTGACAAGCAATCAGCAAGTGCGTGAAAAGCCAAACTGGCAGCCATAGCTCTTAATAATAAGGAGCTGGAACTGGAGGAGAGGAAGCTGGCCTTAGAGGAAAAGAAGGTAAAAGAAGTAAAAGAAGATTGGGACTGATGTGTTTAAAGAAGATGGTGGCAGCAATGGTGAGGTTTCTACAGGTGAGGTGGTCAAACACCACTCACTTGCCCAAAAGTGTAGTGCCAGGCTTCATAGTTGGGGGGGGGGACATTGACAAAGGCTTGTTTTTCTCTTATGGGAGAGTACTAAGAATATGCAGGGTTGACAAGCAGCACTGGTGAGCCTTATTGTGTGAGTTGGTTCCAACAATGGGGAGAGATACTCTCTTCACTCTAGAAGAGTTGACCAATGCAGGCACAAATGAGGCCCCGGCGCATAAGTTTGGCCTTACTAAGGAATAGTACTGGGAGAAGTTCCTGACACACAAAAAGATCCATATAAGTACTAGATTGCTTTTGTATATAGCTATCAAAAATCACTAGAGGGCTAGATGAAGGAAAATACAGTTCATACTTATGATATATGAAGGAATACATCTTGAGCAAGGCTATTTGTCCTTGTGGAACAAGAAACAGCCTGCAACATTGCACCGCTGGAGGAGTTTGACTTCCATTTCAGAGTTCCAAGATGAAATCTCTGACCGGGATAAACCTATTTGGTGTATCCCATCCATGGTCAAAATCACACTTGTAATAATGTGGGTTTCATAGCACCACTGTGCACAGAGTTAAAGCAATAAGCCATTGAGTATTACCACATTCTTCCAAGGTCGAACTATACAAAAAAAGTGTTAGTTATTTATTGCTTTTTTATATTATATAGTGTTTATGTCTGTGTCTTTCAGTATTGAACAGGCTGATTGATGGATCGAAGCTATTTGTAAGTCTTTAAAGACAAGGACACAAAACATAATCACATAGGCAAAGTCTACACAAGATAATGTTCAAAGTACAAAACATGAAGGTTTATTGAGAAATTAAGACTCAAAATTGAAGGCAAAAATTGGTCAGTCAATCAATTGAAAATGCCCATAATGCAAATAAATGTAAAGTATCATTTTCAGCGGAAATTAAGCCTTAATCTAGTCAAAAGCTATACCTGAATATGGTTTCGCATAGGGCAAATAAGAAACCAAAGAGCAATTGCCATAAACACTGCTCAGTAACATAAGATAGAACTGTTTTAAGTCTAGTCGGATAAACAGACTAACATGGAATCTGCTCTCTAAGAGAGCTAGAGAATGACCTGGTGTTTCTCACAAATGAAGAGTTTTTATGCACATATTCAAAAATATTCACAATTAATAATATGAACAACACCTGCAGTCGGTCAAAGGAAGTGGCTTTCAATTGCATACAGTTGTAAATCCGTTCGCTTCAAGAACACCGTGCACAGACCCAAATACTTATTTAAAATGTTACAATGCAAGCAAGAATGTAGAGTAAACTGAATTTAGTGCAATTAATTCAGTACCGAAGGTCACATGTGAGGCTCCTGGGTGCCCGGCAGTGAAAGAGAAAACATGTTTTGCAAGCATTTTAAAAGCGCAAGTTTGAATTCATGACAAGTTATTCTTTAGTCAACCCTGCACATTTTATTATATTAAACACAATACAAACATTGCATTTGCTTCTTTCAATTAATTAAAGTGCAGAATAATTAAACATTGTAATCTGCTTCCACACTTGTGCCTCCCAAATGCTGATTAAAACAGTTAAGATTGGTTAGAGTGTCTGAAATAATATGACCCACACATTAATGTTGATATGGGATGAATGATGATACACCTATTTTACTCATGTAAGTATACGAAATGTGGATACAGGCACCAACATTAAGCACAGCCAGTTGCTTATTAGAGCATATGTTGGGAATTAGAGATTTGAGGTGGTGACAAATAAGAGTCAGAGTCCATTGGCACCACTAATTTGCTGCTCATGATCTCATTGACTGATTATTAGTAGGGGTGGGCGGAACTAGTGTAATTTGCTATATTGTGATTAGGGGAGGCATTGCAGGATATCAGAGATGCAAGCACTAGCTCCAAGGGAAACCCACAACCAAATACCTTAAAGATATATTACCTAAAGTCCCTGAATATAGATGCACGATGAAGCCATACATGTGATTACCATGCATGCCTCTACAATATGGTCTTTGTAATGCATGTCTTTACCACGTATGCCTTTACCACCCAAGTCTTTACCATGAAAATGCCTTTAACACACATGCCTTTACAATGAAAATGTAAATGTTCTAGAAGTAAGTATAAACCTTTAATACCTTTATTATATAAATATATACTATATATATATTCCACATAAAACAAGTTCTCCAAGTGTCAGGAGCCACCGTCCCTGTAGGGTGGCTTGGGGACGAGCAAGGAGCCGCTTTTTAATTAATCATGCAACAGGAAGGAGTACCAAAAGCCCAACTCGAAGACAGTCTGGCATTCATTCACAGATAAGGCTGGCAGCATGTACATTTAGTGATGCGCTTCAGCCCCTGAATTGGGCATGTTCATAGGTGAGCAAATTAGTGGCACTTAAATACTAATGCACACGTGACCCCAACTATTTCTTAATTGTAAAATCAATTTTTTTTAAGTGAGCTTCTAAGATTTTTGCATTTTCTTTCTATAATTAGATATTGTACATTATACATATATTATATACCACTCATTTTTTTTATTTGGTATGTGTTTATCAGAAAGTACATTAATAACAGTTTTTATTTTTAAGAATTTTTTGAGTCAGCACAACATTGCCTCATTTACTGTGGAGAAAGTGTGATCAGCAAATGTATTTCACAAACTGAAAAATATACTCAAAGTCATTTTTTTAATAAAGTTTGTCTAGATATTTAGTAAAATATTGTTTAACTTTTCTTTCTGTGAACAATTTGGGAGAAAACCATCCTTACAAAATGTCTTCTTGAGGATGCTGGTAGTTGTGAAGAGCACAAAGGGGTCGATTCGGATGGAGGAAGGAAGGACGACCACCGGCCTGGAGTAGGCGGAAAATGCCTTTTTACAGTCCGCCAGCCGCGGCCAGTCCGTCCGCCATATTAGGATGGGAAGCACTGTCAAATTTCCGTACACCGCGGAAGAACATGCACCGCCGTGTAAATACACCCGACCCCGCGGCGGACGTAACCAATCCAGAGACACCGCCGTACGGAATGACGTCTCTGACCGTCCTCGAAATCACGATGGCGGAAAAGACACAGCAAATCGCAGCGGAAAAACCACCAGCCTGAACACGGCGGATTCACCACAGCGGAGAGGCAAAACATTGCAGAGATACCCACCACAGGCAGATCGCTGGCATGGACCCAGCTCTACACACATTTCCGCTCCTCTTCGTGCTCCACCACCAGCAAGTCATGGACCGTCGCCAATGACGAAGCAGGTTCGCAAACACACCAATCGCTGTCGGAAGGGGAGTACCTGCTGGGGCTGTGACGTGGGGAGGGGGAGTGGCATGTTGGGGACACAGCATTTACGATAGCACCAATAGTGTGGCTCACGGTGTAGAGCAGGCAGACCCGGAAGCTGAGGTCAGACCCGGGACCAGGGTTCAATTCCCGACGCGGCAGGGTCTTGAGCTCAAATGTCCACGGACTCGATAATTCTCGCTTCGGTGCCTGCTCTAATCATGGGTTCTCACTCTGCAACTCTGGGCATTAAGCTTGCTTAATCTCCACAACGGCCCCCCTGCGGCGGGATGCCTGGCTTTCACCTTGGGGATGCCCTGTAGGGGCTATCTCACAGGGAAAAGCCAGGACGGGTTCCCAAAGCAAGCGCCGGGAAACCTCCAGGTAGCTGTGCGCTCTATAAATGCAATAATAATAATAATAATAATAATATATCAACAATGCAAGGAGACAACCAGGAATGACACAGCGAAACCACTACACAGGAATAACTTGCTTTATTGCACATAATAGGGGTTGACTCCTAGAGTAGCCAGGAGCATGGGCACTGGATAGAACAGAACAGGTAAATCTGAGGCAGCACATGAGAGGGGCAACGAGCATCAACAGGCCATGGCACAGAACAGAGCAGGTACATCTGAGGCAGCACATGAGAGTGGCTAAGTGCATCAACAGTCCATGGCAAAGAACAGAGCAGGTACACCTGAGGCAGCACATTAGAGGGGCAACGAGCATCAACAGTCCATGGCACAGAACAGGTACATCTGATGCAGAACATGAGAGGGAAAACAAGCATCAACAGTCCATGGCACAGAACAGAGCAGGTACATCTGAGGCAGCACATGAGCGTGGCTAAGTGCATCAACAGTCCATGGCACAGAACAGAGCAGGTACATCTGAGGCAGCACATGAGAGTGGCTAAGTGCATCAACAGTCCATGGCACAGAACAGAGCAGGTACATCTGAGGCAGCACATGAGAGTGGCTAAGTGCATCAACAGTCCATGGCACAGAACAGAGCAGGTACATCTGAGGCAGCACATGAGAGGGGCTAAGTGCATCAACAGGCCATGGTACAGAACAGAGCAGGTACATCTGAAGCAGCACAAGGACGTGTGTCATGCGCCCCTTCCCATGGACATTAATAATGCAAGGGTGGTCACAATGGACAATCCAGACACCAAGTACAATGACATGTGAGTGATGGGAACTGCACCTCACAGCACAGAATCAAGTAGACTGATTGACCTAGTAGCTTCGGACACAGTGGCAGGATCTGATACAGGATTGGGAGATACAGCCACAGTACCAGTGACTGACACATGACCCATAGACCCAGACACACTGCCAGCACCAGAAACAGGAGCGTGAGACACAGCCACAGATCTAGTGACTGACACATGAGCCATAGACCCAAACACACTGCCAGCACCAGAAACAGGAGTGTGAGACACAGCCACAGATCTAGTGACTGACACATGAGCCATAGACCCAGACACACTGCCAGCACCAGAAACAGGTGTGTGAGACACAGCCACAGCTCTAGTGACTGACACATTAACCATAGACCCAGACCCACTGCCAGCACCAGAAACAGGAGTGTGAGACACAACCACAGATGTAGTGACTGACATATGAGCCATAGACCCAGACACACTGCCAGCACCAGATACAGGAGTGTGAGACACAGCCACAGATCTAATGACTGACACATGAGCCATAGACCCAGACACACTGCCAGGACATGTCCCTGTACAGTGACCAACACATACCATGCCAGCATCTGAGACATGAGAGCGGCGGACACACACAGTGGCAGTACCTGAAACAGGAGAGGGCACAACTGACACAGTGCTACTACATGATTCCATACTGCGAACAACAGACACAGTGCCACTATCTGACACATGAGAGTGAACTGCAGCTGACCCACTAGGACCACTGAAATGATGAGCCACAGGGCTGTATGGGCCAGGAGGCAGGGTGGCTCTGGGAGCTGGGGACAGCTGTACTGGAGCAACATTGGGGTAGTCAGGTGTCACTTGTGTGTATCTCTGTTTCTTTGGGATATGTAAGGGCACACTTGAGAAGACTGGACTGGTAAGTGGTGCGGGCTCATCTGAAACATCACCCATCAAAGGTGGATCATGTGCTGATGGTGGTCTGCTCTCTGGGGACATGCTGGACCCTGCTTGACGCTTGCTATGGCCCTGCCTTCTGCCCTCTGTATCATGTGTAATGGGGGATGCAACAACAGTGTACTCCTTCCTCTGCTTCACCCAGGTGTATGGGGGGACTCCACCTCTGACACATGTGGTGTACGTTCCTTCACCAACACCAGCTTCAGGGGACGCAGGGGTGATGTATGCCTGTCCTTGGTGGATGTCCTGTGAATGGGAAAAGCCTTGGCCCTGGGAGGTTCCTTGGCCGTGGGAGATGCCTTGGCCCTAGGAGGTGTCCTGTCTTTGGAATGTGCCTTATCTGTGGTTGGTGCTCTGTCCCTGGGAGTTGCCCTGTCCTTTGTAGTGTCTTTGTCCTTGGGAGTGTCCCTGGCCTTGGGAGTTGCCCTGTCCTTTGTAGTGTCCTTGGGAGTTTCCCTGGCCTTCGGAGGTGCACTGTCCTTTGTAGTGTCCTTGTCCTTGGGAGTGTCCCTGGCCTTGGGAGGTGCCCTGTACTTTGTAGTGTCCTTGTCCTTGGGAGTGTCCCTGGCCTTGGGAGTTGCCCTGTCCTTTGTAGTGTCCTTGTCATTGGGAGTGTCCCTTGCCTTGGGAGTACCTTTTGAGGGGGATGCCTGTGTTACATGTGAATCCCTGTCCCCTAACAACCCTTAAGGATCCTGTGTGTCAACTCCAGGGTAGCTGATGTTTTGTTCTGTGAAAGATTTCCCTGTCCTAGGGGATGGTGTCTGTGGCCTCCGTGCCCTTCCTTGCTGCCTGTGCCTGCTTCTAGTGCAATACCCAGAAAATGAGGCCTGGTCAGAAATTTCACTCTCCCCTGAGACATCAAGCGGTGTGGATGGGGGAACTGAAGTAGAACCTTGTCCATGCGACTGTTGAATGGCTGCAGACACTGTGTTGGATAATGACTGAACTGTTCTGTGGAGACCAGCAACATCGTCATGCATCCCCTCCATGAATGCTACCACCTGCCCCAACTTCCTATCGTGGTCTAGGAATGCATGGATCATGTTGTTCTGCCCTACACACAGCTGTTGCAGCAGATCAACTGCCTCAGCACAAAGGGCAGTTTGTGTCACAGGGGCAGGTGCAGCGGTGCCTGCACCGAAGGCCACTCTGCTCCCCCTACTCTGGCGAGCACGAGCAGTACTTGATGCAGTTGGTGGCAGTGGGGGCCCAGTGTGCTGTGTACCGTCTGAAGGTGTAGATTGCCCACTCCCTGTGTCTACCAACAGTGCTGATTCACCACCACAGTCTGAAGATGAGGACGATGGTGTCTCCACATGTGAGCCCTCAGGGACAGTTCTGTGTGAGTGTGATCTCTGATCCGGATGCATTGCCACCACTAAGCTCCGTCGTTTGTGGGTCAGTGTCCTCGGCCAAAGCTGAAAGAGAGAGAAAAGAGTTATACCTAAGTGCCATACTCACATACTGCAAATTACAAAATCAAAACTTCCTTGACTGCTGACCAACATGTAGCACCCATCCTGTACACGAACCACCCCTACCAGACATCCTCATGTCATAGAACCGGGGGTGCCTGTGAAACATGTACATCAAGTGCATGCTGACCACCACACATGTGATGCCATGGGACCACAGACCTCAACGGCATGTCCTGGGACCCTGCACTACAATGCAACTGGTATGCCCACCTTGCTGACATGGATGCTAATGCTCACTCCGCTAATGGCCCAAACATGCAATTGCAGCACAGCATACACACCACGGATGTCACTACTGTTTCTGAGCAGCAATACATGCATGCAATCACAAGTCACAAACCCATTCTGTCTGCTTAACGCTAGTTTGCTGCTGCTCCCCTCTCAACCGGGCGGACAGGTCAGGATGTGTCACAGCTATGATACGGAGCATTAGAGGGGTGATGGTACATCCTGAAAGCCGGCCTGATCTTGGAATCATCCCCAGTGTCATCTCTGCCACATTCTTGCTGAGCCTGGAGATGTCATCCCACAGCTTGTGGCAGTATGTGTGTCGCCTATTGCACACCCCGCCTGCCCGTACATCACGTGCTATGGTCCTCCACACGGCCTTGCAAAGGTGCAGCTTGACCTACCATGATGAGAGACAAGAGGGGTCAAGTCAGTGGACAGTTGGCCATTCACACAGATAGGAGCAATACATATCTTTCAGCAGCCATGCACAGTACAACACATGTGAAGGTCCCACAGCACACCCCAAAGATTGCAGAAGCCAGGAGTCAGTGACCACCTCATGCACACCAACATGTCCCCCACTGCACTTACCACCTGTCCGGGGGCACCGTAGAGCCATTCATAGTGGCGGAGCACACCGTCCACAAGGACCTCCGGCTCCACTGCGGTGAAGGGACGAGACCGGATCGCTCGAACTCTCGGCATGGCAAAGTCCAGGACTGTGGCACAACAGCAGCAGTTGTTGGAGTGCTCAGCAGCAGCAGGTAGAGGTAATGGGTGCAGGCAGCAGTTGGTGGATTTCTCAGCAGCAGCAGGTAGAGGTGATGGGTGCATGCAGCAGTTGGTGGATTGCTCAGCAGCAGCAGGTAGAGGTGATGGTTGCAGGCAGCAGGTAGTGGATTGCTCAGCAGCAGCAGGTAGAGATGATGGCTGCAGGCAGCAGTTGGTGGATTGCTCAGCAGCAGCAGGTAGAGGTGATGGGTGCAGGCAGCAGTGGCTGGAATCAGTGGATGTGTGCTGCTGAAATTCACACATTTATAGGGCCCTGAGCTGATATCAGTGGCACACGTCTGCAGCAATAGGTTTTCCCGGGCACCCTCATTCAAAATGAGCCAATGACTGGCCCTGCTGTGGCGGTGCACGGCTTCCGCTGTTTTTGAAATCGCTTACGCATCCCGCGTTACCTGTTTCCATTGGCTACATGTGCAAGGACCATCACGGTCACACCCCGCCAACCGCATGTGCGCGCTACCGCGATGGTGCATCTTTTGAAAATCATCACTCACTGGCATTGCAATGGCGGAGCACGCATTCCGCAATGGCGGGGCAGGCTAACACATACACTTGAATGTGCAAGTGGAAATGGCAGTTGGTATCCCCCTTTCAGTCACATAGCAGCACCCACCGCAGACCGCCGGGTACGGGCGGTTACCCACCGCTGGGTGCGGGCGGTCACCCACCGCCGGGTGCGGGTGGTGGGTCACCGCCCTGTGTATTGATGTTACCTTGGCATGGATGGCCATGGCCGGTCACCCACCGCCGGGTGCGGGCGGTGGGTGACAGCCCTATGTATTAATGTTACCCTGGCATGGATGGCCATGGCCGGTCACCCACCGCCGGTTGTCCTTGACCATGCAGCAAATGTTACGCACAATTGCAGTTTCAAGGATCATCTTCTGTGTTGGTGGAAGGCATACCCGGGTGCCGTGTGTACACACACTGCATGTCTCCGCACACATGTAATGTTTATAGGTGTACATGTGTGTCAGGCCATGTCCGGAATGCATCAAGAATCATTATGTCATGTCAATGGCCCGTGTCCACGTGTCTCATTTATGTCCATTAGTTGCATGTGTGGTCATACTATTGACCTTGCCAGTGGTTGACAAAGGCCAGTGATGTGAGCCCAAGTTGCGTTAGATGTGCATGGCTATGTAGTGACGTCTTGGCTTTGAGGTCACACGTTTCTAATTGCACACATCTACACAGTACATTAAGGCTGTGTACCCACGTTTTGAAGCAGTCGTGAGTGTGTGGTTTGTATGTGCAAGTAGCAATGATGGGGGTATACATGCATTCTGTGTATGCGTCTGTGTGTCGCCTGTTGTATGTCCATGCCTGTCATGTGAGGATGCACAGCATTGTAGGTGGGGTCATGGGTGCATGAAGACAAGGAGGGTGTGTTCCATGTTCGTGTTGTGTGTGCACATCCATGTGTGTCTGTGGGGATGCTTGTCCACGCATGGGCCCTCAGTCATGTGATGTTGGCTGTTCTTTCAATATGTGTGAACGTACCATTGGACATGTTTGCACACAGGATGTTGTTTGTGGGTGAACATTGTGTGTGTAGTTAGCTGTTGTGCCTTATATGTCGGTCACGTCACACATACAATCAGTGTCTGCAACATGTATTATTTGTATTGTGTTGGTGAAGATGTGATAGTGTGGCACAACTGTGCGGTGTTGGTCAATTGACATCTGCTCCCATGTACTCCCACACAGGAGGGCTCCAAATGTGCATCAACCATACACTTTGCTGGAGGACATGGTTGAAGAGGAGGTAATCCGCAAATTCCGGCTTGACCGACCGACGTTGCCCAATTGGCACCTCATCTGCAACCACACAGGCCATATCCAGGAGCAATTACACCCACAGCAAAGGTGATGGCGGCACTTCACTTCTTCGTGACAGGCACTTTCCAGTACACAGTGGGTCATGCCGGGGGGATGTCCCAATCCATGTTCAGCATGGTACTGCGGGATGTGCTGCAAGCCATGATGCGTTACAGGGATGATTACATCCATTTCCCACATCCGGCAGAGCTGGCTGCAGTGAAAGGTGACTTCTATGCCCTGGGCCAGATTCCATACGTAGTGGGTTCCATTGATAGCACATATATTGGTCTGATTCTGCCCCAGGCACGTGAACCCATCTATCGCAATCGGAAGCACTACCATTCTATCAATGTGCAAGTGGTGTGCCTGGCTGACAACATCATCTCCCATGTGTGTGCCAGATTTCCCGGGTCCGCACATGACTCCCACATCCTGCGGAGCAGCATTGTCCCCCAACAGATGGCTAATCTGTGTCAAGAACGTGCGTGGCTTGTAGGTGAGTGTGCTGTGATGACTACTGTGTTGTATGTGTGCCATGCTGTTCCCACCAATCCTGGTAATGATGTATGTGTCTGTCATCCCCCCACCTAGGCGACTCTGCGTACCCAAATCGCCTGTGGCTGCTAAGCCCCCTACGGAATCCTACTACCCCAAGCGAAATGAGCTATGATGAGGCCCATGGGAAGACACGTCGGGTGGTGGAACGTACATTTGGACTGCTGAAGTCTAGGTTTCGCTGCCTGGATAAAACCGGAGGGGCGCTGCCATACTCACCGGGCAAAGTATGCAAAATAGTGATTGCCTGCTGCATGCTCCACAACCTGGCTTTACGCAAGAATATTGAACTGATCATGGACCCTGCAGACCAACAGGTTGCTCCGCCTCCCATACCACCCATGTCCAGTGATGAGGATAGTCGGGAGGAAGAAGGTGTGGACCAGAGGTGTCAGCTCATTGCTAGCTACTTTCCTTGAATGTGAGTAACTACCTCTTGTGCTGCTGTTAAATGCGTGACATATGTCTGCTGGTGATGGGTGGATGTGGTGTGTGAATGCTGCCTGTTATGTTCTGTTTGCACATAGGTGAGGGACATGGTGTACGAGAAATGCTCCCTGATGTGTGTCCCATGATCCGCTTACTTTGAGATGATTGTGGGATGTTGCAGTACGTTGTTGTGTGATGGGTGTGATTCAGTTTCCTGACCTGTGCTTGTTGTTCTCTGATTGTCCATAGGTCACTCACACAGAGCCATGATTCCAAACAACATTAATCCCTGTACCTGGTGATGACAACAACTGAGACAAACCTGTGTTTCAACATGGAGATCACACAGCCTTGAGTGTTTCGGTGATTTTTATTTACAGGGTGTGGATTAATGTTAGTGCATATTTACAAATAGGTGTTGGGGGAAGTGTGAGTTGAAGGTCATGTCAGATGACAACACCGTGGGTACACCACATTGTGTGATGTACACCTAGTCCAACAGACGAGTGCCAATGCTTGGCATTGTGGGGCAAGATAGTTCGCAGAGTAAATGCCAGGCTCAAGGAAGGGTGAAGTCAGTGGCGGCCCCTCTTCAAGCGGGTGGATGGTGCATTGCCACTGCTCTGTGCTGGATCCAGCCTCGGACGGCCCCTCCGTCTTGGAGCCGGAGCAAAGCCAGCTGTGAGGGCAGGTTGTTCTGGGACCACCTCCCTTTCAGTGGCCTCAGGTGATGGTGGCAGTGGTGTTGGTGCCCTGTCCCGCTGGCCACTTGGGGGAGGGGGAGGTGGTGTTGGTGCCCTGTCCCTTTGGCCACTTAGGGGAGTGGGAGGTGGTGTTGGTGCCCTGTCCCGCTGGCCACTTGGGGGAGGGGGAGGTGGTGTGGCACGAGATAACCAGTCCCTCCAAAGAGCTGTTTGCTGCCCCATGAGGTCAACAATTTGTTCCATTTGGGTGTCCATGGACCGCAACAGCTGGCATGTCTGTAGCGAGTCTTGGTGTGCCCGATCCGCCTGTGCCTGCGACTGCTCGTAGGAGGCTTGCACTCTGGCAATGGCCTCCAGGGTCAGGGTCCCATGATGGGCTGGGTGTTGTTCCCGACCTCGCCTTGCACCTGCACTCCTGTTTGTGAGCTGTGGCCTCAAATGTGTCCTCCCCCGTCCACTCTCCCTGCTAGCCTGAGATGTTGATGGACCATCATCGGACGATGGGTCAGGAAGGGTGGCACTGGCAGAAGTGGTGGTAGTGGTGGTGGTAGCTGCACAGCTCACAATGGCAGGTGTTGGTGTTGTTACACTGGCCAAGGTGGTGGAGGCAGGGATGTCCTGGGAGCCTGATGGCCCTGGGAGTGTGCTTGGGCCAGCATCATCCTCTGCACCTGAGGTGTCCATAGAATCTTCACCGGAGAGTTCTGGCTGTGAGAGGGGCGACTGGTGCTGGCGGTTGCTGGTTTCGCCTGTCAAGTTGCGATCACCTGAGGGACAAGAATTTAAGAATCAATGCTGTGGACATGACAGGTTTGTTGTTTTTACATTACAAATTTCTAGGGAATCAGGACATGGTTGTTGGTGTCATCATGTTTGTGTGGTAGACAGTACTGGGCATTATGGTGGTGTGGAGGTAGGGAGACAATACTTGGATATGTGTGGTGCGGTCCTGCTATTGGTTGGTGCCCCTGTGAAGATAGCTAACTACCTGTAAGTTTGAAGGGGGAGATGCACTGGTCAGCAAATAGTGGGCGGACTCCATCTTGCCCTGGGATGGGACATGGGGGCCGGTTGGGAGTTGTAGTGCTGGACCCACCACCCCCACCAACCCCCACCCTCCTTGTGGACATGGGCGCCTGTTGGGAGTTGTAGTGCTGGACTCTCACCCACCCACCCCCACCCTCCCTGTGGACATTGGGGCCTGTTGAGAGTTGTAGTGCTGGACTCTCACCCTCCCACCCCCACCCTCCCTGTGGACATGGGGGCCTGTTGGGAGTTGTAGTGCTGGACTCTCACCCACCCACCCCCACCCTCCCTGTGGACATGGGGGCCTGTTGAGAGTTGTAGTGCTGGACTCTCACCCACCACCCCCACCCTCCCTGTAGGCATGGGGGCCTGTTGGGAGTTGTAGTGCTGGACTCTCACCCACCCACCCCCACCCTCCCAGTAGACATGGGTGCCTGTTGGGAGTTGTAGTGCTGGACTCTCACCCACCCACCCCACCCTTCCTGTAGACAAGGGGGCCTGTTAGGAGTTGTAGTGCTGGAACCCCCCACCCTCCATGTAGACATGGGGGCCTGTTGGGAGTTGTGGTGTTAGCTGCTTTGACAACATGCAAGCCTGGGAACATAGGAGGTAGCATTTGTGGTTGATCATGGTGGGTGCATTTGAGCCCTGGACTTCACATTTGGGTGACTGTGTGGTCCACATGCATGGATTGGAGCCTGGGAGATGTGTCTTGGCAGTTGTGCAAGGCAGACCATGACAGTGTGATAGTGGTCATTGGTCTGTACTTACCAGCCTCAAGTCCCTCTCCTATGCCTTCCAGGCTCTCAGGTTGCAGTATGCCCAGCACCTTCTCCTCCCATTCGGAAAATGGTATAGGCTCTGGGGGAGTGCCGCCACCAGTGTGTTGTGCCCGCAGGTGGTTCTTGGCCCTCATGCCTTTCACTCTAGCCTTGAGGTCGTGCCACCGCCTCTGGACCTCGTGTTTGGTGCGTGGCACGGTCCCTGAAGCATTCACTCTGGTCACTATCCTGTCCCACATGGTGATTTTAGTTGCCAAGGTGGTCTGCTGGACTAGGGTACCGAACAGATGTGGTTCGACACGGATGATTTCATCAACCATGACCTTCAACTCACTCTCTGTGAACTTGGGGTTTTTCTTGGGTGCCATGGTGTGTGATGTGCGAGGTGTTGGTGGGGTGGGGTGGGGTATGCAGGTGTGTGGTATGTAGGGAAGGCGTTGTGGGGGTTTGTGTGGTGGGTGTGTTGGTGTGCAGGTTGTATGTGTGTTTGTGTGTGTCTGCTGTTTGTGCTATTCTGCCTCTTCCAGCTGTGCTGTGATGCAAATGGATTGTGGTAATGGGAGGGATTCATTTTATATTCTGTATGGTGGTTGTGTCCCAATGGTTGTTGCCAGTCAGGTGTTCTGTGGGTGTGGTGACTTGGGTGCTCTTGTTTGTGGTGGGGGGTGTCATTGGGGCGTGTAGTTGTTGGGGGTGGGTGTTTCAGGTGGGTGTTTCAGGTGGGTGTGTGTCCTGTTTTTTGTGTTTTCTATTTACTTCCGTCTGCCATTTTTTTATCGGTTTGACGGCAGGGGTGATGTTCATTTGGTCCTTCCGCAGTCATGCTCCGTTTGTCGGTGCTTTTTTCCGCGGCGGTCAAGGAAGGTGGTGAGTTCCGTTGAGGTGGCGGGGTTATCCTAATCATGAGGCCGGACCCTCCGCAGGTCTGGCGGCAGTTGGGCCTGTTTCCGCGATCGATGCGTCCGCGGCGGTTGGTGTTTCTGTGGTACCGTCTGCTTGCGGTGGTCTTTGATGTGATCCGTCTGCCGGGGTCGGTGTGTGATGACAGAAATATCCTAATCGCTACCGCGAATTATCCGCAGTGCGGTCAGGAGTATTTTTGCCGTGAGCATGGAGGACCGAACCCATTTTCGTCCGCCATCCTAATAGGCCTCATAGTTTGTACAAAGTGTTAAATATGTATATATAGACACATTCTACAGTATATTTATTTATTTAAAAGTTGAGCTTTATTAGTGTATTTTTCAAGCTAACATTTTTGTAGTGAGTTTCCAGGAAAATAATCTTCAAACACTATTTTCTGTTTTCGTGGTGACGCCGGGCATAGTGATGACGTCGGTAGTTGAAAAGAGCTTATGTTTTGTACAAAGTGTAAAGTGTATATATATATATATATATTACCTACTGGCTATCGCCAGTAGGTATATATAGTTAGAATTTTTTCCCTATGGGACTTTTGAAAATTCTATGTCTAATAACTTTGGCGTTTGTGGACGGAATCGGCTGAAATTTTCAGGAAAATGGCACATTTTGTTTCTGAGCAGCCCCTGAAAATTTGGTGGGGTTTCGTCAAGGGGGGGCTGAGAAAAAAGGGGGGTCCCAAAACGCGTTTTTCCCATTCATTTTTCCATAGGGCGGTTGGACTCACTTTTAGCTCGAACGGCTGAATGGATTTGCACGAAACTTGGCAAAATTGTAGGGACTGTTAGCCCGATGTGCCTTTGCTAGGTCTCAATATATGTGCTCCAGTAGTTTTTGAGAAATTAACGTTCAAACCAAGATATATATCTGTAACAGCGCTCTGGGCAGCGATCCGGTCCGCTTACTTTTCGCTTATCGGAACTTTGCGCGCAGAAAGCTGATTGGCTCTCCGGTGTCTGTCAACATTCTAAACAGTCCGGAGCGGACGCCATCTTGTCTCTCGGTAGGATCGAGAGAGAAGAAGAGGTGGAAAACGAAGGGGGAATTTAATGAAAGGGGGCAAGGTATCCCCCTCTTGACCCCCTAGGAATGTTGTTGGGGTTATTAAAGGGTCCCGTGGGGAAAATAAAAAAAAAATGATTTTTCACGGTAGAAGCGCGGCCGCGAACTGGTAACGAAACGGGAATTCGCCATTTTGTGCTTCGTAAATTAAATTACTAGTTATAAGTGGGTGCGGGAGACGTATCCTAATCCCCTATGTTTCCTGAGGGTGGGTGAGGAGGCTGATATATGTTGATACATCTCTTCCAGCGGCTGTGCGTGAGCTTTTTTTTTTTTTTTGCTGCGTGACAGTCCGGAGCGGCCGCCATCTTGTCTCTCGGTAGGATCGAGAGAGAAGAAAAGGTGAAAAACTAAGGGGGAATTTAATGAAAGGGGGCAAGGTATCCCCCTCTTGACCCCCTAGGAATGTTGTTGGGGTTATTAAAGGGTCCCGTGGGGAAAATAAAAAAAAAATGATTTTTCACGGTAGAAGCGCTTCACGGGCCGCGAACTGGGCCGCAAACTGGTAGCGAAACGGGAATTCGCCATTTTGTGCTTCGTTAATTAAAGTACTAGGTATAAGGGGGTGCGGGAGACATATCCTAATCCCCTATGTTTCCTGAGGGTGGCTGAGGAGGCTGATATATGTTGATACATCTCTTCCAGCGGCTGCGCCATCTTGCCTTTTTTCGAATGCCACAATTTTGTCGTGCACGGCAGCCATTTTAGATGCCAGGCTGGTTCCAGGCTATCACCTAACCCTGCGGATGTAGTTTATGGCCCCAGCTGTAGAGAATTCAGACATGCCAATCCTCCTGATTCAGGCGTGTGAGTACTGATTTCAGTGCTAGTCTCCCGCCTCCCGATTTCTGCAAGCAAAAACCCGGGGGCATATTACGAACAACTAGCGATAATTTTTGTCTCTAACTTGTTTAGAGACAAAAATTATCGCCGCACATCGGCGATTTTTATCGCAGATAAACCTTGCTATTATCGCAGAAAAGTCAGCGATATTCATGTATTATCGACCTAATGCTCTTAGCCATGTTATCCACCTCCCATTGGATAACATGGCTAAGAACTGCTCAGGGCAGGTGTTAGATTTTGGAGATATTCGCGCTTAGCGCGAATATCTCCAAAAGTTGGTAATAGAAGGTAGCGATGTTAGGGACTGTTTCCAGTCGCTAACATCTTGGCACGCCACTTTGCATGTCATTAGTGATAAGTATCACTGACATGCAAAGCGGGGCCCAAGATGGTCGCTATCTCCTTTTAGCTGTCACTAACTGGTGTTAGCGACAGCTTGATAATAGGGAAATAATTTTATCTCCGCTTTCATGGTTTTTAAAGCCAAAAAAGCGGAGATAAACCCCCTTGATAATATGCCCCACGATTCCTTGGGGGTTTCAGCTGACAGGGCTTGGTATTGTGTTACATGGTAATTTTTCCATGAAACGTCAGAGGGTCGATGCAGGGGTTCTAGAAGAGGTGATAAACCATTTAAGCCTCATGAACAAGCGCATGGTCTTTTAAAGATTTGTGAAGTACTCGGGGCGGCGGTGTGTGTGTGCCCTCTTTCAGGAGCGGGCGGGGGGGCACTGCCAGCAACTTGCCAGGTCAGGTAGTGTTCAACACGTGCATCACCCTTTCTCTGCCTGCTATTGCGCTCCATGCTTCGGAAAGGTAAGAAAAAGAACGTGCATTTGAGTTTGAAATGTCCGATCCTGCAGCAGCACACTTCCAAAGCCCACACATGACAATAACCCGATTCAAGGCCCCATTCACCCGTTTTTAAAAAAATAGATAACACTCCAACAAAGTAAGGTTATAAAACTTTATTAACTACTAACTTTAACAAACGGAACAAAAACTAAAAACATTTAAACATTTCTCAACACAAAAAGCAACAATGGTTAGAAGCTGTCTTTTGTGCGAATAGTCCCAAGGCAGCACAACGTGCAGAGTTCTGGACGGCACCCAGGTGATGTCGCCTGGGTGCCGCACTGGTTTAGGGATCCTACAATGCTGCTCCGAAAATTGGCGTGGGGCGTCCCGGGTGGGGCGGGGGGAGGCCTCGTCAGTAGCGGTCTGTTGTGCGAATAGTCCCAAGGCAGCACAACGTGCAGAGTTCTGGACGGCACCCAGGTGATGTCGCCTGGGTGCCACACTGGTTTAGGGATCCTACAATGCAGCACAGAAAAACAGCGTGGGGCGTCCCGGGTGGTGCGGGGGGAGGCCTCGTCAGTAGCGGTTTGTGTCCAGTGTCACATGGCTGACACAACATGTACGACAGGCACCCAGGTGATGTCCAGTAAACTGCTGCACTGGTTTTGGTATCCTACAATGCTGCTCCGAAAATTGGCGTGCGGCGGCTCGGGGGGGGGGCGTGGGGGAGCCGGCGTGAACGGGCCTCCCCAGGTGGCGGCCATCTAGCTGAGTTGCGCTCGCTCTTGCGGCCACAGCGTCTCGCTCACCATGTTGTTGAGTTGCTCCCACTCTTGCAGTGCAGCGATAGGCGGCTGCCACATGGCTCTTAAAATGGCGGACAGCTCCTCGGTTTTAGGCCTGGTCCACTGAAATGGCCCTGGGACACTTTGGAACTCGGACGCTTGCCTGCTAGGGCTTGGGCTCCATTCTCGAAAAGCGTCCGCTCAGCCGTGAAGATTGTATAAAAGTCTTGGGGGCCCCCGACTCCCGCAGGCTTCCGGTGGGGAGCGGCTGCCATGATTGCTCGCGGAATGACCACGACGGAGCCACGAGATGGTGGTGCTCTCATGCTGACGCCAGCTTCAGTCTGAATGATCCAGAAACAAGGTGGGGCTTTCATCGTTTGGGAAAAAAAAAATTTCTAAACCAATGAAAAGTGTTATTTTTAGGTCATATGACCAAGCCTTCCATCTTTAGGAAACCAAAAGTAAAATGAACCAATGAAAAGTTTTATAAACAAGTCACATGACCTGTTATGCGACATAGGGCTACAAAAAGCGTAGAAAATCCGTTGGCACGTGAGGCGGCGTCAGTAGTGGACCGATGTGCGAATAGGCCGAAGGCAGCACAACGGGCCGAGATCCGGATGGTACCGAGGTGGTGTCCAGCAAATTGCCGCACTGGTGTGGCCATCCTACAATGCTGCGCCGAAAGACGGCGTGTCCAGCTGAATTGCGGTCACTGTTGCGGTACAGTGACTCGAACGCGCCGAGATCCGGATGGCACCGAGGTGGTGTCCAGCAAATTGCCGTACTGGTGTGGCCATCCTACAATGCTGCGCCGTAAGACGGCGTGTTCAGCTGAGTTCCGGTCACTCTTCCGGCACAGTGACTCGAACGCGCCGAGATCCGGATGGCGCCGAGGTGGTGTCCAGCAAGTGGCTGCACTGGTGTGGCCATCCTACAATGCTGCGCCGAAAGTCGGCGTGGGGTGCCCCGTTGGCTTATGAGGTGATGTCAGTAGTGGACTGATGTGTGAATAGGTCGGAACCAGCACAAGGCGCCAAGATCCGAATGGAAAGTCCTGGATGTTGAGTGCCTCAGTTGAGATTTCTGAGCAGTGCTTGTAGGACTGTCTGAAGCTTATTTGCACCTGCTGCAGCTTCACTAGGTCCGGCGGAACTTTTTGCCTTTTCCTTTCTGCTTCTTTTCCTACAATGCGTTTCATCTGAAGACACGACCAGGTCCCTGAATGTGTGCAGGGGGACGCTATTGATTGAATGAACGTGCCGAGATCTGGATGGCACCGAGGTGGTGTCCAGCAAATTACCGCACTGGTGTGGCCATCCTACAATGCTGCGCCGAAAGTCGGCGTGGGGTGCCCCGTTGGTTTATGAGGTGATGTCAGTAGTGGACCGATGTGTGAATAGGTCGGAACCAGCACAAGGCGCCCTGCACTGTTGAGCCTTTTTCAATGCCTGTTTTTTGTTGTTTCCCCTCCATCAAAAACAAAACAAAAATACAAGGCGCCAAGATCCGAATGGCAAGTCCTGGATGTTGAGTGCCTCAGTTGAGAGTTCTGAGCAGTGCTTGTAAGACTGTCTGAAGCTTATTTGCACCTGCTGCAGCTTCACTAGGTCCGGCGGAACTTTTTTCCTTTTCCTTTCTGCTTCTTTTCCTACAATGCGTTTCATCTGAAGACACGACCAGGTCCCTGAATGTGTGCAGGGGGACGCTATTGATTGAATGAAAATGGCGGCTTGACACAAAGCTGACTCAAGCGTTACTGTTGGTGCTATACAGACAAAAATTGGTTTTCAGTTTGTACATTCTTCAGGTTTTTTTTTTCCATCCAAGTCTGATTGAGAGTTTGTAGAAAAATGGCTTCAGATTTTCCACATACTACTCTTCAACATTCTTCCTAAATGTAACAATGTGAAACTCACTAGGAGGACGGCTGTTTCTGTTTCCTTTCAAAATGCTGCCACCAATATTTTCTGAATGGAAGACACCACCTTGTAGCATAAAGGGCCGAAAGGGGTTCTGGTCTGGCCGATGGTTGGTGGAGACATTTTGACTATATCTTGGACCTGCCCGGCCTCGCCCAAAATGGCGCCGGTATAAATG
This sequence comes from Lissotriton vulgaris, assembly GCF_964263255.1. Classification (NCBI taxonomy): domain Eukaryota; kingdom Metazoa; phylum Chordata; class Amphibia; order Caudata; family Salamandridae; genus Lissotriton; species Lissotriton vulgaris. The sequence goes on along the minus strand of NC_141694.1, from coordinate 1,382,613,707 downwards.
GGACTCGTAACTCTTTGCCCGCAAATGTATATCTAGAAAATGTTATTGTAAGTGGCCCTGTCGTATTTTAATTACAAAATGTACGTCCACCGATTCCGCAACTGTTAGACACCTTTGTTCTTGTCACCTAATGGCCCGCTCGTTACGTTCTTCTACAGTGTAAATGTCTTCTCATCATATACGATTTAAGTTTGCTCCGTGGCCGGCCCACGTGGTTATAGGCCCGTATTTGTATACTGACATTTTCACAATAAAGGTTTTTAAAACAAAACACGGTAGTAGTATTTTCATTTGTAAAGTTTTTACTTTTAGTGACTGTTTTCGAATCAGTAAAAGGCAAGTGAAATAAAGCAGTCCAATTACATGACGGATAAAAGGTATAATATGTAGGAACGCAGTAAAGATAAATGGTCAAGGGCAGTTGTGTTTTTCATGTCTGCAACATAAAGTGATCGATAAGAATCTGATAATCAGGCGTATCGGCGACTAAGACAGCAGGCCGAATCTCTTTTACTCAACGGCTCCGTCATGGAAGGAAGAAACGCCCTTTTTCTCGAAAAAGGAATATATTTTACTTGCAAGACAGTTGTAAATTTTCCGGGAAAGTACATTAGCCTGGAATATTATAACATATGTTTGAAAAAAAAATATTGTTCGAAAATAATAAAAAGCGTAATTTTTAGGTCATATGACCAAGCTTTTCATCATTAAATTAACAAAAGTAAAATGAACCAATGAAAAGTTTTATTAACAAGTCACATGACCTGTTATGCTTACGTTACGCGCTGCGCGCCGCGCCTCGGATCACTTCCGGGTGCGCTAACGCGGCGTGTCATAAAACGCATTACGCGACAACGTAGGTCAAGAATATAGTCTAAATGTCTCCACCAACCAGCGTTCAGAACACAACCCCTTTCAGCAGTCCAAAAAGTTCTGTTAAATGACAACAGAGGGGACAGGCAACAAGAACCATCAGTCAAAGAGGGGAGGGCAAGTTCTTCTCTTCCGGGTCATGTTGGGGCGCTACCGGAACTGATCGAATTGGTAGTCTACAGTGTTTCTGGATGTTTCAGACTAAAGCTGGCGTCAGCATGAGACCACTACCATCTCGTAGCTCCGTCGTGGCCATTCCACGAGCAATCATGGCAGCCGCTCCCCACCAGAAGCCTGCGGGAGTCGGAGGCCCCCAAGACTTTTGTAGAATCTTCACGGCTGAGGGGACGCTTTTCGAGAATGGGACCCAAGCCCTAGCAGACAAACGTCCGAGTTCCAAGGTGTCCCAGGGCCATTTTAGTGGACCAGGCCCAAAACCGAAGAGCCGGCCGCCATTTTGAGAGTCCTGTGGCAGCCGCCTATCGCTGCACCGCAAGAGCGGGCGCATCTCAACTACATGGTGAGCGAGACGCTGTAGTCGCAAGAGCGGGCGGTAAACAGCTGAATGGCGGAAGAGGCACAGTGTAGCAAAAGCGGGCGGAATGGCAACTAAAACGATAAAGGGGCGCCCCACTACAGCTTGTCTTCAGGTCAAACGGATTGTGGGACAAGGTCCAGAATTGAAGAGTCATCAAAAGGCAAAAAGTTCCGCCGGACCCCGGGAGCCGGCCGCCTATGTCGGGGGCGATCTCAGGCTACACCAGTGCTATAAGACTTGGGGAGGGTGTCGGAGCCAAGCGTCTTCTCCGAGTCCATGGCCATCACACCGCCCCTCAGGGGCCTCCGTCAAGCTGTTTAGGAAGGTAACATATCACATTGTTTTCTAATGCAGTCAGGTCCACAAACGACACTCACTTACTTTGAGAATAGTGAAGCTGCAGTAGGTGGAAATAAGCTTCAGACAGTGTTACAAGCACTGCTCAGAACTCTTAACTATGGCACCCAACATCCAGAACTTATGCTATTTGAGAATGGTAGTGACATCGAAGCATCTCAGGGACCAAAACCATTAACGTACTTTCACGTATGAAAATCTTACTTGGGGAGGGGGCAGGAGCGAAGCGCCCCCTCCCAGTCAGCGCCACCACACCGTATGTTGAAAATCTGAAGCCATCGTTCTACAAAGTCAACCAAACTTGGATTGAAAAATCTAGAAAAATGTACAAACTGAAAACCAGTTTTGGTCTGCATAGCATCAGTAACAACGCTTGAGTCAGCTTTGTGTCAAGCCGCCATTTTGATTCAACAAAGCACAGGCATTGAAAAAGGCTGAAATTCAGAACTCTAAACTATGGCACCCAACATCCAGGAGCTTGCTATCCGGATCTTGGAGCCTTGTGCTGTTTTCGATCTATTCACACATCGGTCCACTACTGACATCATCTTATAAACCAACGTTATGTAAATAGTTTTTTAATAAAATGTTTTACCCTGTTTCTTTGCTGGTGTGTTGTCTATATTTTTAATATTTGCATAGGGTTTGTCGTTATTTTGTGCGGGATGGGTGATGGAGCCGAGCTGTCTTGCAGCCCTCATGGTGTGGAGCTCAGTTCATCTCACTATTTTCGTATTTCTCAAGAAGGGTTGTTCCTAATATTTTTATTTTAGCGAGGTCAAAAAGAGATCCAATTAGTGGCCTACTGATTTTGCTCGATTACTTTTATTTTTTTACACGATTTTTCACTATCTGCAAAGACTAAACAGAGTATTGCGACTTTGTGCTTGTTTGTAAATAGAGAATGATCCAAAGAGAACCAATTCTAAAACAGTAAATGCTTGGACAACAATCAATCAAATGGAGAGACAAGGAGGCACGACGGATTACAACGGGGGTAAAGGCCTGCGTTAACTACCCTTCAGTATCTGCAAAGAGAGAGTACTACTAAGGCAAAAGAGGGGAGGGGGGGGGGGGGTGCAGCGTTCAAAGCACATCAGCGTGCATAAATACGAAAATGTTTTTATCTATCACGTACTTGACATTTTAAAGCTTTTCATATTTGCTATTAAAAAACCAATGAAATTCACAGAAAAAACCATAGGTTATAGTGGATATATAGTTAGGAATTTGCATTTACAAAACCTTGAAAATTCAATGAAAAAACCATAGGTTATAGGCCATATATAGTTAGGAATTAGCATTTACAAAACCTTATTTTACTCGCATAAAACCATTGAAATTCCATATATAGTTAGAAGCGCTAACTATATATCGCGCACCCGCAATCCACTGCTGATGATGTCACATATTACATCATTCATGACATGGTCAGTGACATCACTGATGACATCACTGATGACATCTCAAATGACATCACTGATGACAACTCAAATGATATCAATGATGACATCTCAAATGACATCACTGATGACATCACTGATGACAACTCAAATGACATCACTGATGACATCTCATTTGTCATCACTGATCACATCACTCATGTGATAATACAATGAACCTCTTCAGACTCTAATATAACCTTACATACACTCAGTATAAACAGACACTCACAGACTGTCAGTCATCCATGGAGTTACTCACACACCTAGTCAGTCATGCAAAGAATCAATCACACCTCCATTTCCTCAACTATACAGTTATACACATCTTACTTATTCAAACATATAATAACACATATTTACTCTCTTATATAATCCCTGATACAAGCTCACAGTGATCGATACAGCCACTCACACATTCACTGGCTCTTATGTTCAGTTATTTATATATCTCAACTCTCACATGTATTGTGTTTTACATACGTACTTACTTGCACATGTAGCAATGAGAAATCCATTCACTCACCAACACACCCATGCACAGTCAACCGCCCATATAGCTGTTTCCACATGCACTCTTGAACTCATACTCCTAGTGAATCAACTGCTTACACATCTATGCACAGAGTCACGCACCTCCCAGCCACCCACACACACACTCAGCCTTCCATTCAAATACTTGGGCAACCAATCAATAACCCATATGGCCACTCTTATAGCTACTGATCAAAACATGCAGCAGCTTACACAACAACAAACATACTGATGCACGAATTAAGACAGTTTAGTCACTAACCCATGTACTCAGTGAGACACATTTAATCACTCACTCATACAGTCAGTCATGCACCTACTAAATTCTTCATCCAGACACTTATACATCCACTCATTCTTCAATATGTGAAACATATTTAAACTTTACAGACACATACAATCACTGGATGTTGTGATCAGTGATGTCATCAGTGATGTCATTTGAGATGTCATCAGTGATGTCATCAGTGATGTCACTGACCATGTCATGAATGATGTAATATGTGACATCATCAGCAGTGGATTGCGGGTGCGCGATATATAGTTAGCGCTTCTAACTATATATGGAATTTCAATGGTTTTATGCGAGTAAAATAAGGTTTTGTAAATGCTAATTCCTAACTATATATGGCCTATAACCTATGGTTTTTTCATTGAATATATATATATATAGGCACATTCAACAGTATGTTTAACAATAGCGCTTTATTAGTGTACTTTTAAAACTCATATTTTTGTAGTGACTATTTTCTGTTTTTGCAGTAACACTGTGCTACGCAATTACATCAGTAGTTGCGGAGCGCGTGCTTTGTACAAAGTGTAAAACATATATATAGACACATTCTACAGTATGCTTAATGCTAGAGGTGTATTTTTATATTGTTTAAACTTATGTTGTAGTTGTTATTTAGCTTAAAACTAATGTTGAAATCTATTTTACTAATTTTGCAGTGATGCTGGTCTTTGCAAACATATTTATAATTGCAACAATGAGATGGTTTTAAAAAGTAAAAAAATGTATATATACATATTTTAGAGTACTTGTGACAGTATACCGGAGCTTTAAAGTTAAGCTTTTATATTTACATTATTCAAACCTATTTTTATATTCCATGTCCAGTGTTCGCAAAGATCACGTGACCTTAAATCAATGTGATATGATTGGATAAAACAGTTTTTAATTATATGAATAGGAAGTCCCCATCCATATTTTTTTCTTTAATGTTCCATTTATTGGAGAATCAGTCTGATCAGGTGTGTTCAGTGGAAAACTCATTGTGGAAAACTCATTGTGGAGGTTGGCTGCTTTCTCATTTTTTAAGAGAAAATGTCGGTAGGAGGTGCAGAGGATAACCAGCTCCAACAGGAAGCAGAACAGGATATTGAGGAGGTAGAAGGAGGAGAAGAAGACTATGAAGATCCCCAGCTGGAGAAGAGCAGTATAGCTGGAGAATTTTTCACTATCCCATCTGAGCAGTCTAAGACAGTTGGAATATTTGTAAAATGTTCCCTTTGCAACAAGTCGTTGTCTAAAGGCTCCAACAAAAAGTGCTCATGTGGTACTTCATCTATGCTATATTATCTTGAAACATACCATCTTATGATTTAAAAAGAGCAAAGAAAGCCAGAGAGGCTATGGCACCATCAACATCATCTTGTGCGCCACCAGTTCACATAGAAAAAGTGCCAACTGAAGCACAAACTCATCATGTAGAGTTGGTCCCAGAATTTAGAAGGATGGCTATGCATTGCATGGACTGTTCAACTATAGCTACTGCTGGAGAGCAGTCTTTCCAGCTTTGAAAAGTGCAGCAAAGGAGCACAGATGTTATTTTTTTAATGCAATCCTTACTTTGTGCAGCTTGTTTCTGCTGCATTTGCTGCTTGTTTTAGTTTGTTATACCATGTTTACTATTTCTTTGGAAAGAAAACAGCAAAAAAGTATAAAATCTAAAAAAGACAAAATAACAAAAAAATTGTTCTTTTAAGAACCGCCTTTCATGTTAAAGAAAGATAAGCTGAATGCATTTATGACTGCATTGGTAGTGCCTTAGTAATCGGATAACTGCATGTTGAGAGCCTGGGTAATTAGATGATTGCAAGCATAATGCCAGGGAAATGGGATGAGTGTAAATGCAGTGTGTGGTTGATTGCATGAGCGCAAGTGCACTGCCTAGATGATTGGATGGGTGCACGTGCAGTGCCTGGGTGAAAGGATAAGTGCAAGTGTAGTGTTTGATATGAATGGATGAGTGCAAATTTGGTGCCTGGATGTTAGCATGACTGCATGGGAAGTGCCTAGGTGACTGGATGAGTGAATGAGTAGTGCCTGGGTGATTGCATGAGTGTAAGTGCAGTGCCTGGATCAGTGCAAGTGCAGTGCCTGGGTGAAATTATAATTGCAAGTTTAGTGCTTTAGTAAATGCATGAGTATAAGTGTGGTGCCTGCATTATTGCATGACTACATGGGAAATACTTGAGTGATTGTATGAGTGCAAGTGCACTGACTGTATGATTGCATGAGTGCAAGTGCACTGCCTAGATGATTGAATTGGTGCAAGTGCAGTACCTGCTGTAGTGTTTGGTATGAATGGATGAGTGCAAGAGCAGCACATGGTTGATTGCATGACTGCATGGGAAGTGCCTGAGTGAATGGATGAGTGCATGACAGTAGTGGCTCGCACAGGTAACGCTGTGGGGCGGGTAGGGCTGGGTTGGGGGTAGTGGAGAGTGCATATGACGGGAAATTCAAGAGTAAGGAAAATAATAAATAAAAGCACTTACTTTGCACTTGCAGCATCGCCGACTCGGTGATGCTGCGAGCACAAAATGATTTAATTTATTTATTTTCTTACTCTCAACTTTTCCATCATATGTCACACTCCACTACCCCCACCCAGCCCCACCTGTGCCCCACCCCACTGCCCTACAGCGTTACCTGTGCGATCCACAGCTGGTGCATGGGTAGTGCCTGAGTGAATGGATGAGTGCAAAGGTAGTGCATGGGTGATTGCATGTGTGCATGGGTAGTAACCGAGTAAATGGATGAGTGCAAAGGTAGTGCCTGTGTGTTAGTATGATGTATGGGTAGTGCCTAGGTTAATTGATGAGTGCATGGGTAGTGGCTCGGTGATCACATGAGTGTAAGTGCAGTGCGTGAATGAGTGCAAGTGCAGGGCCTGTGTGAAATGATAAGTGCAAGTGTTGGTAAATATATGAGTGTACGTGTGGTGCCTAGGTATTGCATGATTGCACGAGTGCAAGTGCAGTGCCTGGGTAATTGGACATATGCAAGTGCAGTGCCTGGATGAACGTATGAGTAAAAGTGCAGCGCATGGATCACTGGATGAGTGCAAATACAGTGCCTGGGAGAATGGATAAGTGCAAGTGTAGTGCAAGGGTGAATGAATGAATGAATGAATTAATGAATGAGTGCATGAGTAGTGCCTGGATGATTGGGTGAGTGTATGAGTAGTGTCTAGGTGATTGGGTGAGTGCTTGGTTAGTGCTTGGGTGAACAGATGAGTGCATGCATAGTGCCTGGGTGATTGGAGGGGTACCTGGGTAGTGCCTTAGTGAAAGGATGAGTGCAAGGGTAGTGCCAGAGAGAATGAATGAGTGCATGGAGAATGGCTAGGTCACTGAACGAGTATATGTGTAGTGCCTGGGTGTGTAGATGAGTGCATCAGTAGTGCCTGGGTGAATAGATGAGTGCATGGGCAAGGCCTAGGTGAATGGATTAGTGCAAGGGTAGTACCTGGGTGATTTTATGTGTGCATGGGTAGTGCCTGGATAAATGGATGAGTGCAGGGGTAGTGTGTGAGTGAATGGACGAGTACAAGGGTAGTAACTGGGTCATTAGATGACTGCATGAGTAGTGTCTGAGTGAATGGACGAGTGCATAGGTGCTGCCTGACTGAATGGATGAGTGCAAATCTAGTGACTGGGTGACTGGATGTGTGCCTGGTCATTGCCTGGGTAAATGGATGAGTGCATAGGTAGTGCCTGAGTGAATGGATATTTGCAAAGGTAGTGCCTGTGTGATTGCATGACTGCATCGGAAGTGGATAGGTGATTGTATGAGTGGATGGGTAGTGCCTGGGCGATTGGGTGAGTTCATGAGTAGTGACTGGGTGATGGGGTGAGTGCATGGGTAGTGCCTGGGTGAATGGATGAGTGAATGCATAGTGCCTGAGTGAATGGAGGAGGCATGCTAGTGCCTCAGTGAATGGATGAGTGCAAGGGTAGTGCCTGAGTGAATCAATGAGTGCACAGATAATGGCTGGCTGACTGAATGAATGAATTGATAGAGCCTGGGTGATTGGATGGCTGTATTGGTAGTGCCTGTGTGACTAGATGAATATGTGGGTAGTTCCTGGGTGAATGAATGAGTGCCTGAGTAGTGGCTGGGTGATTGGATGAGTGAATGGGTACTGCCAGGGTAAGTGGATGAGCACATGTGTAGTACCTGGGTGATTGGATGAGTGCATGAGCAGTGCCTGAGTGATTGAAGGACTGCATCAGTAGTACCTGGGTGGTTGGATGAGTACATGGGTAGTGCCTGGGTCATAGGATAACTGCATGGGTAGTGACTAAGAGAATGGGTAAGTGCATGGGAACTGACTGACTGAATGGATGGTAATCACGATCGCCCAAACACATCGTGAAAATGGGAAAAAAAGCAGACATTCAATGACCACCAACACATCCAACAATAACATGTAAAAAAATTCATTCTGAACATTGCTCTACACATATTACTTTATACATACTTCTTTCAAAGTATGTTTAAACACATATTTTTGACATCGCAATGACTTTGCTAACTGCGACGATCACGCCTTTTCCATCAAGTATAAAACACATTTATCCACACATATTACATTATTTTACGCACTTCTCTAAAGTCATGGTTTTCTAGAGAGTTTCTATAAAAAAACTCTAAAACCTATTTTATATTTTCGCAGTGGCTCCAGAGATCACGATGACTTTGGTAATCATGATCCCACCAGACATGTCATGAAAACGGAAAACAAAAGCAGGAATTCAATAGCTACCACCACATTAAAAAATGATAACTATATAATTTATTCTAACAATCACAGTAGATAACTCACTATATAACTAACTCTCAATATCTTTATAACAATGCGTATTATTGATTCACTGATTTTTTTATATTCCCAAAAATATTCGTTACTCGTGATGTTCCTGCGATGGTATATTGGGGGGCGGGCTGGCGGTCACGGCACTGTCACGAATATCGCACACGATAAAAAAAAAAATTGGACACAACTTGAGTCACTAACATCCACATTTCTCAAACATGGGGTCAGAGTACCTCTACTCTGACCCCTTATGTTAGCTTTTTCAGAAATGGTCAGCCCCAGGAACCGTTCCCGATCAATAAAATGTTGGGCGCAACTTTCTGTTCAGGCTCCATCCAGCCAATCAGAGCATTCCTGTTGGCGGGTGCATTTGTGATTAATCGCGAAACCACAGGGAAATATCCGGGGCCAGAGATACCACTATAATTTTGGGCTTACATTTCTCAAACACTACTGAGCACATTTACACCAAACAAGCAAAAGGCACTCCTTGAACTGACCTCTACCTCCGAGCCAAATTTGATGTAAGCTCATTCAGCGGCTGGTGCTGTAGAGGTGGCTAAAGGTTCTTATGGGAATTAACATTACAAACGCAACCTTATTATGCATCCCAAATTCTCGGTCCCTAATGCAGAGATCACCCCCAAACTTTCCCAGTCAATAGTACCCAACGTGGCACTTTTTTGTCAAAATGTCATGCAAACTAGGCAAACAACACAAAAGGAACTTCCTTGAACCAATATCTACCTTCCTGCAAATTTGGTGTAAATCCGTTCAGCGGTTCGGGCTGTAGGTGTGGCTAAAGGTTCCTATGGGAATTAACATTACAGAAGCACCCTTATGTTGCACCACACATTCTTGGTCCCCACTGCACGGATTACACCCAAACTTTCCCCACAACCAGAACCTACCTTGACAAAAAAAAATCAAGAAGATTGGTCAAACAATGCAAAAGTTATAGGCAAGTAAAAAACATACTTTTTCTGTGGAAACTAGGTCCTAAATATAACTACCTACCTACTGACAATCCCCAGTAGGTAGTATGAACTGAACTGAAAAACCAAAGGTTGCAGGGACTTCATTGTTAGGCTCAGATTTTGAGTTTACAAAACCATTGAAATTCAGCAGTTATAGTTACCTGAGCTAACTATAACTTATGACCTCACATATTGCATCACTCTTGACATGGTCAGCGACATCACTGATGACATCATAGATGACTTCTCAACTTACATCACTGATGACATCATCCAGTGAGTGTAAATGTTTTGTAAAAGTTTCTGAGAGTTAAAGATATATGCAAAGCTTATGCATACGTTAAATTACAATTCTTTTTGTAATACTAATGCTCAATAGTGTTTCAAATATATGTCATCTGAGTGGCATTGTGACTGTCTGTATCAGTGTGGGAGTGGGTGCGTGAGTGGCTGTTTGGGTTTGTGAGTGGCTGTATGGGTGAGTAAGTGGATGAGTGAGTAGCTGTATGGGTGAGTGAGTGTCTGTTGGTGACTGTATGGGTAGATGAGTGTGCGTGTGTGAGTGGCTGTATCAATGACTGTTGTGGGTGTGTGAGTGGCTTTATGGGTGGATGAGTGTATGTGTGAGTGGTTGTATGGGTGACTGAGTGGCTCTGTAAATGCCACTATGGTGAGTGATTAGGTGTGTAAGTAGGTGTATGGTTAAGTGAGTGGCTGTTTGATTGGGTGTATTTGTAAGTGAGTGTGTGTGTGACTGGCTGCTTTGCACAGTAAGTATTTGTATGAGTGGCTGTATGGATAAGTGAGTGGGTGAATGAGTGATTTTATTTATGTATGAATGTGTATGTAAGTGGTTTTGTGGATAAATGAATGGATGTGTGATTGGCTGTATGGGTCTGTGAGTGAGAGTGGTCTTGGGGTATGAGAGTTGCTGCATGGGTCTGTGAGTGGCTAAATGAGTGAGTGAGTGTGTTGGTCAGTAGTTATATGGGTCTGTGAATGGGGATGTGATTGGGTGTGTGAGTGGGTCTGTGGATGATGTCACCACTGATATCATCAATGATGTCATCAATAATGTCATCAGTGATGTCACTGACCGTGTCATGAGTGATGTAATATCTGAGGTCATAAGCAGTGCTTTGAGGGGAGTAAGCTATAGTTAGCTCAGGTGACTATGACTGCTGAATTTCAATGGTTGACAAGTGAAATCTGAGCCTAACTATTGAACAACAGGCCCTTTAGGGCTACGCAGGTTATATACAACCACCTGCTACGCCTTCCCAAATGAAGAGTCAGTCAGGCAGTAGAGAATACCAGTAGGAATTTTATTAGCTATACTCTGCAGAGGAGTCCATTAAGACCTGCACCCTAAAATGTCTGCCAAGGGACTGGCTTTCCCAGGCACAGAAGTAACAGGTATACATTTCTGCAGGAGCACAAGGCACACCCACCCAGTAACTTTCCACAGAAGTTAGCAAGAGACAAAGAGGGGCACACAAGGATGAGCTAGTAGTCTGAGGCCAGGCACACACTATCTCTCTCTGGCAAGGTAATTTTGTTTGTGCCTGCCGCTGAGCCAGTGGAAGCAGGCATCGTCTCATGGTTAAGATATGCAGAAATATAAACAATATATCCACAAGTACAGCGAGGCCCAACCTTAGGAGAAAATGCACCCCAGCAGCTTTCTGCTGAAGCAAGCAGTACATACACATTTAGTCACAGTCTAATAGGGATTGCAAAATACAAAATGGAGTTACACAAGCCAACTAAAGCTTACATACTGCGAGATTAATTCAGTGGGTTGCATAATGTGAATACAAATGGTGTCTATTTAGCTACATTTTGCTAACCTAATATATGACAAGTGCATTACGGTAAAGGGGGATTTCAAGCCTAACACTATAACGCTCCTTTCTAGACCAACGACACCAGAGCACACCTAAAAATGTTACTAATATCCTATGTGCATTAGGCACAATCACCATAAGCATCCAGCGTTTATTGTTAAAAGGTCTGAAGATGATATCACCAAATAAAGTCCCAATTCCATAACCTTAGCTGCAGAGGTCATCCAAATGCAATCTTTATTTCTTTATACAAATACAGCAGCCGACCGCGTTTCGCCCTCCTGGGCTGCCTCAAGGCTCGCTATTGGAAAAACTGTTATCCTTTATCCCTCCGACTAGTCCCTAAACCTCATGATGAATATTTCATAAATGCAGCTTCCTATGAAGTTATGTCAAAGTATTATGAGTTTCTTCCTAGTTGTTTGTATTTCAAATTTGTGTAAAAAAATGGTATGTCTTTAAATGAGTACCGTTCCTTCCGATATTCAGTATTTTTTACAAAACCATGTTGTTTCCTCGTAACTTCCAAAGAGTCCCACAAGCGTTTCTGTGTCCTTGTGTCGCACACTATAATGCTCCTTTTCATTGAATATCCACGTTTTTAAACATTCTATTTCCTAACTATAACATTCCTGTAACCTTTGTTTCTTCAGTGAGTTTTGATTTTTTTTAAAGTTTACAACTGAATTGTAACCTGTGACATTTGAGAGTGGGTGTGTGAGTGCTATATAGGTAGGTGAGTAGGTGTGTTTGTCTCTGAGTGGGTGAGTGAGTGGTTACGTGAGTATCAGAGTGGGTCTGTCTGTGGGTGGATGAGTTTCTGAGTGGGTCTATGAAAGGTGTGAGAGTGTCTAACTGGATCTGTGAATGGGTGTGTGAGTGTCTGAGTGGGTCTGTAAGTGGGTGTATGAGTCACTGAGTGAATCTGTGAGTGAGTGCATGACTGTGTGAGTGGATATATGAGTCCCTGAATGGGTTTGTGCATGTGTGTGCAAATCTCTCAGTGGGTCTGTAAGTAGGTGAATGAGTGCTTGATGGATCTTTGAGTGGGTGCGTGAATGTCTGAGGGTTTCTCCCAGTGGATGTATGAGTTTCTGAGTGGGTGTGTGAATGGGTGAATGAGCGAGTCTGTGAGTGGGGTGTAGTGTAGTTCCTATATTCCCATTAGGCTCTGCGCATTGGAATAATATATCCTATAGATTTGACGAAGGACTGAGGTCAACTAGGGCTCTATCGAATTTACTAAACTTAATAGTGAATGCCAGCTAGCTCAGAGGTTACTAGAAACGTTCTTGAATACACAAGAAGGGATTAGTTTCTGACATCCGCATAAACATGATAACTTTGTTTCCCAAGAATAAGAATATATCTTTCAGAGTCACGGAAACAATAGATAAATATTTCACTCAGTCAATCATGCATGCTTCGTTTGTACAGAGTTAGCAGAGAAATAGAGAGACAGGCGTTTTCAATAAAAATGTTTATTGAACAGTCTTCTTTCTCATGCAAGAGAAGTGAATTGCTACAGTTGTTAGGCAGACTGCAACGCAAAGTATAATGCATACAGTGTAAACAGTAATATGAAATAATACTGTAAGAGCATTGTATGGTTTCTAAGCCATATAAAAAATACATACATAAATAACCTAGACTAAAATACTCAACTGGTGCTTCTAAACTACGCCTACCGCAATGTACCTAACCTAAGTCTAGTACGGTGGAAGAAGTAAGTATTGTGTAGCATAGGTTTTAGTTTTCTTTGCCAAGAATCTACCAAATAATTCTCTAGGTTCTAATCAGCTCCATACCTTAGTTAAAATGAAGGAGGTCTGGTATCTCAATCTCAGGACTCTGTTTCCCAACACCCCGCAAGGGGAACTTGGAAACACTGGAGCTGGATTCTCGGCAGGAGAAGAGCAGCCTCATGATCAGTGCATCAGCTGGAGAGTCGGCTTCCTTTGGCACTTGCTGTAGCGAGCTCCGTCGGGCAAGTAGGTAGTCGAACTGCTCCGAACCACCGTAGTTTGCTATAGCAAGTGGAGTCATATTTATACCTTGAAGTTGTTTAGGAATGTCACAGTTTGACGTAAAGTCGGGCATAAGAACGTCAGGATGAACCCCTTGGGAATAGTTGTTCATTGTAAAACTAACTGAGTTCATGGAGAAATCAATATTCAAGCAAGGGGAAGTCCCTGACTGCTTAAGCCGATTTTCCAAGAAATCGTTGTGATGTTTGTTACGGGTGGAAGTAGCCGTGTCTGTATTTGGGTAGCATGGGCTATGCCTAAATAAGGGTTTGATTTCTATGCCTATATTAGGGCAATGTGAATTGTACCTATATAAGGGCATGAATCAGGAAAATTCACTTGGAGCCTAAAACGCCACACAACAGGGGGCTCAGTAAAAAAAGTAGGGGGAAACATGGCAGAGTGTTCTCATGCCAACTCACCTTTTGAAAGGCAAGACAGCTTCCTCCATGCAGGAGCAATCATTTAATCTCTTTCCCTGTCCACATATCAGCGGGCTGGAAAGATATGAAACCTCTGCTTCCAGTGCGCAGGAGCACTTTGACAGCTCCTGCCTGCTGGAAGTGGAGTGCTTGCTTTACTCCTGCCAAGCTAAAGCTAACAGCTATGTATTGGGGTGGACACCCCATGACATAGCAGGAGCTGGCCCTGTGGGATCGCGACCCCCAATGCCATTATTAGTTCCTGGAATGGTGCCGTGTTGCCCCTCTCTTTTCATTTTCAAGGGCCTGCCCCAGGAAGGTGGTGGTCCCCAGGTCTGAGAAAGGCCAGGCTGGGGGGCACACAGGCCCTCTCCCATTGTTTTTAAAGTATTTGGCCCCCGGGTTGTAGTGTTCCCGAGGTTCAGGGTGGTCTGTGCACCTCCCATCTGGTGTTTTTTTAGCCCCAGGGAGGTGGTGAGCCCTGGGGTTTGGGCAGTCCATGCGGCCCTGTCATCAATATTTAATTAGCTCAGAAGAGGTGGTGGTCTCTGGGTCTTAGAGGGCCCATGGAAGGGGATCCCATGTGTCCCCGTCCTTTTTAACCAACAAGGCCCAAGGAGGTGGTGGTTCCCAGGGTTCAAAGTGCCGAAGCAGGGGGGCCCTTGTGCCCCCTACTTTAAAAAAAAATGCCCTTCGAACCTGGCCCACCCGGGGGCTGTATTATAAACATGCGGTGCCAAACTACCTTTTTTATTTTTTTGCAGTTGATTTGTGGCTCTATTGCATTTTGGCAGCAAACATTTAAGAAACAAAGTGCTTTTTGGCCTTGGAACCCCGTGGCCAGAGCTAAGAGGTCAGAATGTCCTACCCTGACCCCTTTCCTTTTTTAAATGTTTTTGTGGAACTCAGCTGAAGTTGAGTCCAAAGATGGCTGCCAATGCTTCCTGGTAGAATTGTTGACAGCCAATCGGATCTAAGCATGAGATAGGGAGGGTTCACAAGGAGTTTGCTTCCCTAGATATCCACATTGGGATTTCTTTCAATAACTCAAAAACTACTAAATGGATATACACTAAATAAAAAAAAATCTCTTTCTGGACCAAGAACTAGCTTTCTGCTAAATTTGGTGTACTTTGGTCCAGCGGTTCGGGCTGTAGTGCTGTTCAAAAATCCTTATGGGAATTAACATGGGAAACACTTTTCCAAAAGAAAAAACCGGGGTTAGTCCATAAACTCCAGTAAGGCTCGCATTCCACAGCTTAGATTTCAATCAGGTTTATTCTAGCAACATGGTTCACTGTTACTCGGGCTTCAACACAACCAATTGCAAGTGCTGTGCCCAATCACCTTTGAAAACAAACAAGTCCAACAATGGCATAGACATAAAAGAAACAATGTCCCCTTTACAGGATAATAGAACATGATAATATAATTCTCGTGATTATAAATATTTTCAAAGAGTAATAATAATGCATTTGTACAATGTTGTTTCAAACCAAAATGCAGCACAAAAGGTAGGCAAATCTCAGAGCATTTTGTGAGAAAATTACGAGAGAAACAATAGAGTGCATTTACCTCTCAGTGATTGCCAGAGAAGCATTGTTTTGATGATCTAATATTTAAGGAGACATTATTACCTTTTGCCTTACAATTTCAAAACCCAAAATCAGTAAATAGAAGCCAAGTGACTAAAATACAAAGAAATTTCAAATACATATTTAAAATTCTTTTTTGAACCTTCTAGTGGTTATAAGGCAATTGGTTAAAATAGATGTCAAATCGTCATAATAATAGTACAGCCAAGTGGCTGAATGGTCATTTCTCTGCACCCTGGTTCCGTGGTTCAAGGGGCTATGGCCAAAGTTGTTTCAATCATAATTAAGAGGTATGTAAGATCCTGCTATGAAACAGCAAAAAAGGGAAGTACACCCATCCACTTTGGGTCCACATCAATAACTGTGTCAACACCACATGCACATATATGTGTACTATCTCATAACTGTTGGATATCCTTCCATGTATAAGTATTATAAATAGGCCAATACGGAAAGCAAGGGCATCAGTAATCTCAATCTGAAATTTGAACAACATAGAGAAAATACACAAACTGGACTTATCCTCTGTCATATCAGCTGATATGTACATGTAGTCCTCATTGAGGCCTCCCGGGCATTTACTCCCAAGCAGGATGATATATTCAGACTCCAGTAGTCTGAGTTTCTCCCCCCAGTCTCTTCTGTGCACATTCTGCAGGACCCCGTCAATGCCAAAATAGGATAGTAAGTCAGCATTCTAGTTAGGTACTTTCGCCCAATGCCTGGCCACTGGTAATTGACATCCATGCTCTTAATGGCTCTGTAATGTAATGTTCTAGTACCCTCTTCTTTACAGGGCAGACTGTACTCCCAACATATTGATAGCCACATGGATACTGCAGTACATATACCACATAATCATTACTGAATGTGATTAATGTATTCATGTGAAGTATTTGTCCCATGGGTAGTGCGTATTCCATTTTGGTTTTGCTGCCACGGCATGCTTTGCACCTAGCGCATTTGTAGAAACCCATCTGTTGTTCTAACAAACCTTGCCTGTCTGTAAAAGTCCTGGTGTAACTATGTACTAAATGGTCCTATATGGATTTGGATTTAAATCCTTTCCTTTTGCATGATGATCTAAAAAATGAGAAACAAATCTTAATATTCTTTTCATCAAATAATTGACTAAAACTAAGCCATTGCAAAACCTGAATGATGGATGGGACCTTCAAATGTGTTCAAAACCACTCACTCAGATACACACCATACTTCATGAATATCAAAACACAAATATTTCTTTTTTATAAGCCGCACTACCAAATAAGCAAAGTGACACTCACTACAACCTCTTAAACCATAAAACAAATAACTACTACCCCCAAAAATTAACCGTAGACTTTAAGCAAGCCATGATTCACACTATTAAAAAAACACATGTCCATACAAGGCTATTGTCATTTCAATTAAAGAATATGGAGACACCTTCAGCAATCTCCACTAAGTGTACAATATTCTGTTAACAGTTATTCTGCATTTGAAATAAAAAAGAAATCATAGCACTAGCCTATGTCTTTGTCACAGAGGTAGCAAACCACTACAATCTACTAACAGAAAGCATTTTCTACCAACAAAATGAAGACAAACTAAGCCCTCTAATGAACTATTTCAAAGATACATGGGCTGGCAGACTGCATCGCTCTGGACACAAATGCCAACCCAGATTATAAATACCATTATGGATCCATGGCACAGGAAGCCAAGTGAAAAACGCAGTGGAAAGATGGCACAATGCCTTTCAAGTCGCACTAGGCAGAACCCAACCGACATTCCATAAATTCATAGATGCTTTACAATAAGAGCAAAGCTACCAACAAATACAAATGGAGCAATCCATTGGCTAAATTGCCCCTAAACTTAACAAACAAATAAAAAGAATATATAACATGCTACTGATAAAAGTCCAACTCTTCATAATGACAAAGGAGTAGATTACTTAGGACTAATGCGGTCCGATGGACCACCGTAGCCACGGTGGCGGTGCGGGCACTGCCACACTGGGGTTCCGACTACCCTATTACAAGTTTGGTGGTCAGACTACCATGAGACTTCCGAATCCATCAGGGATCAGAGTTCCCTGGCAGGGTATGGCAGTCTTGAAGCAAAAATATGCTTGGCGGTGCCACTGCGGAACTGCCAAGCATCCTATGATTTTCATGATAGTGAGCGCACCGCGAAAATTGTAGCAGAGAGGAAACAAAGGGGGCCTTACGAGAGAACCCCTGTGCCTCAGGGCCAAAGGGTGCATGCAGGGAGGGCACATATTCAGCCCCACTGTGTGCACGCTCACCAGATCATGCACAGCACGGACTGCACCAATCCATGCCATGGAGTGACTGCCTTTGACACTCCCTTTGTAGTGCCTTTTTAATAGTCACCACCATGGGAACGCCAAAGGACCAACCCCCAGAGCGGGAGAAAACATCTAATCTGGTGGGTGCAGGGCCGGACTGGCTACCAGGCGTTTTGGCATGCTCCGGTGCTGGGGGCTAATTTCGTTGATGGGCACCTGCATGTGCTGATCGAAATTCGTTTTGCTTTGTTTATTTCAACGCACACGCAGGTCTCATCAACAAAATTAGCCCCCACCACAGTGACATCAGCCCCCAGCTTGGCGGCATGCCAAAACGCCCGATAGCCAGTCCGGTCCTGGGCGGGTGGTCTGACTATTGGTTTGGTGGTCCTGGAGTGGGGGTGGCGTTCCCGCTCCACGAGAACCAAACTCATCATAAGGCCCTTGTAAATAATAGCCAAAAGCATATTAGAAAATATATAGCAACCTGGCAAAGTCCCCAAAAATTCATAAAAACTTAAAATGAAAAATATTTATGTACATAATAAATGTAATATTTTATTAGATAAAAGCCCAATGCTAATGAAGATGGAGAGCATATAATGATATAGAAATTATTTAAACAAATTTAACCATGACTAACTAAAACACTAAAGAATAAACTCAATCCATCACATAAATTATTTACTTCTCGTAAACCATACAATTCCAAATAACATTCACATAATATTATAAGTAATAAAATATACATTTTCCACCCAAACGAAAAAAAATATATATATATAATATCTTCTGCAGCCATGTAGGTATGTAAGGGCACCAAGGGCTATACTGCATACCCCTCAGTTCCCCTACATAAGTAAGCAATGGCACCAAGGGGTATGCCCTGCAGCCTTTCTTACATAAGCATGTAAGGGTGCCAAGTAGTATGTACTGCTGCGCAATGGTCTTTAAACATGCCTGGAAGAGGGAGCAGTCCCTCTATGCTTAAAAACCACTACAGTTAAAGTTTAATCTGCAGTGGTGTTTAAACAATGGGTGACTGCTTTCTCTTCCAAGACTGTTAAAATATAAAACCACAGCATATTCTTTCCACCATCAGAATGAAGGAATTTAATTATTAATTCTGCTTTACAAGAGTAATACAAAATTACCAAATTACTCCAATGCCGCTGGTGGAATTAATTATTCCGCCCAGGCAACAAAAAACAAAACAAAAGTGATAAAAAAAAAATGCTCCAGGAAACACAAAAAAGGAAATCAAATTAAAAAGCATTGGTGTATTAGATCCCAACAGTGCTTTCCTTAAAAAAAACATTGCCCATAGGACACATAGGTAGACAAAAACCTGTAGAGTAAATAAGAAATACAAACGCTAAACACAGTACAAAACCGAATATAGATTTACATCACACTTGATCATCAAAATATATGTAACATAACTTAATACAATTTAACATAACATAATGAAACATTACTAAAACAGTGTACGAAAAACCAAAATTCCAACCTACTATTAATACATCTAACTATACAAAAAACTCACGAACAACACTATAACAACCTTCTAGACCTCCCTCTAATCCAGGTATCCTCAATATCCTTAAATAAAGACTTATCTGTTCCAATGAGCAGCAGCATCTTACCGTGGCTTGGTTCCGGGGAAATAGACCAAAAATAACACAAATAGATTACAAAATGCAAGGCAGCAATAACAAATATAAATGGCCGCTAAAACTAAGAAAATACGATTATACCCATATAAATGAATGGTAAATATTGTTAAAAAAGTAGGAAAAATATATAAATAGCTATTAAACATATATCATATGTTAAAATATTTTGTACAATATGTTTAACAATTGTAATAAGGTGTTTTATTTATTAATTAAAAACATAAAAAATGCTGTATGTATTAAACTATATAAATGTTTTTATTTAAGTTGAAATATACGTCTAAACATGTAAAAATATACATTAAGTCATCTTTGTAAACATAACCAAATAAATAATTCTTTATATATTTTAAGCACCAACTTTACAAATGAAATAACACAAACTATTTCTAATATATGCAAATACAATTAAAAAAATATATAAAATGAAATTGTCACACTCCAACAGAAACCATTCTTAAGAAAGTGTTTAGACACTACATGGGGACATTTATTATTCCCAATCAAACTTAAACCAATTTGGGGACAGTGTGGGACAATAAACGGATGTCATTTACTATTCTCACTTTATCCTATACCAATGTTGGGCACTAAAAAGGTACCATGAACTGTTCCCACTCTAATATAAATCAATTTAGAGAAGGTGTTCAACATTAAATGGATGTACATTTTGGAGACAGTGTTGGACACTAAATATACTATCCCCACTCCAATCTAATTCAATTTGGGGAAGGTGTCGGACATTAAACGGGTGTCATTTTTTATTCCCACTCCAACCTATACCAATTTGGGAATGGTGTTAGACACTAAAAGGGTAACATTTACTATTCTCACTACAATCTATACTAATTTGAAGAAGGCGATGGACACGAAAGGTGTGCAAAATAATACTCCCCCTCCAATCTAAACCAATTGGGGGCAAGTGTTGGACACTAAAAGGGTGTCACTTACTATTTACACTGCAATCTAAGTCTATTTGAAGAAGTTGTGAGAAGCTAAAGAGATTAATTTCACCATTTCCACTGTAATCCAAAATATTTTACACAAGTTTATACAACTGAAACATTTTGTATACACAGTCAATACTCCACACTCACACACAAATTCATAACTTCAAAATAAACAAGAGTTTAAACTAAGAACACACTAACCAAAACTACAAACCTATATATTCATTTGTAAACATTAACATAAAAAAATATAAAATCGAATTTTAATATATTTATTTATTTATTTATTTTGGGTTTGTTACGCGCCGGCATCACACCCGAAGGTGTATCTCCGCGCGGTGCTGTGAGGTGAACAGATCAGAGACTCCTCCTAGAATAGTACCGTTTTTAGTCGTTTCCTGAAAGCTGTGTGGCTCTGGCATTCTCTGAGGGAGAGGGGGAGACTGTTCCATAGACGAGGACCCATGATAGATAGGGCACGGCCTCCCTGTCTAGTCTTGTAATGTCTAGGGACCTGAAGCAGCTGTTGATTAGAGGACCTGAGGATACGGGACGGACGGTGAAAAACAAATTTGTCTGTCAGGTAATGTGGTCCTAGATTGTAAAGGCATTTGTGTATCACACAGCTGATCTTGAATTCTATCCGTTTCCGGATAGGAAGCCAGTGGAGGGCCCTAAGAAGGGGGAGGGATGGTGTTCTGGGGGGGGTGTTGGTCACCAGCCGTGCTGCGGTGTTCTGCACTACCTGCAGTCTATTGAGCACTCCCTCATTGGCAGCCAGAAGTAAGCCATTGCAATAGTCCAGGCGACTCAAAACGAGGGCCTGGACCAGGGTCTTTCGGGTGTCGTCCGGTAGAAGGGGAAACACCTTTCGAAGGAGGCCAATGATGTGGAAGCAGGACCCTGCAGTGGTGCTGGCATGATGAGAAAGGGTGAGGTCCTGGTCTAGACGTACTCCCAGGTTCTTGACTATCTGTTTGGGAGGCGGAGCCTGTCCCAAACTAGGAGGCCACCAGTCTGGGGTCCAGAGGATTTTCGCCTCTCCAAATAACATGACCTCAGACTTTCCCACATTACACTGTAGGAAGTTCTTGGCCATCCAGCTGGCGATTGCAGTCATGCCGTTAGAAAAAGCTTGCCTGATCTCAGGAGTCAAGGTCTTAAAGGTGAACAGCAGCTGCGTGTCGTCAGCGTAGGAGATAGGCATGAACCCAAAGGACCTAGTCAAGTTGGCCAGGGAGGAGACATATACGTTAAACAACGTAGGACTAAGACACGAGCCCTGAGGGACTCCTCTGATGATATTGGCCGAGTTGGAACTAAAGGAGCCCATATTCACCGTCTGTGTCCGCTCAGAGAGAAAGCTGGAAAACCATGCCAGGGCAGATTTGTCAATGCCTGTCTCCTTTAGTCTGGTAAGGAGAATGGCGTGGGATATGGTGTCGAATGCTGCGGACAAGTCCAGCAGCACCAACACCACAGATAGCCCTCTATCCAGTGACATGTGTATGGTATCTGTCACGGAGAGGAGGGCGGTCTCAGTACCGTGCCTAGGCCTGAACCCGGACTGTGAATGGTCTAAGCTACCAGTCTGTTCAATGAAGGCGGAGAGATGGTGATTGACATGTTTCTCCGTCAATTTGCCGATGAATGGCAGAAGGGAGATCGGCCTCAGGTTGGTCATGTCTGACCAAGGGATAGCGGTGTTCTTCCTGATAGGCTTAACTATGGCCTCCTTCCACATCCGGGGGACCAGCCCCTCAGATAGAGAGCGGTTGATCACCGTCCGAATGGAGGGGCTGAGAACACTTCCAATGAGGTGCATAACCCGGGCAGGTACGAGGTCTACTGGGCTGCCTGACTTGATGGACCCAATCAGAGAGTTGACCTGGTCTAAGGTGATCTCAGGGATAGATGATAGTGAGGCATGGGCAACACCGACTGTTACAGGCTGAGAGCTTGGAGGGGGAACACTATCATCCGTGGATGTGCTAGATTGAGAGATTTTTTTGTATATGGCATCAATTTTTTCCGAGAAGAAACCAGCCGTGTCATCACACAGTTTTTGTGTTAGCACTTCTGTACTATCACAGGCGGCAGGCTTGGTGAATGTGCATAGCACCTGATACAGCATTTTAGGGTCGTGACCGGCCCCAGAGAGCTGGGAGATAATATGGGACTTACGGGCAGCTCTGATGTTTTTATGATAGAGTCTCATTGCTGAGCTGTACCTATCTCTATCGACCGTGCTGCGCGAGAGTCTCCAAGATTTCTCCAGCTTTCTGCAAGCTCTTTTCTCCGCGCGCAATAGGTCTGAGTACCATGGTTCTTGTTTGCGGTCCGACCGCTGATTGCAGCGTCTTAGGGGAGCAATCGCGTTGATCGCTGTACTCAAAGCATTATTGAGTTTGAATAGGGCCAAGTTGGGGGAGTCTGAGGGAAGAAAATCTGGAGGAATAAAAACATTTCTAAAAGACTCACCGGACACCTTATGCCACTGTCTGCGCCATAATGGCAGGGGAGTAGGGTTGGGGCGTTCCTCCAAGAGCTTAGGGAGGAGGAAATGGATTATAAAGTGGTCGGTCCATTCCACCTGTAGAGGGGAGTGACAGGGCAGGGGGTGAGAGTTCGATAGGATTAAGTCAAGTGTATGACCGGCCAGATGAGTTGGGCCCTGGTTACACTGTTTGAAGCCTAGGGCAGATAGGTCGGTCAACAAGTTACGAGTGTCAACGTTGTCAGGTAATTCACTGTGAACATTGAAGTCCCCTAGGAGAACAAAATTAGCTCCAGATTTAATATGGGGGGCTAGAGTCTCCAGGAGGATAGATGAAGCATCAGTGTAGGGGCCTGGAGGGCGGTACACTAACGCTCCCTTCCAATGAGATTGGGGCGAGAGACCAATTTTGAAGACCAGTATCTCAATGTCGTCAGTGCAGCATTGGTCTAGAAGGGTGACAGTGAGAGTATCCTTGTAGATTACCGCGACCCCGCCGCCAGTTTTGACAGGGCGGTCCAGCCTAAGGATCTTATACCCCGAAGGGACCCCCAAGGTGATAGCGGGGACCAGGTGAGGTTTAAGCCAGGTCTCAGTGCAGAAGCAGTAGTCGGGAGAGTTTGAGTGTATTAAGTCCCAAACTTCCGAATGATGTTTAGAGAGAGATCTCACATTGCATAGTATGCTATTTACCCTGGGGAGCAGAGGGTTGGGGTCTACAGGCTTTGGCGTGTCTGTGAAGGGAGGGCCTAGGAGTGATTGAAAATGGCAATATTTACAGGAGAACGGGCCCCCGGGGTAGAAGCCGGGACCCTGAGCACAGCCTTTAGGCGGGGGATGCCACAGGTTACGTAGATCGTTAGAGGAGTAATGTTGTCTGTCCACTACTATACAGGTGGGGACAGTAGATGTAGGGGTCATGGCCCCTGGCCCCGTTCGGTCACGGACGGGCACAGACGGGCTCCTCTCTGGCTCGTCTCAGGCGCGACTAAGGCGCCCCCTGCGCGCAACCGCTGCGCGCTTGGGCGACGAGAGGGCTTAAATGCCCTGCCTGAAGTGCTAGCTAGAGCGCTGAGAGCGCGAGAGTGTGAGAATATAACAGCAAATATTTTTGAAATACAATTACGATTTAAAAAGTAATTGTATTATTAATTTTTTTTAAATATGTGAAAATGTATTATTGCATGTAAAGTAATGTCAATATTTTTTCTTTATTCAAATACATTTTTATATCTTTTTAATGTTTAAACTATTTTTATAATTTAAATATTTTTGTTTATATTTAGGGGCCGATTCCGATTCGGTAAAATGCCCTCCAAATAGCCGTACGTAGCTTCTTTTCTGTATGAATCGTATGCAGAACCGTGCCCGTACGTACGATGTAGTACAATGTGTACCCAAAGCAGTTCTCCGTATGAAGCGTAACAAAGACCGTACAACTCACTAATCCGTACTAATTGCATTCAGAATGCGCAGTACGCGATGCCTGTATGGATCGAAGCTGCATTTTCGGACCCATCAAGTAGGAATTGCATCGACAAGACTTCGTACAACTCTTTTTCTATGGGAGCTTAAAAAGTCCGTAAAAGCAGATTTTGCCTCGAAATGCATACGAAACGGACCCTCGGGTATGCTGCGTACACCCCATGATTGCAGGGGTACGGTGCATCGGGGTACTTTGCGTACACCCCTGGATTACAGGGGTACGGTGCGTATGTCCCCGTGCGTACACCCCATGATCGTAGGTGTATGGACCGCAGGGGTACGGTTCGTACACCCTAACGTCGTAGGTGTACTGTGCATACACCTTGTGCGTACACCCCTTGATTTTAGGGGTATGATGCGTATGTGATACTGTTGCCCTCCGTATGAATTGCTCATACGGGACGTTTACCGTACGAATCGCGTACTCATTCCCCGGCATTTTTACTAATCGTACGGTTCACTGTGCGGGACAATGTCGTGCAGATTTACCCTTTATTTTCGTATGTTCGCAATTATTCAAAAGTATTTTCTGGCAACGGATTGTACTACGCGATTTGTACGGATTTGTACGATTCAAACAGAAACGCCTAAGAATACAAATCGTCGGATTTGTTTCCCGAATCGGAATTGACCCCTGTCTTATTTGTGTTTAATTTAATTCAATTAATATTTATTTTATTTAATTATATATTAAATGTATTAAAAATATTAGTAACACAGGGCAGCGCAAATCGCTTCCCTACGTTACTTTGCCCCAGGGAGTCCTTCCATGGGTGGGGCGTGGGTGTTCCTATGCATCCACCCATAGCTATTGGTGCGTTCCCAGATTTGTCAATACTGGTTGATCTGGTAAAGCGTCAAAATGCTACGCCTCTCCAGGTGAAGTGCAACAAAGAGTACATGTTTATTTATCCTTGATGTGTGCTGCTTTCTACAGCTCACAATAGAAAGAGCAAAAGGATTCTGAGGATTGTTTTTGTGCTAGGTAGCAGTTTGTGTGCCAGCACAGGCGCAGAGCAGGAATGCGCTGTATAATGTTAAATATGGTGCATTCCTGCCTTTTCACACAGGACGGCAAGGTGGTTTACTGCGTTGACAGCATTCTTGATACATTTTCCCCCTGATATATAGCACCAAGATGCACTTTTGGGTGATCGTGCACTTAACAAATACTTGTGTTATGTCATGATAGCTCATTTTTCTGCATCAGGTAAAGATTTAAAGCTCGCTCTAACCAGATCTTTTGTTGTTTATAAAACATAAATGAGCTGCCAACTACTGCAGATAATACTCAAATCTAGCAATTAAAAATAGACTTTTTTAGGAGGGCGTGGCTACAACATGGCCGTGTAGCTGTACTTTCTGCGAACTACGCTGGCCCCACTCCCAATCCTGCTCTAATCCTGTTCCTCATTGCCTTTTTTCGACTGTGCACGGGCAAGCACTGGTGTGCCCGAGAGGGAGTTTCATGCTACTTTACTGGGCGAAATTGGGAGCTTACTCGCCGCGACTATCGGCGCGCAGCTCCTAAAGATGGCGACTGGGGCAGAGTGACAGAGGCTCTGAGCCGTGCTGTGGAGCCCTTTGTCGGGTGTGTCTGTGTTGGACCAGGAGGACTGCAACCTGGGGGTGGTGGGGCGAACATTGAGATCTGCTTTGCCCCCCCCTGCCATGGCGATGTGACTTATGGATTCTGCCTGCGGCTAAGGGATCCTTCTGCTGGTGCCGTGGGGCCGGAAGATGGATGGCTCCCCCCCGCCAGACTCGGGACAGAGCTTTGAGGCCATGGGGACTGTTATTAAGGCCTGTGGGCGTTGCCGGGAGCCCGTGTGGTGAGAGGTCCAGGCCCCAGAATTTCCTCCAGGCTCCGGCGTGAACCAGTGGTGAGTGGGGCATTGGGATTTAGCACACGCTGACTGACTGCGGAGAGCAGCGGTGGCACCATGTACCACCCGGTTCCTGACACGCAGTGGTGCACTCTGGGACTGGGGGCTGCCTTGTGGGCCCCTTTTCTGGGATCTGTGCCTCCTGAATGCTGAGGGCTTATTCTCTTTATAGCCCATTGAAGACACACCGGGGCACAAATACCCTGTGACTTTGGACATTTGATGCTGGGTTCCCCCCGCAGGGATCTCAGCGGACGGGGAAGAGGTGAGGCTGTGCTGCCTTTTTGCCTAAATTGGACAGCAAAGGTTCACTCTCATGGTCAATATTCGCTATCTTAGTCCTTGGGGCAGGATTGAGTGCAGAGTAGCTATTAAATGATCTGCCTCAATATTTTTCCAAATACTCGCCTTTCTCCACATTCGTGGGGGCTGCAGTAGCAGACTATCACTCAGGCCCCGCGTGGGGACTCTTGCTCATTGCACCCTCTAAATATTGGCGAGGAGGAATGATGTGGTGGGGCCAGATGCCCTACTGGAGATGCTGTACTATCCCTGAGGGTTAGAGGACATTTGGAACTTTTGCTGCGAGAAAGGGAAGTATACAGTGGGTTGTTTTTTCTTGTTGTGCTAAATGGTTGAGAGTGAGGGCGAGGGAGGGGGGGTTACAGACCTCTGGGTGGTTTACCTGCACCAGTGTTGTCATGTTGACGAGGTTGAGGGTGGGGGGGTACATGCAGAGTGTAGGGAGGAGGACACGATGGACACTGTTAAACGTTCTGGAGAGTGTGTTTGGGGTGGAGGGGGGATTGGTTCTGTTTTGGAAATTTGCGAGAATGCTGACATTGAAGCTTTAGATCGTACACAGACGCGACCGTGGCAACAGGAGATTACCGCCTTGGCTAAGTTCCAGGCGGACCTCAGGCTCACTGACCTCTGAAGCCACCATCATCCATCTACGCGTGCATACTCCTACTTTTCTGGGGCCCACAGGGTGTTTTCTAGGCTGGACTATCTTTTTGCCCAAGCTGGTGGGATTGACCAGATCCAAGAGACAGAATGTTTAGCCAGGGTAATCTCAGATCATTCACCACTGTACCTGCAGGTTGGGGGAAGACGAAGTAGTCAGGGCACGACATGGAGGCTGAACACTTGGCTACTGAGGAACGAAACGGTTGCTGCAGAAATTGGGTTGGACACTGACCTCTATGTTAAAGAAAATGATGGCTCCGTGCAGGCAGCGGTCACTCTCTGGGAGGCCTTTAAGACTGTGATACGTGACATTGCCTAGAATATTATAGCCCACAAAAAAAGATGGGAACTTCAGGAGTAAGTATGAGCGAATTTTGCGGATCTGCGGACCGCAAATTTGTGCGAAATCGCAAAAAATCCAGGAATTTGCAGATTTTCCAGCGAAATCGCAGAATATTTTGAGATTTGCACTATACTCAACTGGAGTACTTTCTACTGGCTAATCAGTAAGTGCTACCTCATTGTGTGAATGTATAGTGCTTTTCCTACACTGCAGCTGCGTAAAGGTCCAGAAGATTTGTCTCCAGTGAACATGTGTGCCTGTAACTTTGCCACAACGCCAAAAGGCGCCGTGGTTCCTTGAGTGAGCTGTCCATCATAGTTGGGAAAGGGTGGGATACCGCTAGTGTGTGGTGAGGGGCTTCTATGCGTGTGCACATGCCTCCTGTGTAAAGGGTCAGAGAGCGAGCAGGGCAGCAGGTGAGGAGAAAGCAGCCTCCTGGCCACAGGAACTATACGGGGATCACGCTTGAGAAACTCCTGGATGCAACAAAGACCTCCCTCGTGTATTACAGCTAATTTTCAACGGCAGATATGGGGTTAAAGCACACTTGCCCAGCCTCGACCATGCTCACTAATGTTTTGGGCTGATTAAAAACGTTACTGAATTTGAACTTCAACTCGGGCACCAGCTATATCTGTAAGTGCTTCCTGTTGAGGTTTAATTTTTGTGACAGGAGCCTCGTGCGAGAATGAACCCTGCCCTGCATAGTTATCCACGAAGATGCCACAGTTTTGTGCAATACCTCTACTCAACTGGAGTACTGGCTAATCAGTAAGTGCTACCTCATTGGGTAAATGTATAGTGCTTTTCCTACACTGCAGCTGCGTAAAGGGCCAGAAGATTTGTCTCTACTGACTATGTGTGCCTGTAACTTTGCCACCACGCCAAAAGGCGCCGAGGTGCCTTGAGTGAGCTGTCCATCATAGCTGGGAAAGGGCGGGAAAAACGTTTGATACTGCTCGTATGTGGTTCAGGGCTTCTATGCGTGTGCACATGCCTCTTGTGTATAGGGTCAGAGAGCGAGCAGTACAGCAGGTGAGGAGAAAGAAGCCTCCTGGCCACAGGAACTACAAGGGGATCGCGCTCTAGAAACTCATAGACCTCTTTTGAGTATTACAGCTAATTTTCGAAGGCAGAGACGGGTTAAAGCACACTTGTCCAGCCTCGACCGTGCTCACTAATGTTTTGGGCTGATTAAAACGTTACTGAATTCGAGCTTCAACTCGGGCACCAGCTATATCTGTAAGCGCTTCCTGTTGAGGTTTAATTTTTTATGACAGGAACCTCGTGTCAGAATGAAGTCTGCCCTGCATAGTTATACACGAAGATGCCACCGTTTTGTGCAATACCTCTACTCAACTGGAGTACTGGCTAATCAGTAAGTGCTACCTCGTTGGGTAAATGTATAGTGCTTTTCCTACACTGCAGCTGCGTAAAGGGCAGAAGATTTGTCTCCACTGACCATGTGTGCCTGTAACTTTGCCACCGCACCAAAAGGCACCGAGGTCCCTTGAGTGAACTGTCCATTATGGTTGGGTAAGGGCGGGAAAAACGTTTGATACTGCTAGTGTGTGGTGCGGGGCTTCTATGCGTGTGCACATGCCTCTTGTGTAAAGGGTCAGAGAGCGAGCAGGGCAGCAGGTGAGGAGAAAGCAGCCTCCTGGCCACAGGAACAGCAAGGGGATTGCACTCGAGAAACTCATGGATGCAAAGACCTCCCTCGAGTATTACAGCTAATTTTCGACGGCAGAGATGGGGTTAAAGCACACTTGCCCAGCCTCGACCGTGCTCACTAATGTTTTGGGCTGATTAAAACGTTACTGAATTTGATGTTCAACTCGGGCACCTGCTTTAGTGCTTCCTGTTGAGGTTTAATTTTTGTGAGAGGAGCCTTGTGCCATACTTGTAACTATTCTCTGACCCTGCTTTGAGGGTCAGAGCAGGGTCAGAGAATAGTTGCAAGTAGGAAACGAGGCGCCGCCCAGGAAGCACTTACAATGTTACAGCAGGTGCCCAAGTTGAAGTTAATTTCTTTGTAACCATTTTATAAATGGTTACAAAGAAATTAGCTTCAACTTGGGCACCTGCTGTAACCCTGTAAATGCTTCATGGAAAATTCGTCTTGCTCGCGGATTCGCAGATTTTTCTGCAATTTCCCGAGATTCGCAGATCGCAAAATTGCCGAAAATCCGCGAATTCCGCGAGCGGCACAAATTTTCAGCCCACATCTATTCAGGAGACACTGGTGCTGGAGAATAGGCTGTTGGAACTTGAACCAGGGAGAACCCCTCCTTTGAGTGAACATACCCTCCGTCAAATAGATATTACTAAACGGGAATATCAAGCACACATTACTAAAGAGACTCGGGTGCATCAACTCGCAGTCAAACATAGACTGTACGAGTCTAGAGACAGGGTGGGCAAATTATTTGCATGGTTGGGCAGGTAGGAGCAAGAGTCAAGATGGGTCTCGTCAATTAAAGACCGGGACAGTATTTGTATTGTGCCTCAGGACATTGTGGAGGTATTTGCCTGATATTACTCGAAGCTGTATGCACCCCAGACGCAAGCCACCGAGACACAAATAGCTCACTACCTTGAGAAGGTTGAGCTCCCCTGTTTGGCCACCGATGCGAGGAATAGACTTGACAAGGAAATCACTCTCGCAGAGATCACACAGCCCATTGGTGGACAAAAAGCAGGGAAAACCCCAGGCCCTAATGGGCTTCGGGGGGAGGTTTTTAAAGCATATAGGGGCATATTAGCAAGGGAGGAAAAATTAAATTATTGCCGCTTTTGCGGCCGTTTTAGGCCGTAAATCAGCGATAATTTCATCGTCCTATTAGCAAGCTGTCGCTAACATCAGTTAGCGACAGCTTTTAGGTAATAGCGAGCGGTTTGTGACCCGCTTTGCATGTCAGCGATATTTATCGCTAATGACCTGCGAAGTGGGCGTACCCAATCTGTTAGCGACTGAAAGCAGTTGCTAACATCGCTATTGCCTATTATCAATGCAGGCGTAGCGGCAAAAATATGTGCGCTAAGCGCGAATATTCCTGAAATCTAACGCCTGCTCAGACCAGTTCTTAGCCTGTATATCCAATGGGAGGTGGATATTCAGGCTAAGTCCCTATTAGGGATAATGCCTGAATATCTCTGGATTTCCAGTGATATTCACGCATTTCGCCGCTATCGCCGGATATTTTATCGCTTTGGAGATAAATGTTGCTTATAGCACGTAATCTCTGCGATAAAATCCGGCGATGCGCAGCGATAAAAAAAATTTTGCTAATAGTTCCCTACTGGCTCCTCACCAACTTAAGTTGTTTCCAGCTGCCAAAGAGAAGGGGCCTCTCCCAGAAAATCTGAGGCTGGCAACAGAGGTTGTGATTCTTAAAGAGGGGTAATCCGTGGATGATTGTTGGTCATATCGACCTGTTTCGCTTTTGAATATTGAAACTAAGATCCTAGCCACTGTTCTGGCAACACGCCTTGTGTCTGTTATTGCTTTGCTGATACATGGAGACAAAATGGGCTTCATGCCGAAACGTGCCACACATTATAAGCTATGATGAGTAGCCAACTGGATGAATGTGGTCAAGGACCGAGGGGAGGCTCATTTGTTGCTCTCCTTAAATGCGGAAAGGTGTTTGACAGCA
Organism: Lissotriton vulgaris; assembly: GCF_964263255.1. Lineage (NCBI taxonomy): Eukaryota > Metazoa > Chordata > Amphibia > Caudata > Salamandridae > Lissotriton > Lissotriton vulgaris. Next base: position 1,382,582,226 of record NC_141694.1, on the reverse strand, counting down.
TCCATTGATCCTTCATGCGAAACACTTTAGAGAAATTTGGCTTCAGCCCGGGATTCCAGGAAGGAGTGGCCTTGCTATATAATGCCAAAGAATGTGCCACCAATGTTCATTGGAGGCATCCCTTGGCGCTCCACTCTAAGAGAGTTCAAATTGCTTCAAAATAAAGATCCATGCAACGTTTTGAATTCGTATATTGTATTCAACACATCAGAAAGTTCTATTTTTAAACCATCAACATCCGTTTGTTTCAAATATTCAGTTCATTGAGCGGTATTGCAATAACACAAATCACAGTCCAATGCATTTTGGGCTGTATGCCCTTCTTCCGGGACAATAGCTAGAAGCAAGACGAAATGAAATCTATAAGTCTCCCATATTCAACGTAAACGTAAACAGTACATAAAACATGGTTTAAATAACGGCATCAAAATACATTCAGTGCTCTCCCATCAAGTGTGTGCATGCACAAAAATAACAAGAAATGAGTCTCACGTGTTATTCTTGAAGCTCTCAATGTTAAACAAAATTCTGTGAAAAATGAAAATGAAGGCGCTGTTACTTTGCGCTGACATAAATAAAGAACGTGATCTATAAAACCATAATGCGCTGTTACTGCTTACTTATTAAATGCTGGACGCGTTCATACGATGTTCGTAAACGGGTTCTCCTTCCCATCTGGCGCGAAAAAGGTTCGAAGAAAAGTCAACCAATCACAATGGGTTTGATATATTGGAGACTGGGTTAGTTTACGCGGCTAAGTGTAATTCGCTCAATTGTCCGATCACGTGGTCGGGAAACCCACCTATCTGCGGTGGGAACAGATTGTTTACAAACAAAACAACGAAGACTGTCTTACCTGTGTGTGTAATGATGAAACAGAAAATATGTACAAACCATGTTACACATAGATGTTGAATATGAATAGATCGACCCATACAAACTGTCCAATAAAAATGATCAGTCTTTAAAGGTAACACAGAAATTCAATACGTTCATTGAGCCCGTGGGGCTTACTCGAATTAAATAGGTAAATCCAATGGTTCTCCCTTTGTAGGAGAAAACGATTGTTGTCTCTGCCTTCAATTTTTTCCACTGTTTCAAGTACCACAAATTGTAGTTGGGAGATGTTGTGGTTCCCCTCTAGAAAATGAGTAGCTACAGTAGACTTTGAGTTTCTCCTGTATCTGAATGCTTTAAATCTAGACGATCAGGAATCTTTGGTACTATGCACAGCAGATGTGAAATCTCTGTATACATCTATCCCGCACGGTTCGGGCATTGAAGCAATGGAAGAAGCCATCCTATCGACAGACTATGATCCCAAACTCAAAACTTTTCTCATGGAACTCACCATCTTCATGTTATACCACAGTTATTTCAAGTATGACAACGTATGAAACGCTCTCGGGCAGGTGGAAAAACCTTTGAGGTCTGTACCTCTCAGCGCTGGAACAAGCTCCCACTAGCCTTACGCACTTACACACCCCCCTCGTGTATTACAGCTAATTTTCAACGGCAGATATGGGGTTAAAGCACACTTGCCCAGCCTCGACCATGCTCACTAATGTTTTGGGCTGATTAAAAACGTTACTGAATTTGAACTTCAACTCGGGCACCAGCTATATCTGTAAGTGCTTCCTGTTGAGGTTTAATTTTTGTGACAGGAGCCTCGTGCGAGAATGAACCCTGCCCTGCATAGTTATCCACGAAGATGCCACAGTTTTGTGCAATACCTCTACTCAACTGGAGTACTGGCTAATCAGTAAGTGCTACCTCATTGGGTAAATGTATAGTGCTTTTCCTACACTGCAGCTGCGTAAAGGGCCAGAAGATTTGTCTCTACTGACTATGTGTGCCTGTAACTTTGCCACCACGCCAAAAGGCGCCGAGGTGCCTTGAGTGAGCTGTCCATCATAGCTGGGAAAGGGCGGGAAAAACGTTTGATACTGCTCGTATGTGGTTCAGGGCTTCTATGCGTGTGCACATGCCTCTTGTGTATAGGGTCAGAGAGCGAGCAGTACAGCAGGTGAGGAGAAAGAAGCCTCCTGGCCACAGGAACTACAAGGGGATCGCGCTCTAGAAACTCATAGACCTCTTTTGAGTATTACAGCTAATTTTCGAAGGCAGAGACGGGTTAAAGCACACTTGTCCAGCCTCGACCGTGCTCACTAATGTTTTGGGCTGATTAAAACGTTACTGAATTCGAGCTTCAACTCGGGCACCAGCTATATCTGTAAGCGCTTCCTGTTGAGGTTTAATTTTTTATGACAGGAACCTCGTGTCAGAATGAAGTCTGCCCTGCATAGTTATACACGAAGATGCCACCGTTTTGTGCAATACCTCTACTCAACTGGAGTACTGGCTAATCAGTAAGTGCTACCTCGTTGGGTAAATGTATAGTGCTTTTCCTACACTGCAGCTGCGTAAAGGGCAGAAGATTTGTCTCCACTGACCATGTGTGCCTGTAACTTTGCCACCGCACCAAAAGGCACCGAGGTCCCTTGAGTGAACTGTCCATTATGGTTGGGTAAGGGCGGGAAAAACGTTTGATACTGCTAGTGTGTGGTGCGGGGCTTCTATGCGTGTGCACATGCCTCTTGTGTAAAGGGTCAGAGAGCGAGCAGGGCAGCAGGTGAGGAGAAAGCAGCCTCCTGGCCACAGGAACAGCAAGGGGATTGCACTCGAGAAACTCATGGATGCAAAGACCTCCCTCGAGTATTACAGCTAATTTTCGACGGCAGAGATGGGGTTAAAGCACACTTGCCCAGCCTCGACCGTGCTCACTAATGTTTTGGGCTGATTAAAACGTTACTGAATTTGATGTTCAACTCGGGCACCTGCTTTAGTGCTTCCTGTTGAGGTTTAATTTTTGTGAGAGGAGCCTTGTGCCATACTTGTAACTATTCTCTGACCCTGCTTTGAGGGTCAGAGCAGGGTCAGAGAATAGTTGCAAGTAGGAAACGAGGCGCCGCCCAGGAAGCACTTACAATGTTACAGCAGGTGCCCAAGTTGAAGTTAATTTCTTTGTAACCATTTTGTAAAAGGTTACAAAGAAATTAGCTTCAACTTGGGCACCTGCTGTAACCCTGTAAATGCTTCATGGAAAATTCGTCTTGCTCGCGGATTCGCAGATTTTTCTGCAATTTCCCGAGATTCGCAGATCGCAAAATTGCCGAAAATCCGCGAATTCCGCGAGCGGTACAAATTTTCAGCCCACATCTATTCAGGAGACACTGGTGCTGGAGAATAGGCTGTTGGAACTTGAACCAGGGAGAACCCCTCCTTTGAGTGAACATACCCTCCGTCAAATAGATATTACTAAACGGGAATATCAAGCACACATTACTAAAGAGACTCGGGTGCATCAACTCGCAGTCAAACATAGACTGTACGAGTCTAGAGACAGGGTGGGCAAATTATTTGCATGGTTGGGCAGGTAGGAGCAAGAGTCAAGATGGGTCTCGTCAATTAAAGACCGGGACAGTATTTGTATTGTGCCTCAGGACATTGTGGAGGTATTTGCCTGATATTACTCGAAGCTGTATGCACCCCAGACGCAAGCCACCGAGACACAAATAGCTCACTACCTTGAGAAGGTTGAGCTCCCCTGTTTGGCCACCGATGCGAGGAATAGACTTGACAAGGAAATCACTCTCGCAGAGATCACACAGCCCATTGGTGGACAAAAAGCAGGGAAAACCCCAGGCCCTAATGGGCTTCGGGGGGAGGTTTTTAAAGCATATAGGGGCATATTAGCAAGGCAGGAAAAATTAAATTATCGCCGCTTTTGCGGCCGTTTTAGGCCGTAAATCAGCGATAATTTCATCGTCCTATTAGCAAGCTGTCGCTAACATCAGTTAGCGACAGCTTTTAGGTAATAGCGAGCGGTTTGTGACCCGCTTTGCATGTCAGCGATATTTATCGCTAATGACCTGCGAAGTGGGCGTACCCAATCTGTTAGCGACTGAAAGCAGTTGCTAACATCGCTATTGCCTATTATCAATGCAGGCGTAGCGGCAAAAATATGTGCGCTAAGCGCGAATATTCCTGAAATCTAACGCCTGCTCAGACCAGTTCTTAGCCTGTATATCCAATGGGAGGTGGATATTCAGGCTAAGTCCCTATTAGCGATAATGCCTGAATATCTCTGGATTTCCAGTGATATTCACGCATTTCGCCGCTATCGCCGGATATTTTATCGCTTTGGAGATAAATGTTGCTTATAGCACGTAATCTCTGCGATAAAATACGGCGATGCGCAGCGATAAAAATTTTTTTGCTAATAGTTCCCTACTGGCTCCTCACCAACTTAAGTTGTTTCCAGCTGCCAAAGAGAAGGGGCCTCTCCCAGAAAATCTGAGGCTGGCAACAGAGGTTGTGATTCTTAAAGAGGGGTAATCCGTGGATGATTGTTGGTCATATCGACCTGTTTCGCTTTTGAATATTGAAACTAAGATCCTAGCCACTGTTCTGGCAACACGCCTTGTGTCTGTTATTGCTTTGCTGATACATGGAGACAAAATGGGCTTCATGCCGAAACGTGCCACACATTATAAGCTATGATGAGTAGCCAACTGGATGAATGTGGTCAAGGACCGAGGGGAGGCTCATTTGTTGCTCTCCTTAGATGCGGAAAGGTGTTTGACAGCATCCATTGATCCTTCATGCGAAACACTTTAGAGAAATTTGGCTTCAGCCCGGGATTCCAGGAATGAGTGGCCTTGCTATATAATGCTAAAGAATGTGCCACCAATGTCCATTGGAGGCATCCCTTGGCGCTCCACTCTAAGAGAGTTCAAATTGCTTCAAAATAAAGATCCATGCAACGTTTTGAATTCGTATATTGTATTCAACACATCAAAAAGTTCTATTTTTAAACCATCAACATCCGTTTGTTTCAAATATTCAGTTCATTGAGCGGTATTGCAATAACACAAATCACAGTCCAATGCATTTTGGGCTGTATGCCCTTCTTCCGGGACAATAGCTAGAAGCAAGACAAAATGAAATCTATAAGTCTCCCATATTCAACGTAAACGTAAACAGTACATAAAACATGGTTTAAATAACGGCATCAAAATACATTCAGTGCTCTCCCATCAAGTGTGTGCATGCACAAAAAATAACAAGAAATGAGTCTCACGTGTTATTCTTGAAGCTCTCAATGTTAAACAAAATTCTGTGAAAAATGAAAATGAAGGCGCTGTTACTTTGCGCTGACATAAATAAAGAACGTGATCTATAAAACCATAATGCGCTGTTACTGCTTACTTATTAAATGCTGGACGCGTTCATACGATGTTCGTAAACGGGTTCTCCTTCCCATCTGGCGCGAAAAAGGTTCGAAGAAAAGTCAACCAATCACAATGGGTTTGATATATTGGAGACTGGGTTAGTTTACGCGGCTAAGTGTAATTCGCTCACTTGTCCGATCACGTGGTCGGGAAACCCACCTATCTGCGGTGGGAACAGATTGTTTACAAACAAAACAACGAAGACTGTCTTACCTGTGTGTGTAATGATGAAACAGAAAATATGTACAAACCATGTTACACATAGATGTTGAATATGAATAGATCGACCCATACAAACTGTCCAATAAAAATGATCAGTCTTTAAAGGTAACACAGAAATTCAATACGTTCATTGAGCCCGTGGGGCTTACTCGAATTAAATAGGTAAATCCAATGGTTCTCCCTTTGTAGGAGAAAATGATTGTTGTCTCTGCCTTCAATTTTTTCCACTGTTTCAAGTACCACAAATTGTAGTTGGGAGATGTTGTGGTTCCCCTCTAGAAAATGAGTAGCTACAGTAGACTTTGAGTTTCTCCTGTATCTGAATGCTTTAAATCTAGACGATCAGGAATCTTTGGTACTATGCACAGCAGATGTGAAATCTCTGTATACATCTATCCCGCACTGTTCGGGCATTGAAGCAATGGAAGAAGCCATCCTATCGACAGACTATGATCCCAAACTCAAAACTTTTCTCATGGAACTCACTATCTTCATGTTATACCACAGTTATTTCAAGTATGACAACGTATGAAACGCTCTCGGGCAGGTGGAAAAACCTTTGAGGTCTGTACCTCTCAGCGCTGGAACAAGCTCCCACTAGCCTTACGCACTTGTCAGTCAGAATCAGCCTTCCGTAAATCCCTGAAAACACATCTATTCTCCTCTTAAACAGTGGAATTCTGACCCCTGACCTCTATTTTTCAGAGTTCTCAGCGCCGGGACGCCCCGTTGGGGCCGCTGCGCGCTTTACAAAATACTCAAATAAATAAATAAATAAATATGGTACCAACAATTGATTGGAACGAGTATGGGAAACAGCGCAGCCCCGGTATATGCTAATCTGTTCATGAAAACGTACGAGACTCAATATATCTTGAATAAAGCACAGTGGAAGAACAATCTCAAAATGTTTGTACGTTATATAGACGACGTTTTCATTCTATGGAAGAACACTCCAGAAACACTGGAACTAGCCTTGAATGAACTGAATAGACAAGAAGAAAGAATCCAATTCACTTGGGAAATTTCAACAAAATCACTTACCTTCTTGGATGTTCGTATCAATTTAAATGAAGGAAGAATTGAAACAGAAATGTACAGAAAAAGTACAGATAAGAACAACACCCTTCACTCTCACAGTTTCCATCAAGAATCACTAAAGAGACATTTACCTGTATCTCAGATGATGCGAGCAAAACGCATCACATCAGACCCCACAAAAGCCTTAGCCAACATCAAAGAAATGGGAGAAAGATTTCGCAAGAGGAACTATCCAGAACCCTTGATTCAGCTAGCTGTACAAAAAGTTGAAAACATGCCAAGAAAAGATTTACTAACTGTTAAACACAAACCTCAACAAGATAGAATGACAATTGTGTCCAAATACTCCACTGCGAGTTTCAACTTCAAGAGGATCATAAATAGTCATTGGAATATTCTCAAAGCGGAACCTGATTTCCAACAGTCTTTCCAAAATCCTCCCATTTTTGCATTCACTAGAAACAGGAATTTTGGGGAAATGTTAAAACATACTACATCGGAACACAAACAGTATAGAGGTACCCGTCCTTGTTTACAGTGTGGGAACTGCAACAGCATAATAAGAGGCAACCACATAACCCATCCAATGAAGGGAAATAAAATCAACCTAAAAGTCAACGCAACTTGTGACAGTTCAAATCTGATATATATGCTTAAATGTCCATGTGGTAAGTCATATGTTGGAAAAACAGAACGAAAGATCAAGACGAGACTTAATGAACACAAGTCAAATATTCGTACAAAAAACTCAAAGTCTACTGTAGCTACTCATTTTCTAGAGGCGAACCACAACATCTCCCAACTACAATTTCTGGTACTTGAAACAGTGGAAAAAATTGAAGGCAGAGACAACAATCGTTTTCTCCTACAAAGGGAGAACCATTGGATTTACCTACTTAATTCGAGTAAGCCCCACGGGCTCAATGAACGTATTGAATTTCTGTGTTACCTTTAAAGACTGATCATTTTTATTGGACAGTTTGTATGGGTCGATCTATTCATATTCAACATCTATGTGTAACATGGTTTGTACATATTTTCTGTTTCATCATTACACACACAGGTAAGACAGTCTTCGTTGTTTTGTTTGTAAACAATCTGCTCCCACCGCAGATAGGTGGGTTTCCCGACCACGTGATCGGACAATTGAGAGAATTACACTTAGCCGCGTAAACTAACCCAGTCTCCAATATATCAAACCCATTGTGATTGGTTGACTTTTCTTCGAACCTTTTTCGCTCCAGATAGGAAGGAGAACTCGTTTACGAACATCGTATGAACGCGTCCAGCGTTTAATAAGTAAGCAGTAACAGCGCATTATGGTTTTATAGATCACGTTCTTTATTTATGTCAGCGCAAAGTAACAGCGCCTTCATTTTCATTTTTCACAGAATTTTGTTTAACATTGAGAGCTTCAAGAATAACACGTGAGACTCATTTCTTGTTATTTTTGTGCATGCACACACTTGATGGGAGAGCACTGAATGTATTTTGATGCCGTTATTTAAACCATGTTTTATGTACTGTTTACGTTTACGTTGAATATGGGAGACTTATAGATTTAATTTCGTCTTGCTTCTAGCTATTGTCCCGGAAGAAGGGCATACAGCCCGAAATGCATTGGACTGTGATTTGTGTTATTGCAATACCGCTCAATGAACTGAATATTTGAAACAAACGGATGTTGATGGTTTAAAAATAGAACTTTTTGATGTGTTGAATACAATATACGAATTCAAAACGTTGCATGGATCTTTATTTTGAAGCAATTTGAACTCTCTTAGAGTGGAGCGCCAAGGGATGCCTCCAATGGACATTGGTGGCACATTCTTTAGTTGACTAACTGGCCGTCCTTGACAAGAGACGCCACCTGGGCTGCAAACCTCACAAACATTAATAAGCTTATTACTTTTGTGTGTTGACCTTAATACAGAACTTTGCTGTGCGACAAACCAATTATTTTTGTCTTGCTATATAATGCGCCTGAGGCCAGTGTTAGGGTCAATGGTGCTCTTTCAGATATCTAGCCAATTCAGCGGGGGACTAGACAGGGTTGCCCGCTATCCCCCCTACTGTTTGCACTTATTTTGGAAACTCTGGCCTGTGTCGTTAGGGCCTCCCCAGGACTGGGTGGCTTCGTGGATGATGCCCGACAGATAGCGGAGAAACGCATATTGTTATATGCAGATGATATTTTGCTTTATGTGACGAATCCGATGGAGATGTTCCCTCAAATGCTGCGAATAGTCAACGATTATGGGTACCATACAGGATATAGGATTAACTGGACCAAGTCAACCTTATATCCAGTGGGGGGATGGTGGAGACTCAGACTTTACTTAGATGCTTCCACTGGTCCATGGAGGGATATACCTACCTTGGGGGTAGATGTATCATTATTTGTGTTTGCGATGTATTATTTGCGATTTTTTGCGAGTCGCTAATAAGAAATCGCTATATGCGATGTATGTAGTTTTTAGTGTTTTTTATGCGATTTCTTAAATATTGCAGAATATTCTGCGATTGTCTTGCGATTCCTTATTTTGCAAATTTCGCAAAATAAGAAATTGCAAAAAACGTGAATCTGCTAATACTGGAACAAGCTGATGATATCATAGTCAGGAAGTCTAGTTGATTACCTGCACCTGCTTGTCTGAGCCACACCCAGTGGCAGTTGGAAGATTGTTTGGCAGCTGTGCAGACCTGCCTCCTTGCTGCATGGAGGCTGAAAATTCCCAAGGAGGTTCTTCTGGTGAGAAAAGGAAGAGGAAACAAAAATTTTCAGAAAAGGAGCAGGAAACTCCCATAGAAGAGATGGCTTGCAACCATGAGTTGCTGTTTGGCAAGCAAGCTTTGAAAGTTCCTGAAGCAAGGGAGAGGAAACTTTGGCTTGAGATACAGGAGAAAATAAATTCTGTTGGAGTGACCCCAAGAACCATTGAAGATCTCAGAAAACGCTGGTATGATATGTGCCTGAGGTCTAAAGAAAAACTTCCCGAAAGGATTAAAGAAGCAAACAAGACAGGCGGGGGAACCTCCACTGCAGACCAGCGCACCCCTCATGAGGAGCTTGTAGAGGCAACACTCTTGCCTGAGAGTGTTGGTGGAGTTGCACATATTGACAGTTCAGAGCCTGGACAAGGAGCAGAAGGTAAGAAGGATGCTTGTATGTATGTGCATTTGTGGGTCATGCATGTAGTGTATGTTAGGGGATGCTCACATTTTATTTCCATTGAAGTGAGGTATCCTGACTCTTACATATTTGTTAATTTATTCTCACATTACATTAGCATGTCTATACTTTCTTTACATGCAAAAAGTGATAAGAAATATGTTTAAATGTTAAAAAGAAACCATAATTGAAAACAATTTATTTGAATCTAATAGAGAGGCACACAACAAACTCATATGTCTCTATCTACATCCACAGCACATGCAGAACATCCTAGTGAGGATTTTGAAGACATTTCTTCGCATGTTCAGGACTTGACACCAGCTGATGAAAATTCAAATGAGGAGGTGGACTCCAATCCCATTGTTAGGCCCAAAAGAAGACATGTGGCCCCTCTGCCTCCTTTTGATGATGAAGAAATAGAACCTGAAGGGTCAAGAGACAGTACACATGAGACAATGATTAGATCTGACCATGCAGAGCAAAGTAATTCAAACAGAAGAAGAGCCTACACTTTAGAAAGATCCAGGCCCAACAGGGTTGTTGCAGAGGACAGTCCTACTGCGTTTGCAGGGTTGGAGCAGAACATGTTGGATGTACAGCAGAAGCAGCATAAAGCCCTAAGGTCTATTAACAGACAGCTTGTAAAGTTGAATAGGAGCAAAGCAGGCATGGGAGAAGGGATGAGGCAAGTAGCTGCTTCCATGGACAGACTTTGTATGGCAATAGAGAGGTCAGAAGAAACCAGGAACAGGGCAGCACGCCGTCAACATTCCAGAATACTTGGTTACTCCAAAGCAATTAACAGACTGTGCAGTGTGACGTCAAACTTCACTAGGCGCTGTGTTTCTATGCAGCGCATGGTTACTGAATGCACCCGGAGTGTTGGCAAAGGCCTAGATAAGGTGACTTCTGCTGTAGAATTGCTGCACACAGCTAACTCTGGGGCACGTGCTCATTTTTGAACATGGAGATACAGAGGAGACTACTAGTAGGAGCAGTAGCAACCCAACACCAACTTCTGAAATCAGTCAGCGCAGGAGTGGTAGAAATGCAATCCCTGATACAGCTAGTAGGAGCACGGAAGCAGTGCAGCGCTCTAGCAATAGACAACGCAGAAAGTAATGTTTTCTTCATTTCTAAATGTACCTTTGAACAGATAAACATTAGTATTATTTCACTAATATTATTACAATTTCCTGTGTAGTAACAGGTTCAAGTTTGAAAATACCACTATGTATTCTGTGTTTGATCACATAAAGTTTTACTTTGGTAAATCAAAAAATGTTCATGGTTTTTATTCTTACCTAAAAGTGATTGTGTGTAATTTCTGCATGCCTTTGTCGTCCAGCTGCACCTCCTACTCCAGCAGCAACTCTTCTTGGGGTTGGTAATTCATCATTGTCAGAAGAATCTGAGTTACTCAAATCCAAATGTGTTCCTTTTCTCATGGCCATGTTATGTAACATTGCACAGCTAGATATAATTTTGCAGCACATTGGTGGATTATATTGTAAAGACCCACCACTTTTGTGAATCCTACGAAACCGGCTTTTTAAAATTCCAAAAGTCTTTTCTATGACTCCACGTGTTGAAAGGTTTGCCTTATTATATCTCCTTTCATATACATTAGAAAGATTTAGATAAAAGGCCAAGATGAAATCACGTACAGCATATGCACTATCACCTGCATTAAAACATTTAAAGCGTTACTTCTTGAAATTATAATACTTCAGTTGATAAAAAATAACTTTCAAAATGAAAATATAATTACCAAGTAGAAATCCCTCTCCAAATTGGCCAGCACTCAAACGTCTATGCAATCCACTGTGCCTAAAGATGTAAGAGTCATGAGTGCTTCCTGGGTATTGAGCCACTATATCAGTGATTATATACTTGGCATTACACACCATTTGAAGGTTGAGGGAATAGTAACATTTCCTATTTCTATAAACAAATTCTGTGGCAGCAGGAGGAGTGATGGCAATATGGGTGCCATCTATGCATCCAATCACATGTGGAAAACGTGCAATTTGATAAAATTCCAATTTTGAATCTTGAATGTCTTGTTGATTGTTGGAGAGGTAGATATGATGCTGAAGCCTACTCATCATTGCTTCTAGGAACACTTTAAAGAAACGTGAAAGAGCACTCTGAGACACACCTCCAACCTCTGCAATGACCCTTTGAAATGAACCATAAGCCAGAAGGTGCAGGGAGCACAATACCTGCACATGTGTAGGAATTGAACGTGTTCTGTTTGTTTCATGTTCCAAAAATGTCTTCAATTCATCAATTAGATCCAAAATGGTGTGTGGATGCAGTCTATATTTTTCAACAATTTCCTCTTCTGTTTGTTGGAAAAGCGTTATCTGCATTCTTAATATTCTCTCCTGCCTCTGTCTCCTTTGTGCAAGAGCTTGAATGTGCAGCCTCCCAGCTATCAGGTAAAGTCCAGCCATTGTGCTTTGAAAAACATGCATTGTGGGGTCTTTTTTATACTTTCAAATTGGTTACCACCTGAATGATGTTAGTGTTATTTGCGATTTCTTAATTTACGAATTTCATGTTTTTGCAAATAGCGATATTTTCATACATCTTTCTGCGATTTATTAAGCTGCGATTTCTAATTTGCGATTATCGCAAACAAGAAACCGTGCAAATTTATAAATCGCAAAAAATATTCACAGAATTCAAGAAATCGCAAGTAAGTAATCGCAAAAATTGCGATTACTTATTTTGCGATGCGAATACTTATATACATTGCGAATTTCTATTCTCTTGTTGCAAACAGTGCATTTTAGCGATTCGCACCCTTTGCGACAAAAAAATAGCTTGATACATCTAGGCCTTGGTCTTTACATTACTTTGAGCTCCACACCAGTATGGCTTGCAATATTCAGCGGGTCTTCTCAAACTTCCAGGAAAATGTTAGGAGATGGCGGAGGCTTCCCTTAACCATTATGGGCAGGGTTGTCATGTTTAAAATTGCAATGCTTCCGCAGCTGCTTTATGTATTACAAAATACTTATATTAATATTCCAGACAGATATTTAAGGACATTGATAGTGAGCTACGCTCCCTCCTCTGGGATTGGGCCCATCCACATATTGCACTTTTAACATTGCAGCAAAATCCCTATAATGGGGGGTTGGCTCTGCCAGACATTAGGTCCTATTATAGAGCGGCTCACTTTATTGCCATTAACGAATGGATTCATGCATCTGGGGTTCCAACATATAGGCTTGAAAGACTGTCGTTTAGGAACCATACCCATCTTCACTGTCTTTATGGAGATAAGGGAAGTAGTAGACTACTCCAGGCTACCCAGAGGATGTTGTAGGCATGGAAGAGTGCAGAGCGACAAATTAAGTGGGACCAAAAATGCAACAGGGAAGCCCACTGTGGGAGGGGAATAGGCTAAAGGTGATTGGAAAGTTGAGTGGCTTTAGGCACTGGGACCTAATAGTGATCTCTAAAATTGGTGACGTCCTTGAACATGGTGTGTTGGCCTCTACCCTCATGCTCCAAGCTAGATATCAATTACACAACACTTAGACATATGCATATCTTCGTCTGCAGCATGCTTGGGTGGCGGAGGGTTTGGATGGTACGACATTATCGGAATATGCCCCATTAGAAGGTTATCTTCTTCAAGAAGAACTCCCAGCAAAAGCTATTTCCTTTACTTACAAAACGCTACTTAATAACATGCCTGTTAAACTAGGTCCACTTTGTGCAAAATGGAAAAGGGTCACCTGTGGGTTAGAAGACCTTGATTGGGAGGCAGCCCTCATGCATCCACACGAAGTAGCAATCAAGTTGAGATTACATCTCATCCAGTACAAAATACTACACTGCACCTATTTTGATAGAGCCAAATTGCACACAGTAGGATGAGCCCCAAGCCCGGAGTGTCTTTGATGTCACACTGAGCCTGGGAGGTTTATACATACCCTCTGGGAGTGCACTGAGATACAGCTTTATTGGGGAGTGATTGTGGGGGAACTCAATCATATATTAGAAGCCCAGATAGAATTGGAGCCACAATTTCTTCTTTTGGGAATTCCAACAGAGGTAGACATCCCAAAGAGCAAACTTGTTTTAGCTAACTTGGGTTGGTAGTAGTCAAAAGAGTAGTCAAAAGAGATATAGCTAACTACTGGGGGGGCTCCACAAATGCCTTTTTTGTAAATCGAGGCACAAAACTTCCCCGTGAAAGGGTGCAGTAGGCCAGCAGGCCGCTCGCTCCTTCTGTGTCGGGGCTCGCTGAGTATCAGGCGATGCCCGCGCCGGCCGCAGTTTACTAGGGTCCCACCCTGGGCTTCACAATGCTGCCAAACATATCCGGAGCCTCTAGGCTCCGAGGATATTCAAAATGGCAGTTGCGGGGCAGCTTCTCGTGGAATCGGAATGCCAGCTCTCCCCAGTGGTCTGCTACTTTGAGCGTGCATGGTGCAGCCCCACTACTCTCTACGTCATCACCACAGTTGTGATCTTCACCACGACATAGCTCGGGCACACAGGCTACCCGGAGCACTGGAACCAGCCCCACAGATCGACGGGATCTACTTACTTATGGGGCAACCTTCAGAGGGCAGGATAACTTGATATTTTCAGGCTTAACAGCCAGGATGTCAGGCGGATCGGTGGAGCTACAGAGCTACACTGCCATCTTAGTCGGTAGCCTGGCCACGCCCCACCCCTGGTGTATTCTTTTAATAAAAAAGAAAGAGTAGACTTACTGTCTTTGAAAAATAAAGTTGGTGTATTATTGTAGTAGTATCAGCACCCAGCTGGGTACAGCATTTCATGAATATTGAGAAGATTTCTATATTCAAGGTATTACTTTACAATATCCTGACAAGATTTGGTGTTGTTATTATATTGTGGCTTGGTAATTCTTGAAATACAATACTGCGTGGAATTTGAAAAATTAAATACAATCAGAAGTCAATTTAATAGTGTTAAATATTACTACAGTTTCATTGCTACTGACAGAGCACTGAAATGAAAGAACCAAATTTTGACATGGGATCTATGTGACAGACAACTATTGTACTTGGAAAAACAAATAATGCTTGGCCGTCTTGCAATGTATATGCAAAGGCTGAGTGTGTGTCTAAAACGTTCAGCAACCAGAGTACTCTCGCATAACTATTATTGTTAATATGTTCTTAAATGGAAAGAGGTATTTGTTTACCACCTGTGTTGTGGTCTCTGATCTGTGCAGAATACTTTGTCCCGGTGAATGTACTGTGATGGCATAAATACCAGCATCCAAATAAATTAGCTCAGAGGCATTTTAATGATCCCCTTACACCGCCAGAGTGCCACTTTCTGTGATGCTCCGGTCGGCACAAACCTTGAAATCATATGTATGAGGACATGCAAAACCACTGTGCATGGCTTTGAATGGGCTCATAGATATTGAGTAAGGCAAGGTAGCGCCATTTTCTCCATTGCTTTACTCTGCGCTCAGGAGCCAATCCATGAGCTTTGTGGTGGATGTTCCCACACAACACCCTTGGATTTTGACCCTTCCCAAAAGTACAAGTGCTGAAACCTTATGCCTACTGAGGTGAGGCTTAACAAAGAGAAATAACTATTTAGGAAAATGCCTCTGAGGATTGTTTTTGTGCAGGAGGGTTTCCCTTTGTGCACAAAATAATGCTTCCAACAACACAAGCACCCTTGCACCATGGTGCAAGGGTACCTGCATTGGCACTATGCTGACAATATGGCACCAGTGCTGGCGAAAAGGACAGGATGCATCGTCTTAGATAAATAAGGTGCATTCCTACCCTTTCACTTTGACATAGGGCAGTGCAGAAAGGTGACTTGCTGCTCTGCCTTATGTCAACCCCCCATAAATGAGGCCTTCAGTGATTTTGGTGGATGAATAGGTGAAGGATACGAAAGAGGTTTGGTCAAAGAAGTTCAACTAGGAATAATTTCCATTGTGGTCCCGTCCATACCTGGTCCGACAGGCTCCTGTGCTTTTGTAAAGGTGATCACAAAGGTTTTGCAAAAACCTCCCTATGATATAGATTTCCATTGTGAGTCTTAAAATCCTTCAAAGATATAAGCAATAGCATGACCATTCAGAGGCTGTTGAGAGTAAGAGGACCTTTTTTATCTGCAAACAATTTCTCGCCTATGATCAGGCAAATGACACATTTGACCTTCGTCTGGGACAGTTACTGTAACATGCTTGTGTTGCTCAAATAGTCAGGGGTATGTAGACCACGTTCCTGGAGAACACTACCACTACAGAAATGATGACAAGGCTCTTGGGCCTGGATGGGTACAGCTGCTTTGTCAGTAATTCATACAATGGCCTAGTTGCTGCATGTGTGCAGGTAACCACTTGAGGACCTGATTCACAAATTGCACTTTATAGTAGTTTTGTACTACACACTGACTACAAAATGTATGGGAAAGTGTACGTTTTGACTGTACTTATTTTTTCGGAGTTCACCACCCCTATGGCAGAGTCTCTGTATAGATTTTAGTAGTAAATAGGGACCATGGGGAGTGTGTGGGGAAAGTGGCAGACTTTTATCTAAAGGAAATGAGATTATAAAGGAATAAGAGGAATTAAGGGAAGGTCAGGGATTAGTTTAGGGAGGGATGTTACCCACCTACATAAGATTAGGGCAATTGCATCACTCTAGATTTGGAGACATGTAGCTTACACGTTTGTATTAGATTAACACTTGGGCTTTGAAATTAACTGATGACCTTGCTAAATGGGCAGAGATGCTTGCTAGGTTGAAAGACCAACCAAATAATAGACCACCATGACCATGATCATTTGAAATCATTTGTTGTAAAGAGGTACACATAAGGAGGGAACACATTGAAAAAGGTGCAGTGAAGAACAAGATGAAATCCCAATTCATAGAAAAAGGGGAAAGGAATATAAATGTAAATATGGGAGAGGACACATGGGGGTCAGGTCACAGGTGTTGATACCAGTATGTTGAATGCACATGTCTACATGTTTGCTGTTCTTTTCTTATTAAAAATGCTATTATCTTTATCACAAAAAGGGAATCCTTTACAAGATGCTTGCTCTGTGTAATTAAAGATGTGGATTGAAACATGTAATTTACAATCTTTTACTTCACACAGTGCGCCACCTGACTACTCTGTGAGTGCCTCTCTGTGAGTTTCCTGTCATTACATTCATGCACATAATACAATAATGGTAGGTACATAAAACTATTGAGACCCATTGGCTTTGCTAGTGCTTGTTTCTAGTATAAAATACATTAGTAACAACAATGATTTTGTTATGTATATTAAGACCTGAAAATGTTCCGATTCGGGAAAATATAAGAATTTAAATTAGACATTACTACGATCTGTGGAAGGGGTAGAGACCTTCAAAGGGACTAGGTAATTCCTGCTTCCACTTCACACAATTTTCCTTTCCTTTGCAATCTCTCATCTGTTAGAACACTACACTCTTTGTCTCCACAATTTTTTGTATTAATCTCAATATCTTGGACGCCATGTCTTTTTTTCTGTAGCACCATAGTTATACTTTTTACTACTGCATGCACTTACTCCCTTTCATCTCCCCACTTCACCCCCACACAATACCCTCTCACTCGCCTGTAAGCACTGCACTTTTTCCAGTTCAGCCATAGCCTACCAAGTGTCTGTAAAGTGCACCTGCAGTCTTTGAGGTATCAGTATACTTTACCAATAGTCTAAGGTGCCAGGACACTGTATCTAAAGTCTAATGACCGATTAATGAATTCTTTATTGCTTGATTAACAAAAATCATTGCCTTTAAAACATCTTAGTAATAAGACAGTATATAAAAACATTATTGCATTCCTGTAGTTAATAAACACATTTATAAGAGAATAAATCTGTAGTTACTGGCCATACCACAGCTATTTAACCATTTTTAAAATATGTATTTAAGAAAATCACACCAGTATCCTTAATAATGTCTAGTTACATTCATATTTATGCTTTAAAAGTCCAATTAGCTTTATAAATCATTGTACAATTCAGCTACAAAATACATTAAAACATAGACTGGATCATTCCGTATTAAAGTGCAAAAGTGCAGTAAACAGTAGTTCCATTGTGCAACCAATCTATAAAAGTGCATCAGTATCTTTCATTATGCAAACAAGATATCTTCCATTCTGCAGACAAGGAATCTTCGTTACATAAATTTCTACTATTTTACCATAGCATCATAGACGCTAAGGGCCTGATTAGGAGGTGGGGATCCCCCAACATAGTGTCGGGGGTCTCACAGGCCAAATTACAATGCGACCGCCACTGTGGCAGTCGCATTGCACATGTTTTCCATTGCGCCGGGTGCTGCTGGCTGCAGCACCTGCCACAATGAAAAAAATCCCAGTTTGCATTTCCCTGCACTACGTGGCATGAACCACGCGGTGCCTGCTTCATGGTGCAGGGAAATATAGGCGGCCACCAAAGGTGCCCCCCCAAGTGCACAAGGGAAGTTACCCTGCTCAAGGGGGGCCCGCAACAGGCCCCCAACAGGCACTGCCACCATTCTGGGCAATGTACCTTCGACAGTCATCACCAAACATTTTTCAACAACAACTAAAAACTTTATCAATTGAGATAGCAGCGGAATCGACTCGCTGGATGAACATCGATTCAAAGCCTAGTGAGCCAATCTTACCCCAAGCCTCAAAAATAAAAGTCTTAAAAATATGCGATGTATTTTAGGCAATTTTTGACACAACCATACTATATGCAATAAAGATTGACGTGGCCACCCACAAAATCTACAATTGGTACCAGGCCACTGCTGAATCCAAGTCGGAGTGCCCTCCTTAATAGTGTTTATTCCCAATCAAATTTTAAGGATTTTTTTTTTATTATTGCGGAAAAGTGGGCATTAAGATATGGCTGGGTATGCAAAGTCTGGTGTGAATTAATCACAGACCATGCATACATTTTTGCCACAAGCGTAGTTTTACACGCAATGAAAACTTTAACTTTGATTTGTTTTTTCAGGATTCATCTTTAATTGGGCAATCTGCAGGCCAATTTTATTTAAACAAGTTGAAATATGAGATCTCTAGGGAGTAGCATAAGCAGATTTAGTTATTTCAAGTCAGCAATTATTCGCTATGGAAGCAGGGTTGGAAGAAAACATAGAATACATGCATTTCAAAAATGCCCCTTTTGACACAAAACAGTGTATTTGGAGACCAAACTCCAATCTTATTTCAGCTTGACCACTGACCTGGGGATCCCAAAAGTTGCTATATACACCTTGATTACTAATAAATCCAATAGCTTCACATCTTTCCTTTCTATTGATGGGTGAGCCATATGAAATAGTTGACTGTAACTTTGATCTCATAACTTTGAGAAGATGATCATACGTTTAGCAACTCAGTGATTTTTGCAAACATTTAAAAGCATTAATTAAGGTTACAGTTTTTTTTTTTCCCTCAAGTCTTTAACCCCTCCGGTGCTCATGACGAGATAAGCTCGTCATGAGGCACAGTGCTCCTGTGCTCATGACGAGCTGAGCTCCTCATGACCACACCCGTTTCTATTAGGGTCCAGCACAGGAGATAAATACCTCAAGCAGCCAAGGTTTTAAAATGATTTTTAAAGTAAACTCCATTATTAACTACAGTCTCAAAATATTTATAGGGTTTTACAACTTCAATTGGCCAACCTCTGGCCCTCCAAGTATTAGTCTTCAGTTTTGCTGGACCAATTTTCATGATTTTAGTTTTTTTAACATTCAGTTCCAGGCCATTCATTAATATAGAATCATCAAAAACATTTATCAATCTTTGAAGACCTGTAGGAGTTTGACTCAACAGAATAGTATCATTTGCATATTGGAGATAGATAACTTGCACCTCACTTATCTAGGTAATGGGTGTTAACCGAGTCCAAATGCAGCAGGAGATCTGATAAAAAAAATGTATTTAAAAAGCAAGGATAAAACATTGCTCTAAGCACTTATAGGTCTTAATTTTTGTGATAAAGTACTACCATCACCCATGAACCCAGGTATTGGTATACAGAAGAATTATGGCCTGTATCAAGTTCCATGAAATGTCTCAGCCAATCAGTTTTTTTCATAGTTAATTTCATGGGACAGAGTAAAACGCTGTCTTTAGATCTAAGAAGGAGATATATAGATTTTTTTTTTAAAAACAGCAGGCTCTGATAATAGAGTAAGGGCCAACAGATTGGAAGTGGTAGATTGTCCCTTGCAAAAACCTGTTTGATTGTAAATGTATGTATTGCGACTTATATAGCGCACGTATCACCCAAAGGCATCAAGGCGCTTGCCTTGGGAACCCGTCCTGGCTTTTTCCCTGTGAGATAACCCCTACTGGGCATCCCCAAGGTGAAAGCCAGGCATCCTGCAGCAGGTGGGCCGCCGTAGTGGAGATTAAGCAAGCAAGCTATTGCCCAGAGTTGCAGCGTGGGACCCCATGATTAGAGTAGGCACCGAGGCGAGAATTATCGAGTCTGTGGACATTTTTGGGCTCAGGACCCTGCCGCGTCAGGAATTGAACCCTGGTCCCGGGCCAGACCCCTGCATCAGGGTCTGCGACTCTAATCAGTGAGCCACACTCCTCCACTGATTGAGTTGGATTATACCTTGCTGTGTTGCCCATTTCTCCAGATCTATCTATAGACATGAGGCAAAAAACTTAGCGTCAACATCAGTTAGAGAGATTAGCCAGTAATTAGTAGGGTTGTAAACCGGGTCACTTTTATAAATAGGCTGCCGGATACTACCTTGCCATGATACAGGCACAGTTTTCAATGCCAATACCTCATTAAATAATGGGGTTAGTATTTCATCTCAAACATCGATATTGGCATGGAACAAGGTATTAAGCAACCCGTTAGGGGGAGGAGCTACATTTGAACGAAGGCCATGTAGAAGAATGGCTATTTCATTACAACTGATGTGATCCCAGACCTTCCTCAAATCAGGACAACTGTCACTAAATTTCACAATGTTGTTCGTACCCAGGCTCATACTACTCCCTATTTAAGTATTTAGGGGCATATTACCAACGAGTAGCAATATTTTGCAATGATTTTTTTATCGCTAAGCATCGCTGGAAATTATCGCTGAGATAACTTGCTATTAGCAACGTTCATCTCAGAAGTGATAAAAATCCTCACGCTAACTGCCAAATGAGAGATTATAGCTGGAAAACCAACGATAATCTCTCGAAGTTTGGCCTTAGCTTGATGATAGGGACTCACAAACTTAGCCATGATATCCATCTTCCATAGGATATCATGGCTAAGTCAGGAAAATACCAGGTGTAAAAAGAGCAGCGCTAACCGCGGTCAGCGCTGCTTTTTTTTTTATCACTAACAGGGTTAGCGATATCCTTGATAATAGGAGAAATGTCGCTTAACAACATTTCTCCTATTATTTTTCTCTGGAACGCCCCCCTTTGCATCTCATTAAGGGAAGTGTAGAGAAAAAGGGTGCTAACATGCGAATTTGCGTGTTAGCACCCTGTTGCTGATAGGGAGATAATTTTATCTCCACTTTCTTGGCTTTTAAAGGCAAAAAAACAGAGATAAATCCCTTGATAATATGCCCCTTAGTTTACTAATTTTATTCTAGTTGAAACACACATCGTGCTTTTTCACAGCTTGACCCACCATGCCACACAGATTAGTGATAAAGTTTGCCCATTTAGTTTCCTTAATATTAATGCAATAAGCCCTACTGCCTCCCCTTTCGAGTTTGTTGTTTGTTTCCCAGATCTTTTTTGCATTATTTTGTTTGGATGCATGTAGCAATCTGTTCCAAAGCCATGTCTGATAATGATTTAACCACCCAAACTTCTTATTAGATGTTGTTAGTCATTTTGTCCTCATAGGCACAGTAGGATTGCTGGTGTCTAAGGGAATAGACATCCTGTACAGCTCTATTAAGTAATTTTTTTTGTTTTTAGTTTGAATAACTTAGAAGTGAACCATTTATTCCGGGATATTAATATAGTATTAGTTTTCTTATACTTTCATGCTGAAAATGTTCCACCAGGGATGACGTTATATAATTCCATGTATTAATCATGTAGCCTACCCCCTACCTTGCACTGGTCACTATCATTTATTATTACTTTAGGAGACTGCATTATTTCTTCTTTTTTGTCCATATGCCAAACCAGTCTCTTCAGGTTATTTGAAGAATGGGCCGTATTGGGAACTCAATAAATCTAGGGATGTGATTTATTGGCAATTGTGATATAACTACCTGAGGTTTGTGATCACTCTCGAGTCCAGGGGTCACCTTATATTCAATCAATTTTAGGCTTAAGTTTTGTGAGATAAACGTATAATCAATAATTGAGCCATTATTCAGAATGCTTAAAAGATGGAACAAACCTAGATTTTACTTTTAACACAGTAAACCCAAAGTGGGTCATTATGTCACAACACTCTTTTGCAGTACAATTAATCTTTCCATTTACGAGATTTAATGCGATCAAATGTAAATTGAAATCACTAGAAACTATAAACCCGGCTACTGAGTGCTGAATTATTAATGTACTTAAGATGTCTCGTAAGATATACAACTGGGTGATCTTATTTTTCCTGGCACTTAGATATGCTTTAAGTATGATCAAAAAAAGACTTTCGTACCGCAGAACAAGGCATTGTAACCAATCCAGTTGAAAATCAACTACTTTTACTATTAAATTTAATTCTGCTGAAAAATAACATGAGAGCCTACACTTTGTATGGCCTGATTTATTAGTGTGTACAGCCGGAAGACTATACTCATTAAACCAAAGCAAAGGTGTTGCTTGTTCTGTCTACATTTCTTGCAATAATAACATTACGACGGAGTTTAAAAATAAAATAGTATCTGGATCAGATAATAGATGGATCAGCCCATGCACCTTCCATGAACATAATCTCATTTGCACATCTTTATCGTTTAAAACAGGCAGAGATCAATTCTCCTCAACTCGATGCACATTTGCAAGGGTGGCTGGAATCCGTAACCAATCCTCTAATTGCATATTATTTTTAGGTAACAATTCGCATATACGCACTCCTGTTAGTGAATTAGTAATCAGCAATATTACTTTTTACTTTCCACCTTTATTCTATCTTTTTCCACATTTGGGGCTAATACCACTAAAATCGGGGGATATTTCACAGGAATGCAATCCTCGACCTTAATACCACATTCCATAAAATATGCACTTAAATCTAGGATTTAGTTCACTTTTTCATTAGTAGTCCGAGTTGTTATAGTGGACTCGCCGGATGAGTTGGATTGCAGTTAGTTAAACTGTACAGAAAGAAGATCAGTGGTTTTAATGGATGATAAATCAGGAATGGTTGAGATTATTTTCAGAATTAGACTCCGATAAAGACTGTTGTGAATGCCCCATGACTCATATAATGGATGCAAAACTAATGTCCCCCTATTAGAAGTATTATTTTCCGGTATAACGCATGAAGCTCTTGCTGAGCCTGATTTACTATCATTAGCTTAATAGTTCATTTTATAGTCTTTGAAGGGTGTTAGACTCTGAGTGACACGGGGCTTTATCATATCAGCTAGACTGATCCCATGTGTGTTGTAAGGTACATGATCATGGGGCACGAGTGTAATCTCATTGTGAACTGGTAGTTTAGTCTTAAGTTGTGGATGACAGACTGTTTCTCTTCCTGTATTTCCCAGGATCTGCTTACTCTCACTCCAAATATGGAGTTTACGGTCATACTTAGGCACAGCTTCATTAATATTGCCGACTGTATCAGAGGTCGCCATATTGGCGGCAGTTGGAGGGTCTTTTTTACTACCCTTTACCGGTTGCTAAACCTCACTCCTCAGTTCGGGGTTCTTACGTTTTAGACTTGATAGGTCAGAGGGGGATTCTACACCCTTTTGGGAGCAGTCATGGCATTGAGCGTTCTGATGACCTTGTTTAAAAATAGGTTAACAGTCCCTGGGTTTTGCCACTGAGGCCACTGAAGCAACAGACTTCTTGGCTTTATTCCAAGCCTTTCTCAACCTTTTCCTGTCACTTTTTGATAATAGGGGAACATCACTAAGTCTATCCCCAAAGCCTTAACCACTGGTGTTAGCAGCCTGGTTTATCTCGGCTTAAATTTTTCCCTGACAAACATGACATTCATCTATTGATGTGGCTAAATCCAAGCATATGTCTGTCTTCCCAGCAACCCCCATTGGAGCCCTAGTATTATAAGGGAGCACAACTCGCTGAGTGTGTTGCAGCTTTGTGATCACATTCATTTCATTTTAGTGAACTGGTGTACCTTCTGGGTATGGTGCGCAACAGGAAGGGGACCCCCTCTGAAAAATATGTTAAAGGTTCTGGGTATGGTACCACAGCTATTTTTTTTACTTCATCAATGAGAGACCCTACTATTGTCAGGAGGTCAGATACTTGATCTAGGATATGTAAACAACTGCATTTAATTAATTGGTTGTTAACGTTGGTTTTAGCTTTTACCACCAGGTTTGTTAGATTATGTAATTTTGTATCTATACCTGCCACATAAACAGCTAAAGTATTTAGTAATTCCACCAGTATATCAATCTTATTTGAGTTAAATTGTAATGCTGTCATTATTGTGACCATTGCATTCAACAGGCTTTGCCACAATCCATTGTTATCTGCACTTTGGTGTGTAGCAGGGCACTCATCTCTATTTTGTAGGAACATCATATTTATCTAAGAATGTGAGGTCTGGAGAGTTCAAAGAGCTATCTACTAGGGCTAAATTCTTTATTCCCCGATCAAAATTTATAGATTTACTCTTTAGAGGAGTTAACGTTGGATGAACGTCCAGGACCTGTTCACTGCTACATATTTCAGGACTAAATGGGTTTAAAACATTCCTATTGTTGTGCGACTGGATTATAGATATCCCTAGACTCTTGCAGGCACTCTCATTCTCAGTCTTAGACAACCGGGATGTAAAAGTGCAATGGTTAGTTTGAAATTCTCCCAAGCAAATAACAGAGACATTACAATCATTGAGGCCTTATTCCACTCAGTTGTGGCCCAGGGTTTATCTTCCGCTTGTAGAGAACAATTATTTTAGGGCAGTAACATAGGGCCATATTATCAAGCTCCAGCGATAATTATCGCTAAGCGCACTTAGCGCTAGGATAATATGGCCGGGATGCCTATCACCCCCTACCAACACAATCCCAAGGATGGGAAGACGGACACAGTTCTGAACTTTTGGAAGGCGGGAGGGAGTTACCCTGCCGGCCGTATTTATTAAAATATGAAACAAAATTAAAAACATTAAAATAACAGTTTCATATCATGTACAATTTTTCCTTTATACATTTACTGCAGTCACGTTTATTGGCTAACCTTAACAAATCTCTAATACAAAGGTTCTCCTAGCCGAGTCTAAACATCCTGCAAATGCATACTTTCTAAATTAAAAATTGTACATCCTAACATTACGGGCCAACGGCAAGGTCGTAACCGGTGTCAGATCCCTACTACCAGAACTCCCCCCTCACGTGTGAGGGGCGGTCGCACAGAGGACTGTACCTCTAATGCCAACTTCCAATTTCCCTTGTCTTAACGGGGGCCCCTTATTTAACTCAACGCCATCTTAGTGGTCGTCCGAGGACTCGTGTGAGGTGTCTAGAAGGTAGCGTGGACCCCCCTCCCACCCCACACTGTTCACCACATCCGCCGTCGCGGATATCCTGG
This sequence comes from Lissotriton vulgaris, assembly GCF_964263255.1. NCBI lineage: Eukaryota > Metazoa > Chordata > Amphibia > Caudata > Salamandridae > Lissotriton > Lissotriton vulgaris. The sequence goes on along the minus strand of NC_141694.1, from coordinate 1,382,556,760 downwards.
CCCCGGGAAATTCCTAGGAGGGGCATCGAGCCGCCTCCTCCCCTGGGAAGGGCCTATGACCGCCTTCCCTTCGGCGACCCCATACTTAGTGGGTGCCGCCTCCCCTTGTGAGGGGCCAATGGCCGCCTCCCCCCGGGCGCTCCCATCCATAATGGGTGACGCCCCCTCTAGGGATCTTGAAATTACTGCTCACCGATCATGACCTTACCGCCCGACCAAAAATAAATACGACGTTTTTTAAACCTAAAGAAAAGAGCGAAAAGTGGTTACCTGGACATTGTATTAGTCATCCACCTATTCTACACATGCTACACATTCCATTAGACTGTGATACTCCGCTCACTGTGTGAGAAAATTGTTCAGAAGCAAATTACTTTATTGCAGTTCAAAACATCTGACATCTTTATTATACACTAAACTTTGGAAAAAATATATTATTAATGCAACTCCACTTTAATGCATTACTAAACGTTGCCATAAGGGGCTGGTGGGTGGGTCAAAATTGCTCCTTGTTCCGTCTAGGGCTCACGTGCAACGAGAGGGTGCAGCTTCCAAGCACAGGAACAAGAGGATGCTTCTCTGGATTGTTGCTCCTTTTATTCCTCTTCGGGAGGGCGTGTACCCTCCTCTGGTACGCCTACGGGGCGTGACCAACGGTGTAGGTGTCTAGGACAACCCCTCCTTGGGCGGGAAAAGGCGCATCCCTGCTACGCCGCTTCGGGCATACCAGCCGAGACACGCCCCCCGTCCAAAATGGTTTTCCGGGGGGATCCGGGCACCCTGCCATACGTTCGGGGGGACCGAGTGGTCGCCCCTTTCCATATGGCCGGGATGCTTATCACCCCCTCCCAACACAATCCCAAGGATGGGAAGACGGACACAGTTCTGAACTTTTGGAAGGCGGGAGGGAGTTACCCTCCCGGCCGTATTTATTAAAATATGAAACAAAATTAAAAACATTAAAATAACAGTTTCATATCATGTACAATTTTTCCTTTATACATTTACTGCAGTCACGTTTGTTGGCTAACCTTAACAAATCTCTAATTCAAAGGTTCTCCTAGCCGAGTCTAAACATCCTGCAAATGCATACTTTCTAAATTAAAAATTGTACATCCTAACATTACGGGCCAACGGCAAGGTCGTAACCGGTGTCAGATCCCTACTACCAGAACTCCCCCCTCACGTGTGAGGGGCGGTCGCACAGAGGACTGTACCTCTAATGCCAACTTCCAATTTCCCTTGTCTTAACGGGGGCCCCTTATTTAACTCGACGCCATCTTAGTGGTCGTCCGAGGACTCGTGTGAGGTGTCTAGAAGGTAGCGTGGACCCCCCTCCCACCCCAGACTGTTCACCACATCCGCCGTCGCGGATATCCTGGCCCCGGGAAATTCCTAGAAGGTGCATCGAGCCGCCTCCTCCCCTGGGAGGGGCCTATGACCGCCTTCCCTTCGGCGACCCCATACTTAGTGGGTGCCGCTTCCCCTTGTAAGGGGCCAATGGCCGCCTCCGCCCGGGCGCTCCCATCCATAATGGGTGACGCCCCCTCTAGGGATCTTGAAATTACTGCTCACCGATCATGACCTTACCGCCACAGGCCGGATAGTTGACCGGCTATCCGGACCCCCCACACTCCTACTAAAGGTCATGACTATACAAACCCCGTAACCATGCTATGAAGTCTCCTATAAGTAAGACATTCCCCTCCTGGGACAAATTAACCCCGTCTTCGAGATACATGTGATCCCCCCGTATACATCCATGCGGAATACAGTGCAACTGCCCTGAACGAAACAATCTACCCAGTTTGTTATTAACCTTCCTTACTGAGTGATTCAAAGCTGACACAGAGAGGGCCCCCCGCCACACCTTCCTTGGAACGATGTGTGACCATGCTATCGTGCACCCCGGAATCCTCTTTGCCAACCAGCTAACAGTGGATAGAACCTGCTCGAGGAGTACCCGTCGACCTAGCGACACCAAGTCATTGCCCCCCAGATGCACTATGATTATAGACGGCGGTGACCTCGTCCACCCTAACAGTTCCTCCACAAAACACTGAAACCGGTCAATACAGAGCCCGCCCCTTCCATGGAAGGTCACCCTGTACCCGTATTCCCCAGCTGCGTGAATCATGTCACCTGCTTTGAATACGTCGGCGGCACGCCTCACGTTTGAGTGGCCCACGACCCACACCACTCTTTCCTCAGCCGGTGATCTTTGACCGCTGTTCCCCAGGTGTCGGGTCGACTGCACAGTCCGCCCCGCCTCGCAAGCTCGCGAAACTGTAAACCAAACAAAGACAAGAAGCGTGAGTGCATGACATTAGCTTCACAACATGTGCAAACGCACATACCTTTTATAACAGTTCGAGGACCAACGCCCCAATTGTTTCACCGTTTCAACACTTTGACCCCTGGCTGTAGCCTCTGTAGCAGCCCCTATCCTGAAGGAATGGGTCCCAAAATCGCTCGGGTCCAAGCCCGCTGCCGCGATTGCCAAAGTCAACACCCGCTGAAACTGAAACCTTGTCAGTGGGGAGGTGTTGGTGTGTCTCAGCAAGCTTCCCCCCCCATGTTACAGCCTTTTGCGCCAGGTATTGCTCGACGCACTGCACCGGGCACATGGGGGACCCTCGCATGCGCTGAACAACAATACTGTCCCCCATCGCACCCTGGTCGGTTTTAGACCTGACTATTGTGATTACCATTGAATCACCCTTGATATAGGGCTCACGTGCAACGAGAGGGTGCAGCTTCCAAGCACAGGAACAAGAGGATGCTTCTCTGGATTGTTGCTCCTTATATTCCTCTTCGGGAGGGCGTGTACCCTCCTCTGGTACACCTACGGGGCGTGACCAACGGTGTAGGTGTCTAGGACAACCCCTTCTTGGGCGGGAAAAGGCGCGCCCCGGCTACGCCGCTTCGGGCATACCAGCCGAGACACGCCCCCCGCCCAAAATGGTTTCCCGGGGGGATCCGGGCACCCTGCCATACGTTTGGGGGGACCGAGTGGTCGCCCCTTTCCATTATCGCCGGGTAGCGTGGATTTTTATCACTGAGATAGCGTGCTATTAGCAACGCCTATCTCAGAAGTGATAAAAATTCTCGCGCTTACTGCCAAATGAGAGATTATCGCTGGAAAACCAACGATAATCTCTCGAAGTTTGGCGTTAGCTTGATGGTAGAGGCTCACAAACTTAGCCACGATATCCACCTTCCATAGGATATCATGGCTAAGTCAGGAAAATACCAGGTGTAAAAAAAGCAGCGCTAACCGCGGTTAGCGCTGCTTTTTTTTATCACTAACAGGGTTAGCTATATCCTTGATATTAGGAGAAATGTCGCTTAACAACATTTCTCCTATTATTTTTCTCTGAAACGCCTCCTTTGCATCTCATTAGAGATGCAAGGGGAAGCGTAAAGAAAAAGGGTGCTAACATGCGAATTTGCGTGTTAGCACCCTGTTGCTGATAGGGAGATAATTTTATCTCCGCTTTCTTGGCTTTTAAAGCCAAAAAAGCAGAGATAAATCCCTTGATATTATGCCCCATAGTTTGAGTTGACAGCATTTTTACTCGGCAGACTTCGGGAACATGATGAACTTGGGCTTTAGCTACCACTACATGAGAATGCCCTTTCATATGCCATATTTTTTTTTACAACAGATGCAATTGAACTTAAAGAAGTAGAAGCAACAGACTGTTTCAAGCAATCTCTCATTTCTTCACCCTGCAATGGAACACCTTCGCAAACGATCTGGACTAATAGTGGACACATATTCATAGATGCAGATGTGAGTGAGAACACCTCAGCCTCACATTGCTCTTTGTCTGACTGTTTAAAATACTCCATGATGCTGGGCTGGGAGAAGTGAATCCCACACATGGAAAGTTGATTGTGTATTTGACCCACAACAGTTCGTGCACTCTCCGGACATGATAATGACCTATTATTAACTGAGATTCTTCAAGCTCCGTATCATTAACATGTGGTGTCTCTTTTTGAGAAAGGGTTCGAGTTTTCCCCACAGCCTTTCGTCTTTTTTGTGATTGGGCTTGTAATGAAGTTTGCATTGGTCCCCTTGTGCGACCTGATCTCATAGTATGATGTTTATTACTCTGAAAATACAACAGGGAAACAAACCTCACCACAGTTGTATTCCTATTATGGACCAAATGGCCAAAACCCCAAAATCCTGACTATAGTGGCTCCGTAGGCACTGAGAAGAAGAAAATAACCGTAAATCTCTCCAACACTTGTCAGGACACAGGTCAGCCCAGAACCTCCATAGATACCGCTGGCCCCGGGGAACAGACCTCCTCCTCTCACTTTTTCCCCCGTACCCCACTTGGCACACAATGCGTTGAACAAAAAAAAAGTATGGAATACTGTTGCCTGGCCGCCACAGGTGAGATTTGGAACTACGTATTTTATCCAAACAATCAAATAATTAAAACTGCGTAGACTTGTAGGGCTTCAATTATTTCTATCAATGTAAAAAACAAGGACCCCCTGTTCGGAATAACAATTCTTAAGACAGGGAAAAACACAATGTAAAGATCATGGCATAATATTCACAAAATAGAAAGGGAGAGGGTACATAAAGGAACCAAAGAGGCCAATAATTATAAAAAAACTTTGTTTCATTTAATAAGTATACAAATATTCATATTAAAATCAATCAATAAAACAACAAGAATGCAAAACAAATTACAGAAAAACAAATATATAATTTATATACAGTCAATAAAAAGGTATATATAAAATAGTGGCAATCAATTTTATTCGACGTGCGTTTCGGCGTTACAAAGAACGCCTTCTTCAGGAGCCACAAAATCTGAAAAATATCATTTGTTTCAAATTAATACAAATTAATACAAACAATATGATGGTCTTTTTATTCATAGAAACACATATTCATTACAACAATATACTGAACTGTAGACATGCACAATTCAAAACAGGTTCCTTAATGATACTCTCCCTACTTGTATAGCAACTTGAATAATGCTAAACAAGGTACAAAACTAACTTTGACATATTTGAGCAGTTGAAATTAAATGAAAGATAGTCAGCATTGGAGGTGTACCTGTATCCACGGTCTCTACCCAGCATATAAGGACAACACAAAATACTTCCCTGGATATGTGTGTATTCAGGTTGTGTTTAATGGAAAGTTACTTAAAAAGAAAAAAAGGGGGGGGAAGGGGGAGGGGGAGAAAATTACCTAATTTGACATTAACCCCCTAGTATCACCCACTACCGGATATGTTTAGAATGTGGGGATATATTTCAGATGTATTTCAGAGAACCGGAATACAGTTCAGTATATTGTTGTAATGAATATGTGTTTCTATGAATAAAAAGACCATCATATTGTTTGTATTAATTTGTATTAATTTGAAACAAATTATATTTTTCAGATTTTGTGGCTCCTGAAAAAGGCGTTCTTTGTAACGCCGAAAAGCGCGTCGAATAAAATTGATTGCCACTATTTTATATATACCTTTTTATTTACTGTATATAAATTATATATTTGTTTTTCTGTAATTTGTTTCGCATTCTTGTTGTTTTACTGATTGATTTTAATATAAATATTTGTATACTTATTAAACGAAACAAAGTTTTTTATAATTATTGGCCTCTTTGGTTCCTTTATGTACCCTCTCCCTTTCTATTTTGTGAATATTATGCCATGATCTTTACATTGTGTTCAATTATTTCTATGCCAGCAACCAATTACCAGGAGAGTAAAGATACGGAACCGGCGAACCGAGCACACAGCTACTTAGGGGCAGATTTATGATAACTGGCGCATCCCCAGGGATGCGCCAGTTATTTTGCACCGCTGCTCCGCCACCCATGGTGCGCCGCATTTACAATGCGGCGCACCATGGGGCAAAAACGGCACAGATGCGTGACGCATCTGTGCCGTAAAGGTGGCGCATTGCTGGAGTTGCGTCGCAAGCGTGACCCAGCTCCAGCAAGGCTCGGGGGTGCCCTATCTGTCCAATGCTGCGTCAAGCCTTACGCCTGCTTCAAGCAGGCGCAGGATTTTGACGCAGCATTGGCCTGAAAGTGACTGAGTGAAATCTTATAGATTTCACTCAGCCACTTATGCGAGGCGCACCTGCCCCGGAACGCCCACCCCGCGCCGGAACGCCCACAAGTGGCACAGGGCTTTACAACGTGACGCATCTGCCTAGATGCATCACGTTGTAAATGGGTCGTAGGGATGCGCCACGTTTACGCCGCAGTTGCGTGACGCAAACGTGGCGCATTACCAACATAAATCTGCCCCTTAGCCTCTCACAAAAGGGCCAGCTTTGCAATTCAGCTTCTCTTTCCATCTGTTTCTTTTTTTTACTCGCCCCTCCTTACACTCCTTACTCTCGCCTGGATTTCCCTTGTCCAGGATCTGGAGGGATGAGGCAGAGAATCACCTGGTAGTAAAAAGAAGGCTGCTGTTGGAAGCCAATGTGATCCAGCCCGGGGCCTCAGCGATAAGTTAAGGACAAACGTTTAGTTTAGTTGCAGAGGAGGTCAGGCAGCGGGCAGCGTGCAGCAAAACAAAGGGCAGCAGTCAGTGTTACCGATGGCAATGAGGGGCCTCCACAGGGGAGCAAGCCGCACCAGGCTACCGCTGCCCGCTTTCTCACTACCTAGGGGGCCCACGGGGCTCTAAGCCGTACCTCTTACCATGCCCTTGCCACTTGCCCTTGCTCCTCTTCACTCTTGCACTCCTTCACGTCCCATGTGCTCCCTCATAGGAATACCAGTGTGCAAGCAGCCGGCCAGCCATGGCCCGGACCTGAAGGACCGCTGGGGTCTGCCGGGGTCCAATCGAAGGAGGAGGTGTCTTCTTGGTATCTGCATACAGAGCTTCCTCAGGCATCCGTGTGCTCAAATGAGCCTCTTCACTTTTTTCACAACATGGAATGTACCTAATCACAGGATATGCTTTTACACACAACCTGCTAGGCATGTGCAGGGTGGTATAAAAGCATATAAAATGTCCATACAATGTGCCTGAAGGCAGTACCTTGACTTTTTCCATGTATCCTGAGCTCTAGGGCCAAGGTTATCACTCCTCTCACACTGCATCCTCCCATTGGAGCATGGCTCTCCATCATGTGCTGGTGTTGCATACCCCAAAGACAGGTGTCTGAGGCATTTCTTTTTGTGCTGATTGCAGTCCACACCCATACCCCATCTCTAACCTCCTCAACAGAATTCCCCTCTCAATTATTCATTGTAATGTCCTGACTTTAAATGTAAACTGGGAGAATTCTTCACCATATATATTTGAAGTCTATATAGATAACTCTTTTCGCGAGACACATGGGCTCCCGTATTGAGCACAGCAAGGAGAAAGCTCTGCCTTGTCTACTTATAATCAACTCCTCCACAATTCAGTGCACATTTTCCCAATCAAGATTATGGTGCTGCCTTGGTAAGAAACTGAGATTTGCATCATTATGGACTGCACTGTCTCAGTGCAGAATGAAACACCTGTTTTTTTGTTAATGTGAGTGGTCAAAAGTTCATATATATAATTCAGAATGTCTCTGAGTCCCTGCAGTTAAACAGAACCAGTTGGAAACTGAGAGCATACATTGTCTCTTTCTGTTTCTTTGTTTGCCCAACTGAGGAGGAGCACACTCTGAGACGTAATGAAATGTATTGAAATGACAAAAAGTCCAGATTACCAATTACAATTTTTCTTTCTTCTTCCTCAAATGAAACTGACGTGGTTTGCTCATTATTGACAATACAGAACTTCTTTCTTGAGGGCAAGCGATTGTGCATATTTCTCAAAGTCGTTACAGTGTTTACTCAGTGATTCCATATTGCTTCTGCTTTGTACATTTAATAGCATGATAATGAAGTCCTATGCTCGGCATGATGTTAGTCACATTTCCAAGATTGTACTGGATTCTCACTTTAGCCACAGCTGCTCATAATGTATATATTTATGTATATTCACTGACAAAACCATAGGTTTCAGGCCTTATATAGTTAGGAATTAGCATTTAACAAACCTTGCAAATTCACTGAAAAAAACATAGGTTTCAGGCCTTATTTTAGGAATTAGCATTTAAAAAACCTTTGAAATTCTGTCACAAAACTATAAGTTTTAGGGGTGTTATAGTTAGCTGGACATTTCACTCATACAAAACTATTGAAATTGCTCCTATATAGTTAGTTGTACTAACTATATTTCGCGCACCCGCAATCCACTGCTGATGATGTCACATATTACATAATTCATGACATGGACAGTGACATCAATGATGACATCTCAAATGACGTCAATGATTAGATCTCCCCCTCGTTTTAGTTAAAGCAATTCTGTTTGTAACGAGGTGGCTTTTTAGCTTTGCTTTTATTAGTGTTTTTCAAACTTTCATGTAAATAGCATGCATATGTATGCATATATGTATATGTATGCATGCATTTATATTTGTATTTATATAGTTATGCAGATTATATATGTTTATATATGTATGTATATATTACCTACTGGCGGTCGCCAGTAGGTATATATAGTTAGGACCTAGTTACCATGGGAAATTCCGAACATTCTATTGAGAATAACTTTGGCACCGATTGAGAGATCTGCCTGTAATTTTCCTTAAATTTGCCTCGCTGCGCTCCGCTCCTTCCCTGAAAGTTTCGGGGGGATTCGTCAAGCGGGGGCAGAGGAAGAAGGGGGGTTCCAAAACGTGTTTTCCCCATGTTAATTTCCATAGAGACATTCTGACAAGGCTACAGCTCGAACGGCTGAACGGAATTACACCAGATTTGGCAAAATGGTAGGGACTGGTATGCAGCAGTGCCTTTTGTATGTTTGGTGTAAATCCCTCCAGTAGTTCTTGAGAAAATTGAATTTGAAATTTTTCAACTGGCATTTTCTATGGGACCTTTACACACGGCTACAGCCCGAACGGCTGAACGGAATTACACCAAACTTGGCAAAATGGTAGGGACAGGTATGCAGTAGTGCCTTTTCTATATTTGGTGAAAATCCCTCCAGTAGTTGTTGAGAAAATTGATTTGAGCAAATTATATATCTATATGCGCTCAACATTCTATTGGGAATAACTTTGGCGCTGATTGAGGAATCTGTGTGTAATTTTCCAGAATTTTGGCCAGCTCCGCTCCGCTCCTTCCCTGAAAGTTTCGGGGGGATTCGTCAAGCGGGGGCCAAAAGGGGGGTCCCAAAACGTGTTTTCCCCATGTTAATTTCCATAGGGACCTTTAGACACGGCTACAGCCCGAACAGCTGAATGGAATTACACCAAACCTGGCAAAATGGTAGGGCCTGGTATGCAGATGTGCCTTTGCTATGTTTGGTGAAAATACCTCCAGTAGTTCTTGAGAAAATTGAATTTGAAAATGTTCAAATGGCATTTTCTATGGCACCTTTAGACACGGCTACAGCCCGAACGGCTGAACGGAATTACACCAAACTTGGCAAAATGGTAGGGACAGGTATGCAGTAGTGCCTTTTCTATATTTGGTGAAAATCCCTCCAGTAGTTGTTGAGAAAATTGATTTGAGCAAATTATATATCTATATGCGCTCAACATTCTATTGGGAATAACTTTGGCGCTGATTGAGGAATCTGTGTGTAATTTTCCAGAATTTTGGCCAGCTCCGCTCCGCTCCTTCCCTGAAAGTTTCGGGGGAATTCGTCAAGCGGGGGCCAAAAGGGGGGTCCCAAAATGTGTTTTCCCCATGTTAATTTCCATAGGGACCTTTAGACATGGCTACAGCCCGAACAGCTGAATGGAATTACACCAAACTTGGCAAAATGGTAGGGCCTGGTATGCAGATGTGCCTTTGCTATGTTTGGTGAAAATACCTCCAGTAGTTCTTGAGAGAATTGAATTTGAAAATGTTCTAATGGCATTTTCTATGGGACCTTTAGACACGGCTACAGCCCGAACGGCTGAACGGAATTACACCAAACTTGGCAAAATGGTAGGGACAGGTATGCAGTAGTGCCTTTTCTATATTTGGTGAAAATCCCTCCAGTAGTTGTTGAGAAAATTGAATTTGAGCAAATTATATATCTATATGCGCTCACCGTACTCGCTCGCGCACGTAAGGGTACATGTGCGTACCCTTACGTGCGCGAGTGAGTTTCTGGTTGGCTGGCAGTCGACTGTCAACATTCCAAACTGTCCAAACCAGGAAGAGTTGGCCACCATCTTGTTTTTCAGGAGAACTGAGGCACAAGAGAGCCCAAAACAAGAGTGGAATACACAAAAAGGGGGCAGGGTAGAGACCTTCCAACCCTCTAGCCCTTCTCAGGGGGTCCCAAAAGGACCACCAAGGGCACAAAAAAAATTGTGGGGTACGCGCATCGTACGTGTATGGTACACATACCGTGCGCGTACCCCGCGATTTAAAAAAAAAACAAAACATTTTTTGCACTTGGGGGTCCTTCCGGGACCCCCTGAGAAGGGCTAGGGGGTCTCAACCCTGCCCCCTTTTCGCGTTTTCCACTCTTGTTTTGTGCTCTCTTGTGCCTCACTTCTCCTGAGAAACAAGATGGCTGCTCAGGTAGTCCCAGAAGGATAATAACATATATAAACATTATCCGCTAATAGAATTAGCATTTACAAAACCTTTGAAATTTATTGAAAAAAAATATAGGTTTCACGCCAGATATAGTTAGGAATTAGCATTTAAAAACCTTGCAAATTCACTGAAAAACCCATAGGTTTCAAGCCTTATATAGTTAGGAATTAGCATTAAAAAAACCTTGCAAATTCACTTAAAAAAACATAGGTTTCAGGCCTTATATAGTCAGGAATTAGCATTTAAAAACCTTGCAAATTCACTTAAAAAACCATAGGTTTCAAGCCTTATATAGTTAGGAATTAGCATTTAAAAAACCATTGAAATTGCTCCTATATAGTTAGTTGTATTAACTATATTTCGCGCACTCGCAATCCACTGCTGATGATGTCACATATTACATCATTCATGACATGGTCAGTGACATCACTGATGACATCACTGATGACATCTCAAATGACATCACTGATGTCATTTGAGATGTCATCAGTGATGTCACTGACCATGTCATAAATTATGTAATATGTGACATCATCAGCAGTGGATTGCGGGTGTGCGAAATATAGTTAGTACAACTAACTATATAGTAGCAATTTCAATGGTTTTGTATGAGTGAAATGTCCAGCTAATCAATCAATCAATCAATCATAACATTTGTATAGCGCGCTACTCACCCGGAAGGGTATCAAGGCGCTTGGGGGAAGGGTCCGCTACTGCTCGAACAGCCAGGTTTTGAGTTGTCTCCTGAAGGCGAGATGGTCCTGTGTCAGCCGGAGGAGGATGGGGAGGGAGTTCCATGTCTTGGCTGCAAGGTGGGAGAAGGATCTTCCTCCGGCGGTGGCTCTTCGGATGCATGGTACGGCGGCGAGGGCGAGGCTTGTAGAATGTCGCTGGTGAGTGGGCGTGTAGAAGGTCAGGCGGTCGTTGAGGTACTTGGGGCCCAGGTCGCGGAGAGACTTGTTTGCATGGATAAGGAGTCTGAACGTGATCCTCTTGCTGACGGGGAGCCAGAGCAGGTCCCTCAGGTGGCCGGAGATATGGCTGCGTCGAGGGATGTCCAGGATGAGTCGGGCAGAGGCGTTCTGGATGCGTTGGAGTCTTTTCTGTAGCTTGACTGTGGTTCCGGCGTAGAGGGTGTTTCCGTAGTCCAGTCGGCTGGTGACGAGTGCCTGGGTGACCGTCTTCCTGGTTTCGGTCGGGATCCATCGGAAGATCCTGCGGAGCATGCATAGGGTGTTGAAGCACGATGAGGAGACACACCTAAAACTTATAGTTTTTTGAGTGAATTTCAAAGGTTTTTTAAATGCTAATTCCTAACTATATAAGGCCTGAAACCTATGGTTTTTTCAGTGAATTTATATATATATATATATCTATATCATACCTACTGGCGGTCGCCAGTAGGTAGTTATAGTTAGGATTGTTTTCTATAGGAAATCCGCAACATTCTATTGGGAATTACTTTGGCGCCAGATGAGGAATCTGCCTGTAATTTTCCTTAAATCTGCCTCGCTGCGCTCTGCTCCTTCCCTGAACGTTTGGGGGGGATTCGTCAAGCGGGGGCCGAGATAAAAGGGGGGTCCCAAAACGTGTTTTCCCCATGTTAATTTCCATAGGGCAGTTGGACTCACTTTTAGGCCGAACGGCTGAATCGATTTCCACAAAACCTGGTAAAATTGTAGGGACTGGTAGCCCGATGTGCCTTTGCTATGTCTCAAAATATGTGCTCCAGTGGATTTTGAGTAATTTAGGTTCAAAAAAATATATATATCTGGGCGGAGCCTAGCCACACATCTGATCTGATTGGCTGTCAGCACTTCATCCAAGAAGTGTTGGCAGCCATCTTGGGACCAATATACATGATAGCACCTCATTAAAAAGCATTGTAGTTAATAGAGGGTTTTAGGACTTTAGTTACATTATAAATCATTTGTTGATGGTACCATACTCATTTTAGGAATTGTGGTGTGTTCTAAGGTGATTTTACCATTTGAAAAAGCCTTCTGCTGTGATATCATGAATCATGTTTGAAAGAAAACTAATATCTCAAGACTTTCCCACAGTGGTTTGGAAGGGGATCTATAAGCTAAACTGAAAGCATATTTTCTGTAAATTCACATTATCTTTCTCAGTCATAAGAGAATGAAGTCTGACATTCTCAGTAAAACATGTACATCCAACGAGGACAGAGACTGTCAGTTGATTCCTTTGTGTTCTACTGTAGCCTCCCAGAGTGTTCCAGAGAACAACTAGAGCGCTAACAGACCTACTTATTACAAAGGTATAGCACACCTGAAGCCATCGTGATGGGAATAAAGTGGTAACTCTTAAAACATTTAATTTAAAAAGGAACAAAATGAGGGGGTATATTATGCCATAGAAAGTATTATTAGTGGTGCAGAAAGAAAAATTAGGGCACATTTTGAGTGACTTCTCAAATCCTCTTCTTTTTCATTAAAAAATTCTGACATGCAGTCTCCCTAGATGGCCACCAGAGACAAAAAAGCCCAAATGTAGCCCAAATATCACCCAGATGTAGCCCAAGTATAGTCCAATGACAGAATATTCCAGAGTGTTCTAAAGAACAACTAGAGCGCTACCAGTCCTACTTATTACAAAGGTATGGCACACCTGAAGCATTCTTGATTGGAATAAAGTGGTAACTCTTAAAACATTTAATTTAAAAAGGAACAAAATGAGGGGGTATATTTTGCCATAGAAAGTATGATTAGTGCTGCAGAAAGAAAAATTAGGGCACATTTGAGTGACTTCTCAAATCCTCTTCAATTTCATTAAAACATTCTGACATGCAGACTAAAACATGCACTTTGAATACCAGCAGCAGACTTCCCTGGAGAGCAGTAGCTTTACTACAGTGATCTAATGAGCAACTAGAGTGCTAACATTCAGAATTTATGGCAAATATGTGACACATCTGAATGCCTTCTTGATGGAACCAAAGTAAACAAGCATTAAAAATGCAATAGATCTCGCCCTCGTTTAACCCCTTCGATGCTTGTGACAAGGTCAACTCGTCATGGGTTTTACCTGCCCTGTGCTTATGACGAGTTGACCTTGTCACAAACAATGGGATTTTACAAATGGCAGCACACAGCGGGAATATGCAGTAGCAATGATGTGGTTAAGTTAAAGCCATTCTGTTTGTAATGAGGTGGCTTTTTAGCTTTGCTTTTATTAGTGTTTTTTAAACTGTTATGTAAATAACATGCATCTGTATGCATATATGTATATGTATGCATGCATTTATATTTGTATTTATATAGATATACAGATTATATATGTTTATATATGTATGTATATATTACCTACTGGCGGTCGCCAGTAGGTATATATAGTTAGGATTTTTTCTCTATGGAACTTTTGAAAATTCTATGTCTAATAACTTTGGCGTTTGTGGACGGAATCGGCTGACATTTTCAGGAAAATTACACATTTTGTTTTTGAGCAGCCCCAGAAAATTTGGAGGGGTTCCGTCAAGGGGGGGCCGAGAAAAAAGGGGGGTCCCAAAACGCGTTTTTCCCATTCATTTTTCCATAGGGCGTTTGGCCTCACTTTTAGCTCGAACGGCTGAATGGATTTACACGAAACTTGGCAAAATTGTAGGGAATGTTAGCCCGATGTGCCTTTGCTGGGTCTCAATATATGTGCTCCAGTGGATTTTGAGAAATTAACGTTTAAAAAAACAGATATGTCTGTGACAGCGTCCCGGATAGCGCTCCAGATCGCGTAATTTTTGGGTAACGGAGCTTTGCGAAGCGAAGCTGATTGGCTCTCCGGTGTCTGTCAACATTCTAAACAGTCCGGTGCGGCCACCATCTTGTCTCTCGGTAGGATCGAGAGACAAGAGGAGGAGAAAAACGAAGGGGGAATTTAATGAAAGGGGGCAAGGTAGACTCCTCTTGACCCCCTAGGAATGATGTTGGGGTTATTAAAGGGTCCCGTGGGGCAAAAAAAAAAAAATAGATTTTTCACGGTAGAAGCGCTTCTCGGTTCGGGAACCGGGTCGCAAACTGATAGCGAAACGGGAATTTTGCCATTTTGTGTTTCGATTTAATTAAATTACAAGATGGAGGAAAAGCAAAGTGTGTATTGGGTATAAGGGGGTATGGGAGACGTATCCTGACCCCCTATGTTTTCTGAGGGTGGTTGAGGAGGCTCATATATGTTGATACTTGTCTTCCAGCGGCTGCGCGTGAGCGTTTTTTTTTTTTTGCCGCTTGACTTCTGTTAACGTTCGATTCGAAGGAAATCAGGAAGTGTTGACCGCCATTTTGACACTGCGAGTAAATATATTGTTAAAAATAATTGTTATAAATTAATTCGTATTGATAAACATTGTCTGCGCCATCTTGCTTTTTTTCCAATGCCACACTTTTGTCGTGCACGGCAGCCATTTTAGATGCCTTGACCAGACCCACTCTCTGCACGCCGCCGATCCTCAGCATGGCTCCCCACCTTCGCAAGCATCTCCCCCACGCACTGGTCACCCCTGCTCTCTCTCTCATGCATGGGCCATAAACCTCCCCCCATCTGCGCTGCTCTTCCCTGAGTATCACACCCTGTGCCCGCCCGACACCTCCCTTTCACCCTATTCACTACCGCACCCTCTGACACTCCTCTTCCTCTGTGTCTGATTGTCCAGGCCGGTCCCAGGCTATCACCTAGCCCTGCGGATGTAGTTTATGGCCCCAACTGTAAAGAATCACCCCTGTTTAAAGGAGTTACAGTAGATCAAGGCCCCCACCTCATGAGATCCGTCACACCACATGCGTTTCTACTATCTGATAACGATCCTGTATTGTGATTGGGGAGGGGATTCTCACTGTAAGGGTGTGTGGGACCGAGCCTGAAGCGGAAGATTCCAGGGATGCCTTTTTGTACTTCAAAGTCTTCACAATTATGTGTCACATTAAAAATATATAGCACTCCAACAAAGTAGTAGGATTATAACACTTTAATAACTTATAAATATATACAATGCTCCAACAAAGTAAACACGTTAAAAAAAAACTTTTTAAACAACTATTTACATGACATTGCTTTAACCAGGATAGACAAAGAAATGACACAGTGATGTAAAAGTTTCTGAAAGAAATGCCAAGAACCTCCCATGTGAAAGTGAATTTTATCTGGCAATTTTTTTCTTTTCCTTCTCATGAAAAGAAAGTTAAAGCCAGGTTCGTTACCTGCCTCATCTGCAAAAAAAAACTCTCGAGAGGGACCGAAAAAAAATATAGCTATGGTAATCATACCATGCATCGGCACATGGAGAGGTGGCACCCTCTTATATATTCTAAAGCACAACTTCGAGATTTGGTGGATAACCCCCGACCGGCAAAAACATCCACCAATGACTTAGCAATAAGTGAGTCAGAGGCAAGGGAAACGGTCCCAAATCTGCAAAAGAACTTTGGGCACATGAGATTGACTTGTGTAGCTTGTGGAAAATTAATTTCATGAGGAGAGATGAGTATTGCTTTAATAAATAGATCATATGAAAATCATCAATGTCCAAAACGTCCTAGAAAGTAATTTTTGTCATTTTTGAGGAAGAGAAATAACCTACAGTGGTACGGGGTCGTTTTCGTTCGTACTAGGGGGGCCAGGTGACATTCCTTCGGGGTGGCTTAGGGGCATTTAAAACAACTTTCCTGATACAGGTAGCATATAAAGTAGAGGCTAAATACCAGGATCTTTATTGATTGCTTTATGCTGTACAAAAATGAAAAAAAAACACATACAACAAACCTGGACCATTCATATTTTCAATTTTTCTGCGTACTATACTTTTTAACCCTTAACTAATTGAGCTGCTCCATTTCACCTGCTTTTTAAAAAAAAAATCGGAAACAGTGGCCATTTATTCGAAACTTACCAATCTACGCGTTACAACTACGTTTGCTTTTTCAAAAACCTTTAATAAAAATGTTGGTGCCCAAATACGGGCCTACAACCCGTGGGCCGGCCACGGAGCAGGCTGGAACTGTAAATGGGGGGGGGGGTATTTATTTGTGGAAAACATAACAGAGAGTCAGTGGTCGTTGATTTCCTAGTAAAAAGTGCAACAAGTGCAACAAAATCATATCGATAATTCATTGTGAGCAAGTACCAAAAGTGTCGACAATTCGAACCTTCAATAATAAATACAGTAATCAATGATGCATTAGAACTTAATATCAATTCATTGTTTGAACGTGTAATCAGTACCCGTCCCATGTCAATTCATTGTTCGAACGTATAATCAATACCCATCCCGGATCAATTCATTGTCCGAACATATAATCAGTCTTATCCCATATCAATTCATGTGCTAAAAACTGCATACATATCTCATGATATCAAGGCTGAGCAATCGGGGCACAACAAGGAGTTGAGAGTTTCATTTGTACCGGCGCCATTTTGGGTGAGGTCAGGAAGGTCCAAGTATAGTCAAAATGTCTCCACCAACTCGGGGTTGGACCGGGACCTCTTTCGGCAGTCCAAAAGTTTTCGTTGAAGGGTAGCAGAGGGGACTGGCGACATGAACCATCAGTCAAAGTGGGGTGGGAGTCAACAATCTCTCCTACCGGGTCATACTGGTGTCCCACCGGAACTGATCAAGTTGGTAGTCTTGCAGGATTTTGGTCATTTCAAGACTGAGGCCGGCGCCGGCATGAGCGCGCCGACGTCCCGCGGCTACGTCGTGGTCGTTCCGTGGGTGATCTTGGCAGTCATTCCCCATCGGGGGTCGGGGGCCCCCGTGGCTCTTATAGAATCTTCAAAGTTGAGGAGAACGTTTCTGGACGCAGGAAACTAGAAGCGTCGTTGCACCGCAACAGTGGACGAGACCCCCACCGGGTGAGCGGAGCATCATTGCCTCGCAATAGTGGACGAGACCTTTTGTTGGGTGAGTGGAGCGTTGGGGGTGCAGCTGAGGGCCCCCCACCTGGGGGGGTGGGAGAGGCTCGTTCGCGCCGCCTCTCCCTCCCAGCGCACCCCACGCCGACACCTGGCGTTGTTATCCGTGATGTCCGGACCAGGCGATAAGAGGGGGGGGGGGTCGGTGGCATGTGCAAGACATCCCCCCCCCCCAGTGTTGTCGCAGCCATTATTGAAGAAAGAAGAAGATCCCGTCGGCCTCGGCTCCTCTTCTGGTGCACCTTACGCGACGACCCTTTTGTTGGGTGAGTGGAGCATTGGGGGTGCAGCTGAGGGGCCCCCACCTGGGGGGGTGGGAGAGGCTCGTTCGCGCCGCCTCTCCCTCCCAGCGCACCCCACGCCGACACCTGGCATTGATATCCGTGATGTCCGGACCAGGCTATAAGAGGGGGGGGGTCGGAGGCAGAGGCAAGACATCCCCCCCCGTGGCCTGCAAGGCGGCAGAAGAAGGGAATCGGGAGACCAGTACATTTCGGGCCATCCACCCCACGGCTGATGGCGGTTAGCTGGGCCCCACCCTGCACGTGTTGAGGCCTCATCTTCCGGATGGGCGTAACCGTGGCCGTGTTGCACTTCGGGAGTTTCCGGAATGGGGGTAGGTATCTGCTGATTTGTATCTATTTCATGTTACCATTAATGGGCGTGGCGGGCGGTGGGACAGACATGCTTGGAGCAGTGGGGGGGTGGCTGAGCCTAGCTACCTCGTGGCTACCGTAACGTCAAGCTTGGCTTCTTTCACTACTTTCATGTTTCTTATTTCTAGCTAAGTCAAAAACTCATCAGTGGCCTACTGATTTTGTTCGATTTCTTTGCCTTCCTTTTCAAGTGTGTTTCATGCTAAAGTTTCTGTTTAACAGGATACAGTGATTACTTCGTATTTTACATATGTCTTCATTATTAGGGGTACTCTCCGGTTGAGCCAGATGATGTACCTCTAATAAATGATGGTCCGGGTGGAACTAGTTTCTCAATCAGTGGGGAGTAGATGGGCATGACAGATTACAACGGGGGACAAAGGTCCGCATTACCCACCCTTCACTACTTGCAAAGACTAGACAGAATATTTCTATTCCACGTTATTTGTAAACAGAGAATACCTCGAAAGAACTATTCCTTGAACAATAAATGTCCAGCCAATCAATCAATCAGTGGGGAGAAAAACAGGCATGACAGATTACAACGGGGGACAAAAGTCCGCATTACCTATCCTTCACTATCTGCAAAGGGAGACAGAATATTTCTATTCTCTGTTGTAGACAGGGAATATCTCAAAGAGCAATAATCGATAAAAAATCTGTAGGATTATAACACTTTAATAACTTATAAATATATACATCGCAACAAAAACAGTAAACACCTTAAAACATTTTTTATTAAAACAGAAGCAACAATGACAACTAACAGTAGTGATATCCTGGGCGGGTGATGGAACTGGGATTGTTAATGGAAAAAGATCTACAGAGAAAGCTATTGGTGAATTACACTTCTGCGGAAATTTAAAACTCACAAATGTTTTATTTGTGTAATCGTTTCAGGTCAAACGGATTGTTGAAAACTGTTCAGAATGGAAGAGTCACCAAAAGGCAAAAAGTACACTCATGTATGAAAATCTTACTATTAATGCTTGACTGAGGCCAAGGAGATCAGAGTGCATGAGTCTCAGGCTCGATCGATTGAGCTAGCCGGATCGGGCAACAAAAAGTATAAAATAGTTATGTAAATAGTTATTTAATAAAATGTTTTACCCTGTTACTTTGCTGGTGTGTTGTATATATTTATAATATTTGCATAGGGTTTGTCGTTATTTTGGGTGGAGTGGGTGGTGGAGCCGAGCTGTCTTGCAGCCATCATGGTGTGGAGCTCAGTTCATCTCACTAGTTTCGTATTTCTCATGAGGGGTTGTTCTTAATGTTTCTATTTTAGCGAGGTCAAAAAGAGATCCCATTAGTGGCCTACTGATTTTGCTCGATTCCTTTTGTTTTTTAAAACGATTTTTCACTATCTGCAAAGACTAAACAGAGTATTGCGACTCTGTGCTTGTTTGTAAATAGAGAATGAACCGAAGAGAACCAATTCTAAAACAGTAAATGCTTGGATAACAATCAATCAAATAGAGAGAGAAGCAGGCACAACGGATTACAATGGGGGCAAAGGCCTGCGTTAACTACCCTTCACTATCTGCAAAGAGAGAGTACTCCTAAGAGAAAAGAGGGGGGGGGAGGTGGGGCAGCGTTCAAAGCACATCAGCGTGCATAAACACGAAAATGTTTTTACCTATCACGTACTTGACATTTGACAGCTTTTCATATTTGCTATTAAAAAACCATTGAAATTCACTGAAAAAACCATAGGTTATAGACCATATATATTTAGGAATTAGCATTTACCAAACCTTGAAAATTCACTGAAAAAACCATAGGTTATAGACTATATATAGTTAGGGATTAGCATTTACAAAACCTTAATTTACTCGCACAAAACCATAGAAATTCGCATATATAGTTAGTTGCAATAACTATATATCGCGCACCCGCAATCCACTGCTGATGATGTCACATATTACATCATTCATGACATGGTCAGTGACATCACTGATGACATCACTGATGACATCACTGATGACATCTCATTTGACATTACTGATCACATCACTGATAACATCATTCATGTGATAATACGATGAACCTCTTCAGACTCTAATATAACCTTAGATACAATCAGTGTAAACAGACACTCACAGATTGTCACTCATCCATAGAGTTACTCACACATCTAGTCAGTCATGAAAAGAATCAATCACTCCTCCATTTCCTCAACTATACAGTTATACACACCTTACTAATTCAAACATATTCTAACACATATTTACTCTCTTATACAATCTCTGATACAAGTTCACAATGATTCATAAAGCCACTCTCACATTCACTGGCTCTTATGCTCAGTTATTTATATATGTCAACTCTCACATGTACTGTGTTTTACATATGTACTGGCAGAAACCCGCGCGAACACAAAAAAAAAAATCCGCAAATTTGCGAGAATTCGCGGATTTTGCGGATTGCGAGTTCGCAAATCCGCAAAATTTGCGAACGCGAGATTCGCAAAATTCGCCCATGCTTAGCGGCTACGCGATACGTCACAATGATGTTTTCGTTCGCGGCAATAGCGCTAATGGGACGCTCACCGGTACACGCACCGGGGTGCGCCGCATGACTGCGCTTACTCACTATAACTTGCGTGCCTGCAATGCACTGCTGATTATGTCACATATTACATCACTCATGACATGGTCAGTGACATCACTCATGATATCACTGATGACACCATCCTTGTGACAGAGTAACAGATCTCCTTTCAGTGTAATGTAACCCTTGAAACACATATTCAAAAATCGAAACTAACATTTTCATAAAAATGGAGATACCCATACCAGTTACAACAACCAATTCAGTAATTCCACCATCTATATACACATCCACTCATTCACCAACAGTTCTATATAGTCACTCATACATATACTCACTCATCATATGTATTGATACACCTATACATCCTGTTACACACCGACAGTCATCCAAAAGTTACTCACACACATACTCACACATGCAAATAAACTATTGAACATCCATTTATTTGCATATAACTATTCACACACTACCACCTTACTTCTAAGGAAACTTACACATACTTACTCTCTTAAACAATCACTTATAGAAACACATACTTATTTAAACAGGAACTCTTACAATCTCTCACTCTCACATATACTCACTTATATACATCAATACTCACATATACTAGATTAAAGCATATGTCGTTACTGATAAAGACACTAGTGTGACAGTCATTCACTCACTAACACACACATATACACACTCATCCACCCATACGGTCCTGCACATATGCTGTCTTCAAAACACATACAAAGAGTGAGTCAGTCATTGATGCATCTATGTGCTAAGTAATACCCCCACCAAACCATACAGACACGCATACTGATACTAAAAAAAATCTAATAACCCATATACACACACATGTAGCTACTCACCAACCCATGCAGCCACTTATACACAAAGTGAAACACTGATACATATATTTAAATAGTTAAACATTACTCGCTAATATATGTATTCTCTAAGATACACTTAATAAGTCAGTTAACCAATCCATTTTTTTTTTTTAAAACATCCTTTTACACTTATTTAAACATTTATCCATCGACCTTTACATGTACATATATAAAACATATTTATTTTTCAGAAAGACACACATTCACTGGATGGTGTCATCAGTGATGTCATCAGTGATGTCTCTGAATATGTCATGAGTGATGTAATATGTGTCGTCATCAGCAGTGCATTGCAGGCGCACAAGTTATAGTGAGTCCAACTAACTATAACGTGGGAATTTCAATGGTTTTATGTCAGTAAAATTTCCAGCTAACTACAACTGGTGTCAAACCTATGTTTTTTTCATTGAATTTAATAGGTTTTTTAAATGCTAATTCCTAACTATAACTGGTGTGAAACCTATGTTTTTTTCAGTGAATATATATATATATATATATATATATATATATATATATATATATATATATATATATATATATATATATATATATATTCCATAATGTGTTAACTCGGAGAAATTCTGAATTATGTGTTTGACCTTTAGGTACCTCACACTAAAATAAAACAGATGCTCAGCTCTGCGCTGAGCCAATGAGTTCCATATTGATACTGCCCCTGGTGTTCTCAGCCATCATCAGTGTACAGCTTCCACCTGAATGCTACATCAAGTGTCTTTTCCACCACCTTCACTTTGTTGTTGCCCACTCTTTCACCCTCTTTCTTAATGTAGAAAGCACGATTTCTGTACAGAGAAGCTGCCTGGCTGATATGGGACAGGACTGGGTCTTTCTGCAGTGGTTACTGAAGCTTGTGCAGGTCTTGGATGCAATACAGCCTACACGTCTGGATAGATTTAGGCTTCAGGGACTTGTTATGTACCAATGATCATAGGTTGCATTAGGACACTTTAGGGGTTAAATGGTCCTATCATGGTCCTATCTTGTAGACCCTACTGCTGTATATTCTATTCTTTCTTGGGAACTAAAATATTTGTATTGCTTCTTTCCTTTAGGTGAAGAGGGCTGCTGTCAAAAGGAACTAAAATGCTTGAAATGTTGACAATTATGTTGTGAAGGTGTGTACCTAAGTGCTGAAGGTCCTAGCATTATTCTCTGTAAATGTCCAGTTTCAACCAGTAGATTTTTTTTTTTTTTTAAAATAATTTTTGTGTCCTCATACATGCCACCAGTCAATTGATACTCTGATTTAGCGCTCTTCAAGCCACTGACATAACCTTCCGTTACGGCCCTTGTGGTTATGGATAGCCTTTGAAGATTGCCCAGAGGTAGGATTGTTGCCCGTCCAACTTCCTCTCGTACTGGTTCTTGCTGCGTAGGAAGGACAGGACCACAGAACCTCTGGCATAATCATTGGACTATTGGGATTATTTTTCGCTCCAGGTTTTTAGCAACGACCATAATTTAGCAGATTTTTCACCGCCGCATAAAGTATCTAATTTACTCACCCCCATGATGTTTTTGAGACAGTCTGCAAACGTCGGAGAGAGTGCCGACTTCCAAGCTTTACAGATCTCTCTTCTAGCGATCACTATTACATAAAAAATAAATTGTGATATGTGATTATTGACAGCATAATTCAGAGTTAGACCAAAGAATACCAATCTGGGGGTACATATAATTGGAAAAGATAGTACCTCCTCCAGAAATTTACACACTTGCCCCCAATAGTTACTTATATTTGGGCAATCTAAAAACATATGGATATCGTTTGCGTCTTGTGAATTACATCTGGGGCAAAAATACGAAGTTACTGACAACTTGGAAAGCTTAGCTGGAGTCCAATAAACTCTATACATTGTGTATAAATGATTTCTTCTTAAATTGGACGGTTTGATTGCTTTCTGAGATATCAAGAAGGAATCCGTCCACAACTTCTCCAAATTCTCCAAGTTATCAGTAATCGGGACCGTACTAAGATCCCATAGCCTGGTAATTTCCAGCTCCAGATTATCTTTGTGATCTAATAAAATTTTGTAGCATTGGGCGGTCTCTCCCTTCTTACCACTACAGCTACTAATGAATCTCAAAAAAAGATTTTCATCATCCGTACCCCAATATTGGGTTCCCCACCAGGCGGAAAGTTGATAAAATTTAAATCTCGTAAGAGTGCCGCCAGTTATGCCAACCAAAAAGTCCCAATTTAAACCTGTTTAATTCTATTCCTTTAATATTTAATAAAAAAGATATTACGAATCTACAAAGCAGGATAGGATCTTTTATTTGGGCAACTAAGACTCCAAGGATAGCCTGAAAGAAGTTGAGGAGAGGATTGAAAGTAGGCGGACTATCTCTTCCAGACTTATTATTTTATTGTTACGCCTTTCAACTTAAAAATTTTAGGTTATTAGCCAATAAATTGGACTCAACTTCCAACGGTTTGCTGTTTCAGGCAATGCTGCAAGATCTACCATACGATGCAGACTTTTTTTTGTTTAAATTTGGGGATAAAAAGTTCTTCAAAAAGGTTAGACTAAAGCTTTTGAAAGCTGCTCTATATTATTGGACACAGAGCTGCAAGTTACTGCATATTCCCTACTACCATTCATATGCCCCGATCTGGGATTCCCCCGGCACCCCTGAATGTTTAACTGACCAATTGGCCCTTCCCCTGAAGAGAACTGGTCTTTTCAGATGGGGCGATTTAAGCGATGAATCAAGAGGTTTAAGTTTCAACCAGTAGATTAAGTTAGTCCTACATATTTGGCAAATAGAGCCACTTAGACCAAATCTTTCAATAATACCAAGCATCTGCCTTATTGCAAGGGCTATCAATGGTCTGTAATAAAAGTACTCCAACTTTAGGAGTATCTGCCTCTACTTTATACTAGGAGTAAGAGCACCTGAAATCTTCATGATCTCTTGGTCATAGAAAGATCACTTCCTTCTCTTCTAGTGATAAGTTTACCATAGAATGCGGTATATAGTTTTAGTTTATCTCCTCATTTAACCATTTGGGTCACTCCTCCTTATATACTTTTTCAATGTCTCCTGTAGCCATAAGGAATTATCACCTGTAAACATTACCACTACTGCATTTCCTTCCCAGCTACTTTGAGAAACATTGCCATCTTAAACCCTGTTTACTACACTTTTTATGGGCCTGGAATCATTTCGATTACATGTCCTAAAATTGCCCAGAAGTTCCTATCATGTCAAAATATACAAACACAGATCATGCAAATCTCCGGTGCTAATCTCTATTTGGCCAGGCTACTTGACTTTTCCCAGCATTTCCAGTATCTTGCTCTTCTCTCTTTCACACTCTTTAAGGCTTTTTAGGGCCCACAAATATGCTGATGTCTTACGGTGACATGCATCAATAAAACGTTTTGCGATTCCTTATTAGCGATTTTTAAGGAATCGCAAATAAGGAATCGCAAAACGGGATGCATGATTTAAATTGCATAATATTTGCAATTTTTACCGAATCACAAATATTATGCGAATTTCAATTTGCGATTTCGCAATTCCCATCGATTCCTATGGGCCTAAAGGCCCATAGGAATCAATGGGAATAGCGAATTCGCAAATTGAAATTCGCAAACTGTTGATGCATTCCATGGGTGCAGGGGGGGGTCCTTTGGACCCCCCCTGCACCCCTGAAATGTATTTTGGAGTGCATGTTTCAAACATACATGTCCTAAGGACATGTGTGTCTGTAACATGACAGTGTTTTTAAATACAAATTAGAGCATTTTAACACATTTTCGCAAATTACCACGAGGTTCAACCTCGTGGTAATTTGCACCCCCTATTTGCGAATTCGCAATTTTAAAATTAATCATGCATTGCTTTTGAGGAATCGCAAATTTGCGATTCCTTAGAAGCAATCGCATTTTTGGAATTCACTAAAAATAGCGATTTTCCCAAAAATGCATGATGCATCTCAAAACATGATTTTGCATTCGCAAACGGCCGATTTTAGCGAATCGCACCGTTTGCGCATGCAAAAATCGTTGATGCATGTGCCTGTTAAATCCTAGTGTTTTTGTTTCAGGAATCCTTGTATTGAGTTCTCTCCCCCAGGTCAGTCAGCTTCCCTTGTTGCTCCGGTACACACAAGCTGATTGTGATGCACCTTTCACTGAAGGCTCACTACTGCTTTACTTCTTCAACCAGTAGATGACTTAATGAAGGAGGGGTTCACATTCTACTCTTTCACCTCCTACTTCCTAACTGACATTAAGCCTGTCCATAATCTTTCATTTTTTCATAAGGCTAGGCCTGAATCTTTTATGGCAGAGTTGTGTGGTCAAGCACCTAAAACAAATGTTGGGGTTAGTGTGCATGGGTGGCGTGCATGTATTCATTGGTGGAGATGGTGCATGGGGAATAGAGAGAAAGCAAATGGAGTTTCTTGACAGGGATGCTGTGGACTTGGATGGGATGATAAGCGAGTTGCTGTATTTCTGGCCTTTTTCGAGCCCCAATAGGCTGAAAAAGGTGTTTCCCTGGTACTCGATTCCACCTTGTTTTATTGCAGTCATAAAATCCATGCGCTTTATGCAAATATTGTAAAGCTGCCTAATTAAATTATTTTTTGCAGAATTTCAATTAAGTGCTGACCATTATATAGTTTCATTTGAATATATGATTAAAATATGATGTTGTGTTCATTAATATACTGCTCATGTTTTTTCTTTCAATGTACCGCCAATGATAGGTGTGGATATAAAGGTGATATTTGAATGTTCCTAATATCTATGGATTGGAAAGCTGTCTGTAAAACAGGACATCTCCCAAACAAGCTCCAACCAAGAGTCAGTTGAAAGTGCACTTCAGCTTGGGCATCCCAAAGGGTAAACATCATTTACCCTGCATGTGAAACAATGCATGCCATCACAACGCGGTCATTACAACGACTGCTTTATTACATCGCATGCCAATACAATACAATATGTTACAACGGCTTGCTGTAGGGGGCAGAAGCTGTTGTGTTTTAAATCCAACACCTTCCCTACTGTTGCACAGACTGCAGTTGAAATAGTAAATTATACTATCCCAAAATCCAGTGCTCCCCCTACAGCAAGTCATTGTAATGACTTGCGTTGTAATGGCATGCGTTCTAAACACAAGAGTTATAACGTGGCCTATTCTCGACACTGACTTGAACTGTTTTCCTCAGGGAAAACGAAGGATTCATATTTATGCCAAATTCTTAGTGTGAAAAACCTCCAAGCCTTCTTCAAAAGCCTATTGGGCAACTATTGAAAATATGGATTCACGCACTGGCATTTCTAGAGGATCAAAGAGGAACAGCAACCACACTCCTCCACAGTTATTTCAACTTGAACTTCATTGACTTGGTTTGTTGAGCGGAGGAAATAAAGAGTGTGTGGTTCTGAAGGTTACATAATACCAGGGCTTTAAGTGGAATACAAAAACTGTGGGTGTCCCTCAAAGGGGTGTCATCAATGTAATCAAGGGCTGGGCTTGGCTTGAAAACAAATAAGCTAAAAATCTGCGCTTAGCAAAGTGTGCCTCCAAACTGGTATTGTGCTGCTTCTGTCCTTGCATCCAGATATATAATACAAGAAACATTACATAAGCAATAACTCAGGACTATTGGCTTTTTCAATGGTTACTAGTTGCATAAGATAAATAAGCAACAACTATGGCTTAGTTGTATAGCATGTTGAACATTCTTCAGTTCTGAAATGATGGGACTGTGAAACAATTATAGGGAGTCTCTTTGAGGTCACCTCAAAGGCAGTGAAGGGTGGTACTGCTGCAGAGTTAAGATATTCTATTCACCTTGATAATGAGGGCAAAAATGGAGAGCCCAATAGGGACCCATCTCAGCACCTGCTTTTTAGAACTGCTGGTGCTGAACACCGACAGGACTCCGTTCAATTAAAGCTGTGCACATTACCACCAACAAAATGCACAAGTTAATGAACTGGTATAGCTGGTATGAATACTAACATTACATTCTAACCAAATGCACTTGAGCAGGGCAATTCAGTGTCTGAAGCATTTTCTGCCAGTGGTGGGTAAATGAACCGTTGAAGCGATCAACATGTAGGTCATAGCAGAAGCCCTAGAACGTCACTGTCCTACATTTAAAATTGGTAAATAATTTGTTGTTCAAGTCCACCCACTTTAAAGGGACCATCCAGTATAGAAAATTAAACAGTTCTCTTTACCCAATCCTGCGATTTTACCCATCCCCAACAATAGCCATACTAGAATGTGCCTTTACTTAATGAAGTAACCTGGGGTTTTGAGTAATATTTTGACATTATTAACTGCAAGGTTGTCCCCGTTAGGCATGAAAAACTATATATTTATTATAGGGTCCCCTCTATTTAGATAAAGTGTAAATATGAGGTCCGTACTTACTGAGGGACAGGGAATCAACAGCCACATTCATCAAAGGAAATTTCATTCGCAAACGGTGTGAATCGCAAAATTCGGCCGTTTGCGAATGCAATTTCCATTTTTGGGATGCATTAACATTTTAGTAAGTTTCGCAATTTAAGAAATCGCAAAATTGCGATTTCTTAAATTGCAATTGCATTTAAGGAATCTCAAATTGAGATTCCTTAAATGCAATGCATCAAACTTGAAAAATTTGCGAATTCGCAAATAAGGGGAGCAAATTACCATGGAGTTGACGCTAATGGTACTTTGCAAAAACGTTGAAAAATGCACTAAAGTGCATTTTTCAAAGTTCCATTTTTCACACACACATGCCCTTGGGGCATGTGAGTGTGCAAAATGTACTCCTAAACAGATTTCAGGGGTGCAACAGAGTGTCCTTTGGACACCCCTGCACCCTTGAAATTGCATTCTTAATTTGCGAATTTTCAATAGTGAATTGCAAATTAAGAATGTCTTTCCATTCATTCCTATAGGCCTCTAGGCCCATAGGAATGGATGGGGAAGTATTGCTTAATTGCGATTCTCAAATAGAGAATCGCAATTAAGGAATTGTAAGAAATCGCTATTTTTATAGCGATTTCTTGATGCATTGCATTTTGCAATTCCTTACTTGCGATTCCTTATTTTTCGCAATTAAGGAATCGCAAAATGCAATATTGATGCATGTGCCTGTATGTGATTTAGGATTGCCACAGCAGGCATACATCAATGTCCAGATCGAGGAACCATCTAAATTGTGTCAGTCAGGACTATAATGAGGGAGGTTCCTGCAGAACAATGAGAAGTCAGAATGAGCCAATGCAGTGTGGCCATGAGGTTCTTGCTAGCAATCGCAGTGAAAGTGAGCAACTGCAGGGCAAATATGAGTTGCATTCAAAAGAAAGAAGAAGCTAAGTGGTGGTGCGTGGCTACCATGTGGTTCGTGGAAACCGACGAGGTGTGAAATAATGGTGCTGGTTGTACACAGTGCAGTTCATACATCCCAAAGGAAAGATAATCATAGGCTGCAGGATAACAAATATGTCCATGTGGACAGTGGGAAGAGGTAGTGAGGTATTACTTGACTACCACGAAGAACCAAGGGGCCTGCAACTTACATAATTTAAAGACTGAGTATAGTCTAAGCATATCACGAGAGAGAGACCACGTGATGACAGACTGCCATGTGGTCTGTGGAGGCCACAAATAGTATTAAATAACAGGAGTGATGTCGTACTACAGGCAGAGTTGACTAAGTGAAAAATTGGTAATTAGGGATACCATCCATGAGGAATGGTTAACTAGAGTGACTATGATGATGCATTCATGTGATTTGGAGAGACAGCCTTCTGCCATCCCGGAGTTCACAGTCAACTGGCTGGTAATTTGCTACTCCTATTAGCGAATTCGCTATTCTTTTTTACTTTCATGCATTGCATTGAAGGAATCTCAATTTAGGGTTCCTTAAATGCAATCGCAATTTATGGAATCTCAATTTAGAAATTCCTTAAATTGCGATTTTTGCATTTGGGATGATGCATCCCAAATGCAAAAATACCGGGAGCAAAGGGGCAGATTCGGAGAATCTGCCCCTTTGCTCTCGGTATTTACTTTGATGCATATTCCTGCAAGTGCCTTAACTGAAAGAAGCACTTTTATTAAAACTGGACATACATGTTTAGATAGTTCTTAGGGGCCTTTTAAATTTCAACCATAACGTTGCTATAACATGTGTTTCCCTTAATGCGGGGCATAAGGGGTGAAATTAGTCCTGCAGTTGGTTTGGAAGTGAAATCTGGCCTTATCCCCATCGCTGCGGCGGTTATTTTTCCGCTGTGCGGCTTTTTTCTAAAAGCTGCGTTACATGACGAGCTCAGCTCGTCATCCGCACACGACCACCGTGGCTGATGATGAGCTGAGCTTGTCATCAGCAGCGAAGGGGTTAATCCAACAAGGTGCTTAAATAGTGAGAAGTGTCTGAAACTGTAAAAATGCTTCCAGTTGGCCAGTTTTGAGTCTATATTGGCAGAGTTGTTATTGATTGATTACTAAGGTTTTGTGCCATTGCTAAGGCATCCCTGATGAGGCTAAGTATAAGCCAAAATAAAAACACACTAATTGTAAATTGCAGCCAATCCCTTAAGACGTCCTCATTCATAACATTGATAAAAATGCAACACATGACTGTGAGAAAGTGGATTATTAGTCACAATTATTTTAGGTCCCGTAAAGGTTCCAGTAATCTAAACCTAAACTCAACCACTGCTAGCTATGGTACAGGACAGACAGGCTTCGATTAAGAAAATATTAATAACATTTAGAAGTACCAAAATAGTTAAAAAGTCAAACATGCAACACAATGATAATACCACTCACATTTATAAAAATTAACTATAATTGAAGGAATAAAATGACACCAAAATGACAAAATTCCAATAAAAGAACAAGAGATATAAATGTGATATTTTTTGGGATGATTCGCTAAAGATTTCCATCTTGAAGGGATTTGATCTTAAGCAATGTTTGAGAGATGAGACGTCTCTGAGTCCTCTTGACATCTTGGTGACCGAAAGGACAGTGAGATATATTCCATACACCATTTCTGAGACTGGAGCTTGAGGTATTGCCGGTTTCTGTAGTAAGGACTGAATCACCTTGGAGAATACTATTTTCTTAGTGAGACCTCATGGTGTCTATACCTCTAAACCCAGAAGAAGACATGAAATCAATTTATGTCCTGTTCTGATCTCTTGAGGAACCCAGGCATCTGAAGTAGATTCCTATGAGCTTGTTATGAAAGGCTGAATTCATCCTCCTGCTGCTACCTCATGGCCCTCCTTGACATATTCAAGACCATTTCTGGAGAAGTCTGTTCCTGTTTCTTAGGTTAGCTTTCACTATCGCTTTTTCCCCACAGTAAGTATTGTTCAGCCTGAATGAGAAAGAATGTTCCTCGTCTTTAAAAAGTTCATCATGGAATTTCACTTCAAAGAGGCATCTCCCCAGACATCTCTCCACAAATCACAAACAGTCAAATGGTTGACTTCTGGGCTTCATTTGATTACCAGCCTTTCAAAAGACACATATGTTAATCAGTAAGAGAAGCTCAACTATCTAGGGCTGACTTTAGAAAGAAGTTTAACCCATGTCCTAGAATTGGAAGAATGCCTCGTATGGAATGAGGACGAGCAACCCACATATTGTTTTTAGGTCTCGCACCTGGCGATTACAGCACGAAGCGATGTCTCGTTCTTTGAGTATTGCCTAATTGGCCTAGATATTCAATAGTCATGAATGAAGAAATGGCAACATTAGCTTTTAGTTGTTCTGAAATAAAAAACTTTTGTTGCACTGGGATAAAAATTGCTCTGATTGGCATCTTCTCTTTGGATTTGTCAAGATGAAAGTTTGTGAGTGAGTCTCTCCTCTGCCCCACTGAAACATCCATATGTGAAGGCTCACTGCTCCCCACTGATATGATAGCTACCACCAGAAAGGAAGTATGTGGTCAGCTGTCAACGCCCTTTCTAAGAGCCCTAAATCATATTGTCACATGAGATAGATAAGAAACATGTTGGAAGACCTGCATCTACATGAAACCTTCAGTAGGCCAATGATTCTAAACTTCCTAACTTGATGCATACAGGATCACGTCCATATCTCCCTATTTTCAAGAGTATCTTGAAGGCCTTCCTTTTCCACAAGGAGGAAAAGATTATGTTCAAGCCAGGCAGGGGTCCTTGGTCAGTCAGTCAGTCAGTCAGTCAGGCAAAATTCCGTTATTCGATAACTTAATATAAAAAAAAATGGTACAATCAAAATAACAAATAAATACTCAATTAAAAAGACTTGATTATATATATAAAATACATATTAAACATTTCATTTTAGACAATTTGGCATAATTTTGACACATACATAAATATAGTATTAAAACATTTAAAAAGAGACTACCATAAGATTGTGCTTGACCATAAAACCAATTTACCCAAGAAAATAAAATATTCTAATCAGGGACACTTAAGGTTGGTGCTGGAATATTGTACTTTTTCCTAATGCGAATAGCAGCAACCAGGAAATTTGCAACATTGAACATTATTCGGGGTGAATTTAGTCGCTGTAGGTACACAAGTGCTGGCCCAACTTGTGTAAATCCAGCCTCCCTCAGTATTGGGAATAAAAACTTCCTTCTACATTCCAGAAAGTAGTTGCAAAACATAAACAAGCATTTACAATGCATTTACAATTTCACTCTGCACACTCCCTAGTCACTCTGCACACTCCCTACTCTGCACACTCCCTACTCTGCACACTCCCTACTCTGCACTCTCCCTACTCTGCACACTCCCTACTCTGCACACTCCCTACTCTGCACACTCCCTACTCTGCACACTCCCTACTCTGCACACTCCCTACTCTGCACACTCCCTACTCTGAACACGCATCTCCTTGCACAGTGACCTCAGGGCGCTACAGCATTGGGACGGGAGAGGGAAACACTCCTTTCACAATGACCTCAAGGCGCTGGACTAAGGAGACTGCACTAGGACAAAAGCCGCCTCAAGGGATCGCTACTGCTTGACCTTGTGCAATATCCTCGGGGACGGGAATGGACAGCGGGAGGGGGGGCGGGAACGGGCACACGGACTGCGGGATGGAGTATCGGGCACACGGACAGCGGGTGGGGGGGCAGGGAAGACAGGACAGCAAGCCGTCTTAGAGGATCACTACTGCTTGTCCTGGCAATGCTCAAGGCATTGAAGCATTAGAGGCATTCCTAAGACACAAGCCGCCTCAGAGAATCGCTACTGCTTCTCCTTGCACAGTGACCTCAGGGCGCTACAGCATTGGGACGGGAGAGGGAAACACTCTCTTAAGAGGATCGATACTGTTTGTCCTTTCACAATGACCTCAAGGCGCTGGACTAAGGAGACTGCACTAAGACACAAGCCGCCTCAGGGGATCGCTACTGCTTGACCTTGTGCAATATCCTCGGGGGGGGCGGGAACGGACAGCGGGGGTATGATTAGGGATGGACAATGCAAGCCCAAGCATAGACATGGCTCACCATACATCCACTGCAATAAGCAAGCTGATTAAGTGCCTAGACACCGCCGGGTATTTGTTGCGCTATACAAATTTTCTCTAGCATGGGTCACAGCATCACTTTCTTGCTTCGCCAACCTCTAGACAAAGACAAACAAGAAGAGGCACTAAGACCGTTCTGGGTGGTCAGAAACAAATTATCAGTCACCGACAACTGTCTGTTCAGGGGCACGAGGTTGGTTCCACCTGAGATCTTAGGAAACCGCCTAGTCAACCTGGCCCACGAAGGGCACTTGGGGATTACCAAAACTAAGCAAAGGTTGCATGCAGACTACTGGTGGCCCAGTATGGACACTGAGATGGAGAGGTAAGTAAGAAACTGCATACCATGCTCTACCAGTGACAAGATTCTAAAACACCACACACCTCCAATGCAGTGCAGGCCACTCCCTGTAGGTCCATGGGTGGACGTGGTGTTAGACATAGTGGGTTCACTAACTGGTGAACATAGGACACCATACATCGTGGTGCTTGTAGATCTGTACTCAAGGTGGCCGGAAGTAAAATTTGTGTCGGAGGTAACAACTAAGGTGGCAATTGATTTCTTACAAGAAGTGTTCCTCAGGGAAGGGTTGCCTGGTACCTTATTAACTGACAATGGTGTGCAACTCTGCTCTAAAGAAATGCAAGATTTCCTAGAAAGCACTGGGATTGCACACAAGAAGTGTGCGCTATATCACCCTGAGACTAATGGGATGGTCGAACGATTTAATAAAACCATCAAGGAAGTGATCCAGCTAGCAAGGGCTAGTGGGTTGAGTTGGAAAGATGAGGTAGTGAAACGCTTGGAGGCCTACAGACTCACCCCTCACCAAACCACAGGCGTCACCCCTTTTGAACTATGGAGAGCGAGAAGACCAAACTCAAGGCTAGTACCACGGTGGATGGGGTGGCACAAAGGTTGGACGGGTCACTGTAGGAACCAGGTTTGATAAACTGCACTCAGTTAAAGAGATTAAGTTTAAAGTTGGTGATGTGGTCAAGATTAAAGCACCCACAGGCAGAGCAAATTGGTTCTCTAGACCCACAAAGATTGTGAAAATATTTAATAATGCTGTAAAAACACAAGAAGGAAAGATTTGGAGAGGGTGGTGAGGTACACCGCTCCCACAGCACATGATGACAACAGAACAAGGAGCAAGTGTGAATCACACTCTAAGGGAGACCCATCCGAGCCGAGCGGTTCGGGACGGGCCAACCTTACTCGTAGGTCGAGCTGCAGGGAGGTTATCCGCCCTAAGTATTTGGAGCATTATGTCACCAAGTGAAGTACACCTTGTTGTTTCTGTGTAACTTTATCCGGTCAACAAGTGAGTTACACTTTGTTGGTTATGCTCTGTATATCTTTATTCTCAATTTTGTAGGGAGGGGGATGGGTGGTATCCTCCGCCCTAGGGAGAACCTTTACCCTCTTCCCCACCCCCTGTTAGGCTGGCACTTGGTTGACATCACCGTGACATCATTTAGAATGTCACAGCGGTGAACGTTTGGAGGAGAGCGCACTGTGTGAGAGGAACGATCTTACTGCGGCCAGCTGTGTCTGGAGTCTTCTTCCTGGAAACCTTCACCTTAATAAAAAGACTCTTGTTGCGCCAACCTGGTCTCCTGTGTCCTGATTGAGGTTGGATTTCTCACTGTGGTTATCCTTTTTTTAAAAAAAAAGATTGGAAGCATGATAAACCTCAGCTATTGGAGAATATCAATTATTGAAGTTGTGCATGGAATACTATGAACTTGTGCTAAATTATCATGTATAACATTTAATACCATTTTCAAATGAGTGTCGAACCATTGCAATTATTTATTACAAACCACTTTAAAATGCTTTAGCATGCATGGCACTGAATTAAATATGGCGGGGCACTTTAATGTGGCATGAATGTGCGAAACACTTTTATAATAGCCGAAAAAGAGGTGTGCGCATAGCATCGTAGGTCGATATGCAGTATTTTCTAGTTTTTACAGCATGTAGGCCCCCAATTAAGGACGGCGGCGGCATGTTCTGCATACAACATTGTGAGGTGAAGCACAATGTCACAAATCTAGGCTGCGTGTGGGGAGCTCGCATTGAAAGCCATAAATACCTCGCTCAAAAGTTCAGCGCACGAGGAATGCCTCGAACCTTCGTTAGAGAAAAGTGCTTTAATTACAGTACCTTTTTCTGGCATATTTGAACACTGTTGAGAGCCCCAGGGTCTTGGAGGCAATAGATTAACACTGCCTTAGGCACTCTACTAAGAACAGACCTGCAGGGGATTCTCCGACTGGTATTAATAAAACCGGGTACAGGAATCACACATGGATCTCTCACTCATCCTGGTGTGTTAACAACTTGTTGCCAATATGAAGTCGGAGATCACCAGGTAAGAGTTTATTCAAGTTACAGCATATAGCAGGACTTATCAATACATGCTGCAACCACCACATCCCAGTTCAACAGCCTTTATTAAGCTTCTTTATTCCCTTAACATTCCTTAACTATGTTAACACACAACACTCCATAGTTGAGTCCCAACACTCCTCTATTCTTAAGATCTTACCTTATATGGCATTGTCTTCCTTTTGGGAGTACTTGCTCTTACTAACCCGACACTCACACCTCACCAACTGAAACTAAAGAAAATTCTGCTTAGCTGTCTCTTACCACAAAATCACTGCCTTAAGGAAAACAGAAGGTACCATAACATTCTCAATGGTTGAACAGTGTGTGCCATTTACATAGGATCGAAACTGCCCAGCTTCATTAAGGCAAAATTAAATCTTTTAACTGATTTGGTCAATCTACGAGGTTATTTGTACAGACGTCAGTTCACACCTAATCTTTATACCCTAACGTAAATGTAAACCACCTTAATCAAACCGAAACCTAGATTTTAACCGTAGATCATATTTATCAGAGTCTGACATTTCGTTCCCTATGTGTCATTTTTTCCTACAAGTCACAGTTCATACGTTATACATCACTGCTCATAATTATATTCAAAAATACTTAACGTAAAGTACTAAGCACGTAGCAATAAAACAGGAGAACTGGCACTAGTTTTTTAGTCAATGGCGTTCTCATTTGTAAATTGTTTATACTGTTACCATTTTAAAAGCAAAAATATTGTCAATAGTAGTAAACAAATAAATAAAACCGTGTCTTTTAAAGCCGCCCAGAGATGTTCCGTAACGTTGCTATCGAAAGTGAAGAAAGCATCATAGGGGGCCAGATCGTTATTCTCCTATATAGTTTAAGTATTCTCCTGCGAGGTTGAAAATCTGTAAAACTCGAACTCACTGGTAAGCTTAAGGGCGCTGGAATGGACTGCTATGTGTAATTGCATGGCAATTGGCTTAGCGACGTAACAAGTCTTAAAAAAAAAAGACATTCATTTCAATCTATCGCAACTGTATGTCAGTCAGAGAGGCCACCTCGTAACAATTGTAAGAATCACACATCATCACAATAACTTTTAGACAGATTTGGGGACTGTGCAGTTTGACCACTTCCTTTAACTTTGTAGTTTAATCCTCACTGATGCATTACATTTCAGACTTATTTTGACTTAGCTAACCTATGGGCCAAAATAATGGAACTACTAGCAACATGTAAAGCAATGAGCGCTGCTGGGTAGCAGAGCACCTCATGCTACAGTGAGCTCGACTAATTTCTCGCTGGATTGCCATACGACTCCAAAGCGTACTAGTAGCGGCGCCGGTAGTAGATACAAGGGGCCCAACCCACGTGAAGGGCCTTATGTCGGACCGCAGGCTGAGCAGCGCACTCACCCGGAACTTCTCTGGATGGGTCCTGGAGGAAGACATGGCCTCGGTGCGCCCGGGCTCCCGCGCGCTTTTCCCCAACGCCTGCCCTGGCGTAGATACAAACACTCAGCGCCAGCACGCCGCCAAAAAAGACATAGGACAACCGACAGGCAGACTCTTTTACAGTCCCTGTCAGAGAACCAACCACCAGACACTGGAGCGCGCGCATCGCAACTCAAAAGCTGAGTCTACGTGCATCCATGTTAGGAGTAGCAAAGTTATTACGGGGCGATTAAAGGGCGTGGCCAGTCTGCACCTCCTTGTTGTATTTATTAATTTATTTAGTGCAATTTTATATAGTGCGGACTTTACCCAAAGGTGTCAGAGTTCTTCACAATAGAACCAAGTACGTTACATGAGGAAATGTACATACTTACACCCACGTTACAGATACAAACGAGATAGATGAAAAAGTAAAATAAAAAATAGGTGGAATGACGTCACAGGGGTGTCCCGGGCTGGCAGCCAATCACAGCGCGGCCCGGGACAAAGGGGCGGGGCTTAAAAAAAGCCCGAGAAACGCCCCCGAATCGCGTTTTCCCGAGAAAGCGTGATTGACAGCCTCTGTCTCCCAATGGCTAGCCTCCATTTATGGAGCTAGCCAATTGGAAACAGAGGCGGTCTGAACATCCCTACTGAAAACAAAAGTTTTCAAACTGGGAGGGGCACTTCGTGCCCCTCGCCAGGTCGAAACCTAAAAAGTGTAATGTATCCTGGTTTGAGAAATTATCACATTTGCAGGGGTCTGTCTGTTCTGGGGAACACCAAGTTCGAAAGGAACCCAAAGAGTAGTGTATCAGGTTGAACCGAAATCTGATCAAGAGGTACCGATGGTATGGGATGTTCACTGTAATCAGATAGGGTTCAGGGCCTGGACAACTAACCAGGGCATAGTTGGCTCTTGCGATTGGTTTCACCAGTTCGATCTCCTCTCGCTCTGGTCTATATACAGAATTCCTATAGTCCTCATCTTGATCAGAGATAGGAAACAACAGTTGGATGCTCAAAATGGTATCCTGTTTATCATGCTTAGCTATGGGTGGGTAGTTCTTTTTTCACTGCATCCCTTGATTAATTTCCTCTATTGAAGCGGTGTTGACCTCAAAAGTGATTAGAGGAATGAGAAGAGGGACTTGAAAGTCAAAAAACAGTAACAGCTTTGTGTAAATCAGAATTATTGATCTATAACATACTTCATCATAATTCAAAATAAATAAATGATGATAATTTTAGCAAGAGGACATCTGAGGTAATGGAGCCATTCATATGTTTAAAAAAAGTAGAAATTAATAGAGGAATAGTGACCAAACCTACTGAAAAATATGAAGTTAATGCGGTGTGTTACAATAGTTGGGAATGTCTGTATTTTTCGAGGATTGTAAGGACACTGAGAACCTACCCGCTGCCGTGAGGGGAACGGCTCAACAGGCTACCTTGGGGCTGCTACCACTCGCGCTGCACAAGTGTCATCAACGCCGCCG
Organism: Lissotriton vulgaris; assembly: GCF_964263255.1. Lineage (NCBI taxonomy): Eukaryota > Metazoa > Chordata > Amphibia > Caudata > Salamandridae > Lissotriton > Lissotriton vulgaris. The sequence goes on along the minus strand of NC_141694.1, from coordinate 1,382,518,318 downwards.
GGACTCCATTTCCCAGGTGCCCCGGCGGTAGTGGCGCGTGTGACAATTGCAGAGCGCCCGGAGGCGCGTTAAAAGAGAGCAGCGTCGAGCCCTCTCTGGGAGCATTTTTCGAGGATTGTGAGGACACTGAGAACCTACCCGCTGCCGTGAGGGAAACGGCTCAACAGGCTACCTTGGGGCTGCTACCACTCGTGCTGCACAAGTGTCATCGATGCCGCCGGGACTCCATTTCCCAGGTGCCCCGGCGGTAGTGGCACGTGTGACGATTGCAGAGCGCCCGGAGGCGCGTTAAAAGAGAGGAGCGTCGAGTCCTCTCTGGGAGCATTTTTCGAGGATTGTAAGGACACTGAGAACCTACCCGCTGCCGTGAGGGGAACGGCTCAACAGGCTACCTTGGGGCTGCTACCACTCGCGCTGCACAAGTGTCATCGACGACGCTGGGACTCCATTTCCCAGGTGCCCTGGCGGTAGTGGCGCGTGTGACGATTGCAGAGCGCCCGGAGGCGCGTTAAAAGAGAGGAGCGTCTCTCGTCCCGCGAGTCGCGCGCGGGAGCGCCCGGACAAAGCCCTGGCAAAGGGCGGGCCCTCAGAGGCACGACGAGGCCGGGCTGGGCCTATACTCTAACGTGTTGCACAGGATTGCTTGTGCATATTTTTTGTTCGCCTATTTGCCATGGCTGAGACATTTGATAAACCCCCACCTGGAGGTGTAGTTGGGAATACCAAGGGTACATTAGACAATTATTTTTTAAAGGCTGTCACTGATCCAGATAGGGAGAGTGCTTTGGCCGAACGTCGGGCGGAGTGGCGTCGCTCCATTGAATGCCTGAAAAGTAGACCTCTCTTGGATAGTTTGCCCTGTACTACTCCATCTGGTGCTATTATCCATACTGAAAACGAGGACATTCTATCTACTGACAATGTCCCAATACTCTTGCGTGACACGCCTCCCCCGCTTGATTCTCCCAACACTTCATCCACGAATATTGTATCCCTTCCTGGCGACTCCATTGTAGGTACAGATGTGATAGTCGAGCTGCCTGTACCTATATCTGAGACCGCTAGGAAAAAAAAGGTTAGGAAACCAGCCATGCCTAAAGTTTATGGCCTGCCACCTAACAAGAGAAGGAAAAGGGGTGGTGAGCCGCACAGAAGTAAGATTCACCACTCTGACTTTGGCAAAGCGAATGCAATATCCACATCTACCTTAAAGGCCACTGCACCAAATGCCCAAACCTCAATGGCTCCTACGAACACAGTATTAACCTTAAAATCACCCGGATTGACTGTCTCAACTTCACCAGGTCTAACTACTTCTCTATATTGTCCGTCCAAGGAAGCAGTGTCTGCGGTTCATCTTGAAAGTTTTGAACACCTAATCAGGTCTTTTGTTTTACCCATAATAGAGAGGCTGAAGAGGGTGGAACAAAGGCTGGGAGACCTAGAACTGGCCATTAGCAATAATGTTGGATCATCCAAGGGTCCTGTAAGGCTAGCCCCACCCCCCGTAACAGTATTGCCATCTCCCACGCCGTGCTGTTGAGATGGGCAAAATAAAATTAGTAAGCCTACAAATTCAAAAAAACAGAGGGCAATACCCCCTAAACAGGTCCAACAAACACTACCACACACAGCCAGCAAAGTCCCAAAGGCATTGAATAAATCTCTCACGGGAAATAAGCAAGAGGAGAGGGGAACTGCTAGTCCAGCTAGGACAGAGAAGTACAGAGGGCGTCAAGTTGAATTACCCCCTGAAGCGGTTCCGTTTGTGGTTGTCCTCACGGGTGTTCCAACATTGGAGGAATGGTAGGAGGGAAGGGTTTTTCCAGTTAAAAAACAAAACCATGCATTGGCTTAACCAAAACCGACCCCTTCCCTTTAATATTATTGGAGAGATTCTGCATGTTCGGTGACTTCCCTGGTTGGGAAGCAGAGTGAAAAACATAAAGGAGGATCTAATTGTTATCAACTTTAGAGATCCGGGGCTGTTAGATATATTTTAAACTGAACTCCAGGGAACATTGGTAACTCCATTGTTCCCTGTGATCTGACTTATTTTTACCCGAGACCTCTAGTGAACCCTGTATTCCATCCCGGGGTACTAGCATGCCCGCAGATTAAACCATCTATACCATTTAATAACCGGTATATGATGCAGGCATCTAACCCCATGACCGCTGAAAATGTATTTGGGTGGGAAACTGTACCTTTCAGGTGCCATAGAAATGGAAATAAGAGGATGGACCACTTTGTAGGAAATGGGAGGATGGACCATCTGTTACCCTTCACCCCGCTGGAAGTCGCAAACAGGTTTGATGCTTTTTCAGGCTTTGACGATTGCGATTGACAAACGGGACTTCCCACTAATAAGCTATCTGCAAATGTGAACCAAAATGTAAATGCCATACTTAGCCCTTTATTGCAAGTCCTGACATCAGAACAAACTACCCAACCCACCATTGTCATCTCTCCTGATGACCAACCCCCACTGAACTGCGAACCTGAGCTGGGGTCAGCTTTTAGCACCTTCACTATTAATGATCTTTCTGGTACATTGGACTGTGAACCAACTAAGCAAGATTTGTCGGTTGCCCAAGTCAAAATCCTTTCTTAGAATGTGGCGGGTCTTAAGAATAAACTGCCCATCCCAGAGTGGGGCTCCTTTATGGCCTCACATGATATTTGCATGTTGCAGGAAACCTGGGCCTTAAAAGAAAGTAGGGTTCAGGGCTTTGCAACGTACGACATCCTGGCAAGCATGGGTGGGAGGGGTAGGCCGTCGGGTGGGCTCTCTATATGGGTTGGCACACATCTTGGTGCTAAGGCATCTCAAATTCCAATCAATTCAATGGACGTGCAGTGCGTGTTGTTGAGTATGTTAAATGGGCCGGACATTGCCTTGATCAATGTATACTCAAGGCCAGTTAGGCGGGGTGTCGAGTCAGAGGTTATTGAAACATTGTTAACCATCATCCAATCGATTGATCCATCCACCGTGTTAATCCTGGGTGGAGACTGTAATTGTCACTTTGAGCCACTCATGGATCCGAATTTGAGCAATCCAGATGAGGTTGACTTGCTGTGGGCTATTCCTGACCCATTGATTACCCGAGTGAAGGCATGGACCCCTCTGGTTCTACAATTGCAGTCATTCTCGTTAGCGACATCATTGCGAGCCTGTAATGGGAGGGTGGAGCCTGACAGACCAGGGAAAAACACTTTTAATCGATTAAAAATCAGTACCTCAGTAATCGATTATATCTTCATCGAGGAGAGGCATTGGGACAGGCTGCATGAGTTTAGGGTCATTTAAAGATCTGACAGTGATCATAATGCTTTGGTCCTGTCACTTAAACCGGGGAGCTTTGGGTTGAAATGCCAAACTCCGGCTGAAGATTTCACCATTATGCCTTTAATAATAACAAACTGTAGGCGCAGGGTTAAATGGCCAGATCTTCAGATGTCCGCTAGTAAACTAGCCGAATTATATGAGTCTGCTATCCCATTCATTGAAGACATGGGGAAATCCGGCCACCTAGGCAGGGCATCTGAAATACACATTCAACTGGTTGCCGCACTCAAGGACATTCTGTATCCGGTGAGAAAGCCAAAACACCCTCGAACAATAATACTTAGATGGTATAATGCCTCCTGTAGGAAGGCCAAAAAGGCCCTTCTTATAGCAATAAAAACCAACAACAGGGAGGAAATTTGGGCCCATCGCATCATGAACAAAAAGGCAATTTGTGACGCCAAGAAGGAATGGGAGGCCTCTACGTGGGAGGAATTGGGAGCCGCGCTTAGTGCCAATGACTTTAAATCATTCTGGTCCATGGTTGCAACAAGACTTAGTGGGCATACCCCTGCACTTGCTCCGAATATTGCCCCTTCAATCTGGGAAAGCCATTTCTGTGATCTTTATGGCATCCCTGAGCCTGATGAAAAGCCTGTTACTGTCTGCGAACCTCAGCAGTTTGTAAGTATTAGTGGGACTGAGCAGGGACGGTTAACCACAGTTCCCTTATGCCCCGCCCCAGTTGAATTTTTCACCCTTGCTGAGGTAGAGACAGCTATAGGCAAATTGTTTCCTAATAAAGCACCAGGTTTGGACAAATTGCCAGGGTATTTGTTTAGGACGCAACCGAAAATCTGGGCCCCCTACTTGGTTGTTCTGTTTAATGGTATTCTACAGGGAGATGACCTGCCACCTACCTGGTTAGGGGCTGAAATTGTGCCTATCTTAAAAAAGGGTTGTCCATAAACCCCTTCTAATTATAGGCCGATCAGCCTAATTGACACTTCTCAAAAGTTGATCGGGAGGGTCATCCTTGATTGGATTTTAGGGTGGATTGAGGATAATGGGATATTGTCTATACTCCAGGCAGGCTTTAGGTCAGGCACCTCCACTCTAGATCAAATATTTCGCCTGCAGGTCCTATACTGGAAGACAGCCAAAGTGGAGGTTGGCAGCCTCTACCTTGTGTTCGTGGACCTGCGGGCAGCTTTTGATCTAGTTCCACGGAAAAAATTGTGGAGAGTACTAGCAGACTTGGGCCTCCCGCCCTATTTGTTAGCCATTCTTTCCAGGCTTCATGAAAATAACTTTGCCCATGTGAGGTGTGGCACGCTTGGCGAACTCACAGATCAATTTCCTGTTTAAAAAGGAGTTCGCCAAGGGTGCGTATTGGCGCCAACGCTATTCAGCCTTTATATAAATTGCCTTGTGAAACACCTGAATGGTGTGGAAAATAATGATGCCCCTAAATTATCCACAAGTAGAGTGCCCGCTCTGATGTTCACAGACGACACCTTGTTGTTGTCTAGAACATCATCGGGCATTCAGAGAATACTTGATGGTTTTGTGGAGTTCTGCGACCTTCGGGGGCTGGAAATCAATTTAGGTAAAACTAAATTTATGATTTTTAACCCTCCCAAGCGCGAACGCCCAAATCCTATTTTACATGGTACCCCCCTTGAAAGGGTGAAAACATTTGTTTATTTGGGTGTCACGTTAACTGAGAATTTTAGTTGGAATTTGCAGATCGCTAAATCCATACTCAAGTTATCCCAGCTAGAGGGGGGCATAAGCAAGGTTCTAGGGCATCTACTTTCAGGCCGACGTCCCCAGCCCTAGAGATATATTGCCGTCAGGCTAGGCCGGCAGTGACCTATGGGGCTGAACTTTGGGGGCACAAGCAGATAACGAATCTTAAAAGGGTGGAACAGTCTTTCGTTAGTAATTTAGTTGGGTTACCACCTAGCACGCCATTGATCCCTCTCAGATTTGACCTTGGCATGCTGCCAATAGAAGAGATCACTAGTGCTAGACCAATTATGTACTGGAAAAGGTTGTGGTCAGTCCCTGAACTGGATGCGTACAGAGGGGAATTTTCTGAGATGTTGCCTCTTCTTAAAAACAAAAAGATCCCTTGGCTCCAGCATATTAGTGCTGTTAGTACCCGTTTAGGTTTTCCTGAACTGTGGGAAACTCCTGAGATATTCTGCCTCGGGATATCCAAGAATGAACTTCTTTCTCAGATACGTATCTCAAATTATCAAATATTAATGAGCTCTGCATCACTGGGTAAGCTGACATCTGAATTCCTCCTAGTTAAACCAGAACCTAAAGTCGAGGAATTTATGGACTCAATCGAACCCCCAGTTGCCCGAAAGCTGTACCTACAGCTAAGGCACGCAATCTTCCAGTTAGGTCTTTTACATCTAAATGGTCAAATCCTAACAATGAAGTTTGCCCAGCCTGCAGCTTTAAAACTGAGAATGTAACCCATGTACTGTTTTTCTGCCCAGCCTATTCTGCAATTAGAAAACGCTGGCTAACACCCATTTGTAAGAACTTGGGACTTTTGCACTTTACACAGGCTTGTAGGATACTGACATATGATACATATCCACCCATTGTGTTTGCAGTCTCTCGTTATTTATTTAATATGTGGCGTAGGAGATATAGGGCCAGATGTATCAAGGCTTTTGCGACTCGCAAAGGCTGAAATTCGCAGAATTTCGGCCTTTGCGACTCGCAAACGGCCGTTTTGCGATTTTTGATATGTAAGAAAAAATCGCAATTTAAGGAATCGCAATTATTTGCGATTCCTTATTTTGCCATAGCATTTAAGGAATTGCAAATTTTGCGATTCCTTAAATGATATGTATGACACATTTTTGGTTTGTGAATTTGTGTTAAAAAATCGCATTTTACCATCAACTTGTAGTTGGTGGTAATTTGCGATTTCTTTTAAAAATGCCCTAATTGGCATTTGTAAGGGTGGCATGTGACACTCATACATGCCCATAGGGCATGTATGTGTGCCACATGCACACACATGTAGATTTGAGGGGTGCAGCAGGGTGTCTTTGAGACACCCCTGCACCCTTGAAATAATTCTCAAATTGCGATTAGCAAATTGCGAATTCGCAATTTGAGAATTATTGCACTATCATTCCAATGGGCCTCCTGGCCCATAGGAATGCATTGAAAATTATTATTTATTTGCGAATTCGCAAAATGCGAAATCACAAATAAAGAATAATAAGGAATCACAAAAAATTTGCGATTTTGTACATACATACCGTTTTGCTAATTCTAAATAGCGATTCGCAAAAAATCGCTACTTAGGATTCGCAAAACGGTATCTTGATACATCTGGCCCATACCTTTTTAACTTGATTGTTGTATTCACAATTTTGCTTAATGTCTTGTATCATGATAACTCTTAGTTTAATTCTCTTTTTAACATTTTATAATTATTTATTGTTTTACTGTCCCTGCTGATGTATTTTATATGCACTTTTTATGGTCTTTTGACCGAAATAAAAGTTATCAACAACAATGTCTTATATTGATACAACTCTACTAAGTTACAGTTGTGGTATCCTGTGATATATTGGTTGGAAAAAACCGATAACTCCTAAATATGGTTTTCCATGGGTGGGTAAGAGTACACTTTTCTCTTCCAGTGATAAGGTTGGGCTTTATGTATGCTACTCATGGGTGACCATCTGCATGAAAATCGCGGTCCATGCAATTTGTGAAATAATTTTTGTTGTACACGCCGCAGCCAGACTCGTCCTCGCACACCGCGCCACAAGCACATGACCCAACACCTACGAGGCCTCCACTGGCTCCCTGCCGAAAAGAGGATCACCTCCAAACTCCTCACTCACGTCTACAAATCCCTGAACAACGTTGGACTCAAATACCTCAACAAGAGATGATCCTTCCATGTACTGAAGAGGAACCTCCGCTCTGCCGACCTCCGTATCCACAGAAACAGAACCTGCAGGAGAGCTTGCTCCTACATCGCAAAAAAATCCCGGAACGAGCTCCCCGTGAACAACAAACACTCCCGACCCTGCATACATTCAGGAGAGACCTCAAGACCTGGCTCTTCGACTGACCCTGAGCCGCTGCCCCCCCTCGCAACGCAATGAGACCCTCACGGGTGAGTAGTGTGGTTTATAAACCCATGATTGATTGATTGATTGAATTCCCATTTTCACAATCATGAGAATAACTGATCCTGCATAACTTACAACTGGCTACTGTTTAATGTATAATAAGTTGCACAGTAAAGTTTTCTCGAATTGCATATGCAAAACACATCCAGGATTGCTACATAATTCCTGCAATTTCTGATTAAACTGCTAGCGAATAGTCAATGAGCTGTGCAATTTATTTTTGCCTTCTTTGTATGAGTATGCTTCTGAATTGTCCATATGTACACATTTATATATTTTCTGTTTCGAGGTGATTGTTTCTGATACATCACTAGATGCTGAATGATTATGTCTCCTCCATATGTGTTTTTTTTATTATTGAGCTAAAAAAAGCTGGAAATGTCTGAAAAATTGCACAGGCCCAAAATATTTACTCCTGCCAACATGCCTTCAATGCGTTCTACCTGTCTGTGCACATTGGGACATATTTATCAACACTGTTGCAATACTGCGCAATGCAGTGTTGTGTCAGAAAAATCTGTGCTGTGTTGCAGCATTTCATTGTCCCCTGGATTAGCTGTATTTATGTTACGCCACACCATGGCACAAGTACCACAGATGCATCATGAATTTAATGGGGTCGGGAATGGTGATAGGTGCCATAAAGCAATTGCACCCTGCATGACGCGAAAGTAATTTGCGTGTCGTAAAGCACCCCTATGTGACAAAAATCAGCAGTGCATCATGCAAGAGTGCTTTTCATTGTGGGAGCGTTTGAAAAAGTGATGCAATCCACACAGCAATACTCCACAATACTGCAAAGAATGGAAGGAGCTACAGGGAACCGCGAGGGTGCCAACCCCAACACAAAAGGCTCCACAGCAGCCCCGTGGAAGAGGAAGAGGAAGTCTAACTTTAGTGAAGAGGAGAATATTATACTAATAAATGAAGTGACAAAAAATGAGCATCTACTGTTTGTCACCTCAAATTTGCAATTAGGGAGAAAGGAGGCCATTTGGCAAACAATAGTGGATGACGTCAACGGTCAAGCCCAAACAAAGAGGACCATCCTGGAGTGCAAGAAGAAGTGGTATGATTACAAGTACAGGACCAAATAAAAACTGACCAAGAACCTTAAGTCAGTCATGAGGACCAGAGGAGGACCTGATATCCAAGAGGAATTGTATCCGTTGGAGGAGCAGCTGGCATCCCTCATCCCACCAGCATTGACAGCTAGAGTGGAAGGGCAGGACAGTACTGAAGTAGAAGACCAGCAAGAACTACAGGGTGAGTAAAAACAATGGACCATATATTGGACAATGCAGCAACACACTTTGCTGTGCTGTGTGTGCTGTGCTGCACTTCATGAAAGGGAAAGGGCAGGAATGCCTCACATGTTAACTCATCCTTCATATTACTGTTGCTTTCTTGGGCAATGCCAAGTTTTCCATCCCGTCCAGTCCTGTCAAGGCACCCAGATCCATGGGTGATGTGCTGCCCCAGTCAAGGTATTTCCATACCATACCGGGCCTTGCTGTGTCATTAAACCCTTCACAAAACAGGACTAGAAGTTGCAGAATACAAAGTAGAAAATTAGTACTGGAGCCACACATCATACATAGAACGTGGAAACTTGGTAAATATGCTAGTGCCAATGCAGGCCCCATGGCACCATGATGAAACTGTGCTTGTGTTGGGGCTAGGCTTCCAAAAGTGTACTGTAATGTTAAATCAGTTGATCAGGCTTTGTAGAGGGTCAATGTGTCACCCAAGAGGGACTTCATGTGCTGAGTTTGTGTGTGCACTGGAAGTAGTATCACTCAAAGAAAAGATGTACAGTTTCTAGCACAAATCCATATTTGAGGTGGCTGACTTGATGTGCTGTGTTGCAGCCTGCCTTGTATGAGAAAACCCTATCTCCTGTCTTGCACATATGGATATTGGGTGTGGGTGACTGTAAGTGATCCAGTGTGTCTGAATGGGAAGGCAATGTGTATTTTTCTGAGGTGACGTGAGATGTGAGTTTTGTTAGGATATGAATTTAACCTAAATAAATGAAAAGACAAGAGGCATTTGTAAAAACAGGAACAAGTTGGTTTAATTAAATGCTGTGGCTGGGAGAGCCTCGACAGAGTGCATATGCTCAAAGTCTTTCGGTATACAACGTTTTGGATGTTGTTTTATACAGTTCAAGAGGTACAATAAAGCAATCAAAAAAGCATCTTAGTTGAAAATCATCAAGTGCAGGCATCTGATAACAGATGGCTCTCAACCTTGGGGAGAGCAAGGTGGGCCAGTGTGTATGTGCCCAGATGTCTGACCTGAAGAGTGCATGATCACTATGTGTGGTGTGCATCTCATGCCCTGATTGGTTCAGTGTTTCTATCTCCATGTGGTATCTTGCTTTGTGGTATTATTGGGGAATGCAAGCCCTTGGCAAAACGCGCTTTATTGGGGCCAATTTCCTCAGACCTGTTTGTGGTGCAACTATCTATCCGTGGGATTGGCAGGGTTTCCAAGGGTGAGTGTTTGCCTTTCGGTTAAGAGAAACCCCACCTGTGACCTGGTATTTGATAGACATGGGTGTAGGTTATAGGGCTCGTCTAACTACATATCTCTGACTCTGGGTTGATGGGGAGGTCACTTTGGGTGAATCCAACAGCAATGATGTGAGTTCATTAGAACTCATAAAAGTAATATGGCAGTCACTGGAATCACTTTTATCGACATCCTTAACATTGTGCATACAGTTGTCATGGCATACATTGACATTGTTTTTACTGGTATTTACACGATTATGTTTGATTAGGTCATAACATACATTGACAATGTTCTTGACAGAATCGTCATTTGTGCATGGATTATGACATACATTTATATCCTCATTGCCAGTTTTAGTGCTGCTGTATGAGTAAAGTTTATGTCATACATTGGCATTGCATTGATAGGTATTGGGATGGTCCTGCGGGCACAGGTTATGGCATACGTTGATATTGCCTTTATTGGTATTGCAATTGTCATGCCTGCACATATCATGGTATTCATTGACATTGTATTCACCCTTTCTAACAAGAGTGTCACAATGTAGGCTGAGTGGTAGTCTGGCAACGGTGTGTTGTATAGTTTTCCTCTTGTGTAGCAGGTGTGCAGAGATGCTGTAGAGGAGGGCATTGATGTGCTACAGTCTACATGCGATGAGTGCGTGAGGGACGGTATTACAGGAGTCAGGAGGGAGCTATATGAAGAAATGTCTGACCATGCAAACAATGTGAAAGCATGTAGTAGTGATTGTGGCAAATGGTATGTCTCATGGAGAGGTAGGTGTCCAGGATGATGGACAGGTGTTTGTGGTGGTTGGAAGCTGAAGGTTTCGTGCCTAGCATTATTTGAATGCGTTTTAAGACTTGGTTTAGACTACTTATTACCTTTTTAGCAGCACCATACACACTTCAATATAGTTGCCGCTTCTGGTTTGAGAGCAGACTAGCATTATAACGGAGCCTCGCCATGCAGGCCCCTCCTCCGCGCTTGCGCGGCCCTCGCACACTCCTCCTCCATGTGACACGGGGTCATGGGAGATTCACTGCGAGCAGCTAAAAGGCAAGGATTCCGACACGCACACCGCCCCGGCTTCTCCCTGACCCTGACGTGCGGGTAGGTGTTGCGGTGTGGTCCCACCTGCGGAGAGGTAAGCGTGTCCCCCAGGGGGGGCTTCAGTTTGTAATACTTTCTGTTGTGTCGCCTCTTAGCCGCTTTCACTTGAGTGCAGGTTTCTTGTTGCCATACGGACGCGGTACTCAACCTTCCTATTGCCTCGTGAGTACCTGACAGCCACGTCCGCGATATGCGCCGGGTGGGAGCTGCCGCCCCGGGGGTTCTGCGCGCCACCCTCGTCATTCCCTCAGGATGGGGTGGACGCGGGGCCTCCGTGGTTGTACGCGACCGCTCTGTTTGCATTTCAGTAGGCGGATCCCCTGATACTTACCACAGGAGCAATGCGAGTCTGGATATTACGCTACCGGGGCTAACATAACGCTCCCTCAATGTTGCTGGCAGTACACGGCATCCAGACAGCAGTGCCTTAGACGTTGACCCTGACCTTATCTCCCTTTCCTCTTAAGGTACTGTTAGAACTGGGGGTCTCTAGTTGGCACAGGTAAGTACCTTAGACCAAGTAGGGACCCTTGCTTCTAGTCAGGGTGAAGGAATAACCCTCTGAGATAACCCCCCGCTCACCCTCAAGGTAGCATGGCGCGAGCAGTCTAGGCTAAACAGAGGCAACGTGGATAATATTTGCACTTAACACAACAATAATCCCCAATCCACCACAAACTGAGACCACACAGGTAAGTATATTTTATAAAAATATATAACTTTATCTAGTTTCAGCAAGGTAAATCAGCAGTTGCACGATAATCACTTCATTAGAAAAATGAGGCACTTAATCTTAATGGTGGTACTTAGTTTCAGGAAGTTCTCAAAAACAATGTCTCTAGTCTCTTTTAATCAGGTATTAAAAATAATGCCCCTGATTTCTAACTGATGCGCTCTAAAAACGAGCAGTCCCAAACCAATGCCAGTGTTCGGTAATGTAGGCGCTCTAAAAAAATGAGCAAAGAAACAAATGCCAGGGTTCAAGCTTCCTAAGGACTCCAAGCGCTGTCAATGCGCTTCTGCGCGAGGCTCGGGGACTCTTTTCTCCCCCCTTGTGTAGCCTCGCGCCTTCCTGGGACTCAGGAGCCCCAGGCTGTGCAGATCGCACGCGTCCCCGCCCCGGCCGGTCCCCTGCCTTCTCCCGCCCGCTCTCGACAATCCAACGAGCGGCGGGGGAGTGGGCGAGGCTCACCTTGTGTAGAACGGCAGGCCAGGGGTGCGGGACGCTTCTAGAATCCCTCGGCGAGGTCAGGTCACTTCTTCCCGGGCCCGGCGGTGATCGCGCTGATTCCTCAGCTTCTTCGGCTGCCTCAGCGAAGGCAGCCAATCCCCTCGCGGCTCCTCAGGCGAGCCTCCACAGCACCCGGGAGTCAGCCAATGGCAGCGCGGCTCCCGGGAAAGTAAACAATGACGCTCCGCGACTCCGGCCAATCACGGCCCACCACTGCTGATGACGCTGCGCCGCACGGGCCAATCCCGTCGCGGCGTTAGTGAGGGGGCTCGGCTCCCTCCACCAATGGGAGCGCGGCGGCTTCGTTCTTCGCCGGTTCAGCGCCGATCAGGATGGCGCTTCTCTCAGAGGTTTTCTGACCCCGGGCAGCGGCGGTGATACGGCCAGCAATTGTTTTTCAGCGCTCCTTGCGCTGCAGAGGCTCACAGGTCTCCGGTCTGCCCCACACACGTGTCGATGAACACGTCGACTTTGGCAATGCAGCAGGCGGGGTCAGCGCGGCGCTCTCAAGCAGTAGAGAGCAGCCAATGCGCTAAACAGGCAAACCACACGGTTTCACGATCTCCTCGCCACACAGCAGCTTCAGGGGGGGCACAGCAGATCCTTGTAGCCTTGAGCAACCTTTATGTTCCTGGGTTGCAGACAGGGAGCCAGCTCTTCTCAGGCCCTTGGAGATTCAAGTTGTAGACACAGCATACAGCAAAGTCTCTTTAGTTTCAAGCAGGCAGGGACACAGCCCACAGCAAAGTCCCTTTCTCCTCCTCAGCTTCCAGTGATACAGCAGAACAGGTCAGCCCTTAGAGCACACAGCAAGGCAATCTTCCTCTAGTTCTCTCGCCGTCCTCCTTCCAGCCGAGGGTCCTTCTTGATTGTGGAATTTCAGAATCTAATCTACTGTAGTAAAGGGTCCTTCCCTTATACCCCTAAACGCCTTTGAAGTCCTTGGTGCAAGGGGGTCCTTGGCTCTGGAATGTTTCTGGCGTTCTTCTTCCTGACAGCTTCAGGGCCAGAGGTGACAGCAGGCCGGCAGGGGAGTTAGCCAGCACGGTGGTCAGGCAGGCACAGCCCAGCACTATCAGGTGCTTCTCTCTCCCCTTCCCCGGGCAACAGATGTCGCCTTTCACCCCTGGGCTGACTCCAACCCCCTCCGGGGCCCTGCAGCTCCTGTCACGCAGGCATTCCACACACACAGGTCCAAGCACACAGAAAGGTTTATACAAAAGAACAGCCACTTTCTAAAAGTGCTATTCTCAACCCCAGGATCCAAAAACAACCTTCACTAAAAGATGTGACATTTAATTCTGAGTTCAGGGATATCTTTCATTGATGTTCCATCTTGTTCCTATAGGGAGATAGGCTGGGGTCCAATAGGACCAGACTCCCCATGTTACCCTAGGGAGCCTTACAGCCCTACAGCAGTGAGCACACAAAGTGGCTGCTGCTCTCCACCAGTGCATGTTACCTGCACTAGTACATGCTCTCCCCTATCCATACACTGCACCCTGCCCAGGGGGGTACCTGGAGCCTTCCATAGGGGTGGCTGATGTGCACAGACAGGAGAGGGTTACGCCCAGCCAGGGGGGACACTGGCCAGGCGGGCATGGCAGTCCACTGACTGCACACAGGCCCTGCGCTGGCAGGCCTGAGACACCATTTTAGAGCTATTCATGTGGGTGGCGCAATCTGCGCTGCAGGCCCACTAGTAGCATCTGTCATCACCAGCCCTGGCACACACAGTGCACTTTACTAGGGACTTCATGGTGATACAAATATGCCAATCAGGTATATTCAATCAATATGACAATTTACAGAGGGAGCACTTACCCTCTGACACTGTTCAGCAGTGGCAGAGGGTCCAAAGCATCTAAACCAGCAAAAACGAAATCCAGCACAGCATCAAAAATACATGAGTCAGAGGCAAAAGATGGGGGAATAACCACGCCAAGGATGTGAGGTCTAACACGTGTCCCCTCCAGCTGAAAGTGGGGAGAACTACCCAACCTCTTGGGAGTCCTCATCACTAAGGCGGAAGAATCTGGACAGACCGTCCGCATTGGCATGTTCTGTACCAGGGCGGTGCTCCACCGTGAAGTCCATCCCCTGTAGGGAAATGGACCACCTCAACAGTTTTGGATTCTCGCCCCTCATATGCATTAACCATCTGAGGGGCCTGTGGTCGGTCTGAACACGGAAGTGAGTCCCAAACAGGTAGGGCCTCAGCTTCTTCAGAGCCCAGACCACAGCGAAAGCTTCCCTTTCGATTGCACTCCATCTCTGTTCCCTGGGGAGTAGCCTCCTACTAATGAAAGCCACTGGTTGGTCTTCGCCCTCCTCATTGATCTGTGAGAGTACTGCTCCCACGCCTTGCTCTGAAGCGTCAGTTTGCACAATGAACTCACTGGAAAAGTCAGGTGCCTTAAGCACCGGTGCTGTGCACATGGCAGTTTTGAGGGTGTCAAAAGCAGTTTGACAGGCCTCAGTCCAATTCACTTTTCTGGGCTGATTTCTAGATGTCAGCTCTGTCAAAGGGGCCACAATGGTGCCATAACCTTTGACAAACCGTCTGTAATACCCGGTGAGACCTAAAAAGGCTCTCACCTCAGTCTGGGTCTTGGGGGGTTCCCAAGCCAGAATGGTCTCAATCTTCGCCTGTAGGGGCGCCACCTGGCCGCTCCCCACCTGGTGTCCCAAGTACACCACAGATCCCTGCCCTATCTGGCACTTACTGGCCTTGATAGTGAGGCCTGCCTTCTGCAGAGCCTTCAACACTGCGCAGAGGTGTTGCAAGTGTTCCTCCCATGTGGAGCTAAACACAGCAATGTCATCCAGGTATGCTGCGCTGAATTCCTCCAGCCCTGCTAATACCTGGTTGACCAGTCTCTGGAATGTGGCCGGGGCATTTTTCATCCCAAAGGGCATGACACGAAACTGGAAGGGCCCCTCGGGTGTTGAAAATGCTGATCTTTCCTTAGCCCCCTCAGTTAAGGCAATCTGCCAGTAACCTGAAGTCAAATCAAAAGTGCTCAGGTACCGGGCAGCTCCCAACCGATCTACCAGCTCATCAGCTCTGGGGATGGGGTGCGCGTCAGTCTTGGTGACCGCATTGAGCCCGCGGTAGTCCACACAGAAACGGAGTTCTGGGGGACCACCAGGTGTAGCAGCTTTCTTAGGCACTAAGACTACTGGGCTAGCCCAGGGGCTGCTGGAGGGCTCAATTACCCCTAGCTCTAACATCTTAGAAACCTCTTCTTTGATGCTAGCCCTGACCTTGTCAGCCACTCTGTAAAACTTCTGTTTCACAGGCAGGTTGTCACCGGTGTCCACATCGTGGACGCACCACTTGGTGACACCTGGGGTCAGGGAGAACAGGGGGGCGAACTGACCCAAGACTTGGCGACAGTCCTTCTGCTGCTCTGGGGTCAGGGTGGGGGAGAGAACCACACCATCCACCGACCCATCCTGCTCCTTGACTGCCAGGAGGTCAGGGAGAGGTTCACTATCCTCCTCCCCTCCAGCATCTGTAGCCATGAGCATAGTCACTTCAGTCCTCTCAAAGTGAGGTTTGAGGCGGTTCACATGTAGCACTCTCAGGGGTTGCCTGGGAGTCTTCAGGTTAACCAAATAGGTAACCTCGCTCTTGCGCTCCACCACCTCGTATGGCCCAGACCACTTGTCACGGAGCGCACAAGGCTCCACTGGCGCCATTACCCACACTTTCTGTCCAGGTTGGAACTCCACTAGAGAGGTGTTCTGGTCATACCACCTCTTCATTTCCTCCTGGCTAGCCTCCAGGTTCTCTTGAGCGAGCTTCCTGAAGCGCTTGGTCTGGTTGCGAATGGCCAGCACATAGCTGAACACATCCTGAGGGGTTTTCCCACGGGATTTCTCCCACCCCTCCTTCACCAGAGTAAGAGGCCCTCTGACAGGGTGGCCATACAGCAACTCAAAGGGACTGAACCCTAAGGATTTCTGAGGCACCTCCCTGTAGGCAAACAACAGGCATGGCAACAAGACATCCCATTTCCGCCTCATGGGCTCTTCCAGGCCCATGATCATGCCCTTCAAGGTGCGGTTGAACCTCTCAACCAAACCATTTCCTTGAGGGTGGTAAGGAGTGGTGAATTTGTATGTCACCCCACACTCCGCCCACAGGGACTTCATATACCTTGAAATGAAGTTTGTCCCCCTGTCTGAGACCACCTCCCTGGGAAATCCCACCCGGGAAAAGATCCCCATCAGGGCACAGCCCACCACGGGGGCTGTGACCGTCCTGAGCGGGATGGCTTCCGGATACCGTGTGGCATGGTCCACCAAGACCAGGATAAACCTGTTGCCTAGGAATGTCTTGGGATCCAGGGGCCCCACGATGTCAATGCCCACCCGCTCAAAAGGGGTGCTCACCACGGGAAAGGGTTGGAGGGGTGCCACGCACTTCCCTCCGCTCTTGCCACTGGCCTGACAAGTCTGACAAGACTTACAAAAGGCAGCGACGTGCTTCTTCATCTGGGGCCAGTAGAAATGGGTGACAAGCATGTGATAGGTCTTGTCTTGCCCCAGATGTCCTGCGAGAGGCACGTCATGAGCCAGACCCAGTAGGAAGTTCCTGAAGCGCTCGGGCACTACCAGCACTCGGGCTGCACCGGGCTCAGCGAACTTAGGCTCACTATAAAGTAAGTCATCCTCCCAGTAGATCAAATGCTCCTTGGACCCCAGGCCTGCGGCCTGGTCGGCAGCCTGCTGCCGCACACCAACGAGAGAAGGGCACTCCTTCTGAGCCTGGCGAAATTCCTCCCTGGAGGGACCACCTTCCTGCTGCCACTGGGACAGCTCAGGCAATTCCCCTAGTTCGGCCACCTGCTCCCCTGTAGGTTCTAGGGCATCCCCCTCTGGGTCTGCCTCCTCCTGGACCGTGGGAACAGTGGGGGCCGGTTTCCCGCGCCCTCTACCCCTTCTTCTCTTGGTAGGTTCCTGGGCCTTTGTTCCAGGCTCCAGCTCCGCTAGACCGCCCTCTCTGGCTGTCATGGCCCTGGTGGACACACAGATCCACGCAGGCAAACCCAACATCTCCAAGTGAGTCCTGTGCTCTACATCTTTCCATGGAGAGCTCTCCAGATCATTACCTAATAGACAATCTACAGGCAAGGCATCACTTACAACAACTTCCAATGTACCGGAGACTCCTCCCCACTCAAATGGAACCCGTGCCAACTTGCAGTAGCGCACTGAACTGTCAGCTGCCACCACAGGACGGAGTACATTGGGAATGATCTGCTCTTCAGACACCCATTGACACCGGACAGATGTCACACTGGCCCCGGTGTCTCTCAGAGCTTCTATCTCCTTTCCATTGATGGTCACCTTCTGCCCATATTTCTTAGTGTTTAAGGGCAGCAAGGCTTCCTGGGCCATCTCTTGGTCTCCTAAAGAGACAAGGGTCATCACTGCTAACCCCTCCTCCCCACTAGAAATCAAATCCCCTCCCAAAGCTACACTGGCCAACGCCGGTGCTGGAGCACCAGAGGGTGCTGGAGGTTTCTTTGGACATTTGGGGGCAATGTGCCCCACCTCCCCACATGTAAAGCAGGTAGGCGGGGGCCTGTTGTCCTGCTTGCCCTTACGGGGCCAGGACTTCTTAGACTTGGGGGGTTGAGACACCTTCTCCTGGGAACCAGTTTGGGGCCCTTTAGAAGACTCCTTTTGATTACCCGTGTCCCCCCCACTCTTCTGCTGGGGACCCTGTCCACCCTTGGCTGGGGTACTTACCACCCCCTTGTGGACCCTGGTGCTAGTCCACCGGTCCGCCTCTTTAGCAAGCTCACTGGGATCAGTTAACTTGCTATCCAAAAGATGCTGGCGCAGCTCTGGGACACATAAACTACTTAAGTGCTCCCTACTAATCAAGTGACACAACCCCACATAATCAGTAACCTTGCTGCCCTTCATCCAACCTTCCAGTGCACGCGTGTACATACTCACACACTCCACCCAAGTACTTGAATCAAGCTTCTTGAAGTTCCTGAACTTCAGGCGGTACTGTTCAGCAGTGAGCCCATACCTGAGGCACAAAGCCTCCTTCATGGCGGAGTAGGATAAAGCATCCTCTGCGTCTAAGGGTGCCAAAACATCCCTCCCAGAGGCCTCAAAATGCTTCCACAATCCTGCTCCCCAATTCCTCTCAGGCACTTCATTCATCTTTAAGGCAAGTTCATACGCTCTGAACCACGCATAAATATCCTCACCCCTCTGATAATTCTGTACCAGATCCTTTGGTATGTATACCTTACCCGCCTGTACTGGTTGTGCGCTGCCACCATTAGAACTGGACACCCTCTCTTTATATTTGATGTCCAACTCCTTCATGCTCCTCTCATGAGCCAATTGGAGCTTTTTCTCCTCCAAAGCGAGAGCATGCCTTCTCTCCTGCGCCGCTCTCTCCTGCGCCTCCCTCTCAACTTCCAGGCGCAGTTTCTTCTCATCGGCGTCTGCTCTGAGTTTCAAAAGCTCAATCTCATGAGCCCTGGCTCTCTGATTATCCTCCAGCTCCTCTGGAGAAATAACCCTACTGGAATGGTTGCTGCCAGCCTTAGATGCTGACCGCGCTGGCAAATCACTGAGCAAAACAACATTCTCCTGTGTGCCGTCCACTTCAGTAGCTTCTTCTGAGACAACATGTTTGGCCTCCCACCAGGCCCTCAGAGATTTCTGTAACTCTTCCTTGTTTGCGCTGCCCTTCACTGGGCATCCAAGCTGTTTGCAGAATTGTTTCAGGAGATCCTTTCTGTAGTTGTACAACTCCTGAATTGCGAATTCCACTTCCAATTCTACTCTCACGCTTGCCGCGTTCAAAGACATGATGCTTCCTAACCTTTTCCACAAAAAGGTTTCACCAAAAAGACAAAATCTTGCGCAACCTGTGCTGCTAAACTAGACTAGTGATGTACAAGAAATCACTGCCGGTCAAGTGCAACTATTAGTTCAAAATCCCACCGCTGCCACCAATGTTAGAACTGGGGGTCTCTAGTTGGCACAGGTAAGTACCTTAGACCAAGTAGGGACCCTTGCTTCTAGTCAGGGTGAAGGAATAACCCTCTGAGATAACCCCCCGCTCACCCTCAAGGTAGCATGGCGCGAGCAGTCTAGGCTAAACAGAGGCAACGTGGATAATATTTGCACTTAACACAACAATAATCCCCAATCCACCACAAACTGAGACCACACAGGTAAGTATATTTTATAAAAATATATAACTTTATCTAGTTTCAGCAAGGTAAATCAGCAGTTGCACGATAATCACTTCATTAGAAAAATGAGGCACTTAATCTTAATGGTGGTACTTAGTTTCAGGAAGTTCTCAAAAACAATGTCTCTAGTCTCTTCTAATCAGGTATTAAAAATAATGCCCCTGATTTCTAACTGATGCGCTCTAAAAACGAGCAGTCCCAAACCAATGCCAGTGTTCGGTAATGTAGGCGCTCTAAAAAAATGAGCAAAGAAACAAATGCCAGGGTTCAAGCTTCCTAAGGACTCCAAGCGCTGTCAATGCGCTTCTGCGCGAGGCTCGGGGACTCTTTTCTCCCCCCTTGTGTAGCCTCGCGCCTTCCTGGGACTCAGGAGCCCCAGGCTGTGCAGATCGCACGCGTCCCCGCCCCGGCCGGTCCCCTGCCTTCTCCCGCCCGCTCTCGACAATCCAACGAGCGGCGGGGGAGGGGGTGAGGCTCACCTTGTGTAGAACGGCAGGCCAGGGGTGCGGGACGCTTCTAGAATCCCTCGGCGAGGTCAGGTCACTTCTTCCCGGGCCCGGCGGTGATCGCGCTGATTCCTCGGCTTCTTCGGCTGCCTCAGCGAAGGCAGCCAATCCCCTCGCGGCTCCTCAGGCGAGCCTCCACAGCACCCGGGAGTCAGCCAATGGCAGCGCGGCTCCCGGGAAAGTAAACAATGACGCTCCGCGACTCCGGCCAATCACGGCCCACCACTGCTGATGACGCTGCGCCGCACGGGCCAATCCCGTCGCGGCGTTAGTGAGGGGGCTCGGCTCCCTCCACCAATGGGAGCGCGGCGGCTTCGTTCTTCGCCAGTTCAGCGCCGATCAGGATGGCGCTTCTCTCAGAGGTTTTCTGACCCCGGGCAGCGGCGGTGATACGGCCAGCAATTGTTTTTCAGCGCTCCTTGCGCTGCAGAGGCTCACAGGTCTCCGGTCTGCCCCACACACGTGTCGATGAACACGTCGACTTTGGCAATGCAGCAGGCGGGGTCAGCGCGGCGCTCTCAAGCAGTAGAGAGCAGCCAATGCGCTAAACAGGCAAACCACACGGTTTCACGATCTCCTCGCCACACAGCAGCTTCAGGGGGGGCACAGCAGATCCTTGTAGCCTTGAGCAACCTTTATGTTCCTGGGTTGCAGACAGGGAGCCAGCTCTTCTCAGGCCCTTGGAGATTCAAGTTGTAGACACAGCATACAGCAAAGTCTCTTTAGTTTCAAGCAGGCAGGGACACAGCCCACAGCAAAGTCCCTTTCTCCTCCTCAGCTTCCAGTGATACAGCAGAACAGGTCAGCCCTTAGAGCACACAGCAAGGCAATCTTCCTCTAGTTCTCTCGCCGTCCTCCTTCCAGCCGAGGGTCCTTCTTGATTGTGGAATTTCAGAATCTAATCTACTGTAGTAAAGGGTCCTTCCCTTATACCCCTAAACGCCTTTGAAGTCCTTGGTGCAAGGGGGTCCTTGGCTCTGGAATGTTTCTGGCGTTCTTCTTCCTGACAGCTTCAGGGCCAGAGGTGACAGCAGGCCGGCAGGGGAGTTAGCCAGCACGGTGGTCAGGCAGGCACAGCCCAGCACTATCAGGCGCTTCTCTCTCCCCTTCCCCGGGCAACAGATGTCGCCTTTCACCCCTGGGCTGACTCCAACCCCCTCCGGGGCCCTGCAGCTCCTGTCACGCAGGCATTCCACACACACAGGTCCAAGCACACAGAAAGGTTTATACAAAAGAACAGCCACTTTCTAAAAGTGCTATTCTCAACCCCAGGATCCAAAAACAACCTTCACTAAAAGATGTGACATTTAATTCTGAGTTCAGGGATATCTTTCATTGATGTTCCATCTTGTTCCTATAGGGAGATAGGCTGGGGTCCAATGGGACCAGACTCCCCATGTTACCCTAGGGAGCCTTACAGCCCTACAGCAGTGAGCACACAAAGTGGCTGCTGCTCTCCACCAGTGCATGTTACCTGCACTAGTACATGCTCTCCCCTATCCATACACTGCACCCTGCCCAGGGGGGTACCTGGAGCCTTCCATAGGGGTGGCTGATGTGCACAGACAGGAGAGGGTTACGCCCAGCCAGGGGGGACACTGGCCAGGCGGGCATGGCAGTCCACTGACTGCACACAGGCCCTGCGCTGGCAGGCCTGAGACACCATTTTAGAGCTACTCATGTGGGTGGCGCAATCTGCGCTGCAGGCCCACTAGTAGCATCTGTCATCACCAGCCCTGGCACACACAGTGCACTTTACTAGGGACTTCATGGTGATACAAATATGCCAATCAGGTATATTCAATCAATATGACAATTTACAGAGGGAGCACTTACCCTCTGACACTGTTCAGCATCTAAACCAGCAAAAACGAAATCCAGCACAGCATCAAAAATACATGAGTCAGAGGCAAAAGATGGGGGAATAACCACGCCAAGGATGTGAGGTCTAACAGGTACCTACCACTTGTGTGCCAGCACACTACAGAAGACCGGTGACGCCCATCTTTCGTCTTAGTAGGGTGAGATTGTCAAGTAACAGTTTACCACTTTTAATTGTTGTCACCATTTTACAGTAACCCTTAGTTAGTAGTACATATTGCCATTGCTTAGTTTTTAATTACTTTTTACTTGTTTACATTTACCTTTCACCCTTAAATTCGACTGAACAGAGCAGGCGTCTCTACACTCCCTGTTCGTTGATTGATACACTGTAACCAAGCCGTGGTGGCCTTAACTGACCACAGAGTACCCTGAGAGGTAACCTTTCCACCCTTTATGTCACCCTCTCTTAGGTCCCACTTAGACAGAGCAGGACCATCCAGCCTGCGTTCCTACTTCAAGAGGAAGGTAGTATTCGGCCCCTCCTCCTTGTGTAGCACTATTTCATTGTAGGTCCTGATGAATTGCTCCCAAAGCATGAAACATGTCGACCTTTAGGTAGAACACTCACTTCTGGATTTTTGCACCAGCGTGTATTTTCGCCTCACTGTTTTTAGTAAGGTGGTCAATAATGATCGACGTGGATTCACTAACCTTTTTTAATCTTCACCGTTTTCACACACGTCTACACTTTCCCTGAAGCCCTCACGCCACATGCACCAACTGGCAGGAACAAAAGATCTCCGACAAAGAGCCCCTTCATGGGTGCTCGTCAGACATTGCAGCGCCAGTCTGACGAGGAGCAAAACCCTTATGATGAAGCATGACAACTAGCTTGCTGGGTGTGTGAGGGTTTCAGTTCCGAAAGGGGGATTCCCCCCTTGCTGCTTTCTCCGCTTGGTTACTCCGTATAGTACTCCCTTCTGGGGAACAGTGTATTTCTTTTTGTTGGTATAGTCATGTTTCTCAATGGATAATGTAACTACTGTTGATATTGTTGGTGTCTCCTCAGAGTTACTGAATGATCTGGGTATCACCAGTTTAAAAAAGGTCCCTGGGTCTGAATGATGATTGCCAGAGGGGTCAAGTACAGGCAAGAGAGTGGACCAGAGTGAAGCAATTATCCAGACTCTACAGATGAGCACCTTGTGTTCTGAGGGTATAGAGTGAGAATGAGCTGTTGCAAACTACCAATTATGAAGGAGGTTATCCACTTCAGAGATGCTCATGTGCTCTCAGTGTTGTGGAGTCTGGAGCTGACTGTGTGTGTGTGCTACAAAATTAAAAATGTTAGAAAAAGTTGGATAATGACATGTGCAGGACCTACCCCTTACATCCAGTGCAGCAAGAAGGCTTGCCCTCCAGAGTTGTGTGGATGTTTGTGAAAGATGAACCTTAGGGCCCAATAATGTGCACTATGCATGCAGGACTGTACAGCAAGGCTGCTTGATGTGTAGTTCTGTGTGAAAGGCAAATTGCAGGATAATCTAAGGTGTAATAA
Source organism: Lissotriton vulgaris (assembly GCF_964263255.1). NCBI lineage: Eukaryota > Metazoa > Chordata > Amphibia > Caudata > Salamandridae > Lissotriton > Lissotriton vulgaris. The sequence goes on along the minus strand of NC_141694.1, from coordinate 1,382,494,849 downwards.
TATTTTACATGTTTTGGCAGTGCTGGGCCACAAACAGATGCTAGAGAAAATGCAGGCAACCTTAATGCATGGTGTAATGGTCTCTGCAGTGATGCTAAGAAGACACATTTGCAACATTGCAGCAGACAGCAGAAACATATAAAGGGTGGCCCATTCTTTGAGGCAGGGCTGGTGAGAAATCTCTGGAGCTGTGTTGTGTTGTCTGAAATCTACACAAATAATACTGAGGTTGTGTGAACAACGTACATGTATTCCCATGTAAAAACTAACTATACCACATTGCCACATACACTTGTAGACACATTTGTTCCACATTTCCATGTGTACTTGAAAGTTAAGAAAAATACAGAAGTCACTTTTGTCATAATTAATCATTAAGAGTATTTCTTAATATATTTATATTTCTTTCCAGAGGGACAAACAACACCTTTGTGAGATTAGTCTGTCCGTGATGCCCAACCTGTTGAAGACACCATCATGCCCGCCATAGATGGAGACACCATCCATCAGCTCCTGGACAATTTTGACAATTCATCTCCTTAATTTGAAAAGGAAGACAACATTGTTGTTTTTCCAGATGAACAGACACACATTGGACACGGACCATCAACCTATGAGAGTACAGGAGAGTACCCCCAAGTTTCTTTTCAGTGTTGAGTGGTAGAAGTCAGACAGCGGATGGCTAATGAGGTCTGGTCTGGGATGGGGACAATAGCAGGCACTCTTGAAGGAGTCCGTAGGTGTCTGATTCCTAATAAGATGTTGTCAAAGGCTAACACCGACACCGACTCTTGATTCTGTGGGATTGATGAGTCCCTAGCTGACATTGCTGGTGTTATGATGCAGTGAAGTTGTCAGGCAGCTGGGGGCCATTTGTACATCCATCCATTCCTTGGAGGCCAAGATAGATTCTATCATAGCAAGAACAAGTGTACTCCATATCAAAGTTGTTGCTTGTTGGTTAACTAGCAAACCCTTGCCAGTGACTACCATGCTGCCTTATTGGCACTCTCAAATGTTGTTGGGAACATGGGAGTCTGGTACCATCAATCAGCTGCCTCCCATTCAAACACCAGAACTTTCAGAGGAGGAAGACCACCCATCAGATAAGGAAGATGCAGAGTTCCCCAGTTTCTGAAATAAAAGTATCCAGATAACCATTTGTGAATGCACCTTGGCCAGTTTTTTGATCTGTCTTGTATAAGACATGATACACCTTCTTTGTAACCCAGGACAATACTCTTTGTTTGTGCTGGATGTTATTTTGTTTACTTGTGCCCCTAAATCCTATGTGACACCCTATGATGTCAATGTTTTCCTCATTGATCACACTATGCATATATAAATATGTAAACTAATGTATTACACATAATACTTTTTTGATTTGACATATGTGTTTGCAAAGCTTTCTAAAAAATTAAAACATTCTCATGTCGGAATGTGTATGCAGGAACCTCTGGAAGTGATTTTCTGAAAGGAGGATATTGAGATTTATTTGGTTGCTACTCAAAGGTCTACAAGCATATTGTAACTGTAACACACTTACTAGCTATAAATGGAAATTGTGAGGCATGTGAGGACAAAACAAGAGGGGGTGGTTTTCTGCACTCTGACGGCGAAGTTTACTGAGTTTTGCCACTCTGCGCTATACTTGAAATGCAAAGTTCAGCAAAGAACCTCTCTTCGCTGGTGGAGTTTCCCTGCATGCTCTCACCCCTAGTTCAGCATGTACAGTTTACAAATATAAAATGAATAAATACAGCGAATGAAACTAGGCTGGGCTGCCCAGGATTCCACCAATCCGCTACCAATATTCCCGTGCTCACAACACCGGGGAGTTGGAGGATTGGAGCACAACAGTAGAATGCAATTAGGAAGGCGTGGTGGAAGAGGAGGTAGTTTCAATGGCAAAGAGAAGATGGATCAGCTACAAGAAGAGGAAGATCTAGAGATTGAAGAAGCCGATCTGAAGCCACTGCTGACATCTCAGGCGGTAGTGCGAAGACCAGGAGGGAAATTCCCCAGCATTCAGGATATAGAGGACTGGATGAGGTAAAACAAGGTAAGAGAAAAGAACTGTTAGACTAACGCATGCGCAGACATAAACAAATACATGCACTCAACTATTAGGGGTGTAATATTTGAGCACTGTTTAGCTAGTGTTCTGCATGTGTGATCATGTGTGCCCCATACTGTGTGGAGGTACCACTATTAGGAGTTTATAAATGGGTAAGGAGTGCAAAGGAAAGACTCTTGCCAGATGTCCCCTTAAGGGTGTATTATTGCTTTGCTAACTCCACAAGCTAGCGGAACCCTACAGAATTGAGCGGAGTTTATCAGTGATTCAGTGGAATTCCTTCGAGTGCGACTCCTCAAGCTTTGCCCAGGCCTAGACAAAACCCTATAACAAATATCAACATCAATGTTGCAATGTAAAGATGACCACATCATTTCAAAATGTGAAAACATCACTGCTCACAGAAAAGATAATCAACAATGCAAAACTCTGGATTGTAGTACCAATACTAGACAAATAGCCATACCCATAGTCCTCATGGATTAGCATAGTATATATGCCACAGAAGGATAAATAAATTCATCCCAATGCTGTGAATGACCAAGACATGCAAGTGCACCTTGTCTCCCCCTTTGTATACTGATAGGTGTTGATTAATGCAACCCAGGCCCAAATAGATGACTTATGTTACATTGGCCCAGGGACGCCTCACATGTGTTGAGTGTAAGTGCATCCACATGTCAAATCATTTGCACATATAACTTTCGCATATGTAGAAGACCACTGGGAGGGGTAAATGGGAGACATATGCAAAGGAAATATTGTTGTCAGCATTTTCTTAGTCAGTTGCATGATGTGACACACTAAGCAAGAAGTGAATCAAATTATGATGGGTGTTATCTAGCAGGTGTTACTTGTTGCACAATTAAAATCCACACAACATCGCCAACCACCTTTCACAATGCTGCAAGGTTGTTTGCGTTTGTGCTATGCAGCACTTGAGGTCACAATGCAGGCACGGAGCTCCATTCTTAAAAGAAAACCTCAATGTAAACACTTACCTACCCAGTCCCTTTCAAACAGGGTGCTACAGTAGGAGATTACTGGTTTTATGCTGTGTGTAATGTGAAATACTGAGCCCCACTTACATTGTCTAAAGTATGGGAATGGTCCCATACATACCTCAAATGTGAAGACAAATTACAGTTTTCCAGAGACCTCTGACAATGCAACATATAACTATAGTGATCTGAGGAAAAATTGTACATCATGTACTCAACTAACGCAAAAGTACCAACTCATGACAAATAAGTGATATACAACTAGAGAACAATTATAAATATATTGATTTGGATAATGAGTTATCCACAAAAACTAACTAACTTATCTAAAACTTAACCTACCTTATCCACTATTCACACATGACAAGTTAAACATCAACCCCCACCCCTTTAATGCACATAACTCAATAGCTCAGTACAACACAAACATGAACTGCATCCTAGACATATACTAACTACACATAGAAACCTAAACAAATATATATATAGCTTTTGCGCGTTGGCCCTGGCGCGCTTAAGGGACCCGTCTCGACTGTGACCAAAACTTCAAGGGCAACTGCTTCACGGCGTTTCTGTCTCCAAGGTATTGGATAAAGTTTTGGCCCCCGCATCCCAGGACAACGTGATACCGCTGTTAAAACAGTCTGTGACTGCACGGAGAGGACAGTTCACTGCAGCAGAGTCTCCGGTACCGCAAGGACTTGGGTATATGCGGTGAGACGTAAAAGGGGACTCAGGAGAAGAGTTTTAAGACCAGGACATCGTGACAATTTAAGTGGCACCTATACATGTTCTGTCACGATCACCAGCACTCACTTTGGGGTATCAAGAGTCTAAGGAAAACGCTTACCTGTGAGCCAAGATGGTGCTCTCTGGGTAATGCAGTCTACAGAGCGAGGCTGCAATGAGGCGTTCCAGAAATCAACTGACTCAGCTGCGCTTCGACCAATCGAAGTAAAATGGATCATTGAAGAGCAACAGGCGCCACCTAGCGATGTTTGGCATATGATTAAGGGAGTCATCCCGAAACGCGTCATGCCTCCGGTGTTTTAATAAACAAATCTTCCAGTTTCCCCAATGTGTCCCTCCGGTTCTCTTTCTCTGGTGGTGAGGAGCCTTATATGCAGATTTTGCGCGTTGGCCCTGGCGCACTTGGGGGACCCGTCTCGACTGTGACCAAAACTTCATGGGCAACTGCTTCACTGCGTTTCTGTCTCCAAGGTATTGGATAAAGTTTTGGCCCCCGCATCCCAGGACAACGTGATACCGCTGTTAAAACAGTCTGTGACTGCACGGAGAGGCCAGTTCACTGCAGCAGAGTCTCCGGTACCGCAAGGACTTGGGTATATGCGGTGAGACGTAAAAGGGGACTCAGGAGAAGAGTTTTAAGACCAGGACATCGTGACAATTTAAGTGGCACCTATACATGTTCTGTCACGATCACCAGCACTCACTTTGGGGTATCAAGAGTCTAAGGAAAACGCTTACCTGTGAGCCAAGATGGTGCTCTCTGGGTAATGCAGTCTACAGAGCGAGGCTGCAATGAGGCGTTCCAGAAATCAACTGACTCAGCTGGGCTTCGACCAATTGAAGTAAAATTGATCATTGAAGAGCAACAGGCGCCACCTAGCGATGGTTGGCATATGATTAAGGGACTCATCCCGAAACGCGTCATGCCTCCGCTGTTTTAATAAACAAATCTTCCAGTTTCCCCAATGTGTCCCTCCGGTTCTCTTTCTCTGGTGGTGAGGAGCCTTATATGCAGATTTTGCGCGTTGGCCCTGGCGCTCTTGGGGGACCCGTCTCGACTGTGACCAAAACTTCAAGGGCAACTGCTACACGGCGTTTCTGTCTCCAAGGTATTGGATAAAGTTTTGGCCCCCGCATCCCAGGACAACGTGATACCGCTGTTAAAACAGTCTGTGACTGCACGGAGAGGACAGTTCACTGCAGCAAAGTCTCCGGTACCGCAAGGACTTGGGTATATGCGGTGAGACGTAAAAGGGGACTCAGGAGAAGAGTTTTAAGACCAGGACATCGTGACAATTTAAGTGGCACCTATACATGTTCTGTCACGATCAGCAGCACTCACTTTGGGGTATCAAGAGTCTAAGGAAAACGCTTACCTGTGAGCCAAGATGGTGCTCTCTGGGTAATGCAGTCTACAGAGCGAGGCTGCAATGAGGCGTTCCAGAAATCAACTGACTCAGCTGGGCTTCGACCAATCGAAGTAAAATGGATCATTGAAGAGCAACAGGCGCCACCTAGCGATGTTTGGCATATGATTAAGGAACTCATCCCGAAACGCGTCATGCCTCCGGTGTTTTAATAAACAAATCTTCCAGTTTCCCCAATGTGCCCCTCCGGTTCTCTTTCTCTGGTGGTGAGGAGCCTTATATGCAGATTTTGCGCGTTGGCCCTGGCGCGCTTGGGGCACCTGTCTCGACTGTGACCAAAACTTCAAGGGCAACTGCTTCACGGCGTTTCTGTCTCCAAGGTATTGGATAAAGTTTTGGCCCCGCATCCCAGGACAACGTGATACCGCTGTTAAAACAGTCTGTGACTGCACGGAGAGGCCAGTTTACTGCAGCAGAGTCTCCGGTACCGCAAGGACTTGGGTATATGCAGTGAGACGTAAAAGGGGACTCAGGAGAAGAGTTTTAAGACCAGGACATCGTGACAATTTAAGTGGCACCAATACATGTTCTGTCACGATCACCAGCACTCACTTTGGGGTATCAAGAGTCTAAGGAAAACGCTTACCTGTGAGCCAAGATGGTGCTCTCTGGGTAATGCAGTCTACAGAGCGAGGCTGCAATGAGGCGTTCCAGAAATCAACTGACTCAGCTGGGCTTCGACCAATCGAAGTAAAATTGATCATTAAAGAGCAACAGGCGCCACCTAGCGATGTTTGGCATATGATTAAGGGACTCATCCCGAAACGCGTCATGCCTCCGGTGTTTTAATAAACGAATCTTCCAGTTTCCCCAATGTGTCCCTCCTGTTCTCTTTCTCTGGTAGTGAGGAGCCTTATATGTATATATATATATATATATATATATATATATATATATATATATATATATATATATATATATATATATTGTCGCTCCAGGTTGTCCACCTCTTGAGTAGCACGCGAGCAGCAGCTTTATTTATGTGTAGGTGAGGACGGGGATCCGCTTGTAGACGCCGCTCCGTAATGGATCTGCCCGACGCGTTTCGAAGCTCCATTTGCTTCTCTTCAGGGGCTTTAACGGAAGCGGTGTGCGCACCCGCTACACTTCTCCAATTTCATATAACTCACCCGCCGATGGGAGGCTCCAATGAGGCTTCTGGGAAGTGTAGTGCGGAAAGCACACAATCAAGTCCTGTATGGACTCCACAAGTGGGCCCGTCCTCGATCCCATGTACGGCTGCTGCTTCACTGCCGTGACCCCCACGTTAACGGGGTGGTGCATACTCCGCGGCTGGACTGCCGCGTATAAATTGTCGCTCCAGGTTGTCCACCTCTTGAGTAGCACGCGAGCAGCAGCTTTATTTATGTGTAGGTGAGGACGGGGATCCGCTTGTAGACGCCGCTCCGTAATGGATCTGCCCGACCCGTTTCGAAGCTCCATCTGCTTCTCTTCAGGGGCTTTAACGGAAGCGGTGTGCGCACCTGCTACACTTCTCCAATTTCATATAACTCACCCGCCGATGGGAGGCTCCAATGAGGCTTCTGGGAAGTGTAGTGCGGAAAGCACACAATCAAGTCCTGTATGGACTCCACAAGTGGGCCCGTCCTCGATCCCATGTACGGCTGCTGCTTCACTGCCGTGACCCCCACGTTAACGGGGTGGTGCATACTCCGCGGCTGAACTGCCGCGTATAAATTGTCGCTCCAGGTTGTCCACCTCTTGAGTAGCACGCGAGCAGCAGCTTTATTTATGTGTAGGTGAGGACGGGGATCCGCTTGTAGACGCCGCTCCGTAATGGATCTGCCCGACGCGTTTCGAAGCTCCATCTGCTTCTCTTCAGGGGCTTTAACGGAAGCGGTGTGCGCACCCGCTACACTTCTCCAATTTCATATAACTCACCCGCCGATGGGAGGCTCCAATGAGGCTTCTGGGAAGTGTAGTGCGGAAAGCACACAATCAAGTCCTGTATGGACTCCACAAGTGGGCCCGTCCTCGATCCCATGTACCGCTGCTGCTTCACTGCCGTGACCCCCACGTTAACGGGGTGGTGCATACTCCGCGGCTGGACTGCCGCGTATAAATTGTCGCTCCAGGTTGTCCACCTCTTGAGTAGCACGCGAGCAGCAGCTTTATTTATGTGTAGGTGAGGACGGGGATCCGCTTGTAGACGCCGCTCCGTAATGGCTCGGTCCGACGCGTTTCGAAGCTCCATCTGCTTCTCTTCAGGGGCTTTAACGGAAGCGGTGTGCGCACCCGCTACACTTCTCCAATTTCATATAACTCACCCGCCGATGGGAGGCTCCAATGAGGCTTCTGGGAAGTGTAGTGCGGAAAGCACACAATCAAGTCCTGTATGGACTCCACAAGTGGGCCCGTCCTCGATCCCATGTACGGCTGCTGCTTCACTGCCGTGACCCCCACGTTAACGGGGTGGTGCATACTCCGCGGCTGGACTGCCGCGTATAAATTGTCGCTCCAGGTTGTCCACCTCTTGAGTAGCACGCGAGCAGCAGCTTTATTTATGTGTAGGTGAGGACGGGGATCCGCTTGTAGACGCCGCTCCGTAATGGATCTGCCCGACGCGTTTCGAAGCTCCATCTGCTTCTCTTCAGGGGCTTTAACGGAAGCGGTGTGCGCACCCGCTACACTTCTCCAATTTCATATAACTCACCCGCCGATGGGAGGCTCCAATGAGGCTTCTGGGAAGTGTAGTGCGGAAAGCACACAATCAAGTCCTGTATGGACTCCACAAGTGGGCCCGTCCTCGATCCCATGTACGGCTGCTGCTTCACTGCCGTGACCCCCACGTTAACGGGGTGGTGCATACTCCGCGGCTGGACTGCCGCGTATAAATTGTCGCTCCAGGTTGTCCACCTCTTGAGTAGCACGCGAGCAGCAGCTTTATTTATGTGTAGGTGAGGACGGGGATCCGCTTGTAGACGCCGCTCCGTAATGGATCTGCCAGATGCGTTTCGAAGCACTACACTGGAGCGACAATTTATACGCGGCAGTCCAGCCGCGGAGTATGCACCACCCCGTTAACGTGGGGGTCACGGCAGTGAAGCAGCAGCCGTACATGGGATCGAGGACGGGCCCACTTGGAGCCTCCCATCGGCGGGTGAGTTATATGAAAATGGAGAAGTGTAGCGGGTGCGCACACCGCTTCCATTAAAGCCCCTGAAGAGAAGCAGATGGAGCTTCGAAACGCGTCGGGCAGATCCATTACGGAGCGGCGTCTACAAGCGGATCCCCGTCCTCACCTACACATAAATAAAGCTGCTGCTCGCGTGCTACTCAAGAGGTGGACAACCTGGAGCGACAATTTATACGCGGCAGTCCAGCCGCGGAGTATGCACCACCCCGTTAACGTGGGGGTCACGGCAGTGAAGCAGCAGCCGTACATGGGATCGAGGACGGGCCCACTTGTGGAGTCCATACAGGACTTGATTGTGTGCTTTCCGCACTACACTTCCCAGAAGCCTCATTGGAGCCTCCCATCGGCGGGTGAGTTATATGAAATTGGAGAAGTGTAGCGGGTGCACACACCGCTTCCTTTAAAGCCCCTTAAGAGAAGCAGATGGAGCTTCGAAACGCGTCGGGCAGATCCATTACGGAGCGGCGTCTACAAGCGGATCCCCGTCCTCACCTACACATAAATAAAGCTGCTGCTCGCGTGCTACTCAAGAGGTGGACAACCTGGAGCGACAATATATATATATATATATATATATATATATATATATATATATATATATATATATATATATATTACCTACTGGCGGTCGCCAGTAGGTAGTTATAGTTAGGATTTTTTTCAATGTTAAATCTCAAAATTCTATTTGGAATAACTTTGGCACCGGTTGACGAATCTGCCTGAACATTTCCTGAAAATGGCCTCGTTGAGCTCCGGTTCTTCCTTGAAAGTTTGGGGCGGATACGTCAAGCAGGGGCCGAGATAAAAGGGGGGTCCCAAAACGTGTTTTCCCCATGTTAATTTCCATAGGGCGGTCGATTTCACTTTTAGCTCGAACGGCTGAATGGATTTCCATCAAACTTGGCAAAATTGTAGGGACTGGTAGCCCGATGTGCCTTTGCTATGTCTCAAGATATGTGCTCCAGTGGATTTTGAGTAATTTAGGTTCAAAAAAATATATATATCTATAGGCGCTCTCCGGTGCGCGCACCGGAGTGCGCTCCTGGCGCGACACGTGACTTGTGCGCAGAAAGCTGATTGGCTCTTGGGTGTCTGTAAACATTCTAAACAGTCTGGAGCGGCCGCCATCTTGTGTCTCGGTAAAATCGAGACACAAGGGGTTTGAAAAAAAAAGGGGCAAATGACCATAAGGGGGAAGAGTAGACCCTCTCTGACCCCCTAGGTTTGATGTGGGGGCTAAAATAGGGTCCTGCGGGGCATTACATTTTTTTTTTTTTTTTCGTTTTGCGCGGGGGAAGCGCATGGTACGCGCACCGGGAAGCGAAGCACGGGGAAAATCCAGGACCATATTTATGAAGGCCTTGCGCTGCCAGTTTTGCGCCGCCTGTGCGTCAATTTTTGTGACGCACCAGCGGTGTAAAAAAATGCGCATTGTTACGCTATATTTAAAAAGTTACGCATCTATCTAGATGCGTCACTTTTTAAATATAGTGCAACGAGGCACATTTTTTTACACTGCTGGTGCGATGCGTCACTTTTCTGTGCGCACTCCTTATGACATTCCAGATGTGTCATATTTAATGTATGACGGATCATGTTGCAAGGAGTTACAGATACGTCAGTATTTCTGACATATCTGTAAACATAAAAGTGACGCGAGGCAGGCGCAAGATTTTGACGCAACAGCATCCTAAAAGTGACGCAGAGAAATCTCATAGATTTCAGTACGTCGTTATTACCAATCTTTTTGCGGGGGAATGCCCCCTCTGCATACATTATACCTGACGCAGATATAATGTGGCGCAGAGTTTTAAAAAGTGACCCATGTACCTAGATGCGTCACTTTTTAAAAATAGCGTCAGGTATAATGCATGCAGAGGGGGTGTTCCCCCGCAAAAAGCTTGGTAATAACGACGCAGTGAAATCTTTGAGATTTCACTGCGTCACTTTTAGGATGCTGTTGCGTCAAAATCTTGCGCCTGCTTCACAGCAGACCTTTCACATGGTGCTTTTTCCATGTGAAAGGACACATTACTGGAGTTGCGTCACTTTTGTGACGCACTCCAGCAATGCGTTACTTGGAATGTCATAAGGAGTGCGCACAGAAAAGTGACGCATCGCACCAGTGGTGTAAAAAAATGCGCCTCGTTGCGCTATATTTAAAAAGTGACGCATCTAGGTAGATGGGTCACTTTTTAAAATCAAGCGCCACATTATATCTGCGTCAGGTATAATGCATGCAGAGGGGGTGTTCCCCCGCAAAAAGCTTTGTAATAGCGACGCAGTGAAGTCTTTGAGATTTCACTGCGTCACTTTTAGGATGCTGTTGCGTCAAAATCTTGCGCCTGCTTCACAGCAGACCTTTCACATGGTGCTTTTTCCATGTGAAAGGACACAATACTGGAGTTGCGTCACTTTTGTGACGCACTCCAGCAATGCGTTACTTTATTGTTTACAGATACGTCAGAAATACTGACATATCTGTAACTCCTTGCGACATGATTCCTCATATATTAAATATGACATATCTGGAATGTCATAAGGAGTGCGCACAGAAAAGTGACGCATTGTACCAGTGGTGTAAAAAAATGCGCCTCGTTGCGCTATATTTAAAAAGTGACGCATCTAGGTAGATGGGTCACTTTTTAAAATCCTGCGCCACATTATATCTGCGTCAGGTATAATGCATGCAGAGGGGGTGTTCCCCCGCAAAAAGCTTTGTAATAGCGACGCAGTGAAATCTTTGAGATTTCAGTGCGTCACTTTTAGGATGCTGTTGCGTCAAAATCTTGCGCCTGCTTCACAGCAGACCTTTCACATGGTGCTTTTTCCATGTGAAAGGACACATTACTGGAGTTGCGTCACTTTTGTGACGCACTCCAGCAATGCGTTAATTTTGTGTTTACAGATACGTCAGAAATACTGATATATCTGTAACTCCTTGCGAATTGATTAGTCATATATTAAATATGACATATCTGGAATGTCATAAGGAGTGCGTCCAGAAAAGTGACGCATCGCTGTTTTCACGTAGCGATGCGTCACTTTTCAGAAATGAGGCCTCCAGTTTATTCACTGTGTCACCTCTACGACCCTTTCTTGCGTCAATACGTCCCTTTTGCATACATTACACCTGACGTAGGAATAATGTGGCACAGGGGTTTACAAAGTGATGTATTTACCAAGAAACGCCACTTTGTAAATATGAATAAATAAGGTGCATTTTTTATTGGAATGTTGTGTCACAAAAAGTGATGCTTTGGTGGCGTTAAAGTGACGCATGGCTTCATAAATGAAGACTTCTACCTTCAACTCCAGCAATGCATCTTTTCTTATCCTTCAACACTCCTGTTCTTTTTCAACATTTTCATTGAATATCAACATTCCCCCACATTCACTCTTCTTCTCATAACTTTCTTTTCTAACACTCACCTTCTTTCATTCCTCCTACTTCACTTCTTTTTTCCTCTCATACCTTTCTGTTTTTTCTTACTCATTCTCCTTTCAATTATCAATGCACTATATTTCACTTACTCTTCATTTTTTTAAGAATATAGCTCTTTGATGAGAATTGGAGGTAGTTCTGAAAAGAACTTTTGGTTTTCTTCTTTTAACTGAACAGGAACAAAAACAGGGAATGGAAACTGCTCAACAGGAGCAAAAAGAAAACAAAAAAAATTAGGGGTGGGAAGGGCAGCGATGGTTCTCCAATGCTCGAACCATGAGCTGGACACTTTGCTCCCCATAGGTGAGGAGTTGATTGCAGTATCTGCATCTGAGGACACCATGGTTAAAAGCAGGTTGTATGTTTGGCACCTGCTCCTGCGATTGCCCTCTCCCAGAAGAAGTTGCTCCTCCGGTTGATGTAGAGGCCCCATCTCTGGGAACCTCTTGTGCCAGAGCCCTGACACTTTCCCGGGCAAAATTCTGGGGGTGCCTCCTCTCCACATGTCGGATCATCGTAAAGTTCCCAAAAGAGTACTTTTTTTTGGGGTCACCCCGTGACAGGACCTGTTTGCAGATCCTGCACTCCACTTTTGGTGCATTCACCTTCTTCTGGTCAGCTGGAATCTTAAAAAATTTCCATATGAAATGTTCCTTCACCTTTGGGGTAGGAGGCTCTTCATTGATGAACTCAGGTTCATCCTCACTGCTGGATTCTCTGGCAGCCATGGTAAATCACAAAAGATCCAGGTGCAAAAAACAGGTCTTTCAGTCACAAAAGTGAAAGAAGAAGTGAAGGAAATGGGTGGGGATTTCATTCATTGTAAAAAAAACTGTTAGCAACCAATGAAAAGTGTTATTTTAGGGTCACATGACCCGAAGCGTTTACGCTGCGCGCTCCGGAGCACTTCCGGGTGCGTTTACGCAGCGCGATCGTAGGCGCTTCCGGGGCGCAAACGTGGCGCGATCGAAGGCGCTTCTGGGTGCTTTTACGCGGCGCGAACGTAGGCGCTTCCGAGGGCACTTACGTTGCGCGCCGAAGTGACGTCATCAAACTTTTACAGAAATGCATAATCATTTTCCTTATAAAAAAAAACTGATTTTATTTATATGGTACGAAATGTTTTGCATTATTATTAACTTTTCATTCATATTTTTTATCACGAACGACAGTAGCGCTCTGGGTGCGCTTTCACGAGAGCTCACCGGAAAGCTTACCGGAGAGCTTAGCTGAAAGCTTCCCTGAGCGCGCACCCAGAGCGCAAAAAAAAAAAATTATATAAAAAAAAATGAATACTTACAAAAAAACTGCAAATTGTAAAAAAAAAAAAATGGTTAGAAACTCGATATAGAAAGGAATTAGCATTTCAAAAACCTATGAAATTCACTGAAAAAACCATAGGTTTCACACCAGTTATAGTTAGGAATTAGCATTTAAAAAACCTATTAAATTCACTGAAAAAAACATAGGTTTCACACCAGTTATAGTTAGCTGGAAATTTTACTGATATAAAACCATTGAAATTCCCACGTTATAGTTAGTCGGACTCACAATAACTTGCGCGTGCAATGCACTGCTGATGACATCACATATTACATCACTCATGACATGGTCAGTGACATCACTCATGACATCACTGATGACACCATCCTTGTCACACAGTGACAGACCTCCTTTCACTGTAAAGTAACTTTTGAAACACATATTCAAAAATAGAAACTAACATTAACAAAGAAGTGGATATACCCATACCAGTTACAACAACCAATTCAGTAATTTCACCATCTATATACAAATTCACACATTCACCAACAGTTTTATGTATTCACTCATACATATACTCACTCATCATATGTAGTGATACCCCTATTCATTCTGTTACACACCGACAGTCATCAAAAACTTACTCATACATATACTCACACATGCAAATCAACTAATAAACATCCATTTATTTGCATATACAACTATACACACATTAGCACATTACTTCTAAGGAAACTTACACATACTTACTCTCTTAAACAATCACTTATAGAAACACATACTTATTTAAACAGGAACTCTTTCAATCTCTCACTCTCACATATACTTACTTATATACATCAATGCTCATATATACAAGATTAAAACATATGTAGTTACTCATAAAGACACTAGTGAGAGAGGCATTCACTCTCTAACACACACATATACACACTCATCCACCCATACAATCCTACACAAATGCTGTCTTCAAAACACATACAAACAGTGAGTCAGTCATTGATGCATCTATGTGCTAAGTAACAGCCCCACCAAACCATACAGACACTCATACTGATACTAAAAAAACATCTAATAACCCATATACACACACATGTAGCTACTCACCAACCCATGCAGCCACTTATACACAAAGTAAAACACTGATACATATATTTAAATATTTAAACATTACTCGCTAATATATGTATTCACTAAGATACACTTAATAAGCCAGTTAACCAATCAATTTGTTTTTTAAAAAACATCCATTTAGACACTTATTTAAACATTTATTCTTCCATCGACCTTAACATATACATATATAAAATATATTTATTTTTCAGAAAGACACACATTCACTGGACGATGTCATCAGTGATGTCATGAGTGATGTCATCAGTGATGTCATGAGTGATGTCACTGACCATGTCATGAGTGATGTAATATGTGATGTCATCAGCAGTGCATTGCACGCGCAAGTTATAGTGAGTCCGACTAACTATAACGTGGGAATTTCAATGGTTTTATATCAGTAAAATATTCAGCTAACTATAACTGGTGTGAAACCTATGGTTTTTTCAGTGAATTTAATAGGTTTTTTAAATGCTAATTCCTAACTATAACTGGTGTGAAACCTATGGTTTTTTCAGTGAATATATATATATATATATATATATATATATATATATATATATATATATATATATATATATATATATATATATATATATATATATATATATATATATATATATATATATATATATATATATTTGAGCAACTACCCAAAAAACTATGATCTAAAATGTTTTACTTATCTAAAACCTATCCAAATTAAGCTTACACCTACACTAAATCCTAGCTAGCACTATGCTTAGTAGAAAGAATAAAAATCAACTCTAAAAAAACAGGATAGGGCATGTTCCAAGGGAAAGAGTCTGATCTGGGCAGCTATATTTTCCAGCGCTCCCTGGCATGTCAATATGATTTCCCTGATGCTGGCCTACTCTTTCTCTATGCAAACCATCATCCTGTTCACACAACTCATTTGTTGGACTATCAAAAAGTTTTATTTTTTTTAACTTTATTTTCCCTTTTCCAGAATACAATAATAATATTAAACATGTTATCAGTTACAACCAAAATAGACACTCAGTGCACCATAAAAAAGTCGTGAAACAAAGTAGTAGGTACACATCATAATTACTAGAATCATCAAATAAGCTGCCCAACACTCCAGCACAATAAGCATGCACATTCACTTTTCCCCCCAAAAGCACTGAAGTATCAGCATAATCTTCATATTTCTGTAGTCTTTAACAATTTTAGAGCAATATGTATCACCAAGTTTTCTGATCTGTTAGGCTGTGTCTATTCCACTCCCGTGGGGACCAGACCATCCGGGAGTTGGGGGGACGGTGGGTAGTAGTGTTGGTTATTTAAACTTTGAAGGAACCCCATATGTCCTTTGGGTGGGAAGCGGCCGGTAGGGTATCAGCATACAGGTCAATGTGTGTATTGCAATAAGCAAGACAATGTAACCAGGCTTTCGTTGTGGGGATAGCCTTACAGCCCCATCAGAGAGCAATCATGCGTTTAGCAAGCAGAAAGGACATGGACATGAATTTCCAAATAACTCTGGAGACGTCTAACCTCCAGCTCAACCATTTTTGAGATTCCCTTGCACACGGATGGCCAATAAGCCCCAATCTTGGGGCAGTTCCAGACCAAATGCACAAAATCTGCATGCGAAGCACTATACTTACGACAAGAGTGTGATCTGTTGGGGTCTATGTTATGCAGTTTTTCTGGGGACAAGTATACTCTCCATAGGAATTTAAAAGGTAGTAAACAGTGCTTACTAATAATGGAGACCTCTTTAATTTGGGCACAGCAGAAATCCCAAATGGGATCCGAATTGGGAAAGTCCAAATCTTTCCCCCAGGCCTCCCTGACTCTGATTTCTCTTCTAGGGACAAAGGCCATGCAGGCACTTTATAATTTTTAAACTAGCGGCTCACTTCCAGAGGTAAAAATAACTGTGGATAAGGGGACAAACTCAGCAGAAGCCAATGGCAATTCGGGGATCTCTGACTGGAGA
Source organism: Lissotriton vulgaris (assembly GCF_964263255.1). Classification (NCBI taxonomy): domain Eukaryota; kingdom Metazoa; phylum Chordata; class Amphibia; order Caudata; family Salamandridae; genus Lissotriton; species Lissotriton vulgaris. Next base: position 1,382,478,644 of record NC_141694.1, on the reverse strand, counting down.
GCACTTCGCACCCTCTGTAGAATGAAACTGTTGGCCGTCAGAGAAAAGTTCACCCACTTTAATAATTGAAAATTTATTTAACGTCAGCTGCACTATTTTTTCTGTCATGATGTAGATCCAAGTGTTGTTTAGTATTGGAATGTCCGGGGAATACAACACCGAGGCGGCCGTAATGAGCAGCAGTTTCCTCCTCGCCCAGCTGGTGGTGGAGACAGATTTTAGGGTGTAGCACGCCCAGCCCTCTATTTACCTGTGCCTGTTGCTTTGGTCCAATTGAGGGTCCAGGAGAGGGATGTGTGTTGCCCCGCTGCTGCTTCCCAGCCTGTGATCCTGTTGCTGCAGGAGTCCTCTGTGGCCTGGACCTGGATCCTGCTCCCCAAATTCCACTAGCCTTCACTTTCTCATAGGCGCAGTAAATTTTCCTATAGCCATGGGCAGCCTGGCGAATGTGGCTATAGCGTGCATATCATTGCTCAAAGGTCTGGCCATGTCAGCTAAGAAGTAAATTAAACACCATTTAGCTCATGCTGCAAATGTTTAGGACGTTTACCAACATTTGTCCAACATTGCCATGCAATCATCAGTACCAGTCCATACCTACACCAAATCTTTGGAAAGACATGTGCACAATATACCTTTAGTACAATGACTCCTACAAAAACAATATGCGAAACTGACCCAAGTGAGGTCAGTGAAGGTGTACAATAAATCAATGTAGTCACAAAACAAAAACATCCATACCACTCATACCAATGATTCACACTTATTCAGATGTGCCAATGGAAAATTCTAGACATGGCCCAGATATGTTCAATTTTGGTATCGGTCTTGCATCATGCAAGGGGTGCAAGGTTTTGGCAAATATCATGTTATGTGTTAAAATAAAATAGTCCAGCTTGTGTACCTCTGTATACCATAAGTTATCTGGATTTATACAAGACAGCACACATTTCTGACTTGCATTACTCTGGGCAGTCCTTAGATTGAGGGTGGATGTCTTACTGCTGCACACTTTCATTTCAAAGACTACACTGAGTTAGCATAATTTATAACCATGGAATGTTACATAATGCATCATGTACATCAACTAACTAAACCAGGAAAACCTTTGATTTTTACTTTTCTTTTCACTCATGCTCCCTGTGCTGCAGCCTTCACCGCACAACAATTATGCTAAAGGCCTCTCTCAGGAATGTGTGTGTATGCAGGCAGGAGTACTCATATGAGTAAGAACTATTGTGGCACTGTTGCAGGGCCCCTTGTATCATAATGCAAGTGGGCCTGCATTGGTGCTAGGCGGGCAAAAGTCTCCCACCAGTAGGAAAGCAAAGTAATCCTCTGTATCCTGGTATCACTGTGCTGGGATTTATGCCGTTACAACGCATACATTTACATCGCTGTACATTACATCGCGGTTTTTACAAAGCAAGTCATTACAACAACTTGCGTTGGAGGGCGCTGGACTTAGGAGAAGTATAATTTACTATTCCAACTCCAGTCTACATACAGTAGGGAAGGTGTTGAATAGTAAATTATACTATTCCTTGTCCTAGAGCGCCATCCAGCGCAAGTCTTTGTAACGAATTGCGTTGTGAAAACCATGATGTAATAGCATCGCAATGTAATCCCTGCGTTGTAAACGATGTTTCCTGCGTTCCAGCATTCTGAATTTTATACAATGTAGAAAGTTGGCTTCCCAGCTTACATTGTATGAATACTACACAGAAATGACCCATAGGGGATATATCAGCCATGAGGCTGGCATTGATATGCCAATCAATGTTAAATCTCGTGCTTTAGTCCTGCTGACCACACTCACGCCAATGGTGGAGTTTCCATGCAGTGAGGCTTACTAGAGCTGCATAGGCTTTTCACCGATGACATTGGCACACTATGCTTACAGATGCACATTTTACTGAGATATGCAAGCTGACATCCACTTTACAGCTGCTAAGCCGCAGGACAAGAACCCTGCCCTTTGGACATCTATGCTCACAATGTGCATCAGAGTTGCGGCTGTACATACCTGCAGCCTCCAAGGCATCAGTGTAATTGATACTGTCACTCCATTTCACACAGAAATGACGTGGACAATGCAGAGGAAGGCTTAGTCACCCCTGAGGCAGGATTACAACAGCCATACCTCAGGTAAGTGTTCATACTGATAATAACATGTCCAGCCTCCAAACAAATTACTCACTCCCTTGTAGAAACACACTTTGAGATATCAATTAGATCTTTTCATGGTTTGATTTTACGATCCGGAAAAACTTTGGGATGTAGCTGTCACATTACCAGCATCTATCAGTAGTGCAATGATTGCAATGTGATGTCTACCCTGGTGACACTGTCCTCAATGCCCATTCAAATTGGGTTTACGTTTGACAAACAGGTACAGGAACAAGGAGGAACCCCCCATATTTCAAGTGTGGATCTGAAGGAATGTATATCCACACCAGTATTGACACTGCATTCACATTAGGCTGCCTTCTTGTCAATTCAAAATGTATCTATGGACTTGTGATGTTGTTTTGGCACAATGAATGCCGTTTCTTGCTAAGTGATGTATACCTCTCTATACACATCACACTATTATAACTATCATTGATCATGCACAGACGTCACAGAGCTACAACCATGTAGGCGTTGCACTTACTTGTCATATCACACTAGCTAGACCTGTCCACTTCTCCCGGAGTGACAGGCACATATCCACCTGCAAAACATTGTTTCAGATGCTGCATTGTAAAAAGTGCAACTACACTGTTAGACCTGTCTGCATCTGGGGATGTTCTAACCATCATTATTTATTTTTGTCCCCCTTAGCCTCCCAGTGTTTCTATTTTTATTTTTATGTCCACCAGGATTTTTCAGTGCTGTCAGGGGGCTAGGTGTTCCTTGACTATGATGCCATTTTTCCCTCATACTCTGTGAGGCCTAGTTAAACTCCTGGAAAATCTAGGGACACTCATGAACCTAAAATGGTGTCCACCAACTGCCATAACGGACATTCCAGGAGAACAGACCCATAGACTAACATGAGGAAGGTTCCAGAAACATCTAGTGGCTTCCAGAGGTCTCAGGCCACTCTATAAAAGGCCAGTGACCAGCAGCCATTTTGTGCAGTCTCAGGAGTGACCAGTGAGGAGAGAGGCGACTTGTGGAGGAGGATTGCGCACCAGTGGTGACCAGATCGACCTGTGGGCCGGCTGTCGCGTTATTGGGAAGTGCCCCCTTTCAGGCTGACCAAACCCCACTGTCAAGTCATCCATAAAGCGTGACCAGAGACATTGTGACCAGATTGTAAAGCAACGGGTCGTGTTGTAAGAAGACCCTCATAACCTGCTACAAAGCGACCCTTGTGTGTGACCTGCACATCTGCCCTGAAGGCTGTGGGCAGATCAGGTGGACGTCGGACTGGATCTGTGCTGACTTGCTGAGGAGTAAGGACAGTCCCATTCACACACTCGAGACCAGCTCTCACGCGGTGGAAACAGGCGGTGAAATCGGCTGAAGCTCCTACCTGTGTGAAGCGCCGTCACCAAGCCTGACCCACACGCGAGTGAATTGCCCAGCTGACCCGTGTGTTGACGGGAGGAGTCGTCGTTGGAGGTGAGGAGGAGTCCGGAGCCAGGAGGAAGGACCCGGCGCGTCAGAGGAGGTGTGCCTGAGGCGGAGTCCGGAGCCAGGAAGAAGGACCCGGCGCGTCAGAGGAGGTGCGCCCGAGGCGGAGCTTCGCCTGAGGTAAAGCGGAAGGAGGCAGAAGCGCCGCCACGGTCCCGCCGGAGGAGCGTCCCCGGCTAAAGTAAGCCTTCCTGTTTTCCCCGCCCGACGCCGACTTCTACAGAAGCCCCGCCGTCAGCGCTAGGAGAGAACAACCGAGCGCAAGGACATCTCCAGCCGGGTTGCCGTCAGACAAAGTAAGCGGGGGAGAAGCGAGGGGAAGCGGGAGGCGGCAGTGCCGGCTGGCAGAGACTACCGAAGCGGCAGGATTAGAAAGAGAATTTGTAAAACAGATGAAACGCCCGGAATAAGCACTTGAGGAACTTGGCCATCAACCCTCTCAGTATATGAGGATACATTAAGACCAGGCTAATAACGGGGGGAGCAGTGACAAAGGGAAACAAAGCATTAGATTCTTGTGCCATAGGTAGGAGTGGTGTAAGTTGAGCCATAGGGTGCCGGTAACGAACAGAGCTCAGTCACAACAACCTCCCAGGCAGTTAATCACTTGGAGTCAGTCCTATTACAGGAGAGGGGTAGCCATAGAACAGTCCCCAGGAAGCATAATTAATTTACCTTGTCTCCTTTTTAGCTATATAGTTGGCTGTGGGCTTTGTGAACAGCGCTGCTGGGGGTAGAAGTCTGACAAGCTTGACCTGGGCCCTGAGTGCAGATGGGTAATGTACATGCCAAGATTGTGTAAAGTGGCACATTGAACCTGAAAAGTGAGTTTTCCCTTCTGTAACATCTAAGTGAATAAGCATTCTGTGAAATTGATAGTAATTTACCTCTAATGTGATGTACCTTTGATTCATTTGCACTGATTGAGAAAAGTATTGAATTTGATGTGATATATATGAAAACTGTGCCGAACTATATGTGTACTGCTTTTGCCTAAGACAAGAACAAAAGAGAATTTTTATAAAAGGTACTAGTATTTTTCTAAACTAGTGTAGCATCTTTTATTTTTAGTGGTCAATCATTGAGTTACTGTGAGTGGGTTCTGAAAGCACTTAACCAACGCCTTGGAGTTTAGCTGTTTCCCCTACTGTGCCAGGCTACCCTATGTAGTCTAGGATACCCTAGGTCTAACATAATTGGTGTTTCAGCGGTGGGATCACGGATTTGTGCTTACACTCACTTAGTAGTAACGCAGTGCTTACCACAGGACTACACCTGGAGTTTTCTCCCTGCGGCCCTCCTAATCTGAATTTTGTTTTTTTCTAAATTTACTTCTGGTGGTGGGTGGAGGTTGACCCCAGGTCACTTTTTGGTTTTCTCCTGTGTAAAAAGTTTATTCTCTAGTGAAAATGGAGGTAAATGTGGAAGAGCTGGAAAACTATACCGTGACCCAACTAAAGGACTGGTGTCAGCAGCAAGGTGTATTTTTTAAAAAAGGTGCCAGGAAAGGCGAGCTGCTGACCAGCATACTGGCATGGGTGGAGGCTCATTCCGGGGAGGAACTAGACCCAGAGGGGAGTGACAGGGACACTGTCCTTGAGGCCGCAACGCTGTACCAAGCGGGAGGGGGGAATCTTCTTACAGGTCCCAGGACACCTTCCAGGGTGGGCAGCAGTGTCTCGGAGAGGGGTTTGACCGACGCCGAGCTAGAGGATAGGAGGGAGGAGAGGAGGATGAGGATAGAACTAGCCAGGATGGACATGGAAAGGGAGGACAAGAGGTTAGCTCATGAGAGAACCATTAAAGAAATGGACCTACAAGCTCTAAACCTAAGGTCTCCCAATTCTGATAATGGTGGCAGCGATACCAAGGTAAACACCAGAGAACCCAGACCCTATTTACCCAAAGATGTCATGGCTAGCTACGCACCAAGTGATGATATTGCAAAATGGCTAGCCGCCTATGAGGTCTCATTGAGGGCCCATGGGATCTTGGAAGCCCACTGGGGCGGTGGGTTGTATAAATACATGCCACCTGCTGGCAGGGATACCTTGTTGGCCCTGGAGCAGCGTGAGCAAACCCACTACCCTGCTATGAAGGTGGCGCTGATAAGGAAGTTTGGGCTAACCCCTGAGAAGTATAGGCAGAAGTTCCGGGGTAGCCACAAACTAGGTACGCAGAATTGGGTGGACTTTTTGGATTACGCCAGGAAGGCCTTGGAGGGTTGGGTGAAAGGCAGCGAGGTAGGGGACTATGAAGGTTTATATGACCTCATACTCAAGGAACACCTACTCGAGAAATGTTTTCCCGAGCTGCGACAGCATCTGGTGGACAGCAAGCTGACCAGCCCCAGGAAGCTTGCTGAGGAGGCGGGCATCTGGGCTAGTACCCGGGTGTCATCAAGGGGGACTGGAGGGGATTCTCAGAAGTCTGGACAGGGCGCCCCCCAGAAGAAAGAGGGCGGGGATAATAAGAGGGAGTTCTCAAAAGGTCCACAAAATACTTCACAAGGAAGGGGCAGAGGATTCATCCCTAAGAGTAACCCCCCTCGCAACCCTAATCCGGGCCAAAGCCAGCAGCCCAGGGTTGTTCATTGTTTTGAGTGTGGTGGTGTGGGACACTATAAAGGAGATGTGAGATGCCCAAAAAGACCACCCCCTCCCACTGGAGGAAAATCCCCGGGAATAACTAGTGTAGTGCTCGGGGAGGAGATGCCTTTGGGTAACGGAGGGGAGCGGGCGGGTGTCACTTTAGTGTCCCTGGGTGATAAGGAGATGGTGCCAAAGACCCAACTGCCCTCTAATACTACCAAGTATGAGCAGTGGGTCACCATCAACGGCCGTAGAGGGGAGGCTCTGAGAGACACAGGAGCCAGTATGACTATGGTAAGGAGTCAACTGGTGTCTCCAGAGCAGGTCATCCCAGATGTACTCCATCCCGCCATGATGGCTGACGGCAGATTGGGCCACTATCCTGTGGCCGAGGTTCCCTTTGAGTGGGGAGGGGTTGCAGGTCCACTTCGAGTTGCCGTAAGCCCTGCCGTGCCTGTTGACTGCCTGTTAGGAAATGATATGGAGCACAATGCTTGGAGGAGGGTGGAGTACCAGACTCATTCTGAGATGTTGGGACCCCCTGACTGGGCCTGTGTCAGCACAAGGTCCGTGACTGCCCAGAGGGGGAGTTCACTTACGCTGGAGCCTGGAACAATGGCCCAGCCGGCTGCCAGAGAAGAGAAGGACAGGAGGCCGGAGGACCCTGCCTCGGCATCTCCACCTCGTGAGACAGACAGGCCACCTGCGGAGGTGGATCTGGAGTCCACAGGGGAGAATGTTGCTTCCTTGGAGAACCTACCCATCCCTACTGAATGGCATGTGGAGGGAGGTCCTTCCCGGGAAGAGTTCTGCAAAGCTCAGAAGGAGTGTCCTACTCTTGAGGGGCTGCGGCAACAGGCCAAAGCCCAGGCAACAGGGAACATTGTAGGGAGCTACCAGATTTACTGGGAGGATGGACTCCTCTACAGTGAGCCCAAGGCGCCTGGACATGGTTCATCCAGGGCCTTGGTGGTCCCTCAATGCTTTAGAGCCTTCCTTTTGGAACTGGCTCATGAGATACCATTGGCAGGACACATAGGACAGGACAAGACCTTTGCCCGGCTTGACCCCCACTTCTACTGGCCTCGGATGAGAGTGGCGTCTGATACATATTGTCGGACGTGTGTGTCTTGCCAAGCCAGTGGGAAAACAGGGGTGAAGCTAAAAGCTCCCCTGGAACCACTACCTGTCGTTAGCACCCCCTTTGAGAGGGTGGGCATCGACATTGTAGGGCCATTGGATCCACCAACTTCAGCTGGTCACCGGTTCATCCTGGTTTTAGTGGATCATGCCACACGGTACCCAGAGGCAATACCTCTGAGGACCATCACTGCACCCGTAGTGGCAAGGGCCCTGATGGGGATCTTCACCTGAGTGGGTTTCCCCAAGGAGGTTGTGTCCGACAGGGTGACTAACTTCCTTTCAGCATATATGCGGGCTATGTGGAAGGAGTGCGGTGTTACCTATCGGTTTACCACCCCTTACCACCCACAAACCAATGGTCTTGTGGAAAGGTTTAATAAAACCTTGAAAGGTATGATAAGGAGTCTGCCTGAGAGCCTGCGGAGGAAATGGGACGTCCTCCTACCCTGTCTCTTGTTTTCCTACAGGGAAGTGCCACAGAAGGGAGTGGGCTTCAGCCCCTTCGAACTTTTGTACGGGCACCCTGTACGGGGTCCTCTCAGCCTGGTGAAGGACGGATGGGAAAAGACTCCCAGGAAACTTCCCCAGGACGTGGTGAGCTACATGCTGGCCTTCCGGAGCCAAATGGCTAAGTTGTGGAAGCAAGCTTCTGACAACTTGGAAGCCAGCCAAGCAGTTATGAAGGAGTGGTATGACCACAATGCTCACCCAGTGGAACTGGAGCCTGGACAAAAAGTGTGGGTGATGGAACCTGGAGAGCTAAATGCCCTCCAGGATCGTTGGACAGGCCCCTTTGAGGTATTGGAGAAAAAGGGTAAAGCCACTTACTTGGTGGATCTTAAGAACCCGAGACAGCCCCACCGGGTGCTGCATGCCAATCGCCTCAAGCCACACCATGAGAGGCCCGAGGTTGTCTTAATGATGGTGACCGATGGAGCAGAGGAAGAGGAAAGCGAACCTCTCCCTGATCTTCTCTCGTCCCAAGAAAAGGATGGGTCGGTGGAGGGAGTGATTCTCTCACCATCCCTGACTCCTGAACAGCAGAGAGATTGCCACCAGATCCTGGAGCAATTTTCTTCTCTGTTCTCCCTTGTCCCGGGTAGGACCCACCTGTGTGCCCATGACGTGGACACAGGAGACAGCCCACCTGTGAAGTCTAAGATCTACCGGCTGTCGGACAAGGTGAAGGCCAGCATCAAAAGTGAAGTCGCTAAGATGCTGGAGCTAGGAGTGATTGAACCTTCAAGTAGCCCTTGGTCTAGTCCGGTGGTTTTGGTACCGAAAGCTGCCCCACCAGGCACCACACCTGAATTGAGATTCTGTGTGGACTACCGAGGACTAAATTCAGTAACCAAGACAGATGCTCATCCCATCCCTAGGGCGGATGAACTTATTGACCGGCTGGGAGCTGCCCAATACTTAAGTACCTTTGACCTAACTTCAGGGTACTGGCAGATTTCCCTTACTGAGGGGGCGAAGGAAAGGTGAGCCTTCTCTACACCTCAGGGACACTACCAGTTCTGTGTGATGCCCTTCGGGCTCAAGAACGCCCCTGCCACTTTTCAGCGGCTGGTGAACAAGGTCCTTTCTGGTATGGAAGCTTTTTCTGCTGCTTACCTGGATGACATTGCTGTCTTCAGTAGCAGCTGGGAGGACCATTTGCAACACTTGCAAGCTGTTCTTCATGCCCTGCAACAGGCTGGCTTGACAATCAAGGCCAGCAAGTGTCAGATCGGGCAGGGGTCGGTGGTGTACTTAGGCCACTTGGTGGGCAGAGGGTCGGTGCAGCCCCTCCAGGCAAAGATTGAGGCAATCATAGCCTGGGAGCCCCCCAAGACTCAAACTGAGGTCTGAGCCTTCCTGGGCCTCACTGGATACTACCGTCGCTTTGTGAAGGGGTATGGCACCATTGTGGCACCCCTCACTGAACTTACTTCCAAGAAATAACCCCGACGGGTAGTCTGGACGGAGGCTTGCCAGCGAGCCTTCATGACCTTGAAGCAAGCATTGTGTACGGCTCCAATACTCAAGGCCCCTGATTTTGCTAGAGAATTCATTGTCCAAACAGATGCGTCAGAACATGGCATTGGGGCAGTGTTATCGCAGCTAAATGATGAGGGCTTGGATCAACCCGTGGTTTTCCTGTCTAGGAGACTACTCCCCAGGGAACGGAGGTGGAGTACCATTGAGCGAGAAGCCTTTGCGGTGGTCTGGGCTCTGAAGAAGTTGCGGCCATACTTGTTTGGTTCGCACTTCCTGGTTCAGACTGACCACCGCCCCCTTCGTTGGCTAATGCAAATGAAGGGGGAGAATCCCAAGTTGTTAAGGTGGTCCATCTCCCTACAGGGAATGGACTTTCGGGTGGAACATCGGCCTGGATTGGACCATGCCAGCGCAGACGGTCTATCCAGGTATTTCCGCCTTAGTGATGAGAACTCCCAAGGGATTGGGTAGCTCTCCCCACTTTCAGCTGGGGGGGACGCGTGTTAGACCTGTCTGCATCTGGGGATGTTCTAACCATCATTATTTATTTTTGTCCCCCTTAGCCTCCCAGTGTTTCTATTTTTATTTCTATGTCCACCAGGATTTTTCAGTGCTGTCAGGGGGCTAGGTGTTCCTTGACTATGATGCCATTTTTCCCTCATACTCTGTGAGGCCTAGTTAAACTCCTGGAAAATCTAGGGACACTCATGAACCTAAAATGGTGTCCACCAACTGCCATAACGGACATTCCAGGAGAACAGACCCATAGACTAACATGAGGAAGGTTCCAGAAACATCTAGTGGCTTCCAGAGGTCTCAGGCCACTCTATAAAAGGCCAGTGACCAGCAGCCATTTTGTGCAGTCTCAGGAGTGACCAGTGAGGAGAGAGGCGACTTGTGGAGGAGGATTGCGCACCAGTGGTGACCAGATCGACCTGTGGGCCGGCTGTCGCGTTATTGGGAAGTGCCCCCTTTCAGGCTGACCAAACCCCACTGTCACGTCATCCATAAAGCGTGACCAGAGACATTGTAACCAGATTGTAAAGCAACGGGTCGTGTTGTAAGAAGACCCTCATAACCTGCTACAAAGCGACCCTTGTGTGTGACCTGCACATCTGCCCTGAAGGCTGTGGGCAGATCAGGTGGGCGTCGGACTGGATCTGTGCTGACTTGCTGAGGAGTAAGGACAGTCCCATTCACACACTCGAGACCAGCTCTCACGCGGTGGAAACAGGCGGTGAAATCGGCTGAAGCTCCTACCTGTGTGAAGCGCCGTCACCAAGCCTGACCCACACGCGAGTGAATTGCCCAGCTGACCCGTGTGTTGACGGGAGGAGTCGTCGTTGGAGGTGAGGAGGAGTCCGGAGCCAGGAGGAAGGACCCGGCGCATCAGAGGAGGTGTGCCTGAGGCGGAGTCCGGAGCCAGGAAGAAGGACCTGGCGCGTCAGAGGAGGTGCGCCCGAGGCGGAGCTTCGCCTGAGGTAAAGCGGAAGGAGGCAGAAGCGCCGCCACGGTCCCGCCGGAGGAGCGTCCCCGGCTAAAGTAAGCCTTCCTGTTTTCCCCGCCCGACGCCAACTTCTACAGAAGCCCCGCCTTCAGCGCTAGGAGAGAACAACCGAGCGCAAGGACATCTCCAGCCGGGTTGCCATCAGACAAAGTAAGCGGGGGAGAAGCGAGGGGAAGCGGGAGGCGGCAGTGCCGGCTGGCAGAGACTACCGAAGCGGCAGGATTAGAAAGAGTATTTGTAAAACAGATGAACCGCCCGGAATAAGCACTTGAGGAACTTGGCCATCAACCCTCTCAGTATATGAGGATACATTAAGACCAGGCTAATAACGGGGGGAGCAGTGACAAAGGGAAACGAAGCATTAGATTCTTGTGCCATAGGTAGGAGTGGTGTAAGTTGGGCCATAGGGTGCCGGTAACGAACAGAGCTCAGTCACAACAACCTCCCAGGCAGTTAATCACTCGGAGTCAGTCCTATTACAGGAGAGGGGTAGCCATAGAACAGTCCCCAGGAAGCATAATTAATTTACCTTTTCTCCTTTTTAGCTATATAGTTGGCTGTGGTCTTTGTGAACAGCGCTGCTGGGGGTAGAAGTCTGACAAGCTTGACCTGGGCCCTGAGTGCAGATGGGTAATGTACATGCCAAGATTGTGTAAAGTGGCACATTGAACCTGAAAAGTAAGTTTTCCCTTCTGTAACATCTAAGTGAATAAGCATTCTGTGAAATTGATGTACCTTTGATTCATTTGCACTGATTGAGAAAAGTATTGAATTTGATGTGATATATATGAAAACTGTGCCGAACTATATGTGTACTGCTTTTGCCTAAGACAAGAACAAAAGAGAATTTTTATAAAAGGTACTAGTATTTTTCTAAACTGGTGTAGCGTCTTTTATTTTTAGTGGTCAATCATTGAGTTACTGTGAGTGGGTTCTGTAAGCACTTAACCAACGCCTTGGAGTTTAGCTGTTTCCCCTACTGTGCCAGGCTACCCTATGTAGTCTAGGATACCCTAGGTCTCACATACACATATTCCAAATTCAAAACTAAGCTCTATGCCATTGTGCTGTAACTGCACATTTTAATACACCTACACACATATGTATATTTGTCAGAACATGGAATGCAGTTAGTCACCTTGCAGGGCTGACCTGGCTGGCGGTAAACAATCAGAGATATCTCTAATCACATGCCACATTCATACTTCAGGCATGTGATGTATTAAATACTACTGACTAGAATCATCACAGGCCCCCTTGCACCATGACACAAGGGTGCAGCCATTGGCACTAGTCAGACAAACGTGTTTTCTGCAATAGGATAAGACAGGAATGCACCATAAAGGTTCAAAACAATGCATTCCTGCCCTTTCACTTTAGCACCGCACAGCAAGGTGACTTGCTGTGCTGTGGTGTGCATAATAATAAAAAAATGTGACAGTTGGCACATAGATACTACCTTGTCACATAGACATACCTTACACTGTGTGCAGTGTCAGAGTCAGATGAGTGACGTAAAACAGCAATAAGTCAGGTACACCATTTAATTGATGTGCCAAAACTTTCAGGTGATTCGTAGATAATGACTCTTAATTGGGGAAAGTGCTGCTTGACTTTACTTAGTGGCTGCATGAGTTCATGCTTCATATAACACATCACAGATTTTATGCCTGTGGTGCTGCTTTGTTTGACCCTTTAATACTTCTGCCACTTGGTGTCACTCTCTCTTGCCTTGAGTGTCACAAGCACATTGCAGCTACATTTAGGTGTTACATTTTTGCATAACAAATATAGCAACATCACTAAATGCTGATGTTACATAGATACAGACTTAATGATTTGATGTGATATTTAGATTTTTAAAGCGCAGTGAATGCCCGGAGGTGTCTTGGCGCTGAGGACTCAGAGGAGCGTGCATGAGAAGGATGTGCAGAGGTGTATTTTATAGATCTGCTACAAATAGCCATGTTTTTAAGGATTTCCCGAATGATTTGAGTTTCGGGCTGTTTTTAATTGTTAGTAGAAGAAGATTCCACGTTTTTGCAGTTCGTAGCAAGAAGCTCCTACCTCCCCACTGGGCCTGTTTAAACCTGGGGATTTGCAACAATTTTAACTGAGCAGATCGCAGTTTCCTGGATGGCATATTGTATTTTATGCGTGACGTCAGGTATGAAGGGCCCCTTCCTTGGAGCGCCTTAAACGTAATACACAGTGACTTGAAAATTATTCTTTTCCTTACAGGCAACCAGTGCAGAACTCTTGGTTGTTGGGATACTGATTCATATTAGGGGATGTCTAAAATCAGTCTTGCTGCTGCGTTCTGCAGAGGTTGGATTTTTTCAGATGTTGTGTCTGAATCCCCACGTAAAGGGTGTTGCCATAATCTAGCCTAGAAATGGCGAGGGCAGTTACTAATGTTTTTAGAGCCTCAGGGGTAATAAAGGAGCGGATCTTCCTGATCATTTTTAATACGCCCCAGAAACTGGCGGTGAGACAGTTGATCTGGCTGTCAAAAGTCAGCCGACAGTCAAAGATCACCCCTACATTTTTTGCCTTCGAGACTGGTGTTGGACACTCACCCAACTCTGTCGGCCACCATTTCGGGGACCAGGCAAAAGGATTAGCTCCCAACAAGAGTACTTCGGTCTTGCCACCGTTGAGTTTTAGACAATTGGATTGCATCCAGAGGTTGGCATGGGACATACAATTATTAAAACGGTCGTCAGTCTCTACCTCATTATTGGTTATTGATACGACCACTTGCGTATGGTCTGCATAAGATATTACAGAAAACCCGAACTGTCTAATCAATGCGGCCAAAAAGGCTACGTAGACATTAAAAAGCGTAGGGGTCATGGATGAGCCCTGAGGCACCCTGCATTGCAGATTAAAAATTTGGGAGCTGGATCCGCCCATTTCAACTCGGAAGGATCTCTCCATGAGATATGACGTCAGTAGAGTAGTGGTGGATTCCTGTATACCCAACTCAGTCAATCTGGCAATTAATATTTTATGATTGACGGTATCGAAGGCCGATAGATCGAACAATATCAAGACGGCCTTCCCTCCTTCATCCAATGATTTTCTGAGTTCCTCACTCGCAGTGATTAAAGCAGTTTCTGTTCTCTCTGAACTCGTATTGCAAGTGATCTAACAGATTGTTTGAGGAGATAAAGGCATTAAGCTGGATGTTAAGCAGCTTCTCCAGGACCTTCGGAAAAAAAGTAATTCTAGAGATTGGCCGATAGTTGTTAGAATCGTCAGGGTCCAGGTGTTTTTTTTTAACAAGGGTAGCACAGATGCTAACTTCCATGCCTCAAGAACTCTCCATAATCTCAGAGATCAGTTGGATTAATTGTTCGCTGAGTATTTCAAGAAAAAGATGAAATATGTTAGGGGGGGCAAGGATCTGAAGGGGCCCCAGATTTTGTTTCCTTTACAGTTTGGATCATCTGTTCCCTTAGGAGGGGAGAAGGAGAAACTGGGTAGCGTTGTATAGGAATCTCTCCTTAAGGAAGGGAGTTCATTAGGAGGGGGATTTCTATTTGAGAAGTTTTATATACTACCTCCACCCTATCAGCGAAAGCCTGTCCCAACACTTTGCAGAAGTCTGGGTTGTTGTCCGTTTTGGCTTTGGCCGGGAGTTTAGCTAATTTTTTGACGGTGGCAAAAATGTATTTACTAAAATTTCTTGCTGCCGAAATTTTGGCTGTATAATAGCTGCTCTTTTCCTCAGTAATTTGTTTTTATACATAGCCAATGACTGAGCGTACTTCTTTTTCAAATCCCTGTCGTAGTTTGACCTTCACTGTTTTTCTATTCTTCTGCATAGCTGTTTTTGTTTTCTCAATGTGTCCGAGAACCAAGGTTCAGAAGGCTTTTTCCTTCTTGAGGAAGTAGTTTTTAGAGATGCCGCTGTGTTTACAGCCTTAGTTATCCATGATGTTAAATTATGCACTGCTGTGTTAGTATCTGCCACCATGTTTGGCTTACTTTCCAGTAGTGATGTCTGAAAGTAGTCAGCATCAATGTTTGCCTAATCTTGATATGTATATGTCATGGGTAGATTAGTCCCTGCCGTTGATTGGGACGATGCCTTAATCGTGAATATAACGGCTCTGTGATCTGACCAAGTAACTGGTAGGACCTCATATATTTTAAGCTTAGGGTTAGAGGTAAATATGCCATCAACAGTATGTCCTGCGGTGTGAGTGCCCTCTTAGTCCAAGTGCTCCATAGCCAAGTCTGACATGACATCAAGGAGTTCGATGTTCGTGTGGTCTAGGGCATCCTCTAGATGGTAATTAAAATTGCCTAGAATAGTATAATTTGTGTGATTGATACTGGCTTTCAGAAACAGGCTTAATTTATTCAGCAAGGGGGTCTGGGCTTTAGGTGGTCGATAAATTAGTAAGCCATTCAGGGAGTTGTTCGTATTAAGTAGTATCTGGAAAGTTAGCAGTAAACAGTCTTGAGAGGTACCAGAGGGAGATGCTGTGATGGCTAACCTGCCACCCCGTTTATAAGTTCTCTCTCCTCTGGTGATGTAAAATCCAGTCGGGAGTGCTTGTAACAGATCTGGGTCAGATGTGTTGTTGGCCCAGGTTTCAGTTACAAATACTAAATCGAGGTTATGACTCTCTATTATCCCTGCCATTTCAGTGTTATGTTTAATTAGCGAGCGTGTGTTAAGTAACATGGCTTTTATCTCTTTGGCGGTATCCAGCTATGTTGGTTTAGTTAGTGGCGACCGCTATTTAGTTGTTGTGAAGCAAAGTTGCAATTTACAGTTTGCGCACCCTTTTGGCTTCAACAGAGGGCCAAGTCTGGGACGGCATGAAGGTACATGCCTTGGTCTCCAATTAACTAAATCTTCTCAGGAGTAACTGATGCATACGGGGATTTGCGGGGCAGGGGTTCTGGCCCTAGGCCCGGGCCAGGCGCGGATGGGCGAAGACAGGCTGGCCTTTCGTGCGCTGCCAGCTTGCCCGCTGCACGTGTCCGCTGTGCGCGCGCATCAGGGGCCTCCTAAATACTGGTGGGTGCACAAAGGCCAGTGCGCTAACCATACCGGAAGCAGTTTTTCAGTTCCTGGAGGCCCTCCGCACAAACGTCACTCACTGCGTCAGACCGGGGCCAGGTATTACAGGTATGAGATAAGTGCAAATTGCAAGTCTTGTTTAAAAATGAATCAGGCTAAAAAATATATAGCAGCAAGCACAATAGGCGATATGGTTTCAAGCAGCGTAAAGGTTTAGAGCAAGCGCACCGCAACTAGCAGCATCCCTGCTGCGTCCGCTGCACGTGCGCATCAGGGTCCTCCTAAATACTGGTGGGTGCGCGAAGGCTAGTGTGTTAACAACACCTTCATTGCACCATTTTTAATAGATTTGAGTATGTCCCTAACCATTTGTGATTGCGTTTTAACATAGATGCCACAATCATTACCCATCTTTGTCTTCCTGAAGAGATGTGATGGGTGGCAAACATCTTGCTTGTCTTACTTTTTCAGATAAATGCCAAGCATTGCTACTTCAGCAGTTTAGTATGTTTTAATACGCACCTTTGAGTCTCCTTGCGTTGCTCTGCAAAGCATGTATCATATGTGGGCAACTGTAGACCTCACATCAAGCATCCCTGGAAATGTGTTGGGTGTGTGCTGTTTTGTGAATCCCCACACATGCATCAATGCAAATGTAATTTAGAAATCTACACCTGAGACTAGGCCTTTGGCATTAAAAGATGTCTCCCATGGTCATTGATATTATCTGCTACAACATATGTACCAGCGAAGTGCTGCCACACTCAATGATAGTCCATATGTGAAACACACATATATTTCAACTTTGCTTGGGTACTGACTTATTGCGAGATAGTGATTTATCACACTCTGAGTGCCACATTTAACACACAGTATTAAGTGTTACATATCGAGTTGCCAAAATATCGGCAAAATATTGCGATACAAAAATATTGTCATGCAGCATTATTGTTGTCAAGAATATTGAATTTTCAGATAAGCAATATTGTTCTGGTTAATATCGTTTCCAATAATCTGGTTATAAAAAATATACTTTTTAAATTATCTTATTGGGTTTTAGTCATATATTAGTTTTATGTTTTATTATTGCTTACATAATTGGTAATACTATTTTTAATAACAGTTTGTATATGTAAGTGATATATCATTTTAAAATGAATTGCTAATATTAATTTATAGTGTTGTAGTGGGTCATTAGCTTTGTAGAGAGGCAGGGTGAAAAGTTAATTAGGTATAACTGACAATTATTTATTAATGTATTATTATTTATTTAATTGATTATTAATATGTAATAATTCTATTTTGTAAGCTATATATTAGATGCAGGCTGCTGGGCTTGTAGGGTTAATGAGTGGGAGGTTAATTAATATTTCATTATTTATTTTATTGCATTATTCATTATTTAATTAGTTATTAAAATGCAAATTGCACAATATTTATATTTTGTAAGTCATATATTAGGTGCAGGCTGCTGGGTTTGTAGGGGCATAGGGTGGGAAGTTAAGTAAGTATAAATTAACACTGATTAATTAATGTATTAATACATATTTAATCATTGTTAATTATATCCATTGTGTAATATTTATATTTGTTACCTATTTTTTAGGTGCTGATTTTTGTGTTTGTAGGTGTTTCGGGTGGTAAGGTAATTAAGTAGTAATTCGTTAACAAATAATTACCAATGTATTATACATTTTTATTTTGATTGTTAATGAGCTACATTTTGTAATAATTGTAGATTCAAGTTATATATTTGGTACGGGCTGCTGGGTTTTTAGGAGTATTGGGTGGGAATTAATTAATATGTAATGGATTATTAATTCTGTTAACTGTATTATATCTATTTTAGTTATATTTTAAGGGTGGGCTGCTAGGATTGTGTGCATTTTGTGTGGTATGTTAATTAGAATTTTTTTGAATGATCTTTAATTATTAATTGTTTAATAATCATGTTAATTGTTTTTATTTTTATATATTTTTGGGTGTCGAATAATAAAGTTCATATTAAGTGTTTTATATTTCTTTTAAACTTTTAGGGTCATGTTACAGATATGTTATGTGTTTGAAGTGAAGTACCTTCCCTACTGTTGAACAGATTAGAATGTGAATAGTAAATGTTACTCCTCCAAAGTCCAGCACTTTGACTATTGTTGCACAAATTGAAATGGGAACAGTAAAGGTTACCCTTCCATAGTATAACGCCTTTCCTGACAGTTGTACAGACAGGAGTGGAAATAGTAGATTTCACTCCTCCAAAGGTCAAACACTTTTCCTACTGTTGCACAAATTGGAGTGGTAGTAGTAAATTTCCCTACTGTGCATGGGCTGGAATAGTGTATTTTACCACTCCAAAGTCCAATGCTTTCCCTATTGTTGCACAGAGTGGAGTGAATGAATGAATGAATGAATGAATGAATGAATAATTCATTGCGTGGTTACACAAAACCATTGCAGTAAAAACAAAAAAACAATTTAAAAGAGATACGATGCAATTAAAATCTAAAAGTCCATGGTCTTTCAGTCCAGCATTTAAAAAAAAAAAAAATTAAGCTTAGCCGATGGCAGTGATAGTCTAGGTGCAAGGTGTTGTATGCCTCATCGCAGATTCTTATCTGGTCACTTAACAGGGAGCAGACATCAGTTTCATGCAGATCTGCTTGACTATTTTCAGTGTGTACAGTTGGTGGACTACCTCCTTTGCAGTTTGTGTGCTCAGTTGTAGCAAGATGGGCCTAAGATAAAGGCTGCGGTCTGAGTGCAGGGCCGGGCAGAAAAATAGGAGGTGAGCCAAGGACTCACGCTTATATTTGCAGAGCCGGCATTCCATTATCGCCGTTCTTGTCGACTCTGTGATATATAATTCTTTGAGAGGTAGAGAGTGGAGTCTGAACGCTAAAATCCTGTGTAAACCTTGTCAACCCACTGCCAGCGTGAGATGGAGTTTGGGGTTATGCTCTGTGTGTGGGAGGGTTTGGGACTCGTGGAAGCCTCTGTCTGCTAGCGATTCCAAATCCAGGGTACGAGAGCACAGACAAACTTGCTTTTTTATTGTACTTTTGATGGCAGAGCATTTGATTGTCTCAGGGTCCCAATTCTCCAGTGCTAATTTCAGAAGGTCTTTGGTCGCTGCGAGAGTAGCAGGCCATGGGTTGCCAAGTTCCAAGAAGATGCTTTTCAACACTGCCTTCATTGTATTCTCTTGTGCCGCTGTTTTTGTTGGTTCAAGTTGAATTCAAGCCGCACTAGAGTGTTCCTGGTGCAGGCGGGTAGGTGAAAGAACTTTTTATATGCTGTACAGTGTATTTTTTCCAGGTCTTTAGCTACTTTTCCTGGAAACGCCTGCTGTGCGTAATTAAGGGATGGCATTAATTTTGCCCTCAAAACTCTTTGAATGGCTGTTGTTGTGGGGCTATGTAGAGTGGCGTGTAGCTTACAGAGGGCGTAGGTGATGCTTTTCCCTTTTGTTTGAATTTTGTGGAGATGAATTCCTGAGCGGCCTGTTTCACTGAACCAGACTCCCAAATAGTTGTAATATTTTGTGCAGTCCAGAGTCAGTTGTCCAAGCCCCCATTTTACTAGTTTTTTTTTGCCTGAAAATTACTATTTTTGATTTGGACGGGTTGGCCACCAGCTTATTTTTGACATTGTAAGTTGCCAGTGCCGTGAGTGCTTTTTGTAAGCCTGTTTTGGTATGATCTAGGAGTACAAGGTCATCGGCATATTGCATTAGTTAGATCTTAGCGACCCCAATCCTAGATGTTGCTAGAGTGGCTCCGGTGAAAGCTTGGCCTATGTCTGCAGTGTATAAATTGAAAAGCAACGGTTCTAAGACGCACCCTTGCTTTAGGCCCTGGTCCGTTTAGAATTTTTCTGTAGCAGAATCGCACAAGAGTTTAATTCTGACCCATGTTCTTAAATACAGGGATTGAATTGCTTTTAGTAGAGCTGGGTTGATGTTGCAGCGAGACAGCTTCTGCCAGAGGATGGAGTGATCTACGCCATCGACCGCTGCAGAATAGTCAATAAAGCAAGCGAAGAGAGGGAGGCTTTTGCGAGACACAACTTGTTGGATTAGATATGAGAGGGCAGTTATGTTGTCCACCGTTGATGCACCGGGTCTAAACCCTGTTTGGAAGAAGGGCAAAAGGCCTTCTGTGCTGACCCAACTTGATAGATCCGCCAGGAGGGTACTTGCAAAGGCCTTGCCCTCGATGTCCAACAGGGCAATCATGCGGTAATATTTGGATCTGATTTGGGCCCTTTCTTAAGTATTGGGTGCAGAAGCGACCCTCTCCAGTGATCTGGAACGTCTCCCAAGAACCGACATTCTGTGTATAGCTGGGTCAAATTTTCTGCCAAGAAATCTGTGTCTGCCCTAAAGAGGGAGCCGGGGAGGCCATTGAGGTGCCCCGTTATGTCTAAATTTTTTTAGGATTGTACAATCTAGGGTTTTTCCTGGGGGGCGCCATTGTCTATTGTTTCCAATGTGTCAGCGGTGATGTCTAGTTCTCCGCTCGTGTTAAGGCCTTTTTTTTTAGGAAGGTCTACTTCGATCTTCTTTATACAGTGTTTTTACGTGGCCGAACCAGGAGCGTGCATCGAGTGAATTCTCTCGGTGATTGTCTCCTTGAGTTAAGGTGTTTAGGTATCTCCAAAACTCTTGGGATTTGCAGGCTCTCAGCAGGTCAAAGATTTTCAGCCATTTTGCCTTTTTACATTCGCGTTTTGCGGCCCACACCGTCTTTAAGTGACTTTTTCCGGCTTCTTTAAGTTGCCTTTTGGCCGATACTGTGCCGGTTTTCCAGTAAGCTCTGTGTTTTACGTTTAGATGTTTGGCGCTCTCTTTAATTGCTGGGATAGTTCCAAAGGTATATGGTGAATGTCGGGGGGTTATGCTTGTTGTATCTCCTCGGAGCAGTGAGGCTAATTTGCTGGCTAGTGGATCCCATTTTTCGATGGCACCCTTGTTATTCGTGCTAAATGGCCAGCCAGCCCATGTTTTTTCCATTTGTCAAACGTATTGGTTGATGCTGGCCCCATTTGATTCTCCTTGATAGCTTGTGCAATTCTTCTCCATTAGATGCCCCAATGCAGCGTAGCGTGTGACGGGTGTCTGCCGTGAGATTCAATGTAATTGTTAGGGCGACATGGTCACTTTCGTTTTGCGGGTGCACTGTGTAGTTCGTCATTAGATTTTGTATTTTTTTGCTTAGTATGATATAGTCTATTGTTGTTTGATTTTTGTATGTATGGGCAAAGACAGCCCCTGGCTTGATCCTTAAAAACAGAGTGTGCTGTTATAGGTCTGCATCAGGGCATTATAAGCATCTGGGGCCCCGGAGTCGTTGCTTTTTGTTGTAATGACCCCTATATTGTGTGTGTTCAGGTCCGCAAGGATGATAGATTCCAATGATGCAAACTGTGAGATCAAAGATTCTATCTGGCTTATCAGCAGGGTCAGTTTATCCTTGGCGCCCGGCCCATAAGAGTTAAAGTAGACGTTGATTAGAAGTATTGAAAGTGGGCCGGTGGTCATGGAGAGGCCTTTCACAAGGCCTGCCAGAAACATGTTTGATGTAGTTTTTATTTCTGTGAAATGAATTTTCAATGAGTGCTTGATGTAAATGGATATCCCTCCTGAGGGTGTCCAAATATGTTATCTTTGATGGCTGGTTTCCAATACTCTGCGTACCCCCTTATTGAAATTGGTTTTATTGCCCATGTTTCTTGGATGCAAATTAAGTCTGCTCCTTCCAAGAGTGCCAATGCCCCTCGATTTTGCATAAGCTTTGTAATCCCTGCAACATTCCAGGTCATGATGTTCAAATTGCTAATGGTGAGCCCCGAGTTGGTATGCTTTGCTGAGACAATTTTCGGTTGGTACTGAGAGATCTCCTTGCTTACAGGAGGATCGGTGTTAGTGGCTATGGGTTTAAAGCCTGAGGCAGCCAAGACCAGTCTTTGCTGATGTTCCCCCTAATTGAGCAAGAGCGGGTGCCCTGGCCCAAACTTGTTGTTATTTTGCTGAGACTTTAGTTGGTAAAACTTGTACTTGTGCCGCCTTTAGTCCCATGGAGAATGGACTCGACTTGTGTCGCTGAATAGGACAAGGCATTTGTGGCTGGCTTCTTTTGAATATTCTGTTCCTGGCGGGATAATGGGTACTTCAAGTCGCTGTTTTTTAAGACCATTGGATATTTTGACACATGCTGGGTCACCATTTTTATACCCCATCTTTCCAGTAGATTTTGGTTTCTTTTCAAGGCCTCAGCCGTGGCTAGGCTGGTAAAGGTTAGCTCTGTGGTCTCATTTGTCTCGTTTGGGCCTGGGGTGAGAAAAGAAACCCTCTCAATGTCCGTTGTTTTTGTCTTTTCTAGACCAGGGATGTTTGCAAAGAGTTTTAGCAGATTGCTGCGGTTAAGAATGTCCCACTTGCCCTGTGAAACATATTCAGGGTACAGCAGTGTTTTCCGGTCGTAGTGGTTTGTAGATGTCAAATTTTGTAGGGTGTTTTTCTCCTGCAGGACCTGGGCCTTTCTAGAGTTTGGGGTTGCCTGTGCCAGGATGTCCAAACAAGCTTCTACCTGTCTACCTGGTTTGATGTAACCACCATCTGCTGCACTGTCGTCTCGGAGCCTGGTCTCAGAGGCCTGAATTTCATCTCGCTATTCTCAGTAGGCTCTGTGTTGTCTTGGGGTGCCCTAAGGTCTTGTGCTGTCATGGTAGTTTGTTTATATATTTTTGGGGTTTCTTGGTTCCTGCTTCTCGTTCTTATGTTTAATGGTTTAGTGAGTAGGGGGCTTTTTAGGTTGTCTTCCCAGGCACTCCGTGAGTCCTGCTGTCCTTCCCCGACTTGTTGTCCTTGGATTTGATAGGCGTGCCGGCTTGGTTTATTTGGGCTTGTGTCAATAAGATCTAACTGATGGTCTGAGGAGTGGCCCACAATGGTCTGGTTAATTTCAGGCATAGTTTGGCCCGGGCCCACTATGTTTTTGTCTATGATTTCAGTATTGGTTAAGGTATTGGTCTCATATTGGTCATCGATGTGTACGACGGTCTCCTGTTTTTAAGACAGCAGCCATTTCCGAATGGAGCCATTGTCGATCGATTTGGTTTTTTTCTGTTTGTTCAGCTTTTTTAATTTTTTCTTATTTTTGTGGGACAGGTGATGGGTGTCAGGGCTTACCAGCTTTGGGTTGTTATGATGACCATGGTTGTTATCCCAGTTGGAGCTGGTTTTTGTTCCAGTGTCTTCAGCCCTACCTAAAAGCTCGGTCACAGACTTTCTCGTTTCTTGCGCGGATTCTATGTTGCTAATTTGTATCTCTTTTATATTGAGAGGCTCCTTGGTGTTGTGCTGGGAATGTGAGTTGTTCCGTTGCCTGCTGACTTCAGTCTTAAGGTCGTCGATTAGCGTATTAATTATATCAGGAAGTTTTTCTAAGTTGAGCAATATAGAGCTGCAGCCGCAGCTCTCCGGTTTGGTTATTGATACAGTGTTAGCCTGGGCTCTATGTATTAATGCGTTCAAGTGTTCCAATTTGGAGTCTATCCCTAAAATCAGGCCTGCAACTTTTTGTAGTATGTTTATTTGAGCGTCAAGTTTGTCTGCATGCATTATTGCAGCGTTTGCCATTGAAAGCAAAACTTCATTAATTAGCGCTAAGTTATTTTCTATTATTGGTGGCTTCTGTTCTTTTTCCACTTCCCCACTTCGAGGACTAAGAATCCAAGAATCTCTATCTTGTGCGAAATCACTGAGATTTAAGGAATTCGATTCTGGTGTTTGTAGTATTTTGCTAATTGTATTTGCTTTGGTTCCGTTGGTTCCATTAGCTCTGTTGGTTCCATTAGCTGGGGGGCCCGATTGCGTATTCCCTAGTCTTTGAGGGGCTGAGCTGAGTGGGCTATTATGGATTGGCATAGCTAGTACCGTATTTAAATCTGTTGTTTCTGGTATTCTATCCCCTCGAAAGATAATTATTTTTGGTGAATGTGGGATGGCTGGGTGTCTTGGTAAGTGGGGCCCTATCAATCTTTCAGCGTCCGTTGGTATGCTGGCGGGTCTGATGGTCTCTCCCGTGCGTGATAGGCATGGTGGGCACTCTTCCCCTCTGGATTCATCAGGTACTATGCGGTACAGGAAGTCTCTTATATCTCTGTTGCCGTCTGTGCAAGATGTTCTCTTTATAGAGCTGAGACTGATGCTGTTGGCCTTAGGTTCGTCTAAGCTGGAAGCCTTTCCTGGTGAGGTTGCGGGTGCTGGTACTATTTGTGTGTCTCCTATTTGCTGGTCCTCCTTGGGGCCTGGTCCAGGTTTGGAGCTTCCTCTTCCTAGGGGGTAGAGCAGCTTTGCTTATTTCCGCCTTGCTGATTTGTGGGGGCGTGGGAATAGTAGATTTAACTCTTCCGGAGTCCAACTCTTTCTCTGCTGTAGCACAGACTGGAGTGGGTATGGCAAATCTTCCCACTCCGAAGTTCAACTCTTTCCCTACTATTGCACAGACTGGAGTGGGAAAAGGAAATGTTAACCCTTTAAAGTCCTGCGTTTTCTCTATCTTTGCACAGACTGGGGTGGGAATACTAAATCTTACTCCTTCAAAGTTCATCACTCTCCCTACTGATGAAAAGACTGGAAGAGGAATAATAAATTATACCTCTCCGGAGTCCAATGCTTTTCCTACTGTTACAAAGACTGGAATGGGAATAGTAAATTTCAATCCTTGGAAGTCATACGCTTTCCCTATTGGTGCATAGAAAGGAGTGGGAATAGTAAAAGTTACCCCTCCAGAGTCCAATGCTTTCCCGCCTGCTGCAAAGACTGGATTGGGAATAGTAATCTAATCCCTATGAATTCTAACGCTTACCCTACTGTAGCACAGGCTGGAGTGGAAATAGTAATTTAACCCCTTTGAAATCCCATTCTTTCCCTATTGTTGCACATATTGCAGTGGGGAATATTAAATTTAATCTCTATGAAGTCCAACAATTTCCCTACTAATGCACACACTGGAGTGGGAATAGTAAATTGTACCCCAAATTCCAGTGCTTCCCCTTCTATTGCACAGACTGAAGTCCAAATAGTAAATCTTTCAACTCAGTTTTCCAACACTTTCCCTACTGTTGTATAGGCTGGAGTGGGAGTAGCATATCTTGTAGATATTGGTTTAATGTATTGTTATTTTGATAGCCTCGTCACCCCATTTTGGACTCAGTCATATGCTCCCCATGGGAACAGTCTGGCCCGAACTGCCAAGCCAGGTCCTCCTTGGACTGGAAAGAAGCATCCTGGGACTGGTTACGTGGTATCATCCCTCATCAGCCAGGCTAGCTTGATTCCAGTGACGCAGTGAGCAAGGGGCCCATGTCTAGGAATACCCTTAGCCACGTAGGGCACACATAGCAATATCACAAAATAAAATTATGGACGAGTGCTGAAACTTTTCAAACACTCACCTCCAGTCACCGGGCTTAATTCATTGTTATTTTGCTTGCTGTGTTACCCCAGTTTGGACCCAGGCAAATGCAGATCAGTCTTGACCATACTCCTTGTGGGAACAGTCCATCCCAAGCTGCAAAACTAGATCCCAAGCATCATGGGACCGGTTTTGGGGTATCACCCCTCATCAGCTGCCTGGTTTGATTAGCTTGATTCCAGTGGCTCAGTGAGCAAGGGACCCACACCTGGGCATACCCTTAGCCACTTATAGCGCATATATCAACAACACAAAATAAAATGATAGATAGAGAGTGGAAATTTTTCAAACACTCATCCTGAGGTTCCGTGACGATTTGAACCCGTGTTTTCAATATTGTCGGAAATACATAATATTGGTATCAGCGAACCGCAAATGATCCATTTAGCATATCCTGGTGTTTTCGCCATGCTACGAGCAAGAGCACTCCTGTTATGAACACATTTCTGATCTACCCACGGCATCCATCTTAGATCATGGCGGCCATTTTGTCTCTCTTGCCCTCACATACGCAATAACCTCTGATCACTTCATTTCGATTAAGGACACGTAGCCTTAGCCAGAGATTCACCTCTTTCATGACACGTACACCTTAAACCAGATCACGCTGTAGCTGCATGACTCGACAAAGGCTGCCTCCTCTGCCCGAGGCCAGTCCTGCCAAACTGGTCTTCGTATCCATTGTCCTGATCATGATTAGGCGGCCGAAGCCGGTAGCCTTGCCCATTTACAACCCACAAACATCTCTTATCCTGCTTTTCTATCTTCTGCACCTGGCTCTGCTCCTTTCCTTCTGGGCCTTTATTAGGGGGAGGTAACGAAATTTACGATGAGGCGGTCCGGCTCTTGAATACAATATTGACAAGGGATTGTGATGAACTAGTGGGAACCCCTCTTCGTAGATGTTTCGTATCAGATTGTATCAACGGTTCCTGTGTACGCCAAATATTTATTGTTTATGACACAAAGGTTTTGGGAAGGTACTAACATGTGAAAATATTTGCCTGGAGCACAATTTTTAGTATATAAGGAGCAACCCTCTTTGTACAAATCGAACAGGCTCCTAGATTCTGCCCGTGTGTAGTATCTGTGACTTCTGTGTCCCTGCAGTAATAAACCTTTGGTCTTTGACGCCACCATCGAGAAGCCCGTGTTTCTGTTCATTTGTGCACCAAGGCAGGTGGAACTCCGGGGTCTTTGGGTGTTGTTCCCTGACACCTCTGGACGGAACCAAAAAGTCCAGAACTCCAATTGGCGCCCAACGTAGGGCGACGTCATTCGGTACCGGTCCAAAAGCCTGAAGAGTTCGAGAAACTTCGTGTGAAGATTCCCGAGGGAGGCGCCCCACTTCATCGATCCCGGCATATCGCAAAAGTGGCCCGAAGTTCTCTTCCACGAGGGTTCCCGTTCAGGACGGCTGCAGTGGGCCGTTGCCTTGACCGTCGCCCTGTCTTGGACCCGAGGTGCAGTCCTTAGTACGGCGAAACGTGACGGGTTTCTCCTTGGTGACGTCTTCAGTGACTCAGTTAAGTATTTAGTGATAGCTAGCTGGTTACTTTGTGAGGGTTGTTAAAATCCTTGATTGGTTCTTGGTTTGGTTTGGTTCTTGGTAGGGTTATCACCGGTTGTTCTGGTTATGATAATCTATTTGGTTTAGTTTGGGTATCGATACAACAGTTCGTTTTGGTAGGCCTAAAATTCTTGGTTTAAGTGCACATATCTGTTTTGTGTTTTGTTTGTTTTGCGTTCCGGACTGAAAAATGGTAAGTCGGAAAATGTTGTCTTGCTTTGGTTGCAACCATGACTCACGATTGGAGGACTCCTGTCTGGTTCCTCCGATTGGGACTCCCCTATATGATTTATATTGTAAACATGGTGTGGGTCCTATATCTTATAATGAGGTGTGGGTCCGTTACACTGCGAAGGATGGTGTCCTTAGTTGGCCACTGCATGGTAGTTTTGAACCCGAGATTCTCGACAATTTAGAGGCGAAATTGTTTAGGAAGAAAGCCCGGCCGGCAATGTTTGATTCTTTCCGTTACTGGCGAAAAGAATCCAAACAGAGAGAAATGAAAAGGTTGAAGAAAGAACAGAAAGAACAAGAAGAGTTGACTCTAGAGCAAGCGGCTAAGCAGTTGCAGGCTAACGAGTGTGAGAAGGCCATAGATGTGGCCATTAGAGAGCATAATTTAGCGATTGACAAGTGCTATCCTGCCTTGCCATCGAAAATGGCTAAGATACTGGAGGATTCCGAAAACGATCCTCTGCTGTCTTATCTGTTACGGTCACCTCCACCGTATGCACAAGGTGCTGCGGCTCCACTTGTCCCGAATGTTCAATTGCCAGTTGCTGGACAACCTGGTGTTCCTGCTCCTGTCCCTCCGAATCAAGTTCCCGTACTCCCTGTGATGAATGTGAATGTTCCTACAGCTCCTCCTCTTCCTGAACTGCCAGCTTCTATACCTACATCTGTACCTACTGTTCCACAAACTATTTTTCTCGATACTCCTACTGTTCCGTTATCTATTCCTACCTCTACTGTGTTCTCTACGTCTGCGAGTGTGTTAACTCCACTTTCTGTTCGTCGAAGAATCACTGATTCTGTTACTAATATGCTGTCTCCTTTATATAAAACTTTAATTAAGACTCCTACTCCTGACTCTGTTCAGAGACGTAGTCAGCTTCCAAGTACTGAGGAACGGGGAATTTTAGATTCCACGGCTCTCAGATGGATTTCGAAGAGTAGAAGATATAGTACGAGAGATGTGCTAGATACATTTATGCAGTGGAGGGAACCAACGCAACGGTATGTCTTTGATGAGATGTGCTCGTTGTTACGTGAAGAAATAGAAGAAGATGATGTTGAATCAGATTTGGAAGATTTAATTAAAGTTCAGAAAGAGTTTGCTGCAGGAATGATAGTGGGTGAGAATATAAAGGAAGCGATGGAACTTATATTAAGTTTTAGAAATGATCCATCTCTTCGTTCACCGAGAGATTTAGAAAAAGGTAAGACGAAGCTAAGTCGCCAATACCCTATGAGGGAGGTTCCTCCAATTTGGCGCGAAGCAGTTCCAGCTGATAATAATGCTGGTATTGCAGCTGTTCCAGCACAGTTCCAACGAGTGTGGATACACATTCCATGGAAGCGAGCTGAAGTGCTAGCGGTGAAGCAGGCCTTGCCAGATCCACGTAAGAATCCTGCTGGATATTACAAGGAATTAACACAGACAGTTGAGGCTTGTATAATGAACTTAGCGGACATCGATATGTTATTTGGCAATGTGGTACCGCAACCAGTGTGGGCTAAAATTCGTAGAGAGGATCATCAAGCTGCCTTAGGTGGTGATTGGGCAGCTATCACTGCAGCAGATGGTCAGCAAATAGGTGGTGCAAAACCCGAACCCCTAATTGCTAATCTTCCAGGTAGAATAATTGATCTAATGAAGACTCTGATGCCAGCATTGCGTGTTAATTGGGACAAGTTGTCCGCATGCAGGCAGAAGAAAGACGAAAGTGTCTCCGACTTCTTCACGAGGTTTGAAGAGACTTTTGTAGATCATAGTGGTCAGGACATGAGCACAGAAGGAGGACAAAGACTGTTTGTCGATAAATTTGTGCATAATTTGTTACCTGAATTATGCAATAAATTAAAAGACTCAGAAAGTGCGTGGGCTGTATCCACAACTGCGCAAATACTTGCGACTGCACAGTACTACGAAAATAGGGATAAAGAGGAAAAGGAAAAATCAGAGAAGAAAACGAAAGATTTAAAAACTAAAGTTCTTTTGCAGCAGGCGTATCCGCCTCGCACGAATCAATCTAATACGCAGCAAGGTCCATACCAAAGGACAGATTATAGTTCATCAAGACCTCAATATCAGTGGAATCAGTGTGCGTACTGTAAAAAAGAGGGTCACTATAAAAATGAATGTCCGATCTTAGCGCAAAATAATGCAGCAGCAGCTCAGAGAGGTCGTGGTGGTTTTGTGCAGAATTCTAGAGGTCGAGGACGAGGTGCTATGCCTCCACAAACGAATGATCGTCCCTCCAATCACTTTGATCAACGAAATGGACAATCTACTCAGCAAAATAGATCTCAACAATATCTTGTTGAGGACTATTGTGAAATAGATGAGGGTTTTCAGCAAAATGGGTACTAGGACAGCCATGGACAGAGAGAGGGAGTAGTATCAGTTCCAGTGGATCAGAGTGGGCCTTATGTCGCAGTAGCAACATCAGGTGTAGTCGAACCGTTTCTGTTGGATACTGGTGCCGCAAAAAGTTCTATCATTCATGCGAAACTCCCTGGCGCACCTTTGTCCGGCTCAACAAATGTTTCCGTAGGTTTTTCAGGCGCCCCTGTTTACAACCCGATATCTGGTCCTTTGTCTATTTCTGTTGGACCGTGCCAATTGAAAGCACCCCTGATTTTGACGACAGGTTGTAATGAAAATCTGCTTGGTTTAGATTTGTTAAAACGACTATATGCGACATTGTACTGTTCTCCGGAAGGAGTACAACTCACGTTGGGTAAAAATATCACCTCTCCGATGTACTTGTCAATGGATGCACTCCCGCCAGAACTACGCTCACTCCCTGATTCTCTTTGGGCGACTGGTCCTAATGATGTAGGTCTCCTAGAAATTCCACCGTATGTGGTAACTTTGAAAGCAAATGTAAAATTTCCAAGAATTCCCCAATATAAAATATCTAGTGAAGGAGAGCGTGCACTTTTATTGATTGTGCAAGATTTGATTAAGAAAGGTGTGGTTGAAGAAACTAGAGGAAATGTCTGTAACAGTCCTGTACTACCGATTTTGAAACGAACTGATCCTACTAAACCTCCAGTGTACAGGTTTGTCATAGACCTCAGAGAAGTTAATAAGATTGTGGTTCCGCAGTTTCCTGTGGTTCCGGACATTACTGCCTTGCTAACATTGATTCCTGCTACAGCCACATGGTTCTCAGTCATAGACTTAAAGAATGCCTTTTTCAGCATTCCGATCGCCGAAGAAAGTAGAGATATTTTCGGCTTCTGTTTAGGAGGTCGAAGTTTCAGATTTAAACGAGCTCCACAAGGTTATTGTGAAAGTCCATCTATTTATAGTCAAGCATTAAAAAGCCAGTTAGATTCCTTTGTCCTTCCTCCAGGTTCTGCCCTAGTACAGTACGTAGATGATCTTCTAGTGGCTGCCGATGACAAGGAAACTTGCAAAGCAGCTACAATCTCCTTATTGCATCATTTGTCTAATCTGAATCACAAGGTGTCGCTTTCCAAAATGCAATATTGCTGCCAAGAAGTGACCTACCTAGGTCATCTCTTGTCAAAGGAGGGAAGGAAGTTGACCCCAGAAAGAATAAAAGCAATTACACAGATGAGTGTTCCACGCACACAGAGAGAAGTACGTGCCTTTCTAGGTATTACCTCTTACTGTAGGCAGTGGATCCCAAATTTTTCTCTTTTAGCGAAACCATTGGTAGCCTTGACTGGGAAAAATGTTCCGAGTCCGGTGCCATGGTCTGATGAATGTCAAGAAAGTTTTACTGAATTACGAAAAGCATTATGTTCAGCTCCTGTATTGGGTACACCCGATTACAGTAAGCCATTCACGCTCTACGTTCACGAGAGAGAAGGTTGCGCGTTGAGTGTTCTGACACAGAAGTTTGGTGATAAACAATGCCCTTGTGCGTATTTCTCATCAACATTAGATCCGGTAGCCAGAGCGTTGCCTAGTTGTTTGAGAGCTACAGCGGCAGCTGCGGCTTCCATTCGACAATCTGCTGGTTTGGTGATGAACAACATGCTAGTGGTCATGGTTCCTCATGCGGTGGATACACTCATGAACCGAACGAAGACTCAACACCTTACTAGTGCGAGACTATCTGGTTACGAGCTGACATTACTAGCGAGTCATATTCAGATCAAAAGATGTAATGTATTGAATCCAGCAACACTGTTGCCGACTGATCAGGAGTCGAGTGATTCCGAACCACATGATTGTTGTTTTAGAACGGAGGAAGAGACAAAAGGACGAATTGACTTGAAGGACACTCCGTTATCCGATCCAGATGGTACGCTGTATGTGGACGGGTCATGTTTTAAATTGGAGAATGGTGATGTGACTGCTGCTTACGCAGTAACTACTTTGAAGACGATTGTGGAGACTGCAAGAGTGAGTCAGAATTCTGCCCAAGCTGCAGAATTAATAGCTCTAACGAGAGCGTGTGTTTTAGCTGAGGGAAAGAGAGTGAATGTGTTTACAGACAGTCAGTACGCATTTGGCGTGGCCCATAGTTTTGGCCGTTTGTGGAGAGAAAGAGGTTTCATTACGTCCCATGGGACTAAGATCCAACATGGTCAGCTAGTTAATGACTTGTTGGAATCTCTAACCTTGCTGACTGAAGTTGCGATTGTAAAGTGCAGTGCTCATAAAGCAATCACGGATGATGTTGGTCGTGGGAATGCTTTTGCTGATGAAATTGCTAAACAGACAGCTAGAGACACGATGAGCAGAATGTATGTTGCTACGTCTGCAAGATGGATTGCTGACTCTGGAATGTGTGAGGATACTATGGAAAGTGTGAAAGAGATTCAGAAAGAAGCAACTGAGGAAGAGAAACGTGTATGGAGAGAAAGTACGGGCAAGTTGGATTCGAATGGATGTTGGATTGATTTGACAGAACAGCAGCGTTGGATGTTGCCTGATGCGTATGTGCTTGCAGTAGTGACGATGGCGCATGGAGTAGCTCATATAAGTTCTAAAGGAATCTGTAAGATGTTGGCTCCAGTCTGGAAGAACGATGGAATCAGTAAGTGTGCAGAGAGAGTGGTGAAAAATTGCATGGTGTGCTTGATGTATAATCCTGGCAAGGGAACTCCAACTCCAGCTGGTCATTTCGCTCCTCCTTCCTGCCCTTTTGAAGTGATTCAATTAGACTTTATTCACATGGACCGCTGTAATAATTTAAAATATGTCCTAGTGGTGGTTTGTGCTTTTTCCAGATGGATAGAAGCGTACCCACTAAAGGACAACACTGCCCTATCAACTGCCAAAATTCTTCTCAAGGAATATTTCCCTAGATACGGAATGCCACGGATTGTATGGTCAGATAACGGAAGTGAGTTTATAGGGAAAGTTATGCAGAGTGTGTGTGCCGGCCTAGGGCTGAAACAGAAATTCCACAGTGCGAACCATCCCCAGTCTGCTGGTTTAGTGGAGGGTTACAATGGCACCCTCAAGCTGAAAATAGCTAAAATACAAGCATCCACAGGTTTAGCCTGGCCAGACGCACTTCCTTTGGCCTTGTTATCAACGAGAACAACTGTACATTCTAGAGTAGGGCTTAGTCAGTATGAGATAGTTTTTGGCCGTCCGGCAAATATTTGGGGTGTGCCGAGGCCTAAACAGTTTTGTTCCATAGAATATCCTATGTTGATAGACTACCTTTACGACTTGACTGCTAAATTGAGTCTTATTCATCAACAGGTTTTCGATGCTTTGCCAAAGCCTCCGGAGAGTCCAGGGCATCAGCTGAAACCGGGAGATCTGGTCGTCATCAAAAACTTTGCGAGGACGAAAAACCTTCAGCCGAGATTTGTGGGGCCCTTCCAAATCCTACTCGCAACGAGGACAGCAGTTCGTGTGGCCGGACGCAAACACTGGGTACACGCATCACATGTAAAGCGTGTACCCTTGCCACTTCCGTATGACGACTGGGTGAAGAAGGGAATTGGTTCTTCCGAATTCGAAAGTACACCGAAGTTCATCCCTTTCAGCGATGCCGAATTAATCACCGACACTCCAAGTCCTGACTCTCCTTCTGAAAAGACTCCTTTGAACACTGAACGTTTGTCACCTGCATCAGAAAAGACTCTGTCATCTGCGAGCCTGAACACTGCAACAGCTACCAGTGAAACGCTTTTTGTCGATCAGACAGTACCTGCGAAACAGAGATATAACTTAAGAAGCCGTAAAATGGACAAATAAAGCAGGCAACTGCATACTGTGATGTTTTGAAATATTGAACTTTTGCCCTCAGCCAGGAAGTTTGCTATTGTTTTATTGTTTTAAAAATTGCCTTGCCGTCTGGGTAGCCGTAGGGTCGTGGCTGTGTGCCTAGTTGAATTTGCAGGGGTCTGACACAAGGTCGATCTTTCTGTTGGTTCTGGGAACTCCCAGGGCTGATAGAGGCATTTTCATCTACGTACACATCATCAGTGGTCGCGAGCGGATTGTAGAAGATGGAGCTTCCTGCGCTGCAACGAGAAAATGTGATTTATGTTCGCAGAAACAGACTTCATAGAATCCTTCATAGCAAATGCTTTTTGATGCAATGCGCCATTACATTCTTGATTATTTTAGCAACATTGATGGGTGGAATCGTCTTTAGTATAAATTTGATTTTTGTGCCAGTTACTACAATACCTCCCCTTGATCCTGCTACTTCTACTGTTTCCTCTATACACTCTTTTCACTCGTTTCCTGAACATGAGCAAGCTCGACGCTCAGAATTCATTAACAACACTTTTGTACAGCTCTTGCACCAACACCAACTGGTAGTTAACACTACAGACTGCTGGGTGTGTGGCTTGATACCCCACACTATGGATAAAGGTATTCCCTATCTGGTTTTGCCTTTCAGCTACAATGGATCATTTCAGGCCCTTTAAACCATCTTTGCTTATGCCCTTGAAACCTATCCTCCACGTCCACCGCGTTCCACTAAATATAACTCTGCCAACAAAGCCTTAATCCAGGGAATTATTGACATGGTCAAGGACGTCAATAATACTCCATCATACCCTAGAGACGAATTAAGAGTATATTTAAGTTGGAATACTTCAGAGTATCGCCTTAGTTTAGGAGAAAGCAAGCGTAAAAGCTCAACTCCAATCTGGGTCGTACCTCACCGAGGTCAGGTCTGTTTGCAAGGTAATGGGAGAAATCCGAGAGCTCAGCTAGGGAGGAGTGAGTGCGTAGAGACTTATGTGTTTCCGGCTAACTCTTCCCCTGCCTTTCTCACTGCTAGGGGTACCTACTTCATTTGTCGAGACAGAGCTTATACATGGTTGCCTGCCGACTTTTCAGGATCATGTTATATTGCTCGATTGTTGCCTCCGACATACACTGCTTCATCTGATTACCACAAAACCAGAGTAGCGAGAGGTGTCTTCAGCAAGGAAGATACCGCTGGTCAGGAAGCTGGAGACTTCTTCAAAGGCTTCCTTCCGTTCTGGGGGCCTATGGCCAATAGTAGAAATATACGTCAGCTAACACGGGTAGTTGAATCTACTATTACTGAAACTGCTGGTGCCCTTAGCAATCTGACAGCTGAGCTTCAGGCGGATAGACTCATGACGTTGCAGAATCGAATGGTTCTAGACGTTATACTTGCAGATCGAGGTGGGGTATGCAGAATGATCCAATCGAGCTGCTGTGTCTTTATTCCTAATAATGCTCCAACAGTCTATGAGGCGATCTCTAAGCTACACAAGATTTCCGACTCTATTCACGTAGATAAGGGAAACTGGTCCTTTATGGAGTGGGTTTGGACTCTGATCTCAGCGTGGGGATGGAAGGTTCTAATGGTCATTGGTGTCATCTTAGTATTCCTATTCTCATGCTGCCTGATTATCCAGTGTGGTCCTGCTCTGTGTAGTCTTTGTGCTGCAACTTGTCTCAGAAAACCACCTGCGTTTGGAGAAAAGGCACGAGAAAGGATGATGATACAACAGCATGTCACTGAACTGATGAGCATAGAGTTAGACTCTGACATAGACTGAGTAATTGCCTATGTAAGGGCAAAAGGAGGGTCTGAGGTTCCGTGACGATTTGAACCCGTGTTTTCAATATTGTCGGAAATACATAATATTGGTATCAGCGAACCGCAAATGATCCATTTAGCATATCCTGGTGTTTTCGCCATGCTACGAGCAAGAGCACTCCTGTTATGAACACATTTCTGATCTACCCACGGCATCCATCTTAGATCATGGCGGCCATTTTGTCTCTCTTGCCCTCACATACGCAATAACCTCTGATCACTTCATTTCGATTAAGGACACGTAGCCTTAGCCGGAGATTCACCTCTTTCATGACACGTACACCTTAAACCAGATCACGGTGTAGCTGCATGACTCGACAAAGGCTGCCTCCTCTGCCCGAGGCCAGTCCTGCCAAACTGGTCTTCGTATCCATTGTCCTGATCATGATTAGGCGGCCGAAGCCGGTAGCCTTGCCCATTTACAACCCACAAACATCTCTTATCCTGCTTTTCTATCTTCTGCACCTGGCTCTGCTCCTTTCCTTCTGGGCCTTTATTAGGGGGAGGTAACGAAATTTACGATGAGGCGGTCCGGCTCTTGAATACAATATTGACAAGGGATTGTGATGAACTAGTGGGAACCCCTCTTCGTAGATGTTTCGTATCAGATTGTATCAACGGTTCCTGTGTACGCCAAATATTTATTGTTTATGACACAAAGGTTTTGGGAAGGTACTAACATGTGAAAATATTTGCCTGGAGCACAATTTTTAGTATATAAGGAGCAACCCTCTTTGTACAAATCGAACAGGCTCCTAGATTCTGCCCGTGTGTAGTATCTGTGACTTCTGTGTCCCTGCAGTAATAAACCTTTGGTCTTTGACGCCACCATCGAGAAGCCCGTGTTTCTGTTCATTTGTGCACCAAGGCAGGTGGAACTCCGGGGTCTTTGGGTGTTGTTCCCTGACACCTCTGGACGGAACCAAAAAG
This sequence comes from Lissotriton vulgaris, assembly GCF_964263255.1. NCBI lineage: Eukaryota > Metazoa > Chordata > Amphibia > Caudata > Salamandridae > Lissotriton > Lissotriton vulgaris. The sequence goes on along the minus strand of NC_141694.1, from coordinate 1,382,442,521 downwards.
TCCAGAACTCCAACCCCCGTCACAGATCTAAATAAACATACACTTATATATTTATGTGTGTATGTATACATAAGTATATTTGAGGATTTACAATTTGAAAGTATATAATTATACAAATATATACATATAATGTCACGAATCATGACCTCTGACATGAGCGACAGGAACCCGTAACAAAGTGAATAGGATGCATTTCAATCTCTGTACCTCATCTTATTTTATTGTAATATAACTCAGCATGTTTACAAGTCTGGTGCTGACCTTCCCACGTTTGAAAATAAGCACGATGATGCCGGTTTTGCAATGATGTAAATTGTAAAATTCGGTTTGCTTGCTATTTTGTTTAGAATTTCTATACCTGGTTGAATATAGAATTTAATCTCATCACATCGCTACATATGTATATATATATATATATATATATATATATATATATATATATATATATATATATATATTACCTACTGGCGGTCGCCAGTAGGTATATATAGTTAGGATTTTTTCTCTATGGAACTTTTGAAAATTCTATGTCTACTAACTTTGGCGTTTGTGAACGGAATCGGCTGAAATTTTCAGGAAAATGGCACATTTTGTTTCTGAGCAGCCCCTCAAAATTTGGGGGGGTTACGTCGAGGGGGGGCTGAGAAAAAAGGGGGGTCCCAAAACACGTTTTTCCCATTCATTTTTCCATAGGGCGTTTGGCCTCACTTTTAGCTCGAACGGCTGAATGGATTTACACGAAACTTGGCAAAATTGTAGGGACTGTTAGCCCGATGTGCCTTTGCTGGGTCTCAATATATGTGCTCCAGTGGATTTTGAGAAATCAACGTTTAAAAAAACAGATATATCTGTGACAGCGTCCCGGATAGCGCTCCAGATCGCGTACGTTTCACGTAACGGAGCTTTGCGAAGCGAAGCTGATTGGCTCTGTCAACATTCTAAACAGTCCGGTGCGGCCGCCATCTTGTCTCTCGGTAGGATCGAGAGACAAGAGGAGGAGAAAAACGAAGGGGGAATTTAATGAAAGGGGGCAAGGTAGACTCCTCTTGACCCCCTAGGAATGATGTTGGGGTTATTAAAGGGTCCCGTGGGGCAAATAAAAAAAATTTGATTTTTCGCGGTAGAAGCGCTTCTCGGTTCGCGAACCGGGTCGCAAACTGGTAGCGAATCGTGAATTCGCCATTTTGTGTTTCGATTTAATTAAATTACAAGATGGAGGAAAAGCAATGTGAGTATTGGGTATAAGGGGGTATGGGAGACGTATCCTGACCCCCTATGTTTTCTGAGGGTGGTTGAGGAGGCTCATATATGTTGATACTTGTCTTCCAGCGGTTGCGCGTGAGTTTTTTTTTTTTTTTTGCCGCTTGACTTCTGTTAACGTTCGATTCGAAGGAAATCAGGAAGTGTTGACCGCCATTTTGACACTGCGAGTAAATATATTGTTAAAAATAATTGTTATAAATTAATCCATATTGATAAACATTGTCTGTGCCATCTTGTTTTTTTCCAATGCCACACTTTTGTCGTGCACGGCAGCCATTTTAGATGCCTTGACCAGACCCACTCTCTGCACGCCGCCGATCCTCAGCATGGCTCCCCACCCTCGCAAGCATCTCCCCCACGCACTGGTCACCCCTGCTCTCTCTCTCATGCATGGGCCATAAACCTCCCCCCATCTGCGCTGCTCTTCCCTGAGTATCACACCCTGTGCCCGCCCGACACCTCCCTTTCACCCTATTCACTACCGCACCCTCTGACACTCCTCTTCCTCTGTGTCTGATTGTCCAGGCCGGCCCCAGGCTATCACCTAGCCCTGCGGATGTAGTTTATGGCCCCAACTGTAAAGAATCACCCCTGTTCAAAGGAGTTACAGTAGATCAAGGCCCCCACCTCATGAGACCCGTCACACCACACGCGTTCCTACTATCTGATAACGATCCTGTATTGTGATTGGGGAGGGGATTCTCACTGTAAGGGTGTGTGGGACCGAGCCTGATGCGGAAGATTCCAGGGATGCCTTTTCGTACATCAAAGTCTTCACAATTATGTGTCACATTAAAAATATATAGTACTCCAACAAAGTAGTAGGATTATAACACTTTAATAACTTATAAATATATACAACGCTCCAACAAAGTAAACACGTTAAAAAAAACTTTTTCAACAACTATTTACATGACATTGCTTTAACCAGGATAGACAAAGAAATGACACAGTGATGTAAAAGTTTCTGAAAGAAATGCCAAGAACATCCTATGTGAAAGTGAATTTTATCTGGCAATTTTTTTCTTTTCCTTCTCATGAAAAGAAAGTTAATGCCAGGTTCGTTACCTGCCTCATCTGCAAAAAAAAAACTCTCGAGAGGGACCGAAAAAAAATATAGCTATGGTAATCATACCATGCATCGGCACATGGAGAGGTGGAACCCTCTTAATTATTCTAAAGCACAACTTCGAGATTTGGTGGATAACCCCTGACCGGCAAAAACATCCACCAATGACTTAGCAATAAGTGAGTCAGAGGCAAGGGAAACGGTCCCAAATCTGCAAAAGAACTTTGGGCAGATGAGATTGACTTGTGTAGCATGTGGAAAATTAATTTCATGCGGAGAGATGAGTATTACTTTAATAAATAGATCATATGAAAATCATCAATGTCCAAAACGTCCTAGAAAGTAATTTTTGTCATTTTTGAGGAAGAGAGATAACCTACAGTGGTACGGGGTCGTTTTCGTTAGTACAAGGGGGGCCAGGTGACATTCCTTCGGGGTGGCTTAGGGGCATTTAAAACAACTTCCCTGATACAGGTAGCATATAAAGTAGAGGCTAAATACCAGGATCTTTATCGATTGCTTTATGCTGTACAAAAATGAAAAACACATACAACAAGCCTGGACCATTCATATTTTCAATGTTTCTGTGTACTATACTTTTTAACCCTTAACTAATTGAGCTGCTTCATTTCACCTGCTTTTAAAAAAAAAAAAAAAAAACGGAAACAGTGGCCATTTATTCGAAACTTACCAATCTACGCGTTACAACTACGTTTGCTTTTTCAAAAACCTTTAATAAAAATGTTGGTGCCCAAATATGGGCCTACAACCCCGTGGGCCGGCCACGGAGCAGGCTGGAACTGTAAATGGGGGGGGGGGTATTTATTTGTGGAAAACATAACAGAGAGTCAGTGGTCGTTGATTTCATAGTAAAAAGTGCGACAAGTGCAACAAAATCATATCGATAATTCATTGTGAGCAAGTACCAAAAGTGTCGACAATTCGAACCTTCAATAATAAATACAGTAATCAATGATGCATTAGAACCTAATATCAATTCATTGTTCGAACATGTAATCAGTAACCGTCCCACGTCAATTCATTGTTCGAACGTATAATCAATACCCATCCTGGATCAATTCATTGTCCGAACATATAATCAGTCTTATACCATATCAATTCATGTGCTAAAAACTGCATACATATCTCATGATATCAAGGCTGAGCAATCGGGGCACAACAAGGAGTTGAGAGTTTCATTTGTGCCGGCGCCATTTTGGGTGAGGTCAGGAAGGTCCAAGTATAGTCAAAATGTCTCCACCAACTCGTGGTTGGACCGGGACCTCTTTCGGCAGTCCAAAAGTTTTCGTTGAAGGGTAGCAGAGGGGATTGCCGACATGAACCATCAGTCAAAGTGGGGTGGGAGGCAACAATCTCTCCTACCGGGTCATACTGGTGTCCCACCAGAACTGATCAAGTTGGTAGTCTTGCAGGATTTTGGTCATTTCAAGACTGAGGCCGGCGCCGGCATGAGCGCGCCGACGTCCCGCGGCTACGTCGTGGTTGTTCCGTGGGTGATCAAGGCAGCCATTCCCCATCGGGGGTGTCTGCGAGGGTCGGGGGCCCCCGTGGCTCTTATAGAATCTTCAAAGTTGAGGAGAACGTTTCTGGACGCAGGACTCATTTTCTAGTTGAACTCAGAAGCGCCGTTGCACCGCAACAGTGGACGAGACCCCCGCTGGGTGAGCGGAGCATCATTGCCTCGCAATAGTGGACAAGACCTTTTGTCGGGTGAGTGGAGCGCCGCTGCATCGCAAGAGTGGAGGAACCCTTGTCGGGTGAGTGGAGCGTTGGGGGTGCAGCTGAGGGGCCCCCACCTGGGGGGGTGGGAGAGGCTCGTTCGCGCCGCCTCTCCCTCCCAGCGCACCCCACGCCGACACCTGGCATTGATATCCGTGATGTCCGGACCAGGCGATAAGAGGGGGGGGGGTCGGAGGCAGAGGCAAGACATCCCCCCGTGGCCTGCAGGGCGCCGCTTCAGGACCGAACGCGGAGCTCATACCAAGCCGGGGCCAGACCAGGAGATACGAGGGGAGGGGGGGGTCGGTGGCCTGTGCAAGACATCCCCCCCAGTGTTGTCGCAGCCATTATTGAAAAAAGAAGAAGATACCGTCGGCCTCGGCTCCTCTCCTGGTCCACCTTATGCGACGACCCTTTTGTTGGGTGAGTGGAGCGTTGGGGGTGCAGCTGAGGGGCCCCCACCTGTGGGGGTGGGAGAGGCTCGTTCGCGCCGCCTCTCCCTCCCAGCGCACCCCACGCCGACATCTGGCGTTGATATCGGTGATGTCCGGACCAGGCGATAAGAGGGGGGGGGTCGGTGGCATGTGCAAGACATCCCCCCCGTTGTCGCAGCCATAATTGAAGAAAGAAGAAGGATCCCGTCGGCCTCGGCTCCTCTCCTGGCCCACCTTAGGCGATGACCTCCCCGGCCGACGGCTGCCAGCAGGACCCGCCCTACACGTGCTGAAGGCCTCGTCTTCCGGATGGGCGTAGCCGCAAACCTGTTGCACTTCGGGAGTTTCCGGAATGGGGGTAGGTATCTGCTGATTTGTATCTATTTCATGTTACCGTTATTGGGCGTGGCGGGCGGTGGGACAGACATGCTTGGAGCAGTGGGGGGGGGGTGGCGGAGCCTAGCTACCTCGTGGCTGCCGTAATGTCAAGCTTGGCTTCTTTCACCACTTCCATGTTTCTTATTTCTAGCGAAGTCAAAAACTCATCAGTGGCCTACTGATTTTGTTCGATTTCTTTCCCTTCCTTTTCAAGTGTGTTTCATGCTAAAGTTTCTGTTTAACAGGATACAGTGATTACTTCGTATTTTACATATGTCTTCTTTATTAGGGGTACTCTCCGGTTGAGCCAGATGATGTACCTCTAATAAATGGTCCGGGTGGAACTAGTTTCTCAATCAGTGGGGAGTAGATGGGCATGACAGATTACAACGGGGGACAAAGGTCCGCATTACCCACCCTTCACTACTTGCAAAGACTAGATGGAATATTTCTATTCCACGTTATTTGCAAACAGAGAATACCTCGAGAGAACTATTCCTTGAACAATAAATGTCCAGCCAATCAATCAATCAGTGGGGAGAAAAACAGGCATGACGGATTACAACGGGGGACAAAAGTCTGCATTACCTATCCTTCACTATCTGCAAAGGGAGACAGAATATTACTATTCTTCTCTGTTTGTAGACAGGGAATATCTCAAAGAGCAATAATCGATAAAAAATTAGTAGGATTATAACACTTTAATAACTTATAAATATATACATCACAACAAAAACAGTAAACACCTTAAAACATTTTTTATTAAAACAGAAGCAACAATGACAACTAACAGTAGTGATATCCTGGGCAGGTGATGGAACTGGGATTGTTAATGGAAAAAGATCTACAGAGAAAGGTATTGGTGAATTATACTTCTCCGGAAATTTAAAACTCGCAAATGTTTTATTTGTGTAATCGTTTCAGGTCAAACGGATTGTGGGACAATGTTCAGAATGGAAGAGTCACCAAAAGGCAAAAAGTACACTCATGTATGAAAATCTTACTATTAATGCTTGACTGAGGCCAAGGAGATCAGAGTGCATGAGTCTCATGCTCGATCGATTGAGCTAGCCGGAGCGGGCAACAAAAAGTATAAAATAGTTATGTAAATAGTTATTTAATAAAATGTTTTACCCTGTTACTTTGCTGGTGTGTTGTATATATTTATAATATTTGCATAGGGTTTGTCGTTATTTTGGGTGGGGTGGGTGGCGGAGCCGAGCTGTCTTGCAGCCATCATGGTGTGGAGCTAAGTTCATCTCACTAGTTTCGTATTTCTCATGAGGGGTTGTTCTTAATGTTTCTATTTTAGCGAGGTCAAAAAGAGATCCCATTAGTGGCCTACTGATTTTGCTTGATTCCTTTTGTTTTTTTAAACGATTTTTCACTATCTGCAAAGACTAAACAGAGTATTGTGATTCTGTGCTTGTTTGTAAATAGAGAATGAACCAAAAAGAACCAATTCTAAAACAGTAAATGCTTGGATAACAATCAATCAAATAGAGAGGGCAGCAGGCACGACGGATTACAACGGGGGCAAAGGCCTGCGTTAACTAACCTTCACTATCTGCAAAGAGAGTGAACTCCTAAGAGAAAAGAGGGGGGGGGTGAGGGGGGGCAGCATTCAAAGCACATCAGCGTGCATAAACACGAAAATGTTTTTACCTATCACGTACTTGACATTTGACAGCTTTTGATATTTGCTATTAAAAAACCATTGAAATTCACTGAAAAAACCATAGGTTATAGACAATATATAGTTAGGAATTAGCATTTACAAAACCTTGAAAATTCACTGAAAAAACCATTGGTTATAGACCATATATAGTTAGGAATTAGCATTTACAAAACCTTAATTTACTCGCACAAAACCATAGAAATTCGAATATATAGTTAGTTGCAATAACTATATATCGCGCACCCGCAATCCACTGCTGATGATGTCACATATTACATCATTCATGACATGGTCAGTGACATCCCTCAGAGTATGAGGGGGAGGTTAAAGACAATTGAGGTAGGTGAGTGTGGCAGGGTGTAAGGTATTATTTTTCAAAGTTGTCATGGAAGGTGTGACTTCTGAACAGATGAAGGTGGTGGGTGATAGATTTTTATTTTTGTAATACTTGATGTTTGGTACCTGTAGTTAGACTGAAAAACGTTTGTCGCCAATGAGATGCCAAAACAGAGACGGTGGTAGCATTGAAGGACCACAAGTGTTTAAAATGTCATTATGTAGCCATCATCCCCTTTGAATGGTTGAAGGTAGCTGGGGTTTACATCAAGCCTGGTAAACTAGCGAGCTTCATTTAAATCATTGAGGAGGTCATGTATTATTGGAGAAGTATTTTGCTCCCTTTATGACCTTATGGCATGTCGATACAGATCCTGATGTGGCCCTGCTATTTGGGCTTGCTGGCAATGACCATATGTGAGACCCATGAGGAAAAACGAGCACATTTCTCAATGACTCCATCATCATTGAGTCTTTGCAACTCTTCCTGTACCACAAAGCGGAGGTGGAAGGTGATTCTTCTGTATTTCTTTTGTGCTTGAGCGAAACTGGCTTTTTTGTTGTATTAATATGAAGATACACTCCAGGTGCATTGAGCTTCCCCAACACTATGAACAGGTGAGTGGCTGTAGCAAACTGAATTAATCAAAGTACCTTGTGGTGGTGCAGCTGAGGAGAGTTTGAATACCACCGACATTGACATACAACTCGGCACTGCAAGATGCGTATCAGTAAGCATTCAAATGCACCATCTATGGGAAGAGGGGTGGACCTGCCATCTGCATATATTTTGAGATGGGTTGGTCCAAGCTTGAGTCTGATCAGTATAGATCTGTTGCTCAATGATAATATTTACTGAGGCTCCTGCGTGAAACCATGGGTGCTCCAAGCATGTGAATGCGGCATGTCAGCCATGATCCCTTGGCTTGTGCTATGTCCTTATCTAGATACGAGATGAGGAAGATTTCCTCAATGTCATCTTTGGTGTCACCATCTGCAAGGGGGGGGGGGCTAAAGTAGTCACTGCAGAGCCAACAGCTTCTGAAAGCACTCATGCTGCTTGACATGGAGTGTGTAAAATATAACCAAGAACCCAACTGGTATTATTCTTTAGACAATTAAATTGGTATGCAGAAAGCATTACATGATCGTAAATAAGGAGACTCAAATTGGTTTAGGAATGTGCGTTAAGCTTCATATAATTGAAAAGGAAAAGAAAAAGGAGAAAAAAACACAGTTGTAGCAGCACTGTACAAATTAAATGGCAAACCCAAATTGGACTTGTTGCATGGTATGTGACGGTGACATACGGATAGCGACACAAGTGACAATTGTGAGCAGCTGGAACGGTGCGTGAAGTGCAAGTGTGCAAATATATACAGTGAATCAAGACGATGGCAAGGCTCATATAACAATACAGAGGTATTCTGTTTTGAATGAACAATTCAGTTGAGCCAGAGCGGGGGATGTGCCATTTAATGAGCTTGACATGGAGTGGCTCCTTTCCCACATGGCAAAATCAGGCAGTGCCCTCCCGACTGACTTTGACAAAGTGATTGCGATGTTGACAGTTGGAGCAATTTTTGCCTTTGGCTAGGCAGTCTTAGAATGAGTGAGGTGAAATCACCTCACAGCGCTTTTCTGGAAGCTTTTGGCCTGCTGGTGTCTGTAGGTCTCTGCCTTCTGTCAATGGTGAGAAGGACTCTGTTTTGAAGTGTCATGCGTTATCTGCTTCTACCATCATTGTGAGTTTGCTGCAAGCAAGTTCCATATAATTAGCTTGGTTGTCAGAAAATTTGTGGGAGACGATCACTGAAACATTTTGTTTAAGGATAAGACTGGCTTCTTGGGGAGGTGGTGTTTGGGGGGTTGACCTGCACCCTTGAATAAGTGATGCTCTAACTTCTTTTTTAGAGGCCATCCTCAGTAGAAGTACTCACTAACTCATGCAATCTGGCATAGCACATGTCAATGGACTCCCTTTCTCAATGACCAGCTTGACGGAGTTTAATATGTTCAAAATCATGGATCATTTGGGGGTTGAAGTAGGTGTTGAGTGCAGCAATCGCACCATCATAATCAGCATCATCACCAGTGTTTGGCAAAACGATGAAAAACTTAAAGATTTTGTCTCCAGCATAATGGAGCAATAAGTATTTCAAAGTTTCTTTAGGAGCTTTAAAGTAATTCTCAGTTGAAATACCCATACTCTCAAATGCAGTGCTACTGAGTTGCTTAGCTCACTGAAATGTGGGAGTGGGCTAGCTGCTCGACCTAAGTGATTTTGCAGACGAGTCCAATGAGGGGTACCTGGTGGTTGCACTTCTTCAATTTGTTGCTGTATTGCTGGAGGATCAAAGCCTGCCCCATCTTGGAGCATGGCGAAAGGTTTATAAGTGTTGGTCGCGTATGCCACAGCAAAAGCATTTGCGTATGTGTACTGCATGCTGATGGTGTGTGGAGGTGAGTGTCATTATAATGACGAAGGCAGCAATATTGTAACTAGAGGTAGGCCCATGTAAGGGAGAGTGAGCTCTGTGCTAAATAAGGAAGATTATACATGCTTTGACTTTAATGTCATATCATACAGACATTTGCATATTGAGAAAGTCATTTAGAGGAAACGGTCCTGTTTTTACTGTTATGGGATACAGAAGGTTAGAAGACACATAGAGGAGATCGCAAATGAAGCTCAGGACTGCAGATACAAGCACGCAACCTCCACCACTAGACATAGTTCAGTTGGAAAGTTTTAGCCATAGCACAAAGAAGCTTGACATTAAACCCCGACTTTACCACTTTGCCAAATTATCATGGTGGTGATCTTCCAACACTGGAGTCACTCACTACCTCAGTTACCGTTTAAAGAGGAAGATAAAAACTATGGATCCAGAAGACTATTCTTTTATTAATCCCAACAGCATCACATCTTGTTATGTGCCCTTGAAAATTCTGTTTTTGAACTTGTTCCTCTGCTCCTTTTTCAACAGAGATAAGAAGAACTTACTAGTAAGTATTTGATAGGTAAACATTTTACCATTGGGGCAGAGAATACCCAGGCTCATAGTCCACTCACTAAAATGTGGGGTACTGAGAAAGTAATGGACCTAAAACGAAGTCATGCCCTGTAGCGCTGGTGTTCCCAATTTACTAACTTGTTCATGATGAAATGATGAAATCATGTCCTTCCTATGCCTTGCTATTATATTTACAATTAACATTACTGAATTTTTACAAATATTTCTATGGCAGGGATAATTTGTTGAGGACTTTTTAAGAGGACGACACAAAGAATGAGCCTCCGAGCAAATCACGTATAAAATAAAAAAGTACATTTTTATTCATGCATGATTATTCATTCATCATCTTTTCGTGTCTAAATGGGTTTAGTTGAAAGGCTGTAACCACATGGACATCTACTGACCTTCAATATTTAATGCCATAGCACAAAATTTAGTGTTGAATTCTGTATCTTGTTTTGCATTAGAAAGGCCATGAACTGTGAACATTGCAAACTTCTAATAAGTCTTGCTTGTGGAAAAGATTCCAGCACTCACAAAGTGGCTTGTTTCTTTTTTAGCAAACAACCCAGTTGCACAACTTATTTGTGTCACAAGCCCGCAGGATCTCCATTAACTCAATTCGCTTTAAATTGAGATTTTATGGCAACCCCCAGCTGGCCTAAGGCCACTGTCCCCCTGGTTGATTCCTTTTCCCTGAGTTCATATTCTTCTTTATCATTGTTTTTAAACATGGCGGTGTTTTTAAAGATAAGTCTGTGCTTCATTTCTTTTATTGCAGATACCATTAAAAAGTAAATATTTGCCCACTTGTTTGACATTTTCTGACAGTCAGTGCTCAGTCAAATAAATGCTGCCGAGTGCTGCGTTTTCACCCGGGGTCACATAGAAAGGTGAGGTGGGTTGCAAGAGTCCTTACTGCTGTACAATCAGTATCCCTTATCAATAGAAAGCAAAGCGTAAAGTTATTTCATTTTACCAAAATAAGGACCTGGGAAGTAGCTGATGTTGTGAGGATCTGATATTAAGGTCGTATGGCACTAGATTATCGTAACCAAAATACTGCCTGACAGGAATATTGATTGCACAATGATCCCCAAGCCCCATTGGTGTTAATAAAAGAAAATGTACAACCAATCAGATGATAATTTTTGGGCATGTTCAGGACATGATATTTCTGTCAGACGATTTTTTTGCTGACAATATTCTGATACATCCTATTCAGGCAGTATACTTACATGCTTCTTTATAGGTGCATTGTAGACGGTAAAAGTTCTTGGACAAAATGAACTTCCCCCCTCTCTTTGCTACCATTGGAAAAGTACCCATTCCATTTATTGAAGTACTGCTTCTAATCCGATATTTACAAATCATATTCACAAGTGCACTTATTCTCTCCTTCTCTGCCTTCCCACCACCCATTTTAAGTTTAAGTATGAAGATTTTATTGTTCATATTTATGTTTTGATAACTGTGCTTAAATAACGAACACATTCTCTGTGCTTGTTCCATCAGCCAGACACGGGTAGAGTAACTGTAAGAGTAAACATTACCTTAATATCTTTTTATGAATTTTAAAATATATGTAGGGTTGTTGAAATAATCTTTTCAACAATTTATTTTCGTTAAGGGTCCGAATCACGTAGATAGTTTCACGCTTAATCCCATAAGATTACACTGGCATTTGAAGTAAATTCATGGCTTTGAATTCACAAGAATTCGGGTAGTACTCTTAAGAGATCACAAATGTACATGCATAGTCATATACATAGACGGAAAGGTGATGGCATCGCAATATCATTGGCTAATTGTCTGACGATATTTTTTCCTAATACCATTTACAAATTTATAGCCTATTGAAGTTAAAAGCTGCGCCCAATGGAGTGATAATTTTGTTAATGCTAATCGGAAATACAACCACAAAAATGGATAGAAACTGCAATGCTTTAGTGCTTTTGCTTCTTTATTTTGTTTCTCCTATTTACTTCTTCAAAAAGAACATATATTGCCATAGAGATACCCATTTCCCTACAAAATGCCCTGTTTTAGGGGAATTCCTTCCAATTCTTTGACCTATAAATCGATTTAATCCTGCCATTTAATAAAGAAAATGTGGAATTATTCTCAGGATATGAAGCACAAGTTACTACTTGTGTAATGATATATCTGTAAGAGACATTAGTTAGTGATAGATTCCTTACCTTAGAATAACCCCAGGCGTCAGACTGGATGCGGAAACTTTTGCGTAGCAGTACCCTTGCGCGTCGGTAGGCGTGGTCTGCGGCTCCGCGTCCGTCGTCGGCATCGTGCGCGCTGTGATGACATCGTCGGAGTACTTAGACGCCGCCTCCGCATGCTGACGTCAGTTCTTAGACACAGATTTTCCGCCCCATAAACGCAGAGCTATGCCAAAAACCAACACTGGTGCCATGAAACTAGGGCCCTGAAAGGGGATGACCTTAACCCTAGATATCGGTTCGCAGAACGGGGAGGATGGGTGAGTCGGTAAGGAATCTATCACTAACTAATGTCTCTTACAGATATATCGTTACACAAGTAGTAACTTGTGCATCTGAAAGAGACACGTTAGTGATAGATTCCTTACCTTAGAATAGATACCCCAGCAATACAAACCCCGGTGGTGGGTCTGCGAACCAATAATCACACCAGAAAGTCCTGGAGGATGGAACGGCCAAAGAAGCCATCCCTCTGGACTTGGCTGTCCAGGCAATAGTGTCTTGCAAACGTGTGCAGCGAGGCCCTCGTAGCTCCCTGGCAAATGTACTGCAAGGGTACACCTCGGCCCAAGGCAGTTGTAGTCGTTGTGGCTCGAGTGGAATGAGCCCTCAGCCCAACAGGGGGTTCCTTCTTTGCCAAGGAGTAACACGCCTGGATACACAAGATGATCCACCGCGAGATGGTCCGCTGTGTACCGCTTTCCCCCTTCTTAGCGCCCACGTAACCAACGAAGAGTTGGTCATCCACCCGGAACTGGCATGTGCGATCCAGATAGAATGAGAGTGCACGTTTTGGGTCCAGACGGTGGAGCCGCTCTTCCTCTCTCAAGGGATGCAGAGGCGGAAAGAAGGTGGGCAAGGTGATGGATTGCCCAATGTGGAAGGCTGTGACTACCTTGGGTAGGAAAGAGGGCCTTGTCCGCAACACAACCTTGTCCGGATGGACTGAAAGGAAAGGAGGTTTACCGGATACAGCCTGGAGCTCACTCACTCTCCTGGCAGAGGTGATGGCTACCAGGAAGGCAGTCTTCAAAGTAAGAAGGTGAACAGGACAGTTGTGGAGTGGCTCAAAGGGAGCGCACATCAGAAATGTAAGAACCAAGTTCAAGTCCCACTGAGGCATCACATAGGGAACAGGTGGAAACGTGTGTGTGATGCCTTTCAAGATCCTACTGATCAGGCAGCCTTAGGAAGGCTGAAAGGGCAGAAATATAGCCCTTGATAGTGCCCAGATCAGAGCCCTGCTGGGCAAGAGAAAGAAGGAAGAGAGGAACCTCAGAAAGAGGGGCAGAGAGAGGATCCACAGCCTTTGCTGTGCACCATGCCACAAATCTGTTCCACCTGCAGGCATATACCGACTTTGTGGAGGGACGCCTGGCTGCCAGAATGATTTTACAGACTTCAGGAGGCAAGTCAAATGGCCTTAACTGTCGCCGCTCAATCTCCAAGCATGGAGGTGGAGACTGGCCAGGTTCGGGTGGAGGACCGTCCCCTGCTGCTGCGACAGAAGGTCCTCCTGAAGAGGCAGACGAACCGGGGGATCGACTGACATTCTGAGTAGCTCGAGATACCAGTACCTTCGTGCCCAGACCGGAGCCACAAGGATGACTTGTGCCCGGTCGCGCCTGATCTTCTTCAGCACTCTGGGCAGAAGTGGTATAGGCAGAAAGGCGTACAACAGACCTCAACTCCACTCGCGACGAAAAGCGTCTCCGAGCGAGTGCCGCCTTGAAAATTCTAACGCGCAGAACTGATGACATTGCCCGTTCTCTTCGGAGGTGAATAGATCTAACCAAGGCTCTCCCCACTGCTGAAAGAGACCTTGCGCCACGTCTGAGTTCATACGCCATTCGTGATCCATCATGCACCGGCGGCTGAGTTTGTCCGCCCTGGCGTTCAGAGAACCTGCCAGGTGTTGAACCACCAGAGTCACGCCCAGATGTTCCAGCCATTGCCAGAGGTGCAGAGCCTCCTGGCAGAGGGTCCACGACCCCACCCCACCCTGATTGTTGCAGTACCATATGGCGGTGGTGTTGTTCGTGAACACCTGCACTACACTCCCTCAGACAGAGGGGAGGAATGCCTTCAGTGCTAGACGAATCTCCCGCAGCTCCAAAAGGTTGATATGGAGCCGGGACTCTGCCGGAGACCTGAGGCCTCTGATCTCCGCTTCTCCCATGTGGCCTCTCCAGCCCTGGAGGGACGCGTCCATCACAACTACGTGCTCCGGTTGGGGAAGGGAGAGGGATCTGCCGCTGACCCAATCGCGGTCCGTGAGCCACCACTGCAGCTGTCTTGCAGTGCCCTCCGAGATCAGGACATGGTCAGGCAGGTTGCCCTGATGCTGGGCCCACTGAAACTCCAGGTCCCACTGCAGAGCCCGCATCCGCCAACGGGCGTGTTGCACCAGAAGGATGCAGGAAGCCATCAGCTCCAGAAGCCGCAGCGTCAACCTGACCGAAACTCGGGATAAAGGCTGGAAGATTGGAATCAGAGCCTGTATATCCCGAACCCGCTGTTCGGGTGGGTAAACCCGAAACTGCACCGAGTCGAGAACCGCTCCGATGAAAAGGAGCTTCTGAGAGGGACACAGGTGTGACTTCGGCACATTGATGGAGAACCCCAGCTGATGCAAGAGGTCTGCCATTGTCTGGAGGTGGCTGACGACTGCCTGGGGCGAGCCCGCCTTCAACAACCAGTCGTCGAGGTAGGGGAAGACTGAAACCCCTAACCTGCGCAGATGAGCTGCGACCACCGCCATCACCTTTGTGAACACCCGTGGGGCGCTGGTAAGGCCAAAGGGGAGCATGGTAAACTGAAAGTGCTCGTGGCCTACAGTGAACCGCAGGTAACGTCGGTGAACCGGAAGACGGGGATGTGGAAATAAGCGTCCTGCAAGTCCAACGCTACCATCCAGTCTCCTGGGTCCAAGGCAGCTAAGATCTGAGCCAGAGTCAGCATCTTGAACTTCTCCTTCCGGAGGAAGCTGTTAACGTTCCGTAGGTGCAAGGTAGGGCGTAGGCCCCCTTTGCCCTTCTTGGGTACCAGAAAGTAGTGGGATTAGCAACCACGTCCTACTTGTGGCCCAGGAACGCGCTCGATGGCCCCCTTGGCCAAGAGGGCCGAAACTTCCTCCTGCTGAAGCCGCTAGTGATCCCCCAATACCCGGTGGCATTGCAGTGGCATGGCTTGAGGGGTCGTCTCGAAGGGGAGGGAGTAGCCCCTCCGGACGATCTGCAGCACCCACCTGTCCGAAGTGACAGTGCACCAGTGAGAGTGGTGATGGCGAACCCTGCCCCCCACTGGCGTCACATGGGCCGAGAAGCACAGACTAGGAGGGTTTAGAGGCGGATGCTGCGGGGGAAGGTGTGGCCTGGCCTCGCCGTTGTCCCCGACCGCCTCCACTGCGATTTCCACGGCCACCACCGCGCTGGATGTTAGTCTGCGGTGTGTGGCTGGCAGCACGTGTGGGGGCACCCCTTCCTTGGCCACGAAACGAACGAAAGGCACCCATTTGCTGGCGCGGGCCGAGAGGCCCAAGGACTTGGCCGTAGCCCTGGAGTCCTTAAAGCGCTCAAGTGCATGGTCTACCTTGTCGCCAAAAAGGTGACGGCCATCTAGCGGCATGTCCATCAGAGTGTTTTGGACATCTGCCTAAAAGTTGGCAGACCTCAACCAGGCGTGGCGTCTCACCGCCACCGTCGTTGCCATCGCTCTGCCTAGTGAGTCGGTGGTATCCAGCCCACACCGGATAGAATATTTGGCTGCATCCCGACCCTCCACAAGGGCTTGGCCGAGTTTTGCCCATACCTCCAATGGACACTCTGGCAGCACTTCCGCAACCGTCTCCCAGAGAGAGTGGGTGTAGCAGCCCAAGAGGCATGCGGTGTAGGAAGGGAGGAGAAGATCTTTTTCCCGTACTGCTTGTACCACTTGGATTCCCTGTCCGGCGGAGCCGACGGGCATGCGGTCAGGGAATTGGAGGTTTGGATGACCAGACTCTCGCGGGTGGGGTGGATGGACAGGAAACATGGGTCGCCCGGGGCCGGGCGGTGGCGTCTGGCCACGTTTCTATCTACGGGCGGACCCGTAGCAGGCCTGGACCAGGTGCCCAACAGAACGTCGGTCAAGGCCTCTAAAGGGCAGAAGAGGCTCAGTCGAGCTTGACTGCGGTTTAAGGACCTCAGTTCTTTCAAAGCCTTCATGGGAGAGTGCATGTTTTAAAATTAAAGGACTCCCTATCTTATACTTTATTCGTGGCTTTGCACAAAGAGTTAATGTAGGTAAGTTGAAAGTACATACCTATTCCTCCATTCACAGCATGTTCTAAATTTGTACACACTCTTTTTGTTGCTACTGATTTCAAAAGGCCTATTTAGGATTTTAAAACATGCACTCTCCCATGCAGGCTTTGAAAGAACTGGCTGAATAGCCTAGGGGTCTACCGACTTTCATGACATCACTGTTTGTCACTATTCCACAAAGCGCACACAGTGCGAAATGAAGGTAACTTTAGATTTATATTTATTCAGTGGTGCAACACACCAGACTCTCTCTCTGTAAGGAATTAATATATTTATTAATTACCTTTTGTTTTATTTTTCTCTCTTTTTCCAAAAATAGATAGACTAATACAAGATAATCAGTGACATAATTGGACAGACTAAACATTGTTGGCTGGATATAACAAACCAGCAAACGGAGAAAACATTTCTTGATTCCAAGGTAAAATAAAAAGGAATCATTTTCACCATGCCTGTGGGAAAAAATCCTTAATATCTTTGATATTGGATGGTGAAACACTTGGTAATCCTTGACTTTTTCTTTCTCTTTTTCTCTTTCTTCCCTTCTTCCCCTTCTTTGCCTTCATCTCCATTTTTTCTTTTTTCTTCCTTTTACATCATTACTTTCTTCTATTCTTCAGTTCACATCATGATTGAATTCAAGTAATGCACTGTCCCTGTACAAACCTCGGCAAATGTCCTCCTGGGGGAAGACACCTCATAAAAAAACGTTATTAAAAAAAGCTCAGAGAAACTATGAGTACTTTAAAACTCCTTCTCTCTGGGGATAAAATATTTGTATTTAAATTAAAACAATGCACTACACTGTGTTTCCTTTTTTTCAGATTTTGTGTGTTCCCCCTGTATCAAATCTGTCACACAGTCAGAAAACATTAGGTCCTGTAGAAGATGGCATAAAAAGAAATATAGTCCATCGAAACACGCGTTGACCAGCCTGTTTGAGAAACACTATCTCGCAACACAGCATTAGAGGGCGTAGTCTTTCACCCCTAGGTTACCAACTGTGTATGTAGTGTTGAGGTGGGGTTTGTAGAGTGATAGTAAGGTATGCAAGAGTTTTGTATGAAGGAGTATGAGTGAGTTGTTTTTGTTGGGGGACTGCATATATATATATATATATATATATATATATATATATATATATATATATATATATATATATATATATATATATATATATATATATATATGTATATATATATATATATATATATATATATATATATATATGTATATTACCTACTGGCGGTCGCCAGTAGGTATATATAGTTAGGATTTTTTCTCTATGAAACTTTTGAAAATTCTATGTCTCATAAATTTGTTGTTTGTGGACGGAATCGGCTGACATTTTCAGGAAATTGGCACATTTTGTTTCTGAGCAGCCCCTGAAAATTTGGGGGGGTTCCGTTAAGGGGGGGCGAGAAAAAAGGGGGGTCCCAAAACGCGTTTTTCCCATTCATTTTTCCATAGGGCGTTTGGCCTCACTTTTAGCTCGAACGGCTGAATGGATTTGCACGAAACTTGGCAAAATTGTAGGGACTGTTAGCCCGATGTGCCTTTGCTGGGTCTCAATATATGTGCTCCAGTGGATTTTGAGAAATTAACGTTTAAAAAAACAGATATATCTGTGACAGCGTACCGGATAGCGCACCAGTTCGCGTACTTTTCGCGTAACGGAGCTTTGCGAAGCGAAGCTGATTGGCTCTCCGGTGTCTGTCAACATTCTAAACAGTCCGTGGCGGCCGCCATCTTGTCTCTCGGTAGGATCGAGAGACAAGAGGAGGCCAGAACAAGGGGCAAATGCCCATAAGGGGGCTTAGTAGATCCTCCTTGACCCCCTAGGTTTGATGTGGAGGCTTTAAAAGGGCCCCGCCGTGCAAAAAAAAAAAAAAAAAAAATGTTTTTTTCGTGGGGTGCGCCGGAAAGCGGTCTGGGGAGCGTACTATAAGGAAACAAGAATGATTGACTTTTAACTTATTGTATGTTTATCAATTGTTTGTTTTGTTGTTTTTTTGTTTTTTTTTATTTACGTAGCTACATGTAGGTACCAATGCAGAGTCTATAAATTAATAAACGCCGTCTCCTTTGTAGATATCTTGCCTGTTGTTAAAGAAGTTATTGTGGTATATGGAATTCATACCATAGTCTGTCTGGAAAGCCGAAACAACATGGAGGCAGGAGATGATAAAGAGATGTTAAATACACATTGGGGATTATATAGTGGGAGAAAGGAAGTAACTATGAACAAAGTTAGTATGTAACACCAAAAAGTTGCACAGTATATTTAAAGTCTGACTTCACGTTATAATCAATTTGCTACTAGTTTACATTATACATATAAAAATAAAAAATGTGTCAAACAATTTTTGAATTAATTAATACAAATTTGTTTTTCAGATTGTTTTTCAAAATGTAAAAGAAATTCTAAAAAATCATGATTTTTTTTTCTTCATTTTCCAGTAGAAAATCTACTGCATCTACACATTGTTATGTTATGTTATGTTATGAGATCTTATATAGCGCATGGCTACCCCAGCGACGGGGCGTCCCAGCGCTTGCAGACATGTCAGATCCGGAAGGTACAGGAGGTGCTAGATGGATGCAAACAACCAAGTTTTTATAAGTTTTCGAAATTGCAGATGATTTAGAGTAGCCCGAACTTTAGGGGGGATAGAATTCCAGAGCTTAGGGGCCAGATACCTGAAGGAGCGGCCACCAGCTCTGCTCCTCCGAATTCTGACAGTACAGGCCAGTGAGAGGTCCGCTGAGCGGAGTGCACGCGTGGGAGTATAGAAAGAGCACAGTCCTTGCAGAGTATGGGGGCCAACATTGTACAGGATTTTATGGGTAAGGCAGAGGGTTTTAAAGTGAATGCGCTGTTGTATAGGGAGCCAGTGTAGTCGACGGAGAAGGGGGGACGTGTGGCAGGTTTTAGGTAGAGCAAATAGAACGCGGGCAGCAGCGTTCTGTGCTCTTTGCAACCTATTTATTGCAGTCTTGTTAGATCCTAGCATGAGGGCATTGCAATAGTCCAGGTGAGATAAAACTAAAGCCTGGACTATGATCTGGCGAGTGGTAGGCTCAAAAAAACCCAGAATGGGTTTAAGAGAGCGAAGACGCCCAAAGCAGGTGCCTGCCACTTTTTGAGCATGAGACTCCAAGTTGAGTGTATTGTCCAATAACACCCCCAAGTTTTTTACTGACTCCTTGGGTATAGGAGCAGGTCCCAGCGCCAGAGGCCACCAGTGCTCTTCCCAAGTCTGAGTGCCATTGCCAATCAGGAGAACCTCTGTTTTGGAGGCATTAAGCTGAAGGCAGTTGTTAGATAGCCACCTTGAGATCGCCAGAATGTCTTCCTGGAATTTAATTTGGTCCTCCACATTGTTGTTGGAGAAGTTGAAAATAAGTTGCGTGTCGTCCGCATATGATGTTAGTGAGATCTTACGTTCCCGGGCCAACAAGGCCAGGGGGCGGACGTACACATTAAACAATGTGGGACTGAGCGCAGACCCCTGAGGCACTCCACATTCAAGAGGGAGCTTGCTGGATGAGTACGGCGGGGCGTGCACCTGGAAGGAGCGATCAGATAAAAAAGACGAAAACCAATCCAGGGCCGTTTCCCTGACTCCGATCTCCCATAGTCTCTCAAGTAGTATCTTGTGGGAGACCGTGTCGAAGGCCGCACTCAAGTCCAGCAGAACCAAGATAGAGGTTGCACCCGTGTCCAGGGAGGCCCTTAGATGTTCTGTAACTGTTAACAGGGCAGACTCCGTACTGTGATTAGCACGGAAGCCATGCTGGGACTCATCAAGGATCCCATTGGACTCTAAGTAGGCAGTCAGAATGGAATTGATATGTGCTTCCGCTACTTTCGCAAGATAGGGAAGCAGCGAGATAGGTCGAAAACTGTCTGGCCTTGAGGGATCCAAAGTAGGTTTTTTTAAGAGGGGTAGTACTTTGGCATGTTTCCAGGATTTGGGAACCTCGGCTTGCTGTAAAGATCGATTAATCAGCTCCCGCCCTTCCTGCAGGACAGAATCATGAAGTGCTCTGAACAGATCCGGCTTAATGGGATCATCCGGAGAGCCTGATTTTACTCTTAAGGCTAGGTGTTCCATCCCTGACTGATCTATAGATGGGAAACTCAGGAGGGAGTAAGGAGGGTCAGAAATGACTTTGCCAGGATTAGAGGACCCCAGCGGGCTGTCCAGTTGTAAAGAGTCATATATCCCTTTAACTTTGTTTATAAAGAAGCCAGAAAGTTCTTCGCACTGTGCGTCAGACACTATCAGATTACCTGTGCCTCCCGGGGCTTTAGTCATGTCTTTTACCAGGGAAAAAATCGTTTTGGAGCGATTTGTGCTTGAAATGATTAGGTCAGTATAGTAACTGGCTTTAGTTTTCTTTATAAGCTTATGATAAGCTTTAGTGGCCATTCTGAATTTAGTTTTAGCTAGGGGATCATACGATCGTCTCCAGGTACGTTCTAGGAGCTTACAGTGTTTTTTAGTTTCGGTAAGAGTCTCCGAGTACCAGGGGTGGGTCTGAACTCGCCTAGGTCTGGAGTATTTCATGGGGATAAAATGGTCTAGAGAGTTATTTATCCACTCTCTGTAAGCATAATCTGCTTCATCCATGTTACCTGACCACACAGGACGGGTCTGGTTAAGCCTAGCTTCAAACTGAACTTTATCTAGGTTGTTCCAGGGACGCCTCCGAAAAGAGGGAGGAGGGATCTCCCTACCGCTGACTGGAATCCTAACTGAAACGGACACCAAAAAGTGGTCAGTCCAGCTAAGAGGGCTAGGGGATTCTGCTGTAACTTCCTCAATATTAGTAAAAACTGGATCAAGGAGATGGCCTGCCTGATGGGAGGGTCCCACAATCAATTGGCGAAGCTGACAAGCTTCTAGGTCGCCAAGAAACTTTGATATATTGGGGGAGTCTTGACGCTCGAGGTGAAGATTGAAATCACCAAAGATACTAAAGTTAGCTGATTGAAGCGCCAGTGACGAAGTAGTTGCTAATAGCGACTCTTGAAATGCACTTGCTGATCCTGGGGGATGGTATACAAGGAGCCCTGTAAGAGTGAAAGTGTCAGAGACTTTTATCTTAAATAGTGCGCATTCGCTACTAGATAAACTAATGGCCTTAAGGGTGCAAGTGTATTTAGACTTGTAAATCACCCCTAGTCCGCCACCCCTACCGATAGGTCTGTTTTGAACACATATATGATATTCAGGGGGGAGGGCCAGAGCTAGGGTAGCCGTAGAATCCTCAGAAAGCCATGTTTCTGTCAAAAACAGAACATCAGGCCTTTCATCTAGGAGGAGCTCATGGACGTCCTCATGGTGCTTTACCAAAGACCTGCAATTAAGACTTAGTATATGAAGCTTGGAAGAGCTGGTGGGCGCTAGGGTTGAACAAGATAGTGGAGAGCAAGCCGCAGAAGCCTTAAATCCGCAATGAATGCAGTTTATGGTAGAGGACCCAGGGTGGCAAGCATGCGCCAGACACTTAATCTGAGGTCTAAGAGCAAGCAGCTCATCCCTGGCATAGGGCGCCATCAAAAATCGACAATCAGGGATCTGGGCGACAGGCGACGGACCAGCGCGGACGGGCGCAGACGGGCTCGCCTTTGGCGAGCCTTCGGCGACCCGCCGAGCGAGTCCGCTGCGCGGGAGGTAGAGTCTCCGCCTAAATAGGCACCGGTCCCGCCTCTGGCGGTAGAGTTACACCCTCGGGGGCCGTGCAGCAAGGTCAGGTACGCCCTCCACACAATCGGCACAAGCCGTGGTGGAACGGGGCGGCGACCTGGAGGAAACAGAAGTAAGTGCGAGTATGATTATCTCAGGGAAGCGCTAATGAGGAGTTTTAAAACACATAACAATTTGCTAAACACATTTAAAAACAAAGGAGCAGAGCGCCGTTACAGTGCCTCGCGTTTCTAGCAAGTCCGCTGCGCGGGAGGTAGAGTCTCCACCTAAATAGGCACCGGTCCCGCCTCTGGCGGTAGAGTTACACCCTCGGGGGCCGTGCAGCAAGGTCAGGTACGCCCTCCACACAATCGGCACAAGCCGTGGTGGAATGGGGCGGCGACCTGGAGGAAACAGAAGTAAGTGCGAGTATGATTATCTCAGGGAAGCGCTAATGAGGAGTTTTAAAACACATAACAATTTGCTAAACACATTTAAAAACAAAGGAGCAGAGCGCCGTTACAGTGCCTCGCGTTTCTAGCGAGTCCGCTGCGCGGGAGGTAGAGTCTCCGCCTAAATAGGCACCGGTCCCGCCTCTGGCGGTAGAGTTACACCCTCGGGGGCCGTGCAGCAAGGTCAGGTACGCCCTCCACACAATCGGCACAAGCCGTGGTGGAACGGGGCGGCGACCTGGAGGAAACAGAAGTAAGTGCGAGTATGATTATCTCAGGGAAGCGCTAATGAGGAGTTTTAAAACACATAACAATTTGCTAAACACATTTAAAAACAAAGGAGCAGAGCGCCGTTACAGTGCCTCGCGTTTCTAGCGAGTCCGCTGCGCGGGAGGTAGAGTCTCCGCCTAAATAGGCACCGGTCCCGCCTCTGGCGGTAGAGTTACACCCTCGGGGGCCATGCAGCAAGGTCAGGTACGCCCTCCACACAATCGGCACAAGCCGTGGTGGAACGGGGCGGCGACCTGGAGGAAACAGAAGTAAGTGCGAGTATGATTATCTCAGGGAAGCGCTAATGAGGAGTTTTAAAACACATAACAATTTGCTAAACACATTTAAAAACAAAGGAGCAGAGCGCCGTTACAGTGCCTCGCGTTTCTAGCGAGTCCGCTGCGCGGGAGGTAGAGTCTCCGCCTAAATAGGCACCGGTCCCGCCTCTGGCGGTAGAGTTACAACCTCGGGGGCCGTGCAGCAAGGTCAGGTACGCCCTCCACACAATCGGCACAAGCCGTGGTGGAACGGGGCGGCGACCTGGAGGAAACAGAAGTAAGTGCGAGTATGATTATCTCAGGGAAGCGCTAATGAGGAGTTTTAAAACACATAACAATTTGCTAAACACATTTAAAAACAAAGGAGCAGAGCGCCGTTACAGTGCCTCGCGTTTCTAGCGAGTCCGCTGCGCGGGAGGGTAGCACAAGTTCATTGTTTATTGTATTGTCGTAGAAATCCTGGTCAACTTCCGTCTCCTTTTGTGTTCCTGTTTCAATTTTCAAGTTGTTTTCTTGTCCTTCCATTTTGAAATCTGAAAAATGAATTTTTAAAAAATATATCAGTACAGATAGGGCACTGTTGGGTTTCAGTACAGACAGGCAGTTTGGTTATTTAAACAGTGTTTTTTTCTTTGGGCAGTGTATGGTATCAAATTGGAAGTAGAAATATGAAGAAAATTATCAAATAAACTCTTAGTCAATTCTGAATTATACTAGAGAAGTCTAACTCTATCCTTAAATCAGGTCCAGCGCAAGGCATGGGCAGCGTGGGCTGCCGCTCAGGGCCTCACACTCAGCCCACCAGCATGGGGACACGCACTGGTGATGTGTCCTTTTGTTTTCCTGGAGATCTATCACAAAGAAAGGTGTCGCCTGCAATTAAGGTCTATTGGAGGGGGCCCCCTCCTTGGGCCTCTTATGGATGGTGTCAGGAGGTATAGGGGAGGGAGAAGGAGACGCTCCCTCAATTGCAATGAAACCATTCATAGACACTGTGGGGGGCCCATTGTCCAGAATTTTGGTGCACCCTCAGTTTTAACTTTTAGACCACAATCAATTCTCACACCTATGAAGGTGTGAGAAATGCGTGTGGATTAAAAGTTAAAACTGTGGGGGCGTCAAAATGCTGGACAATGGGGCCCCCACAGTGTCTGTGAATGTTCTCCTTGCAAGGGGCCACTTATGTAAATTGGAGGGGGCCTCGCGCACGTTCCCTTTTAGCCCAGGGACTCGCAAATCCTTGGACTGGCCCTGCCATAACTAAAATAGAGAAGTCTATTTTATTCTATAACTATTACAGAGTGATAGAATATAACTGTCAGAAAATGTAGAACATACTTAAGTTTTAAAAATAATATCTTACCTTTTAAATATAATTTGAAGTTATCAGTTCATTTTTAGTTGTTATGCACTTCACGAAGTAGTAGTCAAAATGGCTGTGTTTCTCTCTCTTTGTTTATATATATTCTGGTACATAACCAATCAAATGTCATGATATAATAGTAGAAATTGAAAGTAATATTTTAATTGGTTGTCATTTCCAACACTTCCGATATGTTTTGTGAAGTAATTTACCTTAGGGATTTTAGAGACTTCTACATGCTAAGTGGCTAAATGGTATTCCAACGAAATTTGTGAAAATTGTAGGGATTGGTATGTAGTATGAGCTAATGTTTAATTGGTGAAAGTGTCTCCAGTGGTTTTTCTGTAAATTACTTTCCCACCTTTTTTGAGCGAGTGCTTGTCAGTGCGTTTCCCGGTACACAAACCTGCAGCGTTACGGGAGTCCTCCATTTTGTGTTTCGGTAGAATTGAGATATAAGATGGAGGGTAAATAATGGTCAGAATGGGTAGATTGGGGTACTATAGACGCATCCTGTCTCCCTAAGTTTTCTGAGGGTGGCTGAGGAGGCTCATATATGTCGAGAAAAAAAAATAGATTTTTTCACGTGGTTAGCTGCCGGTACGCGAACTGGGTAGCGTACCGGGAAGCGAATATAAGTGAAAATAAGAGAAAAAGGGTATATTCGAAATTTCAAAAGAGTGAACTAAGTTAAGGTAGCTCTGAAAAGAGCTTTTGGGTTCTGTGTAAGTTCTAGAAACTTATAAGTAGGAACCAATACACATTCTTAAATTTAGTATGAAAACTCTGTTCCCCTCATCTGAGAAATGCACGCTATCTCCTCTGTAGATATCTTGCATGTAGTAACGCAAGTTATTGTTGTAGATGCAGCCCATTCCATGGTCCCTCATGTAAGCTGAAACAGACTTATTTACATGCTTCCTCGATTTCTCAATTTGTGGACAAAATTGATTGGACCACCTCCATTTTTGTCTTTGGCATATATTGGAATATACCAAGGCAGTTTGAGGAAAAAGTGTCATCAATTGCTCAAAGGTGTCTTTTAGGAGCATTTCCAGACCTACCCCAGTCAAAGTGCCCAAATCGTTTCCTCCACAGTGCACTATTATGAGGTCAGGGGTTGGCAAATGTAAAAAGGTTTTCACCAATGGTATCAATTGGTGACATTTCAATCCTCTTCGACCAATCCATTTGATTTCCACATTTTGTAAATTGAGGTTGTGTAAATTTCTGTTATCAGCATACCTGTGAGCCCAGTGGATGTAGCTATGTCCAAGAATCCAGACTGAAAACATGGCTAGAGGAGTTTTTGCCCCAGTCAGATGAAGTGTGGGAATGAAATGGCAGTTGAAATAGTGATGTTTGTAATGTAAAAAACTTTGGAGTTTAAGTGCAAATGATTCATTAGCAGTGATTGGTGTATTTCCATTGCTGAAAACAGAAAGTTAGGGTGCATGGATGTGTTCTTTGAAAGATGTATTTTGAATGGTTATTTAAAAATGTTGTTATGAAAGATTGCAGTGGATTAGCAGGTGTACTGAGAGTTCAGAGTTCATTTGAAACATTGTTGTGTGAACTTGTGAACATGACAGGTCTGGCAGGCGATAGTTGCTATGGAAAAGAGGTAGGAAGGGCAGAGGGGGGAAGGGTGTTGATTTGAAAAAAGTGAGGGAAGAGTTTTTATTGGCTGACATGAGAGATATGTCTGATGAATATCAGCGTTTCAGTGCCTTTGTTGGTTCCAGCCTCTGGAGTGCATACCTTTAATTCTGCTAAAGAATAATTGGTGTGTTTCTGAGTCTGTTTTGAATTTCAAAAATAATTTGTAAAGGTGAGTTATCGTTTATATATTTTAGATAAAGAGTAGTATGCTTTTTTGCGTAAATAAGAAAGTCAGCTGTGTATTTAAAATGATGTTTTGCGTCAAGTGTTTGCATTCTGCATGTGCCTGTTTTGAGGGTGCCAGAGGGTGTGAAAGTGATACCCCCTGCACCCTTGTGAATTTTTTAATTACTGATTCGGTAAATACCGAATCGGTAATGCCTAATCATTCCTATGGGCTTCAAAGCCCATAGGAATGATTAATTGTTTGAGTTACATAGCCATGTTAAAAGAAAATGATGCATAAGTGTTGCACGGGCATTGTAAATACCCTCCTATGTGTGATTAGCAATTTCAAGTCACTTCCCCCGGGTACAAGGGCCTTGTAAATACGTCCCCATGTGTGTCTGGTCATTTGAAGTCACTTTCCCCGTGCTGCAAGGCCCTTGTAAATACGGCCCTATGTGTGCCTGTAAAATTTTCATTATGACTGTTTGAGTTACATTGCCATGTTAAAAGTTATTGAAAAAAAGGTGCAAGTATCTTAAAAAAACGTTTTGATGTGTATTAGGGCATTTTAAGTCAGTTCCCCATGAATGTAGGTGTATAATTGTTTTACATAAAAGGTTTTAAAACTTTGTTTGAAATCAAATGCATGCACACTTAGGGCTCGATGTAGGTTGTCGTTTCAGGCCATTTACCGACCGGTTACGGCCGATTTCGGTCGTTTCCGACCGGTAAATGACGAATCGGTATGTAGGGGCCTAAATCCAAGGCCACATGTAGGTAAATCTACATTTACAGAATCGGTGAAATTGTTTTTGATGGTAAAATGATGTGACTCCTGCAATGCGTCGCTTTTGCGGAACAGATATATGATGCATTTGTGTTGTTATTGTTACGGTGTATATGAAAAAAATGATGCATAAGTGTTGCACGGGCATTGTAGATACTCTCCTATGTGTGGTTAGCAATTTCAAGTCACTTCCCCCGGGTTCAAGGGCCTTGTAAATACGTCCCCATGTGTGTCTGGTCATTTGAAGTCACTTTCCTCGTAGTGCAAGGCCCTTGTAAATACGCCCCCATGTGTGCCTGGAAAATTTTCATTTTGATTGTTTGAGTTACATAGCCATGTTAAAAGTTATTGAAAAAAAGGTGCAAGTTCCTTAAAAAAACTTTTCATGTGTATTAGGGCATTTTAAGTCTGTTCCCCATGATTGTAGGTGTATTATTGTTTTACATAAAAGGTTTAAAAACTTTTTTTGAAATCAAATGCATGCACACTTAGGGCCCGATGTAGGTGGTCGTTTCAGGCCATTTACCAACCGGTTACGGACGATTTCGGGCGTTTCCGACCGGTAAATGGCCAATCGGTATGTAGGGGCCTAAATCCAAGGCCACATGTAGGTAAATCTACATTTACAGAATCGGAAAAATTATTGGTTCGGTAAAATACCAAATCGGTAATTTTACCGATTCTGTAAATTTGCTATGTAGGGGGGACTCTTCTGAGTCTCAAAGGCCTTAACGAATCGGTATTTTAGCATGAAATCAAACTTCATGGTAAAATACCGATTCTGGTGTGCATGCACATGTGTGCATGCACACCTATGTCATGTGAAAGGCAGACCTGCCCTTAGGGCAGGTATGGCTGCCACATGGCACCTGTGCCTGTTTTGAGGGTGCCAGAGGGTGTCAAAGTGATACCCCCTGCACCCTTGTGAATTCTTTAATTACCGATTCGGTAAATACCGAATCGGTAATGATTAATTGTTTGAGTTACATAGCCATGTTAAAAGAAAATGATGCATAAGTGTTGCACGGGCATTGTAAATACCCTCCTATGTGTGCTTAGCAATTTCAAGTCACTTCCTCCGGGTACAAGGGCCTTGTAAATACGTCCCCATGTGTGTCTGGTCATTTGAAGTCACTTTCCCCGTGCTGCAAGGCCCTTGTAAATACGGCCCTATGTGTGCCTGTAAAATTTTCATTATGATTGTTTGAGTTACATTGCCATGTTAAAAGTTATTGAAAAAAAGGTGCAAGTATCTTAAAAAAACGTTTTGATGTGTATTAGGGCATTTTAAGTCAGTTCCCCATGAATGTAGGTGTATAATTGTTTTACATAAAAGGTTTTAAAACTTTGTTTGAAATCAAATGCATGCACACTTAGGGCTCGATGTAGGTGGTCGAATCGGTGAAATTGTTTTTGATGGTAAAATACCGATTCGTAAAGGCTCCTGGCACTCTGAAGAGTCCCATCTACATATGGGTGGCTTCAAATCGGTATATTTATTTATTTTATTCATTTTTATAGCATTGTTAAATCTAATTTTTACTGTTATTGATTTACTGTTTGGTAATAGTGGTTAATAACATGTTTTATTATATTTCACCACAGATTCAACTGCAGAATATTTGGAAATTAGACAATGCCGTCTAAGGATAGAATTCGAAAGGCTACGAAACATCAAAGACAGCAGTTGACTAAAATTTTGCAGCAGTCCTCTACATTAGAATTACCTCAACGGACGAAGAGAACACCGGGTAAGAGAACGAAATCATTCCTTAGAAACATTTTGTGGTAAATATTTTACCGTATACGAGTTTGCCAGATAATTTCGGAAAATTAAAGAAAATAGCTCAGTCAAATGAGAGGCAGAGTCCGTGGTGTCTGAGTCATAAGGGCTTTAATCATACATGATGACTCGAGTCAAGGACATCTATTCCATCAATACAAGGGTTCGGATATGCAATGATGGCAGGAAAGATGTCAACGATTTATTCACAGTACATGACATATATAGTAAGATGACACAATAGCATTGAATACAGTAGGCGTGACAAGTGAAATGTATATTATAAGAACACATGTGCGTAGCAAAAAGGCGTGAACAGGGGTGTGCACAGAGGCGTACACTGGAAACGTCACAGAAAAGTGTCACAAGTGGGTGGATGCTTAGAGAATTCTTGCAGAGTCAGCTGAAACCTGTGGCCTGAATGCGCGCGCAGCTAATATGACGTGTGATTGACGTGCATCTGGAGGAAGCTAAGGGTCTGACTTTTAGCACTAGTAGAGGAGACAGAAGTCTGGCATGTCAGATCGACCTGTCCCTATAACATATCTGATATCTAGTATTTGGAGGATGTTTAATCTAGAGTAAAAGGTCTCTTGGGCAGAGGCTACTCTATACTGAATGTTAGTGCGTGTATAGGTGTCTGTGTGTCTACGTGCGAAGCCATGGGCCTACTCTGGTAACGGGAACTGTAAATTACTTGCACGGAGACAGGAAGACTTGCTCTTTGCTCTGTAGTCGGAGATATGTTTACCTAAATCACTAGACAGGAATGTGTTTTCGAGGAGCTGAGCTGGCTACGCTGATAACTTGAAGGTAAAATACTGTTTTTGGCAGGCAGACCAGGCCGAGCCGGGCACCGCTCGCTTGGCAGGAAGTAAGGCAGAGGTCAGGGATGCGTCTCCATGCTGCAGCTTTCAGAGGCAGAGACAGAAGTGGCTTGAAGACAGAATTCAGGGCCTAGCTCGGCAGAGCCAGGAAAAACGTGAAAGTACACCATATAAAGACGGTGGCACGGCATACTTAGGAACTGAATTATCAATCCATTCATGGTGGATCTGATAGAGGACATGTTAACGTTGGACGCAAATGTATTTGCGTCTTCAGATTCGGTCGTGGAGGGAAATTACATGTACTTGAAACTCGTACATGGAGCCGTTGGGGTACACGTTAGGGGACACAATTGACCATAAAAATTTCAATTACCTCATTCCCTCCTTGTCCCCTACGGACCCTTCATGATATGTCGATGTTCATGAGACCATCAATCTGTTCATATAACATCATTTGCTCTTCTTTCTTTCTTCTAGAATGGGAACGTGAACTTGGATGGGGAACACAAGCTGTGGCGCACAAGCCGCAAATTGCTGGCCCACATTGCAGACAAAGACAACAACTGAATACTATGGCCAATATGATTCCTAGGAATGATTGTAGCTTCCATCCCCAGGCTGTGATTACACTCCAGAGCCAAACGGACCAAGTCCAGGAGCCTGGATTCTGGTGTATCAGATGGGCAATTTCATGAAGTCTGGTAATGGCCTTATAGACTGATGGCGCGTTATTTGGAATAAACACGCAACAACTGGATCCGATGACTCTACAAGCCCCGCCCCTATCGGCCAGGATGACGTCAAGGACAAGGCGGTTCTGAAGAACAACAAGTCTCATAGCAGACTGCTCCTCTGTTAAGTTGCCCAAGGCAGAAGTAGTCTCATTCACTACGGCTTCAAGTATTCTGGTTAATTTGCGTATCAGTTTACTATTGGAGACAGTGCCTAGATAGGGAAAGAATCCTTTATTGAAATCTGTATATTGTTCCCATGTAGTTTCAGTCTGATCAACTATTGGGAGGTCTCTTTTGTGTCTAACAATATTAAGGCGGGAATTCCTGTGATAGTCAGATGGGGCTAGGAATACTGGTGGCAATAAGAATGCAATGAAACAGGTACCATCCCAGTCTGGAGGTAAACGTACATAGGCTGTCTGACCACAAATGAAATAGGAATGTCGGGAAGCTTTGAATGTAGACTTGCCTTTATCACTGAATTTGACCACAGTAGTACAGTCACTGTGACCTAGATGTACTGAACCATTCTTTCTGACACATAATACACCTTTCGCTGGTAAAACTGATATGGATGGCAAGTCTGGACTGGTTTCTGACTGGACATTTAGAATCATGAGGTTAAGTGTAAAATTGCCTAATCCATACACTTCATTTTCTAGATCTGTCCCTGTCATTTGCGGAAAACCCTCCTTGTCTGGGAAACATGCCTTATTCATGACTGTGTTCAGATTACCCCATATCCAATTGCTTTGGGAAACTCTAGACTCTGTGTTTATAGAGGATATTAAACTAAACCATGCACCACAGGAACCATTATGTGTAAACGGGTAAGGAAAGAGGGGCAGAGCTCCCTTGTAGTTCTGATAGGGAGGGAGTCGGCCACATATCCAACAATCAGTAGCATTGTTGGTCTGGTGAGAATGGTGTAACATACGAATAAATGTATTGTTGCGCAGCGCTAGTCGATAAGACAATTCGTGTGGAGGAAGAGCACTAAACGTGTGCTCGACAGTGTCATTAGAAAAAGAATGTGCAAGAGGAAAATACATGTATAACATCCAACTTATTGCAATAATCGTAAGACTCAGAAAAAACATAATAAGTAGTGTGCAGACGCATCTGCTCCGGAGACTTTTACAATAATTTCGTTTCTTGGTCTCCTGTCTATCTCTTTCTCTATTTGGGTCTAACTTGTACATTGTCAGAAACTGCCTAACCGCTTCACCCGAGGGGGACTTAAACAATTAAACTGTCTGACTTACTAGACCTCAATTTCTGTCTGTACTCCTCTTGGGGAGTTTTCTCTAGAAGGGGGAGTTTGGTATCAGTCACTGGTACGTGGGAGTTCTGGGATTCAGATTTTGGCGGAAGTCCAAAGAATCTCTTAACGTGACTGGAGTGCACCCAACCCTTGCGCCCCTCCAGTTTCACGGCAGTGCTGGTTGTTAACAAAACGATCTTCGGCTCCTTCCAGCGGGGCTCCAAAGGGCTCGATCTGTCAAAATTCCGAACGACCACAACATCGCCCGGGACCAGTTCATGTGGCTTCACCTCGGTGTTGTCTGGGAAGGCTGCCGCGACCTGTGAACGACATGATTGTAGTGCAGACATCAAGGAAGCAAGGTAATCTGTCAACATTGTACTATCAACATCAGTAATTTTTCGAGGCAGAGGCGTCCCCCACATATTAGGAGGTCTACCGAAGACCACCTCATACGGGGATAGCCCTGTCCTAGAGTGGGCTACCATTCTCATATAAAAAAGAGCAACTGGCAAAGCTACTATCCAATCTACTCCCTTCTCTTTACACACTTTGGCAAGGTGAGTTTTCAGAGTCTGATTGTGCCGCTCCACGAGACCTGCTGCCTCAGGATGCCGGACACAGTGAAACTTCCACTGGTACCCCAATAGAAGCGAGACCTGTTTCATAAGTTCGGATGAGAATGGCTGACCATATCTGAATACACGACACGGGACAAACCGTATCGAGGGAAGAACTCACGAACCAACTGCTTGGCAGTGGTCGGGGCAGTGTAATCTGGGAAGGGATATGCTTCTGTCCATCGGGATAGAGCACATACAACTACGAGGACATACTTGAATCCTCGGCATCTTTCCATCTGAATATAATCCATCTGGAGGACTTCAAAAGGATAGTCGGGAGGATGAAATCCACCTTGCTCTACGGGAACACCTTTTCCTGGGTTAAACTGACAACAGATCATGCAGGTACGCACTTTCTGTTTGGCTGCTGCTCGTAAATGCTTGTTGAACCAGATGTTCTGTAAACTGTCTAACATGGCTTTTTCTCCTAAATGTGCTGGACTATGTGCTGTGTTAATGATAACCTGAACCATAGAGTCGGGGAGAAACCATGTGGTCTTTCCCTTCGTCATCCATCCTTGATCTGTCTGGACCCCTCCTTGTTCAGCCCATTTCTTTATTTCATCTGGAGTGGCATGTGTCTGTATGTCGATGACATCTTGTGTGGGGTCCCTGACTGTCATACAGTGTGTCAGTGAGTTTACGTCAGTCTTTGTCATGTCCGTCGTTTGAGTATGACTCAGTGCTGTATGTTTCGCTATTCGATCTGCAAAATCGTTGCCCTGAGAAATCTTGTCGGTGACTTTCGTATGTGCCTTGCACTTCATGATAGCTATAGCTGTAGGCAAATGTATTGCTTCTAACAGAGCTTGAATGAGGGGGCCATGCTGTATCTTGGCTCCGTGAGAGGTCAAGAAACCTCTTTCTTGCCAGAGGACACCGAAGTCGTGAACGACTCCAAATGCATAACGTGAATCTGTGTATATATTTACTTTCAAGTTCTTGGCTCGTATACAGGCTTGGGTCAGAGCGATGAGCTCTGCTGCTTAGGCTGACAGGGTGTCAATGCAATGTGTTTCTATGACTTCAGTTTCAGTGGTCACTGCATATGCGGCCATTAACTCTCCTGTACTTGTTCTTAAACATGAACCATCCACATAAAGTGTCAGGTCTGGATTGAGTAATGCGACATCTGTCAAGTCTTGTCGGGGTTTCGTAACTGTGTCAACTACATCTACGCAGTCATGTGGAGTAGGGTCTGTTGTGCTCGATGGTAAAAGTGTAGCAGGATTCAGTGTATTACAACGTCTGATTTCTATGTGTGGCTGGAATAATGTCAATTCATAACCTGTCAGTCGTGCTACAGTCAAGTGTTGAGTCTGTGTTCTGTTTAGGAGAACCTCTACAGAATGTGGAACTTGTACTGTCAATTGATGTCCTAATACAATTGAATCACTTTGTCTGATTGCTAGAGCTGTTGCTGCAACTGACTTTAAACACGCAGGCAGGGCCTGGGCTACTGGATCCAATGCACTCGAAAAATAAGCACACGGTTTGTGTTTGTCTGCTTGTACCTGAGTGAGAACCGACAACGCTGTGCCATCGCGTTCTGTGACAAAAAGTGTAAAAGGTTTGCTGTAACATGGTGTCGCTAAAACTGGTGCTTGACATAAAGCTTTCTTTAATTCATCAAAAGCTTGTGTATGTTCCTGAGTCCAAGGGAGGACAGTCGAAAGCGCTGCCTCCTGTGTTGTCAACTGTATGAGTGGTTTAGCTAGAAATGCATATTGTGGAATCCATTGTCTGCAATAGGAAGTGAGTCCAATAAAGGCTCGTACTTCTTTCTGTGTCTTGGGTTGCGGAAGATGTGCAATTAACTGAATTCGTTCAGGTGTCAGCTGCCTACCCCACTTGGACAGCAAGTGCCCAAGGTACACCACTTGCTGGGCACAGAATTGTAGCTTCGAAGGAGACACCTTGTGTCCCTTGTCCGCCAAGAAATGCAAAACTGTCAGTGATGCTTGTTCACATTCTGGTTCACTACGGGTGGTGATCAATAGATCATCGACGTATTGGAGTAGGGCAGTGTTGGCAGGCATGTGAATACTGTCAAGTTGTCGTTTTAATGCTTGGCTGTAGATGCTGGGGCTTTCTGTAAATCCTTGAGGTGCGCGTGCAAATTTGAAGCTTCGGCCATTTAAACAGAAGATAGATATTGGCTTTCCGGATCAATGGGGACACTAAAGAAGGCGTTCTTGAGGTCAATTACAGTAAAGAACGTCGCCTCAGAATCAATAGCTGTCAATAGGGACGAAATGTCTGGGACCACGGGATACTGTGGTATAATACATTTATTCAATTCTCGTAAATCGATGACTAATCGATAAACAGGAGATGCATTTGGATCTGTACGTTTAAGAATTGGAATGATAGGAGAATTACAAACATTTGAGTCGGTTTCTACAACCACTCCTTGTGCAATGAGCTCGTCAATGATTTTCAGCAACGCCACTACAGCATCTGGTGGTAACTTGTATTGTCGAATACGTGGTAGTACTACTCCTGGCTTGAGTGTAACACGATATGGAGTAATGTGCATACAACCGACATCAGTGGGGCCTTGTGCCCATAAATGTGCAGGAACATTCTGTAACCTGGGGTCAAAATATCTCAATACATAATGGCCTTTGAAATCACGAAGAAACAACCTTACTCCTTCCGGAGAACAACAAATTACAGCTCCTAGAGCTTTCAGGGTCTTGATACCTAGCAAGTTCTCTGGACATGATTTCGTGAGCAATAAGTCTGTAGTACGGGATAATGGACCAACTGCTAGGGGAACAGGTTTCGATACTTCATTGACTATAGGCTTTCCTGAAAATCCAAGGGAAACATTCTGTGAGCCTGAGAGGGGTGCCCCTGGAACCTCCTCATGACTGATGGTCGTTCTGCTTGCCCCTGTGTCAATCAAAAATTTTCTATCCATCCCTAATACCTTACTGTGTACATAAGGACCTTCTTGATCTACAGGAACCTCGATAAGGGGCAAGCCAACCTCCCTCTCTAGGCTGTTTCATGTGTATTGCTGGTAATCGGGATAGTCAGATTGTGCATACTGGTACATCTGCTGTGTAACATGTTGTGTTGCGGCAATGGGTTGTGGCTGTGGTACTGCTACGGTCTGTTGTGGAACCTGCATAGGCTGAACATTTTGTGGAACGTGTTGTTGGACCTGGTCCTGTCTAGGAGGACGCGGTCTCTCTTTAGTTTTACCTGTGGCTATGTTGTGTTTCAAAACTGCACAATCGTTTACATAGTGACCTGGCTGTTTACAATAGTTGCATATCCCTTTAACAGGAGCTGCTGAATTTGAATTATTAGATAGTGTCGTACCCCTTTTATGACCATCAGCTGGAACTGACTGAGCAACTAGTACTTTCATTTTCGTGTCTTTCATACGTCTCTGTTCATGATCATGTTCTTCTCTGATTCTGTTCTGGTGGTACTGTAACATTTGTAACATTTGGGAAGGCGTATTAGCTTGCCATGTGCTCTCGACTTTCAGTACACGGTTCTTAACCTGGGGCAGGGAATTCTCGACTAATTTTGACACAAAAAGGTGTGGGTATGACTCGCTACTTGTTTTCAGGCCACTATTAATAATAAAACATTTCTCGAATCGGGAATAAAAATCACTGGTGTCTTCGTCGTGTTTCTGTTTGCAGGCTGAGATTGCATCCCAATCCTCCTTTTTAGTTGCCAATAATCTTGGCAAGACCTGTACTAACAATCCTGGTAATGCTTTAGTTTTATCCCCAAGACCTAAACCTGGGGTTCGGCCAGTTTTTTCTGTTTCTAATTCAGCCCAATTAATCTTTTTGTCTCCCACCTCCCATTCTTTTTCCTTGAGTTTCTCGTAAATACCGGCAGGCAATAACACTTTCAGTATCTTCATAATGTCTGGATAGGTATAATCTCCCATTAGTAACATGTCTTTTATTTCACGGTGAAAACCTGCAGGGTCTTTATCATGACTGGGCACTATTTTCTTCATTTCTAACAATTCCATTTTAGTTATAGGCGTGTATACAAACACGCGTTCAAGGGTATCATCGGCTTTCCTGACTGGATGTACTCCTCGTAAAGGATTCTGTTTGTCCAGGTGATATGGTTGCCTGACTGGGGGTGGAACGGAAACAAGATGTGGAGTCAAGAAGGTTCTATACTTGTGACGTTGTTCTAGAATCATTTCAATTAAATCGGTACCTAGACCTCTCCATCTTCTCATGAGTAAGTCCTGCAATAAATTATATAATGGACCTGGGTCAGATGCTTGGTTTTCATACTGTATAATGAGGTGTTGGGTCATGTATATACCAGCTAGTCGCTGTTCTTCTGGAGTAAGACTTAAAAATGTTTGCACTACTGAATCGTCTTTATATATGCTGTCATCCCCGGCCCACTGTACCGCGGACCGGCGTAGTTCCTGATCACGTAAGGTATTGAGTTCGTGATAACCTACTCTTTCTTTCAGTACTTTATCAGTAATTTGGAATATATGTTCAAGGGAACATCGCTCTGGTATCGGACAAAGGTAACGTTTCTTGTTTTCTAAACGAATGGGTCTGTCGAAGGGCCTATCAAGAGGGTACTGTCTATGTAGTTTCTCTCTACCTACATATGCCATCATGTCTCCCCTCGCCTGTTGCGAGGTTTCTGCTGCGTTCTCTGGTTCTTCCTCATCTGAGGTTTCTTTATCGTCTGACCCAGAATGCCTTTCAGATTCTCAACGGGCATGTATTGCTATTATTTCTTTACGGATCTTTCTAACCATAGCATGTATACTTCTCACTCTATCATGTTTGCCCTCGGCAATATTCTGACTCCATCTTGACAATCGCCCCATCTCTTCTTGTGGAAAGCTAGGCTGATCTTGTTCCCTTATCAGACAATTAACCAAAAATCGCATTATTAAACCTTGTGTCTCGACTTTCTGATGTGACATGGCTTCACCAACACACTCGGGTCTTTCTCCTGTTCTAATAAAATGATATATATTGTCTAGAGGGTCTGGCATTTCTGGTAATAACACCAAGTAATCTGTAACACGTCTTAAACGTAGGGATGCTAACAACATGGGTCCTGTTTTACCAGGCACTGTGTCATATCTGCAATCTGTAAGCTGTTCTTTAAGCTTTTCGGCTGGGGCTGCTTTAGGCATCCGCTGCATTGCTAATTCTCTCATTGTCATTCGTTGTAACAATGGCGGGGGGCGATAACCTCCTGTAGCACCTCCTGAGGCGGAGGCTTGAGCATAACCTGGCTGTAGGGTCGGTATCTGTAACGGAGTTGGAACCTGAGCAGCGCCAGCCCCAAAGGGATTAAGCGGATGAATACCAGGGAGAACAATAGGGGAAGTGACAACAGGTGCGGGAAGTGGTGCGGGAGGGGTCTGCTGTTGCGGACCTGGGGGCAGATGATCAACGGGTGGTACAGGTACAGGTGGTACGGTTACATTGGTATGTGCGGGAGCTACGTCTTCTAAATAGGAAGAAAGGAAAATATCTGCTGCGGTTTTGTGACGTAATTTAGTCGGAACCAATGGAGGGGGCAGATCTTTCGGTATTTCCGGGGTCGCCTTGGGCAGGCCCTCGGCCAGGACTGGATACAGTCCTGTCATAATGGCATTACTCTGTCTCTCGTGTTGTTCTATTCTGACTCGCTGTCCTTCTTCTAGTAGTTCTTTTTCTTTAGCTTTTTCGGAATCCTCTCTACTTTTCTCTACTTTTCTGAGTGCTTTCTCTGTCCGTCTATGTGATTCTTTACGCCATAATTCAATGGCATCTTTCTGTGATTGTCTGGCTTTCTTTTCCATAACGCTTTTTCTACTCTCATGATGCACTCGGCATCCCATGTCCCTGTAACGGGCCATTTCTGATTCTCTGCTAAGTCTTTCGTATAATCCACCCACAAGTCTAGGTATAATATGGCATCTAAGCCGTGCTTGTGGTACATAAAATGTCCAGGAGTGTCCCTGGGTGGGATGGGAACTGCTTCTTCGAGTATCCCTTTCCTAGTTCCTATCTGTCGTAATTTCGAAAATAAAGGCATAGCTACCTCGATCTAGACACTATAAACACAGTAAGAAAATGCAAACAATCACTCATACCACGACATTAAAACACATTGAAACATTTCGGAACGAACAACAATAACTGGATAACTGAATACTGGATGTACTGCTAAACAGTACAGATACACTGCTAAAACAGTGCAGACCGGATTTGTGTACCCAAACCCGTCTTGACCGGACACAAATTAATGCGCCCGTCTTGATGCGTCCCCAACAACGGTACTCACCGGGAAGCACGGAACGGAAGGCCTCGGAAACTCGACTGGACTGGACTGGACCGCTACGACGTCACTGCTGCTGCTGCGCACTACGCATGCGCCTCGACACTACTGGTGGGCCTCTCGATACCTCGGACACTGCTCTCTCGGCTGGGCTCTGGTCGGGATCCTCCGCACTCCTCACCGCCTCGTCTGGATGTCGACCGCAGTCTCTGTCACCTCCGTAGGCCTGAGGGAGATACAGGAAAACCTGCAGGTGCGCATGGGGTCCGTCACAGCTGTAGTCGGGGGCAAAGCCTACGACGCATCACCGGCGCGTGGGGTGGGGGAGGGGTACCTGTTCGGGTGCCAAATTATGTTGTAAATATTTTACCGTATACGAGTTTGCCAGATAATTTCGGAAAATTAAAGAAAATAGCTCAATCAAATGAGAGGCAGAGTCCGTGGTGTCTGAGTCATAAGGGCTTTAATCATACATGATGACTCGAGCCATGGACATCTATTCCATCAATACAAGGGTTCGGATATGCAATGATGGCAGGAAAGATGTCAACGATTTATTCACAGTACATGACATATATAGTAAGATGACACAATAGCATTGAATACAGTAGGCGTGACAAGTGAAATGTATATGATAAGAACACATGTGCGTAGCAAAAAGGCGTGAACAGGGGTGTGCACAGAGGCGTACACTGGAAACGTCACAGAAAAGTGTCACAAGTGGGTGGATGCTTAGAGAATTCTTGCAGAGTCAGCTGAAACCTTTGGCCTGAATGCGCGCGCAGCTAATATGACGTGTGATTGACGTGCATCTGGAGGAAGCTAAGGGTCTGACTTTTAGCACTAGTAGAGGAGACAGAAGTCTGGCATGTCAGATCGACCTGTCCCTATAACATATCTGATATCTAGTATTTGGAGGATGTTTAATCTAGAGTAAAAGGTCTCTTGGGCAGAGGCTACTCTATACTGAATGTTAGTGCGTGTATAGGTGTCTGTGTGTCTACGTGCGAAGCCATGGGCCTACTCTGGTAACGGGAACTGTAAATTACTTGCACGGAGACAGGAAGACTTGCTCTTTGCTCTGTAGTCGGAGATATGTTTACCTAAATCACTAGACAGGAATGTGTTTTCGAGGAGCTGAGCTGGCTACGCTGATAACTTGAAGGTAAAATACTGTTTTTGGCAGGCAGACCAGGCCGAGCCGGGCACCGCTCGCTTGGCAGGAAGTAAGGCAGAGGTCAGGGATGCGTCTCCATGCTGCAGCTTTCAGAGGCAGAGACAGAAGTGGCTTGAAGACAGAATTCAGGGCCTAGCTCGG
Organism: Lissotriton vulgaris; assembly: GCF_964263255.1. Taxonomy (NCBI): domain Eukaryota; kingdom Metazoa; phylum Chordata; class Amphibia; order Caudata; family Salamandridae; genus Lissotriton; species Lissotriton vulgaris. Next base: position 1,382,402,540 of record NC_141694.1, on the reverse strand, counting down.
CAGAGCCAGGAAAAACGTGAAAGTACACCATATAAAGATGGTGGCACGGCATACTTAGGAACTGAATTATCAATCCATTCATGGTGGATCTGATAGAGGACATGTTAACGTTGGACGCAAATGTATTTGCGTCTTTAGATTCGGTCGTGGAGGGAAATTACATGTACTTGAAACTCGTACATGGAGCCGTTGGGGTACACGTTAGGGGACACAATTGACCATAAAAATTTCAATTACCTCATTTTGTAGAAACAAAAGTATAACTACAGAACAAGTTTTAGTCCAGAAAAAGAGAGCCAATTTAAATGGAAAGGAAAGGCCCGTCAAAAAAGTTTCTGCTAGAGCAGGAGATAACTCTGTGCATGGCAGTAGAAGGGCAAATATATTCAGGGACATTCGTAAGCGAATGTTCCGCAACAGGGTAATTGTCAATTTGCTAAAACAATTTAAAAAAGGTCAACAGAAAGTGTCATTTTATAAGAAAAAGAAAAATGTAGAGAAAATTATTGATCAGGCTTTCGAAATTAAGCGAAAGTTATTTATTTTGGTAATGATTAGAATTAGGAAACTAAACAAGGTAATCTATGTTTTCAAATCTAATAGTAGATGGAAGAGAGAAGTTAATCGAAGTAATTTTTGTGAAGTTTTCTTAGGATAATGGATGCATAGTTCAAATAGTGAGGCATTTTTTAATGAGGAGAGTTATTTTCAGGACAATGTTTTGGCGCATGCAGTTGACAGCAGTGGTCGAGCATATGAGGTAAAAGATGGTCATCCGGTTGAAAAAGAAATACTTGTGTCTGCAGATGCAGAAGAGGCGCTAAGTGATGAGGTTTTAGGGAGACGTCCTAAGGGACCAGTGTACACCTGGAAGTGTAGTTCTATTTGCAGTGTGCGACAAGATTCCATCAATTTGCTTTGTGATTTTATACGGACATTTCATAAGAAAAGTGTAAAGCAAAAAATAAAGTTGTTGCAAGAATTAGATCCTTGCAGAGTGAGACAAGTGACAGGTTTGCGTGGTCATTCACTGGCTTGTCTTTCTAGGAGAGTATGCCAGAGTGTATTTCATCATTTCAGGATGCTAGCAGTGCATCATAATAAAGTGAGGAAATTAGTTAGAATGTTGTATTATGCTAAGAGTCCAGCAATTATGCTTAAAAAATTAAGCAGAGCTCTTTTGCATGGTTCTGAAGTAGATGTGAAGAATATTTGTCAAGAAATTGAGTTCTGTTACTTTGCTGGTAAAGAGAACAATGTTGATATTGAACCACTAGAAGAAGGTAATGTGGAAGACAGTGTACAGATTTTCAGTACAGATAAGTTTCACAAGGAAATTTCCACGTTTATGGTGAAAACGTGTGAGAGGCCTAATTTCACTTGTGTGTGTTGTCGACGGACTTATTATAAGAATCAGACTAAGTTAGTGGATATATATGCAAAAAGTGATATGGAAAACAATAGTGAACGGAAGGATTTTGCCACATACTTGATGGTAGAAAATTGTTTTGATTTGGGAGCGGACCAACGTATGTGTACTTATTGCTATAACAAATTAAACCAAAACCAGATGCCGGTTTATAATATTCTGGAATTAGATGACATTCCTTCTGAATTGAAGGATTTTAATATTTATGAATCTATTTTGATTCAAAGTGTCCATCCCTTTCAGGCTATTGTACGAATGGAGCCAAAGACAGGGAAGTTGCCTCCATCAGATTTACAGAGAGGATTAAAGGGAAGGGTTGTTTATTTGCCTTTGGATTTGAAGAAAAACATTAATACAATTGGAGTAGAGAAAGTGGAAGAGGAACCTCTGGTTATCATAGTTAATGGTGTTCCAACAAAGAGTAAGAAAATCTGGCAAGATTTAGTGGATGTTAGGAAAGTCAAAAAGGCAACATTGTATTTGATAAAAAATAATAAGTACTACAAGAATGTATGTGTTGCAGAAGAGGAAGTAAGTGAAGAAGAGGACAGCGATTTGTGTCCTGGACAAATTGAGAAAGTAGAAGCCTCTAAAAAGGAAGAAATATATGAACATTATAGTGTTCATCCTTTGCATTCCAAGGAAGTCATGGGGAATGCTATTGAGGTGTTTCAAATGAAACAAGCAAAAGGGAGTCCCATTAGTGTTTGGGAGGAAAGTTTGGAAGCTCGATGTTTCCCACAGTTATTTCCCACAGGTCGAGGAGGACGATATGATGAGCGACCTGTTCAAATTCCTGCTTCAGAATACCGGACTTTACGATTGTATACAGAAGATCCTAGGTTTCGACAATGCATTCCCTATTTATTTCATCTACTGTTTGAAAGTGATCTCTCTGGATTGTCTTATGCAGTGAACCACATCTTGAAAAGTGGTGTACATTTGCGAAATATCTCGGCAAGGGACTTTATGGATAAAGTCAATGTGCAAGACAGTATTTTGGATTCTCACCTGATTAATCTCATGGCTTGTCAGCGTGGTACTAATGAGTATTGGTACCGCCGTCATGGTGACTTAAAATGTATGCTGAGTAATTTAGGAACTCCCACATGGTTCCTCACTCTCAGCTGTGCTGAGTATGGCTGGGAAGACTTACTTGAATTTCTACGAGAGGTAAATGGAAACATTGAAAATATTGAATTCAAGACACCCGGAGAACTGTTCTCTTTGGATCCAGTGAATGTATGCAGGTACTTTAATCATAGATTTGAAGCTATGATGTCTTTCATCACAAACAAGAAAAATCCACCTCTTGGAGAGGTGTTGGATTTCTTCTGGAGAAAGGAGTATCAAGCAAGAGGTGCTCCTCATATACATATGCTGCTATGGATCAAAGATGCACCCAAATTTGGAACAGATCCGGATGACTTAGTGATGAGTTTCATAGAACAGTATGCTACATGTGCTGTTCCAAAGACAAACGAAGACAAAAGTCTAAGAAAACAAGTTTTACGGTTTCAAAGCCATCGTTGTGGAAAGTACTGTCGTCGTAAATTCAGAAACAAGGACAAGTACTACACCAAATGTCGTTTTGCATTTCCACGGTCGGTGATATCAAAAGGAAGAGTTAACAATTTGATGTCATCGCTGCGACATAATGTGACGAGGAAATCACCCAAAAACACATACAATTTGAAAAGAAGCGAAGAGTCCAAGTACATCAACGACTACAACCCAGTGATTTTGTCCATGTGGAATGCTAACATGGATATACAGTTTGTGGCTGACAACTGTATGGCTGTGGCTCGGTAAGTGACGTCTTACATCACCAAAAAAGAAAAGACCGAACTGAAGGATATGTGGGAGGATATTTCCCAGTAAGAAGTTGTACAGTTTCAGTCTGAAGATGTTGTTGCATCGAGAAATCGGAGCTTACGAATGTTCTGACCGGTTATCTTCAGCAAGTCTCTATGCCAAATCTAGGAGTATCATTTGGGCGAGTCTTGGTCTTGCTGCAACGCGTAATCGAGTTCTGAAACCTGTCGGGAAATTGAGTATTTGGCGGAGAAGGAGCCAAACAGTACAGATATTTTGAAGAGCAACATGTTGGATACATATTATCCAAATAGAAGCAGTCACCTGGAGAATGCTTGTCTGTATGATGTTCTTCAAAATTACATATTCAAGAGGAACATCAAAGAAGATATTGATAAAGGAGTGTATGCTGTAATTGGAAGTGAGGGATGTCTGGTCAAGCAAAGAAATGTCAATTGATAAAACATCGATAATTGGATTGCGAATCTCCCGAAAGAAAAGAGTTTTTCTATTTAGCTCTTTTGCAACTTTTCAAGCCTTGGCGTGCAGAAGAGGAACTGCTTGGGGATTTCCTCTGTTACGAAGACTCTTTCAATGCAGCCAAGGAGTCCATAGAATGTCCTGTTTTTCCAAAATATCTACAAATGTTGAATGCAGAAATTGAACAGGAAGCAACAATTGCAGCCGAGATTGCTAGAGACAGTTCTCAGGACAGTCAGAGTTCTGTTTCATTGAGTCAGTATCCACTAGGAGAACCAGTTATTGAAAATGAAGCTGCCACTGCCATGATTGAAGTGGAAAGAGCCATGGAACATGCTCAGAAGGATGCGGTTAACTTAGAAGAATTGGTAAGACAACTTAACGTTGAGCAGAGGAAAATATATGACGAAGTTACCAACCAAATTGAGCATGGATTAAGTCATGAGAAGGAAGAGTGCTCATGTACGTTGTTGAAGCCTGTCCGACTGTACGTGAGTGGAGAAGCAGGAACTGGAAAGAGTTTCCTTATTAAAGCAATTTCATGTTATCTGCAGAAAAGGACTGAGTCATCGCTGTCTTGTGTTGTGACCGCTCCAACTGGACTGGCAGCTCATAACATTAAAGGGATTACTTCGCATCGGTTACTGATGCTGCCAGTGGAGCATGATAACACATTACAATACCACAAGTTATCTGGAGATGCTTGTTGTGAAGTATCTAGAGTCCTGAAGAAGATGAAACTTCTTATCATTGACGAAGTAAGCATGGTTTCCAATGTCATGCTTGCTTTTGAGCATTTGAGAATGCAGGAAGTTCTTAAAACAGAGTATGATGTGTTATTCGGTGGCAAACACATCATTGTTTTTGGTGATCTTCTGCAGCTGACACCAGTGAAAGGACAACCAGTGTTTAAACTGCTTACACATGAAGATACCAAGAAGTGCCTAGGGAGCATTGGCAACGTTAACATTTGGTTAAACTTCGGTTATGCTGAGCTGTGTGAAAATATGCGTCAAGCGAAGGACGAAGATTACAAGAATATTCTGCAAGATGTTAGAATCGGGAAAGTGACTGAGCGTGGTAAAGAAGCTTTACATGCACGCTTACTGTCAAATTTATATCCAGAAGAAGACGTTTTGCCAGAGGATATTTTTCAGAAAATTACTGTGAAGAAATCTGGAATATGTTTGATGCCAACTCTTGCAGAATGTTCCATCTTCAACAACAAAATGTTGAATTTAGAAAAACAAGAGATTGTGAAACTGGAAGCTATTGACAAAATAGAGCATATGGGAGCAACAATTATTTTGTCTGAGAATTTGAAATCTAAATTGGATTCATTAGAGAAGACTATATCTAAAACTGCGGGTTTTGAAAAGACTTTGAATGTGTGCTTAAATTGCCGAATCATTTTGAGAAGGAATTTACATGTTGAAAGAGGTCTGGTAAATGGATCAATGGGTAATGTTGTTGATTTTGAGAAATACAGAAGTAGAGATGGAATTGAATTTTTAAAAATTAAATTTGATGGCATTGAGGAAGTACAGCTAATTGGTCGTTGCTCTGCTAGGTTTTTGCTTGTTAAAGACTTATATGTTCGCCGTAAGCAGTTTCCTGTTTGCTTGGCATATGCGGTGACAATTCATAAATCGCAAGGTTTAAGTGTAGACACTGCTTTAGTGAATATTGGCAGTTCTGTATTCAAAGAGGGTATGGCTTATGTAGCATTGTCACGAGTCAGAACTTTATCGGGATTGTACTTGATTGACTGTGATGTCACAAACATTTGTGCGGATCTAGATTGTGTTAAGGAATACAATAGGTTAAGAAGAGAGTATGCTCCACATTTGCCTCAATATCCTTTGTTTGAGAAACGTGTGGTAGGCCGGAAATGAAGAAATATCAGTAATAGTAGGGAGGTTGTAGCAAAAAGACTAAAAGTCGATGAACCCAAAATTGTAAGCAGGAATAAAATGAATTCTGTTGAAAATGTTGTTGGTTTTAAATTTGAAAATAGTTCTGGTGTCAACTGCTATGCTAATGTAGTTGTTATTGTTCTCTTTTCACTAGAGACTTTCAATGAACAGATTGTGATGAATTCGGAACAAAGTTTATGCTGTTTGTTGAATTCTGTGTTAGAGAAATGTAGTGCTGATAGAACCAGAGTAGAAAGTGTGTCTGAAATTCGTTTTCTGTTAGACGAATGTTCAGGTCAAACAGAATTCTCTGAAAATATTCAGCAGGATTGTCAGGAGTTTTTAATGTATATGCTTGATGTATTGCAAGATGAGGGTGTAGATGTAGATTATCTATTTGGCCTTTCTTATCAATGGCAGCATGACTGCGAGAACTGTAGGCTATCAAGTACTACTAGTGTAGACTCAGAAAGATTTATATATTTAACTTTGCCTGACAGTAAATCAGTATCCTTCAACAAGCTAGTAAAGGCAGCCGATCAAAACATGGAGTGCAGCCAATGTAAGTCTGGAATGCTGTCCACGTTAATTTTACGAAGTTATGGCCAGTATGTCATTTTAATGTTCCAACGATGTAGGCCTGATGGAACTAAATTGACAACTTTAATTAATAATTTTGTGGCTTCGCAGTTGTCAATATCAGGAAAGACTTTTATAACTACTGCAATTATATATCATAACGGTCCTTCAACTAATTCAGGACATTATACAGCTTATTTGAAATCTGGAAACGGTTGGTCATTCTGCAATGATTCTGTTTTAACTTTCAAAAAAAGATTGCCTTTCCACCTTCAAAATTCTTACCTGGTGTTCTTACAACCAAAATTTTAAGAAAGGAAGCTTGGGATTTGTTTAGAGGAATTTACAGAGGTTCTAATGGCTCCTACTCTATGTGGCCTTGTGGATAATTGTAGTACAGGGCGAAAACTGTCTGTTTTTATAAGCTAAGTCAAGAGTCTGCAATGCTGTCTATATTTTTTATAGAAACTTATGGGTGAAATGTCATTTTACAATTTGAACTACATAAACTGGATGAAAAAAAGTTGTTAAGTCTAATTAAAAAATTTTGGGCTACACAGTCATCGATTTCAGGAAGAACATTTGCAACTGCAGCTATTATATAATATGCTGGTCCTTTGACATCATCTGGATATTACACAGCTAATTTGAAATTTAAAAAATGGCTAGTCTTTCAGCAAACATTACTAATTGAGTACGAAGCAATGTTGCCTTTTGACTTGATTTTTGAAGTCAGAATTTAGGGTAGGTAATTGGACTCTAATGATTCTAGGTGTTGCTGTAACTTAGTGTGCAGTTTTAAATTGCTTTGTATGTCTCAGTTTTCTTAAAACAATTGAGTTTATCTTTCAGAAAGTGGCGGGCAGAAAATAGTAACAGCACAACAGAGTATAAGCTGTTCATAGGATATCCTTTGACGTCATAGAAAGTAAGTTACTTTGGAGAAGTTCCTATTTCTGCTTAATTATATTATTTGGGTTTTTTAAACACAATCATTTTGATTGTGTTTTTTTTCCCCCGCTGTTATATGATGAATCCCTTCAACTCACTGTTTTCAGTGAAAATTGATATTTTCTGATAACAGCAAAAATAAACCATTAAATATGTTTAATTAATTTTCTACTTTGCATTGTGATTTCTAATATGTATTCATTTTGTCTCATGCTCACTCTTTTTTTACTACCTTGTATTAATTTAAATTTTTTTGTTCTTTCTTACACAGATTAAAAGTATAACAATGATAATTTAGTACTGTAATGACAATTATAAGGTAAGTGTTTTGTACTCTTTACGTTACATGTCTATCAGATTTAACTTTTATTAGTTCCACTGCTTCTTTTCTTTAACCCTTAGTTTCCTGTCTTTGCTACTTCCTTCATTTCTTTTTCTATTACTTATTTATACTACTCTTTTCACTTCTTTTATCAGTCCCTCTTTCAACAGTAACTGTGTGTTACTCCCTCTATTTGTCTTTCTTTTCACATTACTCTCTGTTTATTAACTCGTCTTTTTAAAAAAAAAATTGTTTTTAGTTCGCTCCCGGTTCGCGTACCCGAACGCTAACCGGGAAGCGAATCAAAAGAAATAGAGGATGCTAGAGTGCTAAACATTCTAGCAAATTTTTTTAAAAGGGAAGGTAGTTCTGAAAAGAACTTTTTTTTATTATTTTTGATGTTTTATATTTTTTTGTGTTTCTTTAGATGAAGGGGAAACAAAAATGATTCACTTCAAAGGGCTCAACAGGAGCAACAAAAAAAAAATTACTTTCTTGGACGTTTTGGACATTGATGATTTTCAAATGATCTATTTATTAAAGTAATACTCATCTCTCCACATGAAATTAATTTTCCACAAGCTACACATGTCAATCTCATTTGCCCAAAGTTCTTTTGGAGATTTGGGACCATTTCCCTTGCCTCTGACTCACTTATTGCTAAGTCATTGGTGGATGTTTTAGCCGGTCGGGGGTTATCCACCAAATCTCGAAGTTGTGCTTTAGAATAATTAAGAGGGTGCCAACTCTCCATGTGCCGATGCATGGTATGATTACCATAGCTATATTTTTTTTCGGTCCCTCTCGAGAGTTTTTTTTTGCAGATGAGGCAGGTAACGTACCTGGCATTTACTTTCTTTTCATGAGAAGGAAAAGAAAAAAATTGCCAGATAAAATTCACTTTCACATGGGACGTCCTTGGCATTTCTTTCAGAAAGCCACTTGTCCCTTGCTCCTGTTCCTCATCTTCCTCTTCTTCTTCTTCTTCTTGGAAGATGACCTGGCTAGTCGGTACTCTCTTCTTTGGTGGTGGTGGAGGTGGTGGAGATCCACCAGCTGCAGCTAATACAAATGCCATGTCTAAGCAAACACAAACAGGTCTTTCTCTCATAAAAATGAAAGTCGGAGTGAGGAAAAAAGGTGGGACTTTCATCATTTGAGAAAAGAAAATGTTCTAAACCAATGAAAAGTGTTTATTTTACGTCATATGATCAAGCGTTCCATCATTAGGAAACTAAAAGTAAAATGAACCAATGAAAAGTTTTATGAACTAGTCACATGACCTGTTATGCTTACGTTACGCGGTCCGCACCGCGCCTCGGATCGTTTCCGGGGCTTTACGTTTCGCGCCTTGGTTCGCGTTCCAGAATGCTTTCGGGTGCGCTAACGCAGCTCGTCATAAGGGGCATTACGTAGTAACGCGATATGTTGCGTTTACGGGACGCGTCACGATGTGCCTTTCTAACGCGATATTTGCACTAACGGAACGTTTACCGGTTCGGGGACCGGCAGCGAAACAAGAAAAAATTATTTAAACTATAATATCAATTGAATAAAAAAAATATAATACAAATATATATAAAATATATTTGTGAATTAGAATAAAAATATATGTTACAGCTATAGATATTAGCTTTTAAAAAACCAATGAAATTCCCTGAAAAAACCATAGGTTATAGACCATATATAGTTAGGGATTAGCATTTACAAAACATTGAAAATTCACTGAAAAAACCATAGGTTATAGACCATATATAGTTAGGGATTAGCATTTACAAAACCTTAATTTACTCGCACAAAACCATAGAAATTCGCATATATAGTTAGTTGCAATAACTATATATCGCGCACCCGCAATCCACTGCTGATGATGTCACATATTACATCATTCATGACATGGTCAGTGACATCACTGATGACATCACTGATGACATTATCCAATGACTGTATGTTTCTGTAAAGTTAAAATATGTCTTACATATTGAAGAATGAGTGGATGTATAAGTGTCTGGATGAAGGATTTAGTAGCTGCATGACTGACTGTATGAGAGAGTGATTAAATGAGTCTCACTGAGTGCATGGGTTAGTGACTAAACTGTCTTAATTTGTGCATCATTATGTCTGTTGTTCTGTAAACTGCTGCATGTGTTGATCAGTAGCTGTATGAGTAACTATATGGGTTATTGATTGGTTGCCCAAGTATTTGTATGGGAGACTGAGTGTGTGTGTGGGTGGCTGGGAGGTGTGTGACTCTGTGCATAGATGTGTGAGCAGTTGATTCACTAGATGTATGGGTTCAAAAGTGCATTTGGAAACAGCTGTATGGGCGGTTGACTGTGTGCATGAGTGTATTGGTGAGTGAATGGATATCTCAGTGCTACATGTCAAAGTAAGTACATATGTAAAACACAGTACATGTGAGAGTTGATATATATAAATAACTGTGCATAAGAGCCAGTGAATGTGTGAGTGGCTGTATGGATCATTGTGAACTTGTATCAGGGATTGTATAAGAGAGTAAATATGTGTTAGTATATGTTTGAATAAGTAAGGTGTGTATAACTGTATAGTTGAGGAAATGGAGGTGTGATTGATTCTTTGCATGACTGACTAGGTGTGTGAGTAACTCCATGGATGAGTGACAGTCTGTGAGTGTCTGTTTACACTGAGTGTATCTAAGGTTATATTAGAGTCTGAAGAGGTTCATCGTATTATCACATGAATGATGTCATCAGTGATGTGATCAGTAATGGCAAATGAGATTTCATCAGTGATGTCATCAGTGATGTCATCAGTGATGTCATTTGAGATGTCATCAGTGATGTCATCAGTGATGTCATCAGTGATGTCATTTGAGATGCCATCAGTGATGTCATCAGTGATGTCATTTGAGATGTCATCAGTGATGTCATCAGTGATGTCACTGACCATGTCATGAATGATGTAATATGTGACATCATCAGCAGTGGATTGCGGGTGCGCGATATATAGTTATTGCAACTAACTATATATGCGAATTTCTATGGTTTTGTGCGAGTTAGTTAAGGTTTTGTAAATGCTAATCCCTAACTATATATGGTCTATAACCTATGGTTTTTTCAGTGAATTTTCAAGGTTTTGTAAATGCTAATCCCTAACTATATATGGTCTATAACCTATGGTTTTTTCAGTGAATATATATATATATATATATCTATATATATTTTTTTGTTGTTGTTTTTTTACTTAAACAAGTCTATATGGTGACATTTGTCTATATAATGAAAAACTACTTGTAAATGTTGTTTCTACTAAGATTGTGTACCTAGATGAAATTTACAAAGATGGTACAAATGTATAATATGCAATAAATCTATATTTTGTCAAAAAACATGATGATATATAGTACAAAAAGAATATACAAAGAAAATAACAAAAATAAAATGTGATATTTTTCTAAAAAATAATCTTTTGTGTGTAATGCATTGCTGTTTCTGTTTACCCCAGTCACAGAGTTATTGAATAACTAAAAGAAAAGAAATATATACGTCTAGAGGGTATTTTATTCTATATTGGTTAAAGACAGAGCCCTGCACCAAACTTTTTTTTTTTCAAAAAGATACTCCTGAAGTTGCATTCTCTTTTAGAAAAGAAAAAGAAAATTGCGGACCTCGCCACAGGAGTCTTCTCCCATGTTAAGTAGAGCATTTGCAAGTTGTCACTGCCCCTTACAACTCGGGTTTTCTTAGTGGTGGTGGTGGTCAGTGAGAAGTGACCTCTAATTCTGCCCAGCTGAATAAGGTGGGTAGAATTACAGGTCTGATCCAACAGCCCAGGCAGAGGTTTGCACAGTGCAGGGATAGTGCCCTACTTTTCAGGGACTTCAGACACATGCAGAAGCCCAGGCAGCTGGCAATACCTGGTTTATTGGGAGAATCACCTCTTGTATAGTGAATCTGATGTTCCTGAGTTTGGCGCAACCCATGTGTTGGTGATCCGTCAGTGCTACATGGCCTTCCTACTGGGTCTGGCTCATGACATACTCCTTGCAAAACATCGGGGCAAGCCAATACCTTTGCAAGGTTGGTTACCAACTTTGCACCAGATGAGGACAATGAAAGATGAATTCTTCAGGTCCGGTCCTACCTGCCAAGCCAGTAAAGTGTCAGGGACAAAGCAGAAGGACCCCCTGCTTGCCCTCCGAATAGTGAGAACACCTTTTTAGAGGGTGGGTATTAATATTGTTAAGACTCTTGACCCAAAGACTGCCCGAGGCAGCAAGTTCATCCTGGTCTTGCTGGACCATGCCACATGACCCTCATATGCCATTCCTCGGAGGACGTTGACTGTACCCTTGTTGGCCAGGGCACTGATGGGGATATTTACCCGAGTGGACTTCTCTGAGGAGGTTCATGTTGGATGAGAATGGGGTAATCTACTACATCTCCATCTCATACCACCCCCAGACAAATGGGCTTGTTGAAAGGTTCAACAAGACACTGAAGGGTATAATTATGGGCTTACCAGAACCCTGAGGAGTAACTAGGATGTCCTTGTTCTGTCTCGCTCTGCCTGCACTGCTTGTGCTGCCTTGTTGCATCCCTTACACCCCAAATCCAGTCCATCCGCCTCTCCCTGTTATCTTGATCATCCCACCTCCCATTTTCCACTTCCTGATTTACAGCGCTCCATAGCCCCAACCTGCCATTGCCCTTTTATTTTCGGCTTCCTTCCTAAACCCCCTGAAAACCCAGCCTACTCAAATAGCCGTGGGGAGTAGATCTTACATAAAAGCTTTTCCCCTTCATGTGCCAACTGCTTGGATTTCAGACTTCCCATGAGGAGGTCCAGTTTGTTTTTTTCAGGAATTGACACCACTTACCTGATCTTGCGGACCAGGCTCTGTTGCGGCATCACCAGTCCATCCTGACATCCAGAGTCAATGTTTTCTGTTCAAGGTGATCACCGGTAAGGAAAATAAAAGTAACAGTCATTACTTGCACTGTTAGGGGAATTATCATCCGCTTGTGCTTGCCAGGAAAAGGAGCTCAACAACTGAAAAAAGGCTTGTTGGACAATGTTATGCTGGGTTATTTTTAGGTATTTAGGTTAGAGCAGCAGGCAAATGCATTCACAAAGAAAATGCCACAGCAATTAAGCCAGAAGAGAAGAATGGGGAGGACCCTGAAGGCAAGGCACCCAATTGAACTGTAAGAGGTGGCAAGGCATGGTAAAAAGCCCACAAAAGAGGTAACTGATTGAAAGGGAACACACACATATATAGTTTTGTATGGCTAACCGTGGGGTTAACTCACTGCTTGTGTCTTTAGGGAATAACAGACCACAGACCCTAATTTGGGAGTGGGGATTGTATTGAAACAGGTGGGAGAGGGTATTAGTTAGGGAGTATAACCTTTCCTCTACTTCCTCTCAAAAGAAAGTATCCTCAGGTTCCCTAAAGGGTTGAACTTGGAGAATGCTGACCAAGGAAGTCAGATGACAGCCACCCAATTTGCAGAACAAGTAAGAAAACTCTTCTTTTTCTCTTTCCTTACCCTCCCTTTTCCTTGGGGGCTGCTCCTTGTACACAGTTGTTGGTACAGTGCGCATGATTCCAGCCTTCGGGGGGATTTGTGGTCTTGGATTCCCTCCTGCAGACTCTTGGAACAATTCAAGTTAGCATGTCCTAGTCCTGCCATACCTTCATTTTCCATGCACAGAAGGGAGCAGGGTTCAGTCCCTTTGAGATTCTGTTTGGACAACTTGTGTCTGTACTTCTCAGTTTTGTCAAGTAGTAATGGGAGCAAACTCCTGGAAATCCACTCAAGATGTTGTGATCTACATGTTGGAAGTCATGTCCCAGGTAAAGCACTTCTGGAAGGAAACCACTGTGAACCTGGAAGCCCTCAAATTAGTGATGAAGTACTGGGTCAACCAGCATTCAACTCTGGTGGAGTACCTATCTGGCCAAAGCTGGGGGTTGTAGAGCCTGTGGTGCCCAGGACTTAAAGGAACGGAGCACTAGGCCCTGTGAAGCCAAGAAGAAGAAAGTTGAGGTCACCTACTTGGTGAATCTCAAGATATCCAGGAACTCCTTAGAGTGCTCCATGTACACTGCCTCAAATTCAACTTCAAGAGGTCCAATTCACCCTTGCTTCAGGTGACAGATTATGGGGTGGAGGCAGTGAGCAAGCATGTCCCAACCTCCTGTCTATCAAAAAGCAAGATGGGTCAGTAGAATGAGTTTTTCCTCCTCTACCCAGACCCCAGAGCAGCAGAGGAACAATCACCAATTGTCTGGCAGTTACCCTCACTTTTTTCACTTACCTCTGAGCTCATCATTTGGTGTACCCATGATATTGAAACTGGGGACAGTATGCCTATCAAAAACAACATTTAGAGGCTCTCTGACAAAGTGAGAGCCATCATCAAGGGGGAAGTATTCGGATGCTGGAGTTAGGAGTGACTGAGCACTTCATAAGCCTTTGGTGCACCCCAGTAGTTTGGCATCAAAAGCTGCTACACTGGGCACCCAACCAGATCTCTGGTCCAAATGATTTATCGGGCGCTCAAGTCCTTCACCATGACTGACACTCACCTCATCCCCAGTGCTGATGAGTTCATCGACCAGTTAGGAACTTCCCAGTTACTGAGTACGTTAGAATTCAACATCAAAGTTTTGGCAGAGTGACTTAACTGAGGGGGCTAAAGAGAGGTCTGCTTTCCTCACACCAGAGGGTCACATTCGGGTTACAGTAATGCCTTCTCGGTTAAAGAATGTCCTGGCACTTTACAGACAGATGCAGAGTAAATTAAAAGCCTTCTTAGGCCTCTGGTTACAGGAGATTTGTCAGGTGCTATGGCATTATTGTAGCCCCTTTGACAGAGCTGACATCCAGTAGTAGTCCAATAAAGTGATCTTGACAGAGGTGTGCTAGAATACTTTTGACAACTTGAAAAAAGCCATGCTCACAGTACCACTGCTCAAGGCACCAACTTGGCCAAATAATTAATTGTCCAGACAGACATTTCTGAGCATGACGTTGGGGCTGTGCTCTCATAGCTAAATGAGATGAACTATTGGACCAATCAGTAACCTTTTTTATCAAAAGGCTACATTGCAGGGAGCAGAGGTGGAGTGCCATGGAAATGTAAGCATTTGTATTGCTCTGGGCACTGAAAAAGTTGAGACCATACTTGTTTGGCCCTGATTTCTGGGTGCAGGCAGATCACAGACCCCTCAGATGGTAATGCATTGGAGGTGTGAAAAGCCCAACCTGTTGAGGATGGTTAATCTCCCTACAGATAATAGACTTTACAGTGGAACATTGTCTGGGACTAACCACACCAATGCATATGGTCTTTCCAGGTTTTCCACCTTAGCGATGAGAACTCCCAGGAGGGTTGGATGTTCTCACTGTTTTCAGAAAGGGGGGGCACATGTTAGACCTGACATCTTTGGTGTGCTATTTCTCCAAACATTTTACCTTCACTCCTTGATTTTTATTGAACTTGTTTTTGATGGATTAAGACTGTTCACTTGACCCCTGCTAACAAGTGCTAAATTGCATATGCATTCTCCTTCTAACATGGTAAAACAACACTACATATAATTGACACACTTGATTTACTTTTAAGCCCCTAGTAAATGGTACCACCTGTTCAATTTTGAACTGTCATTTTGAACTGGCAAAATAAGCCTTTTAGCAGGCCTAATCCTTCCTTTTTAATACGTATAAGACGTCAATAATGTATGCCTAAAAGGCCCAGTCTGCCCAATGTGACTCCATGAATCAGTTGGAAGAACTCCTGTGTGAGCTGCAAGGGCACAACAAACTTTCAGGGACCTCCCTGAAATTGCCCATCTGGCCACATGAAACTGGACCTGCTTTGACCTTCTTGGACTGGCCTGAGCCCTGCTGCTGGACTCTGCTGGTGTACGTTCTTATTCCCAAGTGGTATCCCCAGTTCCTGGACCCTTGGCTGGCATCAGTGAGAGCTTCTCCTCAAATAAAAGGTAAGAATTCAGACTTTTGGGCTCTTTGATAGTGCTAACAGGCCTTTTCGCATTGAAACTCTGCTGTCCTCCATGAACGCTAATGTAAAGTTCTGGTGAGACCTGAGGTTCACTCCGTCAGTGGCCATCCACAATGACTGGCACCACAAGACGTGCACTTTGCTCTACAGCATTAAATGCCTGTGATGACCACCATCACAAATCTCCAGCGATGACTGGATTTTACTGCTGCAGCTACAGCCATTCTTGATGCGCAACCTGCTCTTCATCATGCTAAAATTCTCCTCCTTGTGGCTTAAAGCAACAAGAACAGAACTCCTTGCACCAGACTTGAGAAGGTATCTCCTCAGCAAGTCTAATCTGATCTCCTCACCCAACTCACGCTCCATCATAATCAGCCTGAACTTGTGACTTTTCACTGGTTGAGGGCAATCACATAAACATGAGTGGCAATTTCTTCTTCTTACCATTATTTCCACAAAAATCTTTAACATTCTTTCGTTCCACTGACTTGATGTCATCTGTTATCATTTTATTGATTACAATTTCTCTAAATTGGTTTGGGATTTTTCTTGTGCAGTATTTTTACTACATTACTGTTTGTGTTCTGCACAAATACTTTACACACTGCCTCTACATTAAACCTGACTGCTTTTGTGCCAAGCTACCAGAGGGTTGAGCATAGGTTAATTTAGTGACATTTGTGGTTCACACTGACAAGGATTGTGGTTGTTGCCTGAGTGGGGCTTCCACCCCCATAACCAATAACTATGTTTCTTACACACACAGTTCTCCCAGATGTATGTGTTTGTGTTATTAGTAATCTAACCCTCCACCCTGTTGTAAGTAATACTAATAAGTTTATTACATGTTTCTTCAGTTACTGGACAGAAAAATAAGTTATTTCGAAATGATAATATTCTAATAAAAAGATCAAGGCATAATTATTTGTGCCACATTTTATGTCAGGCACTAGGGGTGGGTGGAACTCGCATAGTTGTAGTCCATGGAATTCCACAGATTAACCCTGACCCCGTGGAGTTCTGCTGACCCCTCTGCCTACTACTGGAAAGGAGGAATGGTGCATGCAGTAAAATATTTTCAGCTAGAAAATGTTAACATTTGGATTTCTCACACCACTAGGTGGCGCATTCACGTTACTTATGTTGTGTGCATTTATACTGTCTTAACAACCACATTAGTATAATCTTGATTGTAGTTCTTTTGGAAATGCCAAACCCATGTGAAAGGCAGACTCAAAACACTTAGGGGCTTATTACGATGTCAGTCGGAGTTGCCTCCGACCGAAACCATCTTGGACTCGGGACCAACCTAACTGAGGTCGGGGGTTCCGACCACCTGATTACGATGCGACAGAACATTTTTCAGTCAGATTCCCACTCTTCTCTATTGGAGCTTGTGTTATGGCCGTACACAGCCGAAATACAGCCTCCTGTGGAGAAATGGGGGTATGTGTAAAATCCTGCACCCTGTGGCAGGCACCCCATGGTGCCTGCCACACAGTACAGGGTTTTACAAAGGGGTAAGCTAGGTACCCCCTCGACCACCAACCATAGGCGTCAGAGTTGAAGGGGTCCTGTTAGGGTCCTCTAAAGTCACTTTCCAACAGCCATTCCATGTTTGAAAAGCCATCATGGAAAGGCTGTCGGAAACCAACACCGTAATCAGGAGGGCAGAGATGCGGTCCAAAGGGGATTAAAGTTTGGTTCCAACTGACAGGAAAACTCTGAGAGCCAGTCGGAACAGAGTCAGAATGACCGGCCTGTTTATGTTCCGACTGCCAACATCGTAATCGGTCAGTTGGAACGCAATCCGACCAAGTCGGCCGGAAAGCCTCCAACCGCAGGGGAAAGCTTCCAACTAGCTAGGTGATGGGAGGTCAGTTCATCTGCAACCTCTTTATGATGTCCCAGGAGAAAGAGGGAGAAGTTGAAATCCCTGGGAGAAAAAACCCCACCAGCATTCAAAAACTTGAAGCTGCAACAATGCAAGTTAAGAGGTGACAAAGGTAAAGCATTGGCCAAAAAGTTAAGCAAAAATAAAACATTGCACTTTTTGAAGACAATGAGTTGGAACTTGGCATGATAGTATTTATACAAAGTTTGTACTCACCTGCCATCATTCTCTACTGCCAGTGTAACAGCAAAGATGAACTGGACTTCAGGCTATAGGGAACTGTTTTGTGTTTTCCCTGGTCTCATTCAGTGTTGCTCCGAGACGCTGGTGACAATGAGAATAAATAATACATACGGCAACCAAGCCTTCATATTCACTTGTGTGGAAGGTTGCATTTTTGGACTTGTGACAGACGGATGTGGGACATCTAAAACTCAGAAAGTGTTAAGCAGTTTATTATAGGACTGGAGTCTCAGTACATATAAGATTGTGAATGGCAAAAGTGCTCCCGCGCACAATCTATTCCCCTTTGAGGCTTCTATTGTAACCTCTTAACTTAAATTCCCCTCCAATGTTTGAATAAGTTCTCTGAAATCTCTGGAGAAAGTGTGTGGCACAAGAATGTACAGATGCTCCAGCAACCAGTTAAAACCTGCTAGCTTACTGCTTGAGCTGTGGACATGAAGCTAATAGTCATTTAGTTCCGGAACTTTGATGACCTGTCGATAATTGTTTGCCTTCAGGTGTGCTTTATTGGATATTTCTACATTATGATATTATATTTGACATATTTGAATCCCTATGTGCTTGCTATCAAAAGTAGATGGACATTTTTTGTGATAGCATATGTATATTAGCAAGCATAAGGTTTTTAAATCCAATACAATCAGAATTTATATTTGTGGGAGTCCTATCAATGCACAGATTTGTGGTCAGAACTTTTTTTTTTGACCCAGGACCTGATAACTGTCAACACGGAGTTTAACAAAGCTACATACAGCCGTCATGCGAAACACGTCACACTCCAGCCTAATGGAATTATTCTACAGGTTAACAACACAAGGTTGCCACTGCAAATTATCAAATCTTTAAATCTTAATTTGGAATGAGGAGGTGTAATTAGCAATTCAATGTACCCGCGTTAACAACTCTCCAGAACACCTGAAATGTAGGAGAAGTCTAAAATACGTGCAAAGTAGAGGGACCCACAAACAGCTGTTGCAGGGATTGTGCACATACAAAGAATTATGCGCTGGAATGTGGGACCTCGGTGTATAGGGGCTAAGCCTTCCCGCCACCGTAGTGACCAATTCCCAGGACCGACTAGCAATAGTGTCTCACTTGCGCTCCTACTCACAAATGGAGAAATCAATGATTAGACACCTAGAACACAATACTCCCAGATCTCTCAGGAATTGCAGTAACAAGACACAATTTTCCTTCACATTCTCGTACTTGTCCACAGTAAGATCTGATAAAAGCACAAAAATTGTTGAAAATATTTATTTTAACTACTGAGCTCTAAAATGAAGTATACGAGCTACCACCAGCAGCAACATGCATAATAAACAATACAGTTAGCATTGCAGCAAGGCCATATATCATAAAAGGAGATATAATTTTATAAAGGCAGTAGATAAAGGAATATAAGGCCTATCGACCCTCCCCTTTGTAAGCAGAAGCAGTATTATATAATAGAAGATCTCTGGGCTTTGTCAGCAGACCCCATACCATAGGACATAGATAATATTTCTACATCACAGGTGCGTGTTGCTCTTCTCCCTGGAAAGGTACCTCTCCAAGTGTGTGTTACCTAAACATGCATCCTCATAATATCAAAGTACTAGTCTCCAGCATAAAACAGCTCCATTGTTATGTTTTGTCTAAGTGTTAGAGCCTGACCACAAGAGAATAATATTAGTCAGTGTGTATCGACCTTGCTCACTATGTTCAGACTAAACTCCAGGAACAGGCAGAGAACGAGCACAGCAGAGAGTTCTCATGTGAAAGGCATAAGCAGAGTTGTGCAAAATAAAGACATGCAGTGTTGCGTGCAAAAGCAGTTCCTGAGGATGGGCGAGGGTCCAGGGGGGTCGAGAGGGAGGGGCCAGAGCGGGAGGTGGGCAGTGATGGTGAGGAGGCAGCATATGTGGGGGGCAGGGCCATAGGGGAGAGTGGATGCCCCCTAGATCTTTCAGTGGGTCCCAGGGCCAGTACCCCAGCTGGGCAAGGGGCAAGGGAGAGGCTGGTTAGCGTGGGTGGGGAGGAGTTCAGGCCAGGGGGGGTGTGGTTTTCCCGGAGGGGCCCACACCATGGAGTAGCATGCAGGGTGTAGGGCCTAGGGCAGGTGTCCCCAACAGGTCGATCGCGAGCTACCAGTAGCTCGCCGAGACCCTGTGAGTAGCTCGTGCAGCTTGCATTACAATTTAGTAGCCCTCTGGTGTTGTTTGAGCTATTCAGGCATTTTTTGGCTCCGTTGCCTCCCCTCACCCAAATCAGCTGATCGGATTGGTTTTGAGCTTAACTGGGGCGGGGCAGAGAGGATGACGTTCCTCTCCTCTCCTTCGTGTACATCTCGTGTCCCTGCTTCTCCCACTTCGGCACCGCACTTTTCTTTGTGCACGAGGGCCAGTATGGAGCAGCAGGCGTGGCAGGGTGAGGCCATTGCAGAGCAGCAGGTGTGTCAAGGACGGTGGTACAAGCAGTATAGAACTGCCCATACCCACGCCATCTGCCTTTTTTGTGCCTACAGCACAGCCTGCCACCTTTACATTTGACCACTGCAGGAGGTAAGAGAAACGATTTCATTGAATAAGGCCCTTCGGTCCCGCGCACTATTGAAGAAATTCTCCAATTGCATAACTTTCCTGTGGCTCGTAGTTCCCCGTACTTCGGTAAAAATACATGCAGTAGCACACCTCAGCCCTGCCTTAATCCCAGGGCCGGAAATAGAACATTACTCAGGCCCTCATCTCCTCTTTAATCTAGCTGCCCCTTTGTGTACTTTCAATCCAGGGAAACGGCTAATGGTGATCTTTGCCCGACCTCCATTAAAACAATGCAATATCCATTGCACCTATATTGCTAGATAACTGCTAGCATGGGCGGAGCAGGTCGCCTCCGTAGTGCTATGGGTGCCTCAAGATCCAATCTCCAAAGGCACACAGACCCGTCCTATCCACTGCATCTGCCATAATTTATGTTTTTTATTTGCTCCATTGCCCGCCCTCACCCAAAGCAGCTGCTCAGATTGGTTTGAGTTTAGCTGGGGTGGGCTGAAGAGGATGACGCTCCTCTTCTACATGCACATCTTGTGCCTGCACCTCCTGCCTTCCCCACCCTGGCACAGCGCTTATCAGTGTGTGCGAAGAGTGCCAGTACAGAGCAGGTTTGCAGATGGCGTGAGTAGTATTGAATTGGCCAGGCCCACAGCCACCTGCCTTTTTAGCCTACCACCTTATATATCAGAGAATCAGGTAAGGTAAGATGCAGGAGAGGGCAGGGTCATGTTAAACAGTAGCCCTGCTGATTATGTGCAGCGTGAACATGAATGGTATTTCTATGGGTCTTGTGTGCGGTCCGCCCTCAAGCATTCCATATTTCTCTGCATAAGAGGGATCTCTGTGCAGCAAGCCCGATTGGTGGCCCGATTGTCCCAGGCTTTGCTGTGTTATTGCTTCATTGATTTAACAAAGCAAGCATTTTGCGCAGCTTACTTCACAGAGTGGTCACAGCTAGTCATGTGTGCTTCGTTTCACTAACAGAGACTTTCAGAATCAGACAGTCTTGGTTTCTGAGCCCACAGCACAATGCATGCTGGAGCTTGTAGTTTCACACTGTCCCATGTCAGGCTCTGTAAGAGGTAATATTAATGAAAAAGGAGTGCAAAACAGTCACAGTTGCACTCTGGATAAAACTTGTTCTGTCAGCAAGCAGCTAATTTCTTGAACAAGTTTATAAATATAAATGGTGGATTTTTGATTATATGCGCAACAGCTGGTTTCCACAATCAGCCCCTTACTGTAACTAACTTTTTATTCCATCTCACTAACAACACTGCCAGGAGCAAGCAAAGTATGTCTGTTCGTAATACACACTTTGTATTTGGCCACAATTGTGAAATATTATGATTGAGTGTCTTTGTACGGGGTGATGCCCTTCTATGGGACCGCACTCGAGAGGCCAGTGGGGTGGGAATGACGACAGGTGATGCAGACCATGCCCTTAGGGCTGGCCTGACAGAACAGTGCCTTGGTTGGTTTTGTGGGTTGATTTTATTGGCTGGTGGGCTGTGCCAATTCTTGTCTGTGTTTTTTGGGCTATTTGCGGCCCGATTTTTTGGGCTAGTGGGCCAAAAAGTCCAAAGTTTCAGTGTTTCTAGGGAACTCAAGTATTTTGTTCAAACCACAGTATGGGTTCTGATGAAATGTGGCTTAAAGTCAATGAAACTGGGCAAAGGGGGTTTGCTCGGAAAAATGCGCAAGTTCCTTGGGTTTAGTAGCTCACGGCGATTTTCACTGGCCAGAAGTAGCTCAGACTACACAAAAGGTTGGAGACCCCTGGCCTAGGGGCTACTGCCCCCCATTATTGAATAGGTGGGAGGCCATGGACTTGGAGTCCAAGATTAAGGAACATAGACAGCTGGTTCAGGAAGCGGATGCTCGGTGGGCAGAATTGGAGGCCATCAGGGCTGGGGCTGACTGGGAAGAGGTGTTGGAGGGGCCCCCTACGCCTACTTCAGAGGAGGGGAGTTTTGGGCTGAGCAGATGGATAAAGAGAGGGCAAGCCGGACACGGGGTGCGACAGCTGGGGGTAGGGGTACCAGGTCTGGGCAGGCAGGGATGGCCAGGACGGCGGCGAGTCCCGGCAATGCCAGAGCCCTCCCAGGTTTGAGCGACCTGGGGGGTAAGGGGGGCTCCCAGCCGGCAGAGGTCAGCAGAGGGGTGGCAGGCTCAGCGGGGCGCAGACGGCCTCAGGACGCCGCCTTGAAGCAGCAGGGGAGTCTGTGGCGGCTCCCCTCCATCGCGGGATCGGGCAACGGCTGCGGGAGTGGAGAGTGGTTTTGAAAGTGGTGTGCAAGTGCAGAAAGGGGTGAAAAGAATCGTTCAAGAGGTGGTGTGGAAGCCGGTGGATGATGAGTTGGCTTTGGAGCAGGATTATGGTTCGGAGAGTGAGGAGTTGGAAGAAGGGGAGGTGAGGGATGACATGGACAGGATGGGGGAGAGGGGACAGAGCAACAATGGACTTGGTGTCTTGCAGGCTCCTCGGAAGAAGACTGGCGCAGTGAAACGGGCAACATCCAAACCCAGC
This sequence comes from Lissotriton vulgaris, assembly GCF_964263255.1. NCBI lineage: Eukaryota > Metazoa > Chordata > Amphibia > Caudata > Salamandridae > Lissotriton > Lissotriton vulgaris. The sequence goes on along the minus strand of NC_141694.1, from coordinate 1,382,379,825 downwards.
AGCTCGGAAGGACGGCCTGGAGTGGTGCAGACGAACTTGACAGGTGAGGGCAAATGGTGGGCTGCCTGGGAGGAGGGCCTGAAGTTGGGTAGGAAGAAAGCGTGCAGATCGGTTGGTGTGGGGGAGGGGTCGGTCAGGGACCAGGGGGGGGAAGGGACTGGTAATGCAGGGAGTGGGGCGCGGAGTGCTCCGTCAGGTAAGAAGGTGGTTGCGGCGGGGATACAAACTGACAAATTGGATGGAGTGGAGGACAAGCAAGAGGGGAAGGAGGACAAGGATGGTAAAGGGGAGGATAAGAAGCAGAAGAAGTTACCCTGTATGGGTTTGGCAATGCCCCTAGGATCGCACCTATCCGAGAAGACTAAGGGCATAATCTGGAAACATGAGTATGTAGATGTATTTAGGCTACTACACAGGGAGGTGCAGGCGAAGGAGGGCTCTAAGGAAGAGGAGTGGGAACTGACTAGGCGACCTAGGGTGCCAGTGAATATGGAAAACTGTACATCAGCGTTCCTCATATGTGCCAGTATATATTGCGAGAAACATTTGGACAGGGCTATCCCACTGTTGAAGTACATGGACATTATTAGGAAGGCTCAGTTGCAGTTTGGGGGCTTTGCGTGGCTGAGTTATGACGAAGATTTTAGGGTCTGAGTCAGTGTTAACCCCGAGAAACCCTGGGGTGAAATCGATCAGGAACTATGGATGCAGTGGATGGGGTTGACGCACTCGTCGGCTTCCACTCACACGGCGAGCGACTTACCGGTTCCTTATCAGTACTTTCCATTGCGGCCCGCCCAGTCTGGGGCAGGAGGAGTGGATACACCCGCAGGTCACAGAGCCTCACAACCTAAAACAGGCACCAGCTCGACCGGAGCTTGTCGGAGCGACAACAGGGGTCATTGCTCACGATCACCCTGTAAGTTTAAGCACAAATGCTCTAAATGTGGGGGGAGGCACGGGGTCACACAGTGTTTCACATTCGCCAAACCGTTGGAGCAGTGGCGAGCCACAAATGTGAAGGGTAGGGGGACAGCCTGCTCAGAAGGGCCCCTACACGGTTAAGGTGGAGGCGATGGCCCAGTGGCTCGCGTGTTACCCGGACAGGGAGGCGGATTTGAAATTGCAGTCGGGTTTCACGGAGGGCTTTAGGGTAGGTTACCAAGGGTGCGGAGATGGGCGGACAACCTTAGTTCAGCGAAAGATTTGCCTGGGGTGGTGGCAGCTAAATTATAGAAAGAAGTGGTGGACGGCAGGGTGTCTGGGCCGTTTGCAGAGTGGCCACTCAAACAATTGATCGTTTCACCGCTAGGAGTAGTGCCAAAGAAGGAAGAGGTTGAGTTTCGAATGATACACCACCTATCTTGGCCAGAAGGCCAGTCCGTCAATGATTTCATTGCGGAGGCAGATTCCCGAGTGCTTTATGCGTCGGTGGATGACGCCATTCGCTGTGTGTGGATGAGCAGGAGGGGGGCGGTAATGGCCAAGAGTGATATCAAATCAGCCTTTCGCCTTTTGCCAATTCACCCAGCGGATTTTGAGTTGTTAGGCATGCAGTTTGCAGGGGCCATCTATATGGACAAGGTCTTGCCCATGGGGTGTGCCATTTCCTGCGCGCTTTTTGAGGTTTTTAGCATATTTTTGCAGTGGGCTTTTACTCAGATTAGCAGGCATCGGGCCGTGACACATTACTTGGATGATTTCCTGTTCATAGGTGAAGCTCAATCATGGACTTGTGGCAGGGCCCTGTCACGGTTCCAGGAGATGGCGTTGCATTTCGGGGTGCCTTTGGCGCCGGAAAAGACAGCTGGACCTAGCTCTTGCTTGACCTTTTTATGGATAGAGCTGGATTCTGTTCAATGGATGGTGCGCCACCCGCAGGCGAAGGTGGAGGAAATCCAGTCATGCCTCTTGAGGGCTGTCGGAGAAAAGAGGTACGCGTTGCGGGCGGTGCAGCAACTGCTGGCGTTCCTGAACTTTGCATGCAGGGTGGTTAGGGCGGGACGGACATTCTGCAGGCGGCTCGGCATGGCTGTGTCAGGGGCAATCCTATCACATCACATCACAGGGTCCGGATCTCCATGGGGGTGCGGGCTGACCTAAGGACGTGGTTGACTTTCTTATCTGAGTTCAACGGGGTGTCCCGAAACCTTATGGAGGAGCCGATGATTTGGCAAATTCAGATCTACTCGGATGCGGCAGGGGCAGCTGGGTTTGGCATTTTCTGGGATGGCAGGTGGTGCGCGGAGGAGTGGCCAGCGCAGTGATTGAAGCAAGGGAGGAGCATTGCGTTTTTGGAGTTCTTTCCACTGCTGGTGGTGCTGGAGGTGTGGGGGGCAGAGTTCCAGAACAGATCAGTGTTGTTTCATGTAGACAATATGAAGATGGTTGAGCTGGTCAACGGACAGAGGCGAGAGACCTTAGAGTGATGCGTTTGCTGAGGAATTTCATGCTGAGATGATTGAGGTTGAATGTAAGTTTTTGAGCCAAGCATGTCCCTGGGGCGAATAATGACATTGCGGATGCTTTGTCTCATTTGCAGTGGCAGCGATTCCGGAGGTTGGCGCCTGGAGCAGATCAGTGCAAGACCAGACTGCTGGCCGGTGTCTGGGTCTTGGGGGAGGGAGAGTGTTGGGACTGGTGTAGAATTCTGTGGCTGAATCCACTAGGAGAACATACAGACTGGTGTGGGTGGAATTTTGCACATTCATGGGATGGCAGCAGCAGGCGGTATATGGAGTTCATTCAGAGATTGAGCAGGGTTTGTTGCAGTTTGTTTTACACTGTATTAGTAAAAAGTTGTCGGCAGCGAACATTGCAGGGAAATTGGCAGGGCTGTCCTTTTATAGTGGTTTGTTTTTTGGGTTTCGACCCCACAAAAGATGTGATTATAGGTAGGATGCTTAGGGGATGGGGTAGGTAATACAAAGGGGTGGGTGTTTTGAGGGAAGCAGTTACTTTTGAGTTGTTGGCCCGGTTAGTTTTGCCTTTGATTTGCTATGATAGTTAGTTTTGAGGTTCACTTGCTCAGGCTGTGGTATGGATGTTTTTGGGGCCTTTAGGGTCTCTGAGTTGTTGGGGACAAGGGCTAGGAGTGGTAGGAGGTTTGAGGAGGTCAGGTTGGAGATGGGTCGACTGGGGATTTGGTTGGGCCAGTCGAAAACGTATAAATTGGGGAGGGGCAGATGGGTCTGTTTGTGTGAAAGTGGGTGGGGGGTACCCGGTGGCTGAGTGGAGGGTGTTTGTGCAGCGGACGTGAGTTGCAGAGGGTAAGATTTTTTGTCATGCCTCTGGGGCTAGGGTTACGGCAACTCAGTTGTTGGCAGTTTTGCGTATGGCAGTGGGCAGGTTGGGTTTGAATCCAGCAGGATTTGGGACACACTCTTTTTGAATTGGGGCAGCGATGGCAGCGGCACGATTGGGTTGGTCGTGGGACAAGATATAGCGGATTGGCAGGTGGAAGTCAAAATGTTGTGAACGATACATGAGGAAATAGGGTGTTGGGGTTTGGAGGCAGAGTTTGGGGTTGATGTTCACTATAGGTGAGGGTATGTATTAATCTATTTTTCTTTCGTAGGTAGCGTGGGTGGACCAGGGGCCAAGACAGTGACATGGATTGTGGGGCATTCCTTTGTGCACTGAACATCCAAATATGCGGAGCAGCAGGTATACGGCCGTAACCTGTGTCTCGTAGGACAACAACATGAGGTGCATTGGTGGGGAAAAGGGGGGATGCGATGGGGGGCACTGTTGCCCTGGCTCGCGAAGATGGTCCCTCAAAAAGGATGCCCGGACCTGTTGATCATTCCTTGGGGGGAAATGACTTGGTACAGCTGTCGGGTTTGGCGCTCTTGCAGCTGATGCACAGGGACTTGGAAATGATGAAACAGAAATTATCTGGAACCTGCATTGCATGGACTGAATTTGTTCCCAGGCGAAATTGGAAAGGGGCTCAAAAGCATGGGGCAGTCGAGAAAGCCCGGAGGAAATTGAACAGGGCTATGAGGGTTTTTTGTGAAGGCAGAGACATTAAGGTGATAGCCTACCCTGGGATACGACTTGAGGAAGGACAGCTTTTTAGGGACGACGGAGTGTATCTTTCGACACTTGGGAATGCCTATTATATGATGGAAGTGAGGGATGTGGTGAGCAAGTTGTGGAACGAGGCGATATGGTGTCACAGGAATGCTTGACGGGTCAGAGGCGAAAGATGCACAGTGGAGCCCCGGGAGGTGGAGGGGGGGGCAGGTAACCGCCCTACAGGGGGTTCCCTGGTTGGCAGTAGATGGGAGGGGTGGGGGAGTCACTAGTGGGTGCACCCACCTCTCGTGGGGGGAGGAGTGAATGATGGGGGCAACTGGTGGCATGAGAGTAGTGCCAGGATGCGAAGAGAGATTGGAGGAAAGGGATGAAGAACGGAATGTGGCGTGGAGTGGAATGGAAGGAGAGTCTGGAGTGCATGAAGCTGGAGTGATGTTGGGGAGGAGATTTGTTGTTGTTGATTGTTGTAATTTTGTGTTATGTTGATGCAGCCTGGTCCTAATAAAATGGCCTTTTACGCTTAACAGCAGTGTGGCCTGATTATTCTGCGATGGAGGGCTCCAGGGAAGCAAAGACGCAGTCTAGTCTTTCCCTGGGGTCTCTCGCGCTGGGAAGGGCCAGGCTGGGGTAGGGGGTGTGGTTTGGGGGTGGGTTTATGACTACAGGGGTGGAAGGCGACTTCCTCTTCCTGTAGTCTGGCATTGCTGGGTGGGAAAAGTTTTGAATGCCACGCACCCGCCCTACAATTTTTAGGGTTTTGGGGTGGGGTGAGCAGAGCGTGCCAGTTTAGGACGGGCTGCAGGGTTGGCGGTAGTTGGGAGGGGTGGGGAAGTCGCTAGCGGGTGCACCCACCTCTCGTGGGAGGGAGGAGTATATGATGGGGCGACTGGTGGCATGAGAGTAGTCCCAGGATGCGAAGAGAGATTGGAGGAAAGGGATGAAGAACGGAATGTGGCGTCGAGTGGAATGGAAGGAGAGTCTGGAGTGTATGAAGCTGGAGTGATGTTGGGGGGGAGAGTTGTTATTGTTGATTGTTGTAATTTTGTGTTATGTTGGTGCAGCCTGGTCCTAATAAAATGGCCTTTTACGCTTAACAACAGTGTGGCCTGATTATTGCACGATTGTGCGACTACTGGCCAGCTCCAACATGTCGCCTCAGAAGGAAAAAGGAGCAGGGAAGCATGCAGCCAGCGTTTCCAGAAAAGTCTAACGTGATTCTTGCCGTCACCTCCGAGCTGCTGTGAAGGTTCTAGCTTTGTGACGCCACCATCTACTATATCAGTACTAGGGTGTAATAGGAGCATGTCTGTACGGTAGCCATATTAGGGTTAGAGGACAACTTGGGATTGGCGTCACTCACCGGTAAACTCCAAAACACAGCGGTTACAATGTTTTTGCCAAACTCTGTGTTCCAAGCACAGCGCAGACTGCCAAAAACGCTGCAAAATCCACCACTGAAGAGGAGCTTGCCACCCACCCCTATTAGGAACAACATCATCACATGTGCACCAATTGATACATATTTACATATGAACAATTGCACTAATCCGAACAGGGTTCATGTTTGAAAATGTATGATTAGGCATATAATTCACAGAAATGCAGCAGCAGCTGTGGAAAGGGGGTTGCACATTAGTTCATTGTTTATGATATGGCCTTAGGTTCTCACTGCAGTTTATTGCAAATTTAACAGTGATTATTTGCTTCACTGTGTTCAGAGTAATGACTGAAAATAATGATAATGCCAAGCAAGCACCAACCGTTTCTGAATTGCATGACAGTGTCTCTGGAAGGTCAAATTATATTAACATGAATCATTTATGGCATTTCCTGCATCTTTACCGAATAAGTGGGGCATGCAAAAGGTGGTACACAGTGTTTCACTTTGCCCCATGCTAATGATATTTAATAAAGCATGACACAGGAATTCTTGAAATAGTTTATTAGCATGGCCGTGTCTTTGTGCATGTGTGGTGTGTGTGTGTGCATGAGTGTCTTTGTGTGCAAAACCCTCATGTTAGCATCCCATCCTCTCAGTTCACTGCAGAATTTGGCTGTGCATGCTTTAGTCAGTCCAATGTTTAAGCTAAGCACCATCTAGGGCCTGGCCATGCTTAAATCCAAGAATAGACATACTACTTGTATTACAAAATGGACACTGCAGGGTCTATTCACAAAGGTAACTTACACTTTTGAACAACTTACTTGTGTAATTTACTATTACACTTTTGAACAACTTTGCACTCAGATTTTGCAAATTGCCAAGAAGCAGTAAAAGTTCTTAACTTTAGTTCTTCCAAGAGATGTGAAATGGGCATATTGCTTAGAAGCAGTCTCACAATCCTTGCATATCTTGTGTATCCAAGTCTTCAGGACGTGATATATAACACAGTAAAGAGGGATGGTCAGTCCCATTCCCAGATAAGCGATGACCCTAGGTTGATGAAGTTACTTAGAGAGGAGAACATTAGGTTTCAAGAGTTAAAAAATTGTCTTTTTGAGAAAGGCAGTGCCAACCCTTGATATAATTTGAACAATGTGGGCAAATAGTTTGTGTCGATGGGCCAAGGAATGCCAAAGTCAGCAAGGGAGATATTGTGACATGGTAATAGTAGATAGTTTGCAAACATGCTTTTTTTTTACGTGTAGGTATGACGGTTATCGACATCATTTCAAAATAAGGGTAAATGGATCATTCAACATTAGCAGATATATTTGGGTATGACTGCCACCACCCTCCCATTCATTGTGAAGAATAGTATAGCCATTAGGAATTGGTAAGTTAAAGGAGAGAGGTCAGTTTTCAGAGAGAAACAAGTTTAGATGATGAACAGATAGTCTACATTATGATTTTTATGAGGCTAGCAAGTATTCACCTCTGAAGATCAGGCATTAACTAGCATGCATTTTAAACTTGTAATTTGAGCAACGGTTGAGCAATTTTTAAGACGGGTTTTAATCTGTAGTATGTTTTCACAAATCAGCCTTGCACGGGATTGATGAACTGAGTTGGACCGTTTTTGACCTTCAAGGAGATCTGAGCTGGGTCAATGCATAGGTAAAACCATGCTCTGCAAACACTAACTCGTTAAAAGCCTCTGATACAACCATCTCTGAAATTGCATTGGTGATTCCAGACTGCAAAATATCATCTGGGAATGGCATGGGGTACCAATTCATTTAGGGGCAGCTACTAAAAATAAGCATTAATTTAATATGCTAAAGATTACCCAGCCTGCTCTAGCCAATAGCTGAAGTGAAAGACGCAATAGTGGTAATTTCAAAATGGTGTCAAAGCGGAAGACACTGGAGCTTCAATCACCTGAAGTTTTGTTCTTATGGCATATCTTTCAGTCTCTGATTAAACAAATACTAAAATGGAAATCTGCAAATGACAGGGAAGTGCAAATCAGTGGTGGAATAGTTTGGCAACCCCAAAGTGCTGTGACCCACTGGACAAGAACTGAGTCGAAATGAAGTCCCTGAAAAGGTTTGACTATAGATTTGGTAGCTAGACTTTAGAGCCATCAAGTAAGGTGATCCAGGGTAAACATATTTCTCAGGGTCTTAATGGGGCTGAGGTCTTAGCAATGAATAGGCATGTATCATGGGAGAGCATAGAAGGGTGTACCTTGAACCTGCTCCTCGACCTTCCCAAAAGTGTGATTATTCCAACTGTAAGTAGGGATCTAGGTACTGTTGCCTGGAGTGCCCTGGCAGATGAAAGATCCCTGTGCATTTATTTGATGATTACAAAAAGCTATTGGCTCTAATCCTCTCTCAGGTATTGTCAACCGTCTCGTGCAAGAGTCATCCTTTGTCAGTAATGCTGCGGTGCATGGGAAATACCCTGAAAACAGCCCGGAGGAAGGTAAAGTTTTACATATCAGTCGAATAAATGGCACCCTTAGGAAATATGCTGTGCAAACTAGTCAAAGGGAGGATTTGTACTATCTTGAGAACAAGAGCTCTGTTATTTTGTTTCTTCTCCAGGAGAGTATGGACCATTTCCCATGTCTATATAAAATCCTGTATAGGTCCTTGTGATATGACATTTTGTGTTAAGGTTTGGCATTGACCCCAGATGGCTGATGGCAGGTCTAAAGCTGGAAGTTGTGGAAAACCTGGGCCAGTGCCTTTGCCGGCAGGTCGTAAGTGCTCAGTGAGTCATCTTTTGTTGGACTGTGTACTCTTTCTTGAGAAAAAAAAGATGTTCTATCCGCCTGATATGTGACTCAGGTTTAAGGATGTAGCTACTGCTACTGGTCAATTCATGCAGAAGATTGTAACCACCTATGCCAGGCCTTCTCTTCCAACTGAGGGTAGGATGTGTGTTCCCTTGTTTGCCAGAGGCTTACTTTTGTTATTTGATGGACCAATCCCAAAAACACTAGGAGGGGAGTCCTGTGGTTGTGATAGTTGTCCTGCATACTGTACTTTATTATATTGGTTGGCAAAATTAGATCTATACTTCAAGCTATTGCCAAGCTTTCTAAATGCTGCTAACAGGTATGCGAAAATGGGGTTGGGTTGCATGCTGCATTTAACATTGCTGTGGTTGGTGAAATGAGTTGGTAGCCTAGGGTAATATATTTCCCACTTCCAAGAAATAACGTGAGCATTTTTAAAATTTTATATTGTATGTCTGTTCACTTCAGGCTGATGACAAGAGTTGATGAATTAATCAAATTAAGGGCCTCATTATGATGTCGATTGGTGCACAGCTAACACACCGTCAGTTGTGGCCAGTTCGACATCTGGGGCCACAGTTCGACTGCAACATTATGATGAAGTCGGTCGGACTGCATCGGTCCGAAGCACCAACCAACTTGTTGGAACGTAATTCCCTTTAATGGGGAGGTGCCTGCCCAGACACCGCTGTACGAATTACGTGTCCCTTTCCTACGGCCTTTCAATGGAAGTGGGCTTCCATTGTGTAGTGACTTCTAACTTATTGGAAGTGCTGTTTGGATTTCACCCTATACAGGAAACATTGGTCCCAGGGCGGATACTTGAGAATGGGAACTTTTTGACTTGGTGATTGGAACGGTCCCTACTGACTTTGGATGTGGGGACCTGGGTGTTTGCTTTTTAAATACATGCTCTGGATGCCACTCTGTCCCCTTGTCAGACTGCCCTCCCCCTGGGATGTGGCCAGCCAACCCCGCCCTGAGGGAATAGTACAGGAGTGGGGCCTTAGCTCCCGGAGACGCCTCTGATGTCAAACTCTAGTGAGGCCACCCGGTCAACAGACTACAGATAGCAGTCCAAGGCTCCTAGACACCAGTAAAATCTATGGTTCCGTACTGGTGTAGGTTTTTATTTTCTGTGAAGGAAGGGGACATTGGTTGCCTCCTCTAGTGTTTTTGTTGGTGTTAGTGTTATTACTTGTCTAGTCTACTGTGAGTTTTGGCTCTGAGGTTGTTTGGGGGCCCTACCTCCCCTGTTGTACTTTCAACAACTTTTTTGCAATACACAACACGTTACATATGCTAATGAGGCAGATTAATATTCAAACGCCCAAGGTAGCGCTTCAGCGCTATGCATCAGAGTTCAAAATATACAAACGTCCAGGAAGCGCTTAAGCGCGATGTGACACAATGCCAAAGTCATCAGGTATGCAAATGCCCCCAAGAGTGCTCCATTGTGATGTGTCCAAAATGCCAGAGTCATCAATATGTAAATGTCCAAAGAGCGCTTGAGCTTGATGTGCCAAGTTGCCAAAATTAACTAACATGTAAATGACCAAAGAGCGCTTTAGGCGATGTACAAAAATGCAAAAATCAACAAACATGTAAAACAGTGCCAAAATTACCAAACATGTAAATGACTAAAGATCAGTTCAGCACGATGTACAACAGTGCCAGAATTACCAAACATGTAAATGCTCAAAAAGCACTTCAGCTTTTGCTTTCAAAATGCAAAATAACAAAAACAGCACATCGTTCCTTTCACAATGCTGTTGGTTAAGAAAGGAACAATCCTTCCTGATTGTGGCTGAGAGAGGATCTACAACCTGGGTAAAGAAAACAGAAGTCTTTGTGCTGCAACCGAAATCTTCTTTCAGCAACCAGAGAACAGGAACAGCTGCTGCTCAAGCTCAGGGTTCTCAATAACCAGCAATGAGAACAGGGTGTGGCCCCTATTTAAAGGGCTCAGGAAGAATCTTCCAGAACAGGGTGTGGACCCTATTAGCTTCCAGATTCCAGCTCACAGGTAAACTACTGGAGCTGAGAAGGGACAATAGACCTTGATAACATCATAGTCTACAAAAACATTGGCACAGACAAGTGGCAAAGTCACAACCAGCATTGGCAAAAACAATAAAAAAAGATAAACTGGTGCCAGACAAGGTGCACCAGAAAACTGACGTGGCAGAAACACAGCAGCTGCCACATGTTTGTCCAACTACCTGATCCCTGCAGTGGGGATGAGGCAGATGGCAGACGTCCCTGAAGGGTGAGTGTAGGGTACATTCTGATTCCCCTGGGCTTGATTTTGTGGGTAGACATTCAGGGGTTTTGTGGTGGCTGGCCCTGGCTCATCGATCTCTGCTCATTGTATGTCTTCAATCACCATTTACCTGCCATGTGGCCCAGCCTGTGGCAATAGTAGCACTCCTAGGGTTTGGTTGCTGCCAACCTCCTTGGCCTCTACCAACATAACTGATATTGAACCCTCCGGGGTTTTGCGCTGGAGTTTTCGTTGAGAGTGATGCGAATTTCACAGTCACGGACAATGCAGCCCCCTCAAGGGCAATCTTTTGCAATTTGAGTTTGATCAATTTACTGGTATCTCTCTGGGATTGCTCCTATCTTTCATCTTTTTGTGGTAATGCAATATATAGGCTTGCATATCCTGCCAGGGTGTGGTATCTAACTCCCCCCACAATGTTGAGCCTACTCTGTATCTCCGTGGGTAGTTCTTTTTTGAGAATATTGTAGAAGACCGAGACTTGTGGGTCTGAATCGATCCATTGTTGTAAGTATGGGCGGAAAATCCGTTCCGCTCGCGGATTTTGAGGATTTTCGGTAAATTCGAAATCCGCGAGATTCGCGAATTTCCCGCAAAATCCGCAAATCCGCGAGCAGCGGATTTTATGGCTTACTCGCACTGTTCCCGTGAGTTTGCGGCTTCCCAGTTCAACTTCGCGCCTCGCGAATAAGCGCTAAATTGCAGAAATACGATCTTATTAAAACTGAAACTACTTACCAGGTTCAAAAGTTCAAGCTCATCATTAGTAGCCATTTCCTGTAGTGCTTCCTGAGGGGCCCCTCCAGAGTTCAGTTGCCTACTTGCAACTATTATGTGACCCTGCTCTGACCCTCAGAATAGTTACACATATGCCACAAAGGTCCTGAATTACAGCTAAGGGAGACAAGCAGGAGCCAGGCTGGAAGTTCAAATCCAGTGACACATTAATCAGCCCCTAATTCATTATTGTCAGTTGGGGCAGGGCAGCTGTTGTAACTAATTTTGCAACAATGAAAGCACTTAGCAAGTGCAAAAGATCACTAATCAGGAAGCACTAAGGAAGCAGGTGCCAGCTAAAAAAATATTTTGTGACACATTAATCAGCCCCAAATTAATTCAGGTCACTTGAGGCAGGGAAGGTGTGCTTTGCTTTGCCACAATAATGTACACTAGACAACCAGAGGGTGCTGTGATGAAACAGAGGGTGGCATGGGTGAGCCAGAGGGTGGCATGTGGTGACAGAGGGTGGCAGTGATGAAGAAGAGTGTCCCAAACAGGCTGGACACGTAGAAACAACAAGTTCGCAAAACTTGCAACCCGACAGGTAAGTTCACGTTTGCGAAATTGTACAAAAACCTCGCGACCAGGCAGAAACCCGCGCGAACACACAACAAAAAAAAATCCGCAAATTCGCGAGAATTCGCGGATTTTGCGGATTGCGAGTTCGCAAATCCGCAAAATTCGCGAACGCGAGATTCGCAAAATTCGCCCATGCTTACATTGTTGTCATGTCTCTTGTCCCCATCATTCCTTCATTCCATCCAAGAAATCGGTTATGCTCTACCCTGGCTTCATCATCTTCTCTATTAACCGGATGTATGACGTTAAAACGCATACTTTTACATCACATACCATTACAACACGATTTTTACAACGCAGGATCCTTTACAACAAATGCCTTTACAACGCATGTCATTACATAGCAGATGCTATTACAATGCCTGCCATTACAACGTAAGTATAGATAAGTGTATCCACAGCCCTGAACCCTAAGAATACCCCTACACCCCATAACCCAAACCTAGCCCTGAACCCTAAAAATATCTCTGTACCCCATAACCCAAACCTAGCCCTGAACCCTTAAAATACCCCTGTACCCCAAAACCCAAATTAAATAAATGTATTAATAAAGATAAACTTACCTATACTTACATTGTAATGGCATGCGTTGTAATAGAATCTGCTATGTAATGTCATGCGTTGTAAAGGCATGCGTTGTAAAGGATCCTGCATTGTAGTGGTTGCGTTGTAAAAGTAGTACGTTGTAACAGTTGCGTTGTAACTGTTGTTTCCCCTATTAACCATATCACTTCTGGGCCGTTAGGAAGCATATATCTAAGGGCTGTCCATATCTGGTGCCTGTATTAATTAGATTCGACCTGTCATGTTGTTCGGTATCTTTAGTGTAATTGCTGAAATGTGGGCTTGGGCAAACATGGCATTAGTCTGATCCCCAATAAGGCTACTTAACAGGGTCTTGATGTCTCCTTTCACTAGGGTGATTCTTGCAGTTTTCTTCGTGAAGCATGAAACCCAATTCCCTGCTCCATCCAGCAATGGCGGTAACTTCTCTTTACCCATCTGAGCCCATGGCATACATATGATCCCTGACATGCCCCTCTGTAGTAACAGCTACATTCTTACTGCAAGTGACTCTAAAGGTTTCTCCCTAACATGGTGTTCCCATCTTTTTAAGCATTCATGTATGTAGCGGAAGTTCCACTTGGGGTATCATCCACCATGTTGAATGTAATCATCTGCTATAGCCATGATCCATCCTTATGAAATACCTTGAAAAAAAACAAGAAACAAGAGGTGTTTGGCAAAACAGGAGCAGTTTGTTTAATTAAGCAGTGCTGCTGGGAGAACAATTACAGGCGCAGGGCCTGAAGACTGTCTCAATTTACAATTGGTGTGTGGCCTCTTTTTATACAGTTAATCGTAGGCAAGAAACATTTTCCAGTAATCCATGTATGGGGATGAATGTAAGCTGTTTCCTTTGGAGTCGTAAATTAATTGTCTAATGGGAAATACAGGTGGGCCTCGACCTTGCATGGACACAATGGGGTCAGTGGGTAACGTGTCCAAATGCCCAGCTTGGGGAGGCAATGATCGCTGTGTTTGCTGTGTCCTGAATGGCTATGCTTATGCAGCATCTGACTTTATGGTGTTGTAGGATAGCGCGTGCCCCCTCTGGCCATGTGTGCTTTACTGGAGCCAATCTCCCTTGATCATTGTAGTGTCGCTGCAAATATCAGTGGGCTGAATCTAAGGTTTCCTGTTTGTGCATTTATTTGCTGGCTACGTTCCACCCTACCTGTGAACACCGGCACCCTGGTTCTCGATAACTCTAAAAGAAACATTAGGTGAAGTTAGAATACTAGAACGCAGATGGCGCCGTAACTGCGATAGCAAAGAGCATGAGGTTTACAAAACAGCCAGGAGGCACTATCATGCTCTCATCAAATGTGCAAAGGCCAAATTTTACACAGCGGCTATCGAATCCTCAAAAAATAAGCAGAGGAAAATCTTTAGAATTGTCAACAGTTTTAGAAACCCGAAATTCCTGACTCAGGAAATTCCCCCATCCCAGACTCTCTGCGACTCCATAGTGTTGGACTTGGCCTTTTACCCCAACATTTTTCGCTTTTGACCCCCTTATCTAGGATGTCTTCCCCCATGGGATTAAACCTGTATAGCCCATGAGTGGTGTGAGACACCTTGTTGAAAATGTAATTACATGTAAAAATGTGAGCACTTGTAAAATTCCCCATTTTAAAACTGCACCTGACTGAAATGTAGTGTTTTTAAAATGGATGCCATGGCCCTGGGTTTTGCCACTGGACTGCCATAGGTCAGCGGACTAGATAATATTACCCAGCTACCCCTAGCTTTTGGAGGGAAGCCTGGCACCCAGGGTGCTCAACCCCTCCCCTTGAGCCAGTGTGAACCAGTTATCCCCAACATTCCGGAAGGTGCTGGCACTGTGAGGGAGGAGGGTATAAGTAGCGAGAAGTGCCACCAAAAAGTCAGTCAGCGCTGGGACAAGAAAGGGAGGGGACCTGCTGTGAGGTGCTACCGCCACATGGGCCTGTGAGCTGGGCCCTGCACCCCTGTAAACCCCGCTCTGCTGTCCCCATGGGCCCCTGACAAGGGAGGGCCCCTATCCAGGTCACTGACGCTATTTGACCGGGTACCACGCCAGCGCTGTGTGAAGAAGCGCCCAGGAGGTGAGGAGTGTGCCCCTGAGGAATTGCTGTGGGACTGTCTGCCCCTCTGAAGCACCCTGGGGAAGATTGTGCCCCCAAAGGAACTGTTGCCCTTGTGAGGTACTGCCTATCAAGAGCTATTCTGGGGAGGTTGATGCCCCTAAGGAAGTTGTGGCCCCCCCCTGTGGAAGCTCTGACGCTGTGAGGGACTGCCTGTAGAGCGCTGTGTGTGGAAGCACTGGGGCTGGTGTGGCCCCCGGTGAGCTGTTGGCCCTGAAAGCTGTGTGGGCCAAAGGAGGAGCTGTGCTCCGTAAAAAGCGCCCCTTTTTCTGAGGAGGATAGCGCCATATAAATAAATAACTGAAAGGGAGCCTACCCCTTACTGCCGCCGAGGAGACTGTGGCGCTGCTTGAGGACTGCACCTAGTTGCCGCCGATCTCACCGCCGCAGCCCGGCGTTTGTGGGACCCCCCCACTGTGGTGGGTATCGTTGCGGCGGCCCCCGGTACCAGGAGAGGGCCGCCGAAGTGAAGAAGGGGCCGCGCTAGGCCCTGAGGCCGCGTCACTCGCGTCATGTGACGGGGGCGTCCGGCCGCGTCATCGGCCCGCCCCCGCCAACGCCGCGCAGAGATTGGCTGCCGGCCCGGGTGGCCGGGAAGGCGGAATGGAACCGAGTCTAAGCCCCGGGTCCCCGTGAGGTAGGAGGGGGATCCGGGTGAAGTGCCGGTGCGGAACCCCCGTGGTTGTGAGGGGGCCCCGTGGGAGCGACCGGAGCGGGAGCCCACCCCGCCGGTCTGTGCCCTGTGGACTGGGGCCGGTGCCGGGAAGACGTGCTGCTGAGGGAGGCAGGCCCGGGGCACACTGTTGGTGCCTGCCTCGCCGCCGGACCCTGAGGAGAATTGAGGCGGCTGCCTGAAGCCGCCGGTGAAGGCGGAGACAGCGCCCCCGCAAGCTGCCGGTCAGGCAGCCAAGAGAAGCGACCTGACAGCGTTGCAGGGCTCCCGGGAGGTCGAGGGAGCCCTGGGTGAGGTGGAAGGAGGGCCCCGCCTGCTGGTACAGGGAAGCCGAGAGAGAGAGTCCCACGACGCAAGTTCTGTGGGGCAGGGGCCTCGAGGCACATTGCCGGTGCCTGCCCCCACTGCCAAGGAGACCCCAGAGGAGCCGGAGCCCTTCATCCATCGCAGGTCTACCGGTGAGTGGGGACTCAGCCACATCGTGGGTTGGGGGTGTGTCGGGGCATATGGTCGGTGCCTGCCCCAAGAACCAGACTAACTTCCCAGGTGCCCCGTCTGGCAGTGGGCACCTGCAACGTTGGGCCCCAGCAGAGTCAGTGGCCCCAGTAGACTGTGCCAGTTGTAGGGGGTCCAATAACTAGCCCATAGGGTCCCCCTAGGAAACATCGAGGCCACCTGAGTCACGGCCACACCTTATGTTGATGCTGGGTGCTTAGGTTACTGCGCCCTGCCCATGATTGATGCTACTGTTAGGTACTGCCTAATGTCCGCACTGGTGAGGTGCGCAATGGGTTGATTAACCTGTGTGGCAGTCGGGGCACAGGGTCGGTGCTCGCCCCAGGACTGGTGACCGCCCCTGGGAACTGTTCTGAGCCTCGTTGGCCCTATTGGTCCCCTTTTAAGCCTCTAAACTGGGCCGGGACATTACTGAGCCCCCCTGGACTGGTACAGGGACAAGTTAACCCCTGGCCAGGAGTGGTGCGCTTCTGTGCCTAGTTTGTATTGTAGGCTGATCACCCTGCTAATGTGAGTATGCTAATGTTATGCCTACACTAAAGTTATTGAGGTCCAGGTATACTGTTGTTTTACACATGCTGGGAGTTTGTATGCTTTGGTGCCCACAGGGCAAGTGAAGGTGCCTTTCCTTACAGGTTTGGGCATGGTGAGCCCCCTTGTTGGCCTGACGAGTTATTCCAGGCCCCTGTTCATGCCCCTGGTTAATGAGCCAGCCATGTTGATTCATGACAGGTGCTCCTGTCTAATATTAAATGTGCTGTGATGCTATGTTTTTCCCTTACAGGGGTGGGGTTTGGCGTTATAACGCAGGAGGTGTGTTTATGCATAATATTGGATTTTGCAATTACAGCCTACCCCCGAGGATGAGAGCCTGAGTTGGCCCCAGGTCTAATGTTCATTTAACCACCGTTTTTCCTTTCAGCATGGACTTTGGACTCAACCCTTTCGTCCCATGTAAATAATCCCCCCCGGATGTACTTGGCTCCGGTGCCAGTTGGCGCTTTGTGTGATTACCACTATTTTGTTCCTTTTTATCTTGCAGGTTGGAGGTATCACTAAACTTATTCTTTTCCAACCAAAGGTGGTGTCGTGACTCTTTTGTAGTGTGATTGGTGTGTCGTCTGTGGATACTGCGTGAGTGCTTCACATGTCCTCGAAGTTTGGCCTGCCCGCTTGGTGCCATGCTACCCCCTTGGAGATTTGGGTAACCCCCATTTCTTACATTGGTGGCAAGCGGTGGGATAGGACTTGTGTTTGCGCAGTATCACAGCGGCCACGAGTTAAACTGCAAATAGAGCTTTGGATGTAATCCGAGCCTTGTTGTGGGGATTATTGTTGTTTGGCTGAATATTGTGTTCTTTGATTGCTTCCTCCTGAAGAGTATTCTGAATTGTCCCCTTGTTCCACTGGGAGGGTGTGTCCCGGGTGTACCTCGCCACGATGGGGTTGGTTTACCAGGAAGTGGAACTAATGGAGTACACCGAACAGGAGGTGATAGATTTCCTCCTGGAGAGAGGGATACCCCCAGTAGGAAACATTAGGAGAAATGTGTTTCTCTATGAGGCCCTCAAGAGGGGAGAGCCCTTAGAGATTGGTGGGGACTTGTCTGACTACCCTCCCCATCCAGAACCCTGGGAGGAAATTACTCCGAAGAGGAGGAGGAAGAGTTTAACAGGGCAGAGACGCCAGTAGCTGTGGAGGACACCAAAGATAGGGAGTCTCGCACTGGGTCCAGTCCCGGGGGCACTGCCCCATCCCTTTCCCTGTCCCCAGAAGAGTGGGTAGATAGGAGGGAAGAGAGGGAGTATCAGCTGGCGCTGGCAAAGCTCAGGCATGCCGAGGGCTTAGCACAGCTGAGGGTAGAAGAGCAGCGACTAGAGACTGAAGAAGTCATTGCCCAGGAGAGGATGGTGGAGGCGGAGAGGGCCTTCGCCAGAGAGAGATCAGCTCAGGTGGGTAGATTGCCCCCTGAGAGTGGTTTTAGGAGTCCGGATTCACCGAGGAGGGTGGGATCCCGTGGTGGCAGCGAGTGTAGGTCCAGTGCAAGGAGTCCCACTCCCGAAGCCCAGGAGACTGTGCCTGATTCCCCGGGAGAGAAGGACGGGTTAGTGTTCAGGGGCAGGGCTAAGCTGTCCCATCAGTCCTGGGGAGCGTTTGAGGAGGAGTGTTGGACTGTACTGGAGGATTGGGTGGTGAGTAGAGCAGTGGAGGATTGGGAAGGGCTGTGCCATGCCGTTATCCGGGAGCACATGCTGAGGAGTTGTTTCCCAAGACTGCGTCACCATCTGTTGCAGTGCGGGTTCTCAGACCCCAGGGAACTTGCACGGGAGGCAGACCTCTGGGTAAATGCCAGAGCGTCTGGGAAGGCTGAGGGGAGGGATCCCCTTATGTCAGGAGAACCTGGAGCATCAATAATCAGAGCTCCAGTGGTTCGGGGGTCTGACCAGTCACAGGGTTTAGATCCTGGACTGGGGGTTCAGGTTCAGGAGTTGCCTGGCCTGGAGGGTGGGGTTCCTGTAATGCAGGTCCCTACCAAATTGACTCCCAGGGGTACCACTCCCAGTGGGAGGGTGCGGAACTCTGGGAGGGGGTGCAGAGGGAGGAAGGTCTCTTCTCTGTCACCAGCTCAGCCACAGGGCGCAGACCCCGGGTTGGGTGGCCAGGGACAGGAGTTGCCTGCCCTGGTGGGAGGGACATCTGTAACCAGAGTCCCCCCGGAAGTGACTCCCAGGGGTACTTCTCCGGGTAGGAGGGTGCGGAACTCTGGGAGGGGGTGCAGGGAGAGGGAGGACTCGCCCCTGTCACCGGTTCAGCCTGTGGGTTTCGACTCCAGGTTGGGGAGAGAGTAGTTGTGTGAGGGTTTCCCCAGGCGTAGGAGATGGAGGAACCCTAGGAGGAGAAGTAGGGGGAGGGGAGCCTCGCCCCTAAGGGCTGGTCAGTCTGAGGGTGTAGACCCCAGGTGGGTGGACCAGTGGCAATTTGGAGAGAAGAGAGTGGTCCAAGAGTATTACAAGCCTGAGGCTGGAGCCTCCCACTCTAGGAAGGAAAAACATCCCACTAAGGAACACCAGTGGGGTGGTTTTGTTGGTGAAGGGAGGGTTGCGAGAGAGAACCATTGGGTTCCAGAGTGGAGGAGAGACTGCAGGTGCTCCTGTAGTTGCAGGCTTGCGTCCACCTTTTTCCGCCCCAAGCAGGGAAGCCCATCAAGGCATTGATCGGTCTACCCTGGCTTTTGGCTGGGGGGGAGTTGTGTTGGACTTGGCCTTTTCCCCCAAAACGTTTCGCATTTGACCCCCTTATCTAGGATGTCTTCCCCCATGGGATTAAACCTGTATAGGCCATGAGTGGTGTGAGACACCTTGTTGAAAATGTAATTACATGTAAAAATGTGAGCACTTGTAAAATTCCCCATTTTAAAACTGCACCGGACAGAAATGTAGTGTTTTTAAAATGGATGCCATGGCCCTGGGTTTTGCCACTGGACTGCCATAGGTCAGCGGACTAGATAATATTACCCAGCTACCCCTAGCTTTTAGAGGGAAGCCTGGCACCCAGGGTGCTCAACCCCTCCCCTTGAGCCAGTGTGAACCAGTTATCCCCAACATTCCGGAAGGTGCTGGCACTGTGAGGGAGGAGGGTATAAGTAGCGAGAAGTGCCACCAAAAAGTCAGTCAGCGCTGGGACAAGGAAGAGAGGGGACCTGCTGTGAGGTGCTACCGCCATATGGTCCTGTGGGCTGGGCCCTTCACCCCTATAAACCCCCCCTCTGCTGTCCCCATGGGCCCCTGACAAGGGAGGGCCCCTATCCAGGTCACTGACGCTATTTGACCGGGTACCACGCCAGCGCTGTGTGAAGAAGCGCCCAGGAGGTGAGGAGTGTGCCCCTGAGGAATTGCTGTGGGACTGTCTGCCCCTCTGAAGCACCCTGGGGAAGATTGTGCCCCCAAAGGAACTGTTGCCCTTGTGAGGTACTGCCTATCAAGCGCTATTCTGGGGAGTTTGATGCCCCCAAGGAAGTTGTGGCCCCCCCTGTGGAAGCTCTGACGCTGTGAGGGACTGCCTGTAGAGCGCTGTGTGTGGAAGCGCTGGGGCTGGTGTGGCCCCCGGTGAGCTGTTGGCCCTGAAAGCTGTGTGGGCCAAAGGAGGAGCTGTGCTCCATGAAAAGCGCCCCTTTTTCTGAGGAGGATAGCGCCATATAAATAAATAACTGAAAGGGAGCCTACCCCTTACTGCCGCCGAGGAGACTGTGGCGCTGCTTGAGGACTGCACCTAGTTGCCGCCGATCTCACCGCCGCAGCCCGGCGTTTGTGGGACCCCCCCACTGTGGTGGGTATCGTTGCGGCGGCCCCCGGTACCAGGAGAGGGCCGCCGAAGTGAAGAAGGGGCCATGCTAGGCCCTGAGGCCGCGTCACTTGCGTCATGTGACGGGGGCGTCCGGCCGCGTTATCGGCCCGCCCCCGCCAACGCCGCGCAGAGATTGGCTGCCGGCCCGGGTGGCCGGGAAGGCGGAATTGAGCCGAGTCTAAGCCCCGGGTCCCCGTGAGGTAGGAGGGGGATCCGGGTGAAGTGCCGGTGCGGAACCCCCGTGGTTGTGAGGGGGCCCCGTGGGAGCGACCGGAGCGGGAGCCCACCCCGCCGGTCTGTGCCCTGTGGACTGGGGCTGGTGCCGGGAAGACGTGCTGCTGAGGGAGGCAGGCCCGGGGCACACTGTCGGTGCCTGCCTCGCCGCCGGACCCTGAGGAGAATTGAGGCGGCTGCCTGAAGCCGCCGGTGAAGGCGGAGACAGCGCCCCCGCGAGCTGCCGGTCAGGCAGCCAAGAGAAGCGACCTGACAGCGTTGCAGGGCTCCCGGGAGGTCGAGGGAGCCCTGGGTGAGGTGGAAGGAGGGCCCCGCCTGCTGGTACAGGGAAGCCGAGAGAGAGAGTCCCACGACGCAAGTTCTGTGGGGCAGGGGCCTCGAGGCACATTGCCGGTGCCTGCCCCCACTGCCAAGGAGACCCCAGAGGAGCCGGAGCCCTTCATCCATCGCAGGTCTACCGGTGAGTGGGGACTCAGCCACATCGTGGGTTGGGGGTGTGTCGGGGCATATGGTCGGTGCCTGCCCCAAGAACCAGACTAACTTCCCAGGTGCCCCGTCTGGCAGTGGGCACCTGCAACGTTGGGCCCCAGCAGAGTCAGTGGCCCCAGTAGACTGTGCCAGTTGTAGGGGGTCCAATAACTAGCCCATAGGGTCCCCCTAGGAAACATCGAGGCCACCTGAGTCACGGCCACACCTTATGTTGATGCTGGGTGCTTAGGTTACTGCGCCCTGCCCATGATTGATGCTACTGTTAGGTACTGCCTAATGTCCGCACTGGTGAGGTGCGCAATGGGTTGATTAACCTGTGTGGCAGTCGGGGCAGAGGGTCGGTGCTCGCCCCAGGACTGGTGACCGCCCCTGGGAACTGTTCTGAGCCTCGTTGGCCCTATTGGTCCCCTTTTAAGCCTCTAAACTGGGCAGGGACATTACTGAGCCCCCCTGGACTGGTACAGGGACAAGTTAACCCCTGGCCAGGAGTGGTGCGCTTCTGTGCCTAGTTTGTATTGTAGGCTGATCACCCTGCTAATGTGAGTATGCTAATGTTATGCCTACACTAAAGTTATTGAGGTCCAGGTATACTGTTGTTTTACACATGCTGGGAGTTTGTATGCTTTGGTGCCCACAGGGCAAGTGAAGGTGCCTTTCCTTACAGGTTTGGGCATGGTGAGCCCCCTTGTTGGCCTGACGAGTTATTCCAGGCCCCTGTTCATGCCCCTGGTTAATGAGCCAGCCATGTTGATTCATGACAGGTGCTCCTGTCTAATATTAAATGTGCTGTGATGCTATGTTTTTCCCTTACAGGGGTGGGGTTTGGCGTTATAACGCAGGAGGTGTGTTTATGCATAATATTGGATTTTGCAATTACAGCCTACCCCCGAGGATGAGAGCCTGAGTTGGCCCCAGGTCTAATGTTCTTTTAACCACCCTTTTTCCTTTCAGCATGGACTTTGGACTCAACCCTTTCGTCCCATGTAAATAATCCCCCCCGGATGTACTTGGCTCCGGTGCCAGTTGGCGCTTTGTGTGATTACCACTATTTTGTTCCTTTTTATCTTGCAGGTTGGAGGTATCACTAAACTTATTCTTTTCCAACCAAAGGTGGTGTCGTGACTCTTTTGTAGTGTGATTGGTGTGTCGTCTGTGGATACTGCGTGAGTGCTTCACATGTCCTCGAAGTTAGGCCTGCCCGCTTGGTGCCATGCTACCCCTTTGGAGATTTGGGTAACCCCCATTTCTTACATTGGTGGCAAGATGTGGGATAGTACTTGTGTTTGCGCAGTATCACAGCGGCCACGAGTTAAACTGCAAATAGAGCTTTGGATGTAATCCGAGCCTTGTTGTGGGGATTATTGTTGTTTGGCTGAATATTGTGTTCTTTGATTGCTTCCTCCTGAAGAGTATTCTGAATTGTCCCCTTGTTCCACTGGGAGGGTGTGTCCCGGGTGTACCTCGCCACGATGGGGTTGGTTTACCAGGAAGTGGAACTAATGGAGTACACCGAACAGGAGGTGATAGATTTCCTCCTGGAGAGAGGGATACCCCCAGAAGGAAACATTAGGAGAAATTTGTTTCTCTATGAGGCCCTCAAGAGGGGACAGCCCTTAGAGATTGGTGGGGACTTGTCTGACTACCCTCCCGAGTTTTTGAAGGGTCAGTGGGTTAGAGACCAGAGAGAGGGCTCCCCATCCAGAACCCTGGGAGGAAATTACTCCGAAGAGGAGGAGGAAGAGTTTAACAGGGCAGAGACGCCAGTAGCTGTGGAGGACACCGAAGATAGGGAGTCTCGCACTGGGTCCAGTCCCGGGGGCACTGCCCCATCCCTTTCCCTGTCCCCAGAAGAGTGGGTAGATAGGAGGGAAGAGAGGGAGTATCAGCTGGCGCTGGCAAAGCTCAGGCATGCCGAGGGCTTAGCACAGCTGAGGGTAGAAGAGCAGCGACTAGAGACTGAAAAAGTCATTGCCCAGGAGAGGATGGTGGAGGCGGAGAGGGCCTTCGCCAGAGAGAGATCAGCTCAGGTGGGTAGATTGACCCCTGAGAGTGATTTTAGGAGTCTGGATTCACCGAGGAGGGTGGGATCCCGTGGTGGCAGCGAGTGTAGGTCCAGTGCAAGGAGTCCCACTCCCGAAGCCCAGGAGACGGTGCCTGATTCCCCGGGAGAGGAGGACGGGTTAGTGTTCAGGGGCAGGGCTAAGCTGTCCCATCAGTCCTGGGGAGAGTTTGAGGAGGAGTGTTGGACTGTACTGGAGGATTGGGTGGTGAGTAGAGCAGTGGAGGATTGGGAAGGGCTGTGCCATGCCGTTATCCGGGAGCACATGCTGAGGAGTTGTTTCCCAAGACTGCGTCACCATCTGTTGCAGTGCGGGTTCTCAGACCCCAGGGAACTTGCACGGGAGGCAGACCTCTGGGTAAATGCCAGAGCGTCTGGGAAGGCTGAGGGGAGGGATCCCCTTATGTCAAGAGAACCCGGAGCATCAATAATCAGAGCTCCAGTGGTTCGGGGGTCTGACCAGTCACAGGGTTTAGATCCTGGACTGGGGGTTCAGGTTCAGGAGTTGCCTGGCCTGGAGGGTGGGGTTCCTGTAATGCAGGTCCCTACCAAATTGACTCCCAGGGGTACCACTCCCAGTGGGAGGGTGCGGAACTCTGGGAGGGGGTGCAGAGGGAGGAAGGTCTCTTCTCTGTCACCAGCTCAGCCACAGGGCGCAGACCCCAGGTTGGGTGGCCAGGGACAGGAGTTGCCTGCCCTGGTGGGAGGGACATCTGTAACCAGAGTCCCCCCGGAAGTGACTCCCAGGGGTACTTCTCCGGGTAGGAGGGTGCGGAACTCTGGGAGGGGGTGCAGGGAGAGGGAGGACTCGCCCCTGTCACCGGTTCAGCCTGTGGGTTTCGACTCCAGGTTGGGGAGAGAGTAGTTGTGTGAGGGTGTCCCCAGGCGTAGGAGATGGAGGAACCCTAGGAGGAGAAGTAGGGGGAGGGGAGCCTCGCCCCTAAGGGCTGGTCAGTCTGAGGGTGTAGACCCCAGGTGGGTGGACCAGTGGCAATTTGGAGAGAAGAGAGTGGTCCAAGAGTATTACAAGCCTGAGGCTGGAGCCTCCCACTCTAGGAAGGAAAAACATCCCACTAAGGAACACCAGTGGGGTGGTTTTGTTGGTGAAGGGAGGGTTGCGAGAGAGAACCATTGGGTTCCAGAGTGGAGGAGAGACTGCAGGTGCTCCTGTAGTTGCAGGCCTGCGTCCACCTTTTTCCACCCCAAGCAGGGAAGCCCATCAAGGCATTGATCGGTCTACCCTGGCTTTTGGCTGGGGGGGAGTTGTGTTGGACTTGGCCTTTTCCCCCAAAATGTTTCGCTTTTGACCCCCTTATCTAGGATGTCTTCCCCCATGGGATTAAACCTGTATAGGCCATGAGTGGTGTGAGACACCTTGTTGAAAATGTAATTACATGTAAAAATGTGAGCACTTGTAAAATTCCACATTTTAAAACTGCACCTGACAGAAATGTAGTGTTTTTAAAATGGATGCCATGGCCCTGGGTTTTGCCACTGGACTGCCATAGGTCAGCGGAATAGATAATATTACCCAGCTACCCCTAGCTTTTAGAGGGAAGCCTGGCACCCAGGGTGCTCAACCCCTCCCCTTGAGCCAGTGTGAACCAGTTATCCCCAACATTCCGGAAGGTGCTGGCACTGTGAGGGAGGAGGGTATAAGTAGCGAGAAGTGCCACCAAAAAGTCAGTCAGCGCTGGGACAAGGAAGAGAGGGGACCTGCTGTGAGGTGCTACCGCCATATGGTCCTGTGGGCTGGGCCCTTCACCCCTATAAACCCCCCCTCTGCTGTCCCCATGGGCCCCTGACAAGGGAGGGCCCCTATCCAGGTCACTGACGCTATTTGACCGGGTACCACACCAGCGCTGTGTGAAGAAGCGCCCAGGAGGTGAGGAGTGTGCCCCTGAGGAATTGCTGTGGGACTGTCTGCCCCTCTGAAGCACCCTGGGGAAGATTGTGCCCCCAAAGGAACTGTTGCCCTTGTGAGGTACTGCCTATCAAGCGCTATTCTGGGGAGTTTGATGCTCCCAAGGAAGTTGTGGCCCCCCCTGTGGAAGCTCTGACGCTGTGAGGGACTGCCTGTAGAGCGCTGTGTGTGGAAGCGCTGGGGCTGGTGTGGCCCCCGGTGAGCTGTTGGCCCTGAAAGCTGTGTGGGCCAAAGGAGGAGCTGTGCTCCATGAAAAGCGCCCCTTTTTCTGAGGAGGATAGCGCCATATAAATAAATAACTGAAAGGGAGCCTACCCCTTACTGCCGCCGAGGAGACTGTGGCGCTGCTTGAGGACTGCACCTAGTTGCCGCCGATCTCACCGCCGCAGCCCGGCGTTTGTGGGACCCCCCCACTGTGGTGGGTATCGTTGCGGCGGCCCCCGGTACCAGGAGAGGGCCGCCGAAGTGAAGAAGGGGCCGCGCTAGGCCCTGAGGCCGCGTCACTTGCGTCATGTGACGGGGGCGTCCGGGCGCGTCATCGGCCCGCCCCCGCCAACGCCGCGCAGAGATTGGATGCCGGCCCGGGTGGCCGGGAAGGCGGAAAGGAGCCGAGTCTAAGCCCCGGGTCCCCGTGAGGTAGGAGGGGGACCCGGATGAAGTGCCGGTGCGGAACCCCTGTGGTTGTGAGAGGGCCCCGTGGGAGCGACCGGAGCGGGAGCCCACCCCGCCGGTCTGTGCCCTGCGGACTGGGGCCGGTGCCGGGAAGACGTGCTGCTGAGGGAGGCAGGGCCGGGGCACACTGTCGGTGCCTGCCTCGCCGCCGGACCCTGAGGAGAATTGAGGCGGCTGCCTGAAGCCGCCGGTGAAGGTGGAGACAGCGCCCCCGCGAGTTGCCGGTCGGGCAGCCAAGAGAAGCGACCTGACAGCGTTGCAGGGCTCCCGGGAGGTTGAGGGAGCCCTGGGTGAGGTGGAAGGAGAGCCCCGCCTGCTGGTACAGGGAAGCCGAGAGAGAGAGTCTCACAACGCAAGTTCTGTGGGGTAGGGGCCTCGAGGCACATTGCCAGTGCCTGCCCCCACCGCCAAGGAGACCCCAGAGGAGCCGGAGCCCTTCATCCATCGCAGGTCTACCGGTGAGTGGGGTCTCAGCCACATCGTGGGTTGGGGTTGTGTCGGGGCATATGGTCGGTGCCCGCCCCAAGAACCAGACTAACTTCCCAGGTGCCCCGTCTGGCAGTGGGCACCTGCAACGTTGGGCCCCAGCAGAGTCAGTGGCCCCAGTAGACTGTGCCAGTTGTAGGGGGTCCAATAACTAGCCCATAGGGTCCCCCCAGGAAACATCGAGGCCGCGTGAGTCATGGCCACACCTTATGTCGATGCTGGGTGCTTAGGTTACTGCGCCCTGCCCATGATTGATGCTACTGTTAGGTACTGCCTAATGTCCGCACTGGTGAGGTGCGCAATGGGTTGATTAACCTGTGTGGCAGTCGGGGCACAGGGTCGGTGCTCGCCCCAGGACTGGTGACCGCCCCTGGGAACTGTTCTGAGCCTCGTTGGCCCTATTGGTCCCCTTTTAAGCCTCTAAACTGGGCCGGGACATAACTGAGCCCCCCTGGACTGGTACAGGGACAAGTTAACCCCTGGCCAGGAGTGATGCGCTTCTGTGCCTAGTTTGTATTGTAGGCTGATCACCCTGCTAATGTGAGTATGCTAATGTTATGCCTACACTAAAGTTATTGAGGTCCATGTATACTGTTGTTTTACACATGCTGGGAGTTTGTATGCTTTGGTGCCCACAGAGCAAGTGAAGGTGCCTTCCCTTACAGGTTTGGGCATGGTGAGCCCCCTTGTTGGCCTGACGAGTTATTCCAGGCCCCTGTTCATGCCCCTGGTTAATGAGCCTGCCATGTTGATTCATGACAGGTGCTCCTGTCTAATATTAAATGTGCTGTGATGCTCTGTTTTTCCCTTACAGGGGTGGGGTTTGGCGTTATAACGCAGGAGGTGTGTTTATGCATAATATTGGATTTAGCAATTACAGCCTACCCCCGAGGATGAGAGCCTGAGTTGGCCCCGCCAGATAGGCCCCAGGTCTAATGTTCATTTAACCACCCTTTTTCCTTTCAGCATGGACTTTGGACTCAACCCTTTCGTCCCATGTAAATAATCCCCCCCGGATGTACTTGGCTCCGGTGCTAGTTGGCGCTTTGTGTGATTACCACTATTTTGTTCCTTTTTATCTTGCAGGTTGGAGGTATCACTAAACTTATTCTTTTCCAACCAAAGGTGGTGTTGTGACTCTTTTGTAGTGTGATTGGTGTGTCGTCTGTGGATACTGCGTGAGTGCTTCACATGTCCTCGAAGTTTGGCCTGCCCGCTTGGTGCCATGCTACCCCCTTGGAGATTTGGGTAACCCCCATTTCTTACACATAGCCAATCATTTTGAACAAAAAATACACAATCTCACTAAGGATTTCCCCCTCTATGAGCCAGCGGTTCCAGATGAGGGCTTTTTCTCCAATTACTATGGAAGATACCCACCATGCTATATCCTTAATTAAGTCAGGATCTCCTTTTGACCCGTGTCCTCCGGTTTTACTAAAAGCCATGCTAGAGCAGGCAACCCCCGTGATAAATTCTATTATTAATTTGTCACTCCTTTCAGCTGAGATCCCAGCCCAATGGAAACTTGCAGTCGTAAAACCACTCCAGAAGAAGACCTTACAGGATCCCACGACTCCGTCCAATTTGCGCCCTATTTCACTTCTCCCAGCACTCTGTAAAGTAGCGGAAACTTTTGTAAACAGGCAGCTTACTACATTCTTAGAAGGGAATAATATACTTCCTCCTAATCAAGCGGGCTTTAGAACCCAGCACTCCACGGAGTCTGCCCTTCTGTTTACAATTGAAACTATACGAGTTGCCATGGATCAGGGCAAGAAGGCTGTCCTAATCCTTTTAGACTTATCCGCAGCCTTTGATACGGTGTCCCATGCTATCTTTTAAAACCGCCTGGCGGCTGCTGGCGTAGCAGGAACCGCATTAGAGTGGCTAAAGAACTTCCTGACGCATAGGCGTCAAGTAACGACTTTAGGGCATTTTTGCTCAGGTGAAAAAGTATTGAAGACAGGGGTTCCTCAGGGCTCAAGTCTGAGCCCAATGCTTTTCAATCTTTACATGGTCCCTCTGATCAAGTTAATCTCTTCCTTTGACATCAGCACGATTGCGTATGCTGATGACACGCAGCTGGTTCTTGTCCTCGATAAAGTCATGGCGAATGCAGAACAAAACCTGCAAAACTGTCTAGCAGCGACATTCACATGGATGGAAAACAACCACTTGAAATGCAATACTGCTAAAACTGAAATTCTGCCTTTTGGTCTTAACAATCCATTCTCTCTTCAGGAATGGTGGCCAGAGAATGCGGAGGCACCCCGAGCACTAATATTACAGCACAAAATTTAGGGATCAAATTTGACGACACCCTTTCATTTAAACAGCAAGCGGGGCGGTAGCTGGTTCCTGCTTTAACATCATAAAGGGACTATGGAAATTCTTCGACCTGCTTCCCCTGGAAGCCAGGCGTACGGTGGCAGTGGCATTAATTACATCAAGGCTGGACTACTGTAACAGCTTGTATGCAGGGGCAAATAAAATGACCCTTCATAGGCTTCAGATGGTCCAGCACGCCGCCGCCCGCCTGGTACTTAGATGGCCCAGAAAGTCCTCTGCCTCGGCTGCACTGGATGCCCTTCATTGGCTCCCCATCCACAAACTTATTCTGTTTAAGGTACTAATCATCACCTATAGGGCCTTTCATATGCAGGGCCCAACATACCTCCGCAAAAGCTTTGCACGATACCATCCCTCCCGCAATCTCAGGTCCGCCACAGCCAACCTGCTGATTGTTCCCAAATTCAGACTTTCTACAAAGGGAGGTAAATCCCTGGCAGTGCTGGGCGCCAGGGCGTGGAATAAACTCCCTCACCATCTGCTGCAGATCACCCCTGAACTATGTTTCAGGAAATCTCTCAAGACCTGGATATATAGCCTTTCGGACCCAATTGAAAAGCATTAGTGTAACTCCCTTCCCCTCTTTGGACAGTACGACTGCGAACCATCTTGTGGTCGGTCTGAGTCAAAGCGCCAAGATGCTCCTTGGAGTGATAGTGCGCTATATAAATGTTACTTCACATCACATCACATCACAACTATCAATTAGTGACCTGGGGCTAGGGCTCAGAGCTTGCCTGACAATATATTTGCGAGTCGGGGTGATGGGGAGTTCACAACAGGCGAATTTGTTAATAAAGATGCAATTTCGTTCTCATAAATGAATGTATGATTTTTCATGTGAGCATCAGCTTTTCCCATATTAATACCACTAACCATCACTGTACTGCAAACCAGACTCATTCAACACATGGAAGTACCTTCAGGATTCAGTGTCTCATTGAATTATTGACACCCATCTTCAATGCTCTTAGATCCAGGCATTAATGTCCTTCTTCTTTGTATGAGTTATGTCCTGGTTTTTTGCAGCGTCTACATTTTTCAACTTGAATTGCTTTGTTTTAAATTTACTTTGAAATTCCCCGCAGTCCTTGCACAATTTGGTTTCCTCTCAAATTTGCGCACTTGTAATTAGGCAAAGTAGGTTACTATAATCACCCTCCTTAAAGCGATACACAGGCTGGAGTTTTGCTAGAAGTGGCAAAAGAAATATGACTTAAAATTCAGCAGAGAGAAAAGCCATTAAGGAGAAACATCAAACAAGATGAATAGTTGCATTACTAATCAATTTGACAGAGCATTCACTTTTATGTAACGTATTTACTTTTTGTCATCTAATAAAAGATAACTAAAGCAGAATATTTTGCATAAGCAAGAGAACAAATCGGTGCCTAGAGAAAAGTTACATAGCCAATAGAACAGTTCTGTTCTGTTAGACACGTAGGGGCATATGTACAAGCCCCTATCGCCACCACAGTGTCACGTTACCAACGTTGTGGTGGTGATAGGGGCTTAGCCTTATTTACTAGGCACCATTAAGCCACTTTCTTTGTGGCTTAACGTTGCCTTGTAAATAAGGCCCCTTTAACGCTATGGTAGGCATGAAAGCGGAGGGCAGTGGGTGTTGCGGTTGGTGTTCTGCCGCAAAGCCCGTTGTTTTTGATGTTGCCCCTTATGCACAAGGGTGGCGTACATAGGAGGCAGTGCCAAAATGAAGACCAGGGTAAACCTGCTCTTAAATTGGCAAAACGAGGAGAAACATATTATTTCTCCTCGTTTTTGCTTTTTCCATGTATGCTGCCTTGTGCAGCACCTTGCTGTGCTGAAAAAGGCCCAGGTAAAATGTGAATAAGTAGTTTTGTAATACTAATGCTGCTATGCACAAATTACATTTGCATTTCTTTTTTCCACCATTGCATGGGTCTAAATGGATTGATAAAAAGACAGTGTAGAGAAACAGTAAAATAAGACTGAAGACTAAGATTTGTGGCACAGTAACACCACAAACGCAGTACCAGTAATGCGTTTAATTTTACTGGGTAACTCGAAGTTTGGAGCTGGAATAGGGAATAACATACAGAAATCTGTATTTTCACTTCTATTTCTGCATGTTTTTCACCGGACATATTCTCCTCTTTTGAGAAGGTGAAATGTTTAGGTGAAGACTTGCAAGCCTCAGTAACTCAAATGGTACACCTGCATCACTTGTAATGCTTACTGTTTTAAATGGGCAACAATAATTTTTGCTGCGTTAAATCTGTACATTTATGTAAACTGTAGTGTAAGGGCGCTGCAAGTATACCAGGCAATTTAGCCATCTTTAATAGTGTTATGGTGTGCAATATCCAGAACACAGACAACCATGATAACCCTCTAACAGGGCTGTTATAACTGGGAGCACAGGGGGAATGATTGCCCATATGCTGTAAAATGTACTTATATATTTTGAAGCAAGCCTTTCTCTGTTTAATGATGATGGTGTAGCTGACATGACCTTACCAGACGCCAGAACTGCTGTGCTTTCTCTACCCAGGTAGGATATTTTATTTTCTCTTGGAAACAAGCGTTTGTGCTATCTGGAGCTTTACATGAATTTGATTTTTTTAACTTTTTTATTTGAAAGAATTTTATTAGAATTTTTTACACATATAGTTAACATCGCTTTACAGTTACAGGGTATCAGCCCAAACTGGCTGTAGATATCCATGATAGAGGTAAGTAGTGTTTATGTTTGGCTGTCCCCTTTTCCACCGTCTTGATAGAAGAACAAGAGTGGAGAGCAGGAAAATATGGAGAATAAACGAGAGAGAGAAAGAGAAAGTATACAAGAAGCATTACCGCAGTAGTGGGTCTTGTTGTGAGGCTGTGGTGGCGTGCTTGTGGGTGAACGCCATTCTCCAGCATGGTTCACGGGGGTTCGTAGGGGTCCAGGCATTCGTCCAGTGAGGTCCACATTCCCCTGGATGCTTGTCTCCAGGGTGAATTCCGCAGGGCGATACTGTCCGCACCTCTGAGGTACATCACCTAGTTGAGCCAACCTTTGAATGTCACTTAGTTGTGTCTTTCCATTTTGAGATTACCATTTTCACTGCCGCTGTCGGTAGGCGGTGTAACAGGTCCCTGTTGTGTTGTGAGTCTAGATCTGCGGTGATGAATGCAGTGGTAAGGGTAGCGAATTCTGGTTGTAGTGTGCATCCCAGCACCTTTTCTCCCAGAATCTTTTAACTTTGGGGCAGTAGAAGAGGAGGTGTGCCAGATTTCCCTTCTCTTTGTCGCAGTTCCAGCACCGATCGTTCTCCCTGAGCCCCAGTGCCGCCAGGCGAGCCAGGGTCCAATACGTCTTGTGTAATAGCCAAAACTTAGTCTGCGCAAATGCTGGGGATATTTTGTTTTGCGAGGGGGAGGCCCAAAGGAGATGCAGATCGCGCTCATTAAGTGTGGTGCCTAGTTGTTCTGCCAAGTATGCCCCTGTTTTTTCATTGAATTTAGTGGCGCTAGGGTGTAGAAGTTTGTATAGGTATGAAACCTGGTAGCCTATTCTGTTTAGTTTTGCCAAGTATTGTATTATTGATGGGTTATGTAGGGCTAGTTTTGCTTTCGTTAGGGCTGTTCTAATTTTTAGGAAGTTGTATAGTTCGATGTCTGGTAGTCTGTGCTTGTCTTTTAGCGTGGTGAACGCGATGGAGTTGCCCCCTTCTTCCAGTTTTGCTGGGTAGGAGATTCCTATCTTCTCCCATGTCTCTATAGAAAGGGGTTTGCCATATATTTAATCTTGGTGTTTGCCCACAAAGACTCCCATGTCAAGTTCTTTACACTGTGCTCCATTTTCTTGTCTACCTTGAGAATGGCCATTTTTGTGTTTTTGAATATTGGGTTGGAGGCGTGTTAGTGTTTATTGGCTGTGGGGAGTACCAGTGGCTCTGAGTTGTTTAGGATGGCATGCTTGATTAGTAGCCATACCGGTGTGTATCCTTGAAGGGGTGACAGCCAGTAAGCTCCTTGTCTCGCTAGGAATGCGGTTTGGAAGGTTCTGTAGTCTGCTAGGTTTAGTCAGCCCAGTTTTTTGTCTAGCCTTAGTTTTTTTATGCTTATTCTTGCTTTCTTGTCTTGCCATATAAATGTATTGATCATCTTGTCAATCTTGAGGTGGAAGTCGTCAGTAAGTAGGAGTGGGAGCCTCCGCACAGTGGTTGCACACCTTTTTCATGGTTGGTGTCAGGTGCGTTAGGAAGGTTTTGTAAAACGTGGCTGTATATCCATCTGGGCCTGGTGCCTTGTTATCTTTTAGGGACTTGACCACCATCTCTATCTCTGCCGAGCTTATTTCCTGACCTAGATTCTGCGCCTCTTCATTACCTATCTTTGGGAGTTCTATTCTGTCTAGGTATTTTGTGCACCTTTCTCTGTCTAGGGCCTGAACTTTTTTGAAGAGTTCTTGGTAGAACTCTTGAAATGTTCTTAGGATTTCTTTGTGTCTTGTGTGCGTGATGTTGTGTGAGTCAGTGATTGATGAGATAGGGAATTGTCTTTGTTTGTGTTTTAGGGAGGAGGCTAGGAGCTTCCCAGCTCTGTTAGCCTCGCAGAGATTAATGGCCTTATATTTATTCACCCACAGCGCAGCCCTTTCGCTCAATATTTTGTTATACTTGTACTTTTTCCTAGTGAGTTCTGTTAGGATGTTAGTGTTCTGGCGTGGTTGGTCTCCAGCCTTTTAATGTTCTGTTCAAATTGGGTCAGTTGTTGGTTAGTGGTTTTGTTGATTTTGGCCTTGATCCCTAATATTGTGCCTCTGACTGTTGGCTTAAGTGCATCCCATAGAATCTTGGGGTCAGTATTTTGTGTGTCATTATGGATAAAGTAGTCCTTTATGGTCTCTTCTATTTTGGTTTTGTTTCCTTGGTCTGAGAGGACATCGCTGTTAAACCTCCACCTACGGGGGATGTCTTCGTTGTGGAGCCCACACAGCTGTGGGCTAATGCACGAGAGATCTGAGAGTAGCCTAGGCGCAATGTCAGTGTGATCTATTAGATGTGTGTGTGGCCCTGTGATTAGTATGTAGTCTATCCTGCTGTATGAGTTGTGCGGGTTGGAGTAGAAGGCATAGTCTCCAGTGTTCAGGTGTTGGACACGCCACAGGTCTTTGAGGTTGAGTCTGGAGCACATGTTTTTTAGTGTGTTGTGGGCACTTGAGGGGCGGGAGTGGCACTGTAACTGCCTATCCAGTGTGTGATCTAAAGCAATGTTAAAATCCATGGCCACTACTGTGAGGTAGCTCTGTGGGATGAGTCAAATCTTGTGTGACACCCCCTCTAAAAAAGCAGGATCCTCTGTGTTAGGGCCGTAGATATTTGCAATATGAATGTTCTCCTCTCCCCTTTTCAGGTGTGCTATTAGGACTCCCCCTGCCTCATCATGGTAATGTGCCTCTATTGTTAGCTTGGAGTTCTTATTTATCAGGGTGATAACTCCGTGCTTCTTCCCTACTGCCGGTGAGCACTCTACCTGGCCTATCCAATTGGCTTTCACCCGCTTAAAGTCTTCCTGAGATAGTTGGGTCTCCTGCAACAGGATCACATCGCTCTTGGTCTTAGCTCAGTAGTCAAGTATATTTTGCCTCTTGACCCGGTTGTTGAGGCCTTTGACATTAAAGGAGACTATCTTTAGGTTAGCATCCAGGGCAGTCTTGTTAGTTTGTATCATTGTCTATGGTGTGTGAGCTTATGGGTGCCCTGTAGTATAGGTTGATGTTGGCTGGTAGCTACAGTCTCCTGGGTTGGTTCTGCTGCTCCCCCTGCCTGATCTAGTCCTTCTGTATAGGTGTAAAGATGGAAAGGTGTAGAAAGGATAGAAGGCAGTGGATAGCCTAAGGATCATAAGATAAAGCAGACTCGTATTTTTGACGTGTGATGACAAGTTTGCCGGTAAGAGTGGTCTGCTTAATTCAGACACTCTGTTCATCACCACCCCCTTTTCTGAATCATTTTTGTCCACCATAAGCGTGGAAGGGTATACTCAGATGTGAGTCCCTAGCTCATTGCACCATCAGGATTCAAGCAAGCCGGGCCGAAGACGGCTGAAATGCCAGAAACCGGTCCCCGGTAGCTTGTTTCCTTCCCAGTATAAGAATTGGCTTGGTAGTTTGGTCTGCCCTGTTCCCATGATGCACTGGGCCAGGGTCAGACTAATTTGCATATAGCCAAGTTCTGAGCTGGGATGGTGCAGTGAGCTAAAAAACGGCGATGGATCAAGACCTGATCTTTGGACTGGGTAAGAGTGGTCTGCTTAATTCAGACACTCTGTTCATCACCACCCCCTTTTCTGAATCATTTTTGTCCACCATAAGCGTGGAAGGGTATACTCAGGTGTGAGTCCCTAGCTCATTGCACCATCAGCATTCAAGCAAGCCGGGCCGAAGACGGCTGAAATGCCAGAAACCGGTCCCCGGTAGCTTGTTTCCTTCCCAGTATAAGAATTGGCTTGGTAGTTTGGTCTGCCCTGTTCCCATGATGCACTGGGCCAGGGTCAGACTAATTTGCATATAGCCAAGTTCTGAGCTTGGATGGTGCAGTGAGCTAAAAAACGGTGATGGATCAAGCCCTGATCTTTGGACTGGGTAAGAGTGGTCTGCCTAATTCAGACACTCTGTTCATCACCACCCCCTTTTCTGAATCATTTTTGTCCACCATAAGCGTGGAAGGGTATACTCAGATGTGAGTCCCTAGCTCATTGCACCATCAGGATTCAAGCAAGCCGGGCCGAAGACGGCTGAAATGCCAGAAACCGGTCCCCGGTAGCTTGTTTCCTTCCCAGTTTAAGAATTGGCTTGGTAGTTTGGTCTGCCCTGTTCCCATGATGCACTGGGCCAGGGTCAGACTAATATGCATATAGCCAAGTTCTGAACTGGGATGGTGCAGTGAGCTAAAAAACGGTGATGGATCAACCCCTGATCTTTGGACTGGGTAAGAGTGGTCTGCTTAATTCAGACACTCTGTTCATCACCACCCCCTTTTCTGAATCATTTTTGTCCACCATAAGCGTGGAAGGGTATACTCAGATGTGAGTCCCCAGCTCATTGCACCATCAGGATTCAAGCAAGCCGGGCCGAAGACGGCTGAAATGCCAGAAACCGGTCCCCGGTAGCTTGTTTCCTTCCCAGTATAAGAATTGGCTTGGTAGTTTGGTCTGCCCTGTTCCCATGATGCACTGGGCCAGGGTCAGACTAATTTGCATATAGCCAAGTTCTGAGCTGGGATGGCGCAGTGAGCTAAAAAACGGTGATGGATCAAGCTCTGATCTTTGGACTGGGTAAGAGTGGTCTGCTTAATTCAGACACTCTGTTCATCACCACCCCCTTTTCTGAATCATTTTTGTCCACCATAAGCGTGGAAGGGTATACTCAGATGTGAGTCCCTAGCTCATTGCACCATCAGGATTCAAGCAAGCCGGGCCGAAGACAGCTGAAATGCCAGAAACCGGTCCCCGGTAGCTTGTTTCCTTCCCAGTATAGGAATTGGCTTGGTAGTTTGGTCTGCCCTGTTCCCATGATGCACTGGGCCAGGTTCAGACTAATTTGCATATAGCCAAGTTCTGAGCTGGGATGGTGCAGTGGGCTAAAAAACGGTGATGGATCAAGCCCTGATCTTTGGACTGGGTAAGAGTGGTCTGCTTAATTCAGACACTCTGTTCATCACCACCCCCTTTTCTGAATCATTTTTGTCCACCATAAGCGTGGAAGGGTATACTCAGATGTGAGTGCCTAGCTCATTGCACCATCAGGATTCAAGCAAGCCGGGCCGAAGACGGCTGAAATGCCAGAAACCAGTCCCCGGTAGCTTGTTTCCTTCCCAGTTTAAGAATTGGCTTGGTAGTTTGGTCTGCCCTGTTCCCATGATGCACTGGGCCAGGGTCAGACTAATTTGCATATAGCCAAGTTCTGAGCTGGGATGGTGCAGTGAGCTAAAAAACGGTGATGGATCAAGCCCTGATCTTTGGACTGGGTAAGAGTGGTCTGCTTAATTCAGACACTCTGTTCGCCTTCGTTCATAGCACCTTGAGGTAGGTTATGTTTGTGCCATATTAGCTTGATTATGTGGTAGATAGGGTTGATCTCACAGGCCTAGGGTCGGCCTTCTGCAGGATCTGAGGTTGAATAGGTTGCTATTCCTGATTGTCCATCTTAGGGTCTGCTCTTCAACCTGTTCACTCCAGTGTTAGTTCTGGCGATGCTCTTCTCTTTGTTGTTCGTGTTTGGGATGTTTGCATCTCTTGTTGCGTCGGGCCTTCTAGGTACTCGCTTAGCTCTCTCGGGTCCTCGAAGATGTGTATTCTCCCTTTGTCATTTATTTGGAATCTTGTAGGGCCCGTGAATGAAAATATGATGTTTTTCTTCCTCATTTTATCTCGCAGGGCCAGGAAGCCTTTTCTTATGTCGACTGTGGGTTTGGAGTAGTCTTGTGTGAGGATTATTTTTTGTCCATTCCATGCAATGTTTTGGTTTTTCCTTGCAGCCCCGAATTAGCTTCAGTGTGCTGTGATCTTAGTGGTTTGCATATTATAGGGCGGGGTCATGTTTTTGTTGCTGCTTTGAAGGCTGGTACTCTATAGGCTCTATCCAGCTCGAAGGCGTGATCAAATTTGTGGTTTGTGATTTTTGGTATCATTCCCTCGATGAAGGCCAGGCAGGAGCCTGCTTTATCCTCCTCACCCTCCGGCACCCCAAGGATTCTTATGTTCCCCCTTCCGTTCCGGTCCTCCAACTCCGCCGTCTGCTTCTGGAGTGCCTCTGTGGTCTTGGTTAGGGCCTTAAGATCCTTGTCTATTTGTTGGTCCACGTCCTCTATGTCGCTTATTCTCTGCTCTGCCACTGTGAGTCTGTTTTTGCCGCGTGTATATCCGCTCTTACTGCAGCCAGTTCCAGTTGGATTGCATTCGTAGTCTGTTTAGTTGTTTTGGCTAGATCGCGGACTTCGTCCCTTCGCTCCCTGCCATGGTTGTGAGCCCTCTCTTTGATTGTTGGATCTCAAATCTCTCCCCTCTTTTTTGCGTCGCAGGCTGGTGTTTCTGTTGCTGTGCAGCCGTCCGTTGTGGGCATTGAATCCCTTTAGGATAGTCTTTTAGGCCAGCCTGGTTCGTTTTCCCGGTGGCGCGGGGGGGGGGGTGGATGGTGCTGTGCTCTGTTGTTCCGTGAGGTTGGATATCTATAGGGTGAGACAGACTTGCTTCTTGTCTGGAGTGCCGCTGGGAAGATCTTGTTGACGCCACCCCTACTGTTTGTGGGTGAATGTGACACTCTGGTGCCCTAATAGTGTCAGTGCCTTATCGTAGGCCCTACTGTGTGCATGCGGGGGTAACTTGCGTGAGCCTTGACCTCCCCTGTCCTTTCTCTTGAGGGGCACCCTTCTTTTCACGGTGTTAGTGCCACTGCGGTGTCTGTGCAAGATGTGTTTCCCACCTTCTCTATGCTGGCGCAGCCTTTGCCTTCCTTGCCTGTTTCAGTTTCGTTTTGATGGCTGGTGAGGCGCGATGATCAGGTTAGTGCCCTGCAGCACAGCTGAGTCCGATTTGGGGTTGTGGGTAGTTGTGCCCCTTAGACTTGCTTCCCTGGCTTCGTTCACTCTCCGGTTAGGCGCTTTGGATGAGCGTTATGTCACATCTGACGTGTGATATTGGGGCATTGCAGGGGGGTTGAAGGTATGCTCTTACGGTCCTAAGTGCCTGGTGTGTTGCCCCTGAACGGGGCTCTCCTCCCCTCTGCCGCAGTGGGTCATGTTGCACTTGATCGTTTCTTTTTCCAGCGCTATGCTTTAAACTTGTGTGCTTGTGTTCTACGCCTCCTCAGCCGGCTTGTTGGTTGGCGTGGTGCTCTTTACTGCCCTCCGCAGCTGTGACGGGCCGCTGCTCCTGTACACATTATTTGTAGAAAGCCCAGTGCAAGGCGCTTGTCAACCTGCTGCTGCAGGGACAGTATGCAAGACACCACACCCTATGATGGTGGTGTGTTCCTGGTGGGCTGTATCACCTCTGTTGGGTACTTTGGCAGAGACGCTGTGGATGCAAGTGGGACTGCTCCTCTTGGCCTTCGAAGTTGGGCGCTCCGCTGCTTACATCTACGCTCTGTGTGGTTACCAGACTTACCAGTCCGCTCTGCAGGCGCGGGATACGAGGCCACCGCCGCTAAGATGGCGGCCATGTCCCTGGGTGATTGAGTCTCTTTCGGTTTTGTTTTGCTTTGGTTCCCCGCTTCGCTCCCTGAGCCCTTTAAGTGACTTTATGATTTTTATTTTGCAGCGCTTCACCACTTTTGTGCCCTCGCTGTTACAGTCGCTGCTCCGCTGCTTTGCTCCCTGTGCCCATTAAGTACCTTGTGTGGTGCGAAATCGTAGATGGGGGCACGTGTACTCGTCCATATATTCTAATTATGCAAGAGGGGCGGCTGTTCTGATTAGACAGGGGTTGCACTGGCACGTGAGGGAAGTGCACAGAGACTCTGAGGGAAGGTATGTTACCATATGCGGGATGTTAGAGGGATGCCCCTATTGATCGCTGCAATGTATGGTCCGAATATAGCTTCCCCCGAGTTCTTTAATGAGGTGTGGTCCAGAATTAAGATGACAGGATGTGACACTGTATTGTGGGGTGGGGATTATAATGCCATCCTTGATGATGCCATGGATAGGAGAGGGATGGCTCAGGCCTTGCATCCGGCTGCGAGCATCGCTTTGCAGTCTATAGTTACAGATGGGAACCTAGTAGACATTTGGTGCAATAGACATCCATTGGTGAAGGAAGGCACATGTATATCGGACCATCACAGTGCATGGTCCCGTTTCGACTTTTGGTTAATCACCAGAGATGCTGCGGCCTGGAACGTGGATGTTTCACACTTACCACGCACGTTGTTTGACCAAGCACCATGTCTATTGCGGCTATCGCTCCCGGGATCACTACCCCGCGTGTTTACTTGGAGACTCCCACCACACGCATTGTTAGATGGGGCCTTTAAGTAAGAGATACGGGGAGATATATTAGATAACTTTGCCAGTATTGAAGGCTCTGTGGACACTGAAGCTTCGCTCTGGGAGGCCTTTAAAGTGGTGATTAGGGGCCAGTGCATTACGACACAGGCGGGGGTGCTGAAGGCAATTTGCGGTACACTGGCTTCCTTGGAAGCCAAGATTAAGGTAATGGAGGGCACTTTTTACTCCACAAAGGAACCCCACACTGCGCAGAAACTGAAATCGCTGTTATTAGAATATGCAGAGGAGGCACAGCGCGAAGCGAAATTCCTAGGCAAGTATGCAGACCATCTAGATCGGCGTCCTTTGTCCATGAGATACGCAATGCACAGGGTGACATAGTTAGAGGCCAGGAGGGGTTATCTAGTGAGTTTTTTACATTTTATTCCCGATTGTACACGACTACACAGGGGGCCTGTACCGAAGAGTTCTTGACACTTTGGTCTGGTTTAACAATACTCATAGGGTGTATATGGACCGCCCATTCGCAGTGGAGGATGTGGCTCACGTAATTAAGAGCCTGCCCCTGACAGCCTCACTACGGCCTTTTACAAGGCGTATGTTGACGAATTGACGCCTAGGCTGCTGGCAGTCTATGATGTAGCACTGGAGGATCGGAGGTTGCCGCAGACTATGAGGGAGGCAACGATTCTTACGCTCCTTAAAACTGGGAAACCCAAGGAGGAACTTGACTCCTACTGCCCGCTTTCCATTATTATTGTGGATGTTAAAATATTGGGGAAACTGATTGCTAATAGATACAGCCACTTCTGCCAGCAATTGCACTGCCGGACCAATCCGGATTTATTCCAGGGAGGTCGACCTCCCACTATCTTTTTGGTGCTGCACTATCTCCATCCAGACGAAAAGGCTGCAGTGGTGTTCCTTGATGCTACAAAAGTGATTGATACGCTTGAGTGGTCTTACCTTTTTTTCATTCTCAGGTGCGTGGGGTTTAGTCAGCTCTTTCTGAACAGCATCAAACTATTGTACTCCTCACCGACAGTGCACTTACAGGTAAATGGTCTGCTATCAGACCCTTCTTGCGTGGAACTAGGCAGGGATGCCTGTTGTCCCCTTTACTTTTTGCTATTGCAATGGAACTTTTGGCTGCACGTGTCCGGCAACACTACACCACACGTGGTATAGGCTTTAGCTCTCGTAGTCTGCTTATCTCCTTGTATGCGGATGATGTCACGCTTTACATTATGAACCCAGAGGAGAATTCAGACCCATTGCTGAGAGAGTTCATATGTTTTGGCGGGCTTTCGGGCGTCTTTATAAACTGGGCCAAGTCTGTGGTATTCCCGCTGACAGAAAGTACTCCCCTGGTTGTGTCAGAATTCCCCTTACGATGGGAGGCTGATGAAGTCAAATATTTGGGGATCTGGATCAGCCGAGATACGCAGGAGGTGTGGCGAATAAATTACAGCCGTACGATGACGTGGCTAGAGGACAAGGTTATGGTGTGGGCTAAACTGTCGTTATCATTGGCAGGTAGGATATCACTAGCCAAAATGGTTGTCCTTCAAAAATTCCTATATCTGTTTGTTAACATCCTGGTCCCGCTCACCAGACACTTTTTTGATACCCTCAAATCTCATTTGATCACTCTGGCATGGGCCGGAAAACAGGTCAGAGCCTCTTGGGATTTTTTGACTCTCTCTCTGCGGCAGGGAGGTTTGGGAGCCCTGGATATGCGATTATATGCATTTTGTGCACAAGCACAATTTTTGCATTACTGGGTGCATCTGACCCCCTTCCAACCACACGTAGCGGTCGAGACCGATGTTATGGCCCCCATCTCGCTCAAGGTCGCACTGTATCAGAAGCCACACCGACCTCGAGGTGACATAGACTCTGCTGGGACCCTATGCTGGTTTTTGGATGAGCTGCGTAGGAGGGCAGGAATTCCGCTGCTACATGCCCCCTCTATTCCCCTCCCACTGAACCCGATGATGCCCTGCATACGAGACAGTATGAGTAAGTCGCTTGCTCAGAAAATGAATCTCCACACGTTTGAGGACATGTACCTTGGAGATGAATTCAAACCCCCCCTGATGCGCCTGAGGGACAGGAGGTGCCATTCACTGAACTTTTTTTATATCATAAAATACGCACGGCGTGCCGTTCGCTCTGGGAGGAGTTCCCGAAAGCCCCGCCGAAATTGCATGCACTGGACAACGAGCTGAAATTTCCAATCCCACGCAAGCTTGTCACGCGCCTATAAATTCACATGCAAGATACTTCCCCGATAGTAATGCCACCTTCTCTCACACATTGGAATGACGAGCTAGACTCACCACTGACAGACGCCCAATGGGAATTCTGCTGTGGGCAGCTCTCAGACCTCTCTCCGTACTATAAGCTACGGCTGATTCACTTTAAGTATTTACATAGATACTACAGAACACCTGTGAGCCTTCATCGGATGGGGCTTCGGGCTGAGAGCGATTGCTGGAGATGTGGTCATGCCCCGGCCACTTTCCTGCATGTGGCGTGGCACTGCCCCAAGATTGCTGACTTTTGGGTGAAGGTCTTTGAGTCGGTAAATTGCATGCTAGGAATGTCGCTGGCTCTGTCCCCTAGACTTGGTCTTTTGGGATATGTAAAGGACACTCCGCCCAAACTACGAAAGCTACATGCGCTTCTTCTTCTCTTTGCGAAACGCCAGGTCGCAGTCCACCGGGGCAGAAGGCGTGTGCCCTCCTTTGAAGAATGGGTTAGAGATATTGCCTATGGGCACGCACAACTCAATACCTTCTGGGAATTGTTGCCACCTTCGTCTAGACTACGTAATATATGGGAGCTGTTCCTAACTTGGAGTGTCAGATTTCAAACAGCAGTTGAAGGGCTGGAAGGGGGGAGCTCACAGAATTCACTGCAAGCTTGATGTATGCATACCTCCCACCCACTCTCCATACTTAACACATTCATGTTATTTTACACGTTCAGATGACCGCATCCGGAACCATACTTATAGGCCACACTGTAGTGCTTAAATAGTAAAAGAAAGAGTGGAGATGCCAAAATCTCTGCTCAGAAGCCCGTACTCAGCACTATTAAATACCAGCATGCTGAATACCAAAGCTGCTTAGTGTTCAGTCCTCCTATATC
This sequence comes from Lissotriton vulgaris, assembly GCF_964263255.1. NCBI lineage: Eukaryota > Metazoa > Chordata > Amphibia > Caudata > Salamandridae > Lissotriton > Lissotriton vulgaris. Next base: position 1,382,337,380 of record NC_141694.1, on the reverse strand, counting down.
TCTTTAATATGCTATCCATTTACCCATTTATATCACTCTTAAAAGTGCCTGCTTTCTACCTTTGTGACAGTTTGTCCGTCTTTCTCTTCAAGCCTTATTTCTCCTTCGTGTATTCTTCTCGCTCTTGCGCTCTGTCAATGTCCAATCAGGAAAAATAAGAGGCAGTCCCCAAAAATTAGTGTCAGTGGCCCCCATGAATCACTGGTTCTAATTAAGAGCTGCCTCACTGAAACATTAAATTATTAACTTACCATGTTACTATCATGCACAAATATGATCACATTCATCTGTGTTATTTCATGTTTTATGGTAATGCACAGTGGACCGTACACTTAAATTCAGGAGCTCATTACATCACTGGTTATGCCTCTTCCATAATGCGGTTGTGGCACAACTTGCATTGGTTCATACTATTATTAAACACTGCATCAAAACATCTGAATGTGTTTTTATTGACAACGCAAAGGAAATGCATATAAAATACAGAACAAATTAAAAAAATGAAATGGCAATTAGGCAGGTAATTAAGTATGGATAGTTTTAAAAACAGCAAGATTTTTAACATCCAGCACAAAATTCTAGTACTAAATACAAGAGAAGCAAGAAAAAAAATGACAACACTGCAGCGACTCTACCAAAGATCAATGTAAATATACAACGCACAACACAAAAATCAAAACCCATCTAAACCTACTTTTAAGCATGGAAAAATGCCAGTTCCTGGAATGTACTAACAATGCAATTAAAAAATGAACCACATAAAACAGTACATTTCTGATTATAACAACTTCATAGAAACCTTTCAGTGTAAGTTTCTTACACAACTTAATGAAAGATCTGAAAAGATGTATGTATTCATTACTATTCTTCAGAAAGACATATTAGATGAAGCATGTGCTTACAAAAGCCTTAAGTTTTCAAAATAAGCTACATAGAGTCCCCTATAAAGAATTCGAGAAACAGACTCAAGTGTATTCAGACTATACGTCACTATTATGTTATGTCTTCATGTGTCTAGACCAATGACATTAAGGCAAGAAAAGTCATACCCCTATAACTTGTTGTCGATATGGAAAAAAGACTATGAAGGGTACTAGGAAACCATACATCTATGAACAACAGTATAGAAATGAAAGCACAGCTTTGTTTGCAATATTCACAAATAATCTTGCTAGGTCATAACGTCATCTTTCAACCGTTTAATAGAGCCAAAATTCTAAATCTTTATGAAATCTTAAAGCAAATTGATCCATGTAAAATCCATTCGATCTCTGGAATAAAAGAGCATTCCATAGCTTATCCTACCAAAGTAACTTGCAAACTGTAAAGCTTGTTTGTGCACTCACATTTACTCAACTCTCATGAAAAAAGATTGATAATTCTTTGTAACAATTCGCACACTGCTCTTCAGCTGACCCCTTACCAGTGTTGACTCAAAATATGCAAGAAAACTCACTTCATTCCCCCTGAATGACACAGGTCAAATTGATGACAGAAGCATTTAGTACTTAGTGAGGCAAAAAGTTAAGTTGCTGTTTAATTTTCTCTCTTTGCCGTGGCATTAACAGATGGCTTGATTTGGCCGCCTTTAGTTGACTGGTTTTTACTCTGCTTCTGTTGGCCAGAATCCTCTTCAACTTGTTACTTGTAGTTTGATTCATGTCACGTCAGAGTCCTTTCTCTTTATTTTTTTACATTTACTGTCTTAGTATATGTATTGCCCAGAAATGGAGATGAACGGTCGGGGCAGAGATCTCCATCAGGCGGACACTGGTCCCTAATTATGGTGGGTGCTCCTCTGCATTGGGTCGTAGGTGAAGGCTTCTATTATATTGTCCGGCTAGGGGGCTATCCGATGCCGTTTTCCCATATGTGGCCCTAAGATTTCAGTACCTTAGTATGAGTTGTAGTATCTAACATTATGATGTATGAGTATGAAGGACATATTAAGTATGTACGCAATGTAAGTAATGTATTTAATTCACTAGACGTAGTATGTTTGTTGTTTTTTAAAGTAAATACAACTTTTGCTTCTTTCTTCTTTCTCCTGTGGCATTTGTTACACAAGAAAACCGCATTACCTACATTTGAAATGAAATAAATGTTCATCATATTATCAACAGTTAGTATACATCAGTATGCATCTACTTCCCACCATCTTCCAATTACCTTACACTAACTGAAAAAAAAAACGGGAGGGTGATTTCGGAAACATTTTCGCTCCATTAACCTATCCTTGGCAGCATTTGTCTCACGTAGGATATGTTCCTATAATGACTGGAAAACGTTGGCATTGGTGGAGAATGTTATGTTATGTAATGTTATGATTATTTATTACGCGTACAGCTGCTCCAGCGAAGGAGCGTCCTGGCGCGCGACAAGGTAACAACATAACACAGCTAAAAAAGTGATGGACTAGAGATACAATGATTTAAGGAAATAAAAAAGTCTTGACCCGCCCTGTGAAATGAAGAAAGATCGTCAAGGGCACGGATCTTTGAAGGGAGGGAGTTCCACAACGCCGCAGCCCGTACTCGGAAAGAGCGGCCACCAGCACGGCAGAGCTAAAACCGGGGGACTACTGCAAGTTCAAGATCCGACGACCGTAGGGGGCGAGCCGGCACATAAGGTGATAGGAGATTCAGAAGGATCTGAGCAGAGGAGCCCTTGAGGATCCTATAGGACAAACAGAGCACTTTGAATTGAATCCTCTGCTTAATCTGCAGCCAATGGAGGGAGCGCAGGGTATTGGCAGCAGAGCAAAACCTAGGTAGGCCCACCACTGCTCTAGCGGCGGCGTTCTGCACACGTTGCAGGCGAGTGACTTCGGCCTGGTTTATCCCTACCAGGAGGGAGCTGGCATAGTCAAGTCGAGAGATCACTGTCGCCTGCACCACAAGCTGCCTGGTCGAGGCATCAAAGAATTTTAGCACAGGTCTTAAGCCACGCAGGATTCCAGAACAGTAGGCAGCAGTTCTCTTTGTGTGACAGACAAAGCTGAGTGCCGGATCTAACCACACCCCGAGATTTTTTATTTCCGAAACCGGAGTCGGGGTGGGGCCAAGCTCGGAGGGCCACCACATATCGCCCCAGAGCTCCGCTTGCTTGCAGACAATCATGATTTCTGTTTTTTTAGCGTTCAGCTGGAGACAGTTGGAATTCATCCAGCTGGCGACCGCCCGCAGTCCACTCTGGAATCTTGGGGCATCCAAACAAGAATCCCCGCTAAGAGTGACCGCCAGCTGAGTGTCATCAGCGTATGACACCATGGTCATGCCCCACTGCTTAACGACATCAGCCAGTGGCCTCACGTATAGATTGAACAACGTGGGACTCAGCGAAGATCCCTGAGGGACCCCAAGATGCAGAGGGTAAGATTTTGACTGGTGGTGCGGAACGGCCACGCTAAAAGATCGGTCAGCAAGAAAAGAGCGGAACCACTGGAGAGCCGAGCCAACGACGCCAGCTTCCTCCAGGCGCTGCAGAAGAATCCTGTGCGAGACGGTGTCAAAGGCTGCGCTAAGATCTAATAATACAAGCGCCGCCGTTTGACCCGAATCTAGCACAGTGCGCAGGTGTTCCACCATAAAGAGGTGGGCCGTCTCTGTGCTGTGCCCAGCACGGAATCCGTTCTGCGTGGCATCAAGAATGTTGGCCCGCATAAGGTGGTCTGAAAGAGCAATATTGACATGCGCCTCCGCAACTTTTGCCGGCCACGGAAGAAGCAATATTGGGCGATAGTTCTCGGGTTAACGTGCGTCAAGGGACGGCTTCTTCAAGATGGGCATAACCACTGCCTGCTTCCACTTGGCGGGAACCACACCAGATGCAAGCGAGATGTTAATCAAGGAACAGACCGGCAAAAGATCAAAAAATGCCGGATCTCTAAGCAAGGCCGGTCTCAAAGGATCTGTCGTAGACCCAGACTTGACTTGCTGAGCCAGTTTCTTGAAGCTTTCAGGTGGAAGGCAGGGAAGAGAATGTAAAACATCCTGCACTGGGGGGCTGGAAGGCCCTCCGCCATATGGCATCGCCAAGGGAAAGGCTTGATAGATGGCCTGAACTTTTCCAAGAAAAAGGGCCGCCAAGGTTTCACAGTGTGACGTAGAAGATGTATCAGTCACAGAGGCCTTTTTTGCCATCAGATCTTTGAGAGCCTTAAAGATGGTTTTAGATGGATTCATGCTGTTGCGGAATTCAAGAGCATAGAAAGCCGCACGAGCTCTACAGATGGCACGATGGTAAGATTTAATAGTGGCCAGATACAGGGCTTTTTTGCTGGTGTCATAAGTTTTTCGCCATTCTCTCTCAGCCCGTCTGCACGTGCTTTTCAGCGCACGCAAAGATCCATCATACCAAGGGCTGGGGTCCCTAGATCCGCATTTGCTCAAGGTCACCGGAATGAGGGAATCAAAGGCCCGGGTGACCCATTCAAAAAACCGGTCATAACCTGTTTCCACAGTGTCTAACGGGCCCAAACGGTCCTCAGACAAAAGGCGATGAAATTCCTCCAGTTTTAATTTACTCCAGTGTCGTCTGGGTACCACTCGGACCGTGGGTTTGTGAGGGCGCTCGTGCAATGGGCACTGGATCGTCACTAAGAAATGATCCGTCCAGGCCACGGGAGATGGAATTAAAACCCTTGCCTCTGCGAGATTCGTGAAAAAAGGATCCAGAGTATGACCACCTGCATGTGTGGGGGACGTAATCAATTGAGACAGTTGGAAGGCCTCCAAATCAGCCAAGATGCTGCTCACAGCAGGTGCGGTGGAATAACCACACAATTCTACATTTGAGGTTCACAGTTGTTCACACTGCCACCCTCGGGCCCCTAGCCTGGAAAAAGCATGTTCTTGCACTAATCCATAAGCATAAAGCTCTTTCTGCAGAAAATGTGCACTAGTAGTGCATTTATTTTCTGTGGCTCTGTTTCATTTCTAAGCATGAATGTTTTCAGATCCTGATTCTCGGAATTGGGATCTCTATGAATACATCCATAGGTGTTTTTGTATACCTAATGTCTGTGTAGAAAAACTTTGAGAATTGGGCACCTTTTGTACATGTAATATAAACATGCACTAATTATCTAATTATGACGTCTCTGCTTCAAAATGAAAGTATTGTCATGCACCAAATTCCTTTAAAAAACATCTGCTTATTGTTTAACTTTCTGGGAAAGCGGAATTCAAGATTAAAATAAGAATTCTGCATCTGAAAATTATATTTACAAACCTTTATTTGGTATGAGACCATCAATTAATATGGCAAAACTGTTTGAATTAGATACTCAGGATTAAAGATTAAAGAGAATTATCTATGTAATACACATATCATATAGTATTATAGGACGTAGTTAATTTAAGAGGACACATGCCTTTTAATACCATCTAAATGTTTATCAAGTTTCTTTTATGATTTAACCCTTTTACCCAAAGAATCTGAATTTTAAAATGTATTATACACCACTGCGGGGAATGAGATTTTGATACCCTTTTTGATCTCTTAGATACTAATCTCATTCATCAATTTGGATCGATTGTTTTCTGTCATTGAGTAAAAGACAAACCCCGCATAGGTTAAATAAACCCCATAAACTGACGCAACTCTGAAGGACCACTTACGACTGATGAAGTTTCAAAAGTTTAATATAAAATCAGAATTAAGTGCATATACAATCCTCTCAGGATAAGATTCAACAAGTATACAGGAACTAGAAGGAACATAAATTCCCTAAAGAACCTCAGTCTACAAAAGAATACAATTAAAGTCAATTCCAATATAAACAGATTAAAAAGCATACACACAATGTGGTTCCGTTGCGTCATCTACAAAAAGAATAAACAAGTTAATTCTGTCCCTACTCTGTACTAGGTGACATCCCTACTTCGCAAGTTCCTTACCTAAAAAAGGTGTCAGCAGTTTGACTTCCAAAGAAGTTCAAACTCTCTTAGCCTCTAATGATAACTTATATCGAGAAGCAGTACCCTCTCTGCCTACCCATCCGCTCTCTAAGGGTCCTCAGCCTACTGCTCTCTTGCGCTCTGCTCTCTCTCAGCGCTCGCTCCTCCCGCCATCTGCTCTGAGCTCCTAACTTCTCCTCCCCAGGGTGCTGTCCCTAAAATACACAATCACAGTATGGGTGGAACGCCCCTTCGACGCCCACCACGTACTTTCCCCATGATGTCATTTCTAGCTCTTTCCAATGCTTCATCTCTTCGCGTCGTCCGTTAAGTTGACCCTTCTCCTTAGACGCCATCTTCGTCTTCTTGCTGGTGACTTCATTTGACATTCCAATTGACACTTTCGGAGCAAAAGTCTATCACCTCAGCAGAACTCTACTCTTTACGACTGTATTCGTAACCTTAGTTGGTCCTGTGAACGGTCATTTCTAAACAAGACTCAAATTCCAAGCGTCTCTTATCACGTTTAGGCCATAAACTTCGTCCAGCATTGTCACCTTAAATCTAGCAAGACCTTTGACTCTTGTCTCGCACATTCAGATCAAGGCTATTCACGACTCCTGTGAGCCTACTAAATTACATACAGCGGACTACACTCCTGCGAACTCTTGGTCAGTTAGGTTAAAATCACATATGACCAAACCTTTTCTAACATTCCTACAAAAGCTTTCTACACAGTATAACCTTTAACACACATTTATATATAATCAAATTCAGTAAAGCAATGATTATAAGTGAATACATTCTACATATAACGCAACATTTATTTTCTCGTGCTTACATCGTGCTATACATTCTCTACACATTTCGTCACTTTATGTTTCGCCGTTTTCTCCGTTTCATGATTACACACGTATATTCAGTTTTGCACGTTCTACTGTTCGTAAGCATTTCTACACATTTCCATATTAGCCCCCTATGTATATGGGCCTCTCAACTCTAATACTCTTTATAGAATAGATACATTTCCTATTACATTGGTTACATCGGCTAACTTTACGCTACAAGTGTTAACTTCACGTTATAGATTCCACGTTTATGCGATATGCTTGTGAATATGGTCCGGATATACTTTTTATTCAAATTGCGCTCTCTCAGTTCCCCCCTTTGATGACTTCTAGGAGTCATCACTAAATGCAATTTGAATAACACCCTTACACAGAACTAGTTACAATATTCCCTCTTTTTATCGTTTCGAGAGCTCTTAAACTCTTGTACTGTTGATCTTGCAAAGCAGCTAATCTCCTTTCTTGCTCTCTCATGGATCTTTGTAACCGGTTCGACCTATACCATTTGTACAATTTCACTAACCCTAATAATGTGATTATGCAAATCAATACTATTAATACAGGTTTTAATATATACCACACAATGCTTTTACCAAGGTTGGCAAACCAACTTCCAACCTTTCCTACTCCATGACCTACTTTCTCCCAAACATTTGTTTTTGATAAATCTTCGATTTCTTTATGTATCTGTGTAATGTTTTGTATGACTTTCTCAAGTGGTTTTGAATTGTCTGGAATGTAAGTACAACATTCTTGGACCTTCAAAGCCTTGCAGACTCCGCCCTCTTTTGCTAGCAGTACATCTAAAGCAAGTCGGTTCTGAAGAACCATTGCTCTAATCGACTGCATCTCCCCTTCTACTAGCATTAATGACCTTGCAGTACTTGCAGATAATCTATCTACTACTGTAGCTAGTCTCCTGATCTTAACATCGTTAAGTATTAAACCTAACATAGGAAACATCGCTTCAAATATGTCTCCAACTACTTCTGCATCTCCTACTTCCCTTTTTGCTCTTGTCGAAGCCTTTCCTTCTATGATCGCTAAATCCTTTGCATGATATATTTTGGGGAAGACAATTGCCAAGTAACACGAACCATACCAATTGTCAGGCAGTTTTACATAGGCATTTCTTCCACATACAAAATATACATTTGGAATCGCCTGCATCCCTTTCATGAAATCTTTCGTATAGTACTCTAACCTAAAAGCATGTTCGCAATATACTTCACCTACAAATACACTCTCATAATACGTCTTGCTTCGAGTTAAACATAACTTTCCTTTCTGCGTTCTATCCAAAGCTATTGGACCATTGCTACCCTTCTTCTTGTGTGCTTTTTCTTCTTCGGTCCAATCTGTTTTCCATTGTCCTGACATTTTTAGAATCTTCTGCCTTCTGTATCGGTCATCTACTTGTCCTATGAACTTTTTCTCTACCTCTGACACTTTGCAAGTCAGATTATTTCTGCGTGCATATGAAGTATCTAGTGTATCCCAAGGAAGAAAGAACTTGGCTAATCTATCCTCCTTTTTATAATAGTCCCACTTATTCATTTGCTTATAATTCGGGACTTCAAGCAGTACCGAATCATAATTTGAAAAGTAGTACTCAAATCCTTCCCTACCATAAAATATACTGAGCAGTAAACTACATGTTATCCCATATGTCAGTGGGAGATGATGATATCTGATGCCTTCATCTACGGAAGCCGGCAATTGCATACAAACATAGCATTCTTTGGCCTCCATGGCATCGATATACTCATACAATAGCTTGGCATATGCATTTGACCTAAAATTTCCCTGTGACTCGTCTACGTGTAACCTACGAGCTTCATTTGCCAGTAACGTCTTTTCACGGATGACATTGCTCTCCTCCTTCTTCCCAACAAGAGCAGGTTTCAAAGTCGTTACAGGCTTTACATCTGTTGTCTCTTTTTCACTTGCATGTCCTACCATGTACGATGTGGTAACTACTGTAATAATAAGAAAAATTACTACTGCTATTAGTGTACCTATTATGCATTTGGCTTTTCGGTTTGGGTTGCCGTTCTCCATGTTATCAAACAGCGTAGCTCCTTCTTTTGCGAAGAAAAGTTTCTTTTTAAGTCTTTGGTTTGCTTTATTTGCTTTCTTAATCTGTAAAGTGCTCTTTATCAACAAAGTCTCTTTTCACAACAATGTCTTTTTATCTTCAGTAATAGACAACCCTAACCCTTCTCCGTCCTCTAAATGTAATCCCTAATTTTATTCTTCTTTCCACTCGGCGCTAGGTTATCTTCTTTATAGCTTAAACACAAAAGTCTTTTTGCATCTACAATTATTCTCGTACCTGCAGCTTTAATAACATGTTCCAATAATTCAAAACGCATGACTTTTTCTTCTTGTTCTGGTATTTGATGACCAAAAGTCGGAAACTGTAATCGATTTAGCACTAGATCTTTGATCCGACTTAGGTATGGGGGTATGGGAAGTGTGAAAGTCAGTAACCCCTCAGTCTCGAGTCCAGGCGTCAACATCCATATCTCCACTGCCACAAATGGATCGAGATTGATCACCTTCACGTCTTTCACTCTCCCAGATTTCTGTCCCCAAGACATCTGCTAGAGAAGTCCACTCTGGGGTGGCGTACCTTCTGCAGGGCACACGTACCCTTCTCGACCTTCTCGGACTCTCAGAACCTGAATCTGTAGTTTCTTCTTCTTGATCCGACTCTTCAGAGATCGGGACAAGGGTTCTTTCTTGATTTGCTTTTAAGCTTGGCCTTCTCCTTCTCTCCGGCCAACTAGCTTCGTCACTCCTTATCCTCCTGCTCCTTGTCCTTGGACTTGTCTCTTGATCACTCACAGCTTGTTCGGTATCTGATTCGAACTCCCATGTACTCTCTTCTTCTGAGACGACTTCAGTCCCACTGGTGTCCTGACCATCGTCGGCCTGCTCCGACACAGGCTCAGCCTCTTCGATCACCTCTACAGCTTGGCTTTCCCCCTCTGTGGCTTCTCCGCTTTCCGCTGGATTCTCATCCGAGAGAGGAGCTGTTTCTTCCAGAGGTGTTGGCACTCTTCGGGTGTGTGAGGCGTGTATCCAGTTGGGCAAACCTCCACACTTTACTGCAGTGTTCGTAACTAGTATGACTTGGAACGGTCCTCGCCAGCGCACGTCTAGACAGTACTTCCTGACGTGCTTCTTCACCAGGACCCAGTCCCCTGGACACAGGTCATGGCACAAGTCTTGTGCTGATGGAACCTCTGCAGCCTGGACCTGGAGGGAGACAGAATTAATGGCATCAGATAGTCCCTTGCAGTAGTCCAAGATCAAATCGTCTGTGATGTTCAATAGCGCTGCAGTCGGAACCGATGGCAATCTCATAGCTCTTCCCATTAGCACCTCGTGTGGAGAAAGACCTGTTTTCCTATCTGGTGTGCTACGTATACTCATAAGAACCAATGGAAGTGCATCAGGCCAATTCAGGGATGTCGATGAACAAACTTTGGCAAGTCTGGACTTGATTGTACTGTTCATTTGTTCTACAATCCCTGAAGCTTCTGGTCGATAACTGCAATGGAGCTTCTGGTCAATACTCAAAGCTGAACATAGCATCTTCACTACTTCGCTATTGAAATGAGTTCCTCTGTCCGATTCCAAAGAGGATGGCACCCCGAACCTCGGTATCAACTCTCTAAGCAACAATTTTGCTACTGTAAGTGTATCGCACCTACGTGTCGGGTAAGCTTCAACCCATCTAGAAAATATACAGACAATCACTCATATCTGAGTCTATTGCATTTGGGCATTTCGATGAAATCAAGCTGCATTCTATTGAAAGGCCCCCCAGACCTTCCTATGTGACTCAACGTGACTGGTGTTCTCTTTCCTACGTTTAGTTGCTGACAGATCGCACAACGCTGACATACTGCTTCTGCCGCTACTCTAAACTTCGGATTGTACCACGTTTGTCTGAATACTCTCACCATAGCATCTCAACCTATGTGTGCTGATCCATGCAATTTCCTTGCCATTGGACTAACAAGTTCGTTTGGTAAAACTGCTCTCCCATCTGCAGAAATCCAAAAGTTCATTTCACTTTTTGTACATCCAGCTGTCTCCCAGCCCTTTTTCTCATCATCTGGTGCATTTTCCTGAACACATTTCAACTCGTCCCATGTATCTACAGTGTCTAACAACATTGTCAATTCAGTTCTTTCCTATATTCCCCCCACTTCTACATTGGTGTGAGAATAACCTTGTTCTGCACAGTAACGTGCTACCTCATCAGCATAACGGTTGCCTTGCGACACAAAGTCTACATTCTTCGTGTGCGCGGCGCATTTGACGACCGCTATGGCTGTCGGACCTTGCAATGCCTCTAACAATAATCTCACGAATGCTCCATTCCTAATTGGAGAACCCGAGGAGGTCATGTAACCTCTTTGAGACCATAACTGCCCATAGTCGTGAACTACCCCGAAACCATACTGGCTATCGGTGTATATGGTGACTCGAATTTTGTTACCTGCTAAACAGGCACGGGTCAAAGCAATAATTTCAGCTACCTGAGCGGAGTGTACTCCTTCCAGGCAGGCGGCTTCCACAACTCTGGTAATTGTACAAACTGCATAAGCTGCTCTCAGCTGACCGATATCGTCTCTTACGCATGAACCATCAACAAAGAATATTTCATCGGGGTCAGTCAATGGCTCATCTACGATATCTGGTCTCGGTTTGGTGCATAGTTCAGTCACATCAAGGCAGTCATGATCTGTACAAATTTCATCATCAATCTCATTTGGAAGTGGCATCAACGTAGCAGGATTCAAGACGGAGCATCTTTTTAAGGTCACATTCTCGGCAGCCAATATGACTTGCTCGTAGCGTGTGAGCCTGCTATTCGTCAGATGCTGAGTCTTAGTCCTGGTCATTAACAATTCTACAGAATGCGGTACGTACGCCACTAACTGATGTCCCATTACCACACTTTCACATCGTTCAATGCTGACACCCGTTGCAGCTACGGATTTGAGACATCCGGGCAATGCTGCGGCTACTGGGTCTAATGTAGCCGAAAAATAAGCAACTGGCCTACGCGCATTGCCGTGTATCTGGGCCAAAACTGCTAAAGCGCAACCCTCTCTTTCGCAGCAGTAAAGCAAGAATGGTTTTTCGTAATCAGGCATTCCCAAAGCCGGGGCACGACACAAGTCCTCCCTCAGCTGCAAAAATGCCATCAAACAATCTTTGTCCCATGGTACCGGATCACTTACTCCTTTGTGCGTCAGTTGTAGTAAAGGTTTTGCCTTCAGTGAAAAGTTGGCTATCCACTGCCGACAATAACCGACCATGCCTAGAAACATCCTAACTTCTCTTTGTGTTTTAGGCGCGCTCATTTTCATCATCGCCTCTATTCTGTCTGGAGATACCTTCCGTTTTCCCTTTTCAATCCTGTGGCCCAAGTATTGCACTTCGGTGAGACAATACTGCAATTTACTTGGAGACACCTTGTGTCCGTTCTCGGCCAAGTGATTTAGTAAGGTGATGGTGTCTACCTTGCAAGCTTCCTCAGTTTCTGACGCCACTAGGAGGTCGTCTATGTACTGGACTAGAACCGAGTTCTTGGGCAGTGTTAGACTTTCAAGATTTTTCTTCAGCAGCTGGTTAAAAATCGATGGGCTTTCTGTATACCCCTGGGGAATACGACACCATGTTAAAACGCGATTTTCCAGCTTAAAAGCGAACAAATACTGGCTCTCCTCATCTAAAGGAATCGAAAAGAAAGCCTGGCATAAGTCTATCACGGTGAACCATTCAGCTTGGAACGGTATCTGAAACAATATCACTGATGGATTCGGTACCACTGGACAACATGAAACAACGATATTATTAATCTTTCGAAGATCCTGCACTATCCTGTATTTCCCACTAGGCTTCTGCAAACCCATAATCGGGGAGTTACATGGACTTCCCACGATCTCCTTCAGTATTCCCTGTTTATTCATGGATTCGATCACAGGCTTTATTCCTGCAATCGTCTCCGGTGTCAACTTATATTGTGGTATCCTCGGATACTCGGCATTGGGTCTTACCATGATCTTTACTGGCTCTACCCCTTTGATCAATCCTATTTCTTCTCCAGTAAAATCCCACACCTCAGCTGACACTGTCTCCTTCAAGTCCTGTGGAAGCTCCTCCACCGTTAGGGTAGGGTATAGTTCCACGCATTCCTGCGAGTTTACAACTTTAAAATCGGCATCCTCATCGTTCGTCTGCACTTCTACTCCTTCAGGTGTGCAATGTATTGTGCAATTCAGTTTACACAACAGATCTCTTCCTAACAGACACACAGGGCTAGAATCACAGATTACAAACTGATGTTCATCACTGTAATTCCCTATCTTCACTGACACTGGTTCTGTCAGAGGATTCGTCATCCTCCTGTTTGCGACTCCTACCACCTGAATCGTCTCTCCCGACATTGGCAAACCTGGGACTACCGCTGATCTCAACGTGGATCGAGTGGCCCCCGTATCCACCAAAAAGGTCGTAGGACATCCAGCTACTTCAGCTTCTACGTATGGTCCTCTCTGATCTACTTCCAGGGCCGCTTCTAGAGTACAGTCTTCTTCCCTATTCACTCGTTGCCCTGTAAGAGGATCAACGTAGTAGCATTCTTCTCCTCCTACGAACAATGGCATTTGTCTATAGGTTTTTCCCTCCATTTGTAATGCGAGGCGGTTGAGGGAACGGCGCTCGAGGAGTCTGATTCCCCCCTTTGATAAACTTTCCCTTCGGGACTGCTGTTTCCTTTACCATGCTGGGTTGAACCTCATCCTCCTCCTGTTCTAATTCCCCCGTCTCGACATTATAGGGACACTCGCGTCTCCAATGTCCCACCTCGTTACACTGATGGCACCTCGTTGTCTTTTTCAGTGTCGCAATATCTATTCTCGGTCTCGGTCTTTCTTCCTCATCTCTGCTTTGATTATTCTGTTTCTTTACTGGTGTTCCTGTTCCCTGTTGCCGCTGTCCACCCTTTCCAGCTGACTGCATCTGCACCAACATCAGCTTTTCTTTAAGTTTCTTTGCTTTTGAGTCTATTTCGTCGCTACAGTACCTTGCATACCTCAGAATCTCATCTAACGGTTTGTTCTGCCAACAAATCAAATGCTGTTGTATCATTAGGCTTATGTCTGGTCTCAATCCTAGAACAAACTTCGACACAAACTGTCCTATGTCTTTAGGATCCATGACATCCAACCCGCTATACTGTTTGAAGGCTTTCAGCAATCTCTCATAAAACTCGTGAACTGTCTCTTTAGGTTCCTGAGTTGTTCGATCTATCTTAACCCAGTCTATGTCCTGCACCGGCACTTTCTCCTTTAACCAGGCTATTACTCTCTCGTACTTTTCCATGACTCTATCTGATGGACCATTCGTCCTGGCATCTCTCGGAGGCTCACAAGCGGGCCATTCGACACTAAGCTTGCACGCCGTCCACAAATCTCCGGGTACTACGATATCGAACAAGGTGTTCAAATCGATCCACAGCACCTTAGAGATCTTCACGAACCTCTCTACCTGCTTGTACCACTCCACGGGGTTTTCTCTTAACTTGGGGAAAGAATTAGTAAATGCTGCTAAATCCCCCCTACTCCAGGGCACATGGACGTAGTTTCCGTTCGCGATTTCTCGCAAAGGGAAAGCTTCCATTCGCATTAGCTCTCCATCTTGGGACTTCGCAAGTGTACTCCTTCTGACGGACCCCCTCTTGGACCATCTTTCCTCCCATCTATCCAGATCCCTCCATATCCTAATACACATGATTAGTTCCCTTATGTGTACTCTTAGCCCAATCGTCCTACGCTCATCTAGATCCTGATCCGTGCAATTTAGCCTATGGTTGGCCTGTAAAGCTTTAGTCCGTGACATGTCTATCATATACCTGTCTGCCAATTCAGATAATTTTTCATGAGCTGCCCTTGCTTTCCGAGTAACATCCTTAGATAAAAACAGTATTTCATCCGGTTCGTACAGCTCTAACCTTTCTATTTCCACTGTGCCGTCAATTATCTCATCCAAGTCTGATTTTAAACTCGTTACATCAAGCCGTCTTGCTTTTATTTCAGCTCTCAGTACGTCAGTCCTAGGTTGTTCACTCACACCCCTTTCACCTCCACTATGCGCCCTACGTCTAAGCACAGGTGAGTTATGAGGAGTTCTTCTTCCATCTCTTTGTTCCCACCTCTCTAGATCCCAAGCTTTTCCATCTTCCCTTGGGGTATGGTGGAACGTTAATCCATTCCCCATCACTAGATTCCGTCTTTTCGGCTCGGTTTCTCTAGATACAATATAGGATCCTCCGTGCTGTTCTGTATCACTGCAAATCCATTGCTGTCTGGTGTCGCTCAATAGAATGAAGGGTCCTCCACGGTCCTCCATGTTCCCGCGATCTCGTTCGTGATCACCGGATGTATGGCGAGACGTTTCGCGACTCTCCATATTCCCCTGACTTCGTCCGTGATCACCGGATGCATGGCGAGACGCTTCGCGACTCTCCATGTTCCCGCGATTCCAATGTCGCACATTTTTGTCCGGGTCATGGTGAGTGCACTTGAAACTATTTCGGTACTCCTGCGTTCTTCGTTCTCCCTCACTAAGGATGACGCGAGGCACTCCCCCACACCCTGCACTCCTGTCATCGCACATTTGCCTATTGCCACTGGCAGTATGGCAAGTATCTCCTCTGCTTCCTTGACTCCCTCCCTCCCACTCAGGGCTGCTTTCGACAGCTCCGCAGTGAGAGAGGATCCTGTTATCCTGGTCACTCCATTCTGCTCCTGTTTCTAATCTTTTATTCTGAGTCTCTTCAGCAGCGTCCCATTCTCTCAAATATTCCCTTAATTCCTTATAGGATTTCGGTTTCGGTCCCCTCAGATCCATCTGTCCTCTTTGGCCCCCCTGTTCTATCCAGGGACCCGTTGCGGAATCTAGTGGGGTACTCCGACTCATTGGTCCTAGCAACTGCCTCTGGGAATTGATCGTATTATTCCTTCCCTCTATCTCTGCCCTTTCCCTGTCCCATCGTGCCTGTTCCTCCTGCTGGACCCCCTCTGGGTTGTAGATTGACATTATAGGGCCTATGGTAACAGGTACTTGTAAAGCGTCGGGCATTTGATACGACCTTGCATGCTGTGTTTCTGGCACCTTCTGGACCACGAATCTTCCCACTACTCTCTGTTTGGGACTAGATTGAGGTACTTCCTCACCTTTCTTGGCATCCCACTCTGTTACTGGGAGCGATTTATATTCCCCCCATCTAGCTCCGTCCCCTTGCTGTAATGCAGGACTTTCGGCTTCTCTGTTGTACGGAGGTGGTCTATCTGTTAATAGTCTCTCTATCAGATCCTCATCTGGCTCGCTATCCTCATCTTCTTCTAGAGGTTTCTTTTCTCCCGTAGTTTCTAACATTGTGAACAGTTTGTCCGCTTCTATCTTTTGCACCCTCCACTTTTTAGCTTCATCGTCCCATTTAGCATCCTGCACTGCTTTTACCGATCGCCTCACTCTTTCCTGGCGCCTCTTTAAGCTCTTTTCGTGTGCTGCTCTAAACCATGCACTAAGGGCTTCGAACTGTGTTGGCCTCGGTAGAGGTCTTGTTGCAAGCATTACCGCTTTCAGTTGGTTCAATACTTCCAACTTAAACGTCCCGTATCTCGGAAACGTTAGTTCCTTATTCCCTTCCGTTAGCTTATTCCACTCGGAGATCCATAATATCGAGTGTAAGCCTACATTCACTGCCATATGATAAGCTGGTGTGCCTTCTGGTGGAGCTTCTTCTCCGGCATACAAGTTTCTTCTATCTCTCTTAAAGATCGCCCTTAAACGTTTAAAACACTTCATTTTCGATAATCTACGATTTTCCTCTATTCTCTTCCTTATTTACGTCCCGATGACAAACCAACCAATCCCTACGCGGCTCTCGCTAATCGGCCTATTCCAGCGCGACTCTACGCTGACCGACCAATCTCAGCGCGGCTCTGCGCTGACGTCACTCGTCCCCTCTACAGCAGTTCCCCTCCTTTCTCAACTCATCTCACGATCTTGCATGCGTTTTCATTCATACGCTGAAAAATGACTACTTCCGTCCAAGCGATCACTTTTCTCTGACTGTACGGCCACAGTCTAACTGTAATTGTCACCTCAACTGACGAAAACGTCTTTCCTCTCACGGTCAGACGATCGCCTTAACTGATAGGTTACTTACACACAGTAAACGTACGACCAGCGTCCGTTACTCATACACTCACTCTTACGCTCCCCCTATCATCAGTCCTACGGGCGATCAATGGTACCTCATGACCCCCTTTCAATGGTAGACAATTACTCTGGGTGTTCGATACACCCGAACCACTTAAGCTCTCCTTGAACTTAAGATTTTATCCGGTTGCGCGCGCTCACAACCTTCCCTCAATCACACTACAGGCATTCAACTCCGCTTGACATTACAACACAGGTACAACATAAAATACCGCAATCTTACAACGCATGACCCTTATACTCACTCTCGACCGACTCTGCTGCTTTTCTCTCGTCGCACCGTCAGCACCGTCTTCGGCAGGGATTCTTCTTCTGGTCGTCGATGACTAGGGACCTTGGGGTAATCTAGACCTGACCTAGGTTGTCTTCCTCAAGAAGAAAACCATCTTTCTCTGCTACCAACTGCGGGGAATGAGATTTTGATACCCTTTTTGATCACTTAGATACTAATCTCATTCATCAATTTGGATCGATTGGTTTCTGTCATTGAGTAAAAGACAAACCCCGCATAGGTTAAATAAACCCCATAATCTGACGCAACTTTGAAGGACCACTTACGACTGATGAAGTTTCAAAAGTTTAATATAAAATCAGAATTAAGTGCATATACAATCCTCTCAGGATAAGATTCAACAAGTATACAGGAACTAGAAGGAACATAAATTCCCTAAAGAACCTCAGTCTACAAAAGAATACAATTAAAGTCAATTCCAATATAAACAGATTAAAAAGCATAGACACAATGTGGTTCCGTTGCGTCATCTACAAAAAGAATAAACAAGTTAATTCTGTCCCTACTCTGTACTAGGTGACATCCCTACTTCGCAAGTTCCTTACCTAAAAAAGGTGTCAGCAGTTTGACTTCCAAAGAAGTTCAAACTCTCTTAGCCTCTAATGATAACTTATATCGAGAAGCAGTACCCTCTCTGCCTACCCATCCGCTCTCTAAGGGTCCTCGGCCTACTGCTCTCTTGCGCTCTGCTCTCTCTCAGCGCTCGCTCCTCACGCCATCTGCTCTGAGCTCCTAACTTCTCCTCCCCAGGGTGCTGTCCCTAAAATACACAATCACAGTATGGGTATAACGCCCCTTCGACGCCCACCACGTACTTTCCCCATGATGTCATTTCTAGCTCTTTCCAATGCTTCATCTCTTCGCGTCGTCCGTTAAGTTGACCCTTCTCCTTAGACGCCATCTTCGTCTTCTTGCTGGTGACTTCATTTGACATTCCAATTGACACTTTCGGAGCAAAAGTCTATCGCCTCAGCAGAACTCTACTCTTTACGACTGTATTCGTAACCTTAGTTGGTCCTGTGAACGGTCATTTCTAAACAAGACTCAAATTCCAAGTGTCTCTTATCACGTTTAGGCCATAAACTTCGTCCAGCATTGTCACCTTAAATCTAGCAAGACCTTTGACTCTTGTCTCGCACATTCAGATCAAGGCTATTCACGACTCCTGTGAGCCTACTAAATTACATACAGCGGACTACACTCCTGCGAACTGCGTCAGTTAGGTTAAAATCACTTTTGACCAAACCTTTTCTAACATTCCTACAAAAGCTTTCTACACAGTATAACCTTTAACACACATTTATATATAATCGAATTCAGTAAAGCAATGATTATAAGTGAATACATTCTACATATAACGCAACATTTATTTTCTCGTGCTTACATCGTGCTATACATTCTCTACACATTTCGTCACTTTATGTTTCGCCGTTTTCTCCGTTTCATGATTACACACGTATATTCAGTTTTGCACGTTCTACTGTTCGTAAGCATTTCTACACATTTCCATATTAGCCCCCTATGTATACGGGCCTCTCAACTCTAATACTCTTTATAGAATAGATACATTTCCTATTACATTGGTTACATCGGCTAACTTTACGCTACAAGTGTTAACTTCACGTTATAGATTCCACATTTATGCGATATGCTTGTGAATATGGTCCGGATATACTTTTTATTCAAATTGCACTCTCTCACCACTTTCACTTTGATGAATTTGTTGATTGGATTAAAAAGTGATTCCCTATCGAAAATACCTGGAGTTGGCAAACATGTTAAATCTTTAAACATGATAAAGCACGCTACCGTTCATAGCACAAACCCTTAACAAACATTACTTTATTCTGCACGTTACCAACATGTAATACAGACACTTTAAACTCTATTGCAGTGCATTGAAACGTTTATTTTCATACAACAACCCCATGGTACATTTATAAGACCTTTTTTCGTGAGGTAACTGAAACACAGGGAGGCAAGTTCTCCATTGAAGGAAAAATGTCCCACAATATTATATTTTAAAAGTAATAGAACACACCTATTTTCCTTTTCTTATTTTATTCTAAACCTTTAAACACTGGTATGTGAGAAGTAAATTCTAATTCAACAACCCCGTCATTATGTATTTGCTGTACTTTTTTGAGGAGATTTAGGGAGAGCCCAAAACAAACTATATGCATTCTATGTTTTCTTCTCAGAAAATGGAATAGGTACACGGACCCAAGTACACTGAGTAGTTTTATACGTGGTGTTCATCTATTGCTGGAACAAATCTAAAGACATTTTCTGTCTATCCAGAGCCTGTAGAAAATTTCAGTGGCAGGACCTCTGGAAGTTCCCAATAGGTACCAGATATCTACATTCAGGGCATATCCCTTTCTCTGCAGTGTTCCATGTTGTGGCATTCACAGGGTGAAAGAAGTCCTGCACTCATGAATTTGGCAAGCAGTCCTCTTCTAGAGCTCACCACCATCACTTCTGGAAGATTAGGTTTATTTTATCACAAGCTCCAATGACATCCTGTACTTGGAGTGCTGGTGGTTGTACTTAATAGAAGACGCCAACCGATCTATACCTGTGTGCAGTTACAGTATTCTCACTCACACAGCCCGCACACATGTTCACGTGTACCCAACAAATGCCCTTGGCTTCCTCGCTGTAGCCTTCTCCTAAAAGGCATACTGGCTGACTAGTCAACACATGCAGTCCATTTGCCATGTGATTATCATGGGTGAGACACGTAGTGAGACTGACTCAGAGTAAAAAGCCCAAAACTTGGTGATCAAAGCAGCAGAAAATCCAGCCGTACTGAATGGGCGGAACACAATTGCAACATCCACTATGCTTGTGCCAGAAATAGAAGGATTTCCAAACAAGAGACATCGCTAAATTTTCCCCAGGACACTTCAACTAATTCAATCGCCATAGTGTGTGCAGCAACAATTATCACTAGTGATATGTTGTATGCAATAGGAACAGTTTTGGTCTGCGTTCATTTGTTGTTGAGGATTGGGTCATGGTTTTTTCAAAGAATGTTAAAAATATCTCTGTAGGCGAATATTACGTCTGGGTTAAATTTATGCACTTGAAACTCAACAATCAGAAATCAAAGGAGTTTACATGTATTTTGTGTAATTTTTGTACTTTTCATCTCAAGGAGACTGGTACAAGCAGAACATTTTTTACTCAAAATATGTTTCCCACTGGTTTCTTGTGTGATATATTCAATATAAGCTTTTGGACTATTTTCAGGCAAACGACCAGAGTAATTTATTACATGTAACTTGTATCAAATATTTTGCAAAAAAATCGATGCTGATTAACGAACTTCTAGTGCAACGCAGGACATCACCCATAGTTGTTGCACTGGGTGGCACAGAAATGAAGAGACAAGTTTACTCAATATGCCCCGCTGCTGCTCTCTTCCCTTGCACTGGCACGCAATAAGGCTGCCTGGAGCCATGCACCCACCTTTGAACCATAGGGAAAAGGTGGGCCTCTGACATCTAGCATAGGTTTGAATTAGAAAGGTAAACTTTCAGTACAAACTCCTATGCCTAGACAAACTTTGAGGCATATCTTCAAGGCGAAGCGATAAAATTATAGCTGCTTTAACTTCCGTTTTCAGGCGAAAAGCAGCAATAATTTTATCGCATGATCAGCAAGGTCAAGCTATCGCGTGAATCCATGCCTCAGCGCCTGATTCCTTAATGCCCAGCATCTAAACGCCAATGAGATGCACAGAAGGCATTCCTCACCAAAATAACGTGAGAAATGTCGCTGACAGACATTTCTCCTATCAGCAAGCTGCTCGCTAACCTGCGTAGCGATGAGAAAAGTATTGCTAACCGCGCTTATCGCTCCTTTCCTTACGCCTGTTTTCTTTTTGACTTCGCCATGATAGCCTATGTTAGGTGGATAGTGCAGATGAATCCACCCTGCACTATCATCAACGGATCGCCTATCGATGTGCGATGCTTGTTGGATTTCCAGCAATAATCGCACATTTTGCAACCATCGCTGGATTATATATCGTATTGGAGATAAGCGTTGCTGATAGCACGCTATCTCAGCGATATAATCCAGCGATGGCCGGGGATAATTATCCTCGTACTAAGCGCGCTTAGCGATAATTATCGCTGGCTGTTGCTGATAAGCCCCTTTATATAATTTCTCACATTGGTGAACAGCACACCACACATGCACTGTGTGAAATGTTAGGAGTAATAAAAAGATGAATACCCTATCAAAACTTTGCACCCCATAAAGTAACTGAAAGTAGCTCAAAACCTGAGAAATCTGCCCCTACGTGAACTATGTGAGGGTCCTATTTTTTTATTTGCCCATGCAATGCTGAATGTGCACAATAGAAACAGAAAATGTTCAATACAACCAGAGAATTGTTGTTCATCAAAGTAGATGTATCAATAAAGATGCACATGGATATAATATTCGGATTCTTTCCTACATTTAGACATTTGTATACAGTAAAGCTAAAAATGTTCCCTATCCTATTATGGGTAATGTTGCATGCAGGTTCCTCGAATTCCTATAAGCACATTTTTAGGCCGCGCATAACACATTCTTATCTCTCCACCCCGTGCATCTGCCTAAGCAAGCAGAGATTACAGATATCTTTGAGCCACAACCTGACATTGCTTTGACATTGTTAATCCTTTGTCAATAAAGGCTACAAGGGTTATTTTTAACTTTCCGCCAGTATCGATTTCTAGCCCGTGTCCAAGTCGAGAGCACACTTTAGCATAGTGCTTGCTGACGTTTTGCATTATGCATTATTGTCATGGCTTTTCCACAGTTCATTGATTTCAACAAAAGACAGGGAACCTTATTATTTCATTTATTCATTATTCTGTTGTGCACATAATTCACCGCTCTGCTTGCCAAAACTTGATGCCCAGGGAGATGCGCGTGCAGTAGCTTTTTATGACGAGATGACGCTTTGAGAGAAAATATTAAGCATTTGTTCTGCTCGCGCTTGTCAGATAAAAAGGAAACGGTGGTGAGGCGAGGGCCGACTTTAGGACAGTGCGACCGGTGCAGCCGCACTAGGCGCTGAACTCTGAGGGCAGGCTGACCTCAGGGCGGTCGCTGTGTTCAGCAACTATTTATGAGTGGAGAGATGATGGCCGCTTTTGCCCGGTAGTAGTAAGAGAATCGGAGGAGAGGCGGTCATGGGGTTTAGAAGCGCCAAAAATGATTGTCGCGCCGGTGCCACCAGCGCTACAGCCGGCCCTGGTGGGGGTTCTCAACTTTCTTGACGGTGCCTTGTAAGTAGCGTACTTGCTTCAATTAATGCAACAATAACATGGAGCTCTGGTTTATCCAAGTCATGAATGAAAGATATTGTGAGGATGCTTGGCGTTATTAAGTGGAGAGAAAAGAAATGCGCGGGTGAAAGGAAGAAAACGGAAGGCTGCATACCTTGAAGTGAAAGAGAGAAGGAGCATAAACAAGGGACTGGAGAAACCGGGAGTTGAGCTGATGACAGCTGTTTCTGAGTGACATATCAGGGCAGAAGCAGACATGGGGATTCGCCACAAACGGAGAGTACAGGATATTTCTTTCTCCATCGACCTTGCCACCGGCCGGCAGATGGAAAGCACAGAGTAGGGGCTGCAAAAAGGGAAGGCAAACGAGAGAGAGGCAGTGAAAGATGGACAAAGAAGCAGAGAAGAGAAAGTCGGAGAAAAGAAGAATGGACGAAGAGCTAGGTAGAGACAGAAATGGGAAGAGATAAAAAATACTTAACATTACATTTTAATCATGTGGGAGCTCTAAAAGAAATAGGAAGTTACTGCTTTGTTTCTGTAACTGCTAATATATCTCCTGCTGCAGTTTGCAAAATATCACACATTTTTACAAATTGGCACACATCCCTTGTGAGTCACACTTTGTAGGACACATTTTTATAAAGGAAATACCAGAACGCATACACTGAGGCTTACTTACACTTTGTAAACCACTTTTTTTCTTAATGTGGGAAATACGTGCATTGATGCAGGCGCGCAACTAGAGCCAAATTTCGGGGGTGGCGGGGCTGAAAAAGATTTCGAGTGGGGTGGGCTAATTCTTCCAGCCATAGCAGAGTGGCTCTAAGAAGGGGTGAACACACAACAAAAGCATCATCAACAAATAAATGGTCTTTTAAATGGTCTTTTAAAGACCTGTGAAGTACTCGGGTGTTGCGGCAATTAGAGGGTCGACAGCCTGCAAAGCTGTCTCAGCTGGCTGACACACATGGCAGGAGGGAGGGTGGGGGGGGGAGCTGAAGCCCGGTGAGCCCAATTCGTGTTGCGCACCTGCATTGATGTATTACATGTTTAAGAGATTGATGAGTTTAGCCAATGGAAATGGGCAGCGGTCAGGATCTCCATCAAAAGTAGTTCAGCATCAAATACGTGCACTGGAAATGGTCCGGAATGTGCTGGTTAAGACTATCTATTATCTTACCCAAACATCTAAGGGGCACATGATTTAAAGTAGGGAATTGCAAATCCTTAGTAGCAATTATTGAGGACTCGCTATTAGGGAGTTGCATTTACCTACGCATGTAGGTTTCGCAAAAAATCTTGCGAATCCTACATATTATATAAGAGCAAATTGCAAACTGTGATTCGCTATTAAGTAATGCCTTCCCATTCATTCCTATGGGCATAGAGTCTTAAAGGAATAATTGGGAAGGCATTCACAATTTGCGAGTACCAAATAGGTACTCCCAAATTGCGAATGCAATTTCAAGGGTGATAGGGGGCCAAAAGGCCACGCTGATGCACCCCCCAAACAGGTAAGCGTGCACATGTGATGCATGTACATGCCCATGCGTGTGTGCCACACAAAAATGCAAAAAAGTGAATTTTTCGAAGTATTTGCAATTTACCACCAACTTGAAGTTGGTGGTAAATTGCGATTCCTCAATGCAAGGTTGCAATTTTTTCATGCTTCCTGCATTGCATTTAGGGAATCGCACATTGCGATATTTTGCGATTTGCTTTGGGCTCGATGCATCCCAAATAGCAAAATACCGGTTGCTAAGGGATCGATTCTGTGAATCGGCCCGTTTGCGACCAGTATTTTGCTTGATGAATGTGCCCCTAAAGTCCCTAGAAGGCTATTAGTCAAAGGTGTTCACACATGCAATTGAAACTTTATTTAGCATTTGATGAAAGCCCTCCTGCACTGGATGGCAGTTCTTCAGTGCTGGTTTCATACATATTTTCTGGGATTGTCCCTCACAAAACAGTTTTCTGGACAAACACTAATCTACTATCATCACAGTAACCAGTGTTTTTTTATTTTAATTATATTTTTTATTTTGCCATAAGGAACAGTGCAGCTGCAGCAATAAATCATAGTGCTTTATAATACCATAAACATGGGCCAATATATAACTAATAAAACTATTAACAGCTAACACCATATACCAAAAACTAGAGCATTTGGAATAATAAGAGCTATATACAGGCAATAAATAAATTTTTAGGTTAAAGCATTTAAATTTGTCTCTTCAAATAAACAGAGCTATATACAATAGAAGGATGAAAGGCAAAGGATACAACAACATTTGATCATAAAGACCTTATACTGGATAAGTATTACCGTACATTTCATTCTGCTTGTGCGAATGGAGTAACCCAAGTTGTAAACCGGCCCCAGATCTTTTTTCCTTTTATCCTACCCTTTCCACCTCTTCGCTCATAAAGGTGCAAAAATGGCCTTTCCACAGTTGAAAAGTCAGAAGTTGTGGATGAGGCGACACAAAGTCTAAAAACTGCCATCGCAATAAATATATGCCCGTCTCTCTTTTTCCCTATTAATTCATTCACCCCAAATAACATAAGTTGAGGTGACAGAGGAACATCCTCTTTTAAAACAAGCTGTAAAAAAGCAGATATTCAGCCCAGTGGCTCGATGAAGGGTCAGGTGGAGAAAATGTGCATTATATCTGCAGCATTTGCCTTACACCTAAAACAGTGAATTCCCTCCACTCCTCCCTATTTCACAATTTTCGCAGGCGTAGTATAAAGGTCAAAAAGGGTCTTGAAATGTTGTGATTGCAGATTAGCCGAGCACAGCACGGAATTCCCCAAGTCTTCTGACTCTGCCATCTTTGTTTATGTTTATGTTTATGTTCATGTATTTATTTTCACATAGTGCATATATCACCGTTCGGTCTCAGAGCCCTTGCGGGGAGCTGGACTAGAGATAGACAGACAGGGGGATTTTATCAATTTAAAAGAGCCAGGTTTTAAGATTTTTACGAAACGTTTTGTGGTTAGGGTCAGTTCTGATAGACAGTGGTAAGGTGTTCCAAGTGTTGGGGCCTATTTATTTAAGAAAAGCTTCTATCCACATTTCTGACTGTCCTAACCTTTGGGACTTTTAGAAGATGTTTATTGGATGAACGTAGGATCCTTCCCGGACAGTAACCCTGAAGCTTTCTCTGGAGGTACTTGGGTCCCTCCATTTATAGACATATGCACCAGGCAGCATATTTTAAATTTGAGGTGTTTTATTATTGGGAGCCAGTGGAGTGTCCTAAGGCAAGGGGCTGAGGGTGCGCGGGCTGGGAGGTCAAGTATCAACCTTGATGCAGAATTTTGCAGTGCTTATCTAGATCGTCTGGCAGCCCTTCCAGCAGGCAGCTATAAAGTTGTGGAATTGAGGAACCTGAACGACGAATTAACAATTCAATTAAGGCCACCTGCCCAAAGCCTGTAGCGCCATCAGCTTTTTAAAGAAGGAAATCCCTTAACTGTAAGAATTAAAAAAAATCCTGGGGGGCCTATGCTAAATCTTTCCCGAATTATGTCAAAGGGAGTTATGTAATCCCCAGCCAAGAGATTCCCAATCCTATAAAGGCCACCTCTTCCCCATCTTGCCAAACAGTCATCTTGTAGGGCCATCGGGAACTAATCATTCCCAATCAAGGGGGTATACCTGGTAAACCTGCCTACCCCTATTTTTATCCTTTCACCTGCCCAGTTACGAAAGGTAGTAATTTAAACCTTAAATGAGTAACTGGCTTCATAACATTTCAAGAGGCAGCCGTTAGCTCGTGTGCCGATCAAGATTTCAAATATTGAGGGGACATAGCTAGGGTCATTTCCATCCCTAGCCTTGACACCAAGGAGAGGCCCATAATATTGCAAGACTGCAGCTAAATAATTTAGCTTGAAATGTGGGAGTACTCAATCCGTCTCTCCAACTTGGGGAGGGGATAGAAATGCGTTAGCTCTCCTATCTGCCATAAGACCAGATAAATCTCGCTATCTTTTGTCTCAATTTGGCGAAACCAGAAATTATGTATTTCCAAGGGGATTGTGTGAAAGATATACAGACATTTTGGCAAAATCATAATTTTTGCACCTCCCCATTATTGACAACTTCAGATTGTCCCATCGCTGGAGGTCATATTTACAGTAACCAGTGTCAATGTAACTTGTAACCTTAAACATTTTTTTTTTACTAGGTGTAGTATTACGACCAAACAAGTGCAAATATCAACGCTAGAAGATAGACCTAGCACTGATACTGGGGCAGCACCTCACTTCACAAAATTGGATATTACCCTACTCTCTTCTATGTGCAACCTAGAACAGGGAATTAGACAAACGGGTGGAAGCTCAGGAAAATACTCTTTGCCCGCTAACAGAGGCAGCAAGATGGCTATATTGCTTTGACTCAATGGACATGTTAATGCTGCGCTGGTCGAGACTGAACATGACTCACAACCCTCCCTGATATGACACAATATATAGGATTTAACATAACCCCTCCTGCTATCTGGGATCGAGGAACTGGAGTACCACTGTCCCATGACACAAGCACTTATCGTCATCCTCTGAATGAATCTTTGTTTTACATCTGCACTTTACTATTTGATAAGACGTTTGCAGAAGATAGTTCCATACTAGGATAGGTAATTATTAATGGGATTGACCACACTTTGTGCACATATTTATATCTATGAGCTCTACTCCTTATTTCTTCACCCACCCTACTACACAGGCATCATTCTTTATAACCATGTTCCTTCTGTATATGTCATATGGAATTTTCCCATATGTAATGTTTATTGCTGCTGCGAAGTAATGAATAATAAAAAAAAAGCAGAAGTGCTATGACTGGATGCTTATAAATCTAGAACCTGATTTTCAAAGAAAAATAAAAGGCACATTACAGCACAACATAAGTATAATAATACCAAGCGGTATATTAAGTTTTAAGAATGGAGGTATTTACAAAAGAAATTATGTGTACCTTATAACAATGGTAAGTGAAAGGCTGCGATAATTCGTGCAGTATTCCAGATAATGCCCACCATGTTTGTGAATAGTAGAGTAGAATCCCTATATGGTTATAGCTACCCTGCAAAAACACCTCTCTCTGGATTTTTAAGACACCCACAGATTATCTGTGGCATGTTTCATCATTGAATCCCTCATTCAAAACAATAGTACATCTGGATGGGATCAACCTTCCTGAGGAAGCTCTTGATCTCGCTAGAGATCAAGGGTAGCAATAAAATGGATCGCTGATATAATACCGAAACCATACATTTCGTGATATCAAAATGTTGTGTCAAAAATATTGTTCACAAAAATATTGTTTTCCTATACCTAAGTACATAAGAAAGTACAAAAATATCCCCAAAAATATTGTTTTACATTAATATTGAAACAATATATACAGAAATATAGCTTATTAATATAAATAGTAAAAAGATGTTTGTGTACACGTATGTAATGTAAGACTATAAATACAAATATGAAATTTAATAGATATTATGATATTTTATTTTTAAAATGTACTTAGATACCAAATATATGTCTATATACATCTATTTGTCATGTGATCAAGGCCTCCTTAGGCCGAAACGCGACAGGGAGGTGTGATGGATTAATAAAAATATCTTGCACCAGTGAATGTGAGTCCGTATTCATTCTTCCTGATCAACGGGATTTAAAAGAAGCGAAGACTGAAGTTATATATATATATATATATATATATATATATATATATATATATATATATATATATATATATATATATATATATATATATATATTCCAAACAGCTTGCTGTCGTCGGGGGCCCCCAACCCTGCAGGGCGGTCGTGGCAAGCGGGAGACAGCGTTTCCCGTACTTTAACATTAAACGGAAAAAAGCGCCATGACCTGGTTCTGGAGAAAGAAGCTTTATTTCAATTGGCGCAGGCAACAACAATGGTGAGGCACCTGACGCGTTTCGGCGAATTGCCTTCCTCAGAGGTGCATCACATGTGCAGTGTCCCAGGTGTGGATCGTCAAATCACCTGCCTAACTGCTGCTGTACTGCAAGTCCCATAATTCATCTGGAGCCTCCGTGAAATACCGGTGCAAGCAAAGTGATGTTAATCCTCACTGTCAGCTCCAGCGTGTTCTTGTAGGTAAATATGGCGCTAAGGCAGCCACTGGTGCACACAAGTTCTTGGTGAAGCCTCACAATGTCCATAAGGCGCTGTGTCCAGAACCCGCCTAGCAAAGGCATCAGCCTCACTAGGCTCCCTTTCTCGCCTTTTACTGTGATACTCGCCGGTAATTCCTTAGGCTCACAGTGGGGCAAGCGGGTCATGCCCCCCTTCTTAAATGTTCCAAACAGCTTGCTGTCGTCGGGGGCCCCCAACCCTGCAGGGCGGTCGTGGCAAGCGGGAGACAGCGTTTCCCGTACTTTAACATTAAACGGAAAAAAGCGCCATGACCTGGTTCTGGAGAAAGAAGCTTTATTTCAATTGGCGCAGGCAACAACAATGGTGAGGCACCTGACGCGTTTCGGCGAATTGCCTTCCTCAGAGGTGCATCACATGTGCAGTGTCCCAGGTGTGGATCGTCAAATCACCTGCCTAACTGCTGCTGTACTGCAAGTCCCATAATTCATCTGGAGCCTCCGTGAAATACCGGTGCAAGCAAAGTGATGTTAATCCTCACTGTCAGCTCCAGCGTGTTCTTGTAGGTAAATATGGCGCTAAGGCAGCCACTGGTGCACACAAGTTCTTGGTGAAGCCTCACAATGTCCATAAGGCGCTGTGTCCAGAACCCGCCTAGCAAAGGCATCAGCCTCACTAGGCTCCCTTTCTCGCCTTTTACTGTGATACTCGCCGGTAATTCCTTAGGCTCACAGTGGGGCAAGCGGGTCATGCCCCCCTTCTTAAATGTTCCAAACAGCTTGCTGTCGTCGGGGGCCCCCAACCCTGCAGGGCGGTCGTGGCAAGCGGGAGACAGCGTTTCCCGTACTTTAACATTAAACGGAAAAAAGCGCCATGACCTGGTTCTGGAGAAAGAAGCTTTATTTCAATTGGCGCAGGCAACAACAATGGTGAGGCACCTGACGCGTTTCGGCGAATTGCCTTCCTCAGAGGTGCATCACATGTGCAGTGTCCCAGGTGTGGATCGTCAAATCACCTGCCTAACTGCTGCTGTACTGCAAGTCCCATAATTCATCTGGAGCCTCCGTGAAATACCGGTGCAAGCAAAGTGATGTTAATCCTCACTGTCAGCTCCAGCGTGTTCTTGTAGGTAAATATGGCGCTAAGGCAGCCACTGGTGCACACAAGTTCTTGGTGAAGCCTCACAATGTCCATAAGGCGCTGTGTCCAGAACCCGCCTAGCAAAGGCATCAGCCTCACTAGGCTCCCTTTCTCGCCTTTTACTGTGATACTCGCCGGTAATTCCTTAGGCTCACAGTGGGGCAAGCGGGTCATGCCCCCCTTCTTAAATGTTCCAAACAGCTTGCTGTCGTCGGGGGCCCCCAACCCTGCAGGGCGGTCGTGGCAAGCGGGAGACAGCGTTTCCCGTACTTTAACATTAAACGGAAAAAAGCGCCATGACCTGGTTCTGGAGAAAGAAGCTTTATTAGGTCTCGGCTAAAAGACGCGCGTAAGCGCGTCTCCGCCGAGATCTTATGTCAGCGAGTGGCAGTCCCAGGAGACAGTCCAGGTCACGCGCATCCTTCCAGGCGATTTGTAGCTGGAACGCGCGCTGTGGCCAGGCGCTGTCTCCTGGGAAGCGCAAGCACAACACACGCATGCGCATACACACACACACGCGCCCATGCACGCACGCACATACATACATACAGAGACACCACCCCTGACTCATACTCACGCGCGCGCACACACACAAGTGCACCGAGGCCCCCCCTCCCCCTCCCCCACCGTCACGCACATACATACACACACACGCACGACCATACACACACACAAGTGCACCAATCGCGCTCCAGACCCCCCTCCCCCGCCGTCACCGTCGCGCACATACATACACACACACACGAGCATACACACACACAAGTGCAGCAATCGCGCTCCAGAACTTACCTTACCTCAGCACGCGGCGCCCAACCTCCTGCTGGCGCGGCCCCGGGGCTCTACACCGCTCACAGGAGCCCCGGGCCGCGAGACGCTACGACTCCGCCTGCCTCCTCTTCCGGTGTGAACGTGGCCCCGCCCCCGTCACAGGCGACCGTGCCTGACTTCCGGGGCGGCGAGCTTGGTAACGAATCTGGTGCTATCTCTTGGTTTAGAAGACGTAATTGTGTCGTCCATTGTACCCCTTGAGACATGTGCACGATACTGGGATAGTTATGCCTCTCCAGTCAAGAAGGCATGCATTAACAAATCTTTCAAGGGCTTTTGGAGACTCAGACAGACACCATGCCTCAGCTGTCGATCAATGAGAACACATGCTCCCACTGCAGGTAAGGAAGGACAACAGCCAGCTGAAGCACTGGAATGCAGAAGACCAGCCAGCAAGAAACACAACAAATATATGGTGTTAGGGTTCTCAAGTCCTCCTTTGCCCATTAGTTTCTATCTCACCCAAAGTTGCTTTGATCTTCTGTTTCTGCATTTCGAATAAACACAGAAAGGACTTCCCACTGCATGCAGAACACTGGCACCCAGCCTGGGCGATGGCTGTAAATAACTGCTCCCACGTGCCTCTAATTTCAACAATATTAATTACACTAAACAGCTTTATCCTGCCCATCTGCTTGCACGACATGGCAGCTTGGCATGGCACCCTGGCATTGCCATCCACTGAACTTGGATCCGCAGCTTGTCAGGCACCTCCGCATGTGCAGGCGCTTCAAGACTTTGAAGGGGACCATATTGCCCGCAGACCAGCAGTTGGCGAAGAGCTCGCATCATATTTTACTTCTATTACAGTGATGGAGCAGACAGATGGTGAGTGCAGAGTGGTGAGTGCAGAGTGGTGAGTGCAGAGTGGTGAGTGCAGAGTGGTGAGTGCAGAGTGCAGAGTGGTGAGTGCAGAGTGGTGAGTGCAGAGTGGTGAGTGCAGAGTGGTGAGTGCAGAGTGGTGAGTGCAGAGTGGTGAGTGCAGAGTGGTGAGTGGTGAGTGGTGAGTGGTGAGTGCAGAGTGGTGAGTGGTGAGTGCAGAGTGGTGAGTGCAGAGTGGTGAGTGGTGAGTGCAGAGTGGTGAGTGGTGAGTGCAGAGTGGTGAGTGCAGAGTGGTGAGTGGTGAGTGCAGAGTGGTGAGTGGTGAGTGCAGAGTGCAGAGTGGTGAGTGCAGAGTGGTGAGTGGTGAGTGGTGAGTGGTGAGTGCAGAGTGGTGAGTGCAGAGTGGTGAGTGCAGAGTGGTGAGTGCAGAGTGGTGAGTGCAGAGTGCAGAGTGGTGAGTGCAGAGTGGTGAGTGCAGAGTGGTGAGTGCAGAGTGGTGAGTGCAGAGTGGTGAGTGCAGAGTGGTGAGTGGTGAGTGCAGAGTGGTGAGTGCAGAGTGGTGAGTGGTGAGTGGTGAGTGGTGAGTGCAGAGTGGTGAGTGCAGAGTGGTGAGTGCAGAGTGGTGAGTGCAGAGTGGTGAGTGGTGAGTGGTGAGTGCAGAGTGGTGAGTGGTGAGTGCAGAGTGGTGAGTGCAGAGTGGTGAGTGCAGAGTGGTGAGTGCAGAGTGGTGAGTGCAGAGTGGTGAGTGCAGAGTGGTGAGTGGTGAGTGCAGAGTGGTGAGTGGTGAGTGCAGAGTGGTGAGTGCAGAGTGGTGAGTGCAGAGTGGTGAGTGGTGAGTGGTGAGTGCAGAGTGGTGAGTGCAGAGTGGTGAGTGGTGAGTGCAGAGTGGTGAGTGCAGAGTGGTGAGTGGTGAGTGCAGAGTGGTGAGTGGTGAGTGCAGAGTGCAGAGTGGTGAGTGCAGAGTGGTGAGTGGTGAGTGGTGAGTGCAGAGTGGTGAGTGCAGAGTGGTGAGTGGTGTGTGGTGAGTGCAGAGTGCAGAGTGGTGAGTGCAGAGAAGTGAGTGCAGAGTGGTGAGTGCAGAGTGGTGAGTGCAGAGTGGTGAGTGCAGAGTGGTGAGTGGTGAGTGCAGAGTGGTGAGTGGTGAGTGCAGAGTGGTGAGTGCAGAGTGGTGAGTGCAGAGTGGTGAGTGCAGAGTGGTGAGTGCAGAGTGGTGAGTGCAGAGTGGTGAGTGCAGAGTGGCGAGTGTGCAGAGTGGCGAGTGTGCAGAGTGGCGAGTGTGCAGAGTGGCGAGTGTGCAGAGTGGCGAGTGTGCAGAGTGGCGAGTGTGCAGAGTGGCGAGTGTGCAGAGTGGCGAGTGTGCAGAGTGGCGAGTGTGCAGAGTGGCGAGTGTGCAGAGTGAGTGTGCAGAGCAGTGAGTGCAGAGTGAGTGTGCAGAGTGAGTGTGCAGAGCAGTGAGTGCAGAGCAAGTGTGCAGAGCATTGTGTGCTGTTGAGTGCAGAGTGCTGTGTATTGGCAATGTTAATGACAATGGCCATTTATTTTTGATTTAAAGAAAAAAAAAAGAAATGTCATGAGCAATGCCAATAGCTCTACCTTTAATGATGCCGAGACCATTGCATTGCAAATGCTTGTTTCAATTGGCGCAGGCAACAACAATGGTGAGGCACCTGACGCGTTTCGGCGAATTGCCTTCCTCAGAGGTGCATCACATGTGCAGTGTCCCAGGTGTGGATCGTCAAATCACCTGCCTAACTGCTGCTGTACTGCAAGTCCCATAATTCATCTGGAGCCTCCGTGAAATACCGGTGCAAGCAAAGTGATGTTAATCCTCACTGTTAGCTCCAGCGTGTTCTTGTAGGTAAATATGGCGCTAAGGCAGCCACTGGTGCACACAAGTTCTTGGTGAAGCCTCACAATGTCCATAAGGCGCTGTGTCCAGAACCCGCCTAGCAAAGGCATCAGCCTCACTAGGCTCCCTTTCTCGCCTTTTACTGTGATACTCGCCGGTAATTCCTTAGGCTCACAGTGGGGCAAGCGGGTCATGCCCCCCTTCTTAAATGTTCCAAACAGCTTGCTGTCGTCGGGGGCCCCCAACCCTGCAGGGCGGTCATGGCAAGCGGGAGACAGCGTTTCCCGTACTTTAACATTAAACGGAAAAAAGCGCCATGACCTGGTTCTGGAGAAAGAAGCTTTATTTCAATTGGCGCAGGCAACAACAATGGTGAGGCACCTGACGCGTTTCGGCGAATTGCCTTCCTCAGAGGTGCATCACATGTGCAGTGTCCCAGGTGTGGATCGTCAAATCACCTGCCTAACTGCTGCTGTACTGCAAGTCCCATAATTCATCTGGAGCCTCCGTGAAATACCGGTGCAAGCAAAGTGATGTTAATCCTCACTGTCAGCTCCAGCGTGTTCTTGTAGGTAAATATGGCGCTAAGGCAGCCACTGGTGCACACAAGTTCTTGGTGAAGCCTCACAATGTCCATAAGGCGCTGTGTCCAGAACCCGCCTAGCAAAGGCATCAGCCTCACTAGGCTCCCTTTCTCGCCTTTTACTGTGATACTCGCCGGTAATTCCTTAGGCTCACAGTGGGGCAAGCGGGTCATGCCCCCCTTCTTAAATGTTCCAAACAGCTTGCTGTCGTCGGGGGCCCCCAACCCTGCAGGGCGGTCGTGGCAAGCGGGAGACAGCGTTTCCCGTACTTTAACATTAAACGGAAAAAAGCGCCATGACCTGGTTCTGGAGAAAGAAGCTTTATTTCAATTGGCGCAGGCAACAACAATGGTGAGGCACCTGACGCGTTTCGGCGAATTGCCTTCCTCAGAGGTGCATCACATGTGCAGTGTCCCAGGTGTGGATCGTCAAATCACCTGCCTAACTGCTGCTGTACTGCAAGTCCCATAATTCATCTGGAGCCTCCGTGAAATACCGGTGCAAGCAAAGTGATGTTAATCCTCACTGTCAGCTCCAGCGTGTTCTTGTAGGTAAATATGGCGCTAAGGCAGCCAATGGTGCACACAAGTTCTTGGTGAAGCCTCACAATGTCCATAAGGCGCTGTGTCCAGAACCCGCCTAGCAAAGGCATCAGCCTCACTAGGCTCCCTTTCTCGCCTTTTACTGTGATACTCGCCG
The DNA here is from genome assembly GCF_964263255.1 of Lissotriton vulgaris. Taxonomy (NCBI): domain Eukaryota; kingdom Metazoa; phylum Chordata; class Amphibia; order Caudata; family Salamandridae; genus Lissotriton; species Lissotriton vulgaris. The sequence goes on along the minus strand of NC_141694.1, from coordinate 1,382,302,655 downwards.
GTAATTCCTTAGGCTCACAGTGGGGCAAGCGGGTCATGCCCCCCTTCTTAAATGTTCCAAACAGCTTGCTGTCGTCGGGGGCCCCCAACCCTGCAGGGCGGTCGTGGCAAGCGGAAGACAGCGTTTCCCGTACTTTAACATTAAACGGAAAAAAGCGCCATGACCTGGTTCTGGAGAAAGAAGCTTTATTTTAATTGGCGCAGGCAACAACAATGGTGAGGCACCTGACGCGTTTCGGCGAATTGCCTTCCTCAGAGGTGCATCACATGTGCAGTGTCCCAGGTGTGGATCGTCAAATCACCTGCCTAACTGCTGCTGTACTGCAAGTCCCATAATTCATCTGGAGCCTCCGTGAAATACCGGTGCAAGCAAAGTGATGTTAATCCTCACTGTCAGCTCCAGCGTGTTCTTGTAGGTAAATATGGCGCTAAGGCAGCCACTGGTGCACACAAGTTCTTGGTGAAGCCTCACAATGTCCATAAGGCGCTGTGTCCAGAACCCGCCTAGCAAAGGCATCAGCCTCACTAGGCTCCCTTTCTCGCCTTTTACTGTGATACTCGCCGGTAATTCCTTAGGCTCACAGTGGGGCAAGCGGGTCATGCCCCCCTTCTTAAATGTTCCAAACAGCTTGCTGTCGTCGGGGGCCCCCAACCCTGCAGGGCGGTCATGGCAAGCGGGAGACAGCGTTTCCCGTACTTTAACATTAAACGGAAAAAAGCGCCATGACCTGGTTCTGGAGAAAGAAGCTTTATTTCAATTGGCGCAGGCAACAACAATGGTGAGGCACCTGACGCGTTTCGGCGAATTGCCTTCCTCAGAGGTGCATCACATGTGCAGTGTCCCAGGTGTGGATCGTCAAATCACCTGCCTAACTGCTGCTGTACTGCAAGTCCCATAATTCATCTGGAGCCTCCGTGAAATACCGGTGCAAGCAAAGTGATGTTAATCCTCACTGTCAGCTCCAGCGTGTTCTTGTAGGTAAATATGGCGGAGGAAGGGGAAGAGGAAGGGGGAGACGACCATACCCCAACCAAAGATACAGAGGAAGAGGCAGGGGGCAGCAAAATCAAACAACCCCCACATCAGTGCCAGAAAAACCCGCAGGGCAAAAGGAAGAAAAACGCCAGTACCCACTACGCAATCGCAATCCGAGGCCAACTTAATAGTGAACCTTTCAGACCACCAACTGACAGAAACAGAACAGCGTATCTTGAATAAAGGCTTATCTTTCTGCCCTGAGGCTCATTTTGATTACACGGAAACACGCATAGACTTCTATAAATACATCAGGAAGTTAAAACTCGCAAAAGTACATGCCAATAACCAAACAGAGCCCGTTAACAATGTGGATGAGAATATGGACACAGTTCTTTTTGATACCATTGCAGATATTCCAGATATGAAAAATAGCTTTGAAACATTATTTGACCTGGATGGAGCCTCTATATCGGAAGCTGAATTTTTAGAGGAGTTAAACATCCCAACAGATGCTAGACCAGTGACTGGTTTAAAAAGAAAATCAAGATACTACCCAATAGTATCACCAGGCAATAAAATAGATTTGTTTTCAGAAGCAATAATAAAAGAACTCGACAATCTCTCCAAAGTCAGAAACAAGACACGCGAAAATCTTTCAAAAATAGAACGTGCAGCAATCAAAACGCTAATGAACAACGACAAAATCACCATAAAACCAGCGGACAAGGGGGGCAATATTGTCCTCATGAAGACAACTGACTATACATGGGAGGCCATGAGACAACTAAATCAAACAAACAACTATCAAAAATTGACAATGAATCCATATGCCAACATGAAAAAAGAACTACAAGAATATTTGGAAACATGGCATAAGAAAGGTCTAATAGATGATGATGAGAGAAAATACCTAACGATTGACCATCCTATAACACCATGCATATATTTTCTCCCGAAAATTCATAAAACCTTAAATCAACCACCAGGGAGGCCTATTGTCTCGTCATGTGGATCATTGTATGAGAACATTTCCAACTATGCAGATAAATTTCTAGCCCCCATTGCCCAAAGTCTTCCGTCATACATAAAAGACACTGGAGATTTTTTGAGAACTCTAATGGATGTGACCTGGAACCCTGATTTCCTGTTAGTAACTATTGATGTAGTCTCACTCTACACTTCAATCCGTCATGAAATCGGAATGCAGGCCTGCGAATACTATCTGAAACAACGGAATATTACATATCTAGACCACTCACAAATGCTAATGCAAATGATTGATCTCTGCCTGAAAAACAATGTATTCTTGTTTAACAAACAACTCTTCAAACAAATCTGTGGGACTGCCATGGGCATTTCTCTATCACCAAACTATGCTAACATCACGATGGGGTGGTGGGAAAAAACCATCGCATGGAATGAAAAAAACCAAGACGATCTGGAACGAATAATGTTATGGGTTCGTTATATTGACGACCTATTCATTATTTGGCATGGAACTGATGAACAATTCAAACTCTACTTCAACAAACTGAACAAGAATGAAGTCGGACTGCAATTCACATGCAACACAAGTACAAAATAAATAGATTTCTTGGATACGAAAATATATGTACACAATGGCAAACTGGAATCTACCTTATTCCGTAAAAAGACAGCCACAAACAGTGTACTTCATGGTACAAGTTTTCATCCCACACCCCTTTTGCGGAGCATACCGTATGGAGAATTCACAAGACTTAAGAGAAACTGTTCCTTACCACAAGATGCAGAGAAAGTCATTGAAGAAAGTAAATGTCGATTCAGAGCAAGAGGCTATGAGGAAAGAGTGTTAACCAATTGTAAACGCAAAATTGATCAAAAAACACGAACCCAAACATTGATGGAACAACCAAAAAAAATTGAAACTAATACTCCTCCAAGACTAATAATGACTTATAGTAAAGAAAGTTCAAACATTACCCGCATAATGAAAAAATATTGGCATGTGCTAACAAAAGATCCTGATATTGGCACTACTATTGGAAATGCACCTCTAATAACATATAAAAAGAACATTTCACTCAAAGACTTACTGGTCAAGAGCCACTTCCAAGAGAAACCAAAACAGAATTGGCTGGACACGCAACGAAATGGATTTCAACCCTGCAATTCATGTAAGGCTTGCAAAATTGGAAAAAACATGAAAATGATTGAGGAACCAAATGGCAAGTCCATGAAAATAGAACAACAAATCTCATGCAGCACAAAAAACGTTGTTTACATAATTCAATGTAAGTGTGGAATGAAGTACGTGGGGAGCACAACCTGCATGTTGAAGAAAAGAATTTTAGAACATATAAGGGCAGTAAAAAACTCCAACATGCAATATGCCACTGCCAAACACATGAGCGTATGCCAAAATGGAGATTGGAGGCAAATGCATTTCTTTGGTGCAAAAGTTTTGGACAAAATGGAACGAGGAGGAGATGTGGTCCGAAGACTACGACAAATGGAGTCGCGGATGATCATCAGACTCCGTACCAAGCATCCAAAAGGGATGAACTTTGGAGAGGACCTGCACATTCACCTGGACTAATCAACCTCAGAATTAAATTGGGTACTACACCCTGAATATTCACAGATAAATCATCAAACATCATGAAAAGACTAGGGTAATATACCCAGAATTATGAACATTACACTAATGTTACCTAAATGCTGAAATTAATAAGCATGCCAAGTCTTTCTTTTCTTTCAATAATTTTTTTCACTGAAATGTAACAAAAACTACATATCCCATAATGCCTCATAAATGGCTAACTATGGGCTAGTATAAATAGAAACACTGTAGAGGGACTAACCAACCGTGAGCAAGGCCGTGTAAGGCTGAAACGCGTTGGTGGGGTGAAAGTCTTGAAATAAATAAGGCTTAAAAAGATATCCTGATTTTGCCGCCTCCTTTGTTTTCTAATATATATATATATATATACTCTTTTTGGCTCAGCAGCTGCCAAGTCGCGCTATGCTTTGGCCACTTAGCGACGGCGGTTCGTGTGTAGGTAGCGAACCTTAACATAAATTCAAATTTCTGTCAATTTCAGAATTTTGTTTGTTGTAAATAGAATGTGATTAAATAACATACTTTGTTGTGCAATAGAAAATATGCTGACATAAGTCTAAGGACACCCTCAGAAAGCTACCAAGTGTTTGTTTTCTATCACTTTACACGAAGAATCTATTTTCTATGTCTATGGTTAGAACACGTGGTGGTATCACGATAAGAAAAAAATTGAGTGGGTGCTCTATTTAAAGTGACCACAACTGCATTTCCGTTATGTGATCAAGGGCAGTCCCTGCCCGAAACGCGTCATGCCTGCTGAAACTGCGAGAAATGGATAATAAAAGCCCGTTTTAACACTCACGAAGTTGTATGGTGGTCCTTCCTGTCTGTGGTCTCAACCGACGAACAGATTTTACTCTGCATATATATATATATATATATATATATATACTCTTTTTGGCTCAGCAGCTGCCAAGTCGCGCTATGCTTTGGCCACTTAGCGACGGCGGTTCGTGTGTAGCGAACCTTAACATAAATTCTAATTTCTGTCAATTTCAGCAGAAACCACACAAACTCCTCTTTGCGAAAATAAGGCCTTTATTTCCTTTCAAAAGGCAAACACTCAACGCGTTTCGGGGATTCTCTTCCCTTGTTCACGAGTAATAACAGTGACCTGTTACTACAAACAAAATAGAAAGCAGACTCTAGCTGCTAAACCATAAATAAAGTGAAAAAGTAAGTTAAAATGAACAAAACAGACTGTGAATGCGGATTTTTAAAGCATATCTCTTAATAGTTCTTGTAGTTACCAGTAATAGAATTATATACAATTCAGTCAACCGATTGTTCAACAGTTTTCTACATATTGCACTTTTTCTTTTTTTCTTATATACGTTCGTCAAAACTTTATTCAGTGGCATTGCAAGGTCTCACTTTGCTTGTGTTGACAAAACTCTGTCGAGAATGGCTATAATTAATTACCAATACAGCTTATTTTTCACTTTTTCCGTATCCCCACTTCTACGTGAACGCATTTACTAACACCTACTCTGATGTTTATCTGAGATATCCTGCCCAAGTGGGCAACCATTATGTTCGTCAATTCTTGGTAGTTGTAACTGTTATACCAACACACTAATATAATGCCTTGAGTTGTCCTGCCCAAGTGGGCATACATTCTTATAGGCTGCATACATTAACGTTTCGTCGACTTTTAACATCAATTGACCTCCAGTAGTTATCACCACTATAGGTTATTTTTAACAAGTGCCATCCTGGGGAAGACTGTGTTATTTTCATGATCACTCCGCAATTTCTGATATGTTCTGAAAGAAATATACAAATGCAAAAAAACATAAATATTTCATACACCATTTGTGATTAAAATCTTAATAAAACCGGAGACACATAATATCTTTATGTCTGAACCAATTCTGTAGAAGTCTATTGATGGAGCGAGATGTTGTTCAAAACTCGCAAAGTTAAACTTCCATAATGTAACTGTATTAATAGCATGTGCTGAAATAATTAATCAACCTAGATTAAAATTGCACACATTATACGCGGGATAATGTGCTTTCATGTTGCACTTGCAAGTTTGTGAAAAATAATAAACTAACCTTGTCTATCGTTATTGTCAGTATTAAATGCGGCTGTTTTATTAATAGTATGTACTATATTTCTGTGCATATGTTTTGTTGTGTCATTTTTGTGGCAAAAGTTTGTGAAGAATCCTGGTGGCCTAAAAGAAGAAGGTTTTTATACATGCTGCTTATATGTGCCTTGCTAGGTAACATAATTAATGGGTCAATATTTAGCAAAGGGGAGGGTTACAGAATGGGTTTCAATTCTTTAATTAATTACTGTCTTGTGTTTGTTTAAATACTAGTTCTTCTCGAGTGGGCCTAAGAAAATGGCTGACTGGCAGTGCTGGAAAATGCGAAACTTGACCAGAGTGAAGCCTTCACTCACATGCAGAAAAAAGAGCTTTCTTGCTAAACAATGGAATAATAAACAGAACTGATTTTGGTTGAGTTGTACGTGTTCTTGGAGAAGAGCACCAAGGACAAAAAGCCTGAATTGCCTGCCAAGATTAGGAAGTATAAGTTTTTATGTTAGGTGAAATGTTTCTTTTCTGAAAAAGCTAGAAGGATGGAATCTAAGAACAATAAGGGCTTATGATGTGCCCCGGACTTGGTCAGGAAGTATGACATGAGGATGGTCTGACATCCGTCAACCAATGGGAACCCTGATGGCAAGGAAAAGTGTACTTTTTGAGAAGATTAGCTAGTAAGAAATGTATAAAAACTGGCCTTACAGGCAGGAGGGGGCTCCTGCTTCCTGATTCCTGAATAACGTGCTGATGGACTCTTGGCGCACGTAAGGATAGCAGTCTTTATCATTTATTCCTTTAGGTGAAGAGAGTTTTAGACAGGGAAATAGAATTTAGGGAATGGAAACTTTATTTTGCTTTAGTTCATGCTAAATGATTTACTTTGAAATGTCAGACTAATACTTTTATTCTTGAATGATGCTTTCAAATTGCTAATAAAAAAATGGCTTCTGAATAAAGATGCTCATTCTTTGAATTAAATAAAGGTAATAAATTAGATTTTGAAACGACAAGCTGGTCTTGTTTATTCATGGTCTAGTTATCATTATTAGTTCCATTCGCCATGGTTAAGTACATTAAACCGCAGTTGTATATAGTTTAGTAAATAATTTACGAACAGAGTGTTTTAATTAGGTCACATGATTCAGTCGCTCAAAATTGTCTCCTTAGTTTATGGGCCTAGGTAGTGATTTATGATTAATGGTGAGTATTCTGGAGATGAGTAGCATTTGTGAGACAGTTTTCCATTAGGAGCGCTGAATTAATTATCTAGTAGCAAAGTTACGGTTACTATGGTAACTGACATGCTACATGTAGATACATAGGATACATGTCTAAAACATGTTAAGTTTGTCCAGTTGTTATATGTAGTCGAAGGGTTTTTTCAGCAGTGAGAAAGTTCCTAGTGTGCCGGCAAGAGAAGTGTGACAAGTGAGGTTACACAGTGCATTTGTTCTGTTTCCAAATAGTGGTATTGACATATATCACTAGTGTTGTGGACGTACAGCACAAGTTTAGGGACCTTAGGTGTGATAGGTAGTTAAATGTATAGTGAGGATTGTCTATGAAATCATAGCTTTTGAGTATATTGACAACTGACCTGTTTTAAAACTTACAGTGAAAAGAGTAATATAATTCATCCAAGCTTGAGTGAAGGGTAAGGAAGCGTTGTTTCCTACAGGCAAATGAGGATTTTTATTGGCGGGTTAAAGTCCTACCATAAATTTCATGTATGAATGGTTAGGGATTCTTTCCGTATGATTGCATATGCTAGAAAAATATTTGGTGAAAATAGCGTCGTCTATTTCACGCGAAAGGATACTTGAATGATTGTAAAAGCTACCTCTTTATTTTAGCGAAACAGACAAATGATTTGTTTATGTGAAGTTACTAACTGAATTTCATTGAAAGATTTGTAAAAATATGGCGCTGTGAAAATATTTTGTAAAGGAGGGGTTAGTGCAAGGAGTGAATCGGAGACAGTGAAGCTGCAGCGGCAGCATACGTCACTAGGTTCGCGCTGTGATTGGCTAGCATACGTCACAGTATTCGAGCACTATTTGGCTCAAGTGACTTTGCAGGCTTGTACCTGATTGGCTAATTCTGAAATACAGTAATTATATTGGCTGAACAGATTAGTGACGTGGCTTAACCTGATTGGCTTGTTGCTGAGTTTCGCGCACGGATTGGCTAGAGTAGCGGAACAGCAAGAAAATATTTACGATCTTCTTTAACTAAGCGGATTTGATTAAAACATGAGTTATTACTATATGTATGATGAAAAGAAGCCTTCATGGTTTCAAAAATTTAAAAATATTTTCAAAAGTGACAAGAAAATTGAAACACGAGGTGGAAAATTTCTTCATAAGTATAAAACACCTGCAGCATATATGGAAGGTGAATTTGGTTATCAAACTTGTCTTTGGATGGAGAATTGGATGGAATATACCAAAGATGATGGTGTATTGGCATGGCCAGAAGATGGGTCATTTAACATGAAGGTGTTGAAAAACTTGAGAGAAAAAATGATGTCTCTCGTACCGAATCCCAGACCTACACAATATGAGGCTTTAACTGAATGGGAGGATGAAATGTTTGATCTAGAACGGGAAAACAGAGGTGTAACAAGAGGTACTAGAATGAATATTAATAGAGAAACCTCAGCATAATCTCCTACGCCGACGACACCCAGCTGATCCTCTCCCTGACCAACGACCCCGCCGCCGCCAGAGCCAACCTGCACGAAGGGATGAAAGAGGTAGCCGAGTGGATGACGACCAGCCGCCTGAAACTGAACTCGGACAAGACGGAGGTCCTCATCCTGGGCTCCTCTCCCTCCGCCTGGGACGACTCCTGGTGGCCTCCCGCCCTGGGCACCGCACCCAAACCGACAGACCATGCACGCAACCTGGGCTTCATCCTGGACTCCTCCCTCTCCATGACCAGGCAAGTCAACAACGTCTCCTCGGCATGCTTCAACATCCTACGCATGCTACGGAAGATCTTCTGGTAGATCCCCACCGAGACCAGGAAGACCGTCACCCAGGCCCTCGTCACCAGCCGACTGGACTACGGCAACGCCCTCTACGCCGGGACCACCGCCAAGCTCCAGAAGAGACTCCAGCGGATCCAGAACGCCTCAGCCAGACTCATCCTCGACATCCCACGAACCAGCCACATCTCCGGACATCTGCGAGACCTTCACTGGCTCCCCGTCAACAAAAGAATCACCTTCCGCCTCCTCACCCACGCACACAAAGCCCTACACGACCAAGGCCCGAGCTACCTCAACAGCCGAGTCAACTTCTACGCTCCCAAACGCCACCTCCGATCAGCCAACCACGCCCTCGCCGCCGTCCCCCGCATCCGAAGAGCGACTACAGGAGGAAGGTCCTTCTCCCACCTGGCCGCCAAGACCTGGAACTCCCTCCCGACCGACCTGCGCCTGACCCAAGACCACCTCTCCTTCAGGAAGAAGCTGAAGACCTGGCTGTTCGAGCAGTAGCGGCTCCCCCCCCCCCCCCAGCGCCTTGAGACCCCACGGGTATGTAGCGCGCTTTATAAGTGTCACTGATTGATTGATTGATGAAGATAGAATGCGTCGTTGGAGACAGGCAGACATGTGTAATGGTTTATACCCAGCAAGATTTAGTGAAGAATCTGGTCAAAAGAGTTCTGCAAAGAAAAATAATATTGGTGACGATAGTGAATTAGAAGATACAGTTTTAGAAGAGATTTACATTACGAAATCAAAACAACCGCCAACTTATCAACCAGTTTGTTCATGGTCTACCCCGAGAATTCCTCAAGGAACTTCTCCAAGTGCTCCTCCTAGAGAAATTAGTAGTGAAACTCCATTTAGATTAAATCAGAATAATGCAAAATTTCCTGAGAGAGCACAAACAAAAACTAATTCTAGTACATCTGGAGAAAGTAGAAATTATGCTGAAACTCTAGTTCAGAGGAATGAGATCCCAAGAAATGTAAAAAGAACAGAAAGACTTGAGGATACTCGGGATATTTCAGAATATCTTCGATCAAAAGAAGAATTAATACAGCAGTTAACTAAAGGCATGGAAGCAGTAACGGTACCAGTAACAATTGGACCCGTTTTTCCAGTTTTTGATCAAAAAGAAATTAGATATTCAGCTCTGACAGTCCCTTTAAATGCAGAAATTCAGAAAGTGGCTGAAAAATTTTATTCAGATTTATCAGATACTCACCGAGAGAAAAAGATGCCAGACTTAACTTTTAATTAAAGTTTTTCAAATGGTCAATCTCCAATTGATGCAGAATCTGATTCTGGAAATCCAGAAAGAGCAAGAAGTATGAATAGGTCCTCAGAATCTAAATTACTTGGTGTCGCAAAATTGAAAGCAGATTTGGAGGAATTAATTATTGGCACAATTGTTCCTGACAGTTTAAAGTTATATCTGGATGATGAATTGTTGTTCATTTGTAAAAGCATACAATGGAAAACGAAAAATAAATATGATTTGTTAGAAGAAATAGCTGCTGAATTAGATATAGATTTGATGAGACAGAAACATTTGCAGAAACATTATAGAGTAGATTTCTCTGAAAAAGATATTGAAAATATGAACACAACAGGAAGGATAACTCATATAAAATAATTGATAGTGTTTTTAAAAAGAATAGGTGAATGGAGAGTGAAATGGACAAAGAAAAGAGAGGAAGAAAAAAGAGAAAAAGGGGAAGTTGCAACTGAGTTTTCTATGAGAGAAATAGCTGGTGGAGGGTATGTTCATGTTCCTTGGTCAAGACAGGACATTTTACTGTTCACAAATGATTTTCCCAAATTGAGAGAAAAACCTGTGGAATTGTATCGTCAGGTAGAGAGATTTGTTAAGGTCTCAAAAGTTCTGTGGATTGATTGTGATGTATTCTTTGACATTGTTGTTCCGTCAGATCTTTGGACAGAATGTAACATTTCTATAGATTGGCCCAAAGAAGAACCTATTCGATATAAAGTGACAGGTGCACCTTCATCAGATGTTATAAAGCTGCATGATAGAGTAATTGTGTGGCTGAAAAACAAGATTCCCCCAAAAGAAGTGGATTGGGTTAAAATTGACGGGACAAATCAAAAGCCGCAAGAGTCAGTACATTCCTTCTATGAAAGATTACTCCTGGTATTTAAACAATACAGTGGTTATGAGAAGCTGAGTGAGAAGGATATGAGCCATTTTATTTACAGATTTGTATATGGCTTAAGACTTGAAATTGGTGAGATGATCAGATCAGGAATAGTTGGTTGGCAATCACTCACAGTTGATGACATCCTGAGAAAACCAAAATACTGCAGTGATGAGATAGACGCTAAGCAGAAAAAGCTGAAAGAAAAAGCAATGTGGGCACAGGTGAAAGTAGCTGAACAACAAATTGCAGCTTTAGAAAACAAAAATGTTCAACAGAATCAAGGCAAATTTAAGGGAAATTTTAATAAGCCAAAATTAATGGGTAATATTGAAGAATTAAGGCAGAAACTCCCATGTTTTAATTGTGGCGAAATTGGACACTGGAAGTGTGAGTGTAAAAATCCGCCCAGAAATTTCAAAAATACATAATTAAATCCACAGATGCAGAATGAGGTAAATCAGCAGCAACAGCTACAGTGACAGTTAAACGAGGTAAATCAGCAGCAACAGCTACAGCGACAGTTAGTGAATCAGCAGAGTCAGATTCCACAACCGCCACTTCCTAATTGTGTTAATGTTCAGAGGTACAATTCTGAAACAGGATTCTGCGGAGGAGAACAGGTAAACAGACCACCAAGAGTGAATGTGTCGAATGTTTCTCAACAATATTGGTTGAAAGAAAATGATGGAAGCGAGTCTGATGATTACTTATGACGGTGCCTGAGAGAAGAGGAAGAGTGTGTGCTTGGAGCCACTCTTGAGGTAGATCAGTCAAGTCCATTTATTAATGGTAAAGTGAATGATGTAGAAATCCCTTTTCTTGTGGACACTGGTGCTACCCGTTCTTCTGTTAGATCAGTGGAAATAGAAAACCTGCCTCTCTCTGGTGACACTATCCAAGTAGTTGGCGTAGCTAATCAACAAATTAAAACAGATTTAACAGATCCAGTTAAAGTTGAAATTGGTAAATTTAAGGACAAAAATAGATTTGTAGTCTGTGATAGCAGTCCTGTAAACTTGTTAGGGAGGGACATCCTTTGCAAAATGAATTGCAAAATATATTGCTCACCGGATAGTATTAAGCTTCAAACTCCAGATGAAGAAGATGGTCTTTATAAATTAACAATGTTAGTGGTTGAAGCAGAAGAAAGAAAATTATTTCCTGCTTTTGACAAAAATGATTTATCTGAAGAATTAAAAGAAACAGTCAATATTAAAGTTTGGGATTTGACTGGTGATGAAATGGGTTTAATGAAACATGTAGACCCAGTGCAAATTACAGTAAAACAAGGAGCAGATTATCCAAATATTCCTCAGTATAAAATGAAAGCTGAGACAATTGAAAGAGTAATTCCTGTAATTGAAAAATTTATAAAACAAGGTGTTTTAAAAGAAATTGAGAGCAGTCCATGTAATTCACCGATTATGGGAATCAAAAAGCCAACCGGAACTTACAGAATAGTTCAGGACCTGAGAAAGGTTAATCAAATAGTTGTTCCATGTTGCCCAGTCGTACCAAACCCAGCGGTAATTCTTTATCAGATTCCGCATGATGCAGAATGGTACACAGGTATCGACCTATGTAACGTGTTCTTTACTGCTCCACTGCATCCAGAGAGCCAACAAATGTTTGCGTTCATATTCCAAGAGCGCATATTAGCATGGTGTCGTATCCCACAAGGGCATACAGAAAGTCCATCTATTTTTAATCAGTTGCTAAAGAAATCCCTGGATAATCTAGATCTGCCTGGAAAATCGACACAAGTGCAGTACATTGATGATCTCCTTGGTGCTGCAAAAACGCGGGACAACTGTGTGACAGATACAATTACTCTTTTAAATCATTTAGCAGATGAGGGACATAGAGTGTCTCCTGCAAAATTACAGTTTTGCAAACAAGAAGTAAAATATCTTGGTCACAGAATTGCAAAAGGAATTAGACAGGTAACAATTGAAAGAATAAAAATGATCCAAGCAATGCAACATCCAAAAACACAGAGACAGGTCAGAATGTTTTTTATAATGGTAGGTTATTGTCGTCAATGGATTAGTGGATTTTCGGTAATTGCAAAACCATTACAGAGACTGACAAAAGCAGATATAAAAGACCTGATTGTCCAAACAAAAAAGAATTAGAGGCTTTTGAACAATTAAAAAGAAGTTTGGAAAGGGGCGACCATTCGGTCCCCCCGAACGTATGGCGGAGTACCACGATCCCCCCGGGAAGCCATCTTGGGCGGGAGGCGAGTCTTGGCTGGTATGCCCGAAGCGGCGTAGCCGGGGCGCGCCTTTTTTCCCGCCCTGGAGTGGGCTGGCCTAGACACTGACGCGGCCGACCACGCCCTTCAGGGCAGGCGGGGGCGGGTTTACTCCCGCCCTGAAGACGGATAAAAGGAGCAACAAGCCAAGAAAGCATCCTCTTGTTCCTGTGCTCTGAAGCTGCACCTCCTCGCTGCACGTGAGCTCGAGACGGAACGAAGAGCCATTTTTTGAGCGTGGTAATCTTTCTCTTTGTCTTACAGAAACTCTGTTGGAGAATGCCTAAGAAAGCCGGAAAGCGAATGACTACCGATCAGATGCTGCGGGTACTCATGAAGGAAGTGACCGATCTGAAGAAGCGGATGGTGGATAGAGATGGGGAAGAGGGACCGAAACGGCCTTTGGCAGGAGCAGCTCCGGGAGGAAAAGGCAAGAGGCCCAGAAGGGGAGCAGCTGGGGGGGACATCCCGGTTCCCGGTGCTCCGCTCGAGGAGCCAACTCCGGTGTCAGCAGAGGGAAATCTGATTCCCGTAGTGGTCACCCCCGTGTCCGCGGAGGATATGCCTCCTGAGCTGGCAGCCCAATTAGCAGCGTGGTTGGGAAAAGATGGCGAGGGCACCACGGCTGACGACGCACGGGCTTTGATTAAGCAGTTGCGTGAAACGAAGGAGGCGGCGAAGGCATCATCGCCAGGTATCACGCCGGTTGCGGCAGTAGAAAAACCACCAGGAACAGGTGCAACCACAGATACAGCCTCTGGTTCAGGTAAGCGGCCATTGCCGATTGCGAGGGATGAGTCTGCACCTTCACGAAGGGAAAGGTTGGGTCAACATGTCCCTCGGGCTATTAAGGAAAAGATATGGGCAGATGAGTATGTGAACATTTTTTCATTGCTTACTGATCATTATGAGATGGAGCATGTTAGGAGCCAAAAGGAGCTCATGCATCCGGGTGTGTGGCGCGCAAAGATGGCCGCCTTTAAGGTTGATGAACACATTGGCAATTGGGGCAAGGCGTGGGGGATTTTTACATCCATCGTGGGTGAACGTAGACCCGAGTTGTTGTCCGAATTGCCGATTTATCAGACACGGATCATGGAATATTCCGTAGCGTATGGGGGCACTCAGTGGTTCTGTTACGATAACATTTTTAGGAAAGCAAAAGAGCACGATAAAAACTTAGATTGGGATTGTTACGATTCTGTGTCATGGTCAAAAATGGAAAGTACTGGTATGTTAAAGGTGCCACTAGTAGGGAGCGGTGGGGGGGAATCCTCCCGCCAAAATGCCGGGACGCCCTTTCGATCAGGTTCGGGTAACGAGTACCACTCGAGGCCCAACGGCAACACAGGTAAAAGGGGGGTTTGTTGGAACTTCAACAGGGGTAAATGTTCGAGGCCCCAGGGGACATGCAAATTCCGTCATGAATGTGGAGGGTGCGGGCAATCATCACATCCGGAGTCCATGTGCAGAGCCAAAACGGGTGATAACGGGGGTAAAGGAGGCGCCAAACAGGACTGAAATAGTCCGAGGGGCGCCTTTACCTACTCCGGTTGATACCATGGCAATGATTCCTTGGCTCAGCGAATACCCGGATCATGCTTCCACTGGGGTGCTGCGGAACGGGTTTTCATATGGTTTCCGCATCCCAGTGGGGGATTTCCAGGGTATAAGACAATGTAAAAATCAAATATCGGTCTTGAAACATACGACCGTGGTACAGGAAAAGATTGCGAAGGAGGTTGCTCGAGGTCGGGTGGCCGGTCCATTTGTCGAGCCACCATGTGATAACTTTGTTTGTTCTCCTTTGGGGGTGGTCCCTAAAAAGGACCCGGGTGAGTTCCGACTGATACATAATTTATCAGCCCCACATGGTCGGTCTGTGAATGATGCAATAGACCAGGATATATGTTCGGTGCGGTACGCATCTTTCGATGAGGCCGTCGCCATGTTGAATCGCCTAGGGCCCGGGGCACTGATGGCGAAGTCAGATATCGAGTCAGCGTTCCGGTTGCTCCTGGTACACCCAGACGATCAGCGTCTCCTTGGTTTCATGTTTCAGGGTCACTATTACATGGATAGATGTATGCCAATGGGTTGCTCTATTTCTTGTGCCTATTTTGAAAAGTTCAGCTGCTTTCTGCAATGGGTCTTCTCAAAGAAGACGGGTTTCCAACATGTCATGCACTACCTCGATGACTTTTTGTTTTTGGGGGCGGCCGGGGTTCCGGAATGTGGACAGGCTTTGAATGAATTTTGTACCTTAATGACGCATCTCGGTGTGCCATTGGCACCAGGTAAGACTGTGGGACCCTCGACTTGCCTCGAGTTTCTAGGGATCGAGCTCGACTCCGTGGAAGGTTGTTTTAGGTTACCTAGAGAGAAGGTGGAAAAATTCAGAGTAACCTTAGAAGCGTGTATTAGGGAGTCCAAGGTCAGATTGCATCAGTTGCAACAATTGGTGGGGCAGCTGAATTTTGCCCTGAGAGTCATGCCGATGGCCCGCCCCTTTTCACGCTTTTCCGCACAAGGTTATCGGCAGAGGTTCGTCAGGACATGCGCATTTGGTTGGCATTTCTGGCGGATTTCAATGGTCGAGTGGTCTGGAATAAACCGGCGGTGTCCTCCGAGGAGCTGGGGCTGTGGACAGATTCGGCAGGGAGTACTGGTTTTGGTGCCATATTTGGCACACAATGGTCGGCTCAGGAATGGCCGTTATGGTGGCATGAGTGTGGATTGACGAGTAACATTGCCTTTTTGGAATTGTTTCCCATTCTGGTGGCCCTGAAAACTTGGCCCGAGGGGTTTAGAGATCACTCTGTGGTGTTTTGGTCTGACAACATGACCGTGGTTGAGTGTATCAACAGCCAGGCAGCACGATGCAAATGGATTCTGAGATTGCTTAAGGAAATTGTATTATTGTGTATGCAGTTGAATGTCCTATTCAAAGCGAGACATGTGCCAGGGGTAATGAACAAGGCGGCTGATGCACTTTCTCGTTTTCGTATGCAGGCCTTCTGGGGTTTTCTGCCCACAGCTGACCCGGTGGCGGCACCCTTTCCCGAAGCTCTCTGGTCTCTCGGTGCCCCGAATTACAGCACCTCGTGGGAGAGAGTTTAGCCCCCAGGACGAGGAAGGCATACCAAGGGGCGTTCCGATCCTACTGGGCCTTTGTGGGGGAGGCTAGGAGGGAGCTTTGGGGTCAGGAGGAATTAGTAGTTGATTTTCTGCTATCCTTACATCAGGCAGGCAAATCAGTGGCTACGGCCCAGAGGCATCGGGCCGCCATTTCCTTTATGGCAAGGGCTCATGGGATCCAGGACCCGACTACATCTTTCGTTGTGCAAAAAGCGCTACGCGGGTGGCAACGCCTTGAGGGTCGCAGAGTAGATGAAAGGCGCCCGATAGGTTTGGATAGGTTGGCTTTGTTGTTATCTGTACTGCCTGCAACATGTTCATCCCGGTAGGAAACATTCTTATTCCGGGCCGCTTTTATGTTAGCATTCTATGGGGCTATGCGGGTAAGCGAGCTAGTTGCAAGGAACAAACAGGATACCCTGGGGGGATTGTGCCGAGAGCACGTTCAGGTCAGGGGGGAGACAATAACTGTCTCGTTTGTCAAGTCCAAGACCGATCAGGGATCGATGGGGGACTGCATACTGATACAAAGGATTCCCGGGTCATCCATGTGCCCGGTGAGGTGCGTTGAGGAATATTTAGCACAGAGGGTGGCATCATGGGGGGGGACCTTGTTGAGACACGCTGACGCCACCCCACTGACGAGGTTTCAGTTCCAGCGGGTGCTTGCGATGTCGATTTCAGCCGCGGGCTTAAACCCCGGCGAGTTTGGGACCCATTCCTTTCGGATAGGGGCTGCGACAGAAGCTACAGCCAGGGGTTTGAATGTCGAACAAATTAAACGTGTGGGGCGTTGGTCCTCCAATTGTTATAAAAGGTATGTGCGGTTGCACATGTTGTGAAGCTGCATTGATGTACTCACGCTTCTTGTTTTTCTTTGGTTTTCAGTTGCGCAAGCCTACGAGGCGGGGCGGACTGTGCAGTCGACCCAACACTGGGCCAGCGGTCAGACATCACCGGCTGTGAAAAAGGAGGTGTGGGTCGTGGGCCACTCATACGTGAGGCGTGCCGCGGACGTATTCAAAGCAGGTGACATGATTCACGTGGCTGGGGAATACGGGTACAGTGTGTCCTTCTACGGAAAGGGCGGGCTCTGTATTGACCAGTTTCAATCATTTTTCGAGGGTTTGTTAGGGCGGACGAGGTCACCGCCGTCTATAGTCATAGTACATCTTGGGGGCAACGATTTGGTGACCACTGGTAGACGACTTCTTCTTGAGGCGATGCTTTCCACTGTAAGTTGGTTAGCGAGAAGAGTTCCAGGGTGCACGATTGCATGGTCCCATATGATCCCACGGAAAGTGTGGCGAGGGGCTCTTTCGGTTTCTGCTCTGAATCATTCAGTAAGAAAAATTAATAATAAAGTGAGTAGATTGTTCCGTTCAAATACACTGCATTCTATTTCGCATGGTTGTATTAAAGGGGACGATATGTATTTGGGGGATGGTGTCCATTTGTCCCGGGTTGGGAATGAGCTACTCATAGGAGACCTGATAGCTTGGCTAAGGACTTTATGACATGACCTTTAGGCAGGAGTATTGTGGGGGGTCCGGATAGCCGGTAAACTATCCGGCCTGTGGCGGTAAGGTCATGATCGGTGAGCAGTAATTGGAAGATCCCTAGGGGTGGGCGTCACCCATTACGGATGGGAGCGCTCGAAGGAGGTGGCCATTGGCCCCTCAACGGGGGGCGGTCCCGTCTAAGGATGGGCCGCCGAAAGGTAAGGAAAGGCGGTCAAGGCCCCTTCCTTCGGTAGGAGGGGTTACAGCCCCCTCCTGGGGAATTTCCTGGGGCCAGGTCATCTGCGACGGCAGATGTGGTAAGTTGTGTGGGGTTTGGGAGGGGGTCCACGCTACCTTCTAGATACCTCACACGAGTCCTCGGACGACCTTTAAATGGCGTCGAGTTTATTGGGGCCCCCGTCAAGTCAAGGAAAATTGGTAAATGCACTTGAGGTATGCCTCGGTGCGGTCGCCCCTCACAAGTGAGGGGGACATGTCTGGTTTAGGGATCTTGACACCGGTTATGACCTTGCCGTTGGCCCTTAAACGTTAGGATGTACAATTTCAATTTAAAGTTTGTAGGATGTTAGATCGGCTAGGAGAACCTTTGTATTAGAGAATATGTTAAGGTTAGCCAAATATCAAATGTGGAAATGAAATTGTACATTAATATGAAACTGTTATTTTAACGTTTTTAATTTTGTTTCATATTTTAATAAATACGGCCGGGAGGGTCACTCCCTCCCGTCTTCCAAAAAGTCCAGTTCGTTTCCAGTTTCCCATCATTGGGGATTGTGTTGAGAGGGGGTGGCGGGTATCTCGGCCATATGGAAAGGGGCGACCATTCGGTCCCCCCGAACGTATGGCGGAGTACCACGATCCCCCCGGGAAGCCATCTTGGGCGGGAGGCGAGTCTTGGCTGGTATGCCCGAAGCGGCGTAGCCGGGGCGCGCCTTTTTTCCCGCCCTGGAGTGGGCTGGCCTAGACACTGACGCGGCCGACCACGCCCTTCAGGGCAGGCAGGGGCGGGTTTACTCCCGCCCTGAAGACGGATAAAAGGAGCAACAAGCCAAGAAAGCATCCTCTTGTTCCTGTGCTCTGAAGCTGCACCTCCTCGCTGCACGTGAGCTCGAGACGGAACGAAGAGCCATTTTTTGACCCACCCACCAGCCCCTGAGGACAGCAGGTTGTTTTGAATAAAGTTGAGGTTATAACACTATTTTTTGCAGGTTGTAAGGATTATGGTGATACCTTTGAATATGCAATAAAGAATGAAATTCTAGTATGTTCTTTTCGAATAAAGTGATAATGAACTGTTGTTGACCAGTAATCATGCCTTTTTATAAGTCGTAATTTGTTACTGTCACTAGGAATTAGCATTTAGTTATTTAGTTAGAATTGTCGTATTTATTTTGGTCGGGCGGTAAGGTCATGATCGGTGAGCAGTAATTGGAAGATCCCTAGGGGTGGGCGTCACCCATTACGGATGGGAGCGCTCGAAGGAGGTGGCCATTGGCCCCTCAACGGGGGGCGGTCCCGTCTAAGGATGGGCCGCCGAAAGGTAAGGAAAGGCGGTCAAGGCCCCTTCCTTCGGTAGGAGGGGTTACAGCCCCCTCCTGGGGAATTTCCTGGGGCCAGGTCATCTGCGACGGCAGATGTGGTAAGTTGTGTGGGGTTTGGGAGGGGGTCCACGCTACCTTCTAGATACCTCACACGAGTCCTCGGACGACCTTTAAATGGCGTCGAGTTTATTGGGGCCCCCGTCAAGTCAAGGGAAATTGGTAAATGCACTTGAGGTATGCCTCGGTGCGGTCGCCCCTCACAAGTGAGGGGGACATGTCTGGTTTAGGGATCTTGACACCGGTTATGACCTTGCCGTTGGCCCTTAAACGTTAGGATGTACAATTTCAATTTAAAGTTTGTAGGATGTTAGATCGGCTAGGAGAACCTTTGTATTAGAGAATATGTTAAGGTTAGCCAAATATCAAATGTGGAAATGAAATTGTACATTAATATGAAACTGTTATTTTAACGTTTTTAATTTTGTTTCATATTTTAATAAATACGGCCGGGAGGGTCACTCCCTCCCGTCTTCCAAAAAGTCCAGTTCGTTTCCAGTGTCCCATCATTGGGGATTGTGTTGAGAGGGGGTGGCGGGTATCTCGGCCATATGTGCGAAGCACCAGCATTGGGTATGCCTGATTACGAAAAGGAATTTGAGCTGTACTGCAGTGAAAGGGAAGGATGTGCATTATCAGTTTTGATTCAAAGACATGGCAAACTGTGAAAGTCAATTGCTTACTTCTCAGCAGTTCTTGACACTGTTGCAAAAGCATTACCAGGTTGCTTAAAAGCAGTGGCTGCAAAAAGTGTGAGTCTGGAACAAAGTGAAGGGATAATAATAGGGTTTCCTGTAAAAGTATATGTTCCCCATTCAGTTGAGATTCTTCTTACCAGAAGTCAAACTCAGCACTTGACGAGCAACAGATTGACAAAATATGTAAAATGTATATTGGGATCAGATAACGTTTTGATTGCAAGATGTGTGAATCTAAATCCATCCCCATTATTGCCTGATGGTGCTGTGACAGAAATCAGAAATGAGAATGACATTGATCATGAATGCCTGGATGTTTTAGAATATTGTACTAAACCAAGGCAGAACATTAAAGATGTACCATTGCCTGAGTCAGATTTTGTTTATTTTGTTGATGGCTCATGTTTGAGAACGGATCAAGGTGTTCTGAGTGCAGCATATTCAGTCTGTACAGTTGCAGATGTGGTTGAAGCCTCTTGCCTCAAAGGAATTCGTTCATCTCAAAAGGCAGAATTAATTGCTTTAATTTGTGCATGTGAAAGAGCAAAAGGATTGAAAATTATCATAGTGACTGATAGTCAGTATGGGTATGGCGTAGTCCATGACTATGGCCAGCTTTGGTCACAAAGAGGTTATTTAACTTGTGCCGGAACTCCAATCAGGAATGAAAAACTAATCAAAAGATTGATTGATGGCATTCAATTACCAGAGAAAATTGCTGTGGAAAAATGCACAGCTCATAAAAAGGGCAACGACTATATGACAAGAGGTAATGCATACGCTGATGAAGTTGCTAAGTTCTGCGCGAAAAACTGTATGTCAGTTAATCGGGATAAAGACAATGATCATGTTTTGAACTCACTCATGCTAATATCTGTAGTTGAGACATGGCAAGGAGTAAAAGATTAACAAGATGAGGCAGATGATGAGGAAAAAGACACATGGCTAAAAGCAGGTTGCAGGCAGCGAGAAGAAGATAGAATTTGGGTTTACAAAGATGACAGACCAGTAATGCCAAACTGCATGATTGCTGACATGGCACAAATGTATCATGGTCCAGGTCATTTAGGCTGAGATTCAATGATTAGGTTGTTTAAACAGGCATGGTACAATCCAAAATTCAGTATCATTGCAGAATCTTTTTGCCAAAGATGCTTGATCTTTTAACAGATCAATCCTTATTGCAACAAGTAGGGGGAAGGATCTGTTGCGATCCAGTAGGGCTAGTGTTACCATTCGCTAGAAAGAGGAATGGAAGGTCCAACCGCAGTCGTAGCCCAAAGGATCAGACAATAAAGTGATGACGGGGCTGTTCCTAAAAGAAAAGGGAGGGAGAAGGAGAGGTGTAGGTCACTAGGGGAGGGGTTGGTGTTCAATTGGACAACCACCCCTGGGTATCCAATGTGTCGGATATAATGGCCTCACACACCCTTGCGAGTGTCATGCTTCATCATAGGCAATGCTCCTCGGCGGGCAGGCGGTGCAATGCCCAACGGGATCACCTCGAAGAGGGGCTCTTTATCGGAGATCTTTTATCCAACTGCCTTATGGTGAAGTGCGGGTAAGGGGCCAGGAAAGAGTAGAAAGTGTGGGTGAAGGTAAAATGTGGCGCGAGGTACCGGAAACAGTTTTATTCTGGTGGTCCTCTGCCACAAGTAAAAACAGGGATAGCCGGTACTCGTGGGAACTATTGTTTCCCAGGGTAAACCGGAGCTATAAGTGCAAAAGGTGTGGTCGACATGTTTCTCGCATATAGTTCGTTGACTGCGATTCTTCAGGACCTATTAGGGAACTACTAACTACTAAACATGACCTAATAAGTATCAGTTTAAACAAAACCTGTCTGACACTGTTCCTACCTAAAATTGTGGGAGACAAAAAGGACAAAGCAGCAGGTAAGTAACAACAAGTGAAAATATAGTGACCAAGGGTACAATGTGCGTGAATGTGAACACACTGTGAGGAGTGACATACTAGTGGATAAGGTGACTAGTATGTGAATAAAAGCAATTAAAACCAAAAAGCAGCGATTAACCATTAGACTGTGTTATCTAACCTTGGTACAGGTGTCGCTGTTACTCACCTAGTGGTTCGGATCAATAGGTGTCAACAGTACCCAGCGTACCTAGCATCAGGCGTGAAACCAAAGAGTTTGGGCTGGGGAAGGAAGCCAGTGCAGGTCAGTAACGCATAATACATGGTCGGTATGCAGGATATAAATTGACTCATCCCACCTTGTTGAAAAGACCTAGTAGGTCCAGTGTGCATGGAAGGGGTTATCATGGGAAGCGCGTGATCACCAGGAGTATAGTTTCATGCTCCTCGTGATAGAGATTCTCAACTTATATAGATAACCGTGAACCAGGTTAAGTTAAACCTAGGGGGTACAATGGGTGTTATGATATATCCCATCTATGGCGCTGCTCAGGGGTTGCGGTCACTAAGGTGCTGAAGCATTGGAGAGGCCCTTGTTGCGGTCTCACTTGTTGGGTATAAACAGAGAGTGGCACACGCCGCAAGGTAACCGTGGTCAGAGTGTGATATTGACAAAGAAGCCTCATCCTATTCACCAATCCCTAACGTAGAAACCCAGTGACAGGTCTCCGGTATGGAAAGCTGCGGGAGTGGTGCAGAAAAAGGAAGATGCCGGTAAGAGGGGGGCCGGGCGGCGTGGGCACGGGGCTACAGTCATATGGGGCCCCGAAGGTGCGTATGCGTGAACAGGGTGTCCCTACATAGGTCATCACCAAGGCCCACCCATCTCCCGTCTGTGTCACTTACTTTCAAAAGCCTGTACTGCAGCGTGTTCGCCTACCCTTCGCGCCGGGTCCGGATAGTGATGACCCGGTCGCCAGCTTCAGATTAAAGTAGGAAGCTAACCACCGTGGGGATACATTATTGGAGAGTAAGACTGGTTCATTCCCCCAAAACATAGAGTCCTCAGCTAATTGTTGAGTGACAAACGGACCCGGTTTACCACAACCAGGGCCCGCCTTTCCTCCAACTTTGTCCTCTTGACACCCTCATCTCACCTCTCTATCCCTTCTCCGTCACAATATGGATGGTCAAGGATTGAGTTTTGGTGATGATGATGCAGCAGCTATCCTTAGATTACCTTCGATCCTTGGCGTTGCAACAGAAACAGCAACTGGGAGCAACTCAGCCGACTGGAAATCACTCTCTGATTTGAAAAGAGAATGGGTCAGAATTACCTTGCATGGAGCACTTATGGCTGAATACTTTAAGGCTAAAATAGCACCCAATGGCCTTATCGTGAAAAACTTCCCGAGGATATTCTGGGAGGATGGCCAATTTAAGATCGAATGGTCACTTATCTCCTGGAAGTGCACACATGACCTCCTAATCCTGATAGTCAATACAGCAAAACGATTAGCAGATGAATTGCTTACTAAGATCCAGGCTGCTGAAAATGCATTGAAAAGCGCCGGGCAGAATACAGGCTTCAAAACTAAACTGGCCGAACTGAACAAGGAAATTTCTGATCACAAAGATTTTCTGATGAAACAAAAAGTAGCCAAACTACAAAAAGACAACAAACGTTTCTCTAAAGAAAAGGTCTACCCGTATTTGAAGGACGACTACGTCCCCCCGGGAACAGGTTACCTTTCTGACTCTAGTGCCAATTCCTCCAGGAGAGGATCAAACACAGACAGCAACTCAAGTAATGAAGAATGGCAAACACAACCCCGTAGGGGCAAGAGAGGAGGGAGACGTGGACAACCCTTTTACCCACAACCTCTTTTTCAGGGCCCACAGTTTTGGCAATACCCCCAATTTCCACATCCAATGCCACCTTACGCGACCCAGGTTCCACCGCAATTTGCCCCCCATGGCATTAACCAGCAGCTTTTTTTAGGCAGAGGTTGGGGCAGAGGGCGCGGGCGCAAGCGAGGAAACGGAACAGACAAGAGGGTACAATGGGAGGACACACAGGGCCAAGGGATGGACACCAGGATCAAGACGTCACGAAAATGAGCCTGGTAGTGAATCTTTCTTCACGTCAACTCACCACTGATGAAGAAAGAGTGCTCCAAAAGGGTCTGGGTTTCGTCCCTACTCCCCGAATAGACCATTTCCAACAAAGTTGTGAAATCCAGAAATTCTTTCGCAAGATCAGACTGAGAGCTTTCTTTGATGGTAGACCACAAGAGACTCCTACCGACTCTGGCCTACACAATCCCTCAACCTTCACCCCCCACAGTGGATGGTCCCTAATGAAATCCTTACGTATGAACAGGCGGTACTCAAAGACATTAGATCTATGAGACCGAGTAAGAGGCACCAGAATCTCTCGAACTCTGAACGACAGATGTTGGATTCCCTAGCCAACGACCGCTCCATCACTATCAAACAGGCAGACAAGGGCGGAGCAACAGTCCTTATGGATACTGTAGACTATGAAACTGAATGTCTAAGACAACTAGGAGACAGACGCTACTAAACTCCAATCCCTTCCAACCCCACTGAGCGTTTAATGACCACGATCACGGGACTAGTCCACTCCGCTGAATGCCAAGAGTGGATCTCAAAAAAGGAGGCTGAGTTCCTATCTAAGAGGGAACCCAAAGTTCCTTACTTCTACACCCTCCCAAAAATACATAAGGGAACCACCCCCGTCCCTGGACGCCCGATCGTGTCAGGCATTGACTCTGTCCTTGAACCCCTCTCACAGTTTTGTGACCATTTTTTACAACCGCTGGTCAAACAAATACCTTCATATATTCAGGATACCACCGATATCCTCCGCCTCCTAGACAACCTAGAGGAGGACATCCAGGTTGACTTCCTCATCACCCTAGACGTAGAGGCCCTCTATACCAACATTCCCCAGAGGGCCACACTCGGGGTGATTGAGAGAATTCTCAATGAGGAATAATGGTACTCTCCAACACCGCCTTCCTTTGTTATGGAATGTGGGACTCTTGCCCTCACAGAAAACTATTTTGAGTTCAAAGGACAACATTACCACCAGACCCAGGGCACTTCCATGGGCAGCACTTTTGCCCCCTCGGTGGCCTGTCTTTACATGGCAGATTTCGAGGATAGATGCATCAATGGACCTACTAACCCTTACCACCCCAACATCCAGTTATGGAAAAGGTTAATTGATGATATCCTGGTACTTTGGAAGGGTACAGAAGACCTTTACAAAGAGTTCTTCAATTGGCTCAATACGCAGAATGAATACTTACATTTCACCATTACAGAGTCTGCGTCCCAAATTGCATTCCTGGACCTCACGATAAGGCTAGACGGGGGCAAAATTGATACCACCTTGTACCGTAAACCAACGGATCGCAACAGCCTACTTCATTTTACCAGCCACCACCCGAAGGCACTGAAGTTAAACTTACCCTTCGGACAATTCTTGCGAGTCAGGCGCAATTGCTCCAGCCTCTCAGATTATAAAACTGAGTCCTCACTTTTGTCCAGAAACCTGAGGGACAGAGGATACCCCTCTAGAGAAATAACTAGGGCACGTAAGCGAGCACAGAACAACCACAGGGGTGCCTTGCTTGAATACAACACCAGGACCACACAAGAGACTGATCTCCTCACGTGTGTAACCACCTACTCGCCAGCCTCCACAGAACTAAAAAAGATAATCAAGCGACACTGGCAAATTCTCAACACAGGTGAACTGAATTTCATGAGACCGAGATTTGCATTCAAAAGGTCCAGAAATATAAAGGATATGTTGGTTCATACTAGGCCCAAGAAAACTGAGTCAACAAGACAAACCACCCTATGGCAACTGCCTCCTGTACAGGGCCATTACCCATGTGGTTCTTGCAGTGTGTGCCCTTTCACCAGCACCTACAAAACCATCCACTTGACTGACACCTTCAACTGGGAAATACGAGGTCATACTAACTGCAATACCTCGAACTGTATCTACCTCCTGAGATGCCCATGCGGCCTCCAATATGTGGGCATGACCACCCGCCCGGTAAAAGTCCGCATCTCTGAACACAGGAGTAATTTCCGCTGCAAAAAGACCAACACTAAGATGTGCAGACATTTCCAAGAACATAACCATTCAGCAGACTCAATATCTTGGCTAATTCTTGAAGCTTCCCTGGATCAATCTAAGCGCAACCTCTTCCTGAAAGAACAAAGATGGATACATCGTTTATCCACTGACCACCAGGGATTAAATGAGGATATTCCCTGGAGTGCTCTGTAAACCCATGTTCACTATCAGTAATGATTGACTTGGACCCTTCCTTTATTCTTGATCCCACAATCTGGGGCATGTAGCCCACGTCACAGACGAGCCTAGCTTTATTCAACCCTTACTGCCACTCTTTGTTTACCTGATATACACCGAGCCAGTTATAACATCCTGCTCCCCATGGTTACTTGATCACATTCCATCATGGCCGCCACTCTGGTGACTACAATCACATGACCCGTAAACTTCCTCACTTCCTGCCTCTGAGCTACCTCAGCTTCCTACTTATACCTGGAGCCAATGACCGGGTCCTCACTATCCGGACCCGGTGCGAGGGGTAGGCATAGCATGCCACGGCACAGGCATTTTGAAGTAAGTGACATAGGCGGGATTTCTTGGGGCTTATGAGATGACTTATTAAGGGGCACTATGTGCGAACACACGCATTTTGCCAGGTTCCCGTACCACTGTGGCTCCCTTCCAACTCTGCCCCCGCCTTCCTTTCCCTACACCGCTCCCGTAGCTGCCAATACCCCAATTCAACGAAGCGTTACTTGAATAGGGATTGGTTAATTTAATGGGAATGCATTTGTGAATGGGAAGCTCTGACCTCGGGTAGGGCATTATTATATTTAATTATATTTAATTTTGTTTTTAGTCCCGAGAGTCTGGGACATTGAGTTCACATCGCTGACCCACTGAGAAATAATCAGCCTCATGAAACACTCAGTGCTAACCTGACACACACAGAGCCACTTCCAATAGTCTGCTTCTCAGAGCAACACAAACACCACTCAATCATGGCCGCCAAACTGGTGACTGGAATCACGTCACCCGGATAGCACCGCGCTTCCTGCTCCGGAGTTGAATCAGCTTCCTACTTTATTCTGAAGCTGGCGACCGGGTCATCAATATCCGGACCCGGCGCGAAGGGTAGGCGAACACGCTGCAGTACAGGCTTTTGAAAGTAAGTGACACAGACGGGAGATGGGTGGGCCTTGGTGATGACCTATGTAGGGACACCCTGTTCACGCATACGCACCTTCAGGGCCCCATATGACTGTGGCCCTGTGCCCCCGCCGCCCGGCCCCCCTCTTACCGGCATCTTCCTTTTTCTGCACCACTCCCGCAGCTTTCCATACCGGAGACCTGTCACTGGGTTTCTATGTTAGGGATTGGTGAATAGGATGAGGCTTCTTTGTCAATATCACACTCTGACCACGGTTACCTTGCGGCGTGTGCCACTCTCTGTTTATACCCAACAAGTGAGACCGCAACAAGGGCCTCTCCAATGCTTCAGCACCTTAGTGACCGCCACCCCTGAGCAGCGCCATAGATGGGATATATCATAACACCCATTGTACCCCCTAGGTTTAACTTAACATGGTTCACGGTTATCTATATAAGTTGAGAATCTCTATCACGAGGAGCATGAAACTATACTCCTGGTGATCACGCGCTTCCCATGATAACCCCTTCCACGCACACTGGACCTACTAGGTCTTTTCAACAAGGTGGGATGAGTCAATTTATATCCTGCATACCCACCATGTATTATGCGTTACTGACCTGCACTGGCTTCCTTCCCCAGCCCAAACTCTTTGGTTTCACGCCTGATGCTAGGTCCGCCGGGTACTGTTGACACCTATTGATCCTAACCACTAGGTGAGTAACAGCGACACCTGTACCAAGGTTAGATAACACAGTCTAATGGTTAATCGCTGCTTTTTGGTTTTAATTGCTTTTATTCACATACTAGTCACCTTATCCACTAGTATGTCACTCCTCACAGTGTGTTCACATTCACGCACATTGTACTCTTGGTCACTATATTTTCACTTGTTGTTACTTACCTGCTGTTTTGTCCTTTTTGTCTCCCACAATTTTAGGTAGGAACAGTGTCAGACAGGTAGTACCACTCAAGTGTTTTGTTTAAACTGATACTTAGAAGGTCATGTTTAGTAGTTAGTAGTTCCCTAATAGGTCCTGAAGAATCGCAGTCAACGAACTATATGCGAGATACATGTCGACCACACCTTTTGCACTTATAGCTCCGGTTTACCCTGGGAAACAATAGTTCCCACGAGTACCGGCTATCCCTGTTTTTACTTGTGGCAGAGGACCACCAGAATAAAACTGTTTCCGGTACCTCGCACCACATTTTACCTTCACCCACACTTTCTACTCTTTCCTGGCCCCTTACCCGCACTCCACCATAAGGCAGTTGCATAAAAGATCTCCGATAAAGAGCCCCTCTTCGAGGTGAGCCCGTTGGGCATTGCACCGCCTGCCCGACGAGGAGCATTGCCTATGATGAAGCATGACACTCGCAAGGGTGTGTGTGAGGCCATTATATCCAACACATTGGATACCCAGGGGTGGTTGTCCAATTGAACACCAACCCCTCCCCTAGTGACCTACACCTCTCCTTCCCCCCCCTTTTCTTTTAGGAACAGCCCCGCCATCACTTTATTAACAGATCAATCCAAACTGAAAAACAGTTGTAATCTTGGAAACCATAGGACGGGAGGGTGGTCCTTTTACCAGGTTACAGATGGATTTCATTGATATGCCTCCACACAACAGGTTAAGATATGTCCTGGTGATAATCTATCTGTTTTCAAGATGGGTGGAAGCTTTCCCGACTCGTCACAATGATTCAGTTACTGTGGCAAAATTGCTTTTGAGAGAGATCATACCTAGGTATGGATTTCCAGTGACGGTTGAAACTGATCGCGGCACACATTTTGAAAACATATTGTTACAGATGATTTGTGAAGCACTTGGTATAAAACAAAAGCTGTACTGTGCTTACAGACCAGAAGCATCAGGTATTGTTGAGCAAGTCAATGGTACTATCAAAAATAGGCTTGCTAAAATGTGCTTGGCTACAGGAATGAAATGGACTGACGCACTTCCACTTGTCTTAATGTCTTTGAGAATTACTCCTGACAGAAAAACTGGTTTAAGTCCTCATGATATTCTCATGGGCAAAGTAATGAGACAAGCATTTCTTCCAGTTGGAAGGGTACTTAGCATTAATGATAGTGCAGTTATGGAATACTGTAAAACTCTGTCTGACGTAGTGACTTCTGTGTTCCATCAGGTGGGAACTGAAGTGCTCACAAGAGAAAAGGAGCAGGCTCATGATCTTTTGCCAGGAGATTGGGTGAGGACAAAGGTTCATCGAAGGAGAAATTGTCTGGTACCCAGGTGGCAGAAACCGAGACAAGTGATACTTGTTACAACAAATGCAGTTAAGCGTAAAGGTCTGAAAAGATGGATTCACGCTAGCCATACTATTCGAGTGCCACCACCTGAGAATTCTGACGAAGAAGGTGATACAACAACTGATTCAGACTCTGAAGAGGAACCTGAAAATCCAGATACTGAAGATCAACAAGAAAGTCGAGATCTGGAAAATCCAGATGTGAATCAGGCATTGAATGAAAAAGATCTAGAAATCGTGATACTAGACTCTGAAAATGATGAAGATCTGCTAGACAAAGGAGCAGACAAGGAGTCTGATCAAGAAGTGATTCAAGATCGGGAAAATATTGAAAAGCAGACTGGAAGCTCTGGAAGAAGGAACGAAAATTCTGAAACTGGTGGATTGGAAGTAATTCAAGAAGAAGACGAATTACCAAGTACCAGCTATAAGGATTATGTTCCTAACGGAGTGAAGCTGCCGAGTAAAGAAGTACCTGAATCTAGAATTCAAATCTCGGAAACAGAAAGTGAAACTGATGAAAGTGATGAAGAATCAAAAATAAGAGAATTCAGAAAAAGAGCTTGGAGAACTGAATGTAATCAATCTGAGCCAAAGAAGAAACTATTCAAAAAAGGAGATAATTGGCCAAATGAGAATGGAGGCCTGAAATTCAAAGTAGTGAATAAGTCAAAAGAACAAATAAACGAGATTTCGAGTCAAAAAAGTGAATTGGATAAGAAAAATCAAGCAGGAAAGAAAATAGAAGTGATTAGCAGTAGGGGAAAAAGACTATTAAAGCCAAATCAAAAGTATAAGTCACCTGAATGGACCTACATCATTATCCCACCAGTAGTGGAAGTGAGCAGTAGTAGTCAGGAAGAAATAGATGACACAAGTGACATCAATTGAATTTATTTTAATTTCAGGTTAAAATTGTGATTGACATAAGGTCGAAGAAAATGTGTTAGGTGACACAAGGTCGAAGAAATTGTGTTAACTAGAAAAACACATTGTAAGACGTAAGGTCAAAGAAAAGCTGTTAGTAGATTCTTTTAAAAATAAATAAAAAGAAATTAAAAAGGGGGGTGTAATTTTAAATTTTAGTGATTTTTAAAAAAAATTATTTTTGTTTTTTCTGAAAGGCTCTTGTCTCAAGTAAAAGATGCCTAATTATAACAATAATTCGCGATGTTCTATCTTAAGAAGGTGTTGCAAAATATCTTCTATTTGTGTGATTTTACTTATTTTGGTTTGGTTAATTTTAGCTGCCATTTTCCCTTTTGGAATTGACAAAGAAATATACAAAGCTAATATGACTAGCAAAGCTGAGACTAAACAAGCTGTTCATGGTGTAGCAGGCAAAACTAATAGAGTCATTGAGCACAAACCAGAGATCCACCAAGATAGATCTGTTGGTGATTTTCCTAGTAATACTTTTTCTAGACTCCTGTCTGAATATGTCAAAGTGATACATGTCAAAGATTGCTATGTTTGTGTGAAATTACCTGCTTCTGTTTCGGAAGGGGTGACTTATAATATGCTTCCCCTTACCTATGGCATTACTTGTAGTGTATTAACAAGCTTGTTTTATGAAACAGGTCGGTTGGAATATCATTATTCTGACTTTGATTAAATCTTTGCAAATCTAAAAGTTGTAAATAGCTTAAATAAAGTAAGGCCTGCGAAAGAGATGAGGGAATTTTTCTTAGTAACTGGTGAACTCAATTATGAGTAAGCGTTCAAAAATAATCTGACATGTAAGTTGAGAACAGAAGAAAAAACTTTGTTAAATATGGTGGAAGAGAGAAGAGCAATCTATAAGAGAAACATGATGACGAAACATACTAAATCTAAGTTTTGGCACAAGGAGGACGAGAAACTTAATGGAAGAAATGAAAATGTTGCTATTAACATAGATAAACCTGATAGAGGAAAGCTTTGCATTAGGAGAGATAATACGTTATATGATAATTACTTTGTTTGGGCAAGTCAATGTGAAGATACTATCGTATTATAGGGGGTTGGGAATTTAAAGGGGGCAAAGATCCGATATTTCCTGGAATTTATTTCATTTGTGGAAATAAAGCCTATTACAGTCTTCCCGACCATTGGTATGAGACTTATTTTGTTGGTTTAGTTTTCCCAAAGATATTCCATGTAGATAGAAATTCAAAGGGTTCATTTGAAATTGGTGATCACCTGAGCAGATTTAAAAGAGAAAGTTTTTCAGAAATTATTGGAGATATATTTGGTGCAATAATACCTATGGTGGGAATTACCCTGAATGCAAATAAAATCAGAAAGGTATCTACATTTGTTGACAGATTGTCAACAGACACAGCAAGTGGATTTCAATTAGTTGATACTGAAGTTGTTGCTATGAGATCCATGGAAATGCAGAACCGTCTTGCTCTAAACATTCTGCTAGCAAAGGAAGGAGGAGTCTGTGGGACATTGCATGTCCAACATTGCTGTACATATATCCCCGATAAAAGTAGATGTATAGAAATGTAAACTGGGCCAAGAACAGGGCCTACATGACGTAGAATACTTCATAAACAAAAAGCCACTAAAACAGGCCATGCACAATAAGATGCTGTTGGAACTTATCAATTTTTGCTTACATCATAACATCTTTCTTTTTCAGGATGATATATACAGGCAGCTGTCTGGCACGGTGGTGGGCTCCTGCTTTGCCCCTAGCTACGCAAATCTGTTTGTTGGCTAGTGGGAGGAGCAGGTATCCTGGGCCCCTAATAATGTCACATGGAACAACAAAGTGGTAGCTTGGTGCAGGTACATAGATGACTTGTTCCTAGTATGGGATGGGCCTGTGGCAGCGGCCAGTGAGTACATACAAATGCTAGATAATAACAATTGTAACCTAAGATTTACAGGGGAAGTGAGTCAAGAAAAGGTCAATTATCTGGACCTTCAAGTGAGTATAAAGGATGGCAAGATCTGTACCCTACTGTATCGGAAGCCTACGGCAGGAAATAGCGTGTTGCACGCCTCCAGTAGCCACCCCCGGAAACTTATAAATAGCATCCCTTACGGGGAATTTCTCAGGCAAAGACGTAATTGCACCCTAGAGGAAGACTTTGAGAAGGCAGCCAGTGAAAGTATGGACAGATTCTCTGACAGAGGATACAAACGGAATCTTCTGCATGATGCCCTGAGTAGAGTGAGGAAACTGTCCCTGTGTTCTCTCTTTGAGAAAAAGACACGTCCCAGTACTGATGGTAAATTTCGTATGATCACACCCTATTCAGCCAACTCCTTCAGATTGAGATCTATTATCACTAAACACTGGCACATCCTAAAAACGGATCACATTGTTGGGCCTGATATACCAGTTGCCCCGCTTATAACCTTTAAAAAGGCGAGATCCCTACGTGACTACATGGTTCAAATCCATTTAAATCCAATACGTAAGACCAAAGGAACATTGAAGGATGCCAAGGGCTTCTTCCCTTGTGGGAAGTGTAAAGCCTGTGCATCCAATAAACAAACTTTAACATACGATGTGAGAGGCTGCAAAGTTGTAAAGAGAATAAATACATTTATGTCCTGCCATACAGACCATGCCGTTTATTGCTTGATGTGTCCTTGCCAATTGAGATATATTGGCAGCACTATTAATCCAGTGAAATTGAGGGTGCTAGAGCACATGCGGGCGATCGCCAATAGAGATTTTTCCTATCCGGTTGCCCGGCATTTTGCAATAAAGCATGACAGCAACAGGGATCTCATGAGTTTTTTTGTCTGGACTGTGTCCCTGAAAGTCTGCGAGGTGGCAACAAATTACAGATACTCAGGAGACTAGAGTCTCGATATATAATTGACTTAGAGACTAAAGCACCCGGAGGTCTGAATATGGGGGAGGAGATGTCATCTCATCTGGGACAACCTTGAATACTAGTAACTGGAATGTGATGAATTCTGAAGTGTTGCGATATATACTTTGCAACAGTGACTTATTCTCGAATATGAAGTGGTGAGGGAATAACTTGCACTGTTGAAATATCTATCTATGTATTTTGTATGACGGTTTATTAGATTGTTGTTTTTAGGTGCACCATTTGAGGTGATATATGCGGGGCTACTATAGCGCTTTGAGCATGTTGCATTATGTGATCGTCTGGACATATTCTATTATCCTAGGATTTTGGCGGCCAATATGGCTGCAATTGCCAATACACGGCAAGATAGAAACCGTAAATGGGTGTTGTTTTATATGTACACGATAATCGTGTGTTTGTAGCGATGTCTTGAGGTCAATGACATTGCTTCTTAGGAGAATTATGCCCAGGCAACCTGTGTTCATGAGGCTCTACGCATGTTGTAGCATCACATTTTTGCCGATACACGGCGTGATTCCCTGTGGGGAGAGATACATGATTGGATAATGTATACTGTTAACACACTCTCTTAAAGATGATATGCACATTCAGAGATGGCGCGCAAACACGAATGTTTGTTGTAGTCCTATGTTTGTTTCATTCACCCACAGTGAGTCAACATAATGACGCCGCACAGCGCGTTCGAGTGTAAACACTGATGAAGGGAGTTCCTCCAGAAATGCGTTTGTTCTTATACTAAACCTGTGCTGAGAACTGAAACCACAAGAGTGCTGTATTCTTCTAACCCGGCTGGGTATTGTTGAGGAATCTGGAGCAGATGTTGTTATCACGGGACACCGCCGCGGAAACAGCACCCGCTACTTGAATGACTCGTGTTGCTGGTGTTCAGGAAGTGGATATAGAAATGTATATAAAGAATTTAACAGAAATTGAACCTGTTGAAGATGAGAGTTTTACAGAGCGCTTGGCTAAAAGATTCGCAACAATTAAACACTGGTTCCAAGAGATTTGCTCAATCATTGGGAAAATACTTTATCCTGTAATAGTTATAGCTATAGTAATACTTTTGTTAAAAATTTGTTGCATGTTACAAAAGAGAAAGAAATTTGTGAGGGAAAAGAAGAGAATTTATAAGCTCAGAAAGGAACAGGAGAAGGAAATTGAACTGGAAGTGCTTCGTAGAGCTCATTATGAGAGTAGTAGACAAATTGCTGAATCTAAGCTTTAGAAAAACTAACACAGAGAATGTTCAAAACATGATCAATATAGATAAAAATTTTACTGAAAATTTGTGGGTGTGGTTTGGTGATTATGAAATTACCAGATGAGGGAGTTGATGGAGCGAGATGTTGTTCAAAACTCGCAAAGTTAAACTTCCTTAATGTAACCGTATTAATAGCATGTGCTGAAATAATTAATCAACCTAGATTAAAATTGCACACATTATACGCGGGACTAATGTGCTTTCATGTTGCACTTGCAAGTTTGTGAAAAATAATAAACTAACCTTGTCTATCCTTATTGTCAGTATTAAATGCGACTGTTTTATTAATAGCATGTACTATATTTCTGTGCATATGTTTTGTCGTGTCATTTCTGTGGCAAAAGTTCGTGAAGAATCCTGGTGGCCTAAAAGAAGAAGGTTTTTATACATGCTGCTTATATGTGCCTTGTTAGGTAACATAATTAATGGCTTAATATTTAGCAAAGGGGAGGGTAACAGAATGGGTTTCAATTCTTTAATTAATTACTGTCTTGTGTTTGTTTAAATACTAGTTCTTCTCGAGTGGGCCTAAGAAAATGGCTGACTGGCAGTGCTGGAAAATGCGAAACTTGCAGAAAAAAGAGCTTTCTTGCTAAACAATGGAATAATAAACAGAACTGATTTTGGTCGAGTTGTACGTGTTCTTGGAGAAGAGCACTAAGGACAAAAAGCCTGAATTGCCTGCCAAGATTAGGAATTATAAGTTTTTATGTTCGGTGAAATGTTTCTTTTCTGAGCAAGCTAGAAGGATGGAATCTAAGAAAAATAAGAGCTTATGATGTGCCACTGACTTGGTCAGGAAAGTATGACATAAGGATGGTCTGACATCTGTCAACCAATGGGAACCCTGATGGCAAGGAAAAGTGTACTTTTTGAGAAGATTAGCTAGTAAGAAAGGTATAAAAAACTGGCCTTACAGGCAGGAGGGGGCTCCTGCTTCCTGATTTCTGACTGACGTGCTGACGGACTCTTGGCGCACGTAAGGATAGCAGTCTTTATCATTTATTCCTTTAGGTGAAGAGAGTTTTAGACAGGGAAATAGAATTTAGGGAATGGAAACTTTATTCGTG
Organism: Lissotriton vulgaris; assembly: GCF_964263255.1. Classification (NCBI taxonomy): domain Eukaryota; kingdom Metazoa; phylum Chordata; class Amphibia; order Caudata; family Salamandridae; genus Lissotriton; species Lissotriton vulgaris. The sequence goes on along the minus strand of NC_141694.1, from coordinate 1,382,267,044 downwards.
GAGTGGTGTGGCTCACTGGTTAGAGGCGGCAGACCCGGGAGCAGAAGTCTGCCCGGGACCAGGGTTCACTTCCCGACGTGGCAGGGACGTGGACCAGGCTCAGCGGACTCGACAATTCTCACCTCGGTGCCTACTCTAACCTGGGGTCCCACTCGGCAACTCTGGGCATTAGCTTGCCTAATCTCCACAACGGCCCCATCAACGCCGGGGATGCCTGGCTCCACCTTGGGGATTCCCAGGAGGGACCATCCCACAGGGAAAGCCAGGCGGGTTCCCCAGCGGTATACAGCGCCGGGACGCCCCTTTGCAGGGGCAGCTGTGCACTTTACAAGTATACGCCTTTTTCCTTTAATTCATGCTAAATGATTTACTTTGAAATGTCAGACTAATAAGCTTATTCTTAAATGATGCTTTCAAATTGCTAATAAAATAATGGCTTCTGAATAAAGATGCTCATTCTTCGAATTAAATAAAGTTAATAAATTAGATTTTGAAACGACAAGCTGGTCTTGTTTATTCATTGTCTAGTTATCATTGTTAAATCCATTCGCCTATGTGACTTAATTAATGTTGTGTGATCAAAACCATGGTTAAATACATTACACTGCAGTTGTATATAGTTTTGTAAATAATTTACGAACAGAGTGTTTTAGTTAGGTCACATGATTCAGTCGCTCAAAATTGTCTCCTTAGTTTATTGGCCTAGGTAGTGATTTATGATTAATGGTGAGTATTCTGGAGATGAGTAGCGTTTGTGAGACAGTTTTCCATTAGGAGCGCTGGATCACTATAGTAAATCTGTGGAGGGCTTCGATAGCCCTCCACAGATTTACTCATACCTTGAAAAACAATCGGTTGCAACAGTGAATATTTTTATAATCTATTTTCTCTTAACCCAGAGAAACTTCAAGTTCCTCGTCACAGTTGTGACCAATGGGAGTGACTGTTTGACACCTTAATATGAATCTTGATTCTAATCTGTGTAACCTCTGTACTCTGTTACCTCCTCTTTCATCATGTCTAACCATGTCAAGCATGCAGAACCTAAGAAGACTGGTGTCTTGGTTGTGATGGCTTTGGAAATGTCTAGCAATTGGGTATGCCTTATCCCCATTTTTTATTGCCCTAAGGTGTTCCAATTTTAGCTTTGTGAATTGTGCTACCTATGTATGCCTTATCACATGGACAGAGCAAAGTATACACCGCAAATTCTGTGTTGCATGATGTGTGCTCTTGTATTTTGAAAGGTTGCATGTTGGGCGACAGTCTGACTTCCTTGCAGTTCCTGCTATTCTTGCAGGCTTTACAATTCCTACAGGTGTAAAAACCTTGTATTCCCACTATTCTGTCCTTTACTGGTTCTACTGCACTGCAAAACTGGTCTTTTAGTGACTTAGATCTTTTGAAAGTTATTTGTGGGAAGGTTTCTACATAGTCTGCAATCTCGGGATCTGTTTTTAATACTGGCCACAACTTTTTCAAGCTTTGTTTTACCGTAAACGCTTGCCTGCTATAGGTGGTGATGAAGCGAGTCTTTTCAATTTTTTGGCCACTGTCCTTTGTTTTCTCTGCTAGGAGTGAATCCCTAGATCTTTTGGAGACAGTTAGTTTTGCCCTATTTAAGATGTCATGAGTGATGTCGCTGACCATGTCATAAGTGTTGTAATATGTGACGTCATCAGCAGTGGATTGCGGGAGCGCGAGTTATAGTTAACTATAACAGGGGAATTTCAATGGTTTTGTATGAGTGAAATGTCCAGCTAACTATAACACGTGTGAAACCTATGGTTTTTTCAGTGAATTTCTAAGGTTTTTTTTAAATGCTAATTTTTAACTATAACGTGTATGAAACCTATGTTTTTTTCAGTGAATTTCAAAGGTTTTGTAAATGTAAACTACTTATGGTATGCTTGTCCTCTTTACCAAATATTGCACGAATGCCTGCTGCAGTCTTCACGGTCTGTTTACAATTAGAATGACACCACTAGTTACATTATTCATTCATTAGAAATTGATTTGTTGGTATTTTCAACCCATACAATTATTTTAATGGCTTGTAAGATACCAAATATTCAAGCGCGGTTCACGCAGGAGCAATTCATCCATTCAATGGTTTCCTTTGCATTCTGGGAATTGTAGTCATGATTTTAAAGAGATTATCGATTACAAGTCTACCAAAGAAAAGAAATGGGCTGACTGGCTAATTCTCGCACGGCTCCTGGAATGTTACATTGTCACACGCACTAAAACTAACAAACGGAACAAGTAAGAGGTAAAACAGGCGAAATCTTCGACCGGTTACTACAGTGCACTGTTAACTCACTCTACCTTTTTCTCACTGTTGTGCCTCTGCTGTGACCCAGAGAATGCCCTGAGACCGTGCCTGCTTATGTTCTTTGTGAAAAACTTTCTTAACGGTAGCAGAATCATCTTTTTGGTGTGTAGGAACACACAGCCTATGTCCACACATTCTGTATACTAGGTGGTGCGAAGGCGAGAGGTGAAAATGTAAGATTGCAACTAATGACCATCCCCTGCTCAAAGCAGGTAGTGTAAGAACAGAGAGGAGAACGGCTCACCATCGACAACAGCCCAAAACCAAGACTTGCAAATGGTGGAGCAACTATCTAAAGAATCAGGATGGATAGGAGTTTAGTCTTACATCGTTGTGAAATATGGAGAAAGTCTGAAAAGTAGCGAAGTACAAGAAGGATGTTCCTCAGATGAGAGATTGGATGGACAACATTTTGAACAAAGGGATATTTTATGAAACTGTGGATGATGGTGGCCGTTCTGGAAAGCTGTACAGGATGTATGAAACATTATGAACTTGTATGCAGTGTGGAAGTAATATTCTGTTAATTGTAAAGAGTGTAACGATTTTGTAGGTTGCTAAAGGATAGGAGCCAAGTTCTGTAGTGTCAAAGCACACGAGCGACTTCTATATTGTTGTGAAAGATATGAGAGGAGTTATTTGGATTTGTGAGGAATAGAAGCAAGGTCTATGGAACTAGGAAGGGTGCAAGAGGAGCTCAAGAAAGCTGCTAACGATGTTCTGTGTAGTTGCGAGGGATGGGGGAATTCTGTGCAACTGTTAAGGAAACTGAACAAATGGAGGTGACTAAAGAGCTGTAAAAGGCAGCAGATGTGGGAAAACAGAAGACATTTTGTAGATTTGTGATGGATGTGAAGTATGCTCTACACTTTTGAAGGATGGGGAATTGCTATAAAGTTGAGAAGGGGTAGAAAGAGTTTGTAAAGATGCGAGAGCAGTTCTTCAGATTTGAAACAGGCAACAGTTCTGTATAGTTGTGAAGGATGGGAGGTAGGAGATAGTGTGGCACGCTAACCCCGGGGGCATCTCGGTGCCGAGTACCAGAGGTGGTACTCACTTACTTTATCGAATTCGGAAGGATGAAGGGATGAGTGGTCACGGCGGAATTGAAACCTGTGACAAGGAGCTCAAAGGGACATTCCTGGCCTGGTCAGAAGATAACCGAGAGAAGCAAGAGTGGCAACTACTTGACCCGAAGGAGGTCAGCAAGGGAAGCATTGAGATGCTGTTCAAAGTAGCACTGTATCTTCCTGGCCTGACAGGGTGAATGAGCTGGTGAACTCAGCAGTGCTGCTGAGACCCCGAGGCTGCAGTGAAAATGTAACAGCGCCAGCACTTGGTGTCCCAGGCGTCTGATCGCTATTGGGAGGTGCCTGTAGTCATCAATTCAAAGTAGTTTGTCACTGCAGTGAAGAGGTGAAACTCTTCGTTTCAAACAAAAGAACTGGAAGCACCCAGTGTCTGACAACACCAGCCCATTTAAAGCAGGCAAAAAAGGGACGTCATTGCATACCGGCAATATCACTTAGTAACTCCAGAGCTCACTGTGGCCTGCAGATCACAAGACTGAATCCAGCAATATCACTCTGACTTCAGGGCTCACTGTAGCCTGCAGATCACGAGACTGAATCCACCAATGTCACTCGATGACTTCAGTGATCACTGAGGCGGGAATGCAGATCACAAGACTGAATCCAGCAATAGCACTCAGTGTTTTCAGGGCTTACTATGGTCTGCAGATGTCGAGCCTGAATCTGGCCATGACCGTCTCAGCCCTTCATCCTTCCGTTGTAAATAGGCTAGGAATCATTACATCTGGTTACGGTATGTTGTGATACTGTCACAAAGCTCACTTTGAGGGGCACTCCCCTGACCGAGGCCCGTGTTTGCCAGAGCATCAGAGGAGAGCATGTCCGCATCAGAGGAGAGGTGTCCGCAGCAGGAGTCAGGACAGGTTTAGGACAGAGCAAGCGAGCTATGGGGTGGGCTCACAGATGGAGACCCCCATGGCACACTTCACACTCTGCACAGGGCCGTGCATACACACTGCGAGGCACCTACAGACCCTTCACAACTAACAGACAACGAATCTGGCAACACTGGGCTACAGTTCTAGCATTTAGTGAGAAACTCAGAGCAGCCCCATTTTAAAGAGACAGAGGTCCCCCTAGAAAGTACAGCAAATAAGATTCTTCATTGGTGACGTTTTGCCAATGAGAGTTGCTCTCATTTTTATAGCGAGGCTTGGAATGCAAACAGTGCCGGATAGATTGACGTATCCTTCTTCGGGTTGAGAGATGATTGGAAGTTTGAGCTAGAGAGATTGGAAGTGGAAATGCGATGAGAGATATTTCGGCTCCGACTCCCAGTGATGGTCATTGATTTAATTAAATTGTTGCCGGATGGATATTGAAAATTGGTGGTCTAGGAGTGACAGCAGAGAGGGACAGGGTCACAATAATGGAGGCACAAGGAACGGAATTTGGCAGTCAACTTACACATTTATTAATATTTTGTTTTAATTGAACCTAAGTATGCTGAGTTGGAATCCCCATGTAAAAAGCAAATATTTTTTTATCGGCAGGGTACACGTACCTACGCGAACACCACAATGTTTCCTCAAAAAAATAATTTTTTGGGGGCCTCGGGGGTCCTTGTGGGACCCCCTGAGCAGGCCTAGGGGGTCAGGGTGTTTCTACCCTGCCCTCTTGCGTGTTTTTTACCTTTGTTTCCCTGCTTTCTTGTGCCTCAGTCTTCCAAGGCACAAGATGGCTGCCAACACTTTCTGGTTTAGAGTGTTGACATACAGTTGACAGCCAATTAGCATTCAGCTCGTGCTCGGGAAGGTACAGAGTACAGTAAGCTTACTGTAAGCTTACCAAAACACCTCCAATATATATCTATGATTTTACTTTTGATTTACTCATTTAACAAAAAGGCCCATCTGCGAACAGAACTCTATCTTTTTGCCAAGTTTGGTGTAATTCCTATCAGCCGTTCGGGCTGTAGCCCCGGCTAAAGGTCCTACAGGAAATTGCATGGGGAAAACACATTTTGGGACCCCCCTTTTTTCTTGGCCCTCGCTTCACGAATCGCCCCTCCATTTGAGATGTCATCAGTGAAGTCACTGACCATGTCATGAATAATGTAATATGTGACATCATCAGCAGTGGATTGCGGGTGCGCGAAATATAGTTAGTGCAACTAACTATATCGGAGCATTTTCAATGGTTTTGTATGAGTGAAATGTCCAGCTTACTATAACACCCCTAAAACGAATAGTTTTTTTAGTGAATTTTAAAGGTTTTTTAAATGCTAATTCCCAACTATATAAGGCCTGAAACCTATGTTTTTTTCAGTGAATTTGCAAAGTTTTTTAAATGCTAATTCCTGACTATATAAGGCCTGTAACCTATGGATTTTTCAGTGAATTTCAAAGGTTTTTTAAATGCTAATTCCTAACTATATAAGGCCTGAAACTTATGGTTTTTTCAGTGAATTTCAATAGTTTTTTAAATGCTAATTCCTAACTATATCAGGCCTAAAACCTATGTTTTTTTCATTGAATTTCGAAGGTTTTTTAAATGACAATTTTTAAATGTATTAATTGTTATTTTTTTATACTGATTTACTACATTTTTGCAGACAGGTGTTCAGAGGGCACGCCCCTTTTTTACAACACTCTGCAGCGCAGCTCCATCGTGCTTACTGGAGATACCTGTTGGACTAGTTCCCTCGAGGGGACCTCTGCATTGAACAGGAATTAATTCCCCAACTTAAACTGTGCAAACTCACCCTGTAGCATGTTCTAAATTGGGGGATTAAGTTCCCTTGCATACTGGGGGTCCCTGGGGGCCAAGTAGCCCCCCTTGAGCCTCCATTATGTGCCAGGGGGCTGTGTTGCTTTCCCCCGGGGGCGGCGGTCCCCGGGGCAGTGTAGGGGGGAATGGTCCCCCCACACTAATTTATCACTATGCCCCCACGATTTTGTCCCCCCGGGGGGGTAATTTGAAAAAAAAAATTGGGCCTTGGGAGTCCTTGTGGGACCACCTGGGAAGGCCTAGAGGGTCAGAGGGTTTCTACCCTGCCCCCTTTATGTGTTTCACACTTTTGTTTTTCTGCTATCTTGTGCCTCGGTCTACCGAGCACAAGATGGCTGCCAACACTTCCTGGTTTGAAGTGTTGAAAGCCAATGAGCATGCAGCTCTTACTCGGAAAGTTTTAGAACTCAAAAAGGAGGCAGGGTAGAAGCACCCTGACCCCCTAGGCCTGCTCAGGGGGTCCCACAAGGACCCCCAAGGCCCCCCAATTTTTTGGGGGGAAAATCGCGGGGTGCGCGTACCCTGCGATTTTTGAAAAAAACAACTTTTTTAAATTGCGGGATACGCGTACATGATAGCACCTCATTAAAAAGCTTTGCAGTTAATAGAAGGTTTTAAGACTTTAGTTACATTATAAATCATTTGTTGATGGTACCATACTCATTTTAGGAATTGTGGTGTGTTCTAAGGTGATTTTACCATGTGAAAAAGCCTTCTGCTGGGAAATCATGAATCATGTTTGAAAGAAAACTATTATCTAATGCTTTTCCCACAGTGGTTTGGAAGGGGATCTATAAGCTAAACTGAAAGCATGTTTTCTGTAAATTCACATTATCTTTCTCAGTCATGTGAGAATAAAGTCTGACATTCTCAGTAAAACATGTCAAGTCAAGTCAAGTCATGGAATTTGTATAGCGCACTACATACCCAGAGGGTTTCAAGGCGCTTAGGAAGGAGAGGAGGGTTACTTGTCAAATATCCATGTTTTAAGTTGCTTTCTGAATGCTAGGTGGTTCTGGGTAAGGCGAAGGTACGCGGGGAGTGAGTTCCATGTTTTGGCAGCCAGGTAAGAAAAGGATCTGCCTCCCATGGTGGCCTTGTTGATGCGAGGTACAGTGGCGAGGGCTTGGCTGGAAGAACGTAGTTGGCGGGGGGGGTGTAGAAGGACAGTCGTGAGTTGAGGCAATCTGGTCCGATGTCGTAGAGTGATTTGTGTGCGTGGGTAAGCAGACGGAAAGTGATCCTCTTATTGACGGGTAGCCAGTGGAGGTCTTTAAGGTGACCGGAGATGTGTTCGTTGCGTGGGATGTCTAATATGAGCCTGGCTGAGGCGTTTTGGATTCGTTGGAGCTTCTTCTGGAGTTTTGCGGTAGTACCTGCGTAGAGGGTGTTTCCGTAGTCCAGTCGGCTCGTGACCAGAGCGTGGGTGACTGTTTTCCTCGTTTCGGAGGGGATCCAGCGAAATGTTTTCCTGAGCATGCGAAGAATGTTGAAGCAAGAAGAGGAAACGGCGCTGACTTGTCTGTTCATTGAGAGTGAAGAATCCAGGATGACGCCTAGGTTTCGTGCGTGGTCTGTCGGGATGGGTGCTTTTCCGAGGGCTTCTGGCCACCAGGAGTCGTCCCAAGCAGAGGGGGATGTACCTAAGATGAGGACTTCTGTTTTGTCCGAGTTCAGTTTCAGACGGCTTTGTTTCATCCATTCGGCAACTTCTTTCATTCCTTCGTGTAGGTTAGTTTTGGCGGTGCTGGGGTCATTGGTGAGGGAGAGGATCAGTTGAGTGTCGTCCGCGTAAGAGATGATGTTGCGGTTGTGTTGGCGTGCGATGGTCGCGAGGGGGCTCATGTATACGTTGAAGAGGGTGGGACTGAGTGAGGATCCTTGTGGTACGCCGCAGATGACTTCAGAGGCCTCGGACTTGAATGGAGGAAGGCGGACTCTCTGGGTTCTTCCGGTGAGGAACGAGGTGATCCATTCAAGTGCTTTTCCTTGGATTCCGATGTTATTGAGGCGTTGTAAAAGGGTGCTGTGGCAGACTGTGTCGAATGCTGCAGAGAGGTCAAGGAGGATGAGGGCGGCTGTGTCTCCATTGTCCAGTAGAGTTCGAATGTCGTCTGTTGCTGCGATGAGGGCGGTCTCAGTGCTGTGTTTTGCTCGGAAGCCAGATTGTGAGGGGTCGAGGGATTTGTTGGCTTCGAGGAAGGCGGCGAGCTGGTTGTTGACAGCCTTTTCGATGACTTTGGCCGGGAATGGAAGAAGCAAGATGGGGCGGTAATTTTTGAGTTCGGTGGGGTCTGCTGTTGGTTTTTTCAGGAGGGCGGTGAGTTCTGCGTGTTTCCAGTCTTCTGGGAAGGTGGCGGAGTTGAGGGAGCAGTTGATGACGTCTCGGAGGTGTGGTGCTATGACGGAGTCTGCTTTGTTGAATATGTGGTGAGGACATGGGTCTGTGGGGGATCCTGAGTGGATGGAATTCATCAGCTGGATGGTGTCCTCAGTGGAGATTGGGTTCCAGTTGTTAAGGGTGTTCACGGGGGGAAGATGAACAGTAAATGGTGGGGTGGGTTGGTTTCTGGGTTGGTTGTCAAAGCTGTTGTGGATGTCTGCGATCTTGTTGTGGAAAAATGAGGCTAGGGAGTCGCAGAGGGCTTGAGATGGGGTGATGTCGTTGGAGTTGGCCGAGGGATTGGAAAATTCCTTGACGATGTTGAAAAGTTCCTTGCTGTTGTGGGCGTTGTTGTCAAGTCGATCCTTGAATGCTGTTTTCTTGGCTTTTCGGGTCAGTTGGTGGTGAGTGCGGGTGGCGCTTTTGAAGGCGTCCTTGGTGCTGGTGGTTGGGTCTTTTTTCCAAGTCTTTTCAAGGGAGCGGCAGAGTTTCTTGGACTTCTTGAGATCATCGTTGAACCATGAGGCCTTCTTGCTGCCAGGTTTGCTTTGACGTTTTTTCAGTGGTGCTAAGGTGTCGGCGGTGTTGGATAACCATAGGGTGAGGTTGGCGGCGGCTTCGTTGGTGTCAGAAGATAGGGCTGGGGGGTTTCGAAGGAGCGATGCGGAGATTTGGTCCGTGGTGATTTTGTTCCAGTTTCTTTGCAGGGTGGGTTGGAGGAGTATGTTGGGTTTTGGTTTGTTGTAGGTGAAGTGAACGCAGCTGTGGTCAGTCCAGATGAGGTCCGTGGTGTGGCTGAAGGAGACATGGTTGCTGGAGGTGAAGATTGGGTCGAGTGTGTGACCTGCGATGTGGGTGGGGGAAGTGACCAGTTGTTTAAGTCCGAGGTTGGCGAGGTTGTCCAGCAGGGTGGCGGTGTTGCGGTCGTTGCTCTTTTCAAGGTGAAAGTTGAGGTCTCCCAGAAGGATGTAGTCTTTGGAGGGGAGCGCGTGTGGAGTGATGAAGTCCGTGATGTCTTCACTGAATTTAGCTCGGGGTCCTGGTGGTCTGTAGAGGAGGGTGCCTCTGAGTGTGGTCTTGGGGTTGATGTGTATTTGGAAGTGGAGGTGTTCGGAGTTGGCGAGGTTGGCGTCAGAGCTGGTTGAGATGCGGATTGATTTCTTATGGACGATAGCGATCCCTCCTCCTGTGTGGCTGGTACGGTCTTTGCGAGTGATCTTATAGTCTTCAGGGATGGCAATGGTGATGTCTGGTGCGGAGGAAGCGTTCATCCATGTTTCCGTTAGTAAGGCGACGTCTGGAGAGATGGTGTCTAGTAGATTCCATAGGTCAATGGCGTGTCTGTGGACTGATCGGGTGTTGAGAAGGATGCATTGTAGGTGGTTGGGGTCGGGGATCTTTGGTGTGGTCGTAGCGGAGATGTTGACGGTGCCGCTGAATTTGCAGGAGTAGCAGGAGAAAGGTCCATGGGTGTGTCCAGGAGCGGCTTGGACGCAGTTGGTGGGGCGGCCGGGGTTAAGGGCTAGGAGGCTGGCGGCATCATAGGTAATGCGGGAGGGCTGGGGAGCGCGAGGGGCAGGGGGTCTGGCGCTGGGCGCGGTCCAGGCGCGGACGGGCGTAGACGGGCTTACCTTTGGCGCACCTTCGGCGCGGGTTGGGCGCGGTCTCTGCGCGTGAACGCTGCGCGCGGGAACAGCTGTCATATATGGATGGTGGAGGGGGAGGGGCGAGGGCATCTTAGCTGGGAGGCGGGGCTGGCTCGGGATGACCAAAACAACAACAACAATTCTACAAAATGGAGGCGGAGGGGGGAAATGCGCGCAAACAGGAAAAGCGGCGCTTTAAATGAATGAAAAAATAAGCAGTTTAGATACAGCGTCTATCAGGCACACAGCAGGCAGCAGTGAATGACCAAAAGCAGGGCAGCAACAGGAAAAGCGGCGCTTTAAATAAATGACTAAATATGTAGTTTAAATATAGCGTCTATCATGCACACAGCAGCACAGGAAAAGCGGCGCTTTAAATAAATGACAAAATATGCAGTTTAGATACAGCGTCTATCAGGCACACAGCAGGCAGCAGTGAATGACCAAAAGCAGGGCAGCAACAGGAAAAGCGGCGCTTTAAATAAATGACTAAATATGTAGTTTAAATATAGCGTCTATCATGCACACAGCAGCACAGGAAAAGCGGCGCTTTAAATAAATGACAAAATATGCAGTTTAGATACAGCGTCTATCAGGCACACAGCAGGCAGCAGTGAATGACCAAAAGCAGGGCAGCAACAGGAAAAGCGGCGCTTTAAATAAATGACTAAATATGTAGTTTAAATATAGCGTCTATCATGCACACAGCAGCACAGGAAAAGCGGCGCTTTAAATAAATGACAAAATATGCAGTTTAGATACAGCGTCTATCAGGCACACAGCAGGCAGCAGTGAATGACCAAAAGCAGGGCAGCAACGATACCAGTGACGCAGCAGGACACTGGGGAGCGACCACTCAGTCCAGGGGAAACGAGCGAGTCACGGCGCTTTACTGTGGTGAAGCGCTGATATGGTCAGTGGGAGGGCGTCTTAGCTGGGAGGCGGGGCGGGCTCGGGATGACCAAAACAACAACAACAATTCTACAAAATGGAGGCGGAGGGGGGAAATGCGCGCAAACAGGAAAAGCGGCGCTTTAAATGAATGAAAAAATAAGCAGTTTAGATACAGCGTCTATCAGGCACACAGCAGGCAGCAGTGAATGACCAAAAGCAGGGCAGCAACAGGAAAAGCGGAGCTTTAAATAAATGACTAAATATGTAGTTTAAATATAGCGTCTATCATGCACACAGCAGCACAGGAAAAGCGGCGCTTTAAATAAATGACAAAATATGCAGTTTAGATACAGCGTCTATCAGGCACACAGCAGGCAGCAGTGAATGACCAAAATCAGGGCAGCAACAGGAAAAGCGGCGCTTTAAATACATGACTAAATATGTAGTTTAAATATAGCGTCTATCATGCACACAGCAGCACAGGAAAAGCGGCGCTTTAAATAAATGACAAAATATGCAGTTTAGATACAGCGTCTATCAGGCACACAGCAGGCAGCAGTGAATGACCAAAAGCAGGGCAGCAACAGGAAAAGCGGCGCTTTAAATAAATGACTAAATATGTAGTTTAAATATAGCGTCTATCATGCACACAGCAGCACAGGAAAAGCGGCGCTTTAAATAAATGACAAAATATGCAGTTTAGATACAGCGTCTATCAGGCACACAGCAGGCAGCAGTGAATGACCAAAAGCAGGGCAGCAACGATACCAGTGACGCAGCAGGACACTGGGGAGCGACCACTCAGTCCAGGGGAAACGAGCGACAACAAGGACAGAGACTGTCAGTTGATTCCTTTGTGTTTTACTGCAGCCTCATAGAGTGTTCTAAAGAACAACTAGAGCGCTAACAGTCCTACTTATTACAAATGTATGGCACACCTGAAGCCATCTTGATTGGAATAAAGTGGTAACTCTTAGAACATTTAATTTAAAAAGGAACAAAATGAGGGGGTATATTTTGCCATAGAAAGTATGATTAGTGCTGCAGAAAGAAAAATTAGGGCACATTTTGAGTGACTTCTCAAATCCTCTTCTCTTTCATTAAAGGAATTCTGACATGCAGTCTTCCAAGATGGCCACCAGAGACAAAAGAGCCCAAATGTAGCCCAAATATCACCCAGATGTAGCCCAAGTATAGCCCAATGACAAAATGTCCCAGAGTGTTCTAAAGAACAACTAGAGCGCTAACAGTCTTACTTATGACAAAAGTATGGCACACCAGAAGCCATCTTGATTGGAATGAAGTGGTAAGTCTGAAAACATTTAATTTAAAAAGGAACAAAATGAGGGGGTTCATTTTGCCATAGAAAGTATGATTAGTGCTTCAGAAAGAAAAATTAGGGCACATTTTGAGTGACTTCTCAAATCCTATTCTATTTCAATAAAAAAATTCTGACATGCAGACTGAAACATGCACTTTGAATACCAGCAGCAGACTTCCCTGGTGAGCAGTAGCTTTACTACAGTGATCTAATGAGCAACTAGAGTGCTAACATTCAGAATTTATGGCAAATGTGTGAAACATCTGAATGCCTTCTTGATGAAACCAAAGTAAACAAGCATTGAAAATGCAATAGATCTCGCCCTCGTTTAAGTTAAAGCCATTCTGTTTGTAATGAGGTGGCATTTTAGCTTTGCTTTTATTAGTGTTTTTCAAACTTTCATGTAAATAACATGCATATGTATGCATATATGTATATGTATGCATGCATTTATATTTGTATTTATATAGATATGCATAATATGTATCTTTATATGTGTATGTATATATATATATTTATACACACATACATATATATAAATGCATATGCATATATATATATATATATATATATATATATATATATATATATATATATATATATATATATATATATATATATATATATATATATATATGTGTGTGTGTGTATATGTGTGCGTGTAGAGAGAGGTAGAGAGGTAGAGGTAGAGAGGTAGAGACCAGTAGAGAGAGGTAGAGAGTAGAGAGTAGAGAGTAGAGAGTGAGTAATAGAGAGTAGAGAGTGAGTAGTAGAGAGTAGTAGAAAGCAGTAGAAAGAGTAGCAGAGAGTGAGTAGTAGAGAGTAGTAGAGTGAGTAGTAGAGAGTAGTAGCGAGTGAGTAGTAGAGAGTGAGTAGTAGAGAGTAAGTAGTAGAGTGAGCAGTAGAGAGCAGTACAGAGTGAGTAGTAGAGAGTAGTAAAGAGTGAGTAGTAGAGTGAGTAGTAGAGAGTAGTAGCGAGTGAGTAGTAGAGAGTGAGTAGTAGAGAGTAAGTAGTAGCGTGAGTAGTAGAGCGCAGTAGAGAGTGAGTAGTAGAGAGTAGTAAAGAGTGAGTAGTAGAGAGTAGCAGAGAGTGAGTAGTCGAGAGTGAGTAGTAGAGAGTAGTAGAGAGTGAGTAGTAGAGAGTGAGTAGCGGAGAGAGAATAGTAGAGAGTAGTAGAGAGTGAGTAGTAAAGTGAGTAGTAGAGAGTAGTAGAGAGTAGTAGAGAGTGAGTAGTAGAGAGTGAGTAGTAGAGTGAGCAGTAGAGAGTGAGTAGTAGAGAGTAGTAGAGAGAGTAGTAGAGAGACAGTAGTAGAGAGTGAGTAGTAGAGAGTAGTAGAGAGTGAGTAGTAGAGTGAGTAGTAGAGAGTGAGTAGTAGAGAGTAGTAGAGATAGAGTAGTAGAGAGTGAGTAGTAGAGAGTAGTAGAGAGTCAGAAGTAGAGAGTGAGTAGTAGACAATAGTATAGAGTGAGTAGTAAAGAGTGAGTAGTAGAGAGAGAGTAGTAGAAAGTGAGTAGTAGAGAGTAGAGAGTAGTAGAGAGTGAGTAGTACCGAGTAGTAGATAGTGAGTAGTCGGGAGTGAGTAGTAGAGGGAGAGTACTAGAGTAGTAGAGAATGAGTAGTAGAGAGTGAGTATTAGAGAGTAGTGGAGTAGAAGAGAGTGAGTAGTAGAGAGTAGTGGAGAATATGCCAAAGTTTGGCACAGCACCACTTGCACAACAAGTCCAATTAAATCATATCACTTAGAGTCCTTATTGAAGCGCTGAATCTTGGTGTATATTCAATTGCTTTTATTTTCCTTAAGTTTATGTACCACAGCCAGCTGACGCGTTTCGTTCTGTACAACAGAATTTCTTCCGGACGTTCTTATTTCCTTCAAGTTATGTCGGTATCCTGTTGTCATATAACTAGATATTTCTTCCAAATGTTAGACGAGACGTAAGTACATTCTTATTCAAAGTGACTAGGTAACAATTTTACCCACACAATTCGGACCGACTTGAGTAATTTATAGCATCCTCAAAGTCAATCTTTCAAAAATTCCAAAGTATAGGACATGATAATCCAAATCCAAATGTTTCTTAAAAAAGTAATTTTCAATTGTTCGGAATATCGGCATTTGGGCAGATATGACCCACGAACACAGTTTATGACTTTTCTTGGGAAACATTTGGATTATCATGTCCTATACTTTGGAATTTTTGAAAGACTGACTTTGAGGATGCTATAAAGTACTCAAGTCCATGGATGCTGCTGGGAACGCCCCCAGCAACACCCATTGCACACCCCTTTAATGCAGGACACTGTGTTAAAGGGACTGCGCCACCGGAACGTCACAAAAAGTGCATCATTCATGACATGGTCAGTGACATCACTGATGGCATCACTGATGACATCTCAAATGACATCACTGATGACATCACTGATTACATCATCCATGTGACAATCAAATACACCTCATCACACACTAGTATAATCTTTCATCACTCACTGTAAAATAGAAAGTGCCATATATGAAACTATTGACACAGCAATAGAAATTTCTAAACACCCCCTCAGTTATTCATAGAACTATACACACATGTAATCACTTACCTATAGATTCAGTGTTATATGCAGTTAATAATCAACAGAACACTTTCAAATATACTTATACGCCTATTTCAACATTACACACCAGCACATATTGTATTCACTTATAAAGACATCCTTCTGACTTATGCAAACAATTGATTATACTTACATGTACTCACCTACACACTTCTACACACACCACTTTATCTAATTATATAGATAGTAACTCACACTTTGTGTGTTATAAAATCACTATTACAAGTATACAGTTATCCATATAGTGACTCATACAATCACTAAGTCTTAGGCACACTTAATTAGATATAACTGTCACATACATTGCCTTTTTTTCCAAGTTTAATGGAGATGTACCATTGAGAGAAATATTTCATCACCACCACACACATAAACATATACACTCACTGAAACAACTGTTATAACATGTAGTCTTAACCTCATATACCTATTGAATGAACTATTCACACTTCTTTTGGCAATCACACACCTCCAACCAAACCACATAGACAGTTAGGAAACCAATAACAAATATAGTCTTTAACATAGCAATTAAGACAAAGCAATAAAGACTTTCACACAGTTTAGTTACTACACAATATATATAGTGAGACTCTACAAATTAGTCAAGGAAACAATCAATGACACTGTTACTAAATCAACCATCCACACATTTATATTAATATATCCACTCATTCTTCAATGCAAAGTAGTGTATTTATAATACATATTTAAATATCGAAGCAAACAACATTCACTGGATGATGTCATCAATGCTGTCATCAGTGATGTCACTGACCATGTCATGAATGATGTAATATGTGACATCATCAGCAGTGGATTGCGGGCGCGCAAGTTATAGTGAGTAAAACTAACTATAACGGGGGAAGTTCAATGGTTTTCTATGAGTAAAATGTCCAGCTAACTATAATATATATATATTTTTATATATATGTGCGCAGACGTGTGAGGACCTTCGCGTGCGCGAGCCGCATGCTGATTGGCTGCCAATGTCTGTCAACACTCCAAAACAGAAATTGTCGGCAGCCATAATGTGTCTCGGTAGACTGAGGCAGAAGAAAGCAGAAAAACAAACGTGCAGAACTCAAAATGGGGGCAGGGTAGAAGCACCCTAACCCCCTAGGCCTGCTCAGGGGGTCCCAATAGGACCCCCTAAAATGAAAAAATAAATAAAAAAAATTCGAAAAATCGCAAGGTGTGTGTACCGTGCGCGTACGGGTCGGCGTACGTATGTATACGGTACGTGGACGGTGCGCGTACCTTTCCGAGAAAGCTGCATGCTTATTGGCTGTCAACACTCCAGACCAGGAAGTGTTGGCAGCCATCTTGTGCTCATTAGACAGAGGAACAAGAAAACAGAAAAACAAACGTGTAGAACACAAAAAGGGGGCAGGGTAGAAACACTCTGACACCCTAGGCCTGTTAAGGTGGTCCCACAAAGACCCCCAAGGCCAATTATTATTATTTTTTTAAACCTGGTATGTTTTTTAAAAAAATTACCCCCCAGAGGGACCAAATCGCGGGGGCATAGTGATAAAGAAGTGTGGGGGGTGCCCAATCCCCCCCACACTGCCCCGGGGACTGCCACCCTCCGGGGAAAGCAACACAGCCCCCTGGCGCATACTGGAGGCTCCTGGTGGGCTAGTTGGCCCCCAGGGACCCCTAGTATGCAAGGGGAATTAGTTCCCCCTCTACAATCATGCACAGGGCTGCATTGCAGAGAGGTGTAAAAAAGGGTGTGGCCTCATTACACCTCTCTGCAATGCAGCCTCCTGGCGCATACTGGAGGTTCCAGGTGGGCTAGTTGGCCCCCAGGGGCCCCCAGTATGCAAGGGGAATTAGTTCCCCCTCTTCAAACATGCACGGGGGCTGCGTTGCGGAGAGGTGTAAAAAAGGGTGTGGCCTCATTACATCTCTGCAATGCAGCCCCCTGGCGCATACTGCAGGTTCAAGGTGGGCTAGTTGGCCCCCAGGGACCTCCAGTATGCAAGGGGAATTAGTTCTCCCTCTGCAAACACGCCCGGGGGCTGCGTTGCAGAGAGGTGTAAAAAGGGGCGTGGCTTCATTGCACCTCTCTGCAATTCAGGCCCCTGGTGCATACTGGAGATTCCTGGTGAGCTTTCAGGTCTCATATAGTTAGGAATTAGCATTAAAAAAACTTTGAAATTCACTGAAAAAACCATAGGTTTCAGGCCTTACATAGTTAGGAATTAGCATTTAAAAAACCTTGCAAATTCACTGGAAAAAACCATAGGTTTCAGGCCTTATATCGTTAGGAATTAGCATTTAAAAAACCTTGCAAATTCACTGAAAAAACCATAGGTTTCAGGCCTTATATAGTTAGGAATTAGCATTTAAAAAACCTTTAAAATTCACTCAAAAAACTATAGGTTTTAGGGGTGTTATAGTTAGCTGGACATTTCACTCATACAAAACCATTGAAATTGCTCTTATATAGTTAGTTGTACTAACTATATTTCTTGCACCCGCAATCCACTGCTGATGATGTCACATATTACATCATTCATGACATGGTCAGTGACATCACTGATGACATCTCAAATGACATCACTGATGACATCACTGATGACATCATCCACGTGAAAATCACATACACCTTTTCATACACTAGTAAAATCTGTCAACACTCTTTGTAAAATACAGAGTATCATTTTTGAATTCATTGTCACATCAATACATGTATCTAAAAACCCACTCAGTGATTCATAGATGTATACACACATCTAATCACTTACCTGTAGATTCACTCATACATGCTTTCAATGAACAATAGAACACTATCAAATATACTTATACACCTATATCGACATTACACACCAACACACATCCTATTCACATATGAAGTCATCCTACTTATGCCAACAATGGATCATACTTACATATTTACTTAGCTACACACTTATACAAACACAACTTCATCTATTCATTTAGATAGTAAGTCATACTTAGTGAATTATAAAATCCTTATTACAAGTATACAATTATCCATACAGTCACTCACACGATCATTGAGTCTTATGTATACTTATTTATATACAACAACTGACACATACACTGCCTTTTATTTTTCTAGTTTGTTGGACATGTACCATTGAGAAATATATTTGCTCATCACCACACCATAAAGATATTCACTCACCCAAACAACTGTTAGAACATGTAGTTTTAACTTCATATATCTAGTGAATCAAGTTTTTACACATCTTTGGGCAGTCACACCCCCCCACCGAACAACACACACATTCACTCTCCCATACAAATACTCAGTTAACTAATCAACAACTAATATAGACTTTCACATTGCTATTACCAACTGGAGAACCAGTTTACACAAAAACTCACAAAGTGATCCAGATATTCACATAGTTTAGTCACAATTCACTATATTTAGTGAGACACTATAAATTGGTCAAGTATACTGTCAATTACACTGCTACTAAATCCTCCATCCAAATATTTATTTTTATATATCCACTCATTCTTCAATGCAAATTGCTATATATATAATGCATATTTAAATAACGAAGCAAACCACATTCACTGGATGATGTCATCAGTGATGTGGTACTGTGGGTCCTGAGATTACCCGCCTCAAAGGTTTGGCCTCTCTCTTTATTATATTAGTATAGATATAGATATATAAACTAGCAGCCCGTCCCGACGTTGTCCAGGTATGAATTGCTGCTGGCCAGTAGTATATTGTTTTGTAGGATTTTGTTTTGATAGCATTTCTTATCTCTGACAGGCCTGTAAAACGCTCCGATTCACAGTGCACTACTGATGCACTTAAGAGTGCACAATCAGTAGTGTCTGAACTCGAGGTTCCCTACTTTATTTTTCCTTGCAATATTATATAGCCCGAACTCGACAACATGGCATGAGCACAATTTACATTCCAGAAGAACACATTCATTTGTGGTAGGCACGGGGAGACAAAGCGATTTGCCTGGAATGACAGGATGTTGAGCTGATGCCGAGATTCTAACGTAGCTCCCCAGCTCTAAAGTTCGCAATTCTAGAACTTGTGGCGGGAGGTGTGTCTTAAAGTGTATGTCGGTGCTGGCCATCAATGAGAGAGACCTGTGCATTTTTCAAATGGGTGGTGAAAAAATATGAGTATGTTGCTGGAGATGTGGGCCGCCGTGCCACCAATGTACTTACCGGGGGAGGGTAAACACCCATTATTCCGCAACTTTCTTTCGGCATACCATCACTCCGCATACTTTCATCACGAAAGTACCATGACTCCGCAATGCCATTATAACACATGGCATTACATTTTATATGATTTTACCACACATACATTTACAACGAAATTCGTTGTAAATGCATGAATGGTAAAAGCATGTTTTAAAATTTTTGGGGGGATAAGGTAAGTATGGGTACAGGGGTATATGTTTTGGGGTACTGAGGTATATGTTTGGGGTGTTTGGGTATTTTAAGGGTTCAGATATAGTTTTGGGTTATGGGGTACAGGGGTATTTTACGGTTCAAGGCTAGGTTTGGGTTTTGGGGTATATGGGTATTTTTAGGGTTCAGGGGTAGGTGTGGGTTTTGGGGTACAGGGGTATTTTAAGGGTTCAGGGCTAGGTTTGGGATTGGCATACAGGGGTATGTTTAGGGTTCAGGGGTAGGTTAGGGTTTTGGGGTACATGGTTATTTTTAGGGTTCAGGGCAAGGTTGGGTTTTGGGGCACAGGGTATTTTTAGGGTTCAGGGGTAGGTTTGGGTTTTGTGGGACAGGGGTATTTTGAGGGTTCAGGGCTAGGTTTTGTGGTACAGGGTATTTTAGGGTTCAGGGGTAGGTTTGGGTTTTGGGGTACAGGGTTATTTTTAGGGTTCAGGGCTAGGTTGGGGTTTTGGGGTACAGGGTATTTTTAGGGTTCAGGGGTAGGTTTGGGTTTTGGGGGACAGAGGTATTTTAAGGGTTCAGGGCTAGGTTTAGGTTTTGGAGAACCGGGGTATTTTTAGGGTTCAGGGCTAGGTTTGGGGTACAGGGGTATTTTTAGGGTTCAGGGGTAGGTTTTGGTTTTGAGGTACAGGGGTATTTATAGGGTTCAGGGCTAGGTTTGGGTTTTGGGGTACCAAAAAAAACATGCTTTTACCACGCATACATATACAACGAAATTCGTTGTAAATGCACAAATTTAGTTTTAAAAATGTTTGGATAAGGTAAGTATGGGCATAGGGGTATATGTTTTGGGGTACTGAGGTATATGTTTTGGGGTGTTTGTGTATTTTAAGGGTACAGATATAGTTTTGGGTTATGTTATGTTATGTTATGTTACTAAATCCTTTATTGAGCGCACTAACACTGATTAGTTTCTTGGCGCTAAAATTGCCAGTAACACATTTGGAGGTGGAAAAGGTGGATTAAAAAGCTTGTCTAAAAAGCCATGTCTTCAGTGCTTTCCGAAAAGGTAAGAGGTCTTGGCAAGACCGTATCTCCAGGGGAAAGGTGTTCCATAGGCAGGGGGCCAGTGTTGCAAATCTGCGTCCACCAGAACATTTAAGTTTAAAGGGGGGGGTCTGGAGCAGGGCTAGATGGAGTGAGCGAAGGTTGCGGGAGGGGACGTATCTGGTGATCAATTGGTTAATAAATTTAGGGCTTTTGCCATGTAATGCCTTAAAGATCATACAACCTGCTTTGAAGTAGCAGCGTTGTGTGACTGGAAGCCAATGCAACTTGATGAGAAGAGGAGTCGCCGCCTGCCATCTTGGTTGCTTCAGGATCAGCCTAGCAGCATAGTTCTGCACCATCTGGAGACGCTTACGTAAATAGTTAGGGAGACCTAGGTAGATGGCATTTGCGTAATCCAGATGTGACAGGACAGTGGCGATCACAACCTGGGTAATCGCTTCAGGCGTTAGTAGTCGCCTGACCTTCCTGATTTTTTTTAGCTGGTAAAAGCATTTGGTGACCACTTGTCCCACTTGTGCTTTTAGTGAGAGATCACTATCCACAATGACTCCAAGCGTTTTAGCCGATGGTGATGGTTGCGGAGCTTGACCCAGGTCTGAAGGCCAATAGTGAGGGCCCCAGTACTTAGCACTGTCCCCCGTCAGTACCAGTTCAGTTTTACCTGGATTTAATTTCAGTTGATTTTGATCCATCCAGGATTTAATAAACCTCATGGTTGACTGGAAATGACTCATAGAGTTTTCAGAGTTATCAATGGTGAAGAGTAACTGCAGGTCATCTGCGTAGTTGAAAACTCTCACACTCACCCTCAAGGATTGAATAAGGGGGAGTATGTATATGTTAAAAAGATGGGGTGACAGGGAGGAGCCCTGTCGCACTCCACATGGGATGGCCTGTTTAACACCGGTCAAGTCCCCCAGGCGCACCGCTTGGGAGCGGTCCTCCAAAAAGGACCTCAACCAGCAGGCCGCGATGCCCTGTATGCCGGTCTGTCCGACACGGTCCATCAAGATGTTGTGGTCGACCGTATCGAACGTGGCCGACAGGTCCAGTAGCACCAGGGCCTGGGGAGAACGTCTATCTGCGCAGTCTCGAAGTGTATCCAAAACTGCGGTGACCACTGCCTCAATAGAGTGTGCAGGCCGAAATCCAGCCTGATGAGGGTCAAAGCAAGAGGACTCCTCCAGAAAGTTGGAGAGGTTTTTCGCCACGTGTGCCTCTAGAATTTTCACCAAATAAGGCAATAGGGAGATAGGCCCGAAGTTTGCCTTGCATCCAGGATCCGCCCCGGGTTTTTTTAATAGGGGTATAACCGTGGCTTCTTTAAAGGTAGACGGGACAATGCCCAACGAAAGGGAATCATTTAGAAGGGCAAGAACATGGGTTGGATAAGTGGAAAAGCATTCTTTCAAGATATGGGGTTTAGGGGTAGCTTTAGGGTTTAGGGATAGGTATAGGTTTTGGGGTACAGGGGTATTTTTAGGGTTCAGGGCTAGGTTTTGGTTTTGGGGTATATGGGTATTTTTAGTGTTCAGGGGTATGTTTGGGTTTTGGTGTACAGGGTTATTTTTAGGGTTCAGGGCTGGGTTTGGGTTTTGGGGCACAGGGGTACTTTTAGGGTTCAGAGGTAGGTTTGGGTTTTGGGGTACAGGGGTATTTTAAGGGTTCAGGGCTAGGTTTGGGTTTTGGGGTATATGGGTATTTTTAGGGTTGAGGGATAGGTTTGGGGTTTGAGGTACAGGGGTATTTTAAGGGTTCAGGGCCAGGTTGGGGTTTGGGGTACAGGGGTATTTTTAGGGTTCAGGGCTAGGTTTGGGTTTTGGGGAACAGGGGTATTTTAGGGTTCAGGGGTAGGTTTGGGTTTTGGGGTACAGGGTTTTTTTTGGGTTCAGGGCTAGGTTTGAGTTCAGGGGTACAGGGGTATTTTTAGGGTTCAGGGGTAGGTTTGGGTTTTTAGGTACAGTGGTATTCATAGGGTTCAGTGCTAGGTGTGGATTTTGGGGTACAGGGGTATTTTTAGGGTTTAGGGATAGGTTTGGGTTTCGGGGTAGAGGGTATATTTATAGGGTTAAGATGGGTTAGTGTTTAAGGGTGTTGGGGTATTTTAAGGAGTAAGGATGGGTTATGATTATGGGGTGCAGGGGTATTTAAAGGGAGCAGGGTGGGATTCGTTTTTAGGATGTAAAGGGTAATAAAATAAAATAATAAATAAAAATAACATAAATATTGCAATTTAAAAGAAATTTTTTTAAATTAAATTTAAAAAAGTGTGTATATATATATATATATATATATATATATATATATATATATATATATATATATATATATATATATATATATATATATATATATATATATATATATATATATATATATATATATATATATACACCAAGTTTCTCCTAAATACACATATATACAAACATATATTTCATGTTTTAATAATGTACTTTTACAATGTATATGACTTTACCACACATGCATTTGCGTTATAATGGCATGCGTGATAAAGTCATATGCGTTGTAAAAGTTTTAGAAATTATTTCTTTGCGGAGTAATAGTCCCGCGTTATAAAAATTGCGGAGTGATGGTATGCGGGATGTTGGTTTGCGGAATATCATCACATATTCCGGGGGAGGGATAGTCCTTTTCTTGCTATTTCTGTGGAAGCGGGCCTTGTGTCCGGATGTGCGTGGCGTGAGGCTGTGCGCAACAGAAGTGGAAAATCGCCAGTGTGCGTTTCTGGCGTCACCGGAAGTTAAGGCGAGAATACATTTCCTGCACAATCGCTCCTGTTTGCGCTCCTTCTGGCCCTTGGGAATAGCGCCATGCCTGACTTCCATACGGTAAAGCAGGTGCACGTCACTGGGAGCGCGGGGCAAGCACACCCGGAGCTGGAATGTACAGAACCTGGGATGAAAAAACAATGAAATATTGGGCACAACACTCGCTTTTTTTCCGTAATCCCGTGCCGCCGACACGCCCACGCCCCCAGCACACGCCCACAGCACAGGATATGAGACATGGCTTGAAGGGCGGAACGTACCACACACCCCCAGCGTTTGTCACGCCCCCAGCACACGCCCACAGCAAAACGCAGACACGCCCACAAGGAACTACTTTGCTGGCACGGTTCTTTTACCTTTTAAATGTATATGGTGGGCGTCTGCATAGCCTATGTCCTTCTGCTGCAACTGCCCTTTGCAACGCTGTATTGGGTGTTATGATTGGTGTTGTGGTTCCTGAGATTACCCGCCTCAAAGTTTTGAGCTCTCTCTTTATTATATTAGTATAGATGATTAGTATAGATTACCTGGATGAATGCCTCATCAGCTCCAGACATCACCATAGCTATACCGGACGGCTACAAGATCATCCGAAAGGACCGCACCAACCAAACAGGAGGAGGCATCGCCATCGTCTACAAGAACTCCATCCGCGTCTCGACCACGACAACCTCGTTATCGCCGAACACCTTCACTTCCAGATCCACACCGACCCCAAGACCACACTCAGAGGCACCCTCCTCTACAGACAACCAGGACCCCGCACACAATTCAGCGAAGACATCACTGACTTCATTACCCCACACGCCCTCCTCTCCGAAGACTACATTCTAATAGGAGACCTCAATTTCCACCTGGAAAAGAGCAATGACAGCAACACAACCGCCCTTCTGGACAATCTCGCCAATCTCGGACTCAAACAACTTGTAAACACCCCCACCCACTATGCAGGACACACGCTTGACCCTATCTTCACTTCCAGCAAGCACATCTCCTTCAATCACACCACAGCTCTCCATTGGACGGACCACAGCTGTGTTCACTTCAACTACAAAAAGACCACGATCCACAACCACCCTCAACGAATTATGCGAAGAAACTGGAACAAAATCACCACCGAACAGATCTTCACATCGCTTCTTCAAAACCCCCCTGCCAATTCATCGGACCCAAACCAAGCAGCCATCAACCTCACACAATGGATCACAGATCACCCACAGCGCCGACGAATTAGCACCCTTGAAGAACCATCAAATCAAGCATGGAAGCAAAAATGCCCCCTGGTTCAACGAAGACCTTAAGAAATCCAAGAAGCTTTGTCGTACCATTGAGAAAGCATGGAAAAAAGACCCAAACACTATCACCCGGGCCGCCTTCAAAAACGCCACCCGCAAACACCACTAACTTATCCGAACAACCAAGAAATCAGCATTCAAAGACCGACTAGACAACAACGCCCACAACAACAAGGAACTATTCAACATCGTCAAAGAATTTACCAACCCCACCGCCGGCACTAATGACATCACTCCCTCCCAAGTCCTCTGCGACTCCCTAGCATCTTTCTTCCATGACAAAATCGCCGACATTCACAACAGCTTTGGCAACCAACCCAGAGACCAGTCCACCCCTCCCACCTCCGAACCAAAATCCCCCCTGAACATCCTCTACAACCGGGACCCAATCACCACTGATGACACCATTCGCCTGATGAACTCAATCCACTCAGGATCACCAACAGACCCATGTCCCCACCACATCTTCAACAAAGCAGACTCCATGATCGCACCCCATCTCCGAAACGTCATCAACTGCTCCCTCAACTCCGCCACATTCCCGAAAAGCTGGAAACACGCCGAACTTACTGCCCTTCTGAAAAAACCTACAGCAGACCCCACCGAACTCAAAAACTACCGCCCCATCTCGCTCCTCCCATACCCTGCCAAAGTCATTGAGAAAGCCGTCAACAGCCAGCTCGCTGCCTTCCTCGAAATCAACAAATCCCTCGACCCCTCACAATCCGGCTTCCGAGCCAAACACAGCACCAAGACTACCCTCATCGCAGCAACAGACGACATTCGAACTTTACTGGACAACGGAGACACAGTTGCCCTCATCCTACTTGACCTCTCTGCAGCCTTCGACACAGTCTGTCATAGCACCCCTATACAACGCCTCAGCAACATCGGAATTCAAGGAAAAGCATTGGACTGGATCATCTCGTTCCTCGCCAGAAGAATGCAGAGAGTCCGCCTTCCCCCTTTTAGATCAGAGGCCACCGAAGTCATCTGCGGCGTACCACAAGGATCTTCACTCAGCCCTACCCTCTTCAACGTATACATGAGTCCCCTCGCAACCATCGCGTGACAACACAACCTCAACATCATCTCCTACGCAGATGACACACAGCTGATCCTCTCCCTCACCAAAGACCCAAACACCGCCAAAATCAACCTACACGAAGGGATGAAAGAAGTAGCCGAATGGATGAAAAACAGCCGCCTAAAACTTAACTCGGACAAAATGGAAGTCCTCATCTTAGGTACATCCCCCTCCACCTGGGACTACTCCTGGTGGCCACCGGCCCTGGGAAATGCACCAATACCGACGGACCACGCACGTAACCTGGGCATCATCCTGGACTCCTCACTCTCGATGACCAGACAAGTCAACGCCGTCTCATCATCATGCTTCAATATCCTACTCATGCTCAAAAAAATATTCCGTTGGATCCCCATCGAAACAAGAAAGACGGTCACCCACGCACTGGTCACAAGCCGGCTGGACTACGGAAATACCCTTTACGCCGGAACCACCGCCAAACTTCAGAAAAAACTCCAACGCATCCAAAACGCCTCAGCCAGACCCATACTAGACATTCCCCGCAGAGATCACATTTCCGGTCACCTGAAGGACCTTCACTGGCTCCCCGTCAACAAGAGGATAACGTTCCGTTTCCTCACCCACGCACACAAAGCCCTCTACGAACTTGCTCCCGAATGCCTCAACACCCGCCTATCCTTTTACACCCCCACCCGCCAGCTGCGATCGTCCTACCAAGCCCTCGCCGCTGTTCCGCGCATCCACAAAGCCACCATGGGGGGTAGATCCTTCTCCTACCAAGCGGCTAAAACCTGGAATTCTCTCCCCATCCACCTCCGCCTTACACAAAACCACCTATCCTTCAGAAAACTACTAAAAACTTGGATATTCGATAAGTAAAATCCCCCCCCTTCCTCAAGCGCCTTGAGACCCTCTGGGTATGTAGTGCGCTATATAAGTGCTGACTTGACTTGACTTGACTATATATATATATATTCACTGAAAAAAAGATAGGTTTCAGAGGTGTTATAGTTAGCTGGACATTTCACTCGTATAAAACCATTGAAATTTCCCAGTTATATTTTGTTGTACTAACCATAACTCACGCGCCCGAAATCCACTGCTGATGATGTCACATATTACATCGTTCTCCTCTCCTCCCAGTTTTTAGTTCTCTTTTCCCAATTCTCATTTTTCCCCTGTTTTAAAAAAACTAAATAAAAAATACAAAATCATTCAAAAAATCCCAGAAAAAAAAACAAGAAAAAAAAAGTTCTTTTCAGAACTACCCTCTCTGGTTAAAGAAAGATCTAAACTAGTATGCTAGTGTGTGAAACTTGAGATGAATGTATGTGTACTGCATATTTGACTGTAAAAGTAGATTTCTGATGTGTCGTGAATGCATAAGTGCAGAATTATAAGGAAGTGCTGCAGCATGACACTGTAAATTGTTTAACTACAGTGTGCTGTGGTACTACCGAAGCACAGGGATGTAACATATGTACATAAATATGTTGTGTTGGAACTGGCCCTTCTTGCAGGGTCATCCCCAAACATTTTGCTTCTTCCTCCCTTATTTTTCCTGACCCGTGGCTGTTGGCAATAGGACTCTGCGCACTTTACCACTGATGATCAGTACTAAAGTGCATGTGCTCTCTGTGTAAATTGTTATCATGATTGGATATACATGATTGTCATATTTGTATCACCACGAAGTCCCTAGTAAAGTGCTCTGGGTGTGCCAGGGCTGGTGATGACAAATGCTACTAGTGGGCCTGCAGCACTGATTGCGCCACCCACATGAGTAGCTCTAAAATGGTGTCTCGGGCCTGCCACTGCAGTGCCTGTGTGCAGGCTAGGAACTGCCGTGTCCTCATGGTCAGTGCCCCCACTGACCAGGCCTAACCCTTCCCTTTTTATGCACATTAGTCACCCCTATGGAAGGCCCAAGGTACCCCCCTGGGCAGGGAGCAGTGTATGTTAACGGTAGTGCAGGTGACATGCTCTGGTAGTGAATTACAGCCATTTTCGTTTTTCACTATTGTAAAGCTATCTTGCTCCATAGGTTAACATGGGGGATGCTGGCTAGAGTGGCTTCCAGCATTTCTTCCCATAGGAACAAGGTAGGACATAAGTATCCAGTATCCCTGAACTCAGAATTTAATAACACATCTTTTAGGAAAGGTTGTTTTTAAATCCTATGTTTGAGAACAGCACTTTTAGAAAGTTGCTTTTCTCTTGTCTGACCCTTCTGTGTGCCTTGGCCTGTTTGTGTATTGATTGTCTAGTTTGAGAGTGACAAGGGCTGGGGATTCCCCAGGAGGCTGGCTGAGTCAGCCCTAGGCTGAAAGACTGCATTTGCAACCTGAGTGGTGGGAGGAGTTAGCACCTGGGCCTGAATAGGGCTGTGCCTGCCTGCCACAATGCTGGCTCCACCTCCTGCTGGGCGGCTGACAACTCTGCCCCTCACTCTGAAAGGAAAGGAGAAGCCAGGAAAACAAAGTACTCAGGAAACACCCAGAACTGGTTCAGACCGGGCTCAGGGCCCACATGCACAAAGAAAACAAAGACTTTTAGGGGTATAAGTACAGGACCCCTGACAACAGAAAATTAGATCATCCTGGAATCAAGAAGGAACCTCTGCCAAGGAGAAAGCTGAATCGGAAGAAGGAAGACTGTCCTGCTGTTGCTCTGCTGGACTGACCTGTTGCTTTGCTGCCAAGGAGAGGGGGAGGACTTTGCTGTTGTGCTGTGTCTCCTGTCTTGAAGGAATCTCTAAGGGCCTGAGAAGAGCTGACTCCCTGTTCTGAAGTCCCAGGAACAATAGGACTTCACCCCCAACTTCCCTGAACTCTGCTGAGAGGGTTCTGTCCTTCCTACAGTACTTGATCAAGTTTTGGGGCCTCTGGAAGTTGTACCTGTGCTGGGGAGCTTGAAACTAAGCTTGAGAGACTTTTGCAATTGAAAAGTGTTGCATTGTTTGCTTGCGAAGCGCATCCCCGAGAAGTTTCCCGCCGCTACGAAGGTCGAGATCGTCGCAGCGCCTGCCGCCGCTGCCAGAGCCGTCGCATCCTTCGTTTGCGGGACACACCAGACTGGTGCGGGAAAGTCAAACATCGCTGCGAGTGTCGTCGCAGAGCCTGTCGTCGCTGGGTGAGATCACCGCACCGCTTGCTTGCGGACCGCATCACGTCGCTGCGAGCATTGTCGCAGAACCATTGCATCAAGGAGCTGCGAGAGAGAGGATCACCGCTGGACCGCGCATCGTCACCCCGGAGATCGTCGCAGCCCCTACGAGATCGTCGCATCGTGCCTTTGCGAGAACAAACTTCCTACGGAACCTACGCACCGGAATCCAGACAAGTGGCCTTCCTCCCCATACAGACCGGATTCGTCGCAACACGTCCGCTGCTGCAGCGGGGCTGTCGCATCGCCTCCGCAGGGTCTCAGGAGCAACTCATCGCTTGTTTTCCACCGCACCAGCTTCTGCTTTTGGAACTTTGTTGCAACTAAAAGGTACTGTGAGTAAACGTGACGCAACTGTGAAGTTTTCACGCATCTGTGGATTATTTTTTCGCAACCTAAAGAACTTTGATTACAACCTTAAGAACTCTTTTGAAACCATATTCTTGAACTGTGTATGTTGAATTTTTGTCGTTTTGGTCTTGTGTAGTTTAGATTAAATACCTTTATTTTCCTAAACTGTTGTGGAGTCAGTTTGTGGTGTTTTCACTGTGTTACTGTGAGTGTTGGAACAAATACTTTACACATTGCCTCCTGAATAGCCTTGACTGCTCGTGCCAAGCTACCTAGAGGGTGAGCAGGGGTTATCTCAGAGGGTTTCCTCCTTACCCTGACTAGAATCAAGGGTCCCTATTTGGACAGTGGTACCTACCTCTGCCAACTAGAGACCCCCAGTTCTAACATGTTGCAACTATGTGCTTCCCTCTGCACAGCTGCACAAACTGCAGCCATGTGGTGAGACAGGCACCCTTGCACCATGGTGCAAGGATGTCCGTGTCATGTGGAGATTGTTTTTGTGCAAGAAGGGACACCTTCCTGCACAGAAACAATCAGTAAAGGCATTTTCCCCTTCAATATATGCTGTGCATTGCAGAATATATTGAAAGTGAAAAAATGAGAAGTGAAAACAATTTTCCTTGTTGTGCTTTGCTACACCAATAGGAGAATGGCGTAGCATTCACAAACATGTCCAGATTTATAAATCTCTGATAAATATGGAGATGTGTCTTGTTCTATGAGTGTTCTGTGCGAACACGCACAGCAAAACCTATAGAACACCTTTTCA
The DNA here is from genome assembly GCF_964263255.1 of Lissotriton vulgaris. Lineage (NCBI taxonomy): Eukaryota > Metazoa > Chordata > Amphibia > Caudata > Salamandridae > Lissotriton > Lissotriton vulgaris. The sequence continues at coordinate 1,382,237,173 of NC_141694.1, read as the reverse complement.
CAGCAAAGTACTGTGTATGATGAGATTATATTTACATGGAAAAGAAAAGGTTTACAGAATGCCTTTTCCTCACCTTATAAGCTAGGCCAATTGTCATTATAGGAGTACATTTGTGTACTAATAACAAAGAATAACATAAATTTACAACTACTTACGTTTTGGGAAACTGATAGGACATTATTATATATTACTGAAGGGAAGGGATGCGATATAGTATGACATATGCAAAAACACTGACTGATGTGGTTTAAGTTAAAGGGTTTAATTTTTTTAAATTCTGAAATTACTAAGACCTACAAAACAACATATTAGTCTATTCTGTACTATATTTTATATCTTTCAGACAGGTGTTCTGAAGCTGTCCCCATTTTATACCTTTTTACATTACAATTTTCTGACAGAAATCTAGTCCATCCAGGTTCCTTTTCTTCAACTGTGTGGATACACAATCCATTGTGCATTTTAAGACTTACTAAAACTTACGTCAACAATATTACACGTAATTTTACAAAGTAATTTCTTTGCCTTTTTTACTGTTCTCAGAATATATTGAATTTCACTAGAAACAGTGATTTCAATTGTACTCATCACATAACAGCAGGCAAAAAAAAACCAATCACTTAGATTGTTTAAAAAAACATACAATAATAGATCTATAGTAAAATACTAGATAATACAAATCACACGTATATAAAATGATTACTGCTCAGAAAATGATATACCTTAAATGTATTAACACTATAAATAATGCCAGTTAAAATTACACACAGAGACAATGTACAACAATAAGCCCATAATTCAAAGAAATACATTTCCTTGAGTCAAAATTGTATTTTTGCAGTAATTTGTATGTAAATTGTCCAATGATAATCCTATGAAATGATACCGATATGTTCCTCAGAGGCTGAATTGTATTCCTAAAACTTTGGCTTTAAAAATATTAGCTAGGAATTTGGCAATTCGAAAGGCAAACGCTGTTTGAAAACCAACTCAGCATTATTACAAAGACTCCAGCCTTTCTCACTTTTGAGATATGCAGTGTAATGTCCTGATGTTATTGAAGAACCATTGTGGAAAATTATTGCTACTGCTTCAAAAGTCCTTCCAGATATTAATAGTTGTGTAGCTACAAATATGTTATTAAAGTGTCCAATTTTCTTCCATCAGCGGTATAACGTTGCATCATTAAAATTATATATTTTCCATATCTTTGGATAAATAATGATGATAACATTTCTGATTTGCATTGCCTACACTCCATGTTTTGGTTTGCAGCTTTAATTAATTTACTGAAAGATACTGAATTACAGTCCGGTAATGTCAAATATAAAATTCCTTCAGTGTCTACATTAGTGCTACATGTATACATACAATTTTCACATTGAGGTTCCCATTCATAACAAAGGTCAAGCATATTTTCATTTTCCAATTCTGTAAGCATATACATTAGAAACTCCGGAGCATCTTGTTGGATATTTTGTGCAAATTGTGTAGAACCAGAACATACATCCAAAAGATAATGAACATCAGAAATACTTTGTATTTTACTTTTATCTGTTCTCAATTTTTCATAAAGAGAATGTGACAAGGAACAAAATCTTTTATCCCGATTCTCCATAATTTGCTGTTGCAAACCTTCAAGAATAAAAACAACATTGACCACTACATTAGCATAGCAGTTGACACCAGAACTATTTTCAAACTGAAAACCAACACTCTCTTCAACAGTGTCCTTTTTGTTTTTTCTTGCAATCACAACATTATCTTGTTTTTTGCCCTTCTCTACACTTTCAGTATAGATATTCTCATACCTTTTTCTAGCAACCACATGCTTTTCAAATACAGGATATTGACCTAAATTAGGAGCATATGTTCTTCTTAACCTATTGTACTCTTTGACACAGTTGGCATCTGCAGTAATCTTAGTATCATCAAAATCAATCAAAAACAAACCAGATAATGTTCTGACTCGCGTCGAAGCAACATATGCCATACCTTCTTTAAACACAGAATTTCCAATGTTCACCAAAGCACTGTCAACAATTAAACCTTAAGAATTACGAAAAGTCAATGCATATGCCAGAGAAAATGGAAGCTGTTTTCTATGGACACATAAATCTTTAACAAGCAAAAAACGACAGAGCAACAATCAATTTGTTTCATTTCTTCAATCTGATCAAATGTAATCTTTAATAATTCAATACCATCTTTATTTGGATAATTAACAAAATCCACAACTTTGCCCATTGCTCCATTAACTAAACATTTTTCTACATCCAAACTATGCCTTATAATTATCCGACAGTTCCTACATGCATGTAGATTCTTTTATAAACCAGCAGTTTTAGATATTTATTTTTCTAAAGAATCCAATTTTGTCTTCAATTTTTTGGTCAAAATAATAGTGAATTTTTCATGTTCTATTTTATTGAAGGCTTCCATTTTCATTATTTTTTCATTTTCCAGTTTCAAAAGTTGTTCATTGAATATAGAACATTCACGCAGTGTTGGCACTAAGCAGATTACAGATTTCTTTTCTGCAATTTCCATGTATATTTTTTCAGGAACTATATTTTCATTTGGAAACAAATTGGAAAGTAGTCAAAAAGCCTGTTTGGCATGTTCTGTCAGTAGTTCAAATCTTATATCTTCGAGAATAGTTTTATAATCAACCTCATTTGCCTGTCGCATAATTGTAATCAGTTCTTTGTGTTCAAAATATGACCAAATGTTCACGTTTCCAACACTACCCAGAGAATTTCTGGTGTCTTCATGCGTAAGTGTTTTAAAAACTGGTTGTCCTTTTACAGGAGCCAGTTGCAGTAGAACTCCAAAAACGATGACGTGTTTTCCTCCAAATAACATGTCATACTCTGTTTTAAGAATTTGCTGCATTCTTAAATGCACAAAGGCAAGCATTAAGTTTGATACCATGTTTACCTCATCAATAATGAGAAGTTTCATTTTCTTCAAGACCCTTGAAACTTCACAACAAGCTTCTCCAGATAGCTTATGCTATTCCAATTTGTTTTCATCCTCTAATGGTAGCATTATTAAACAATGTAAAGTAATTCCTTTAATGTTGCGTGCTGCCAACCCAGGTGGAGCAGTGACAACACAAGACAAATGTGAATCAGTTGTTTTCTGTAGATAAGTTGTAATTACTTTAATTAAAAAACTTTTTCCTGTTCCAGCTTGTCCACTCATGTAAATTCGGATAGGTTTAAATGATGTACATGAGCACTCTTTCTTTTCATGAAGTAATCCATGGTCAATCTGCTGTCTCACTTGCTCAAATATTTCTTTTTGCTCAACATTTAGTTTTTCTTCCAAGTTTCCTAAGTTTGTTACATCTTCTTGAGCTTGATACATTGGTGTTTCCACCTCATTCAAGGCGATTGCTGCTTCATTTTCAACAATTGGTTGTCCTAGTGGATCTTAACTCGGCGCAGCAGAACTTTGACTGTCTTGAGAACTGTCTCTAGCAATCTCAGCTGCAATTTCAGCTTCTTGATCAATTTCATCATTCAACATTTTCACATAATTTACAAGCATTAAAGGAATCTTCATAGCTCTGGAAATCTCCAAGTAATTCCAGTTCTGAACGCCGTGGTTTGAATAGTTGTAAAAGAGCTAAATAGTAAAATTCCCTTTTATCAGCAGTGTCACAACTCAGCTTCCTGTGATTAATCAAATTTCCTTTAGTTTGTTTCACCAAACATCCTTCGGAACCAATGACTCCATATTTTCCATCACTGATGTTCTCTGTAGTATTCCGTTTAAAAATGAAATTTTGCAACACTTCATAGAGACACATGTTCTCAAGATGATGACTTCTGTTTGGGTATTATGTGTCCAACATACTCTTTTTCAAAATATCTGTACTTTCTGGATCTTTTTCTGCTAAATATTCAATTTCTTGTACAGATTTCAGTACTCGATTTCGCATTGCTGAAAGACCTAAACTTACATAAAGGATTCTTCTAGATTTGGAGTATAGACTTGCAGATGATAACCGATCTGAGCATTCATATGAAACTGTATAATTTCTTACTTAGATTCTTCTTCTCATGAGAAATCTTTTCCCACATTTCTTTCAATTCTGTCTTTTCTGATTTTGTAATATAAGATGTTACATATCGAGCAAAAGCAATAGAATTGTCCGCAACATATTGAATATCCATGTTAGCATTCCACATGGACAAAATTACTGGGTTGTAGTCATTTATGTATTTTGACTCTTCATTTCTTCTTAAGTTGTAGGTATTTTTTGGAGACTTTCTTGTGATAGTATGTCGCAAAGATGACATAAAACTGTTCACTCTTCCCTTCGATATTACAGGACGTAGAAATCCAAAACGACATTTGGGGCCCTATTCCGATCCAGTAAAATTACCGTCTGTACAACTCTCATCCGGAGCCGTCTCCGTATGACTCGTACACATGCCGTACGACCCAGACCGGGGTATCAGGACGCGAGTCGTACGGTTCACGTCAGGTTGGCGATTCGTATGGAAAAGCACACAAACACCTACATACCGTACGGTGCGTACCCCCCATGATCGCAGGGGAACACGCCATACCCCTGCGATCATGGAGGGGTATGCGCCGTACACCCAGTGTACATGGGGTACGCGCTGTACACCCAGCGTACATGGGGTACGGTGCTTACCCCATGTAAGCTTATTTTCACAAACAAGGGGGACCCAAATAAGTACCTAAGGACCTTGGGCAATCATTTATTACGAAAAACAGAGGTCCGTAGGATTCAGTTATCAAAAGGACAGATGCAAATATAGACTCCAATCAGTACTATATTTTGTTTTCAGTACCCAGCCGGGCCTGAAGTTTTATTTCAAAATATAAGCCAGTTTAAAAGACCATCAGAGAGGTCTAATGCGAACGTTGATAGGGTACAAGCCTGTACCTATCCAAAAGTACACGCTGGGGGTCGCGTAACTAGTTAGCATGGAGGAGTCTCGTTCGTTATTGGAATTAACCAGACAAATCGCTCCACCAACTAAGAACGGCCATGCACCACCACCCACTGAATCGAGAAAGAGCTATCAATCTGTCAATCCTTTCCGTGTCCGGGCCGGGTGAGGGAAACCTCCAGCGTGTACTTTTGGATAGGTACAGGCTTGTACCCTATCAACGTTCGCATTAGACCTCTCTGATGGTCTTTTAAACTGGCTTATATTTTGAAATAAAACTTCAGGCCCGGCTGGGTACTGAAAACAAAATATAGTACTGATTGGAGTCTATATTTGCATCTGTCCTTTTGATAACTGAATCCTACGGACCTCTGTTTTTCGTAATACCCCAAGTAAGCTGCATATACAGTGCGTACCCCCCATGATCGCAGGGGTACGGCGTGTACCCCTGCAATCATGGGAGGTACGCGCCATACCCTGGGGGGGCCGTTCCATACCTGTTTCGGGGCAAACTCTGCTTTTTTGGCTGTTTTCAGCTCCCATAGAAAAAAGGTTGTACGGTGCGTACCCGACACGAATAGTACTTGCCGGGTTGGAAAAAGTAGCCGCGAATCATACAGATGTCGCGTACAGCGGTTTCCGAGTGAGACTCGTATGGATATTAGAGTGGTACGGTCTCTGTACGGTTCGTACAGAGTCCAGCTCCTGGTACGAATCGTACTTCGTCGTACGTACGGGGGGTGTTGCAGGGTACAATTTGTATAGGAAAAACGCTCCGAACGGCTATTCGGATCGCTTTTTACCGGATCGGAATCGGCCCCTTGGTGTAGAACTTGTCCTTACATTTGTACTTTCGTCGACAGTACTTTCCACATCTGTGGCTTTGGAATCGTAAGACTTGTGCTCTTAAGTTGTTTCTTCTGTGCTTTTGAGTACAGCACATGTTGCATATTGTTCAATAAAACTCAAAACAGTATCATCCGCATCTGTTCCAAATTTGGGAGCGTCCTTAATTCATAACAGCATTTGTATATGAGGAGCACCTCTTGCTTTATTCTCCTTTCTCCAAATGAAATCCAGAACTTCTCTAAGAGGAGGATTTGTTTTATTGCAGATAAAAGACATCATTGCCTCAAATCAATGTTGAAATACCCGCATACATTAACAGGATCCAAAGCGCACAATTCTTTATGTGTCTTGCATTCAATGTTTTTTATATTCGAATTTGCTTCTCGAAGAAATTCTTGTAAATCATCCCAATCGTACTCAGCACAGCTCAGGGTAAGGAACCATGTTGGAGTTCCTAAGTTCCGTAGCATACATTTCAGTTCTCCATGACAACTGTACCAATATTCATTAGTCCACGCTGACATGCCATCAAACTAATGAGCTTAGATTCTAGATGATCATCTCTCTGGTGCACTTTATCCATAAAATCTTTTGCAGATACATTTTGCAGATGTATTTCAGATTTTAGACTATGGTTGACTGCATATGAAAGTCCAGACAAGTCATTTTCAAACAAAAGATGAAATATATAAGGTATATATTGTCAAAATCTTAGATCTTCTGCATATAATCTTGTTTTCCGATATTCAGATGCAGGAATCTGCACAGGACGTTCATCATATCGTCCTCCTTTTCCAGTTGGGAACAGCTGTGGAAAACAGTGAGCTTCCAAACTCTCTTCTCATACACTCATGGGACTTCCTTTAGCTTTTTTCATTTGGAACAAATCAATAGTGTTTCCCATCACTTCTTTTGAATGAAGTGGATGCACACTGTAATGTTCATAGATTTCTTCACATCTTAACATACCCACTTTTTCAATTTGTCCACTTGACATTTCAGTATCCTCTGCTAAATCTATTTCTTCTTCTCCTATATAAACATTCTTATAGTATGTATTCTTTTTTTAATCAAATACAATGTTGCCTTTTGCACTTTCCTAACTCTTGCCAGATTTTCCTATTCTTAGTTGGTACACCATTAACAAGAATAACTAGTGGTTCACTTTCTACACTGTCTACACCAATAGTTTCAATATTTTTCTTTAAATATAATGGTAAATACACCACTCTTCCTTTTAATCCTCTTTGTAAATCTGAAGGAGGCAATTTACCTGTTTTAGGCTCTATACGAACAATAGCCTGAAACGGGTGCACACATTGAATGAGAATAGACTCATAGGTAATGAGATCTGTCAGTTCTGGAGGAATAGCAACTAACTCTAAATTATTATGCACAGCTCTAGCAGGCATTCTATTCTCATCTAATTTGCTATACCAATATTTACAAATACGCTGATCAGAACCCAAATCAAAACAATTCTCTACCAACAAATAAGTTGCAAATTCCTTCCATGTATCAATATTTTCTTTTTCACTTTTTAAATACAGATAAAAACTCCTAGTCTGATTTTTGTAGTGAGTTCGTCGACAACAAATAAAAGAAAAATGTGGCCTTTCACCTGAAATCACCTTAAACTTTGTAATTTAATTTTCAATTTTTTTAAAAGTATGTTCAACATTCTTTTCGGGTGTCAGGTCTCTACATCTATCGCCCACCTGGCCCCACTTCAAAATTCATTGAGGCTCTCCTTGAGACAACAACTTCCTTAATAACTAAAAGTTCAAACTTTACGATTCTGGGAGATCTTAATCTTCACTTTGATCTGCTAAACGACTCTATGATCAAAACTCTCCTTGCAGATCTCTCCGCACTGCAACTCAACTCCTTCATTTCCACTTCAACCCATCTAGCTGGTCACATCCTAGACCCAGTTTTCTCAAACCTAGAGAAACTTACTTCAGAGTCACCCTTACCAATGGGATGGACAGATCACTCCCTTATTAAACTGGCCATTCCGGTCATTAAAAGCAGGCACAATACGGCACCGACCCGCCGTCTAAAAAGACCATGGCATAAATTATCTCGCAACGACCTCCATACGACCTTAGGGGACTTCCACCTTGACACCAATTCTGACATCAACGCCAACTACAGTGCGTTTCATGAGTGGATCACGGGCGGACTAGACAGTCTCATTCCAGCAAAATGGGCACAAGGTCGTAACTCCCCATCTAACCCCTGGTACAACGATACCCTCAAAAACTTACGCAAAGAGTGCAAAAAGGCAGAGCGCCTCTGGCGTAGGGAATACAACAAAGAAGATAAATCAAAATACCTACTTATACAGAAAACGTACCACAAAGCCATCCATGCTGCGCGGACCCCTTTCTACGCCGACAAGATCGTATCTAGTCCCACCCCTGCTAAAGAAATCTTCAAGCTCGTACAAGAACTTCAGAGCAGCAAAGCTCCCCCCCCTAGTATCTCCTCCGAGCAACAATGCAAAGACCTTGCCAGGTTCTTCGTTGACAAGGTACAGAAAATCTACACCTCCTTCCCTCAGCACTCCCCTAGCACTACCAGCAGTCCCTCCTCTGCCCCCAGCTACTCGACCTTGACTTGCATCCCGGAAATCTCTGATGATATCCTCATCAGACAATGCAAAAAAGTCAAATCTGGTTTCCCCGCGGACCCTATGCGCCCGGCTCAATTCTTAGAGTCACTCAACTTCTTCCTACCGGCACTTACCGCCATCCTGAACCTCTCCTTCACTTCAGCGTGTGTACCATCTGCCTGGAAGCAAGCGTGGGTTTCACCTATCATCAAGAAACCCACCCTAGATCCATCAAAACCGGAGAATTTTCGTCCAATCTCCCTGCTCCCATGGCTGTCCAAACTCGCTGAAGCACTTGTCAACAGTACCCTATTCCAGCACATGGTCAAAAACAACATTCTTGACCCATCACAAAACGGGTTTAGACCAGGCCATAGTACTGAGTCTGCTCTCCTAGCCACCACAGAGCACCTCCGAACGATCTTAGATGCCGGTCAAAGTGCTGCGCTGATTCTTCTGGATCTCAGCGCGGCCTTTGACACGGTATCCCATGACATCCTTCTCAATCGTTTGGAGACCTTTGGAGTAGCTGGTCATGCCTTGGATTGGTTCAGATCATTCCTCGAAAACAGGTCCTTTCGAGTCTCTGCCCCCCCCTTCCTATCCAAACCCTACCCCATTGCACAAGGAGTTCCGCAGGGCTCTGCGTTGAGCCCATCCCTTTTTAATCTTTACGTCCAGCCTTTGGCGGCAGTGGCCAAAGCGTGGGGCTTGACATTAGTATCGTACGCCGACGATACACAGTTGGCCATCGTTCTCTCAGAAGGTCCTTCCAACTCATCCTCTAACTTCAAAAACCGACTCTCTGCGGTCGCTCAATGGATGACAATGAACTGTTTACAACTTAATGGCGGAAAGACAGAGGTGCTACTCCTTGGCAAAAACACCAGCCTCTGGAATGAGCACTGGTGGCCGTCTTCCCTGGGCACCATCCCTCCCCCCAAAACCCTAGTGAAAAACCTGGGCGTTTGGATGGATGTCTCACTCAACTTTCGGGCCCACACCAAAAAAGTTGCCGGCACATGTATTGGCCTGCTGAGGAGCCTCAGCCATATATTAGGGTTTTTCGACGCCAAAACCCGCCAACTCATTATCCAAGCCACCATCCTTTCGCGTCTAGACTACGCCAATGTGCTCCTTCTTGGTGCCAACAAATGTGAGATAGCACGACTCCAACGCGTGCAGAACTCTGCGGCTAGAACTCTGGTCGGCCTCCCCCGCAGATGCTCAGCCAGAGCGACCATCAAAAAACTACACTGGCTACCCGTTGATTCTAGAATCAAATTCAAGACCCTCATTATGTCCTTCAAAATCCTCAAACTCAACACCCCCCCTCTGCTTCAACCCCTTCTCACTCCCTACACGCCGTCACGGAACCTAAGATCCTCCAACCAAAACCTTCTATGCGTCCCACGCATAAAACTCTGCCGCATGGGCGGCCGCTCCTTCAGGTTCCTTGGAGCCAAGCTGTGGAATGACCTGCCACAACACATTCGCTCCATAGATAGCCTACCGGCATTCCGGAAAGCAGTGAAAACGTTTCTATTCCCTTGCCTGTAATCCCCCCTCCATCCTGGTTTCTCCCCGCTCAGGCTAGGATCTGGGTTCTTAGCGCCGGGACGCCTCATTGCTGGGGCAGCTGATGCGCTTTACCAAAACTATAGAATAGAATAGAATTCTCTACGACATTTTCCTCTAATAATGTCTCAGTTTCTGCACTCTCTTCTTCAGGACCAAAGTAACAAAACTCAATATCATCACAAACCTTTTTCACATCTGATACTGATCCTCGCAAAAGAGCACTGTTCAACTCATTTAAATTTATTGCTCGACTTTTTGCATAATACAATCTTCTCACTAACTTCTGCATTTGAGTATAATGTACTGCCAACATCCTGAAATGGTGAAAAACACTTTGACATACTTACCTAGAAAGACAAGCCAGAGAATGACCTTGCAAACCAGTATGTTTTTTCACTCTGCAAAGGTCTAGTCCTTGCAACAGCTTAATCTTTTGTTTAAGAATGTTTTACAATATGCTTGCAAAAAATTGTGTAATTCATCAATAGATTCTTGTGGTGCACTACAAATACTACTACAATCCTAGAACTTCTTCAGCTATCATTTCTTCTGCATTTCTGGGAACCACTTTCTCTTTTTCAATTGGACAACCATCTCTAACCTCATAAACTCGACCACAGGTGTCAACTGCATGCAACAAATTATTGCTCTGTAAATAACTCTCTTCATTAAAAAAAGGCTGAGAACTAGAACTATGTTTCCATTGCCCTAACAAATATCAGAAAAATTAGTTTTATTAATTATTCTTTTTCTCTTACTTTTGGCCTTCATTAAATGGGTTGGTTTATCTAGTGATCAAGTTCTCTTCAATACTAAAATGAAGAGTTTTCTCTTTACTTTAAAAGCCTTTTCAACAATGGATTTGAAACGCTTTTTCTTTTTATAAAATTGTGTTCTCTTCTATATTTCTTTGTGTATTTCATTAAATCATGGACAACTTTGTTGTAAAATAATTTTCGCGTATTTCTTTATATTGATTTTCTCTTCTTTTACTGTAAGTTGTAGCCTTTGTTTTTACATTGCCTTTTTTGCCTTTCCTATTCTTTGCACTTTTTTTGTGCTTGGAATATTTTCACTGCTTTGCATATTTCCATTTTTTTCTGAATTTAGTAATGATTTTTATGAAATCTTTTATAGTCTTACCAGAAATTATTGTCTTTTTAGTCACATTATGTTGGTCTTCCAATACTTGTGGTTGAGTTTTTTTTAAAAAAAATATCCTTTTTCTGACTTTTCCTTCTTTTTTCTTTCTGAGGCATGATCACTTTATTTTAATGATGATAAACAGTATCTGTACAATATAAACATAAATAATTATTTCTTAAAAACGTAAAAAAAATTATACATTTTTATTACTATACAAACACATTTCATACAAATTCTGACTAAAAAACTGTAGGCCTGAAGCACAACTGTGAAGGTGATAAGAGCACTACATACATAATGCATAGCATTTTTAAGCACTCCATAACACTAGAACCTGAAGCACTGCACGACTACATGCATATATACTAAATGATCACACTACTATAAGGAAAGACACTGAGTAAATTCATAATTCGATCACTGTTACTTTAGTAAATAGATTACTACATGGTACATAAACAATCACTATGATTTTGCAACAGTACAGATTTTGAATTTACAGTAGTACAGTGTTGTTTCTCTAGTGTAGGGGGTCGTGCTGAGGTACTGTTATAGGGTAGTGCAGTGGTATTTCAGTAATGTAGGATGTCCTGCTGATGTAAACTTAAGGTTTAGGGTAGTGTAACAATGTTTCATTAGTTAGTGTAGGGGTCGTGCTAGGGTAGTGTTTCAGAGTTTAGGGTACTACACTGGTGATTTGGTAGTGGACGTGGTTGTACTGGGGGCAGATTTAGGATTTAGGCCAGTGCAGTGGTGTTTGGGTACTGTAGCAGGGTCATGCTGTTATAGTGTTTTAGAGTTTAGGGTAGTGCATTGGTAAATGGGTAGTGTAGGAGATCGTACTGGGGTAGTGTTGTAGGATAGTGCTTTGGTGTTAATGTAGTGTACACGGTCATGCTAGGGGCAGCGGTTTAGGGTTTAAGGTAGTGCAGTGGTGTTTGTGTAGTGTAGGGGGTCGTGGTAGGGTAACACAATGGTGTTTGGGTAGAATAGGAGGTTCTGCTGGGGTAGATTTAAGGTTTAAGGTAGTAAATTGGTGATTAGGTACTGTAGGTGGTCATGTTGGAGATAGATTATGGGTTTACAGTAGTTCAGTAGTGTTTGCGTAATGTAGGAAATCATACTGGGTGTAGTGTCACTGCAAAACTACAAGCACTTATTTGTCTGCAAAAACATCAAGCATGCATTCCATATATTTCCGAACTGCATTTTACTTTTAAAACTAAACTCATTTTCGAAACACATAACCAATGACTATTTTCTAATTCTACCAAAATATGAGAACACAATATGTTTTTAACCAATTACATGTTGGGAAACACTTGAACTACCAAAATGCTTCTCTCAGAGTGATTCATACATGCACATACTCACTGTGTGATTCTAGACAAATAACAATATTTCTTATAAATACAGTACTAAGATACTATAGTGGTGTTTGGGTAGTGTAAGGTGTCCTGCTGTGATAGATTTAAGCTTGAGAGTAGTGAGATGGTGATTACATAGTATAAGGAGTCATACTGGGGTAGTGTTCTAGCATAGTGCAGTGGTGTTTATGTACCATAGGAGATCATGCTAGGGATAGTGTTTTAGGCTTTAAGGTAGTGCAGTGGTGTTTGTGTAGTGTATGGGGTCGTGGTAGGGTAGTGTTCTAGGAAATAAACTGGTGTTTGGTACGTGTATGAGGTTCTGCTGGGATAGATTTAAAGTTTAGGGTAATAAATAGGTACTATAAGTAGTCATGGTGGACTTAGATTAAGGGTTTACAGTAGTGCAGTGGCGTTTGGGTAGTGTAGGAAATCATACTTGTGGAAGTGTCACTGCAAGACTACAAGTACTTATTTGTCTGCAAAAACATCAAGCATACATTCCATATATTTCCGAACTGCATTTTAATATTAATACTAAACTCATTTTGGAAACACATAATAAATGACTATTTTCTAATTATACCAAAATGTGAGAATACAATATGTTTTTCACCATTTACATGTCCGAAAACACACAAACTACCAAAATGCTTCTCTCAGAGTGATTCCTAAATGCACACACACTCACAATAAAAATCTAGAGAAAAAAAAGTATTCCCTGCACTTTAGCAGGACAAACACATTGCTGTGATTAAAAACAAAATGCACCACATACATTCCCTCACAAATTAATACCTCACCTTCCAATTGTTTTGTAGAATTAAAAGTATGTCAGTCACACAGCAGATTTTCTTATTCAGAATCTCTGTTTTCAACACCTCTCACCCGAACCATAAAATGGCAGAGTTTCCCTCTCATTTTCAACACATATACTCCTTCACATCAAATGACATTGCTTCCCACATTAATTCAAAACCAAACACACATTTCCATTGGTTAGACAATTTAATCCTTTTCAAACGACATACCTTTGAACCCGACCCCTATTCTGCCTTCTGCCTGTTGCCACACAAACACTTAATAAAACAGTTAACTGAGCACACAGGTCAAATGTTCATCACACAATGTTCCTAATGAAAACAGCAAGTGTGCTTGACTTCTCAATATACCAGCTTATCCTACGTAATGTTCTTTTCAATCACTTTCTGATAACCAATAAGAATCATGCTTTTAAAAAACAAAAACATGCACCCTAGTTTTCAGAGTAGAAGAAAGTTGTCACACAACCAATCATTTCTTTTCTTTTTTCAACACTGCATCTCATCCATTTTAGAAAAATCTTTTCAAACTGCCACTTCATTTACAGAGACCATCTGAGTGCATCCACACCTCCCTTCAACATGCTTAGAGTGTGGATCATGGGCCACAGCTTTATTTTCTGGAGCCAAAGGTACGCAGAACACAAAGGATTTCACAAAGACCTAGGTTTGCCAAATGTAGATATTAAATGGATATGACAGAGAGGGTTAAAGTGGCGCCAATTGATGCCATTAGTTAAATCCGTTTTGCATCTCCAACACCCTGACCTCATAATTGTGCACTGTGATGGCAATGACCTAGGCACTTTGAATGGGGTAGGTCTGGAAATGCTTATGAAGGACACATTTGGAGAACTGATGTCACTTTTCCCCCAAACTGCCTTTGTCTTTTCTAACATATACCAAAGGCAGAAATGGAACAGGTCCAATCAATTTTGTCCACAGATTGAGAAAGCTAGGAAACATGTGAATACATCTGTTTCTGCTTTTCTCAGAGACTATAAAATAGGGTCCATATACCACAACAATCTGCGTTTCAATATGCATGGCATCTATAGGAGAGATGGTGTACATTTTACAGATGAAGGGAACGGAGTCTTGTTCATGAACTTTAGACTCTGCATCGGTACTTACTTGTAGGTACTAAAATCTCTCAATCAACACAAGGGCTCTTATTAGAGCCACCCAAGATCTAAACACATAAGCTTGATGTATCTCTCAAAAATACATGCTTCTTTATTTTCGGCGGCGAAATGCGTGGATCCTACGTGCATTGCGCAACTTTAAAAAAAAAAAATACTATCTTACTTCGTTTTGCCCTATGGGTCCTTATACGACCCCCTGAGCAGGCCTAGGGGGTCAGGGTCTGTCTACCCTGCCCCTGTTCACATTTTGCCAACATATTTCACAGACTTCTTCACCCTTCCTTCTACTGAGGCACAAAATGGCTGCCAACAGTTCCTGGTTTTGAATGTTTACAACCGCTTGACAGCCAATTAGCATTGAGTACGTGATCAGGACTGTGTGCTTATGCTACAATGCCAATCCACTCACAATCCTCAGATCCACTGCGCCCATAGATTAAGCATGGGCGGAAAATCCGTTCCGCTCGTGGATTTTGCGGATTTTCGCAATCCGCGAACTTTCGCGAATTTACTGAAAATCCGCAAATTCGCACGCAACGGATTTTTTTGCTTGGTGATACAATAATGCGGCGTGCGGCGTTCACTTACCGTCATTCAGCGTTTGCCAAGTTGTTTTTCTCGATATTTTGCGAGTGCTGTGCCATTTTGGATCTTGCTGCGGGATCCCGCGGGAGTTTGGCGACGCATCGTGAGAGTTCGGAATTGCGAACATGTAGATGCGGCGGGCAGCAACAATCTCGCACTCGCGAAATTACAAAATTTGCAATTCTGCACAAGAAATCCACTAGCAAGCAGCATAAACCTTCTGAAAATGATGATTTTTATCAGAATAACTCCTCAGGTTGACATTTGCCTGCACTTTTTTGGATTTGAGGCCTTTTTGACTTTCTTTGGATCACTTTTGGATTAGAAATAAACTTTCACAAGTAAGTTTGTTTGGGGCATTACAGTTGCTGTTCTGCAGAAAAACGAGTTTTGCAAAACTGAAAGCACTCAGCAGGTGCAAAAGTTCACTCATCATTAGTAACCATTCCCTGTAGTGCTTCCTGAGGGGTCCCTACAGAGTTTAGTTGCCTATGTTTGTTTGGGGCATTACAGTTGCTGTTCTGCAGAAAAACGAGTTTTGCAAAAACTGAAAGTAGTCAGCAGGTGCAAAAGTTCAAACTCATCATTAGTAACCATTCCCTGTAGTGCTTCCTGAGGGGCCCCTCCAGAGTTCAGTTGCCTACTTGCAACTATTCTATGACCCTGCTCTGACCCTCACAGCAGGCTCATAGAATAGCTACAAGTAGGCCATAAAGGTACTGGGAAAAAAATTGCACTGCAACAGAAAGCAAATTACAGATAAGGAAGCAGGTGCCAGACTGGAATTTTAAGACAGTGACACATTAATAAATCAACCCCAAATTAATTCATGTCAGTTGAAGCAAGGCAGGTGTGCTTGCTTTCCCCCCCATAATCTACAGTGTTGAATCAGAGGGTGGCAGTGATGTACCAGAGGGTGGCATGGGTGAATCAGAGGGTAAATCAGAGGGTGGCAGTGGTGAAACAGAGGGTGCTGTGAACCTGTGAGGATGAACCAGATGTAGAAACAACAAAGTCGCAATTGCGAACTGGAACAAAACCCTCGCGAACTGGCAGAAACCCCTGCGAACACAAAAAAAAATTGCGAGTTCGCAAATACGCAAATTCGCGAACGCCAGATTCGGAAAATTCGCCCATGCTTACCATAGATATATAAATGACTTTAACCACAATTTTCTCAAAAACCACTGAACAAATTGACACCACATAAGCAAAAGGCACAAGTCAGAACTGAGGGATACCTCTCTGCCAAATTTGGTGTAATTCCGTTCAGCCGTTCAGGCTGTAGCCGTGTCTAAATGTCCTGTGGGAAATTGCATAGGGAAAACACGTTTTGGGACCCCCCTTTTTCTCGGCCCCACTTCACCAATCACCCTCAAACTTTCAGGGAAGGAGTGGACCTGAGCTGGCCAAAGGTTTCGGAAATTTTAAGAAGATTTATAAATCAACGCCTAAGTTATTGCCAATAGAATGTTGCTGTTTTCCTATGGCTAATAGGTCCTAACTATACCTATCTACTGGCGACCGCCAGTAGAAAATATATATATATATATACGGAGCTAGGGGCCAGAACCCCTGCCGGTCCTCACACTATGATACAATGTAGCTCCAAACAGTTGAGGGAACTCCAACCAAGAGTGGGGGATAACTGTGTACACAGTATGGCGCTGAACCTTGAAAGAAGGAGGTGCAACTATTGCCCCTTTTCTTTGGACCAGCAGCCTAAGCCTACAAACTTTTGTGTTTCTGATTAACCCATTACAAACATTCTCAAGCATCATCAGGTGTTAACCTTTCTTCAAGAGAACAAAAAGCACAAACAGTAGATCAACTTTGGAAGGAAAGGGGGAGTTACAAAAGTGTGTAAGTTAGGTACACCAGCTGTGGGAGAAGTAAGTGTGAACTGAACCTGCAAATACTGTAAAATAAGCTGTTTAAAACGCTCATGCCCATCACCCCCTCAGTTCACAACTGTATCTCAGAGGCACTCTATATACAAGGTGACACAGGCATTCAAAGCACATTCAATGTATCATGTGCAGACTCAAAAAGAAACGCAGTTTGTAAATAAAGTAGCTCCATGGGTCAGTTTCTGAAAATGCTGACAAAAGAAAATATGCACCACAATTTCATTCCCCTGGTCTGCAGTACACTTACTTTTTATTATGCACACCTTTGTATTTTACCTATGCACCACAACATAACTCTCGCTGGATGACATGCTCGAATTCGTGGATGTGCTTTTTTAACTTATATAACAGGTCACAGCAGCAGGAGTTTCAGTTCAAATCCCAGCAATGCCCTCATTTTTAGATTTAGACCAAATAATATTTGCAGGCCTACTTTTCACAAGAATTCCTTTGCCTCTGAATGAAGTTGATCACAGTGGTGGCTGGCTTTTACTGATGGTGGTGGGCACAAAAAAAAGTAATAAGTGAGACGTCCTCCTCTCTCGGGTATCTTCCAGGATGCCCCTGATACAGGAAACTGCAGTATCCAATCCTGGCTCTTCTTTCACATCATGAAAGCAGTGCCAGGATTGGATAGAACAGGCACTCCCAGAGCTCCTAACAGTACTGGAGTCATGTACTTTCTCTAACCTAGCTGTCTATAATGAAACAACAGATTGTCTTTTCTCTCACGAGCATTTTGGTCCTTTACCTTCTTAAAAACTATTGTACAATCGCTTCTTCTCTCCCACATTTGCCAAAGCAATGCCAATACAGTAAGCCTACTTGAACCACTCTTCTTCCTACCAAACCTAACTTCCATTATACAGGGGTATTTTTAGGGTTCGGGGGTAGGGTTGGGTTTTGAGGTACAGGGGTATTATACCCCTGTACCCCAAAACCCAAACTTACCCCTGAACACTAAAATACCCATGTTCCCCAAAACCCAAACCTAGCCCTGAACCCTTAAAATACCCCTGTACCCCAAAACCCAAACCTAGCCCTGAACCCATAAAATACCCCTGTACCCCAAAACCCAAACATACCCCTGAACCCTAAAAATACCCCTATACACCAAAACCCAAACCTATCCCTG
Source organism: Lissotriton vulgaris (assembly GCF_964263255.1). Classification (NCBI taxonomy): domain Eukaryota; kingdom Metazoa; phylum Chordata; class Amphibia; order Caudata; family Salamandridae; genus Lissotriton; species Lissotriton vulgaris. Next base: position 1,382,219,083 of record NC_141694.1, on the reverse strand, counting down.
AACCCTAAAAATACCCCTGTACCCCAAAACCCATACCTATCCCTAAACCCTAAAACTACTCCTGTACCCTAAAACCCAAACCTACCCATGAACCCTAAAATACCCCTGTACCTCAAAACCCAAACCTAGCCCTGAACCCTAAAAATACCCCTGTACCCAAAAACCCAAACCTAGCCCTGAACCCTTAAAATACCCCTGTACCCCAAAACTCAAACATACCCCTGAACCCTAAAAATACCCCTATACCCCAAAACCCAAACCTAGCCCTGAACCCTAAAAATACCCCTGTACCCCAAAACCCATACCTATCCCGAAACCCTAAAATTACCCCTGTATCCCATAACCCAAAACTATATCTAAGTCTACCTGAACCACTCTTCTTCCAACTAAACCTACCTTCCATTATTAGCTCATCTTATTACTGGTGAGTGAAACATTGATCACATCACACCCACATGCCGTTAACTGACTACTTCACCCTGGCTACTCCTCCCTCCCTTTTCATCAATCACAAAGCCTTCTTGGCCCCAAACCATCTTATATAACTTTCAAAAAACTCTCTTTGGGCTGCTATACACCTTACAGCTGATCTGCAAAATACCCACATTCAAACATTTTTTTAAAAAGTCTTCACCTCTTTTTTCTATGGCTCTATAACAGCCTTGGAAAAAGGCCCAGTTTCAAAGCTTTGAAATCCAATATTAAATTTCGGCTTTGCTCAGCTCGCCTCTCCCATCCTTTTCCAGCGCTATTGTCTGCGTTTGGATATTGATTCATTGCTCCAAGCCTCTATAGTCTTCCTATATCAGATGCTCACTTTCAAATTTTCAGGAAGTGGCTGCACCTGAATATTAAACTGTATATTCTGTTAGCCATCTCTATATTAATGTAGTTTTCTAATGCAGTTGTATGTTATCCCCTCTCCTCTTAACGCCTTCCAAAATTCATCCCCCACTGCAACCCACACATCTTCTCTTCTTCTGTTTAAGCTTCTCCAGTAAAACACCTTTCTCGAGGTGGCATCCACAGAACAAAAAAGAATACACAAAAAGGATGAATTCAATACCGTGCATGAATGTGTCAGTCAATATAGAATAATGTGATACCTCTAGGAAGGGAATATCTAGTTTTCCCATATTTGTCAAACATTATTTTGAATCATATTGTTCACTAAATTATGTATTGTAGTTTTGCAGATTTTATAAAGCATTTTTTCCCAAAAATACCTATATTTACCAAATCAAACTCTTCTTTTTAGAGTCACTTAGTATCTGCCGCTGCTGGTACAGGTAAGCATGGCGGGGCAGGGAAGGGCGTGGCAGGGGGAAGCTGATAGACTACGGAATAGGTGTTATTTATTTATTTAAATATACCTATTCCATCATCTGTCGACTTCCCCCAACCCTGTTCCACCACGTTTATCTGTGCTGGCCGCCACTGGTATCTGCATTGTTTCTATGACTCATCAGAGATCAAATCCAGAACTAAATGACTATATAGAGTACAGTTGATGTGGAGCCAAATATAGCTAAGGATTTACAAAAATATATAAATGTTTCAAACATAAAAGGAAAAGGACCAACACTAATCAATGTTTCTCTAAGGGCTTGATCATGAGTGTCCTTGAGGGAGGGGTATTATTTAATACATTTGATAAAATTTGACACCCCAAAGTTTGGATTTTATCAGGTGGTCTAAGCTTTTTCCCTTAAATGGGGGAATACCATTACCAAAATACACATGCCTCTGGCAATATGGGTCTTCCCACCCATTACATTTTAGAAGGTGTGACATGGTGAACTTTATCGCATTCAGAAATGACTGTATGCGACAAACAAACTGCTTAGTACTGCGATCCCTGCACAAACAAGTGTTTGCTTGTGTAACCTAGCCCTAATTATACACAAAACCACTCTTCCGCCGAATACTCCTGCAGGAGCCCAAGGACTCAACAAGGTGGTTCAATCTTTCCATATACACCTACTTACAAATTTCCCCATGGAGAATCCTTATGGCTTCGAAGATTATGACAGAATTTTTCCACAGTAGGCGAATTAGGGCTCTTTCAAAAATAGTTAAAACATAGACATTCATGTTTGACAATTAGATCGGTGAAGGTTTCAAAACCTTTATTTATAATATGGTTAGAATCTCTTATTATTTTTATTCAGTTTAGTAAGTTTACATAAATATAAAAACAGATTGGTTAGAGGTCGCATTAGAAAATACATAGCGTTTCATAAAGAAACCCAGTAAACTAACTAAGAGACCTAATCTAAATAGAACCCATAAAGAGTTCTTTTGGAGAGAGCATATAAGCACAGGCCTCTATGCTATCAATCTATGTTTCATCTATATACTGAAGCACTTAAAGAAATACTCAGTTTCTCTGGAATTCTTTGTCATCAGTATGTAGCTAATACCCAAAGCTACCTGAAGATGTATTGCCTAAATGACATCTTACAACTCTCCATCACCCTTGACAGGATTCAAAAGTAGATTGCCCACCACCATGTAAAACTCAACCCACCATAAAACTGAATTTCTTCTAATCCCACCAAACATCCAGCCTCCCTGTGCAGGAGTGGCTTGATTTTTTCTCTCACTGAACTACAAACTGACCATTGTGGAGAATGCTAAGATGCTGGGTTTTATTCCTTGACAATTGCCTTGACCTTCAGAAGCAAATCTTGTCCACGGCCAAGAGAGAATATCAACAAATTAGCGTGCTCTGGAACAACAGGCAGTTCATTCCTGAGCAGCACCTGAAAACGATGTAGTGAAGACAGTGGTACTCTCCAGACTATGGGAAATCTTTTACTCGCAATGCACATCAAGCGCCCCTCAGAGCAGTACTCCATGCAGCGGACAGCTTTGTGACATCACAAATGATTTGAACTCATTTCTATTCTTCACAACCTACAATTGCTTTCCACTGAAGCATGAGTTGAATTTAAGACTGCATATTTAAACCACAGTGTCCTCCACTATGCAGCACCCTACAATTTGTTTAGAAAACTGGAAATTTCTGGTGCTCAGTGGGGATTGAGAAATGCTGAAGCACTTCAGCTGGAACCTAGGACATTCATCAAGAACACTTTGTGAAAAAGGCATTTTCTTGCAGTGCAACAAGAATATGGAACAGCCTCCCATTAGCCCGTGGCACAACTCTTTTGTTGCCGCATTCAAAAAGGGTTTTTAAATCCTCCTATTTGAGACACACTTTGGATAAAGGCATGACAAATTCACTCTATCAATGTTTCTCACTTTTCCAATCTATCCAACTGTGACCTGTTTGACATATCCCTCCTGGCAGGAACTGCTGGACATGCCTATTTGCTTTGTTACTTATCTGTTTTGTGTATGATTGTTGTCCATCCTCCTTCTTGTTCTCACATGAAGCATTCTGATGACCTTGAGCTCAATTCTCGAATATAACACAAAAAGAGCAATAATAATAAACATGTTGAGTTACTTCACTTTGACTATAGTGTTTACACTTGACTGAATGTGCTGCACAGTATGCTTTGTGTGACATTATCCTATCACCAATTACCAGGTCGTATGTTTCATTACCCTTGATGTTAGTGCCGCAATAAATGCTTCGTGTACTATGTGTATTTCATATCATATCTTGTGAATGCATGACATGTTTTGTCATGCTCTATATATTACCCTTCTTACAATTCCCATGTGAGTCAATTTCAAGCAGGACATAAACCCCCACATCCTGATCATTTATTACATGGCAACAAGTACATAAAGATGTCTGGAAATAAACTTTGATTACACCAACTCTCCAATTCGTATGAAATAGCCCCTTTTATCTGTATTTTATAAAATGTCTGCATGTATATTAATTTCACACTCGAAATATCATAGCATACTCAAAAGGGCTTTCTCAAATGAGGCATTTAGTTTTATCTTTGAACACCACATTTTTGCAGATTTGTAAATTATTCTCATTAATTATCTTTGATACCATGAAAATGTGATGAGGTGACAGCCTCTAGCAGTGCATGCTAAATTTAACCTACTCTGCAGCAAATGCTTGTTATCCTGAAATATTTTCAGCTTGATGGAAGCCTACAAAAACAAAAGATGTTTGTCATGTTCAGTCGTTCAATGAAATGGCAGAATACGTTTCTCTGCAAAGGTCGTTTTTGGAAAAAGTATTTTAGAGCAATGCTTTTCGGTGACACACCACACAACTTCCAGAAAATCCTTATAAAAATATTTTACACCCTTGCAAAGCTATATGTTGCACTTCTCCCAGTAGCCTACTGCTTCTTATAGAGTTCTCAGCAAACCACCAATAAAACAAACATTGGCATAGCCAATAGGTCTCACCTATGGAACCTAATAAGGGGCTGATTCTGATGCGGGTTGGAAATGCTTCCCGACTGAATCTGGTTGGAAATGGTTTCCAACCCACTCGGATCGGGACAGTCCGACCGACGGAGTACTATGCATCCGGATGCTTCCCGATACGATTTGGTTGGACTCTCATTGACTTCAGTGGGAGCATATGTTCCTAACCGCATCATAATTGGGCCTTGGGTCGTTCCCGATCCGATTTGGAAGGAGCAAATGCCATTAGGAGGCCTTCCTAACCGCATCAGAACCAGACCCTAGGTGGGAAAGCTTTCCAGCCCGCATCAGAATCAGGCCCTAAGTGTTTAGCTATGCAGCACATTATCAGATTATCCAATGCATCATAAAACCTAAAATATTTAAAGTAAAGCGGTTTGATTATCATCAAGTACCTTTCAGATAAATGCTAAGCATGTAATGAGCTTGTGGTGCACTCAAAACAATCAAAAGTTTGTGTTGCAAGTTATGCTCATGCAACATGAGAGCAAAACAGTGGTTGTAGTAAGAGTTACTTTGTACAAACACACAACTTACTTTGTACTCTCCATGTCAAGCCACCAACAAGAAGCAGTGTAAGCTGGACAAAACGATCCACCTTGCAGCGGCGGTCCCTGCGTGTAAGCGTGTTGGGGGGGGGGGGGGTGTGTACGTGACAAAAGATGGAATAGAGAAAATAAAATAAATATTTAAATAAAACTACTTACCTTGTACAGGCCGCATAGCCAAGTCAGCTTCTGTGAATATTATAAAATGTACACCAAAATGTATCTTGTACCCTTTCTGAGGCTCAGAAATATATGGTTTTGCTTACAGGCTTATAATATTTTACAAGCACTGCCAGATTATGAAATGTGCGGTTGGTATCCTTATTTCTTCAAGCAGCAGTTCGTTCTAGAAGGTCAATTCTTCCAGACTAATCTATTCATTGTTTTAAGTAGAGTGATGATTCAGCACATGGCTCTTTGTATTATTCAGAATGAATGTCCACTTTTTATTTTAACATAGATGAGTTTATGTATTTTATATACGCGTTTTTAATTCTTATGGTGCAACATGTATTTTAATGACAATTTTGTACATATTTTGTTGCCCTTTCTGGCTGTTTGCTGACAAATAAAGATGATCCTGATTCTGGTTCTGATGTACAAATGGGCAATACATTTCTCTAAGAAAGGTGACAACCTTGTGCTCCTCTGCCAGAAGTGGTGCATTTCATGACAAGCTCATCTTCCTGCCAGGGTTGCCATAGCACTTGATATACGCCACACAACAAATTTACCAATGCTTAAATTTGCCAAAGTTTTGCATTGTGTGAGCTGTAGTAGTAGGTATTGACTCCAATGGAAAAATGGTACAGTGATATAGAAAGCAATGCTTTGTAAATGGAAAGCTCAAGAAAGCTCAAAAGATATTCAAATACACTATGGCATCTACCATTGTACTTCCCTTCCCCTCCGATTGCTTTTCTCATCCCCAAAGAAGGGACTCCTGGACTTGGAGGTCAGCTATTCTCTCTGGGAGGCTGTAGAGCCCAGGGCAGCCTGGGAGAGACATCAGCCGCTATTTAATCACAATCCTGTTGTTGTTTATTTGTTTATTGCTCATGCCAGAGACTCAGACGTCGCAGGCAGTTTCAGGCAGGCGACCACTAAAATAAAGCCATTTACTTGGCTTAAACTATTGGGAGAATCCCCTCTGAATCGGGTCTGTTCTGCACCTGGATGGCTGTAGCGGGCACCGGCATTTCCCTGGTGGGCCGCCAGAGTGGGGGCAGGTTTTGGACCCCTGATTTTGTTACCGGGGCTGGTTTTGCAATATCAGCTCCCTTTAACAAAATCGGCTGTGGTGAGATGGGATTGGTGCTTTCCACTAGCATCCCCCTGCCGCCGGCCGAGCTATTTGACAGGGCCAGTGTCGGTTCCCAGTCCGGACATGGGTTTATTGGCATGGATGCGTGTTACACAGTGCATGAACTAAATGTAACCAACAATGAACAGGTGCCCCCCGCGCCTAGGGGAGGGGCGCCCTTAGTTGCGCCACAGGGCTCAGCCTCCTCCGGGCCCCAGGACAAAAAGAAGGGGGTTGGTGGTGATGACTTCTTGACATCAGGCATGGAGAAACGAAACCTACGGTAAACAAAACCTAACAAGTATTTAAGGCTGTGCCCAGGGGAGTTTCATTCTCTTTGTATCATCTCCTTTTCCAAAAACACAGAATGAATTCCCACTCATTTTATCATAACTTAATTTTAAGAAGTTCAAAAGTGAAGTCATTTTGTGACATATAAAATAACACAGGGGCATATTATCAAAGGGGTTTATCTCCGCTTTTTTGGCTTTAAAAGCCAAGAAAGCAGAGATAAAATGATCTCCCTATTACCTAGCTGTCGCTAACACCAGTTAGCGACAGCTAGTAGGAGATAGCGACCATCTTGGGCCCCGCTTTGCATGTCAGTGAAATTTATCACTAATGACATGCAAAGTGGGCGTGCTAAGATGTTAGCGACTGGAAACAGTCGCTAACATCGCTATCTCCTATTACCAACGTTTGGAGATATTCGCGCTAAGCGGGAATATCTCCAAAAGCTAACACCTGCCCCTGAGCAGTTCTTAGCCATGTTATCCAATGGTAGGTGGATAACATGGCTAAGAGCATTAGCTCGGTAATGCATGAATATTGCTGACTTTTCAGCGATATTCATGCATGTCGGCCGATTTTTATCGCTTAGGAGATAAACCTTGATAATAGCAGGGTTCCTATGCAATAAAAATCGCCGCAGCTCGGCGATAAAAATATGGCCGCTAAGCCAACATAGCGATAATTATCGCTAGTTGTTGGTAATATGCCCCACAGTTTCTAACCCATGAACAAATCAAATCTCGTATTTCGTATAAATATAAACAAACTTTTTTTTCAACACTTGTGGCTGACATGAAAACAAAAGTCGCCAAATGCGCTAACCGATTGCACCACAGAAGCAGTTATGTCGGGTTACTGTCGGAATGTAGACAGCAATGCGGAAGGCGTATTGTGAAGACAATTCATTGGACGGGTATTGCAAAAGCAAATTATTGGAGGGGTATTGCAAATACAATTCATTGGAGGGGTATTGTGAACACAATTCATGTTTGAAATATGATGCACACATGCAGCATGTTTGACGTACCAATCAAAAGGTCCATCGAACTTTCCTATAGTGGAAGATATTGTTCCTGTCCTGCTTGCAGAAACATAGCACGCCTGCACCAGGCAATTGTTTAGTCGTGCTCGTGGACCGATTGAGTTCTTAATGCTGTCACTGACTAGGGGTAAGGAGGGCCACAGAAGAGAAATGAAAAGACAGGTACACCTTGGGGACATTTTCACACAAACAAACTTGATAGGATTTGGCACAAGAGAGAGTGAGGCATTATTGGCCATGGCCGTGAAATACAAAAGATAGATATACAAAAAAATTTGGTAGTGAAAAAATAACTGCCTTGAAACATGAAAGCTTGCTCGTGGTTTGAAAATGAAAATCTTCCCAATCCTATGAAACGCCGAGTATTAGAAGACTCGGGCGCGCTTGGGATTAATTGCTCTAGTGAATACTACGAGAGCTTGGAGATTAAAACAAGTATGGAGTACGGGTTTTGGATTACAAGTTTGGCGATTATTAGGATATACAGACTTACACCAGCTGTGCATACCTAAAGAATTCCTACCCCCTGTTGCTTGGAGAAATTGACGTCTTTGACTAAAACTATAACCCCTGGATACCCTAGCCGGAATTGGGCTGGTAGATGATTGAAACTATGCTGTGGGTAATTATTATGAGTATTGTTGCCCATTGTCCTGATGAGGCCTGAAACTGCTTGACAGGCCGAAACGCGTCGACAGTTACACCAATTTCGACACCGTTTTTTGATTTTTGAAATTTCTTGGATACAATCTTTAAGAGTATTATTCGTAGAGAAGCTATAAAGACATTGATTTTTGCTTCTTATGCTCCTTGATACTTTGGTGTTCGAAAAAAGGAAATTAGGCCAGGAGAGACATTGCCAGTATTTTCCTCGTAGATAAATAACTGGGCTTCAGATATAACCCATGGATTAAGGGTTAACAAAAGAAATATTTTCTGTTTATGAATGTTGGAGATTGTTTCACACAAGATTAAAAATTGTTTGACCAGTTGATTTGTATATAATACGTAAAAAAATGAAAAAGGACTTTTAAAAGAAAAGTTACAAATCATAAAAATCTTTTGTGTGTTTGCTATTTTAGTTGGTTTTAATAGCCACCAGATGAACGTTATAACAGTATGTGAGATTGATTCTGTACAATCCATAATGTTTTGAGATAGATAATTAGCCGTATCTGTCTCAACAAATAACCTTTTTGGAAGTATAAGACCGTTGGCATCACTTGTCTTTAGTTAGTTATATTAACCCAGATGCCTCTTGGTTTATCGGGTACCCCCTGTTGTTAATAATCAATCCTATGAAACAGCAAATGCTTTAAATAGTTAGATGTCTAAACCATATTGTATAATATAATAAAATAGCAGCTTTCGAATCTGTGTACTCACAGCTTCAGGAATAACCTCGCTATCCTTAAGGCAGTGTACACTTTTGCCAACATTTATTCAATATAAGACAACTTCTTAGCCGCATTATTAGAGGGAATGGGGCTCCTGGGGGTGACACTCGTAGAGTTTTCTCCCCAGGGCTATTTCGGGCAATGGCACTCCTCCTCCTGCTTGTTGGTCAGGGGGCTACAGGAATTGGCTGGTCAGCGCGCGGCGCGAGGGTTATGCCCCAGCGTTTTATGTTGCGCACTTTCTACAGTACAGGCAAGGTAGGGCTGCTAATTTTGGCGCTCTGTTTTACATATTTTCATTTGCAATATTTAGAGCTTTACCAAGCTATGGAGCACGCCGATTCTGTCAGGAAAGCATTGAGACTGCTGGCGGAGACAGGGCGGGAGGATTTAGTGTTGCCGGGCACGCTTTCTCAAGCGTGTATTTGTATGGAAAGGGGGGCGCAAAACAGCGGGCAGTGTCTCAGCAGCGGTAGTTGTTTGTATGTCCAGCGAGGGCTCGCCAACAGCGTCCGCAACAGGCGACACCTCACATTTAAAAACAATACCGGGCAGGCACTCACCATCCACATTGTTGCCGGTTCAAGGGTCCCCGCCTACTCTAAGACTCTTCACATCGTCGCGAGGTAGGAGGGACAAGACGCGCGCAAGCGCAGTGCCCTTCTTTTCAATAAATAAGAGAACAACCTTTAAAAACGAGTCGTGAAGAAGCAGGTTTCTTCACAAAAACTCTATTGCTGCAAGTGCACCATCTATTCCAAAATGTGAACAGGCCCAGCTTGCCTGCTAAATTATTTACATCCAGCAAGAATATTTGCATTTTTGGCATGAATAAGTGTGGAAATAAGGACATATATGAAAACTTGAAGACTGACAGGGGTTTATCTCCTACTATAACTCATGAAAATTGAGATTCTAAATTGTTTACAAACGTTTCTTCTCAAAATATTGATGTGGTGCACAACAATTGCTATGTGAGTGATAATGTTGACAAAGGTGCATGAAAGTTCAAAGTTGTTCCTCCTTTGTCGGATATTTCAAATCAAATGGGCGCTGATTTGTTATCAATTCCAAGGTCCCTGAGGGTCCTGGTCAATGGGTGTGGATGCCACAAGAATTTACTGATGAATGCAGATTACTAAAATTACAAGAGGAAAGTGTTGTTTCGACTGTGAAATCTGGCGTTTTGCAGTCCACCGAAGGCAAACTACTGCCAGGCACAATAAGGGGGAGTAGGAACGTACCAGTCAGGCGTCAAGCATCCTGTACCATCAGAAATGAGAAGGAAGGGGAATTTTTTGCGAAATTTCCCAAACCACTGGACAACAAGAGAGCTACCTATTTTAAAAATGTCATTAATTGAAGGGAGTTTGATGGTGGTATTGGGGACGGGCAACAACCCAGTGGTAGGGGCAGAGGTGGTAGTGTAGGTAAGAAAGGGGTGGTAGGTAGTCACTAGAGGATGATAAGTATTCATTGGAAGAAGGGAGCTATCAGATTGCGAGGACATATCAGGCGGTTTGCCCAAGCTTTTGGGAAAAACGGGGGGGTATACTAAAGATATTTCCAGATTGTATTTTTCACAGAGTAACGGCATTGAGAGTGCCTGCCTACGGAATCAGTAAGAAGAACCGGACCACAGGAACGAAGCACAGATTATTGGCCGAGGACCAACCACATAATAATCAAGTGAGGCTCAAATACAGATTCCGAAACGTCTTGGAATGGATAAAGGTGTGGGTACTGATGGGATACAAAATGTGTCAGCTTCTCTACAAAATCATCCTCGTGACAGCAAAGATGGGGGTACAGCAACTGACACTGTTAAAGCTTTAATGGATGATGACAATACACACACAGCAGAGTCTGAAGGTAAAACGTCTTGCATTTTTAAATGTTTAACTTATATGTGTGTTTCCATGCCTTTGCTCACTTAAGCAAGGTCACGAAGGATAGAATATGGAAAGGGGAATTGGTTGATGTTTTCAAGCTTCTACACAGGAAAATACAAGCGAAAGAGGGCTCCAAAGAAGAAGCTTGGGAACTTTCAAAACGGCCGAGGGTACCAACTAATATAGACTCTTGGACTTCCGCCTTTCTCATCTTCGCAAGTGTTTATTGTGAGAAATTTTCAGAGAGATCAGTATCGCTTTTTAAGTGTCTAGATATCATTAGGAAGGTGGCGACTGAATTTGGGGGCGACACCTGGCTTCATTATGATGAAGAGTTTAGGGCCCAATTAGCATTAATGCCTGACAAACCATGGGGGGAGGTTGACAATGAGCTTTGGATACATTGGATGTACCCCCAACGGCCACCCCCATCTATGCACACAGATAGTTGGTTGGCAGTTCCTTACCGCCCCTTACAGTTTAGACCCACCCTGGGAGGGGTCGGGGCATGGAACAGATCCCCAGCAATGGTTTCTGGAGCATGTTGGAATTTGAACAAAGGGTACTGCGTTCGAAACCCCTGCAAATACAAACATGAATGTTTCAGGTGCATGGGCAAACATGCAGTCACACAATGTTTTGGGGAACCGACACATTAAGGAAACAGTTTTCCAGGTAGAGGAAGAGGGTTTAAATCACAGCTTGGTAACAAGGGCTTCTACACCGATCAAGTTGGACATTTTATGTAACTGGCTGCAGTTGTACCCAGACACACAGGAGGCTGCTTTATTGCAATGGGGTTTTCAAGAAGGTTTCAAGCTAGGATACCAAGTCACACGAAGTCCCAGATTTGCACATAATTTAAAATCTGGCAATGCTTTTCCACACATAATGAGGAAATAATTACAGATGGAGGTTCAAGAAGGTAGGATAGCAGGTCCATTTAATTATTACCCCTTGAAAATCTAATTGTGTCTCCGCTGGGTGTAGTTCCAAAGAAAGCTGAAGGCGAGTTCCGAATGACTCAACATCTATCATGGCTCTAAGGTTACTCGGTCAATGATTTCATTGCCAAAGAAGATTCCATGGTACATTTTGAATCAGTGGATTCGGCTTTAGTTATGATCAGAAACACGGGAGAGCGATCAGAGTTAGGTAAGTGTGACATTAAGTTCGCTTTCCGGTTACTGCTGGTTCACCCATCTGATTTTTCATTACTAGGCATATATTTTGAAGATCAATATTTTGTTGACAAGACTCTTCCTATGGGCTGTGTCATTTCATGGAAACTATTCGAGGCATTTAGTTCTTTTCTTCAATGGTGCTTTTCTTTCCGCACAGGATATAAGGACATTACACACTATCTAGATAATTTTCTATTTATGGGCACAGCCAATTCTCATCAATGCGAAGCAGCCTTACACGAATGTAAAAATTTTGCAGAACAGCTAGGAGTGCCATTAGCAGAGGACAAAACTGAAGGCCCTTGTTGTTGCCTTACATATCTAGGTATTGAGATAGACACCATCAAAATGCAAGCTAGGCTTCCTCAAAAGAAAATATTAGAAATAACAAGGCTATTAGAACATGCACACAGTGTACAAAAATTGACTTTGGTGGAAGCACAATGTTTGGTAGGTCATTCAAACTTTGCCTGTAAGGTCATACGTGCTGGCAGATATTTTTGCAGACGTTTAGGTTTCTCTATGTCAGGGTTGAAGCTCCCACACCACAGAATAAGGGTCACAGCACACATGCGAGCAGATTTCGATCTTTGGTCTCAATTTTTACCAGACTTCAATGGCATAACACTCTGGTCCTTGTACGAAGAACTTGTTTGGCAACTGCAACGTTTTTCTGACTTTTCTGGTGCCCAGGGTTTTGGCCTTTTTTGGGATGGTAAGTGGTGTTCCAAAAAGTGGCCGGAAAATTGGGTCTCCAAAAAGAAGAGCTTCGCCTTTTTGGAATTTTCTCCACTTATAGTGGTTCTTACAGTATGGGGCCACAAACTGGCCAACAGAACAGTACTGTTTAATATTGACAACAAGACAGTGGTGGATTTAGTAAACGGGCAGAAGGCAAAAGACAAACAAATGTTAAAGTTGCTACAGATATTTATGCTTGGATGCTTAAAGTTTAACATTGTCTTCAAGGTTAGACACATTGCAGGAATAGCAAATAATATTGTGGATGCCCTGTCTCATTTTCAGTGGGAGAGATTCCGTGGTTTGGCACCTGGAGCAGATGTGCGGAGGACTCCCATTCCCAGTGAGATATGGAATTTAGTGATATGAATGCTTATCAGCTCATCGAGAAATCCTTAGCAAAAAGCACCAAGTTGGCTAACAGAAGAGCTTGGCAGGAATTTCTAGATTCAGGTGCTATGTTCAGAATTTGCAATGGTTTACAACAGCGCAGAGAGGATGTAGTAAAATGTATAATGCTTAATATCAAAAAGAACGTTTCCTCCACCACTATAGCTGGCAAGTTAGCGGGTATCTCATTCTATGGGAAATCATTCTGGGGATATGAGCCTTCGGCAGGTGAAATGGGTAAGAGGATGTTACAAAGTTGGGCCAAGACAAAAAGGAGGGGGTAATACCAGAGAGATCCTATATCGCTAAAGCTGTTATCCAAGATAATCACAGCTTTGCCCATGATTTGTTTCTCTGAATTTGAGTACCATTTGAATAAATTGTGTATGGTTTGGCTCTTTTTTGGAGCTTTCAGGGTGTCAGGGCTTCTGGGTACTGCCATTAACGATGACTTAAAGACAACACATGTATCCGGGGTTCATTCACATATTGAAATTTTCCTAGAGCACTCCAAAACTGACCAGGCGGGCAGAGGTTTAACGGTAACTTTGCATGCTATAGATGGTTTCCTCTGCCCCATACAAGTATGGTCTGACTTTCTAACTATAGGAGGTTAATTTTCACCATTTATTTTTCACCATCAAGATGGCTCACAACTTAAAGCGTCACAATTGTTAGCCGTACTGAGAAAGTCCCTCATGATTATTGGTGAGAACCCCCAAAAATTTGGTACACACTCTTTTCAGATTGGGGCGGCCTCAGAAGTGGCTAGATGGGGTTTTTCTGTTTGTGATGTTAAAAAATTAGGGCGATGGTCTTCCGATTGTTTTTTGCGCTACATCAGAAAATTGGAACATGACATATAGGGTAGGGATATTAATTGTCTTCTCTTCCTAGGTTTGGATAAATCTCATCAGCAAGTGTGGCTAATTGGCCATTCCTTCATCAAATGGGCAGCCACACAGGCAGAGAAACGGCATTTTGGAAAGAATCTGGGTTTTTCTTCTGATTAAGTCGTTTTATCTTGGTGGGGAAAGAGCGGTAGGAAATGGGGCCAGTTCTTGCCGCTGATAAGTGAGTTATCATCCAAAATAATGCCGGAATTGGTTTTGATACATCTTGGGGAAAATTACCTGGTTTAATTGTCAGGTTTGGGGCTGCTGTTAGACATCAAAAGTCATCTTAAACTCTTTTCAAAAACATGGCCCAGAACTCAACTCATCCTTACAGCTCTCATGCCTCGCAGAATATGGAGAGGGGCACACCGTTTCACCGCTGTAGAACGTACAAGAAGGAAGGTTAATCGTGATTTACAACGCTTTTGTTTTAGTAATGGTATGCATTGGTTGGTTCATAATAAGATAAATAAGGAGGATTTTCAGTTTTTTAGACATGACAGAGCCCACTTGTCTTTTATTGATAACTAAATTTATATCTTGAACGTAAGGGAAACGATTGCTGGGATTCTACAGTTAAATATGTGGTGTTGAGAGTATGCTGTTTAAGCGACAGCATAAATGCATATATACATTTTTCAGCAACGGTTCCTTTTTCCACCCGTTCACCCTCTCTGTCACTCTTTTCCCCTCCACCCCCCTTTTTTCTTTCCCTCCTTCTCAGCCCCATCTACGTTTTGCATATGTTTCCATTAGTCACCTTTCTCGTTATGTTTCATTAGTTTTTTGGGGTGGTAGTTTTCTCTGGTTATTGCTTTATTGTGACTAAATTATTTACTGTTATGGCGACAGTATTGGTTGTTTTCTGGCTTTTCAAACAAATTGTTTTTTCATATTTTAATAAAGATTTATCCTGTTTGGCAACAGTGGTTTGAAACAAAACAATTTTCTATCATAACAGCTGACAAGGAGGCGGGGGGGGACAGGAAAAACACCTGTGTTAGGGTTTTTCCTGGTGGCAGGTTTGGAGGAAATCAAGACAGGCAGGAAGGGTTGGGGGCATTAGGAATAGGTTCGGACAGAGGGAAGCAGGGGAGAGGAGTTGGAGTCAAGAGGTAGGCTGGAAATGGAGATCTTGGGAGGAGGTTTAGGGCGAACAAGGTGGGGTTATAGTTGACAAGGGGATATGGCTTAAGGGATAGGGGTGTTGGTTTGGGAAATGTTTATATTATGATCTGTTATCTATACTACTATTATAAAGGAAGAACTTTGAGGCTTTGAGGCGGGTAAACTCGGGAACCACAGCGCCAATCCACACACCCGATACATCGTTGTAATCCTCAGGGTGTGCAGATGGACATAGGCTATATAAATAAAAAATAAATACGTTAGTTATAAAAAAAAGTAGTCCCTTCAAAGTAGCGCCGGACGTGACGTGCGTGCTTATATCAGGAGCGGCGTACTCGAGTGCGAGGAGCGGCGGAGATCAGCGCGGGGAGGAGCAGTTTCGAGGAGCGGCGGAGATCGGCGCGGATAGGAGCAGTGACGAGCGGAGGAGCAGCGGACATGAGCGGGGGACAGGCGGTGAGGATCGGCGGGCAGGCAGTGAGGAGCGGTGGCGGGGAGGAGCGGTGAACGGCGGATGAGGTAAGGCGCCAAGTAAGCAGTGAGCAAAGCAAACGTGAGGGAGGAGCGGTGGCGGAGAGGAGCGGTGAGCGATCCACAGGTAAGAAACGGAAAAATAAAAGTGTGCAGGTTACAAAAGCGTACAAAGTGGAGCGGTCAGCTGAAAGCTAAAATGACAATCGGGAGAAGGTAGCAAACGGGGCATTACAGGAGGAAAAAGTGACGTGGGCAGTGACGTGGGCAGGTACCAAACGGGGCATTACAGGAGGAAAAAGAAACGTGTGCAGGTTACAAAAGCTTTCAAAGTGGAGCGGTCAGCTTAAAGCTAAAATGACAATCGGAAGAAGGTACTAAACAGGGCATTACAGGACGAAAAAGTGACGTGGGCAGTGACGTGGGCAGGTTACAAAAGCGTACAAAGTAAACATAGAGGCATAATACTGCACAACGTCAGGGCGGGCGAGGGCCCTGAGCCATGATTGCTCCTGGACAACGTCGGGACGGGCTGCTAGTGCATTTATATTGTGTATTGCCTACCTGTCCAATAAAGCAGCCTTTTACCCCATCTTTGCTTGGGCCATGGTTATTGCCCGATACCATCCCTTGACTTCAAACCATTGGATACTGTGGCCATTCCACATATCATATTTAGATCCATTCAGGATATCCAGATTTAACGACCTCCTATGCTGAATATTCTAGGCAGGAGGTCTAACCACAGAACCCTTTCAACAGATTATCCCTGACGATTTCATATGGATATCTCCCAATAAACGACGAAACACATTTTGGCTAAAAGAGGGTCTCCTGAAGAAACACTGGTGTGTCTCCCTGTCATTGAATGCATCACGGGGGAAAAACCCTGATCTATTAAACACGCATTGTAATTACTATATGAGTGCTCGACACCGCACAAACACCCAGTTCTGACATTAGTAAATTGAGAAATTACACTTGTCTTTTTTTTCTAGATATTTCCTTCCATCTTAGGTGCCCCCACAAACTGCCATCATATATGTGAACATTTGCTTGGAATGTCCATTATTATGCTTCTCGGAGCTAGAGTGGAGCGGAAAACACGAGCAGGAAATAAACTAAAACAAGGAATATACAGTAATAACAAGAATGCAGGAATTAAAATCAGCAGCAGGTGGAAAATATTTGGCAACAGTGCTTAGGTAAATCGTGGCAGTGTGGGTGGAAAAGCACTCGTGAAACTGTATAGCGGACAGTAGTGTCAGGGTGTCATTTGGTGAATGGACATATGTCAGCCACTCTAGGAAGTGTAATGCATGAGGAAAGAATAAGTGCATGCTGTTAGGAGAGAATGGCTGGACATTTATCAGCGTAAGATGATTTGAAGCATGGTGCCATCAGATGTTTGGCATCACATGCTGATTTAAGAGCTAGTTTCCAGCAAGAGGGCGCGGCTAAGCCACCTAATTTTGTTAGGGATTAAGGACAAATTTGGGGGAGTTGGCCACACCAAATGCAGAAATGGGACTGCCAGTGCTTCAAGGGCGGCACTTATGAAAGAAGCACTCTGATCCACTAAAAAGTGCTTCTTCTGAACCAAGGGTTGCACACTTTGGTCCTTACGGGATATAGGTGTTCTCTGATACAAGTAGGCCAGTCCATCTATTAACTATTTGATTAGCCATCAGAAACGTGGCAATGCGACTAGAGACCCTGCCCTCACCTCGTTAACAGCAGCTCCGGTCCACTCTCCAAGATTCCTGGTTCTCCTTGCGTCTTCCTTATATAGTAAAAATTTGATATGTCCATATCAGGTTTTGGGACCTGTCTGGTTAAAGGCATTAGGCCCAGCTACTCAAGTGAGGAACCATTTTTATTTGGAAACTTGGGGAAATGATGGGTGGTAGTGAATGTGTAGTTCACAACTTTTCCTCACAGAATTGTGATTAAAATATTTGCATTTTTGTCAAAGCTTGAGGGTTTCAAGTGCTTTTGGGTAGGAAGCCCTGGTGAGAGCTACACAAATCACCCTATCCTTGACTCCCCCAGTTGTCTATCTTTCCAAAATGCTTGAGTTGTCTGGGATTCTCTAGGTGCTGGTCAGATAAGGACCTAAAGTTGCAAAAAAAGCGCCCTTGCAGAGCCTCACGTAGTTTTTAAAAAACAACTGCTCAGGGATGATTTGTCCCACGTGAAACACTGGGGACTTCCAGGAAATAAACTGCCCACCACACGCTCGTTCAAGTTGGTTTATTCCTTACCACTTCCTCAGATGGAAATGGAAAGCACAGCTCTCCACACTCCCTTTGAGAGGAAGCGCTCTTGCAGGTTTTCCTTTTCTTTCCTCGGCCACAAATCACACTGGAACCAGTAACGTTTTTGTAGGGTCCTCTTGATCATTAAAGTTATCTAAAGTCCTGGGGTTTTAGGTCTTATAATTATACCACATTTTGGCATTGTTCTCTTTGTGGTAAGGGTCTCTGAACCCAGTTCAAACAAGTCCTGTCCTCCCTGGTGCAGCATGACCGCAGGAGGTGGAGACAGCATTGTGCAAAGGAGACACAGCCTATTCAGGTGCAAGCAAAACTCCTCCCACCACTTTAAATGCAGACCAGGTCTATTCAGCCCAGCAAAGATTCACCCAGGCAAGGCAGGGCACACCTCAACCCCCATTGTCTAGATTGGATGCTCAACCCCAGCTGCTGTCACCCCAACACCAGACGCTGAATACACCAACAGTCGGAGGCACACAGAACGGTAAATTAAGAAAATGGCCACTTACTAGAAGTGGCATTTTCAAATGCACAATTAAAAAATTCAGTGAGGCTAAGCTCAATGTTTCCATCTTGTTCCTATTGAAAGTTACACATGTAAAGCTGCGAGGGGGTGTGGCCACACAGGCGACCGTGATGGCCGCTTCTGCCTGAAGCTCCGCCGATTGGGCCCTGTTTTTCCTCCCTGATGCATGTAGGGGGATCGATCGTTCACCAGACACTGCCCGATGTCCCCGGGGGCCTTGGAGTGCATGCTGGCACCCAACTCATCCAGTTAGACCCCCTGTGAGCAGCGCCCTGAAGATCTCTGCCCTGGACTGGTGCGGCCTTGTAGCCTACGCCCGCGGATGACGCGGCAGTGGCGGGTGCGGTGAGTGGAGGCCCCTGCAGGGCCCTGGCGCTGCCTGGTACTCCTTCCCCATCGCTCCTTACCGTGGTCCCCTCTCCCACCTGCCCCCCCTGCTATGGTCTTATCTGGGTCTCGTTTGCCTGCGCAGTGCTCTTAGGGCTGGTGAGGCCTTTGAGACTCGATCTGAAACATGGAGCTATGGTGGTGCTGGCCCCGTTGTGTGTGCTGGCATCCCCCCGACCCTATCACCTGCTGGCTGGCCCTGAATGGGGTAGATGCTACAGCCCGGAGCCGCACTGCCTTGCCCCGGCACCCTGGCATTGTAATCTGGCGGCTGTGGCTGGTCTGGGGCCTGGACTCTGGGCTTTATTTTTTGTGCTTGCAATCAACATCGGCTTCTGTGGGGCAACTTTGGACATTAGCGCCTCATTCCTCATGAATCTCCCATGCGCTGATATTACACATAGCTATTCATGTGTTGCACGGTGCCCCTGTCCCGGATGGTTGGAGACTGAAGTTTTGAGATCCATGTGGGGGTCCACCTGAGAAGTTCCGCCTGCACGCTGTGAATCCATCCTGCAGGGGGGCCCTGTCTGGTCGCTCCTGATCCCCTGTTGTGAATATTTTGCTGGGATTGCTGGTGTTCCCTGTTTTGGCGACCCCCTTGAGTGCCGTTTGCATGCCCACCCACTACCCTGTTACCTCCTGGTCCTGACTGGTTCCGTCTGTCTGGCTCACTTCACGCTCACGCCGTCTCCTCCTCCTTCCATGATGGTGAGGAAAGACGCCAAACAGAGCAAGTTTGCAGTTTGATAAAGTGCTTGGAGCAGCTTTGGATGCCCCCCTGGACCTCCCGGATGGGGCCGCAGGTCAAGATGAATCCAGCGATGCCTCCTCCCTGGCCACAGCCATGCTGGCGGAGATGCTGGTGGGTTTTAAGGCATTGGAAGGCCGTTTTGACGACCTTGACAAGGGCACCAAGATCCAGGCACACGACCGCCGACTTGATGTGGTGGAAGCGAGGGTATCGGACATCGAGGACGGCGTGTCGACATCCCTGAAACAGCTTGACAGAATGGAAAAAATCCTCAAGGAAGTGGCAATCAAATATGAGGATTTTGAAGCTCGTAGTCGCCGAAACAACATCTGAATCATTGGTGTGCCGGAGACGACAGCTACGGGGCCTATGGACACCTTTGTGGAGCAGCTCCTAATTGAACTGTTTGACAGAAAAACCTTTACACAGGGCTTTGTGGACGGGCGCGCTCACAGGTCGCTTGGTCCTCGACCTCGACAGGGCCTCCCCCCCGGCCCATTATTGCCAGGCTTATGAACTTCAGGGACAGGGATGCAGCTTTGAAATCAGCCCGCGACACAGGAGACATCAACTGGCATGGAAACAAACTTGCCTTCTTCCCGGACTTTACTGTTATGGTTCAGGAGGCGAGGCGCAAGTACAATGGAGTCAAGGCCACTTTTAAAAATCCGGGTCTTCGGTATGGCATGTTGTATCCTGCCAGACTGAGAGCTGATGTGGACGGTAAGCCTCACATATTTGACACTCCAACAGAGGCGCAAGAATTTTGCCAGTCCTATATGAAAAATCGCTCAGGGAAGCCAGTTTAGCCTCTTTCATCTTCTCAATCCCTCGGTGCCTCACAGGACAGTGTTGAACTCTTCTCCCAAAATGGGGAATGGCTGGCTCCCTTCATTTTCTGATTTGCACAACTCTGTTGTATAATATTCATGTTTGTTCACTCCTTAGGTTCGCTCTTTCCTACATGCAATTGTACTTTTTCTAATGCCTGATCGGCGTGGCATTGTCATGTCCTATGGTGTATACCACTTTGCTCCTAGTGGATATGTTCTCACTATTCTATGCTTGTTTGATTTCCGACTTAAGTTTACTATGTTCATTGCACAGATCTTTCGTTTGCGGGGAAAGGGATTGCCTCTTATGTGGGTTTGGAGGCTGGGTGGGCGGTGGAAGAGGGGTGGTTGTTTGAATTTTGCGATTTTTGCTGGAATTTTGGTTGTGATGCGTGCTTGCTATGAATGTTGGAAGTGCATTGCAGTGCTGGGAAGCTACCACTATCATTGTGGTCAGGTTGGGACAACAGCCCGGTCCTTCCGGGCTTACTATGATATCCTGGAATGTCAGGGAGCTAAACAAGAACAGTAGTCCTTAGTTATGTTGTCAGACACCACGCAGATGTAGTGTTTTTTCAGGAAAAACATTTGTCAGGGTCCGATCACGCTTCCATGGCCAGGGGGTGGGGCCCTCATAGATCCTTCTCCAATTATAGTCGATAAGCCCGGGGAGTAGCGATATTAATACACAAGCGAATCCCCTTTGCGTTGCATAAAACGGTTGTTGATCCGGATGGGCGTACGCTATTTGTCACTGGCTCGTTACAGGGACACAAGGTCACCTTTGTAGGAATCTATGGCGCTAAAACACCTTCTCCCCCTCCTTTTTTTCACAACCTTCAAGTTCGGCTTTTGTCCCTTGATCCCAGGCTTCTAATAATGGGGGAGGATTTCAATTCGTTGTTGGACCTGTCCAGAGACATCACCTCCCTTTCCCCTGACACTAAGCCCCGTGCCCGACAGGCCCTTAGAGATATATGTTCACATTTTTCCTTAATTGATGTTGAGAGACGTTTTAGCCCTTCTCTCCCGAGTTTTACACACTACTCAGGGTTTCACAATACGTGGACTAGAATAGATTATTGGTTAGTTTCTCCTGAGGTGGTGGGATGGATGGACGGGTTGATTACCCTTCCCTGTACACTTTCTGACCACTCTCCTGTTATCCTTTATCTGAAAGTTACTAGACCGGGTCGTTACGAACGTCAATGGTGCTTCCCCCAGTACCGCATTGCTGGATTCAGTCTTTTGTGAAGAAATTCGTCAAGCGATTTAAGAGTATTTTGAATTGAATACTGGGATGGTTGATACCTGGGCGGTCCTCTGGGAAGGTTTCAAGGCCTATATCAGGGGGGTATGTATTGCCAAGCACGCCGGGGTTTTGCGCGATCTCCGTTCGGCCCTTGGTCGTATCGAGGACAACATCGCTGCACTTGATCGAGGGCTTTTACTTGAGGCTTCTGCCGCTGGTGAGGCCAAACGTCTGGCCCTGATGCTTGAATTCAGGGAGGCAGCTGATCGCGAACTACTCTTTCTTAGCAAAAAGTGCTCAACGCGGCGCTATGGTGAAGGAGAGAGACCTGGTAAGGTATTAGCACAATCTTTGCGCCCCCCTCGCGACTCCGCTTACATCACGGTGGTGGCTGGGCCACATGGCGACTTACTCCACTCCACCCCGGAGATTTGCTCACATTTTTTCTCCTACTATAAAACGTTGTACACTTCCAAGGTCACCAGTGATACGGGGGCACAGGAAGAATACCTATCTGAAATTTCGTTGGTATACTTGGAAAAGTTTATGCAAAATTTCTTGTCCATGCCTATCACCCAGGACAGCATCATTGAGGCCATCAACGCATTACGGGGCTCCTCTGCCCCCGGCCTGGACGGCTTCTCTGCTGATTTTTACAAGTCCTATAAAGGTATTTTAGTCCGGAGGCTTGTTAAGGTCTATGCGGAATCGCTCGAGTCCGGTATCCTCCCCCTGACGTTTAGGGAAGCGGTCATCATTCTCCTTCCCAAGCCAGGCAAAGATCCCACATTATGCGGTTCTTAAAGGCCGTTATCATTGTTAAACACAGACTATAAAATCTTAGCCAAGGTCATCGCTATAAGGTTGTCATTGCTTATGGAATCCATTATTGCTCCGGCCCAGTCTGGCTTTGTTCCCCACAGGTCTACCTCCCTTAATCTTTGCACCTTGTTCACGGTAATTCATAGGATTGACCCGGCCACACTGGCGGCCGCTGTCCTTTTAGATGCTGAAAAAGCATTTGATTCCCTCGAATGGACCTTTTTCTTGTCTGTGATGCGTCGCATGGGCATGCCTGAGTGCTTTGTGTCCACAGTAGCTCTTTTATACACCCAGCCTACTGCCAGCTTATGCCTAAACGGCACACTTTCCAAACTATTCCCCTTGTCTCGCGGCACTAGACTGGGCTGTCCTTTATCTCTGTACTTGGAGCCCTTGATAGTGGAGATTGAGCAATTCGGTAAATTTTCTTGCCTTAGCATTAGTCAGTCATCTTTCCGCTTAGGACCAGTACTACACATGGCCTTGCGAGTTCCCGCTCGAATGGTGTGATGATGTGGTTAAATATCTTGGAGTCTATGTTCACCTCGATACAGCCACCATTATTAGGCTAAACTATGGCAGAGCCATTGACTCCCTGGAGTCCCAAATTTTGAAGTGGATGCACCTGCCCCTGTCAATGGTGGGTAGAATCGCCATAATCAAGATGGTGGTGCTCCCCCGTTTCCTATATATATTTAACAATATTCCCATTCCCCTTACCAAAACCTTTTACATGCAGTTACGTTCATTGCTACTGCGCCTGGTCTGGGCAGATAAGGCACCTCAGGTTTGCTGGCGGACCTTGACTTTACCATATGAGCGGTGAGGTTTTGGAGTTCCTGATTTCCATTTGTATTACCTCATAGCACAATGTTGCTATGCACATGTGTGGTGCCACCCCGATGCTCGTGTCCCGTACGTTAAGCCGGAGGCAGACTTGGCTCATCCACGCCTTCTATCTCATATCCTCCCCACGGGTTTCCCGCGAGATCCACGGGACATTCAAACGGTATCCACAACGTGCTCGGCATGGAGTCAGTTGCGACACTTGCTTGGTCTTGAACTGCTTTATTCCCCCAAATTGCCCTTGCCCAACCCTTCTTTGTTTCCAATCACGGGTGAAGTTTTAGTCCAGCGTACCCTAGAAAAGTTCCACATCCGCAAGGTGGGTGATCTCTTCCCAGACGGCCATGTCTTTTCCGTGATCAAAGAGACTCAATTTGCAGACCGCACTTTTATGGATTCGTTCATCTTGAAAAGGGTCCACTCCATGCTTCGTGCCACTTTTGCATCCTTTCCTGCGGCTTCTGACCCCACTCCCCCATTGACATTGTTGATTCAAAGCTCCACCGGGGCACACTCGGTCTCCTAAATTTACAAGCAATGTGGAATGTCCAGACCTGTATCTGACACTAGGGTGAGAGCGGCCTGAGAAGAAGACCTGAGTAAGCCCATCACGGATGATCAGCTGGAATGGTGCTGTAGGGTTACCAGAGAGGTTTCACTAAGCAGCAGACACAAATTGCTACTTTTTAAAATTCTTCGTAGGATATATCACACTCCTGCCCGCTCTCACAGACTTGACCCGAATAGGCCACATCATTGTCCGAAGTGTTTGTCTCCCTACGCCGACTTTGCCCACCTTACCTGGACTTGCCCCAGAATACATCAGTATTGGCTGGCAGTTAACACCACGTTAGGGGATATTTTATTCATGCAACTACAGCCCACCCCGGAGATCGCTTTGTTGGGCTATACAGCGAACTTCCCCCTGAAGGTCAGGAAGCTGTCAGCGCTGGGTCTCCTACTGGCCAAGCGCGAAATTGCTTTATTTTGGGGCAGCAAGAAAGTCCCTACTTTGCAGGCCTGGCTCTGCAGCCTAGCTTACTAGAATTCTCCACCTTGATGCCAAGTGCCTCCCGGCCTGTAGATATTTGGGGACCATATTGGTACTATGTGAAGAGAAAGAGAACTGAACTGGACTTGGCTGCTTCTAGCGGCATCACGCCTGTAGGCATTGGTTAGGCACGCTTCCCTAGTTGGGTGTGGGTCCCCTGTTTACCCACGCTGCCTGCTATGCTGGAGTGGATTTCCCTGTACAAATACCTATGCTCACTGCTGTTGTTATTGCCCATGCACGGTCTATGTGTCCCTGATTGTATTATCCTTTTTCTTCACATTTACTGAATAATGCTTGTCAATTGTTTGCCATGCACCTATTTGTAAGATGTATATTACTCCTCTTGCTGCATTTACCACTGCAATGTCAATTCATTTATTATGCAAAAACTGAAAAATAAAAGTTTAAAAAAAACACAAAACAACACATGTAAAGCTGCTACAGTGCAGCCCCAATGAAAGACTATGGTCCAGACAGCCTTTCAACAGTGAAAAATGAAATACAGAGTATTTAACTATCAGGACATGTCACACACACCAGTACATGTCCGACCTTTCGCATACACTGTACATTGCCCATGGGGGTACCTTGGGCCTACCTTAGGGGTACCTTACATGTAAAGGAAGGGGAGGTTTGGGCCTGGCAAGTGGGTGCACTTGCCAGGTGACATAGCAGTTTACAATTCTGTGTGCAGACACTGCAGAGGCAGGTCTGAGATACATTTACAGGGCTACTCATGTGGGCGGCACAACCAGTGATGCAATCCCACTAGTAGCATTTGATTTACAGTTTCCACCATCCTCCGTGCACTTTACTAGGAACTCACCGGTAAATCAAATATGTCAATCATGGATATCCATTCATATCACAAATTATACAGAAAGCATATGCACTTTAGCCCTGGTCAGTAGTGGTGAAGTGCCCAGAATCCTATAGCCAATGAAAACAGGGTCAGAGAAATAGGAGGCAAAAGTCAAACACTTTGGGGGTAAATCTGCATAAAGGGACAGGTCTAACAGAAAGCTTATTCAATGGACAGTGGCTAAAGGAGAATGAAACATAAAGATTATTCACAGTATTACTAAAGTTGGTAATAGAGACAACTGGTTTTAAATGTGGATCTACCAATTTGTGCTCTTGGTGATTTTTGGGAGGTTTCATTCTTACATTGCCCTGAATAGTTTCAACTGCCACATTATAGATATGTTTGTTCTTTGCCATGAAAAGATTAAACTATACCAAAAAGAAATGGCTCCATTTTCAGGCTGGGTTGGAAGAAGTATGAGATGAAACTGTTCCCAAGCAAATGATTCACAAATGTCAATTTACTGACTAGAAATATGTTTCTTGGAAATATCAAAGAAAACCGTTGAGGTAGTCATGTAACTCAAATTCAGTATTCTTTGAGATATAAAATATATGTTGTGATCTAGTGTGGTAAGAAGATACCAAGGGGCATATGTACAAGGGGGTTGGGCCACCGGAACTTCACTTTCTTTGGCGTTCCGGTGGCACAATACCCTTCACCATATTTACAAAGCGGCATTAAGCCACTTTTGCATGACTTAAAACCACTTTGTAAATATTGTACCCTTTCATACAGGTAAGTGCATGAAAGGAACGTGCAATAGGTGTTGTTGTGGGAGTTCCACTTCAACACCCATTGCTTTTTGCCGCAGCCCCAGATTAACAAGGATCTGTAAATCTGAGGCAGAGCCTGAAACTAATGTCATGCAAAAGCAAAAAGGGACACCTTTCTGCACATAAACAATCATCCCTCCAATGCAGACACCATTGCACTATGGCGCAAGGGTGTCTGTGTTGGAACTAGGGAGCTATTTTTGTGCCAGCACTAGGGAAAACTCAGGGGTGAGCTGTATTCTTGTAAATAGAGTGCATCCCTGCATTTTGGAAATGACGTACAGCAGCACTGTAAAAGTTGTTTTAACATTAATCCTGTTAACGGGTGCATAGACATGTAAATTGTGTGTAGATTGTAATATCACACTTGGGTCAATGTGCTTCCTGTGCTTTAAAGGGTAATGTACCAATATATGAGGACAGCACTGATGTAAGATGAATGAATTCTAGAAAACGTGCTAGCCTGCACATATGCACAGTAACAAGGTGTTACAGACACAAATTGAACTGCCCAAATTACTCCACATCTAAGTTCCCTAGTTTTTCATCTGTGGGACTAGAGTCCCATTTGACCTTGCAGAAAAATTACAATAGCTATCCTATAACAGTCTTTAACAGCCTGATTCATCAAGCCGAATTGCGCTCGCAAAGGGCAAGAATCTGAGAATCTGGCCCTTTGTGAGTGCAATTTTTGCATTTGGGATTCATCA
Source organism: Lissotriton vulgaris (assembly GCF_964263255.1). Classification (NCBI taxonomy): domain Eukaryota; kingdom Metazoa; phylum Chordata; class Amphibia; order Caudata; family Salamandridae; genus Lissotriton; species Lissotriton vulgaris. The sequence goes on along the minus strand of NC_141694.1, from coordinate 1,382,192,328 downwards.
TCCCAAATGCAAAAATCGGTAATTGCTAATTCGCTAAATTGCGAGGAATTACATTTAAGGAATCTCTATTTGAAATTCCTTAAATGTAATTCATCAACCATTTTTAAATTGCTAATTCGCAATTTCGGGCCGCTATTTACCGAGATGTCAGACCTCTCGGTAAATAGCAAAAACTTTGGACATGTGTGTGCACAACACCTGTTTCAATTTGCATTTAAGGGGTGCTACAGGGTGTCCTTTGGACACCCCTGGCACCCTTTAAATCGCTATCTTATTTGCGAGTAGCAAATTGCTAATCGCAAATAAGGAATACTCCCCATTCATTCCTATGGGCCTTTTGCCTATTCCTTATTTGCGATTAGCAATTTGCTACTCGCAAATAAGGAATGTGTAGGAATCGCTATTTATTTAGCAATTCCTACATGAATCCCGTTTTGCGAGTCCTTAATAGCGATTTGCTATGAATCGCTATTAGGGGCTCGCAAAACGGGAGAATGATGAATCAGGCTGTAAGTGACCTACATAAGTGCACTCTCCCAAAATATGACCTAAAATGAGACCATATCTTGAATTCCGGTAATATCTTTTTCAGTAAGTGTAGCTGTGGAGGGCATATTAATTGGCTAATTAAAAAAAAACTGTAACGTATGTTTCATCTACTTCAGTGTTTCCCAAACTTTTGGTCAGGACCCACTGGTGGGTCTTGAGCCAATTTTTCGATGGTTTGCAAAAGTCCTGGTCTAATGTAAGCAGTGTTTAAAACGATTACCCATGTTTGTACACGAGTAGAAAGGGGCTGAACAATGGGCCCCATTTACTAGGAGCTTGTGCAGCAGTTGCGTCTTTTTTTGTTTGATGCATTGGTAGCCTATTCTCTGCCCACATTTGGCCCAATGCCTTGCAATTTACAATGGATGCAGGATAGGCGTTCTGTCCTAAAGCCCCACTTAGATCTGATGCAGTGATATTTGCAAGTTTTTCAATGTGTGACACAACTTTGAGATGCGTCGCTATAAGCTTGGAATGCGTTAAAATTCCTACGCCTCTTCAACCCACACATAGGAAATGATGCAGTGCCTTTTAAATAGGAATCTGACCAGATATAGTCACTTTACACACTGGAATGTGTTATTAAATCACATACCCTCTACTAGTAGTTTCTCTACATATATGAAAATCAAGTTGTGAGACCCCTTGACCAACCTGGGGCCATGGCACCTACGACATCATCATCCACTGCAACAAATCATTTTGACGTTGTGTACTCCATGTTAGGGACAGGCCAGGCTTGTTACACCTCCATAGGGGAATGAATTCCCAAGCCAGACCAAGTGTACTCCAAAGCACAACAGGTAATAGGTATGGTAGGTAACACATGAATTGCCACTTTACATTACAACATATACTTCTATCCACCCACATTCAAGTCTCACTCACTATGTCGCACGTACTTAGGCCTCTACATACAGATAAGTAGACTAGGCCCACTGTAATGTGACACATTACTTTATACTTGTCTGCATTTCATCCAGGACCAATGTATTGGTGTACTAGGTGACTATTCCAGCATTTTACAGTCCATTATATTGGTCACCACTCATTAGGCTATGTGTAGCAGTTAGACTGATGCATTATCTCAGTTTTGTGATGCATTAATGAAGTTGCATTGGTCATAAGGCCAGCTAAGGCAATGCACCACTTTTGGGGCTGATGGGGTTGTGGCAGCCTTCCCACTGATGAGTCAGAATTTCTGACACATCCTTGGGGCCTTATGCCAAGGTGGCTCATATTGTAAATATGACACATCCATGACATCGTAACCTATCTTGACGCAGTGCAAGAACTTTTAATGCATTGCTGCCACAACTCAGCGCTGTGTCAATCCTTGCAAATGAGGTCCAATGTCATAAATCCTGTTTTAAAACAAACTCTTGCAAATATTCCCAAGCAAGGCTCAGGGTGTTACCTTCCAGTATTTATTGCTGTTGTTTTTGTTTTTAACTTCAAAGTCATTACAGCAGAAAGCATTCTTACTATACGTGATCATACACAACCAAGACCAGGTCATAGTGCCTTCAAGGGATTAATATCTAGGTCAACAGTGATTCCATAACGTAAATTATCTTTAAGCCCCAACTGGTGGATTATTACAATCAAATATCAAAGTGAATTATTTAAATATATGACAACTCCAACGCAGAACTGAACAATATTCAGCAGAAAGGAAGAATTCGGCAAAGGTGTGTACTTAATAAGTCCAAATTTATGTAAACAACTGTGTTGTATAGATGGGCACAGATTACAATTCATGCAAAAGCAACTGAAATGGACAATATTTTCTACAAAGCATTTGTCATGACTGATTTTGCAATAACCCATTTCAAATATTAAATGACAGGAAAAACATCATTGGCTATACAATGAACAATTCCTGAAAGGATGGTGACACAGAAAATGGGTCGGATTGTCAATGTTTCGGTCTTTATTGTGAAAGCATCTATAAGACCATGCTCAGTACGTGAGTTCCTATGTGTACTGATGACCCTGGAAAATAACGAACCTTGGGGCATATTATCAAGGGGGTTTATCTCCGCTTTTTTGGCTTTAAAAGCCAAGAAAGCGGAGATAATATTATCTCCCTATTACCTAGCAGTCACTAACACCAGTTAGCGACAGCTAGTCGGAGATAGCGACCATCTTGGGCCCCACTTTGCATGTCAGTGATATTTATCACTAATGACATGCAAAGTGGGCGTGCCAAGATGTTAGCGACTGAAAACAGTCGCTAACATCGCTATCTCCTATTACCAACTTTTAGAGATATTTGCGCTAAGCGCGAATATCTCCAAAAGCTAACACCTGCCCTGAGGAGTTCTTAGCCATGTTATCCAATGGGAGGTGGATAACATGGCTAAGAGCATTAGCTCAGTAATGCATGAATATCGCTGACTTTTCAGCGATATTCATGCATTGCGGCAATTTGTATCGCATTTGCGATAAACCTTGGTAATACCACGGTTTATTTGCGGTAAAAATCGCCGCAGCTCTGCGGTAAATTTTTGTCTCTAACCAAGCAATAGCGATAATTATCGCTATTGCTTAGTAATATGCCCCCTTATCATTTGTTCCAGAACCAAATGAGGCAGCAACCAAAATGAATGGCTCTCAAAGAATCAAAATTCAAATGGTAGTGTTTTAATGGGGCAAACACTCACCACAAAATTCTATTTGTCGCTAGTGTTCCAATTTGGTTGGGACACAAGTTATTGGAGAATTGGCAACTATCGTGTGAATCGTGAGTCGTCTAAGACTTCCTACTTTTCCTGACTTTTCCGATTGAGATAAGTATACATGCACAACCAAAGCACTTGTGTACGTCTTTCATACATAAATTGAGAAATATGAATGTTGCCTAATGGCCAGAGCTGCCGAATTTCGATCTGGGGAAACAGCTATGAGGCCTGGCATTGGCTCAACATTCTTTCATTCTAGGCTCAATCTCCAACACTTAATCTCCAACACTTATAATAAAAATGAATCTGACCTTCTGTAATGTAAATTGATGCTCATGTACAGTTCTCCAATACCCAGGGACTGTGTTTGATATATGTACAACTGAAACATATATGTACATATGGAGTCCAAAATGCACCACTGGGCCTTGTTTTAACACAAAAATGTATATAACCCCTTAACTCATATCCTGCTACAGAAGGAGTACCTCAAATTTGTAAAATCACCGGTATCAATACCAAGGTTTTTTCAGTAGCCTTGTGATTTCAGTAAATGGATGTCACAGATTAGCGCCCCACTCTGAAAAGTGCTCCAGCTATAAACTCCAGTGAAGTTTTTCATTTACAACTTTGATGAGCAGATCATTATCCTAGCCACAGTCCAATATTGAAGGGTATGGTCAAAGCTGTGATGTTCATAAATAACTACTGTTATTACGTTTAAAATGTAACCTGCCTCATGTCAATGAAAGCTAGGTGGGTCACCAATGTTTGTTGTTCCAAAAATTGTGTTGTGGTTTTAAAATGTTTTAGAGTTACTAGTCTATTGAAACAATTACCCCAGCTGACCCTGGGCCTAAAGCTGAGCCATGAATATTAAGCATAGTATCTTGTTTGATGAATACTAATCAAAACATTGATATCACTGACATATTTATCATTTGAATACATTGAAGCACTGGGAGGCAGAATACCTCTTTTTAATTGCCTTTTCATTCCATTTACACAATTGGTGACCCCTAATGCCCCATCAGTCAAAAGATTGTTGTATTCTAAGGATTTTAGATCAGAAGATGACAATTGCTGACAGAGAGGAGCTCCCCTAATAAGCTCAGGACTAGGGATCAATATCTATTGTTATCAATTGACCGCTTAACATATCAGAGATTTACTATACACAGCTGTACACAACAAAATGATTCTGCAACTAATCCGACAATGGCGGGTGAGAATATTGGCACAAACCTACGGTTGCTGTTGCTGAGTTACAGTAAATTCACATGTACTACAATGAGATGAGCAAACCCAGAGAGAAGAACAGTGCTTCCACAGTCCAAAGAGGTGCTGCGAAGTAGCTCCCCCAAGAGACAAGCTGTGTTGCCATAGTGCGGGGAGAGAAGCTCCACTTGGGTAATAAATCAGTGAGGGAGTATACAGGAAGATGCCTGGTTGCTGCTGCTGACAACCCTGTGTTTGAGTGGATGCTGGCACCAAGGTGCTGCATCCTGCCTGCTGGTGCACCTGCCAGAATAATAATGGAGTATGTATTAACTCACACAATGTCTGCATATGCTGTGGATTGTTAGCAGAGGTGACTCAGAGTGTCTGATGGCTTTTGACATCTGGTGCATACCAGCAATTCATAGGCCACTTGAGCCTGAGGATATCCCCTGTACACAAATTTGGGAACATAGGTACAGGTGCTATGGTGGTGCGAGCCTCCGCTTCCCAGAGCTGCACTTACTTGCATGACACAGGCCACCTGAACCGGCACATGGTGAACGTAGGCTCAGGAGAGACCATGATGCGTTGACTCTCTGCTCCTTCGCAGCTTTGGCTCACAGAGCTGTACTTACCCAGGGAGGGAGAGGGACACACCCATTGAGGAAGGCTCCCATTCTGATTGTATTTGCCTTAACCTTGTCTATGACAGTGGCAATGGTGAATTGTTGGCTACACTCCAATCCATGCCACTGTCATGTGCGCCATGGTTTTGAATGTTTTTGTTTTTCATGCTGTTTCCCCTACATTGTGTGTGTCTATAGAATGAGGAGAGTTGGTCACCTAGGTACGGGAGTGTGGGCCTTTTTGAAAATCCAAACCAAACCTACAACGGAATACACGTAACCTGGTAACCACTAACCCTGGGAGTAGTGGGCGTAGTGGGGCTACGCGAAGCACCACGAAGTGGGGGGAATCTACACCCACCCACACACTTTGCTTAGCCCCACTACGCGCCACCCGCCTCCCTCCAGCCCTTCTAAAATGCACAACAACATTTAAAACAATGTAAAACTAATTAAAACGACTTACCTGAGATGCGACGTCCCGGGGCTCCCTCTTCCTAGTTTCTCGCCTAGTTATTTCTGACAAATGCGTATGCCCAGTTGCCCGTGCATGCGCATTTGTCAGGAAGAAGTTGGTGGGTAGGTGGGTGGGTGGGAGGTGTGACTGTGCATAGATGTGTGAGTGGGTGATTCACTGGGTGTATGGGTTCAAAAGTGCATCTGTGAAAGGCTGTATGAGTGGGTGAGTGTGTATATGGGTGTATTGATGAGTGAATGGATGCCTCAGTGGTACATGTGTGAGTAACTGCATATTTGAAAAGCAGTATATGTGGCTGTATATAAATGACTATTTGTGAGAGTGAGTGATTTTGAGAGTGGCTGTACGGATGAGTGCGTGCTTGTATTATTGTATAAGAGTGTGAGTATGTGTTAGTATATGTTTGAATAAGTGAGGTGGTATGTGTATAACTGTTTAGGTGAGTAAATGGGAGTGTGATTGATTCTTTGCATGACTGACTAGGTATGAGAGTAAGTCTATGGATGAGTGGCGGTGTATGAGTGTCTGTATAGATATGTGAGTGCATATAATAGTGCTGTATTGATGGATGACTGCATGTATGAGTGACTGTATGGGTGAATGAGTGGATATGTGTGTCGATCTTGGAATTATTGAGTGGGTATACACTAACTGGTATTGGTGTGTCTACTGTTTTGAAAATTGTAGTCTGTGGGTGTATCAAAGGTTATATTATAGTATGAGGAGGTGCATGAGATTATCACGTTAATAATGTAATCAGTGATGTCATCAGTGATGTCATTTGAGACGTCATCAGTGATGTCATCAGTTATGTCACAGACCATATCATGAATGTTGCAATATGTGACGTCATCAACAGTACATTGCGGGGGCGTGAGTTATAGTTAGCTGAACTAATTATAACGGCCAAATTTCTCTGGTTTTGTACGAGATAATGTCCAACTAAACATAACATCCCTGAAACCTGTGTTTTTTTCAGTGAATTTCTAAGGTTTTGTAAATGCTATTTTCGAACTAAAATGTTCTTGAAACCTATGTTTTTTTCAATGAAATTCAAAGGTTTTTTAAATGCTAATTTCCAACAATAACGTTCCTGATACCTGTGGTTTTTTCAGTGAATTTGAAAGGTTTTTTAAATGCTAATTTCAAACTACAAAGGTAGGACATGTGCAAAAAGAGGAAGAAAGGCACAGAAAGAAGCAAGAGAAATGCAGAAAGTGGAAGCAGAAGTCCTGAAAGACAAAAAAGGTACAGAAATAAGCAAGAGATGTGCACAAAGAACCAACAGAGGAGTCGTAGGAGGCCTTGTTGCAAAGTCATCCAGTGCCCTCAACTTTTTGCTGACTTACTAACCAGGTCCAGAGCCAGAGCTATGCTGAAAGACACTTAGAATACATTGAAACACCTACATACACTAGGGTACACAATGGGTTGGGGGTTCCCCTGTGATTGGCATGACCTCGCCTGTATTGCCCTAGTACATAATAGGGCAAGAGGATAAAATCTACCTCTAACTAAGAGGTGCAAAAGGAGGCAAGAGAATTGCTGAAAGAAGCAACAGAGGTATAGAAAGAAGCAGGAAGAGGCAAGGGAGATGCAAAAACAGGCATGAAAGGCGTAGAAAGAGGGAAGATGAGTACTGAAAGAGACAACAGGGGTGCACAAAGAAGCAAGTGAGGTGCAGAAAGAGGCAACCGATATGCAGAAAGAGGAAGAGAGATTCAGAAAAGTACAGAATGAGGCAGAAGAGGTACATAAAGAGACAACAGGGGTGCAGAAAGAAGCAAGATAGTTGCAGAAAGAAGCATGGAAAGTGCAGAATGAAGCTACAGGGGTGCAGAAAGAGGAAGGAGAAGAGTAGAAAAGAGCAAGTGGGTCACTGCATGAGTACTTGGGTACTGACTGAATGATTAGAGAACTGAAAGGAGAGTGCCTGGGTGAATTTATAAGTTTTTGGGGTTTTGCGCAGTGTTTGGATTAGTACATGGTGCTGGATGGCTGACTGGAGGAATGCAAGGCGAGTGACAGGGTGATTGCTGGAGTCTATAGGTACTGCCTGGGTAATTGAAGGTGTGAAAGTCAAGGGTGTAGGTGGTTAGAGGACTGCATGCTTATTGGACAGGGCTTTAAAGCAGTGCATGTGTTGTGGCCTGGGTCACTGCATGCGTACTTGGGTACTGACTGAATGATTAGATTACTGCAAGAAGAGTGCTTGTGTGAACTTATACGTGGTTGGGTTTTGGCACAGTGAATAGGTTAGTACATGGTGCTGAATGGGTCACTGTAGGAAGTGCAAGGGGAGTGACAGGGTGTTTGCTGGAGTGTATGGGGAATTGGCTGCCTGGGGAATTGAAGGTGTGAAGGACAAGTGTGTAGGTGGTTAGAGGACTGCATGCATAGTGGACAGGGGTTTGTAGTAGTGCATGTGTTAAGGCCTGGGTTACTGCATGAGTACTTGGGTACTGACTGAATGATTAGGGTACTGCAAGGAGAGTGCCTGAGTGAATTCATAAGAGTTTGGGGTTTGGCACAGTGTTTGGATTAGTCCATGGAGCTGGATGAACCGACTGGAGGAGTGCAAGGAGAGTGACAGGTTGTTTGTTGGAGTGTATAGGTACTACCTGAGTAATTGAAGGTGTGAAAGACAAGTATGTTATTGGTTAGAGGAATGCATGCATAATAGATAGTGGTTTGTAGCAGTCTATGTCCTAAGACCTGGGCCATTGTATGAGTACTTGGGTACTGACTCAATGATTAGAGTACTGCAAGGAGAGTGCCTGGGTGAATTTATAAGTGTTTGGGTATTGATTCAATGAATGGACTAGTACATGGTGCCGGATGGCTGATTGGAGGAGTGCATGGGGAGTTTCAGGGTGATTGCTGGAGTGTATTGGTACTGCATGGTTAATTGAAGGTGTGAAGGTGGTTAGAGTACTGCATGCATAGTGGACAGGGTTTGCAGCAGTGCATGTGTTAAGGCCTGGGTCATTGCCTGAGTACTTGGGTAGTGACTGAATTATTAGAGTACTGCAAGGAGAGTGCCTGGGTGAATTTATAAGCTTTTGGGTTTTGATGCTGTGCTTTGTTTAGTAAATATTGCTGGGTGGCTGACTGGAGGAATGGATGGGGAGTGACAGGGTGTTTGCTGGAGTGTATGGGTACTACCTGAGTAATTGAAGGTGTGAAAGACAACTGTGGGTGGTTAGAGGACTGCATGCGTATTGGAGAGGGATGTGTAGCAGTCCATGTGTTAGTCCTGTGTCACTGCATGAATATCTGAGTACTGAAAAAATAATTAGTGTACTGCAAAGAGAGTGCCTGGGTGAATGAATTTATATGTGTTTGGGGTTTTGTGCAGTGTTTGAATTAGTACCTGGTGCTGGGTAGCTGACTGGAGGAGTGTATGGGAAGTGACAGGGTGTTTGCTGGACTATATAGGTACTGCCTAGGTAATTGAAGGTGTGAAAGACAAGTTTGTAGGTGGTTAGAGAACTGCGTGAATAGTGGACAAGCGATTGTAGCACTGCATGTGTTAAGGCCTGGGTCACTGCATGAGTACTTGGGTACTGACTGAATGATTAGAGTACTGCAAAGAGAGTACTTGGGGAGTTTATAAGTGGTTTGGTTTTCATGCAGTGTTTGAGTTAGTACATGATGCTGGATAGCTGACTGGAGGAGTGCACCGGGAGTGACATAGTGTTTGCTGGAGTGTATAGGTACTGCCTGGGAAACTGAAGGTGTGAAAGACAAGTGTGTAGGTGGTTAGAGGACTGCATGCATAGTGGACAGGGGTTTGTAGCAGTGTATGTGTTAAGGCCTGTGGCATTGCATAAGTACTTGGGTAGTGACTGAATGATTAGAGTACTGCAAGGAGAGTGCCTGGGTGAATTTATAAGTATTTGGATTTTGGCACAGTGAATGGATTAGTACATACTGCTGAATGGGTCACTGGAAGGGTGAAAGGGGAGTGACAGGGTGATTCCTAGAGTGTATAGGTACTGCCTGGGTAATTGAAGGTCTGAAAGACAAGTGTGTAGGTGGGTAGAGGACTGCATGCATAATGGACAACGGTTTGTAGCAGTGCATGTGTTAAGGTCTGGGCCACTGCGTGAGTACTTGGGTAGTGACTGAATGATTAGAGTACTGCAAGGAGAGTGCCTGGGTGAATTTATGAGTGGTTGGGTATTAATGCACTGTTTGGATTAGTATATGGTGCGGGATGGCTGACTGGAAGAGTGAAAAGGGAGTGACAGGGTGTATGCTGGAGTGTATAGGTACTGACTGGGTAATTGATGTTGTGAAAGACAAGTGTGTAGGTGGTTCGTGGACTGCATACGTAGTGGACAGGGGTCTGCAGGAGTGCATGTGTTAAGGCTTGGGTCAATGCGTGAGTACTTGGGTAGTGATTGAATGATTAGAGTACTGCAAGGAGAATGCCTGGGTGAATTTCTAAGTGGTTGGCCTCTGATGCAGTGTTTGGATTAGTACATGGTGCTTGATAGCTGACTGGAGGAGTGCACAGGGAGTGACAGGTTGTTTGCTGGAGTGTATAGGTACTGCCAGGGTAATTGAAGGTGTGAAAGACAAGTGTGTAGGTGGTTAGAGGACTGCATGCATAGTGGACAGGGGTTTGTAGCAGTGTACGTGTTTAAGGCCTGGGTCAATGCATGAGTACCTGGGTAGTGACTGAATGATTAGAGTACTGCAAGGAGAGTGTCTGGGTGAGTTTATAAGTATTTGGGTGTTGGCACGGTGAATGGGTTAGTACATAGTGCTGAATGGGTCACTGGAAGAGTGCAAGGGGAGTGACAGGGAGATTCATGGACTGTATAGGTACTGCCTGCGTAATTGAAGGTGTGAAAGATAAGTGTGCAGGTGGTTAGAGGACTGCATGCGTAGTGGACAAGGGTTTGTAGCAGTGCATGTGTTAAGGCCTGGGTCACTGCATGAGTACTTGGGTACTGACTGAATGATTACAGTACTGCAAGGAGAGTGCCTGGATGAATGTATAAGTGGTTGGGTTTTGGCACAGTGTTTAGATTAGTACGTGGAGCTGGATGGCTGACTGGAGGAGTGCAAGGGGAGTGACTGGGTATTTGCTGGAGTGTATAGATACTGCCTGCGAATTTAAGGTGTGAAAGACAAGTATGTAGGTGGTTAGAGGACTCCATGTGTAGTAGATAGCAGTTTGTAGCAGTCTATGTCCTAGGACCTGGGTCAATGTATGAGTACTTGGGTACTGACTCAATGATTAGAGTACTGCAAGGAGAGTGCCTGGGTGAATTTATAAGTGTTTGCGTATAGACACAGTGAATGGATTAGTACATGGTGCCTGTTGGCTGGTTGTAGGAGTACATGGGGAGTGACAGGGTGATTGCTGGAGTGTATAAGTACTTCCTAGTTAATTGAAGGTGCGAAAGACAAGTGTGCAGGTGGTTAAAGTACTGTATTCATAGTGGACAGGGGTTTGCAGCAGTGTATGTGTTAAGGCCTGGGTCATTGCCTGAGTACTTAGGTAGTGACTGAATGATTAGAGTACTGCAAGGAGAGTGCCTGGGTGAATTTATAAGTGTTTGGGTTTTGGTCCAGTGTTTGGATTAGTACATGTTGCTGGATGGCTGACTGGAGGCATGCATGTGGAGTGACAGGGTGTTTTCTGGAGTGTTTGGGTACTACCTGAGTAATTGAATATGTGAAATACAAGTGTGTGGGTGGTTAGAGGATGCATGCGTATTGGAGAGGGATTTGTAGCAGTCCATGTGTTAAGGTTGTGTCACATAAAGAGTACTTCAGTACTGAAAGAAAGATTAGAGTACTGCAAGGAGAGTGCCTAGGTGAATTTATATGTGTTTGGGTTTTTGTGCAGTGTTTGAATTAGTACCTGGTGCTGGAGGCTGACTGGAGGAGAGCATGGGGAGTGACAGTGTGTGTGCTGCAGTGTATAGGTACAGCCTGGGTAATTGAAGTTGTGAAAGTCAAGTGTGTAGGTGGTTCTAGAACTGCATACGTAGTGGACACGGGTGTGTAGCAGTGCATGTGTTAAGGACTGGGCCACTGCATGAGGTCTTGGGTACTGACGGAATGATAAGAGTACTGGAAGGAGAGTGCCTGGATGAATTATAAGTGGTTGGATTAGTAGCGCAGGCTTTAGATTAGTACATGGTGCTGGATGGCTGACTGGAGGAGTGAAAGGGGAATGACAGGGTGTATGCTATAGTGTATAGGTACTGATTGGGTAATTGAAGTTGTGAAAGACAAGTGTGTAGGTGGTTAGAGGACTGCATGCGCAGTGCACAGGGGTTTTCAGCAGTGCATTTGTTAATGCCTGGGTCATTGCGTGAGTACTTGGGTAGTGACTGAATGATTACAGTACTGCAATCAGAGTGCCTGGTTGAATGTATAAGTGTCTGGGTTTTGGCGCAGTGTTTGAATTAGTACGTGGTGCTGGATGGCTGACTGGAGGAGTGCATGGGGAGTGACAGCATGTTCGTTGGAGTTTATTGGTACAGCCTGGGTAATTGAAGTTGTGAAAGACAAGTGTGTAGGTGGTTAGAGGACTGCATGTGTTCTGGAGAGGGTTTTGTAGCAGTGGATGTGTTAAGGCTTGCGTCACTGCATGAGTACCTGGGTACTGACTGAATGATTAGAGTACTGCAAGGAGAGTGCATGGGTGCATGTATAAGTTATCGGGTTTTGGCGCAGTGTTTGGATTCCTATATGGTGCTGGATGGCTGATCAGAGGAGTGCATGGGGAGTGACAGGGTGTTTGCTGGAGTGTAAGGGTACTTTCTGAGTAATTGAAGGTGTGAAAGACAGTGTGTAGGTCAGTGGTTCCCAAACTTTTTTGACCCGTGGCTCCCTTGACCTAATTGGCAGTTGGCCGTGGCTCCCCACCATTCTTTTACCCGCGCACCGGGGTGCCGCGGCGCACCCTTTGGGAGCCACTGGTCTACATGAAGAAACAAGCCTAGACGTGATGAAGGATTAAGAGAGTCGCCATCACTGTCATAAATCTTTATTTGCAATCACAAAGATCTTATAAAGTACATTTCAATGCATACATAGAGTAGTATAAAGCACTCCCACTAAAAGTAACCAGGCTAGAGAAAGGCTCAAGGAGCTCTGTGGCGTTACAAGAAGTTAACGTGAGGTGGGCTCTGATCATGGGTATCCTCAGAAATGTTTTTGGTGGGGGGGGGGGGCAAATTTTTAACTTCATCACCATCCCCCTCGGACCCTTTCCCCCTCCGCCTTACACCCTTCTCCCCCTCCACCTTGCACCCTTTTCCCCCTTCCCCTTGTACCCTACTTCACCTCTGCCTTGCACCCTTTTCTACCTTGCACCCTTCTCCCCTCTGCCTTGCACCCTTCTCCCCTCTGCCTTGCACCCTTCTCCCCTCTGCCTTCCACCCTTCTCACCTCTGCCTTGTACCCTTCTCCTCTCTGCCTTGCACCCTTCTCCTCTCTGCCTTGCACCCTTCTTTTCTCTGCCTTGCACCCTTCTCCTCTCTGGCTGGCACCCTTCTCCCCTCTGGCTTGCACCCTTCTCCCCTCTGCCGTGCACCCTTTTCCCCTCTGCCGTGCACCCTTCTCCCCTCTGCCGTGCACCCTTCTCCCTTCTGCCGTGCACCCTTCTCCCCTCCTCCTTGCACCCTTCTCCCCTCCTCCTTGCACCCTTCTCCCCTCTGCCTTGCACCCTTCTTCCCTCACACTCTCCAACATGCAGCAGTCATGAGTGATGACCCCTCAACGAGGAGTGAGGCAAAGACAGAAGCTGGCAGAGTGCGGCTGCATCAGGGCATAAGGCGCCCACCCAACGCTCTCCACCAGGCCCCTGACCCCGCACCCTGCACTCACCCAACGTTCTCCACCAGGCCCCTGACCCTGCACCCACACTACGCTCTCCACCAGGCCCCCCACCCTGCACCCACCCACCCAACGCTCTCCACCAGGCCCCTAACCCCGCACCCACCCACCCTCCCAACGCTCTCCACCAGGCCCCTGAGCCTGCACCCACCCAATGCTCCCCACCAGGCCCCCCGCCCTGCACCCACCCACCCAACGCTCTCCACCAGGCCCTTGAGCCTGCACCACCCACCCAATTCTCTCCACCAGGACCCTGACCCTGCACCCACCCACCCAATGGAGGTTAAAGACAGTCATTTTAAGCGTATCTGTGCTCCCAGAGAGAACACTGGGATACCGCCACAGGTTTATTAAGCAGCACAAGAACACCCTCTCTCTCTCTCCCAATCATTAAATGATTCCACCATTTAAAGAATCCAAAATATATCTCATCAATAATGTGATTTTTCTGCCTGATAATGGACTTGGTACAACGTTGCACATGAATTTGAAAAAGCCGTCATAATAGGAATGTTTGTGAATGTCATTTGACATTTGAAAAGTTTTGCCCTTTTTCTGTGTTTTGGTTGGCTGGATTTATTATTATTTTTTTTTGGTGTTGGTTTATATAGCGCAAACTCGACTCAAAGAGCACCAGTCACGTTACACAAGGATACATTCATGTATTCTGTTTTTGTAGGCGCTGGGAGATTAAGTGATTTGCCCAGAATGACACAGGATTCTGAGCTGACACCGAGGGTCGAACCCGGTATCCCAGCTCCAAAATTGGCAGCTCGCAGTTTCACTACATTTTGAGGATAATTATATATTTTTTTCAGACCAACATCCTGCACAGCGGCGCGGCGCCCCTGGCTTCCCTTCATGGCGCACCAGGGTGCTGCGGCGCACACTTTGGGAACCACAGATGTATGACATAGATATTAAGAGTGTACTCCCTGGACAGGTCCTGAGCATGGGTAGAGGAGGGGAGAAGATGGAGCTTGAGGTCAGAGCTACCGACTTTGGAACTGAGGAATCAGGTTTGATTCTGGTTATGGCTCAACATCCTGTGATCCTGGGCAAATAACTTAATCTCTCCGTATCTAAATAAGTAGCATGTCCTTATGAAATGTCATTGGTGCTCATGTAAAGCACTCCAATATGTTTGGGTTGGGTTTGCTCTATATAAAAATTGAGGGGGAAAAAATGAAAAAAATAGTTTCATTTACTCTTTCAATGCTATTTGCATCTAAATAACTGAAGGTGCTCATGACTTCACAAAGAGCATGACCCCCACCTGTGCTGCAACTCCTTCCCTTCTGCCACTGACCAGCATCTCTTTCACAGCTCATCAGCAGCTGAAAGAGTTGATTGTCTTTTTTAATGGTTAGAACTGCCAGGCGCCAAAATGCGGGATTATGGGCATCATCTTTTGCCTTTGAGTAAGAAGTGCCTGGATCTTCATTGGCAGGTGGGCCTCACAGCTATGTCTGTAGCCCAGTCCTGTGTGCGCTGTTTGTGCACCCCCTGCTGCCGTGATGCTCTGCTTCAGAAAGGCCGAGACTAGGGGCAGAGCAACCTATTCATCACGGAGGCGGGGGGCGAAAGTGACACATTTAGTGCAACTTAAACACTTATTTCCCACATCGTGCACGGCGCCCCTGGCTTCCCTTCACGGCGCACCAGGGCGCCGCGGCGCACAGTTTGGGAACCACGGGTGTAGGTGGTTAGAGGACTGCATGCTAATTGGAGAGGGGTTTGTAGAAGTGCATGTGTTAAGGCCTCAGTCACTGCATGAGTACTTGGATAGTGACTGATTGATTATAGTACTGCAAGCAGAGTGACTGGGTGAATTTACCAGTGTTTGAGTTTTGATGCAGTGAATGTATTAGTACAACTGCTGGATGTCTGATTGGAGGAGTGCATGGGGAGTGACAGGGTGATTGCTGGATTGTATAGGTACTATCTGTGTAATTGAAGTTGTGAAATACAACTGTGTAGGTGGTTAGAGGAGTGCATGCGTATTGGTGAGGGGTTTGTAGCAGTCCATGTGTCTCTGTCGCACTGGAGGTTGCTCCTTCAAGGTCCTGGTACCCAAGCTGTGGAACGCTCTTCCTCTTCACATACGTTCCATAGATTGCCTTTCGGCCTTCCGTAAAGCAATCAAGACCCTCCTATTTCCTGCCCTCTAGAATAGCTCCCTGATCCCCCCCCTTTCCCCCTCCTGGTAGGGTGTGTGCTGTCTCTCAGCGCCGGGACGCCCCATTGCTGGGGTAGCTGTTGCGCTTTACCAAACCCAGAATAGAATAGAATAGAAGGCCTGGGTCACTGCATAAAACTGACTGAATGATTAGAGTACTGCAGGTAGTGTGTCTGGGTGGGTTTATACATGGTTGGGTTTTGGCGCAGTTAAAGCATTAGTACATGGTGCTGGATGGCTGACTGAGGAAAAGCATGGGGGGCGACAGGGTGTTTGCTGGAGTGTATGGGTACTACCTGAGTAATTGAATGTGTGAAAGACAAGTGTGTAGGTGGTTAGAGGACTGGGTGCGTAGTAGACAGGGGTTTGTAGCAGTGCATGTGTTAAGGCCTGGGTCACTGAATGACTACTTGGGTATTGACTGAATAATTAGAGACCTGCAAGGAGAGTACCTGGGTGGATTTATAATTGTTTGGGGTGTCGCATACTATTTGGATTAGTATATATGCTGGATGGCTGACTGGAGAAGTGCATGGGGAGTGACAGGGTAATTGCTGGTGTGTATAGGTACTGCCTGGGTAATTGAATATGTGAAAGACAAGTGTGTACTTGGTTAGAGGACTGCATGCGTAGTGGACAGGGGTTTGTAACATTGCAAGTGTTAAAGCCTGGGTCACTGCATGAGTCCGTGGGTACTGACTGAATGATTAGAGTACTGCAAGGAGAGTACCTAGGTGAATGTATAAGTGTTTGGGTTGTGGTGTAGTTTCTACAATGTTTCAGATCAGTACTTGTGGTAACTGACTCTGACTAACAAGTCCTAGAGCCAGTGCTATGCTAAAAGACACCTAGAATAAAGTTAAAACACCTGCCTACACTAGGGAATACAAAGCATTGGGGTACCTTTGTGATTACCATGGCTTCCTATGTAAGACCCTAGCATATAATAGGTCAGGGGGATTAAAACCACCTCTTAAAACTCGCCACAGGGCACATTTGCACAGTGGTGAAGGGAGGGGAGCTGAGCTGACATGTGCAAACACGCCCTCTGGCCGTTTTAATTTGAGGGATAAAGTCCCCTTGAATCTTGAGTGTTCCTTGGGTCCAAGTAGCCCACCTGGTATCTCCAGTTAGCGCCACAGAGATGTGTTGCAGAGAGGTGTAAAAAGGACCACCTCTCTGCAACACAGCACAGTGGCGCTTACTGGAAGCACCTGGTGGACTAGTTGGCCCCCAGGGGCCCTCAGGATTGAAGGTGAAATATTTTCCAAACTTAAAACGCACCACAGGGCGTGTTTGCACACTTTGCACACGTCACCTCAGGCCCCATCCCCTCCCTTCACTACAGTGTAAACGCACCCTGAGGGCATTTTAAGTTGTGAGATTAAGTCCCCTTGAATCCTGAGGGTCTAGGGTACAACTAGCCCACTAGGAACCTCCAGTAAGTGACAGAGAGCTGCGCTGCAGAGAGGTGTAAAAATTGGGCACGGCCTGGTTCACCTCTCTGCGACGCAGCTCAGTGGCACTTACTGGAAGCACCTGTTGGGCTAGTTAGTCCCCAGGAGCCCTCAGGATTTAAGGGGAATTATTTCCCCAACTTGAAATGCGTCAATGGGCATGTTTGCACATGTCACCTCAGGCCCAGCCCCCTCCCTTCCCCACTGTGTAAACACGCCTTGTGTCCATTTTAAGTTGGGATATTTAGTCCCCTTGAATACTGAGGGTCCCTAGGTTCAAACTAGCCCACTAGGTACCTCCAGTAAGCGCCTTTGCAGGGAGGTGTAAAACGGGGCATGTCCTGGACCATCTCTCTGCAACGCAGCACAGTGGCACTTACTGGAAGCACCTGGTGGGCTAGTTGGCCCAGAGGGACCCTCAGGATTCAAGGGAATTATTTCTCCAACTTAAAACGCGCCACAGGGAGTGTTTGCCCACATCACCTCAGGCCCACCTCCTGCCTTTACTACTGTGTAAGCATGCCTGTGGCCGTTTTCATTTGGGACATTAAGTCCCCTTGAATCCTGAGGGTCCCTAGGGCCCAACTAGCCTACTAGGTACCTCCAGTAAGCACCACAGAGCCGCGTTGCAGAGAGGTGTAAAAAGGGGATCGGCTTGGACCACCTCTCTGCAACGCAGCGCAGTAGAGCTTACTGGAAGCACCTGGCGGGGTAGTTAGCCCCGAGGGGCCCTCAGGATTGAAAGGTAATTATTTCCCCAACTTAAACCGAAGAACAGGGTGTGTTTAAACACTTCATTTCAGGCCCCATCCCCTCCCTTCACCACTGTGTAAACACGCCCTACGGCTGTTTGAAGTCGTGGGATTAAGTCCCCTTGAATCCTGAGGGTTCCTAGAGTCAAAGTAGCCCACTAGGTACCTCCAGTAAGCACCACAGAACGGTGTTTCAGAGAGGTATAAAAAGGGGCATCACCTCTGAACACTGAGCAGCTCAGCTCCCTGGTGCATACTGGAGGTACCTGGTGGGCTAGTTGGCCCTCAGGGACCCTCAGTATTGAAAGATAATTAATTACCCAACTTACAACTCGTCACGGAGCGCGTTTGCACAATGGTGAAGGAAGGGGGGGTGGCCTTAGGTGACATCTCTGCCAACACACCCTGTGGTGCATTTTAATTTGTAGAATTAATTTCTCTTCAATCCTGAGGATTCCTGGGGGCCAACTAGCCCACCAGGTACCTCCAGTATTTGCCAGATAGCTGTGTTGCAGAGCGGTGTTCACAGGCCACTCCCCTTTTTACAACACTCTGCAACACAGCTCTGTGGTGCTTACTGGAGGTACCTGGTGGGGTAATTGGCACCCAGAGACCCTCAGTATTGAAGATAAATTAATTCCTCAATTTAAAATGTGCCGCAGAGCGTGTTTGCACACATGTCACCTCAGGCCGCGCCCCCTTCTTTTCACCACTGTGCAAACTCCCCTTGAATACTGGGGGTCCCTGGTGTGCAACTAGCCCACTAGCTACCTCCATTAAGCGCCACAGAGCTGCGTTGCAGAGAGGTGTAAAAAGGGGCGTGGCCTCAGAACACCCCTCTGCAATGCAGCCACCTGGCGCATACTGGAGGTTCCTGGTGGGCTAGTTGGCCCCCAGAGACCACCAGTATTCAAGGGCAATTAGTTCCCCATCTGCAAACATGCCATGGGGCATTTTGCGGAGTGCTGCAAGGAGGGGGTGTGGCCTCTGGCACGATGCCGGTCTTTTATTTTTTTATTTTTTTAAGAAGGGGGATGTGTGGCCCCCCTTTTATTTTTTGGCCCTGGGGTCCCCCTCCCCCAGGACCTGCCCCATATTTATTAATTTTTTTACAAAAAATGTGGAAGGGGGCCGCTTGGGCCCCCTCCCGAGGCCCGTAATCGGCCCTGGGGACCCCTTCCCCTGGGACATGACCATTTTGTTTACTTTATTTAATTGGAGGGGGGCTGCATGGCCCCCCTCCTCAGGCCATTTAAGGCCCGGGGACCCCTTCCCACCGAGCAGGCCTTTCCTTTTTTTTTATAATGGTGGAGCAGGGCCGCGTGGCCTCCCTCCCGGTCTACTTATGGCCCTGGGGACCTCATCACCCTGGGCCGGCTCTATCCGTTGGCGACCATGAGGGGGTCTCCAATCCCCCCACGGTCCCGCCAGCTCCCAGCGTCCTGCAGGAGCCGGCATTGCTTTTCCACATGGGGAGCTGCTACAATGCAGCTCTCCGTGTGGAAAAGCAATTGGTTTAGGTATTTGGAAGAGAGAGCAGGCTTCCTGCTCTCTCTTTCAAATACCAAAAGCAGAGTTTGCTATGAAAGAGCGGGAGCCGCGGGGCTCCCGCCCTGCCATACCAAATGGCAGCGTCCCAGGGGTGGGAACCCCAGGACACTGCAGGAGACGGCCCAGAGAGCCATCACAAGGTTCCAGGAGGGGGGCATGCGGCCCCCCTCCCACCATTTTCATAGCCCCGGGTGTGGTGGTCCTGGGGCTTGGGGGTCCATCACGAACCCCCTAATTTAAATATTTAGAACCCCAGGGTGGTGGCGGTCCCCGGGGCATGTGAGGGGGTTCAAACCCCCAACACAGGTTTTTTTTAATGAAAAACAAGCCCCGGAGGTGACAGTACCCGGGGATGCGGGGGGCTATAAGTTCCCCACCAATATTTTAGATAAGCCCCTGGGGTGGTGGTCCCTAGGGCTTGGGGGGACCTTTGAGGCCCCACACACATTTAACTAATAAGACCGGGGGGTAGCAGTCCCCCATTACAGTAAAGGATTGCCCCCAGAATTTGGCCCACCCAGGGGCTAAATATTAAGGAAGCGCGGAAGCCCGCACTTGTTTTTTTTTTGGAGCCGGATCTGCAGATCCTGCCGATTTTAAAAGAAAAAAAATTGGGGGCCCTGGGGGTCCTTGTGGGACCCTCTAAGTAGGCTTAGGGGTCAGGGTGTTTCTACCCTGCCCCCTTTTCGTGTTTTGCGCATTTGTTTTACTGTTTTCTAGTGCTTCGGTTCTACCGAGGCACAAGATGGCTGCCAACACTTCCTGGTTTGGAGTGTTGACAGCCAATTAGAAGACAGCTCATGCTCAGGAGGGTCCGCTGCCCTAGATATCACTATTTTTTACATTAAATTTTCTCAGCAACTATTGAACACATTTACACCATTTAACAAAAAGGGATCTTTCTGAACCAAGGGCTACTTTTTTGCCAAATTTGGTGTAATTCCGTTCAGCAGTTCATGCTGTAGGCGTATCTAAAGTTTCCTATGGAAAATTGCTTGGGGCAAACACGTTTTGGGACCCCCTTTTTTCCCAGCCGCCGCTTGACGAATCACCCCAAAACTTTTAAAATAGGAGCGAACCGGAGCAGGCCACGAGCTTTGAAAATTTCACGAAGATTTGTCAACCGGCGCCAAAGTTATTGGGAATAGAATGTTGCGATTTTCCTATGGATAATGGGTACTAACTATAACTATCAGTAGATACTATATATATATTAAATATAGATATATTTTAACTCACCTTTAACACCCACAACCCCTCAAACCCATACCCACCCTAAACCCCAAAATGACCCTTGCAACCTAAAAACCCATACCCACCTTGAACCCTAAAAATTCCCTTGCCCCCCAAAAACCCATACCCACCCTAAACCCTAAAAATACCCTTCACACCTAAAAAACCATTCCTACCTAAACCATAAAATTACCCTTATCATCGAAAAAACCATATCCACTGTAACCTCTAAAATTACCATTGCTATCCCAAAGCACATACCCACCCTAAACTCTAAAAATACCCCTGCCACCCAAACACCCATACTCTACCAAAACCCCCAAATTACCCTTGCCACACAAAAACCTAAAGTTATCCTAAACACTAGAGATACCCTTGCTACCCAAAGCACATACCCACCCAAAACCCTAAAATGAATATTGCCACCTAAAAAAAATGTACTCACCGTAGACATACCCTTACCACCCAAGAACCCAAACCCACCCAAAATTTACCCATCCCACCCAAAAAAAATACCCACCCTAAACCCTAAAATTACCCTTGCCACCCAAATGCCCACATCAACTCTAAGCGCTAAAATATCCTTGTCACCCAAAAGCCCATGCCTACCCTACAACCTAAAATAACCCTTCCCACTGAAAGCCCCATACCCACCCTAAACCTTAAAATTACCCTTACCACCCGAAAACCCATACCCACCCTAAACCATAAAAATACCCTTGCCATCCTACAACCCATACCCACACTAAACCGTACAAAATACACTTGACACCCAAATCCCATATGTATCTTAAACCCTAAAATTACCCATGCCACCCAAAAACCTAAATCCACCCTAAACCCTAAAAATACCCTTCATACCCAAGAACCCACACCCACCCTAAACCCTAAAGTTCCCCTTGCCACCCAAAAACCTAAAGTTATCCTAAACCCTAAAGACACCCTTGCAAACCAAAGAACATACCCACCACACTGCAAACACCCAGGGAAGCATACCAGAGGGAGGCTAACACCCTCATGGTTGTAAATAACATACCTGAGTTGTACAAGACAGGATTGGCATCATGTGTCTTCATTACAATGTCTAATTTAAAAACGAATGTGATTTTCAGTGCAGTACACAACTGATATCTTCACGTGATGTATATGTATAGATCATGTTAGATTTTTATTTCCTCCCTCCCGGATCCTTCTAATGAGCTGTTATTCCCTGATCTCAATAGTTTGAGGCCCCAACCTCTGCTCAACCCTCCATTTGCTGCTGCTGTAACATAGTAAATTAGTTAACAGAGTTTTGCTCTTTTCATTGAAATTAGCAAGAAATATATATCTTCCCATAAAATATTTTAAAACCATTAGAAATATGGATTTGGGAGGTCACCTGTAACACAATTGCGACACAAAAAGTAAGGACAAGGGTGTTATCCAATGGCTAGTAGCCACTTCATGTCCCTTTCTAAGCTCCGTGCTAACCCTGTGTGGACAGACAATTGCCATAATTAACAATTCCAGCTAAAATCACCCCATTGGTTATTGTGGTCATGAGTTGAGCTCCTTGGAATAGGGAAACGTCCGCTGGAATTACCAGGTCCTTTACATCACGTTTTGTCTGATACTTGGGAGCTCACTACCGGCGGTATTTAACACCTGCTATGAGTAGGTGCCATTAGAACATGGGTCGTCACAAACGTTTCCCTGGGGGCCACACAGTCCTGCCTGTGGCATGCCCAAAGGCAGCACACTATGCTAGCAATGCAATGGGCAGGTGATGAAAGGTGGACAATGGGATGCAAAACTAATGCATGGTGTGGACAACAAACAGAGCCTTCACAAGACTTCTGTCTGTCAACAGCGCTCTATTTTCATACACCAAGAATAAAAGTCAAAGCATTACCTTCTAATGTAAAACGTGAAAGGGAAATAGATATTCATCTGGTGGCTGAATTGCAAAATGTGAAACCAGAAAACCTGGCATAAGTCCTG
This sequence comes from Lissotriton vulgaris, assembly GCF_964263255.1. NCBI lineage: Eukaryota > Metazoa > Chordata > Amphibia > Caudata > Salamandridae > Lissotriton > Lissotriton vulgaris. Next base: position 1,382,169,749 of record NC_141694.1, on the reverse strand, counting down.
GCTGCCCCACTTGACGAAATTGTGTGATCCTAGGCAATTGGCTAGTTTTACTTTGCCTCCTATTTCTGCATTACCAAATATGAGAGACCCTTAAGATATACAAATAAGTTCAGGATCTGTGCTGTACAAAACCTTCTCTTGTGTTTTATTTACTAAACTCTGTTGTATTTCCTATTATAATATACTAGTGTGTATTGTATTATACACACAAGGTGCACCTGACAAATGACTTGCCTCTTGGGTCACTGGTATTGTTTTCAGAATGGGGGTGGCATGAATGTTTTCAAGATCATGTTTGAAAACTATCACTGCTAATAAATGCCTCTCAGTGCATTGATATAATCTGATCCACTAAGGTAAAGCTCTCCTGCATGTTAATAAAATACACTTTTTTCAATTTTGCAGACAATGTATCATGTTTTTACATTTTTAGTGAAGGAGATCTTTAAAGCTAAAGGTGTACCTAAAGATAGGTTGTCTAGGATACCTTGTTTTTGTTCTTTGGGATTACTTTATTTAACGTCTAAATATAGTATGCTCATTTGTTTCACAGGTTTTTGAATGTTCCTGCTCTGCCAAGTGAACAGCAGCCCAGAGCTGCTGTTCACCGGGGGGTCTCAATTAAAGGTCAGGAGAGAAGCATTTGGCCCCTGAGCATACTTTCAGTATCCCTGCATTAATGAGAATGAAACAGGGGTAGACAGGGCATTTGTGGTCATGTCCTGCCATGTACAGACTTGGGATGACAGTTGTCTTTTCCCTCCAAGATGTTGGAGGGGATGGGCATGGGTCAGGGTATGCCTCTGCCCACAGCCCCTGTCAGTCTTCAGTTGCACTATTAATGTGATTTCTACCAGGGGCACAGCTGCAACTAGTAAAAGTAGAACCAGTGTTTCCAGACCAAGTACATTTGGGACTGGAACGCCAGACCACTGGTTTTTGCCCAGAGCGGTATCCCCAGGGGTGATGCTTCTCCAGGGCCTGTTGAAAGAGAGTCACTCTTGGTACCACCATTAGGACAGAACAACAAACCATAGTTTCAATGGTGGAGAGCTGGACTGTAACCTGCTATTGTTTAAAAGCACAAGTTACAGGTTCTATACCTGCATTAGCATGCTATACATAGGCTCAGGAAAATGTATCTCCAATAAGGGTCTAGCTATCACTAGTGCAGAAAATGCAGTTGTATTGGAAGGCCAGGGGATTCACACATCTGCTCTAGCCTAGGGTGCTGCATCCATTGTCTTGCGTATGAGTTCATGGCACTTTGGCTATGCCAGTGACCTCTTTCTATACTCGAAGTGAAGTAGCTCTGGGACATACATATCCCTATCAATCATCCCTGTTGCTTGGGTCATTTATTTACACTAGCAGGAATATAGCAGTGCCTCTGCATGCAACATGTATAACGAACAATGTGTAAAGTAGGGGCATGTGAAAATTGAATAACTTCGTTTGTAAAATTACTCAGATGTTGGGCAAAATTACATGAAGTTATGTAAAATGCAAACCCAGTATTCAGTGGTATATTTGGTTACGAGGACGCGTTTTAAAACACAAATGCCGCGAACAGCAGTTACTCGCTTTCTGGTCATTTGTGCTATTCCCCATGCACGTGTGCTAAATGTTGCCTGTAGACAGGGCATTCTGGAACTTTGCACAACCAAGCCCAGATTTAGGAAGCTTTTGTCTTGCCATTGTGTCATGCAAGGTGGTGCAAGGCAATGTATGGCACATTCCCAGATTCATGAACAATAGTAAACCTCGGAATGAATTACAAAGCTATGTTACATTAATAAACTTATAGAGCGCATATTTGCCATAGCAATGGGGCTTCCCAGTGCTTCCCACCCATAATGAGTATAATCGAACAGAGAGAAAAGAGGAAAAGGAGGTCACTGAAAAACCTAGTAGGTGACGAACCAAGTCTTAAGCTTTTTCTTGATATGGCTCTGAGTATGGCTCTGAGTATTCCTTAGCTCAAAAGGCAAGCTGTTCCAAAGGCCCAGGGCTAAAATTCAAAACAAGCAGCAGCTCATCCAAGTGGAGCACTCTGTTTGGAAGGTAGGGTTGAATAAGATCAGCCATGATAGGAGCACTTGATGCATGTTGCGCCTTCAATCAATCAGGATTTATAAAGCACAGCTAATCAACCAAAAGGGTAATCATGCACTTGCAGGTCCCAGAGGCTTATTCAAACAGTCAGGTCTTGAAGGTAATTCAGAATTCCAGAAGTGAGGTGATGGTCCGGAGTTCGGTGGGGAGGTTTTCCAGGTCTTGGCTGCAATGTAGTAGAAGGAGCATCCTCCACTTATGCTTCGGTAGATGTGGGAAGTATGGGCAAGTGAAAGGAAAGCAGATCACAGTCTTCTTAATGGTTGGTGGAAGTTCAGGCTGTGGTTATTGTAGTCAGATCCTTGTTTGTGTAGAGCCTTCTGTGCATGGGCCAGGAGCTTGAATTGGCATTTCTTCCGTAGCCGAACTGCCTGAGGTGGGGTATAATGTGGGTTCGTCGTGGAAGGCTGAGGATGATTCTGACTGTTGTGTTATGTATGGTCTGAAGTCTCTATAAGAGGTGTTCAGTGATTTCTATGCAGAGGCTATTGCCATAGTCCAGTCGGCTAGTGTTGAGGGCCTGTGATTTTGTGAGTTTTGTGTGTAGGTGTAGCTACTTGATGATCTTACGGAGCATGCGCAGAGTGAGGAGGCTTGCGGAGGAGACAGCATTGATCTGTGATTTGATGGTGAGCCTGTTGTCAATGATGATTTTGAGGTTTCCGGCATGGTTGGAGGGAGAGGGTGCAGGTTCTAAGACTGATGGCCTCCAGGAGTCATTCCATGTGTTGCTGCTCTTGGTATTCAGCTGCAGGCAATAGTTTTTCATACAGTCGGCGATGCTTGTCAGGCATCTGTGGAAGTTGGTTCTGGTGGTGGTGGGGTCATCAGTGAGTGAGAGGATGGGTTGGGTGTGGTCTATGTGGGAAATATGTTGAGACTGTAGAATCTGATGATGTTGGCCAGTGGGCTCATATATATGGGTTGAAGAGTGTGGGGCTGAGGGATGAGCCCTGGGGGACACCGCAGGTGATCTCCTAAGGTTTATAGGTGAAAGGTGGGAGGTGAATCCTCTATGTTCTTCCGGTGAAGAAGAGGTGACCCATCTGAGAATGTCCCCTTGCATGCCAATGTGGTGGAGACTTTAAATAGCATGTGGTGAGATATGGTGTCAAAGGCTGGCGAGAGGTCGAGGTCGATCAGAGCTGCTATTTCTCCTCGGTCAAGGAGGGTTTGGATGTCGTCAGTGGCTGTGATTGGTCAGTTTCGGTGCAGTGATTTCTGCGGAAGCTGGACTATGAGGTATTCAGCAGCTGATTCTCCTCCAGATGTGCTGTGATTTGCATGTTGATCATTTTCAGTAACTTTGCTGGGATTGGGAGCAGGGAGATTGGCCGTTAGTTTTTGCGTTTGCTGGGGTCGGTGGAGGTTTTTTTGGGTAGTGGTCTGAATTAATTGGTGAGTTCCTGGACGATCCTTTGGTTTCTGAGGCTGAAGATGTGTTGCAGGCATGAAATTTTGGGAGCTCTTGAGTGGAGTCTGTAGGTTTTTTGGGGGTTCGAAGTTTCTTTGTAATGGAAGAAGTTGGTCATGTAATGTTATGTTAATTTTGTATAGCTTGCAGCTGCCTCAGTGAAGAGGCGTCCCGGGACTTGCAGCAGTGTCAGAAGAGAGCTAGAGCTAGACCGTAGGAAATAGAAAGGTTTTGATAGCCTTATGGAAGGACAACAGACAATCTAGCTGACAAATCTGGACAGGGATGGAGTTCCATAGTTTAGCAGCAAGGTACCGAAACAACCGCCTCCCGCTCTGAGGCGCTTCACCCGGGGGATAGTTGCCAGGTATTGCACAGCAGAGCGTAACTGGCGTGTGGGTACATAGGGGACCAACAAATTAGGCAGAATCTCGGGGAAGACAGCTTTAAGGTTTTGAAGGTCAGGCATAATGATTTGAATTGGATCCTTTGAGGCATGGCTAGGAAGTGTAGGTGCCGCAAGGCACCCTCGCAGAGCAAGTTCTGGGGAGCCTCAACAGGACTTGGGCAGCTGCGTTCTGTACTCGCAAAAGGCGAGTGACTTCCACCTTGTTAGTGCCTAACATAAGTGAGTTAGCATAATCTAGTCTGGACAGAATCCCATCGGTGAGGTTGTTGCACAGCCAATGTGATCTTGTGATGTTGTTTTCACTGGCAGCTGAGTTGGAGAATTTCTTAACGATTTTAAAAAGTTCATTGATGTTGTTGGTGCTGGTTTCGATGTGTACGGCAAGGGATGCCTTCTTTGTTGCTCTAAGCAGGTGGTGGTAGAGGTTGAGGGAGGTCTTGAAGGCTGCAGTCTTGGATGTGTTCTTGCTGGTGCTCCATCTTCTCTACAGCTGTTTGCTGTCTTGTTTCACTGTGTTGAGTTCTTGGGTATACCAACAGACCTTTTTGGAGGATTTTCTCTGGAAGTTTCAGAGAGAGGGGATGATCCAGTTGGCACAATTTGTGATTAAGGCATTGAAGTTCTTCACTACCTGTTCGTGGTTGTGGTGTTAGCATGGTTGAAGGTGTTGAGGGCATCTGTACAGCTGGTCTCTGAGATTTTGTTCCATCTCTGCTGGTGCGTGCTAGTCATTACGTGGGTGGAGTGCTAGGGCTGGAGATGCTGAAATGGGCAAAGGAAGGAGTGATCGGTCCATGTGAGTTCTGTAACATGGATGTATTTGATGCAGTCGCTGTAGGTGAAAATGGGGTCCATTATGTGTCCTGCAGTCTGTGTAGGGAAGTGGATGATCTGGGTCAATCCATGGATGTTCATACTGTTGAGGTAGTGTGCAGTAATGTTGTGGTCCTTGATGTGAACATTTAGATCGCCAAGAAAGATGTAGTCTTCGGAGTCTAAGGCTAGGGGCGAAAATGAAGTCTGTAATGATGTTGCAGAAGCTGGAGCGCGGGCCTGGGGGTCGGTAAGCGAGGGTGCCTCTTATGGTTATCTTGTCGTCTGTATGGAGCTTGAAGTTGAGATGTTCCATGTGGGTCCTGGTGTTGTTGGTGGAGATGCATTGTTTGGCCTCTTTTTGGATGATGGTTGTCCCTCCTCCCGGTTTGCTGGTGCAGTCCTGGTGAGTGATTTTATGTCAATTGGGGATTACTGTGGCAAGTTTTGGGGCGGATGTGGAGTTGAGCACGGCTCAGTGAGGAAGACAATGTCGGGTGTGGGAGTGATGATGAGGCAACATATTTCAGACTTCCCGGATGAGTCGTAACACAGCACACGCAGAAAGAAAAAATCCTCAGAGGATTGTTTTTGAGCTGGAAGAGGCCCCTTCTTGTACAAACGAATCCCACCTGTAATGCACCCACCCTAGCACCATGGAGCAAAGGTGCCTGCGTCAGCGCTAGGCTACACTCAATGCACCAGAGAATGGAGAGAGTAGGAATGTGCCATATCTTAGTGGCTATCATGCATTCCTGCTTCCTCCCTGTCACACAGTGCAACAAGTTGTCTTGCTGCGTTGCATGACTTGTTAGTAAATCTGCCCCCAGGACAGCACAAAATTGCATGAGATGCCATCCGCATAACAGACATTTTGTCCATGTCTAGTGCAACAGCATTGAGGTGAAGTCAGCTTAATGAAATTTTTAGATTGCGTAGTGTAGGCACAAGCTCTACATTATTTTGTAATATATTGTTTGCTATTGAGTTATTTTACCAATTTTTACTCGTGCTTGGCTTTCCACGGAGTGCAACTGGTTTGCAAGTATTTTACACTTGCAACGAATTAATTAATTGACAGAGGTTTTAGAGTCCCCTGACCAAAAGTATCAACATTTACATTTTATCTTGCATTCAGAACTTCATGTAAAGTCTAATGAGGAGTAGTTTTGTATTGTTTCTTTTCTTTGTTGTTTATTCCAGTTATGCACTGTAGTGAAGTAAGTGGATATCATGGTCTGCTCTTCTGCGTTTTATTGTTATTTAGATAATGGTTATCTTTGCAAACCTGATCTGTGTGGCACTGTTGCATTTTAGAATGTTTTTCTGCTGTGAATACGCCGATGCACAGGTTATTCACATAAAGAAATCTTAACTAACCATTCTGTTCACTTGATGGGGAAAAGATACGTGCAAACCAGATCCATTAAATGATATACAATTCAATGTGTGGACTGTGCATTTCTCTGATTCTCCCTGAAACAATCAATCCTCTAACTTGAATAATTGATGTGCATGTAGCATGCCAATAAGGCAGATTTCAGACATGCTGAGTGGTATTTTACCTTTAAGGCTTGAGAAGTTGTTACTGATTCTAGGAGTGTACATGTAAGCTCAGTACAAATGTTGGTTTTATGAAATGTTGCAATCAATACTTAAATACAGGGGGGCAGATTTACAAGCCCCTTTACGCCGCTTTTACGCCGCTGTTGCGTCACTTTTGTGATGCAGCGGCGGCGCAAAAGACGCGCCATGTTGCGGGGTATTTACAACTTGAGGCATCTCCCAGATGCGTCACGTTGTAAAGCCCTGCGCCAGAAGAGGCGTGCCATCGCAGTGGGATGCGTTCCGGCGCAGGAACGCCTCAGAAAAGTGGCTGAGTGAAATCTACAAGATTTCACTCAGTCACTTTTGGGCCCATGCTGCGTCAAAACCCTGCGCCTGCTTGAAGCAGGCGTAAGGATTGATGCAGCATTGTGCACATAGGGCCCCCCTGATCATTGCTGAAGCTGCGTCGCACTTGCGACGCAACTCCAGCAATGCACCGCTTTTACAGCACAGATGCGTAACGCATCTGTGCCGTTTTTGCCCCATGGTGCACCGCATTGTAAATGCGGCGCATCAAGGGTGGCGGAGCTCCGGCGCACAATTACTGGCGCATCCCTGCCGATATGCAGGGATGCCTCAGTAATTGTAAATCTGCCCCTAAAATCGTTACGGAAGTGCTGCCTAATGATGGGAAATATCGAGCCCCATGCATCACTTTTTCTTGTCTTTGAATTAGTAGTAATAGTAACAATAAGTTTATTGGGACATGCCCGTAAACCTTCAAGAATAAAAATAAAACATCATGGGGCTTATTTACAAGCCCCTTGCGCCGCATGTGCCTCACCTTTTCCCATCTTAAAAGTGACGTGCCCATGATTTTAAATCGAAAAATACATTACATTGTGTGGAAGTATGTGGCGTTAGGCCTGATTTACCAATACCCCCTGCCAAGTCGGAAATCTACTCTGGAAGTTTATTTGTATTCGAAATAGATATTGCTTTCCGAAATGTACCCTTGTTGATTTCCAACTAAGTCAAAATTGTGCATTGTGTTTGGACTACTCCATGTAGTATGGGGGGCTTTCGTCGCGTTTCTAACTTGGAAAGGTAATTAGTTACTTCTTCCTTTATCGTATACATTCCTTTCGAGTGTTAGAAACACTGCAAAATATTTTTAAATACCCTCAAATTTATGAGCACCCAACTTATTATGGCTAATCAGTAAATACACTTGTCCTACACCCCTTTTTGCAGCTACCCCAAGCAATAAATCTAAAATGGGTTATTTGACATCCTCACTGAGGTAAGAATTTTAAAAAATCAACTAATTTTAATTATGTCACTCAGGCGGTGACATTTCTGGACCACAAACTTTTTTAGGGCACTCGTTTATAAGTAGGGGCAGAATTCTGATCCCTCTCGAACAGAAGTTTGTGCAGAGATTAGAATTCCGAGCCCTACAGTAATTACTGCATGTAGTATATACTCCGAATGGGACATTCACTGCCGTGTGGTAATTACTGCAACTCCTGTAATTATGCTCCAACAAATTATGCTAACACAAACCTGGCAACATCTATTGAGGTAATCGAAGAGTAAAATGTGATGCATGCAGAACCTGGTTCAGTCAACAGCCACTCAACATGAAATTCAAAATTTTCAAAAGCATATTGCAGAATAGGAAGTATTTACTACAGTCAATCAATATTTTGCCTTCCAATAACATTACTTACTTGATGTGGTTTAAGATAAACACAGTGCTTACCACACCATCATACATGCAACTCTACCTTGCATCTCACAGCACATCATATTCTGTTTAAACTCACATTGCACACGTTCACGCTCACTTCAATGATCATTCTCATGCAATGTACACAAAGCAGAGAAAGAACAGCAGCTTGAACGCATTTTCCAAACCACTGTCCAACAAATCCACCCTGGAGTCCACCTGCTACCATATTACAGCTCCACATGCATACCAAGTTGTGCGTACGAATATTGTTAGCAAACAATTCTTATAACATAAATATTGTGTTCTAAATATTGTTTACCAACCTATCATCACACTGGCTGTAGACGTTCTATTATTAAATTCAATGGCGTGATATTTTTGTACATTATATTTGGGGAAGAATATATTTGTCACTCGATCCTTTGGTTATGATACTTTGTTACCACACCTGCTTATCATCACCAACTTTTTCATTCTTCTTAAAATCTGAAAAACCTCCAAGACCCGTTTCTTGATAACCGTACATTTCCTACGTTGCATACAAAAACCTGCAGTTCTTCACTAAGCATGGGCGAATTTTGCGAATCTGTTTGCGAATATGCATTTGCGAATTCGCAATCCGCAAAATCCGCGAACTCTCGCGAATTTGCGGATTTTTTTTGTGTTCGCAAGGCTTTCTGCCAGTTTGCGAGGGTTTTGTACCAGTTCGCAATTGCGAACTTACTTGTCAGCTCGCAACGGTCGCAACTTTGTTGTTTCTACGTCTGGTTCATCATCACAGGTTCACAGCACCCTCTGTTTCCCACTGCCATCCTCTGGTTCACCCATGCCAGCCTCTGGTACATCACTGCCACCCTCTGATGCATCACTGTAGAATATGGGGGGGGAAAGCAAGCACACCTGCCTTTCTTCAACTGACATGAATTAATTTCTGGTTCATCACTGTAGATTATGGGGGGGGGAAGCAAGCACAACTGACATGAATTAATTTGGGGTTGATTAATGTGTCACTGAATTTAAACTTCCTGTCTGGCACCTGCTTCCTTATCTGTAATTTGCTTTCTGTTGCAGTGCAATTTTTTTTCCCAGGACCTTTGTGGCCTACTTGTAGCTATTCTATTAGCCTGCTGTGAGGGTCAGAGCAGGGTCATAGAATAGTTGCAAGTAGACAACTGAACTCTGGAGGGGCCCCTCAGGAAGCACTACAGGGAATGGTTACTAATGATGAGTTTGAACTTTTGCACCTGCTGAGTGCTTTCAGTTTTGCAAAACTTTTTTTGTGTGGGACACTTCCTTCCGCCAACCCCCCCCCCATGAAAAGTTGCAAGCAGGCAACTGAACTCTGGAGGGGCCCCTCAGGAAGCACTACAGGGAATGGTTACTAATGATGAGTTTGAACTTTTGCACCTGCTGAGTGCTTTCAGTTTTGCAAAACTTGTTTTTGTGTGGGACACTTCCTTCCTCCACCCCCCCCCCCCCATGAAAAGTTGCAAGTAGGCAACTGAACTCTGGAGGGGCCCCTCAGGAAGCACTACAGGGAATGGTTACTAATGATGAGTTTGAACTTTTGCACCTGCTGAGTGCTTTCAGTTTTGCAAAACTTGTTTTTCTGTGGGGCACTTCCTTTCTCCCCCCCCCCAAAATGGACTCCTTGCAGAAAAAAGTGCAGGCAAATGTCAACCTGAGGAGTTATTCTAATAATCATAATTTTCAGAAGGTTTATGCTGCTTGCTGGTGGATTTCTTGTGCAGAATTGCAAATTTTGTAATTTCGCGAGTGCGAGATTGTTGCTGCCCGCCCCATCTACATGTTCGCAATTGCGAACTCTCACGATGCGTCACCAAACTCCCGCGGGATCCCGCAGCAAGATCCAAAATGTCGTAGCACTCGCAAAATATCGAGAAAAACAACTCGGCAAACGCTGAATGACGGTAAGTGAACGCCGCACGCCGCAATATTGTATCACCAAGCAAAAAAATCCGCTGCGTGCGAATTAGCGGATTTTCGGTAAATTCGCGAGAGTTCACGGATTGCAAATTTACAGAAAATCCGCAAAATCCGCAAAATCCGCGAGCGGAACGGATTTTCCGCTCATGCTTATTCTTCACTCGCAAGCACACATCAACATTGTGGATCAACAATCAGACATTGATAACAACTCTGAAACCTGCCCTGGCATTTTGATCATAGGTCTTTTTCATGTCCAGTTGGTGGTGTTTAATGCTTACGATAACTTTGCCACCCAGAGGTCTGGACAGCAGGATGCTTTCACCATCACAGAAACTTGGTTGACATACAATTCTGTGAGGAATATTTTAAACCCATATACATATGGGCCAATCTTTTACGATATTACCACAGGCACTGGAAGAAGAGGCACAGTTATTAATAAACCTATTCTTATGAAACATATCCGACTCTCTAACTTCAGGACATTGAACATATAAACAGTAAAGGAGATAACAAACATCATTTAAGCCATTTTCTATCATCCTCTTGGTGTTGAGCCTTATTAAGGATGGCATGAGTCCCCAAACACACCACATACACTTCCACTTATTTCCATATTTTTAAAATATTCAATGTAATTAATAAATTCAGCCCAAACCATTTAATTTTATATTAGAGTATATGGTGACCCCCAAGTCCAGCAAAATATTAATGCAATGACAGGCTATTTGGAATAGCACCTAATTTCCTAGCATAACCATTAGTTTCTGCCAGAACCACATGACTTAAGATGAACTGACTGACATTATCACTTCTCAGTATTATGTGAAACTGTCTACTTATTATGCCATCACTGTTATAAGATTCGAAAACTTTGATACAAAACCCTATTTTTTCTACAGTACAATTTGACCTTAATGCAGGGAACCTCTTGACTTTATCAATGCGACCCACACATCTGCAAAGATAAAATATCACTCTACGTGTCCACTGGTTATAAACATGATTTATTTTCTCCTCTAGGTATTCCCTGCTCGAATTATATATGCTGTTTATTGCTGTATAGGTTCCAAATATAAATTCACATATATTCATATTGTTATTCGTTGTAACATGATAATTAATTTTGCTTGAATTTAGTTATGTTTTTCACTATGGATTGAATTTTCTCTTCCAGTGTTTGTTTTTAAATAATGAGCAAGGTTTCATAAACGCTGTTAACTGCACTTCTTGTTTATTGTTTTTAACAGTCGGCAGTGCTTCAGATAATGTAGATAAATGAAAGGCTACCAGGGTTTTATTGTTGAATATTTATTCTGTAAATGTTCATATACAATACTAGTGGGAGGGGGGCATGAACTCCGCTCCATTGGCAGAGTTCACAGTGTTTTTACCACTCTGCCCTCTGCAAGGAGCATGGAGTTCGGTCGAACTTCACTGACCGCCAGCAGAGCAGAGTTTACTAGCGGCGCTGACCACGCTCACCCCTGATCACAAGAGCAGAGAGTGGTACCGTACCTTTCCAGTATTCTTTTGAAGCAATGTTAAGTATTAGGTGTCTGGGCGGTGAGAGAGAGAGAGAGAGAGAGAGAGACTGATCCCATTTGTGAGGCTGATTGTCAGCCTGCGAGAGAGAGAGAGAGAGAGACAGAGAGAGACTGATCCCATTTGTGAGGCTGATTGTCAGCCTGCGAGAGAGAGAGAGAGAGAGAGAGAGAGAGAGAGAGAGAGAGAGACTGATCCCATTTGTGAGGCTGATTGTCAGCCTGTGAGAGAGAGAAAGAGAGAGACTGATCCCATTTGTGAGGCTGATTGTCAGCCTGAGAGAGAGAGAGAGAGAGAGAGCGTGAGAGAGAGACTGAACCCGTTTGTGAGGCTGATTGTCAGCCTGCGAGAGAGAGAGATAGAGAGAGAGAGAGAGAGAGACAATCCCATTTGTGAGGCTGATTGTCAGCCTGAGAGAGAGAGAGAGAGAGAGAGAGAGAGAGAGAGAGAGACTGATCCCGTTTGTGAGGCTGATTGTCAGCCTGCGAGAGAGAGAGAGAGAGAGAGAGAGAGAGAGAGAGAGAGAGAGAGAGAGAAGAGAGATTGTCAGCCTGGCAGGGGAGAAAAAGAGAGCTCGAAACCCCGCTCCTCCAGCATACTCCTAAGAAAGTGAAACTAAAGGCGCAGGGTATGTGCGGTTCCACCTGACTGGTGCATGTTCCTGGTGCAAATCTCGCTGCCGGGCCATGGCATGGGGGACACCGAGTGAATCGTGCAAGTAAGATCTGTGGCTGCTGTGCTTGGTTGCCACAGAAGCTGACATATAATGATGAAATGTGTTAACAGGAATGCATGTCTCGATCTTTCTCACACTTATTATCATCTGCCTGCCAAGTGGGGCTGGATTGCTGAGCAATGGCTAGTAGCCAAAAACTTCTCCGGATTTGCGAGGGGCAGTGTCTTCTGTTCTAAGTCTGTCTTGTTAAACATGTGCTGTTGTTGTACAATGCCTGCAAACACTCAGAACTGTTTGACAATCACAGATATTTCTCTCTGTCTATGACTACTCGGTGTAATAAGTTGGCCATGCTGTAAGAATGGAAGCAGCGTTGCTGGCTCCAAACTCAGAGTAAAGAAATAGTATGAAGCCAGTCCCTGGTTTCTGCAAGCATCTCAAAAGTGGCTGGAAGTGCCACTTCATGTCTAGACCTGGGGAGATTAGTACATAGTTATAAATGTTTTGTCAGCTCTTCTGCATTCAAATCATATGTTTCACTTTTCATCTTCAGCTTCCGAGCTGCTGCCCAGTACATTAAAATAACATCCCCTCCTACCTTGTATCGATTCCCTCAGAAGTTGTTACCCTACTCAAAGCCGCCTCACATATACAGAGCTCCTCCCAGGCCTAATACAATCCATTAGCGAAGAGCAAAGTGTAATAAGATAGAGAGGTACTTTGTACCAGGGACCAAGGGTCATTCAGTGCTGTAAGGACTTCCTCACTGAAGGCTAAAGGAAAGACACACCCAGCCTTCAAATGGCAGGCTTATCTGCCTCCTTGCAGTTATAAATTAGGAAAGCTCACTGTGCCAATGGAAACAAACTACGCCCTAGGTTAGAGCCCCAGTCAGGATGAATCTGTTCTTGGGTTGCGTGTGTTCCCATTCAGGGCTGGACTTTTCATATGAGAGCAGGGTCCAGATTGATTTGCACATGCCTGGGTCCGAGCTAAGATAGCTTGGTGGCTACAAAAACAATAGGATGGAATGATACTCCTAGCAATTGCCTGTGGTTAGACTTATCAGAAACATTACTCCCATCACCATTTATGTTTTTGATGCTAAATTTAGCTTGGTATATCGAGAGTAAGGTGGGGTTGGACATATTGATATAAGTAAACTTTATGATCTCATCACAATGTTTTCATAGTTTTTCTTATTCACTCTACTAATAAGTATTATTGCAACTATTTATATTTTGTTTTTCTTATATTATATATTGACTGGTACACCCCAACCAGAGCCCTTTGCTCTACAACGGCTTGCCTTGTAAAAGTACCGAGATTCAAAAAAGTTAGGACCGGAGGCAGATCTTTCAGAGTTGCGGCTGCTAAACTATGGAACAGCCTGCCCCTAGACATCCGTCAAACGAAAGAACTCCTCCCCTTCAGGAAACGGTTCAAAACCTGGCAGTTTCCTAAATGTTAACCTCCTAGCCATTTATCTGCTGCCCCTGTGCTTTCCCCCCTCTGGAGATACCTCAGCGCCAGGATGCCTGTAAGGCGACAGCCGCGCTATACAAATGCTCTAAATAAATAAATAAATAAATAATTATATTATGTTTGGTTATGTTATGTAGATTTGTAGAGCACAATATCACCCTGGATGATGTTCTGGCAATGAGCAGGTAATAGTTACTTTTCATATTGTATGCACTAGGATACGATTTTCATGTTAAACAACTCTTAAAAAGATATTCTTGATTTCCACTAAGTATCCCTCAATTAGCTCACAGGAATAATCATCATCTAGAATGCATCTCACTCAATTGATACTCAGAGAGCTGTGAAGTGGGTCCAGTCCATTTGGTGCCAGAAAGTCTTGTCATGGTCTGTCATCATGCCCTTTCCATCATGCCATAATGCACATAGCTCATATCATGTTAAAGGACAAGGATTGTATAATAATTTCCTTCCATTACAATCTGTCTGCTGACACAGTATAATCCCAGCCTCGCAAGCACTTCCTATATCATGTGTAAAGTCATCTCAGCCTGAGCACTCTCCATATCATATGCTCCATCTCAGCCTCTAGCATATTATACATATCAATTTACCAAGCAATGTGGCATTAACTTCACCCTTGTTGTTTATTCAGGGGGGTGGGGAACACTTTGAACAATGTTTTTTTTTTACGGAAGATGACCACTGTGAGTTGGAGAGATCTTGCAAGATACTGGCAAATCTTGGCAGCCATCTTGAGTGTGGTCATATTTAAACCAAATACAGAAAGTGAAATTTGCTTTGCCTCAAGATCATTACCCTGGAAGGAGATACTCTTCAACTCTACCACTTACCTGCATCATCATTGAACCTTCACCTCAAGCAACACAGAATCGGTTCAGGCCTTCACGCCTGGCAAGGAACTCCGGCCTGCAAAAACACAGGAAGGAAAAGGTCAAGCATCCAAAGAATTACAAATGTACAACTTCTTACTCAATGCATGTATGCAAGAAAGCATACAAGATTCGAGCGCACTTGCCAATTAAGTGGACATTGTTGATATTTAAAGACAATAGACCTTCAACAGCAGAGTTCTGTGCAAAAGTATCAAAAGTGTGAGAGTAACTATTTTGGAGAAACAATAGAAACACATCAAAAACAAATAAAACAACAACATACATAAAAAGACCCCGGGTACTGTCATAGATAACTGTACCTATCTTTGTGTGAGCACATCGGAAACAGTGTTAGGTTGAATGTTTTTCCCAGCAGTTTTACTACCACCCAAAGCCATCTACCTTTTGGATCTCTTTGCACCTGCACAATTTCCCAGGGTAGGTTTCTTGAGAAGTAGATTGCGACACCCCTCTGCGCCACCCCTGCTGAGGAGAAGAACCCATGGGAGAAATATCTTGGCAGAAACAATTTTGGATAATGTGTTTTCAGGTGTGTCTCCTGGAGGAAGACCACCTGGGGTTTAAGGGCTGTAATCCATTTTAAAAGGGCACCGTATTTCTGTTTGTTGAGCAGCCCATTTGCATTTAAGGACAGGATTTTGCAAGGATCAAATCCCATCTATAGAAAAAAATCTTAAACATATTCTGTACCAACTAATTTCTAGAATAACAGACCTACTGTGCTTGTATTTTTTTACTGCATTTACCCCCCACACCCTACACCCCCCCAGTGACGTGGGAGCCCCCCCTCCATCCACGCAGCCCACATCTCCCCCCCCATAGCTTCTTCAGGTGTCTTCTTGTTACACCTGGTGTGACCCACTAACCCAGGCGCCTCCTTGGTTGTTTCCCTCTTTTTTATTTACTTTTATATAAATATATATATATATATATTTTTTGTTTTTGTTTACAGAATACTCGGATTTCTTAAATGTAATCGCTTTTTAAGTTTTTTAAGCTTTTGAGCCTTTAAACCTAAGCCTTTGTGGATATTTCATTGAGAAGAGTCTGGGCCTCTTCAATATCGGTAAACAAAAAGAATTTTCCCTTTACAAGAACCTTCAGCTTTGATTGCTGAGCAATCGAGGCCTGGGCGCCATTAGCTTTGAACAGTTGTAACAATTTTACAAATTCTTTCCTTCTTTTGGCTGCGGCCGCAGTCATGTCTGAGAATATCCTACATTTAATAGTTTCTGAAATAGCAAACTGACGTTGTTGATAGGCCTTTGAAAGAATCCGCTCCTTAATCCTGAAGTCCGCAAAATTCAGTAAGATAGTTCTTGGAAATGGAGAATTTGGGAAACGCTGAGCCGGTACTCTGTGGGCCCTTGTTATTGTTAGGTCTCCCTCAAAGTCTGGTAGGACTACTTTCTGGATGAAAGAGTTAACCCATTGTATCGTGTCTGGGCCTTCTGTTCCTTCGGGAACCCCCACAATTCTCAGGTTTGATCTACGAGAATGGTTCTCCAACTCCTCAAGTTTATTTTCCATAGAGATCCTCTTCTTTACAGCCTCCTTGGTTGCTCCTGAGGCCCTATTCATTTGATCTTCCAAGCTTGCTATCCTTGACTCAGCTTCCTGAACCCTTATAGGGAGTGCTAATGTTATTTCCTCCAGCTTATCTATTCTGGCATGGATGGCAGCTAGCTCAGTTCGTTGATTATTTTTAATCTCACGAATTTCGTCGAGAATTAAATTGAGCATCTCACGAATGTCTAGCTGGAATTTCGCTTCAGATCTCCCTTCAGAGTCCAGTATACTTAAGTCGAGCCCTGTTGCTTCTTCATTCCTGGGGGTTATCGCTTGTATGATTTCCCCATCCCTTACTTCCTCATTTGCTGTTGGAAGCTGGGTTTGAGGTGCAGATACTGTCTTGTCGGGGCCTTTAGATAAGGCACTTGGGGCAGGTGTATCCTGTGAAGAGGAGGGGAGGTTCAATTTTGGAGTTGTTTTTTTCGCAAAAAGTGGAAAATCCTTCACTTCCTTTCCTCTGGTTCCACTCTTTCCACCCCCCTCTTCTGTCTGGGCCGCTGGTATAGCCGGAGTTGGAGAAGAATTTGGGGGTTGAGGATGAACTACCACCTCTAACTGAAGAGAAGGAACTACAGTATTAAGGTCAACCATGTTGCCCTCCTTGATTACTGCTTTACACTGTTCTTCATGCTGTTGGGGGGTGGAGGAGAGAGGCAGTTCATCATCTGAAGACTCGGGTGTTGTATCTTCAGGCACAGGGCTTTCCTCCCTGTTGCCATCCTCTTTTTTATCCTTAGCAGCCTTGCGTGCCGCCTTTCTAGCCAGAGCAAGGCGAGTTTTAGCCTTCTGTCGGGCAGCCGCTTCCACTTTGCTGAGTTTGACTGCATCCTCACACTCTTTCTGCGGTTTGCCCATTCTTAGAAGTGCAACCTCTCCTTTATATATATATATATATTTTTTTTTTTTGCAAAGAACTTATGAAGCTTTTGAGACTTTAACTGTACAATTGCGTGACCATCAAGAGTTTTTTTTTGTTTTTGATTTTTTTCCTCACAATTACAGCTTGGGAAAAACATTCAACCTTGTAAATTACTATGGCCCAATCTTAGATGACACCACAGCCCTGACTGAAATTAGTGAAACGTTAAGGGGTACTCCGGGGCAAATTATAATAGGGGGTGATTTTAATTACATTCAGGATTTAAAGAAGGATACCTCTAACAAGAATAAGAAACAATTAAAACCAAAAACTAAAAGGGTGCTAGAGGCCTTTATGGCAGAATACCAACTGCGGGACTCTTGGCGCTCACTGAATCCCAACATTGAGTATTACACATGTTATTCTAATAGATTTCAGACAGCCTCCAGAATAGACTTATTTCTATCCTCCAGATCGTTGCAAATCTCCAACGCATTGATAGGTTGTAATCCGTTTTCAGATCACGGGAGGATTGAAATTGAATTGATTCTGGAGGGTATGGAGGGGGTGCGTCCCAGGTGAAATGAAATGAAATGAAATGAAATGAAATGAAATGAAATGAAAATAAATTTATTGAGCGCGATTGCTGCCCAGGGGCGTCCAAGCGCTGATCGTACCCTCTTACAGAATACATTATGGGTAGAGAGCTTCAGAGAATGGATAAAAGAGTTTTTTGTGGTCAATAAGGATTCAGCAGAGCCTTTTGCAGTATGGGGCGCATTTAAAGCTGCAGCCCGAGGATAGATTATAGCATATTCCAGCAACAAGGCAAATGTCCGTAAGGGAAAAATATCTATCCTTCAGTGTATCGCTGAGAAAGAGTACGCATTAAAACTGCATCAAATGCCTAATAAATGGGAACAAGCCAAAGCATCGCTCAGGGACTTCTTTATTTTGGAAGAGATAAACAGCTCAAAGGCCTTCCAGCAAAAACTATATGAAGATAGTCAACTGATGGGGAAGCTTTTGGCTAACTCGATCCGAAAAAAACAAGAGTCCTATGTTATTTTGAAAATTCAGGATCCCCTCGGTGGTACAGAGACTCGGAGTGAGGGGATCGCGAAAATATTCCTAGATCATTACAAGAGAATCTATTCTCCTGCTATTCAAGTGGAAGAAACACTAATCAGGGAATATTTTGACAATCTGGATATACCCAAAATTTCTGTCTCCAGGCATAATCAAATAAATAGCGAAATAAGTTCCCTAGAAATACAAAATGGTATAAAGGAAACAGCGGGAGCGAAAGCCTCAGGTATAGATGGGTTCCCAATTGAGTTTTATAAGGTGTTTTCGAAGGAACTAGAAGACCCCTTGAAAAATCTATTTAATTATATTCGAATTGGCGGGACGGTTCCTTTAGAGTTCAAAGAGTCCACAATTATTAGTTTTGTTAAGAAAGATAAGAATCCCGAGGATGTGAATTCATTTAGACCAATTAGTCTGTTGAACTCGGACTATAAGATCTTTATGAAAATCTGGGCTCAAAGATTTGTGTTCGCAGCCCAGGAGGTAATACATCAAGACCAGACGGGGTTTATAGCCGGTCGTTATATGGCTGCTAATACAGAATATTTGATACAGGCGTTAGATTTTTTTAATATTAACTCAATCCCTGCATGCATCCTAATGATTGATGCAGAAAAAGCGTTTGATTTAGTTAACTGGTCAGTTTTATTTACTTCCATGGGTTATTTTGGGTTCCCTGCTCTAATTATTAATATGCTACAGAATATTTATGAAGGGGCATCAGCCCAGGTTATAATTAATGCTAGGCAAGCAGGGAAGATAAAAATTAATCGAGGCACTAGACAGGGGTGCCCCTTATCCCCCTTGCTTTTCACTTTTTTTATTGAACCTCTAGTAATAAAATTAAGGAATAATGTAGCAATATCTCCCCCAATCGTTGGAATGTCAAAACTAAAATTATTCGCAGACGATATTATCTTATATATGGCTCCCGATAAAGAAAATATTCTTCATCTTATGAAAGATCTTAAGGAATACGAAAAGATTGGGGGTTATAAGATCAATGAGAAAAAAACAGAAGTTCTTGTTTTATGCTCAAATTCAGATTTTCTTCCGCTAGAACTTCAGCCCCAAGCAGAAAAACGGGATCCAATAAGATACCTAGGGATCCATGTAACCAGGGAGTATCAAGAACTTTTTCGTTTAAATTATTTAAAAACGAAGAACAAAATCAAGAGCTTACTTGAACAATGGGACCTGTTGCCTTTGTCTTTGATTGGCAGAGTGGCTTTGGTAAAGATGAACGTACTGCCTTTGCTTTTATTCTTGTTTAGCAATATCCCAATTAAAGTTAACATGGCCTTTTTTAATGAACTTGAATCCATGATGAGAAGATTTATTTGGAATAAAAAGGCCTCAAGAGCCAAGCTCTCGGTGGTACAACTTTCAGTAAACCTAGGTGGACTCGCTCTGCCCAATTTTAAAACATATTATGAAGCAGCTTTTTTTGACATAGTGGCGGGATTATTAAGGAATAGACAGACAAGAGACAATTTTTTTTTGGATAAAATGCTTGAGGAATCAGGCTCTCAAATTTTTTTCTTTTTAAAAACTGCAAAGCTTCCTAAGAAAACCAGATATAAGACACTGATAGGATATGCATCAAGATTACGGCTCTTATTTAAAAAATATGGTTCAGATGGATCTATTCATTTGAAACTGATAGAATGTGCTAAGATGGGTCTTCAGATATCATTGAATCACCTGCTAGAATGGGAATCCGCTGGATTTGGGGAAATAAGGCACCTACTCATCCAAAATTCTGTAATTGGCTGGCAAACGGTAATAGATAGAGCACATCCTAGACGTATTAGGTTCTTCGAATATATACAACTGGTCAATTTTATAAAAAAAGAAATAGGAGGGCTAGATACAACACCCAGTGTTTTGTTAACAGCTCTATATGGGGAGAAACATACAGGTATTGGATTCTGGTATAAAAAGCTCTTCCCCTCTGGACCATCTCCTATAACTGCTTGTCACTTAGAAAAAATAAGCCTTATGACTCAGTGTGTTTTTACAGATAAAGACTGGGAAGTTATATGTCATTTAGGAAACAAAGCACTCCGAGCAGCTAATTTTAAACGTATGTCCTTTTTTTCTCGTTGGTTGTTATATTATACCCCTGAGGCTTTGCAGAGAATATTCCCTGCATACGAGAACAAATGTTTCAGATGTAAAACTAGGGGTCAGGGTGGCTGGCATCATATCTTCTTCTCCTGTCCTAAGTTAGAATCCTTTTGGAAGGGGATTTTTACAGACTTAGAGATGGCAATTGGGAAAATTCTACTACCAGAGGTAGAGATAGCCCTTTTCGGTATCTGTAAAGATAGGAACAGGTTTAACAAATCAGAAGAAGTCTTTATTTTTATCTCTACGGCGGTAGCACGATCTTTAATCTTACAAAATTGGAAATCTATGATAGCCCCATGCCAATTAAAATGGATTAATAAAATGAGAAGAACATGTAACTTTGAGAGAGCCTATGCAGGTAGAGGGGGAGCGATTGCTAGGTTTGAAAGGAACTGGAAATATTTTGAGATGCTTGAATCGATAAAAGGAAGTTAATAGTCTTATTTAAGTCAAATTTTTAGAATGTATTGCTTCTACATTTTTAAGAATTTCAACTACATATTTAATCTGCTATATTATACCAGTCGTTTGTGTATTCCATCATAGATATATTTATTTGTTAACGTTGTGCGATTTTGCATTTGTACTTTAAAGAAATAGGATAATACTCCCCCTGATATATATTGTCGGTCCACCCACTTTAACGCTCTAGTCTCTTTACATATGCCAACTTTACATGTTACTGCACTAGCACTTTAAAAAAAAATGTACAATAATATTCTTGCTGTTTTAAATTAGCGGCTTCCATACCACATTGCGCTAGCACTTTATCAATCCGTATTGCAATCTTGATGTTTGTTCCATACCAATAGTTTTTATATTTTCAATCTGACTACGTCTTTGTTTTAGCATTTTATGAAAGGAAAAACGTTTAGTCGTACGTTATTGCAGTTTGTGTAGTTTTGTCTCTTGTATATTGTCTGGAAATTTTTGTCTAATTATGAAGTAATTAATGTACCAATGTTTATCCTACGGCTTGTTTAATAAAAAAAAACTTTAAAAAAAAAGGAAACAGTGTTAGGAATATGTATTTGTGGGATGGTTCATGAATGTGTTTATTAGTTCCTATAAACAATTGAAGGAGCTTGAAAGAAAAGACAAAGCCGTAAAAAAAGGTGAAGCCCCAAAACTCAATTCAAGTGAAAAGTTAATCACTACATTGTGTGACTTCTGGGACACCGCTATTTGATTGTAGGTAGTTTATGAATCAGTGTTCCAGAGGGCATTAGGGGAAATTACTTTACCAGAGAGTGGGTGTGGTATTTTTGATCTTTACTATTGTGTGTTTATGGTACAACAGCATCCACAGAAGAGGGAATAATCACGCTCCAGACAACAACAGGACGCACTTCCCTATCCCCTATCTGTTTTTATTGGTGCTTCAAGTATTTACAAGGAAGGAGGCAGGGTTTAATGAGTCAGGCCATATATCCTCAGTGAATCCATGTCACAGACTATTCAGGTAAGAGTCCATGTCGAGTTATGACACATACAGACATGTCTTCCCTGGGCCATGTTCCGAAAACATATCCAGAAAACATATCAATGGTACTCAACATGCTCCTAGATCTTCTAAATGTTTGATTAATGTTAATGTTAATGTTAGGCTGCATTTATAAAGCGCACTGACACCGGAGGTTTCCTGGCGCTGAGATTGAAAATGGGGCAGGAGAAAAGGGCAAGTGAGAGTTTGAAAAGAGCCTTTTCTGAAGCTCAGCAAGGTGTCAGAGGTTTTAATGTGTAGGGGCAGTGGCGTCACTGGGGTTGGTGTCACCCGGTGCGGGTAACTCATGGTGTCACCCCCTCACGACTTACCGCATGGACTACCTCTGTCGGAAATGTATGGTGCTAGGTACTGTCTTACTCCCTCTAGCTCCCTCTCTCTGTCTAGCTCCCTCTCTCTGTCTTACTCCCTCTAGTTCCCTCTGTCTCCCTCTCTCTCTGTCTTACTCCCTCTAGCTCCCTCCCTCTCTGCCTTACGCCCTCTAGCTCCCTCTCTCTCTGTCTTACTCCCTCTAGCTACCTCTCTCTGTCTTGCTCCCTCTAGCTCCCTCTCTCCCTCTCTCCCTCTCTTACTCATTCTAGCTCCCTCTCTCTCTGTCTTACTCCCTCTTGCTCCCTCTCTCTCTGTCTTACTCCCTCTAGCTCCCTCTCTCTGTCTTACTCTCTCTAGCTCCCACTCTCTCTCTTACTCCCTCTAGCTCCCGCTCCCTCTCTTACTCCCTCTAGCTCCCTCTCTCTCTCTTACTCCCTCTAGCTCCCTCTCTCTCTGTCTTGCTCCCTCTAGCTCCCTCTCTTTGCCTTACTCCCTCTAGCTTCCTCTCTCTCTGTCTTACTCCCTCTAGCCCCCTCTTTCTTACTCCCTCTAGCTCCCTCTCTCTCTCTCTTACTCCCTCTAGCCCCCCCTCTCTCTGTCTTGCTCCCTATAGCTCCCTCTCTCTCTGTCTTATTCCCTCTAGCTCCCTCTCTCTTACTCCCTCTAGCTCCCTCTCTGTCTTGCTCCCTCTAGCTCCCTCTCTATCTGTCTTGCTCCGCCTAGCTCCCTCTCTCTCTGTCTTACTCCCTCTAGCTCCCTCTCTCTCCGGTTTGGTCCCTCTAGCTCCCTCTCTCTGTCTTGCTCCCTCTAGCTCCCTCTCTCTCTCTTACTCCCTCTAGCTCCCTCTCTCTCTGTCTTGCTCGCTCTAGCTCCCTGTAGCTCCCTCTCTCTCTATCTTACTCCCTCTAGCTCCCTCTCTCTGTCTAGCTCCTTCTCTCGCTGTCTTATTCTCTCTAGCTCCCTCTCTCTCTGTCTTACTCCCTCTAGCTCCCTCTCTCTGTCTAGCTCCCTCTCTCTTGCTCCCTCTAGCTCCCTCTGTCTCCCTCTCTCTCGGTCTTACTCCCTCTAGCTCCCTCTCTCTCTGTCTTACTCCCTCTAGCTCCCTCTCTCTCTGTTGTACTCCCTCTAGCTCCTCGCTCTGTCTTCCACCCTCTAGCTCCCTCTCTCTCTCTTACTCCCTCTAGCTCCCTCTCTCTCTGTCTTACTCCCTTTCGCTCCCTCTCTCTCTCTCTTACTCCCTCTAGCTCCCTCTCTCTGTCTAGCTCCCTCTCTCTGTCTTGCTCCCTCTAGCCCCCTCTGACAAGAAAGGGGGCAGGACCACCGCCCCCCCCCCTTTTACACTCTCTGCCGCTTTCATGTGGTTTCTCTTTTAAAGCTTTTCAAGATGCAAAAAGAAATCTGTGTACAAGGCACCAGCGAATTTGTAGACGTGAGAATGTTACGATATGTAACAGCTAAAGTAAAAGCTAATTTCCAAGCGGTTAATACCCCCCCCTCCCCGGCCCCCCTCTTTAGCACTGTGTCTTTTTCCATATAAATGGCGGGGGGCCCTCATTACTACACTTTTCAAACTTTATCTAATGAGAACATTTTAATTCGAATAGGTGAGAAAATATCTCGGTTCGCTTTTGTTTTTAAAGCGGATCGAGTCTCTCCGAGGCCTTCGGGTGCGGTGCAGGGGGTGCCATGTACAGAGGCCTGCTGGGGGGGCGGGGGGCGCAACCAGATGGTGTCACCCCCATGTGAGGGTGTCACCCGGTGCGGTCCGCACCCCCCGCACCCCCCTAGTGACGCCACTGTGTAGGGGGATGGAGTTCCACAGCTTGGGTGCCAGGGAGCTGAATCTCCGGCCACCCAATTTTTTTAGCTTGAACACTGGGGAGGTGAGAAGATGAAGGTGGGCAGAGCGGAGATTGCGGGTCGGGCGATGGGGGTTGATGAGGGATTTCAGGAAGGTCGGGCATTTGGTATGCTGTGCTTTGTAGGTTATGCATCCGATTTTGAAGGCGGCCCTTTGCTCAATGGGAAGCCAGTGCAGCTTGGCCAGGAGAGGTCTAGCAGATTGCCATTTAGGGACTTTACATATGAGCCTTGCAGCCTGGTTCTGCACCATCTGGAGGCGGTGGAGCAGGGACCTGGAAAGGCCCCAGTAAAGGGCGTTGGAGAAGTCGAGGCGGGAGAGAACGAGGGAGATGACAATTTGCACCAAGACCTCGTGAGAGAGCAGATGAGTAATTTTCCGGATTTTGCGAAGCTGGAACATACTAGCAGAGATAATGGTTCCAACATGAGTTTTCAGGGAGAGATCTTTATAAATGTTGACACCCAGACTTTTTACTGAACTCGATGGAGTAGGGGCGATGCCCAGTTCAGCTGGCCAGAATTGGGGTCCCCAGTGGGCAGAGCTAGAACAAGGCAGGAGGAGTTCTGTTTTTTCCGGATTTAGTTTTAGTTGATTAGACATCATCCATTGTTGGATGTGCAGCATTACAGCCTGGAAATTGGATGTCGCATCCGGGGTGTCTAAGGGAAAGATGATCTGCATATCATCTGCATAGTTGAGAACAGTGCAGTTCCAGTTGCTTAATGACTGAATTAGCGGACGAAGATACAGATTGAAAAGTAGAGGTGAAAGGGAGGATCCCTGAGGGACTCCGCAGGTGGTGGGTACCTGGGTTGCAGTGAAAGGGCCTAGGTGGACTGTTTGCACTCTGCCAGAAAGGAAGGACTTGATCCAATCCTGTGCAGGGCCCTGGATGCCTGCTTGTCCGACACGGTGGAGTAAGATGTCATGATCCACCGTGTCGAACGCGGCCGAGAGGTCCAGAAGGATTAGTGCCTGGGGGGACCCTCTATCGGCATTCTCCCGAAGAGTATCAAAGACTTTTACAATGACTGCCTCGATTAAAAGTAGACGAGGCACTCAAAATATCAATTATAACCAGTAGTGTAGGGGTGATATTGGTTACCTCCTTAACTCAGTGAGGTAATTCTTTTCAGCTGTGGGTTTGTCAAGCACTTGGGGGCAGATTTATGAAGGGCTTGCGCCACGTTTACGCCGCCGTTGCGTGACGCAACGGCACGGAAACGTGGCGCATCCCTGCGCCCTATTTACAACGTGACACATCTAGGAGATGCGTCACGTTGTACAGCACTGCGCCATGAGGAGGCGTTCCTGCGCAGGGGGGGCGTTCCTGCGCAGGAACGCCTCCTGAAAGTGGCTGAGTGAAATCTACGAGATTTCACTCAGTCACTTTCAGGGCAATGCTGCGTCAAAACCCTGCGCCTGCTTGAAGCAGGCGTAAGGCTTGAGGCAGCATTGAAAGAATAGGCCCCCCCAGAGCATTGCTGGAGCTGCGTCGTGCTTGCGACGCAACTCTAGCAATGCGCCACATTTCCGGCACAGATGCGTCACGCATCTGTGCCGTTTTTGCCCCATGGTGCGCCGCATCATAAATGTGGCGCACCATGGGTGGCGTAGCTGTGGCGCACTGTGGCGCATGTTAACTGGCGCATCCCTCGGGATGCGCCAGTTAACATAAATCTGCCCCTTGATTTAAAAGGGTTAATCCCCATTTTTGATTCTTATGTTTCAAATCTGTTTTCTAATAGTCCAACCACCTTGTCTATTAGGAGTAGATTTCAAGGCACTGGTTATACACTACCTCTTGGTTATGGCTTTCCATAACTTTCATTGTACATGCACACCTTTTTGAGATATGTTATTCATGGGTGATTCAAATACAGAAAATGTTCAAACATACAGAGCTGCTGCAAATTCAGCTTATTATGAACCATATCATAGCTTTGAGATTTCACTAGAATATCAAGAAATTCAAGCATGGTTTTATGGTCAGGTACCACAAGTAGTGGTTCCAAATGTTAGACTGGGTTACTTCAACAATTAAGGGGCTACCTGCTCTGTACTGGCTGGGTCTCCAAAATACCTTAACATAATAAACTTGCCAGCTGAAGATGTAAGACATATACTAAATCAGATAATGGCCATCTATAGGAGACTTTAATAGAATAGTCTACAATTAACTGCTATGGGAGTAATTTTTCTTGGTCCTGCACAGCAAATGCATCCGATGGAACAGGCAATTAGTCCACAGACTATTAATGCGATCTATCATGGACTTGGCAGCCACATAATGAGTTGAGATTCTGTAGTGGATCACTAGCAAGATTTACCAGCAAGATGCAGTTTGTCCTTACTAAACACCCCAGGACAAACATATAGGGAGGGATTTACTAACATTTTACACTGGATTTGCATTTCTTAGCATGAAGGGAGTGTTACATGGGCATTCCCATGCAACTATTCAATATTTTTCAAGCAAAACCGTATCTACCACAAATTTGAGACAGGGTTTCACTTACAAATATAATGCCTTTTGAAACCAGGCATTAAAAGGAGAAGATGGTTATTTACTAACATTTTACACTTGCTTTGCATCAATAAAGTGATGCAAACCAGCACAAAATGTCTTTTTATTATATAATTTCCACCTCAAAATTAACTAAAAGTAACACAAAGCGCAAAGCACTGCTTTGAATTACTTAGCATCACGGGGGTGTTACATGGGCATTCCCATGCAACCACCCAGTATTTGTCATGCAAAACCCTACCTACCAAAAATGTGAGACAGGAATTTCACTTGACAATATAATGCCTTTTGAAATCAGGCATTAAAAGGAGAAGATGGTTATTTACTAACATTTTACACTGGCTTTGCATCATTAAAGTGATGCAAACCAGCACAAAATGTTTTTTATTATATACTTTCCACCTCAAAATTAACTAAAAGTAACACAAAGCAGCGCAAAGCACTGCTTTGCATTACTTAGCCTCAAGGGGGTGTTACATGGGCATTCCCATGCAACTACCCAGTATTTGTCATGCAAAACCCTACCTACCAAAAATGTGAGACAGGATTTTGCAGAAAAAAATAATGCATTCTGAAACCAGGCATTTAAAGGCGAAATGTTGTCATTTATTTTTTTTACATTGCATGTGTGCTGCACTATAGAGCATACGTACAAAGTAGATAAAGATGTAAATGTTGTCTAGCCATAGTATTTTGTAATCTAAGGGAACCCTTCCAGTACAAAACCAATGTTAGATTCTCGCACACACCCTTGCACTATGGCAAAAAGGTGTGTACAAAGCACACATCAGCAAATCCCTCTGCCAGAGCTAGGAAGAGGGGAGGAGAGAGCCATATCTCTGTAGATAAGCTTCTCTCCGGCTCCCTCCATGTCATGCAACACAGCACAGCATTTTGACTGCTGCACTGCATCAAGTGACACTTTAGTAATTCTGCCTGAGAGTGTTAACTCTGTGTGTTCTTCTCAGTATGTTAACATCTGTAGAAGAGAGTACTACATGGCTGAACAACATTTATATGTATTTATTCTACTAGGCATGGCACACCCTCAATAGCAGTGTTAACTGAGGTGTTAAAACAAAAGTAGAACAAGCAGGAGCTGCCCATCATATTAAATTAGAAATGAAATAATAGATAATTTTGAAAGAGTATTCTCCATACTTCTGATTATATTTTTAGGAGAAGCTACTGCTCTGGCAGTGCACCAGTGGTTGGTGGCAGATTCTATTCAATATCACAAACAAGAGCTTCCAACGATTATTTCAGAAATGTACACTTGTGTGTTTCCCTAAAGAACTAAGGGAAAACTATGCATGTGAATGGACTTTAAAGCAGGCTCCTATACTATATAGAAACCACGGGGGTAATGTAAAACATCTTTTCCACATGTGATTCCTTTAAGGAGAAAACCACAAGTCCCAGCTTAATATCCTCACGTCAGATGCTAGGCACAATATAAAAGCAATTTTAGATCAATTACAATATCAAAGTATAATATTGCCCTGTCATTCCACTATGAACATGCCTCTTTTTCCTGACAATATATATTGAATCATTTTAGGTTATAGTAAACAAAATACTCACAGCCGCCTAATGAACAAAATGCTCACAGCACTGGATTGATGACAAATCTAGTCAAGAAAATATAAAAGAAAATTAGACATATCCAAATACATTTTCTGAATCCCAGACTCTAACTACTTTTCATTTGGTGGTTTTCAGTATGCTTATACAAGATTGCCCCATGGAAGAGCAATAGCCCTGGACTCTTTGCAGCACATATTGTAGACAGTTTACAGGAAGAATCAGAGGTTCTATCATGTATATATAGACAATACCTTGAGTAAACAACTGGCTGTGGTGGACATGATAGTCAAACGTTTAGCCCAATGTGGGTATAAAATTAATTTTAAGAAATCTAAAATGTAAAATCTTAATGCGATTTTTCTTACACACGCAGCTATCTTATGTGAACTGCACCAGACATGTTAGTGACACACACGGCTTTTCACAAAGGTAAGTTACACTTGTGAGTAATTTACACATGTAAGTTTACTCTGACACTTTTTAGTAATTTTACTACTTTGAGCTATTCACAAAACCTGAATGTAAATTTACTCAAAAGTGAAGATTTACTTCTCCCTACTCCCTTAAAAAGGTGTATGTTACTGCTAAAAACTAAAAAAAACAGGACTAGATTCATTTCCATCAATGTTCAAAATTCTTTTTTTTTTCAATTTAATAAACTTTTTAAATATTCCCCATAGTTTACAAAGTGGAGATCTCCACCCCGACTGCAGAGTCTCCTCATGTTTTGGGATAGGGAACAATAAAAAAACTACAGCATTCTTAACTTTTTTTCAGTCAGAAACATTATATCGCCAACACAAAGTACACATAAAAAGTATACTAAATATAAAAAACAATCTCAACATTGCAACACACATGAAAAAAGATTGTTACTTTAAAAATACAGAAACAATTTCATGATCATTTACGCAGTAATAAAATCATTTCAGGGGGGCGTGGCTAGCAGCCAACGATGGCGGCCGCAGCTTAGGGAGGCTCCTAGGCAGAGGCGGCTTTCCGCGTTAATCCGCATCATCATCCTGATCTTTACTAGCGGCAAGGGGCGGACCGGACCCGGTGTCCGTGTGGCGAGCAGCGCGGAAGTCCCTGGGAGCGGCCCGAACGGGCAAATTCACAGCCTCGAGGGGCGGAGGAGGAGCTGGGCCTGACTGCAGCCGAGGAGCCGCGGACTACCAGTGCCATCGCATCCGGCCGGAAGTGTCCAGCAAGCGGGGGTGAGTGGCAGGAAGCGCCGGCTTCCCGAACGCGTCACCCCGACAGCACCACTAAGCTACCCTCCCGTCCACCCAGGCACACAGACACCCGCCGCGACAACCCGGCTGCACTCCCCGGTCTCGCACGCATCCTCCAGCAGCGAGACGGGAGCTACGCAGGGCCAACCCAGTGCCGCCATTACCCGGCCGGAACGTCAGAAGATGCAGGACCACGGCGGCGGCCGCCACGGCCACTCAGTGACCGGCAACGCTACACGGCAGCCACAACGGGCGAGGGTTAAAGACACTGCAGCCCTCTCACCGAAATCACCGGGGGCCACACGCACGCGGCGCCATCGGTGGGG
Source organism: Lissotriton vulgaris (assembly GCF_964263255.1). Lineage (NCBI taxonomy): Eukaryota > Metazoa > Chordata > Amphibia > Caudata > Salamandridae > Lissotriton > Lissotriton vulgaris. Next base: position 1,382,140,134 of record NC_141694.1, on the reverse strand, counting down.
CGAGAGCCTGGGCAACACCCACATCAAGGGGGCACTGAGGAGATTCATAACGCGACGGCCCCGGTCGGTGTGAGACGCAACTTACAGCGCACCACCACATTCCCTTTCAACCCAGCGCTAGGAGGAGGCTCAGCGCCTGGTCTGTGCGCATTCACTAGGAGGGCGTCACACCACTGCGTGGCGGAGAGCAGACGCTACCCCTCATTACGGTGACCTTATACCTGGACGCAGGATACCGCCGGAGCGCAAGGAAGCGGCCCTTTACAACCCACACACGGTCATTTTCTCCACCGAGCAGTTTGATTCACGGCAGCGCCATGTCCAATAGGGGCCCTAGAAACAACTCGACCCAGGCCAAGCTGGACAAATTCGCATTTGAGAGGCACTCACCGCCCCAAGATCAACGCAGGGCCGCCGGAAAAGCGGCTGAAACCGAGGGGGCGAAGAAGGCCACACTTGACGACGTCCTAGCAGCACTGGCCCAAGTTCAAACGACGGTGGGGGCCACGGCAACAGAGGTCACCTTGATAAGAGCAGACCTCCAAAAAATGAACGAGAGGGTCAAACAAGTCGAGGTGGTCACTAAATCGCTGGTTGAGGATGTATCCGAATTGCAAATAGCAGTAGAACGGCTGCAGACCGATAACAGACTGCTTAGGGACAAGCTGGACGACCAGGAAGGGCGCTCCCGGCGCAATAATGTCCGAATTTTAGGTGTGCCAGAATCAGAGGACACGGGGGCTATGGACCTCTACGTGGAGGACTTGGTCAAGGCTCGGCTTAAGCCCAAGGGACTCTCCAACTTCTTCTCCGTCGAAAGGGCGCACCGCGTTCCAGGAGGCAAGCCCAAATCGGGGGCCGCACCACGACCGATACTGGCTCGGTTGTTCAATTTCCGGGATCGGGACGCCATTCTGCAGGCCGCTAGAGTGGCACCGACCATCCAAATCCAGAACTCGAAGATTGCTTTCTTCCCGGACTATACGGCTGAAGTATCTAGGAGAAGGAAAACGTTCCTGGAAGTCAAAAAGACCTTGAGAGATAAGGAACTGCCGTACTCAATGATCTTCCCGGATAAACTACGGGTGGTAGCAGACAAGAAAGTGTGGATCTTTGACTCCCCTGGAGCAGCCCGGGACTGGCTGGAGGGTTGGCACACCGTTGGACGACAGCGCAAAACACACAGACCGGATCGAGACCGTGGAGGAGGTGGCGGAGCGGACTCGCAAACGTCGAGTCGAGCGGAGGGGCCAGACCACTCACCATCCCATGGGTTTGAAGGAGGAGGCGAGAAAGAATGAACCCGACCGTGGACTCTGGACACTAAGCGATCGCCGAACGCCGAACTAACCTATACTTTCCACAGCTACACGTCGACACCGGCATGGCTGCCCCAAACGCCTTCAGGGAAGCCGCCTGCCTGGGGAGACACTCTCCCCCCTACAAGCAAGTACTCTGGTTTTGGGATGGGTAAAGCACTCTGCTAAGTTGGGGTGGCGGGCAGTTGGAGGTCCGTTAAGCAGGGGGGCAGGGAGGGGGGTTTGTTCTAAATTGTTTATGTTAGGAATGTGCATTATGGGTCGTGGACAATGTTACAGTGCCTATGGGGATCGGAACACATTGCTTGGAACGGACAGTGACATTATGCCCCCATGAGGCCTCTAAACGCTTTGCTGCGCAACGACGCAGCCGCTAACCCGGTTACGTCTCTGGGGCACTGCACCATGTCCCTAATCCCGCCCGATGGCTAACAATCCCGTACCGGCAGAGGGGGTGACCCGCTCTGACGCGCAATGCCCACCCATGACCTTGCTGTCCTGGAATGTGAGAGGTTTAGGGGACAAGGTTAAGAGGGGATTGGTATTGGCGGCTATTAAGCGCTTGCGACCTACTGTGGCCCTGTTGCAAGAGACACACCTGGTGGGGGGGGCCACGAAGGCCTTGGATAGGCGAGGCTACAAAATGTGGGCCCACTCTGCTTTTACGTCCGGCTCTAGGGGGTCGGGTATTCTAATACAGAAGAACTCACGCTTCATGCCCCTATCAATTAAAATGGATGATCAGGGCTGCTTCGCGGCCGTGCAGGGACAGTGGGAGGGGAAACTCTTTAATCTGGTATCGGTGTATGTGCCACCTGCTTTACACTCGGTCCACCTCCCAAGACTAGGGGACTTCCTCTTAACTCTCCCCGAGGGTGAGACCATACTAGGGGGGGACTTCAACGCGGTCATGGACCCACAACTAGATAAACACCCCTCACCCAACCAGACAGGGGGGGAAACATACTTTCGACGATTTACCACGGCCATGGGCATGACAGACATTTGGAGACACCTGCACCCGGGCACAAAACGATACACATTTCACTCTGCGGTGCATGGCAGCCTGTCTCGCATCGATTATTTCCTGTCACTGGGGGAGGCCCTTTGTCATGTGGATACACTGGAGATTCACCCTCGTGGTATTTCGGACCACTCACCGCTCACACTGACGCTTTCCCTACAGACGGGAGCACGTAAGCGCATTTACCCCATGCACGCATCATATTTTAAAATCCCACAGGTTCGTAAAGCACTCAAACGCGCCACGCACCACTACTTTCTTGAAAATACCCATTCAGTACGCTCCCCGGCAACGCTCTGGGAGGCCTATAAAACAGTTCTGCGGGGACAAGCCATTAACACCATAATCGGGCATAAGAAACAACAATCTCAGGAGCTAGCCGACCTGGAGATTACGTTGCGGGAACGAACGGCGGCGCATGAGTCTCACCCTTCTCCAGCTGCCCTACACGCACTCGCTCTCCAGCAACAACTATACAATGATCACCTACGGCTGGTGGTCAAGGGTCTCTTAACCGACAATCAGAACAGGATCTATGAAGTGGGGGACAAAGCAGGGAAAATGCTGGCGTGGCTCGATAGACGTGAGGGTAGCTCCAGGGGGGTCCAACATTTGAGAGATGAACAGGGAGTGACACACACCGATCCCAGGCGCATAACAGAACTACTTGCGTCCCATTTTGAGCGAGTGTACACCCCGGCTCGTACAATTACACCGGAGAGTGCCAGGGCACTCTTGGCACCGATTGAGGTTCGGACCCTTTCACCGGAGGCATCGACCGAACTGGAGGCAGACATCACAGCCGACGAAATCCAGCTGGCCATTAAGGCACTTAACCCGGGCAAGGCATTGGGACCAAATGGGATACCCGTAGAGTGGTATCAAGTGATGCCAGACACTCTTAGCACGCATCTGCTGGAGATGTTCAAGGACAGTCTGGAGAGGGGATCCCTTCCACTAGACCAGCGTGAGGCCACTGTAATACCAATCCTTAAGCCGGGTAAGCCCCCGGAGGACTGCTCCTCCTATCGGCCAATTTCGCTACTGAACGCGGAAGTGAAAATCTTGGCCAAGCTTTTGGCACAGAGGATCCTGCCCCATCTGTCCTCGATTATACACCCGGACCAGTCCGGGTTCATGCCGCACAGGAACACAGCTCTGAACTTGCGGCGACTGCATGGTATCCTGGCCAGGGCTGACACCATTACCACGCCGGCAGTAGTCCTGGCGCTTGACGCCAAAATGGCATTTGACCTGGTGGAGTGGGAGTACCTTTTCGCAACACTGACGCATATGGGGTTCGGGCCTCGCTTTCTAGCGTGGGTTAAACTGCTATACGCAGCCCCGATGGCTCATGTGGTGGCGAACGGCCACATATACCGCACTTTCCCGCTAGGCCGGGGCACGCGACAGGGGTGCCCTTTGTCGCCCCTGTTGTTTGCCATCTCCTTGGAACCACTTGCGACTTTTCTACGAGCCTCCCCCCTCCTCAAGGGTATACCGGGGACCGGGGGTTGGGAAGACCGTCTGTCCCTCTACGCAGACGACATGCTGCTGTATCTAACAGACCCCGAGGAGGGAATACCGGCCTTGCTACGCATTTGTGACACGTACGGCAGGATTTCCGGCTACACGCTAAATTGGTCCAAATCAGAGATGTATGTCCTCAGGGGTCCGGCCCCAGACCTCGACGATACTTGCCCGCTACGTCTGGCAGGATCATCCTTCAAATATCTAGGCATACACGTCACTAAGGATCCGGTTGAATTCATGGATAAGAATCTGAAGCCGCCCCTGGATAGACTCAAGCGGGATGTGGAGTTTTGGTCCGGCCTGCCGTTAACACTCCTCGGCAGGGCGGCGCTTTACAAGATGATGGCGTTACCACGCTTCCTGTACGTCCTCGACAACTCGCCCTATCCCGTGCCACCCAAATTCTTCCAGAAAGTAGCGGCTCTTGTTTCTAACCTACTTTGGGGCAACCTCCCGGCGCGAGTGGCACAATCCAAGCTACACAGAGACTGGTATAGTGGGGGCATCGCGCTACCGAATCTGAAATTGTATTATTGGGCTGCACAATTGAGGCACATTAATCAATGGATACACGCACCATACACCGAGCCAGCATTTCACTCAGACAGGGAGCAGTTGGGAGCTGATAGTCTGTTAGGTCCACTATATGATCACCGCAAGGTGCGCACTCTGGTCGGCCCCGCCAAGTTAACGGTGCAGATATGGCACGCAGCTACGGCAGCTCTGGGCTGGAAGGGGAGAATAACAGGGATGACTCCGCTGTGGGACTCTCGCGCACTGGGCAACCTGAGGAACTCCAGAGGGTTTACACAATGGGACACAATAGGCATTTCCCTGGTGGGTGACCTATGGGAGAGGAACGAAGTGATCCCCTTTGCCCGACTAAAAGAACTCTATGAGCTCAACGATAGGGAGCTCTACAGGTACATTCAGGTACGCCACGCACTGCTTGCAGCCATTCCAGCAGACACACTACTACCAGAGTCCTCACCCTTAGAAGATCGCCTACTCACAGATTGTATGTTAGAACGGGCAACATCCCTCACTTACCGTAAGCTCCTTAACAACAGCCCTGAACCAACATCACACCTGAAGGAGAAGTGGGAAGGGGAGGTTAACGACATGGATGAACATGAATGGAACGCAGCTCTAGGGTCCCCTAAAGAAATAGGCATCTCGGCACGCATGCGACTGGTGCAATTTAAGATCCTGCACAGGGTTTACTATACAAGGTCAATGTTGCATCGTATACAAAGGGCGCCCCATCCCTATTGTCTGCGCGGGTGTGGGGAGGAGGGCACGTTCTTCCATACCATATGGGACTGCCCTAAGATCCAAGAACACTGGAGGCAAGTACTCCGCACGCTCTCACAGGCCTTAGATCACTCCATATTACCTGACCCACGGAGGTGCTTACTAAATATATGGGAACCTACTGACTTGACCCGATACGAGCAACTTTGGGTCACGGCGGGGCTAATGGTAGTGAAACGCGACATAGCACAGCGCTGGGGGGCAGCGGAACCCCCAACTAAGTCCCAGTGGTGCTTGAACATGGATCGAGTGATGTTGACCGAGCGAGCAGTGTACGTTAACCGAGCCTGCCCCGGGAAATGGAATAGGATATGGCTGAAGTGGAATGAGTACAGGGGGGATATCTGCGAACCCTTGCGAGAGGATGATCTGGATGAATCTGACGGGGAGAGCGAGGAGGGCTAAACCTGGGCGGGGGGGGAGTGTGGGGAGGGCCTGGGTGGCGGTAGGAGGTCGCCTCTTAGAGCTTAGACAGATGAACCAAGGGGGTAGGGGCGGTTGGGGAGAATAGAGGCATGTACGTACTGGGTAGGACTCCCAGGTTCCCTTGCTCCAAAGAGACACTAGAGACTTAAAGAGCACTGATTCGTGTCTGACCACACTGTCATTCCTAACTGTTGTTGTTATGAGTTTGTTATTTTTCAAAAAACGAAACAAAAACTCCATCAAAACCTCAATTCCCGCATTGAACGATTGCTCAACTGGCACTTTTATTTTTTCAGCACTATACGTCACGAACTTTACTGTTATTGTGTTATGATTGTCCTTTTTGCTGAAGATCTCTATCTGCAATGATCCTCTGATAGCGGTCGGCCCTCAGGGTTGTAGGCATTCCGCTGTGTGCTATGCAAAGTGCAATAAAGGTTTTGGAAAAAAAAAAAAAAATCATTTCATTTTGTTGGAATATAATTTCAGGTAGTTATAGATCTCTTTTTTAGTGCCAGTAATAAAAAAGACGCTAAAGAGAAACAGATAAAAGGATTAGAAAGTAGCTTCAGATAATAATGTGCTACGCGACACAGTTTAAAATTCATTTTTCACATAATAGGGATAATGAAACATTTTCTTTCATTAAAATTAAATTTACAGAAAAACAAAAAATTGTTGTCATCCTGCATAGATTTATTATCACATGTACAAAATGGGAGTTCAGAAACAACATAAACATTGAGGAGAGTACCCAGCATTAACGGAATATAATTTAAACAAAACCTCACCATGACATACCTATGTTGCAGGTTGGTAACAAAGCTTAAATGTGTTTTATTTGAATTCGTTAATTCTAAGGTGGGGCACGCCAGGTAAGATTTAACTGTTAGGAGATTAATATTTTTAATCTCCCTTCTTATCTGGCGATTCAAAAGCAGTTGAGCTTTTAGGTCAGTTTTGGATATAGAACTGCAGTTAAAAGGTTCCAAAAAGAGGTGTTGAAGCACAGCCGCCTTCAATGTTATTTCAACATAAGTTAGCCAAGAAATATTACCTACTCCATCTAATTTCAGGACATCTTTGATAGTCTCTCTTGTCAAGGCAAGGGACTCCTTTCGCCAGATTGATTGCCACATTAGGATAGGGGCCATTGCAATTATATCAGTTATATAAGGGGCACCTAGTTCCATGTGACACTTGTAATTGGCACATGACTATGGTAACAAAAAGATCCTTTTTAGAAAATTATCTCTGATAATCTGCAGTTTTGTACAGTCTTTCATGCTCCAGACAGCTGCCCCATACGTAGCCGTAGATACAGTCTTGGCTTGGAACACTGTTTTTTTTTAGCTCTACTAGTTTTAAACCAGTTTTTTTATAAACGTAGTTAGAGCCCCAATATTTTTCCCATCTGAGTTCCTCTGTTAGTAATCATCTTTTGCCATTTTGTTTGAGAATCAAACATAATCCCTAAATAATTAAAAGAATTGACAACCCCTATTTTTTCTCTTAAGTAGTGATTTGCGGATATTTTTGATATTTTGAACCTGCTACTAAAATAAATGACTTTGAATAATTCACTTTCATGCTTAAATTACACCTAAATTGTGTATAATCCTGGACTAGACAATGCAGGGCATTACTAGTACGAGCTAAGAGTACTCCGTCGCTGCTGCCTCTGTGGCATAGGTTTTGGTCTTCCTTTTGTCTTTCTTGCCCTGTGACCTGTTACTGTCGTCCCCTGTGCTTGTTCTTCCTCCCTGTGCCCCCTGGTTTGCCCCCTCTTTGTGTTTTTGCTCCTCGCCCCCGTGACCGCTTCCCGCCAGTGCCCCCTCCCCGCTCCCTGCCGCTGCTCCCCTGCGGCCCGCACCCTCTTTCCTTGTGTATCCCCATCCCTGCACCACCCAGCTCCTGCCTCACAGCTGCTCCTCCCTCCCACCACCCTACATATGGCGGAGTCCGAACGCACGCGCAGCGGGCTCGCCGGTTGTAAGCCGAAGGCACGCCAAAGGCAAGCCCGTCCACACCTGGACCGCGCCCAGGGCCAGGACCCCTGGCCCCCGCAGATGCCAGCACTCAACACCGACCGGGTCCCCGGTTGCTACCGAGCCACCCCAAGACGCACCCACAGACCCTTCACCTGCCAATCCTGCAAATTCTCCTGTATCCGGACCTGCACCGCATCCGCCAAGCCAAAAACCAGCAGCAACCACCTGAAGTACATCCTGCTCAACGTCCGCTCCGTCCACAGACATGCCGTGGAACTATGGAACCTGCTCGACATCACATCTTCAAACGTCGCCTTCCTCACGGAAACATGGATGAATGCCTCCTCAGCGCCCGACATCGCCATCGCCATCCCGGACGGATACAAGATCACCCGCAGGGACTGCATCAACCAGACAGGAGGAGGCATCGCCATCGTCCACAAGAACACCATCCGCATCACGACCAACTCCGACGACACCCTCACAGCAGCCGAACATCTCCACTTCCAGATACACACCGACCCCAAGACCACACTCAGAGGCACCATCATCTACAGACCCCAGGACCTCGCACACAATTCAGCGAAGACATCGCAGACTTCATCAGCCCGCACGCCCTCGCCTCCTCCGACTACATCCTCCTAGGGAACATCAACTTCCACCTGGAGAACAACAACGACAACAACACCACCACCCTGCTGGACAACCTCGCCAACCTCGGACTCAAGCAACTGGTGAACACCCCCACCCACTACGCCGGACACACGCTCGACCAAGTCTTCTCCACCAGCAAGCACATCTCCTTCAGGCACTCCACCGGACTCCACTGGACAGACCACAGCTGCGTCCACTTCAGCTTCAGAAGACCCACGACTCACCACCACCCGCAACAGGCTCCCCGCCGGAGCTGGAACAAGATCACCACCGGCCAGCTCACCACATCACTGAACCAGAACCCCCCCGCCAGCTCAACGGACCCCAACCAAGCAGCCAACAACCTCGCACAGTGGATCACCAACTGCGCTGACGACCTCGCACCTCTGAAAAACCACCCCAGCAGGCCCGGCAGCAAGAAAACCTCTTGGTTCAACGACAACCTCAAGAAATCCAAGAAGAACTGCCGTACTCTCGAGAAAGCCTGGCGCAAAGACCCAACTACAGACAACATGACTGCCCTCAAGCACGCCTCCCTCAAACACCACCAGCTGATCCACACCACCAAGAAGATAGCATTCAAGGAACGACTAGACAACAATTCACACAACAGCAAGGAACTCTTCAGCATCGTCAAAGAGCTCTCCAACCCCAACACCGGAAATAACAACATCACTCCTTCACACGACCTCTGCGACTCACTCGCCTCGTTCTTCCACCGCAAGAACGCCGAAATCCACAACAGCTTCGGTGCACCAACCATGCACCCAACCAACAAACCGCCACCCCCACCACCACCCTCCGCACATGGACCCCGGTCAGCACCGAAGACAACATCCACACGATGAACACCATTCACTCCGTATCACCAACCGACCCATGCCCCCACAACGTCTTCAACAAGGCCGACTCCGTCATCACACCGCAACTCCGAGACACCATCAACTGCTCCTTCAACACCGCCACCTTCCCGGAGAGCTGGAAGCATGCCAAACTCAGCACCCTCCTGAAGAAACCATCAGCAGACCTCACCGACCTCAAGAACTATCGCCCCATCTCGCTCCTCCCTTTTCCTGCCAAAGTCATCGAGAAGACCATCAACAGACAGCTTTCCACCTTCCTCGAGACAAACGGATCCCTCGACCATGCGCAGTCCGGCTTCTGAGCCAACCACAGCACCGAGACCGCCCTCATCGCAGCCACTGGCGACATCCGAGCCCTGCTTGATAACGGGGAAACAGTGGCCCTTATGCTCCGGGACCTCTCCGCAGCGTTCGATATGGTATGCCACTGCATCCTTGTACAGCGCCTCAGCAACATCGGAATCCAAGATAAGGTAATAGAGTGGATCATATCGTTCCTCGCCGGAAGAATCCAGAGAGTCCGCCTCCCCCCGTTCAGATTCGAGGCCACCAAAGTCATCTGCGGCGTACCACAAGGATCATCACTCAGCCCTACCCTCTTCAAAGTCTACATGTGCCCCCTCGCAGCCATCGCTCGCCAACACAACCTCAACAACATCTCCTACGCTGACGACACCCAGCTGATCCTCTCCCTCACCAAAGACCCAGCCATCACCAAAACCAACCTTCACGAAGGGATGAAAGACGTAGCAGAGTGGATGATGAACAAACTGAACTCATACAAGAAGGAAGTCCTCATCCTTGGATCATCACCCTCTGCCTGGGATGACTCCTGGTGGCCCCCTGCCCTGGGCAGCGCACCCAAACCAACGGACCACGCACGCAACCTGGGCTTCATCCTGGACTCCTCCCTCTCGATGACCAGACAAGTCAACGCCGTCTCAACATCATGTTTCAACATCCTACGCATGCTCAGAAAGATCTTCCGATGGATCCCTTCCGAAACCAGGAAGACGGTCACCCAGGCACTCGTCACCAGCCGACTGGACTACGGAAATACCCTCTCCACCGGGACCACAGCCAAACTACAGAAAAGACTCCAACACATCCAGAACGCCTCCGCACAACTCGTCCTGGACCTCCCCCGACACAGCCACATCTCCGGACACCTGAGAGACCTGCACTGGCTCCCCGTTAGCAAGAGAATCACGTTCCAACTCCTCACCCACGCACACAAGGCCCTCCACGACCTGGGCCCCAGGTACCTCAACAACCGCCTGACCTTCTACACTCCCACCCGCCAGCTACGATCGTCCAGCCACGCCCTCGCCGCCATTCCACGTATCCGAAGAGCCACCATGGGAGGAAGATCCTTCTCCTACCTGGCAGCCAAGACTTGGAACTCCCTCCCCATCCACCTCCGTCTGACCCAAGATCACCTCTCCTTCAGGAAGCAACTCAAGACCTGGCTGTTCGAGCAGTAGCAGACCCCCCCCCCCGCCCCAAGCACCTTCAGACCCTCCGGGTGAGTAGCGCGCTATACAAATACCTTGATTGATTGATTGATTGATTGATTGAGAGTACGGTGCTGTCTGCATGTAATAAAATTGGCACTTGCACTAAATTAATATAAGGACATCTGGTGTCGAGTCCAACAGTGCGGATTCCACACCATTAGTATAGAGTGCGAATAGGAAGGGGGTGAGGACACGCCCCTGTCTCACGCACCTTGCAATTTTAAATGGCCTTGTGCACTCACCATTCCTCCCATATTGATTCTTAACTTAATTTTGAATTAAATATTTAACAATGAATATCTGATAAAACAAATTACAATTATTTCTCCGAATTTTAAATCAAAAAATATATTTCCACTCAAATAAAAACCATATAGGTGATTATTATTCATTAATAATTAATAAAAGTGATGCAGCGACTTTGTTGAAAGCAATTTCATGATATTTTACTGAATATATTAATATATTATTCATATATGAAAAATATTGTCTATCTAATTCAAAAATATGCACTAGTTTTACAAATTATTTTTAACAATATTTTTAAATTATTTATATTTTTAACTATTTAAATAAGCTATTATAACAATATTTCTTCTGGGGTTTTATTGTAAGTGCCTAACATTATAGTCTATGGATGGGGACTGCAGTAACAACAGTTGGCCATGTGTGGTCCTAGAATTACTCCAGTTCAGAGCTGGAATACTTAGCTATTGTTTTGGTCTATTTGTGGAACTGTACAAGTGCAGTTTGTGGGAAGCTATTGGCTTACTCTTTGGTGGAGTGGTTGAAATCTCTCCATTAACTCCTCCATGACTCTCCCTGATCCTCCCTAAATTCCTCTTTATTGCTACCTTAACCCTCCCTTTTATTCCTAAGTATTCCTGCCACTGCCTTGTGTTGCTCCCACATTTACTATTAAAGTGTATACTTATGTGTGCAGAGACACCTCAGTCAGGGCATAGATCTGCACACATATAGGTATAGGAGAGGTAAAGGCATAAATTTTGCACATTGATTTGTGAATAACATTTTGTAGTATGATTTATAATACTATTAAATGTACTACACAATGCAATTTGTGAATAGGCCCCTAAGTACTAACAGATATAGGACAGCAAAACAAACATGGGGGCATATTACCAACAACTAGCGATAATTTTTGTCTCTAACTTGTTTAGAGACAAAAATTATCGCCTCACATCGGCGATTTTTATCGCAGATAAACCTTGCTATTAGCAAGGTTTATCGCAAATGCGATAAAAACGGCCGCAATGCATGAATATCGCTGAAAAGTCAGCGATATTCATGCATTTTCGAGCAAATGCTCTTAGCCATGTTATCCACCTCCCATTGGATAACATGGCTAAGAACTGCTCAGGTCAGGTGTTAGCTTTTGGAGATATTCGCGCTTAGCGCGAATATCTCCAAAAGTTGGTAATAGGAGATAGCGATGTTAGGTACTGTTTCCAGTCGCTAACATCTTGGCACGCCCACTTTGCATGTCATTAGTGATAAATATCACTGACATGCAAAGCGGGGCCCAAGATGGTCGCTATCTCCTATTAGCTGTCACTAACTGGTGTTAGCGACAGCTTGGTAATAGGGAGATAATTTTATCTCCGCTTTCTTTGCTTTTAAAGCCAAAAAAGCGGAGATAAACCCCCTTGATAATATGCCCCCTAGTTATTAGGGTTGTTCCCAGAATACAGGCTACGCATAAATAGTTTACAATGAAGGACAGACAACTCCTATTAATTGTAGTTCACCCTTGTATTCTTCTGCTAAGGAGGATTTTCTTCAACTGAGAAAATTCGCACTGGAGTACAGACAGTTAACGAGCACCTTCTAGTACATGAAAACAATTTTTTAACAGTTTTTTCAATAACTACAATGAAAGCAGCAACAAATGATAGTATTCCTAATATGCACGAGCGTTCAGAAAGTTTCACAATACACCCAAAAATTTCAACAAATCCTGTAATCTTTACCCACTTGTAATTAAAAGACCATGTTCTATACAGACAGCTTTGCACAGCTTGTGGTTAGCACAGAAGACATTGACTCTGTGTTTTCTGTTGAAGGGTACAGATTTACAGATGGTGAATTGAAAGTGCAACAAACTCACTCTAATGTTCTGGGAAACTTCATGGTACAGCTAGCAGAAATACGTGTTCTACTATCTGCTCTTTTAAGGCTTATCTGTCAGTTCCCACACTTGTGTTGGATTCAGTATTCTGTGTATACGGCTATAATGTAGATATAGCACATTGACATTTAATTGAATTCAGAGTTTCATAGGGGATATCACTGAAACAGAAACAGCTTTGGAGAAAGGTAAACATTCCACAGGGACAAGCTTCTTTTGGTCCCTGTACTGGACACCATGACCCATAAAAATGAAGCAATCCATGCGAAAGGCAACTGTGCAGCAGAGGTGGCTAAAGAAACTGTCACGTACACTGTAAAGTATCTGTTGTAACTTGATCTCAACCTAAGGGGCTAATTACGAGTCTGATGGTCTTGTGACCGCCAGACTCACGGTGCTGCAGGGATGGCGGTCCACCGTGTTGCTGATTATGACTTACAAAGTCATATTGGTGGTGGACTGCCTACGGTGGCGCAGGAGCTCCACAATGCAATATGCTGGGCAGGGACTGGCTGTAAAAGCTGGCAGTGCAAGAACAAAGGGGGCCCTAGAATGCCTCCATATCCCCCACACCATGGGAATACATTCAGGGGGGCACAATAGGGCCCCCTTTCTCTATTATTCTCCCAGTTCCAGCTAGGCATGGACTTTACCGTCCATCCCATGCTGGAACTTTTTGGCCGGTCCCATTGTGGTGCCTGTTTTTAAGGCACTGCCATGGAAAAAGCCAAACAAACGTGGACCATATTATGAGTAGCACATTTGCAACTTGTAATATGGACTGCGGTGCTTGCATGGCAGTGGCGCAGCGGAGTACACATTGCGCTGTCGGGGCTGCGCCAAAGTCATAATCAGCTCCTTAGATTGATGTGGAAACCTTGGTAGAAATACAGATAACATTGAAAGGAAGAACACCTACTGATATTTTCCCCTCCAAATGCCACCACACTTTTAAAAAAAGACCATGTTCCTATGGTTTTTATAACTGGGGCATGGCACAGGCATATTCCGAATGAGTGAGCTAGATTAGATCTAGTTAAAGAGACACATCAGTGGATAACCTTGTCTCAAGCTGGCGTCAGTGGTATGCTATAGCAATGATACTGGTGACAATATTTACTAAATCTGCTGAAACATTTGCTAATGTTCGTGGTTGCACTGGGTTTAGGCACAAACAAATGCAACTGTTGAAACAGTTATAAGCAAATTATAGTACCTAGTAGCAATGTAAGCAGTTCTTAATTTTCATTCAAAAATGGTTCTGCATTCATTGCTAATGTGTTTAGGGATGCTAAGCCTGCTCTGGAACTACAACTGCTATATTCTCACCCTTTCTGCCCAGAATCAAACAGCTTAGTAGAAAGATCTAAAGGTACAATTAAACAAGCTTTGACCTCAAGGGTATTCGATACAGGATTGTCCTGGCTACGTAGCCTTTAAGGATACAGAGAACACTAAATATTTTGCCTAGAGGAGCATTAGGTGGTAACATTCCATAATAATTATTATTTGGAGGACCAGGATCAATATATGTACCTGACCGTGATGTTCCTGGAAAGGTGACAGAGCTGAAAATACCTGCTTATATCTCCCACTTAAATTTGTTGTAGAGATTTCTAGAAACTGAAAAAAATGTATCCAATATGAAGAATTTTGATGAGCTAGTATTTGGATGATCATACCGACAACCTGTTCCATTTTTCTGGGTAGAAGGTGCATAGGCAGTAATTTTGCCAGCCACTTCCTGGTGTGAGAAAGAAAAGGAAATTGTTCACTGATCACCTTGAAAAGCAATGTGGGCCAATTGTGTTCAGCACACCAACCTCAACACTTAGGTGGCTCTGGAGTACATCAATATATCCTCTGTCTACTCCGAAGGACCTACCTCAAAAAGAATCCAGCCACAATAAAATATTCAACCCTCATTTCGGGAATTGATAAGGTTTTCAACCAAATACCAGTTTCAATGTGAAAATCTAATGCTGGAATAGCTATAACATCAACTTCTGCAACTGTGATATATTATGAACCCCCGACAGAAATCATGTAAATTGAAACAATACCTCTGCAAGAAACTGAGTCATATGAAAATGACTGTGATTCATATTTTCAAAGAAGATAATCAATTGTTTCTCCTCCGGTCAGTCAGTGCTACAGATTACTTGTTGTTTGCTGTGTGTTCCATGGCAGACAGTTTTTTTCCTCCATGGACGGACATCTGCTACTGGAGCTTTATCCATTCTAACATGGATTACAATATTGAATATTTGCTTTTAGTAAATGGAAACTACATTTCTAATAAAAGGGTGCTGTCTCCTCAGGTTCAGGAACTGCAGCTGCGTTTTTCATCTCACAGAGCACAATTGGAATTTCATGCTATGACCATTACTGGAATGGTTTAGATTTCCTAAAAATATAACTAGGTGACAGCATAATTCCTGGTCTCTTTGCAAAATCATGCAACATAAATTCAGTTAAACACCTTATGGTTAAGTTACGTTACATTCCTGTGCCTCAGGAAGCAGTGACAATCATCAGGAGCTGTTTGAGTTCATTATTATGGACATTACATTACATTGCATTTATCGATTCAACAGCTCTAGAGAAATATATACTTGTACACAATATGAGCATTTCATAGTGATGATAGGAGTGACCCATCTGCCTTCTATTATTCTCACTAGCCAAAAAAACTGAAAAAGATCCTGTTCAACAATCACAGATGTACTACACTACAGGCTATGCATATTGGAAAGAAAATACAAGTGAAAACGTGTGAAAACATGTGTGGGTAACTACATGTTGGCAAGTTAAGGGCAGTGATATCCTAGTAAGGGCATGCATCATTACCAGAGACATGCTATTAATAGCAAAAACAGTACAGGATGAGGCTTGAGTCTTTAATAGACTCAAAGTAACTATCAACTGTAAAGATTATTCATAGACATTTTTCATTTTGGAAATGGAAGGAAAACATCAATGACAGTGCATTACTGAAACGGTGCTGAATAGAGAATATCATTCAACTGTCTTCAGCTCAGATGAAATAGCCCAGTAGCCAATGGATACTGGTGTATGTTTGAACAGATTCCTTTCTGATGATCCTGGCGCATTAACAAACAGAGCAGACCCTGGATAGGACATATCGACACACGAGACCCGGTTCCCGAGGGAAGTAGCAGGTACCAAGCGGGTGCTTGATGCTGACGGCGGTGTGCCAATTGTGTCACCACCCCCCTCCCAAGGTGTATGGTGTGATAGAATCTCACCTGTCAAGTGCATTTTAATTTTTGCGTGGTCTCCAAAATTGCGAGTACCTATCATTTTGTTGCACTTTTTTGACATAACTTTTTACTTTCACGTCCTTTGGTAGGGTGGGCCTTAGCGTGTCCATATCGCCGGGGTTTAGTACACTACAGGTCCTGACGAATACCAGGTAAATTAACACCAACATTGGCAGAAACATGTTGACCAGCACGTAAATCCATAGGAAACAAGCCATTCAATCTATTTGGCTCAGTTTTCCTACACATATTTTAATAAGTCTTATTGATCAGGCAATAAAGGAATTTTTTTATACAATTAAGACATTTTTAACCTCACCACTTACACTTCCTATATTCACCTATACAACACCTAGCCACTCACGACTTCACGTTACCCGCTCCGCAGTATATCTGGAGTTGAAGCACACCTAGGCTGGCACTCAGCCACTCCCAGTGGGGCCCAATGATGAAGCATGTCACCGACTAGGTCGGTGAGTGAGGGCTTTCTATAACACCAAATGGGTGTTGTTTTTCTCTTAGTGCTCTGAATCTCGCCTTCCCGATGAGCTACAAACACTCTTTTGTTGTTGTTTTTGATGACCAGTGGGGAATAAGAGTGTTCCCTTCTCCCTACCTCTCTCCTTGTTGATACATATGCTATATATTCCCCATGACCGTAGCTACACATCATCTTGGTAAGTTGTTACAAAGTTGGTTTTCTCATTCAAGTTTAAATGGTGTGAAGGAACACATGTCTTAGAGAAGACTTAGAGAAGACATGAATTTTAGTGACTTCATATGTGCACTTCATCATGGTAAAAACGAAGGGACTGGTTTAAATTTCGGCAGACAGGTTACTCAGTCATCACGTTGAAGTGTCTGTCAAAACCTAAATCAGGCCCTAAAAGGTTTGTTTATACCCTAATATATGCTGTTATAAAAGACAGCGTGCATATTACGAAGGAGAAGCTCCTGAAAGAGTTAAAGAGACTGACAAAAAATTTATTCAAAGACCATTTTAAAATATTTAAAATAGTTTAAAAAAAACTGCAAAAACAATTGACGCACTCTTTTTTTTAGTTTAATCTTTTTGTTAAATATTATATCTAATAAAACATGCCATATGCCAATAATTCAACAGGATAGAAAACAATAAGCTATTGCACTGTATCTTACAAAGAAAGTTAATTATAAAATCAAATACATTAATATTGAAAAATACATGAGCTATTGATATGCATAAGAGGTTTTAATTAACTGATATTAAAGGGAGTAAATGGGAAAGAAAAACAAAGAAAGAAAAAGGAGAGTAAAGAAAAGTAGGCTATAATTCACATTGAGAAACAGCATTAGTAATCATTAAATGTGCAAACTATTATTCTGATTAAAATAAGCTTTATTGAGTGATGAGATTTAATGTCACATAAGAAATAATTCAAAATAAAAATATGAAAGTAAATATTCTTAACACGTTTTATAAATAAAAAGTTAAAATCACACTTACTTTGTCATGTTTAATAGCTAGCTGTACTGAATGAAGGTCATATCTATCTAATCTGTGATTATAACAGACAAGGCTCCATCAACCTTTGACAGGGACTCAGTCATTTAATTTACTACAAGAACTTATAACTTGTAGAGCAATAGCCAGAACCAAAGTAACCATCCTAGAAACATTTGTCTATTGAGAAAGATAATGAAACATTGTTCAGAGTGTTAAATATTGTATATTTAAATTATGAATTTTGGGACACATAATAACACACAAAGATACATTGGAGTCACTTCTGCAACAACTATCTCCATTAGTAATTTTTTATTATAACAGTATACCTGGGTGTGATACAATCTATTGTAAATTAAAATAATGTTTGATTCATATTAGCCAAGTGTACACTTCGATGTGTTTTAGCCCAAACGTTTTTTCCAAGAAGATGGTAGCCATTCACATTGAACATCGAATTCCCACTGAATCTCAGTCTTACATTTAACTCCTTTAGTGCTGGATGTTCTGATCAGCCTATATATGAATGAAGGGGTGGTTTTTCATAAACAAATAGTAGATTTAATCTGTTTAATGTAGGAGAAGAGATGAATTAGGCCATTACAGACAGCTTAAGTCAAAATATGACATTAAGAAAGAGCGGGAATGCGTAACCATAGAGGGAAACTAAAATGTCGGCGGGTTAGACACAAAGGGCCTCATTTACAAAGGTAAAATTACACTTTTGTGGAAGTATACAAATGTTTACTATTCAGAAAGGAATTTATGAGTAATATGTTTACGAGTGTACATAAAAAGATATGGTCACAAACTTAATGGATATCCTGTCTGCCATATTGCAAGTAAGATAGGATATGATGGAATTGTAATACAGAGGATGGGCTTTCCGTCCCATTTGTGAAGAGTAACTCTGTCAACCAAGATTGTAATGAGACCATCGGCCTTTTTATGAGTGTAGACTGCACACTTGTAAAGATGATACTCACAAATCCTTTTGTGAATAGCCAACAAACGATCGTCAATTTACACAAAGGTGTAAGGTTACCTTTGTCAATCAGTCCCAAAAAGAATACATTCATAACAGAAAAGAATAAACTTGGAAAGTTCCATAATAACCCATAACGTATCCATTTTAATAGATTTGTTCAATAGAAAACCTAGAATTTGTTTAATAGTGAAAATGTTATGATAATTAATAAAGTCTAGAAAATTACCACCGTCAATAAATTTAGGCTCGTTACTATTTCATAGAAAGGTGCCGAGTAAACTATCAATTCTAAGAAACTATTTGTAAATATTTTAATGGGTAGCATCATAAAGAAGACTCATACTGTTGAATGTTGAAACAGATAACTAAGTTTTAGACATAAAAACACAGGATATTGTCAACAGAGAAAAGTTACTGGCTTGATCCCTCCCTGCAAATCCTGAAAAAGGCACAGAGTTTCTAATCTGAAGCAGGAAGTGTCTGAGTGCTAAAATAAAAAGTAATGAAGAAAAGGAAAAGCCCTGTCTACCAACTCATTTCAATGAAATAGGGTGAATGAACTCCATTAACAATGACAAGGATTTAAGGGAGAAGTATAGCAACAAGACAAACTCCAGAAATGTAGGTCCAGTACCCTGCCACTGTAAAGATTTCAATAGAAGTTGGCAATCAACTCCATCAACAGCTTTTGCAGATCAAGATTGATTGTTGCAATAGAATATTTCATCCTAGATACCTTATTATTCATGTTTAATAAGGTTCAAAAGATGTTTTACAGTCTAATAAGATGCGGTAAAAACATTTTCAATCTCAAAGGAAATGCTTTTGCAAAGAAACTTAAAGTCAATATTTATAAGTTAGATTGGTGAATCATTTTTACAGATGTATGGATTTCTATTTTACTTAAAACAGGACGTAACATGGCTTTCTGCAATGGAGCCCATATTCATGAAAGTAAAATAGTTAATTATTGTTAAAGACATAAGAACCAAAATGTTTGAAAATTGTAAATAAAACTCAACTGTAAAAATGTCTAGGCCAGGAGCTTTCCCCTTTGGGAGTTTATTTAGTGTATTAAATAATTATTAATTCTTGAGGCTTGTTTGATATTTATTGAAATAGGCATTCTTCTGATCGAGATTCTTTAGCAGAGTAAAGATTCTGATAGAAGTTTGCAAAACAAGCAGGAATATTGGAGTCTCTGAGAATTTGTTCACCTGAATTATTTCTTATGAACCTCACTTACTGGCTTCTCTTTTATCAATTTGAGGTAATTTATTAGCATGGGCCTGACCTTTTCTTTTCTCTGCATTATAAAGCAGTTACTTTTGGAAAGGCACCCACATACTTTTTTTCAGTGGGGGATTTGCTGAATTGTATTTAAGCTGCAGTTAACTTTTCAAGATTGGCATTTTTTTATTTTTGCAAGTAAAGTAATGGTATTCTAGTACCCTAAATGTATTTATTTCAAATCCTTCACTTTCTGCTTTTTTCTTTTTTGAAATATGCGTAATTGATTATGTGCCATCTTGAGGCTACTTTAAAGACGTCTAAAATAGACATTATTGAAGAATTGTCTGTTCCATTGGTTTATCGGGCAATAAAGGTTTGATTATTCAATGAGGGATTATTAAAACATGATCTAGAGATTTTTGTTACTGGTAAAGAGAATATCTGTGTCTGTAAAACAGAGGCATGGTCAGTTATGAAAACAGAAACAATCTCTGAAATAAGTCGACACTAAACCTTGTTTTTACTCAAAAATAAATAATCAATTCTTGTTTGAGAGTGATGGGATTGGATAAAAAAAGAGTATTCTCTTAAATCTGGGTTAAACATTTTCCATACATCCAAAAGGGGTCTTTGAGATATAGTTCTCTTAAAAGTGTTATATGTGTTTTTTGGCATGAAGTTACCCAAGTTAATTTGGTCAAGGAAGGGATACATTAGTTGATTGTTATTGTCCACCAAATGTAAACTATCATCTGACTGCTCCAGTACTTAATAGAAAATAGTCCTCCATAATTGAGAATCTTAGTTGTTGAGACTATATACATTAATAATACAAATCTGAAGATTATCAATACTATGTTTGACAATAAAATATCTACTCTAGGTTATAAGTCTTTTTCCTAAGATATCAATGATCAGTAAAGATTTCTTTTGGCCTAAAATTGTAACATCAATCATGTTTCCAGAAGCAGACGAATACAAAATTCCACCCACCCATTGATTCTTTAACTTAACCACATAATTATCCGAGAGATGAGTCTCCTATAAGAATTCCATCTGACCATTAAGATTACCTAAATGATTCAAATCTCTCTTTATTGGTGTTTTCATGCCTTTACATTTCTTTTAATGTATCTTTATTTGGTCATGTAAAATCATGAAAGTAATACATGAATAACAGGTTCATTGAATAATAAACAACAGATAACCCAAATAGAGAAAGTAAAAGAATATATGAAGAGGTCAGGATAGTATAGAAATGTGATAAATAATTAGACATCAATATATTAACAAGTAAGGGAGCAAAGGAGAACAAAATCCTAGTCACATATAATTACAAAATACAATACAATAAAAGAACAATTATGAAATGTGAAAAGGTGCTTTAGCACCTTAAAGAAAATGTGTAAGCCGTTGACTTGAAAGATATGAACTACACATGTAAATAAATCAATACACACCAGCTAAAATAGAAAATCACAGGTAATAAGCCATTTTAATTATAGGACATACCAAAGAGACACATGAAAGTTTTAATAACTTACCTATGGAGGCTATAACTAAAGCAAGAGAGGCAAGAACAAACATTAAGCTAGGAAAAATGTGATGACCAAACAACAGTTCTCAAAAGGGATGACACCACTTGTCATTCTGGAGTATAGAAGAGGACCACAATGATTGAGAACACAAAATAATCACAAACAACAAATATAAAGGCATCAAATCCTGAAAACAAGAGAAATCATTATAGTTGTCTTAGTAAGCTACATTACAAATATAGAGAAAAAGTATAAAGTTAATAATTTCATGAATCAACATTTCTTGGTAAGTCCATATCTTCAAGTTGTTATTGTGGGATAAATTCCTTCAGTCTTTTAGGATCATCTAGTATGGTAGTCTTATCTCTACAAGTAACCAAGGATGTACTAAATGATAACTTATGATATCTTATATTCATAACCTAAAGCTGAGGTCCTAAAGCAAAGGAATGTCTCTACTATGCATCATTGTAGACAAGACATCTTATCAAAAACAAACATTATTTCCTGACCAATGTTGAGTCTTTTTTGATCAGGCAGCAGAGGCAACAACTGTTATATCAGTGATTAGCAAGAGGAGGGTGATAATTCATGTTAATTTGAAATTGGAAGAAAAAGTGTTGAAGACCTAAATGGTGATCTCTCTGAATGCTGAGCGGGTCAGACTTTTCCAGCTAAATAATTTTGGGAATACCTTTTGCAAAGAGGTTATAATTTTTGACCCTACTTGACCCTCTGGCATACCATAAAACCTTAGCTTATATCTCCTACCCCTGTCTTCCATCTTGCTTTTGTGTTTCTCTGTATCTTCACCCAAATTGGTAAAATCTGGGACAGAGTTTTCAACATCACTCCAAAGGAGAAACTCTCTTTTCCAGTTTGGTCCCTTTCTCCTTAATTCTCTCTAACGTAGTATTAATCTCCACCACAAAAGGTTTCAGGGTTTTAGTTTCTTCAAGGAGCTCTTCCAATGTCAGATAGGTGGGGAATTTGGTGGGGGCTTTGGTGGATAATCAGCATCCTTTTTGACTCTTTGAATGAAACTTGAAGTTTTTAAAAATTGCTTCTGAGGCACGAGTGGTATGGGAGGAAAAATGACCTTCACAATAAACATCATCACTCTCCCTTTTGTCAGTAATCCCAAAATTGTTATTCTTGCCATATTGACGGTAGGTGTTTTTAAGAGGAATAAGGTCATGAGATTTGAAAGAAAATGACAATGTTTTATTAAACTTCTTATCACTGTGCTCCATTCAGTCAAGAAAGTAGTATAGATAATGAAAGAATACCCCAATATTTGTAGCCAGTAGTCACTGCGGGCACAATAAGTTTGATGTTAAGTAATATAGAACAAGAAAATATAGGCCACTTTTAAGCAGCATTACATCATAAACATACATGCATGTAGTTATTGTGATGATTAAAGTACTTTGCTGCTAATACTACTGTATAAACATATCACAGGTGGATAAATACGGTATTTGAAAGAGAGCATAATATCACATGCACTTGAAGGGCCTGAAAACCACATCCATCTTCGCTACAAGTTTTCACCAACATATGCTGTCTTCTTTATTTGTGTTAAGTGCTTGAAAACCACTGTTATTGGAGAGAATAGTCAAAGCCTCTCAAGTGCTTCAGAAGTCAACAGCTATCCCCAATATAGTCCAGACATGAGCCCCATATACAAAAGCCTAATCATTATTTCCTCTGCTCCCAATATTTTGAAAGAAAAGTTTAATTTTTTGCAAAAGAGATACGGTTTGATGTGAGCAATAACATAATTGAATTAGCTATTACAAACTTTGAAAATGCATTAAGTGCCATTGTAGCTCATAAATCAGCCTGTCATGATTAGTCCCTAAATTCTAATGTCCAAGCAGATAACCAATGTGAAAAAGGAGGCATTGTACACTCTTTCCTCATGAAAAAGATAGAGAGCACCCCATTTTCTGTAGAGGATGATGCTCATATTATGAAGCTCTAGCATTAATTACTCTACTTGCCATTCACTGCCTTTCAATTTTATGATTGTCAAAAAAATGTCCTTAGGCTGGTATAAGAAAATATTTAATGCTTCGCTACAGCATGTCTGGAAATTCCTCCTGTGAGAAAAAATTACAAAAATGCTCATTCTGATTGGTCAATCCAGCAGGAGTCTTGCGAGACTGAACAATCCCATTGTCTGGGGCAACGTGAAGAAAATGCTGCAGCTGCCATTACAGGACTTGGGACAAAGGGGGTGGATGTAACACAGAAGCCTCCACGCTGGTCACAATGTGTATATTTTGCATTGCGGCATGTGTATCGGGCTGCAATGCAAAATATACACATTTACAACAACCTTGCACTATGAGGCAGGCACCATGTGGTGCCTTCCACATGGTCCCAGGATGTTTAGGGGGTCATCATAGCTGCCCTCCAGGTCACATAGGGGAGGGCAAGGGAGGAAGGGGCTCTGCTAGTGGCCCCCAAGGCACTCTCTGGCTGCCTTTTCATGGTGGTTCAGGCAGAATGGGACATCCTAATCCATAGTCTGAGCCTGAGCAGGCACTACCATATTGCAGGGAACAGGAGTCCGACAGCCGCACTAAAGGGATCCTTGATCCTGTCGGACCTGAAGGTCTTTACCCCCGACAGCCGAGCTCCGATTGCCTGTATCCTAATGCGGTGGTCATATCCATTTGGCTGGATTGCGGTGGGACCGCCACTGACAGCCTGATGGTGACGGTCCTACCGCCATCATAATCAGACCTTATGCCCCAAGTCCTGCAAATATGTTCAAAAACATAGAACAGGGTACTGTGGGCATACCTTGACTCCTCAGCCTGCTTGAGGGGGATGCAGAGGATTCCAGCAGAAGCCAAAAAGAAAATATTTTCTCTGCTCTATCACAGTCCCACAGGTGTGCAGTGAAACAGCATTTTGGGTGCCGTTCTTTTACAGAATGCCTACTGTAAGGAAATATCAGCATGTACCTTTTATTTTAATTTTCTATGGCATCACCTACATCATGAGTTTGAGTTAAATAGGCCTGTGTATGGATTTCTGCAGACCTAAAATAAGGTCTGGAGCCTGAATACTCCTCTGTTCCTCTCCATAGCTCAAATTCCTTGTCACAAAGTGCCCGAATTCCATGGCACTTTGTTATTCAAAGAGGGCTATCGGTAATAATAATTGCCCGGTGCACTTTTTAATCAAGTGCCCTTTCTGTTCCACAATAACCCCTTTGTTCCTGAATATTCATAACTGCAGGATTGTCTTTTTTACCTGTATTGTGAATGGTTCCAGATTGGGTAAACCACTTGCTTCTTGAGCACCTCCCTCTTACTACTATCCTGAAATTGTGACTGATGTTTTTGCAGAGATGCATTAAATGGAAGCAGGGCCATTTAATCTAATACTGATGCATGCCATTCAGATAGGTGCGGTACCATCAAAACAGGGATGCTAAACAGAATCATTTGGGAAAATTCTATTTGAATTTATCAAGCCTCACATGAGAGAAAAAGATGCAGACTAGTTTTGTACATCAAATCATTGTTGATTGTCCTCTTTCTGATAGAGTGGGGTTCTAAATATATGACCATTCACATGTGAGGACAAAGAGTCATTCATTAGATATATGTACACCAGCACCTAATACTAGCAGCTTGCTCCTACTACAACTTTTCCTTGAGACACCCAAAATGTGTAGAGCACCTAGTTACTCTTTGCATCCCTAATGTGCACCCACTGAATTCACAACTGTTCACTGTTGTGATTGTACATAAGGGACTACCTAGATTAGCCACAATGAAAGTCAGGGCGGGTGCTAGAGTGCTAGAAGTCTAGAGCTGGTTCTCTGTGATGTACCAGGAGGGTCTGGCTTGCCAATTAACACTATGATTGCGAACATCTGTTGTATACTGATAATGCTCACTTTCTTAAGTAAATGGATACCAGTACTCATTCTTCACCCACCTATCAGTTTTCTGTCCGAAATTGGGATATCTTGGTCAATTTACTAATTAGCGTGAGAAGGCAGGCATGGTTGCCTACCCACAATGTATACCTGTGCTTCAAGGGGACACTAAAATACATTCAATGGGTCAGTGGGAGATCATTTGAATATATCAAACTCACTTCTAACATATAAAAGAGATATCTGTTACCAGTGTTTTGTCCCTCACTCAGTGAAGACATTGATCCATCCCATATCCTCACTGGACAGCAGAATTAGCCGTCACAGGTGACAGGCAGTAGACTAAGCCTTTATTCCTTTTACAGTTTATTCACTAATTGAAGACAGGTGAAGCATTCCTAAGTTAGAAAGACAGAGGAATTAATCCTCTCTTTAGTCAGCACAGATATCCCTTGCTTCACTCATTAATCCTGTTATGATGTAGAAACTGATCACTTATTTATGTGTCTAACTGTCTATCCGTCAGATATGTTTGTCTGATTGTCTACATGTTCCATCACAGGTAACGCCGGGACAAAATGCTCAAAGCCAGTGACAATTGAGAGACAAGGAAAAATGTTCATGATGGTTTGGATGATAGAAATCCCAGAATCAATGACTGGTGGGAAAGTGAAAACTATGGAACTGCCAAAAAGAGAAGTAAGGAAACAAAGCAAGACATACACGCAAACAAATTATCATTAGGTAGAGAAATACCACACACAATGACACAAACATTATAGACTGCAGGTTAATCAAAACATTAACCAAATTACAGACCAGTCCCTTTTTTAGAGAGTCAACATCAACAAGTCAAAGCAGCCATGTATCGATTTAACACCTTCGCTGCTAATGGAATTCCCCTCCTGTGCTGTCCCTCATTGAAATGGGTGTGGTCGTTGCAGAACCATTCCATCATCAGCACAGCCCAACCGTGACTGATGACGGAATGGTTCCGTCACAAGCATCGAAGGGGTTAAGCATAAATGAGAAACAATAACAATTTAAAGAAGCAGGAGGATCAGTAACCTTGCGCTATAAAAAGTTTAACACTCAAGTGACTTACTAATAAGACTATCATTTAAAACGGCACAGTTCCCATTACTGGCCATGACCCATCCTGAGAAAGTTCATAACCCAAGAGCTGTATTCTCTAGTTGATCCAACATAAGAGTACTCAGTGCACCTTATGTTTTCCTAAGTGCCTGTCTTTTGGTTCATTTAGGCTTATTGGAGCAACTTGTGTTGATTCAAATACTGCCAAGCAATTCCTGGGCCATGTATTTTAGCAGACAAACAGTTTAAAGCCTCAATTTAAGAAAAGGGACCTCCAATCAGTCATTTGGTTGAAATTACATCTGCAGTCCCTAGTTAATCTTTTTTTTAAATTGCAAAATTCACATTATGAACTCAACCCACAATAAGAAAGTACATGACAGACCACAATCTGTACTCCCTAGCTAACCCCACTGGAAAATACTTGTTGCACTAAGATGCAAGTCCGGCATCAGTATTTCTGACAGTACATATCTTCATATTTCCTTTGGGTTTGATTGTGGCAACTCATGTTACAGGGGTGAAAATGCTGTCTGTTGCTGTAAGTCTGCCACGCTTTCATGTATCATAGGAAACAGCCTGAAAGCTGACATGATTCACCTCTTAGGCAGCAAAGGACATGATCTAAAGTTCAAAGCGTGGCACATTGCATGTAACCAAAACTGCCTCAAGGATTTTAGCTTTTCATAGATGCATATCACATGCAACAAACATTCCTCTGAGTTAGAACAAAATCTATATAGTTTAGTGACAGCATCAAACATAGTAGTGGATCAGACTGTTTTTACCATCAATTCAAATTTTCTTTAGATCTGAAAATACACTGTTGTATGTGTTGTTTGCCAGGAATGTGTTTTAATTTCGCTCATGGTTTTTTGGTAACTTTTGTGTCTAGTATCATGCAGCCAGGATTCACACAAGCTGTTGTTTGGACTTAGGAAGTATTGCTGGGCTTTTAATGAAACTTCAACAGAAGACTTTCAGATTTGAGACACTCCTCCATTAACAGCATGTGGGGTGTGTTTGTCACCTTGCTCTCTGTCAGAAATTAGGTCTCTCGTTGGCAGAGGTTTGCATCTGTTTCAAGTAGGGTCCACCATCCTACTCAGGGTAAGTCAGATACATACCCTAAATTAACCTGTGCTCACCCTCTTGTAGCCTGAAACGGAGCAGTCAAGCTTAACATAAGACACAATGTGAAAAGTATTAGGGTAACACTTAAATTACACTAACCCAATAAAAATACAACAAAAAACTCCACACAGGTTTAGAAAGAGAGTGTAGTGTAGTTCCTATATTCCCAATAGGCTCTGTGCATTGGAATAATTTATTCAGCAGTGTAGACATAGGACTGAGGTCGACTAGTTCTCTACTGACTATATTAGACTTAAGGTTTGCCAGCTAGCTCAGAGGTCACTAGAAACTTTCTCGAATAAACGAGGAGGAGTTTAACCTCCCTGGATAGACAAGAAGGGATTAGCTTCCGACAACCATATAACATGACAACTTTGCTCCCTCAGAATAGGAGTATATCTCTAGAGTCGTGTGAAAACAAGAGACAGCTATTTCACTCAGTCAATTGTGCGTTCTTAGTTTCACCAGAGTGCGGAGAAGAGAGAGACGGCGTTTTCAATAAAAGGTATAATTTATTGAGCAGTCTTCCTTCTCATGCATGAGAAATGAATTGACACATTTGCAATACTTAATGTAAAGTAAAGTGCGTACAGTAAAAGGAGTATTATGAAATAATACTGTAAAAGCATTGATATGGTTTCTTAGCCATAAGGTACTTTAAAATGGATAAAATATATACATACATATATACATTGACTAACGTACTCAACTGGTGCTTCTAAAATACGCCTACCCCGGTGTACCTGACCTAAGCCTAATACGTGGGAAGGAGTAAGTAAGTTGCAGTTTAAGTTAAGTTGGTTTTGCCAAGAATCTGACTCAAGAATTCTCTTTAAGAGTTTAGTCAGCACCGTACCTTGGAAATAGGATGTAGGAGGTCTGGTATCTCTTTCCTCAGGACTCGATATTCCAGCAACCAGCAAGGGTAGGCTGGAAACGCCGGACCTGGATTTTCTTGGCTGGAGAAAAAGACAGCGTCTTTCTCAGCGCGTCAAAGAGGAGGGCTAGCGTCCGTGGGCTCTCGCATCAGCTGGGCTCTTGGGCAAGTAGATGGCTGCTCTGCTCCAAAATCACCACCGTGTGTTTGCTTAAGGCAACGTTGGTATATTTATACCTGAAAGGTGCCGGGTTTGACGTAAGGTTGGACATAAGACGTCAATAAAGATGTCACTGAGAACTGGCCATTCTTACAGTGCTCGCAGGAGTTCTATTACAAATCAAAAACAAAAGCAAGTGGGGATTTCCCAGGTTGCTGGAGGTTTGGTGTGTCAAAATAACTCATTGTGCTTTCTAGGAATCCAAGGAAGTAGCTTCTGCCGTGCTTTGGACTGCAAGGGCTATTTACTTAAATATGGATCTGATTCTTATACCATTATAGGGATATTATTGATTATAGCCGTACAAGGGCATAAAATAGAAATATTGATTCAGGTTCCTAGATAAAAACACAATACCCACTCCACGATCTAATGGCAATCATTACTAAAACTAAGCAATAGTAAACATTTAAGGTGCATGTGTATTCCAACCCACCCCAAAATACATTTTTTGCATTTGAAATGGTGTATGCGAAATACACTAAAGATTATTGGTACTGTACGCTTGTCAAGCAGTGTAATCATTCAGTAAAAAGGGATGCATATATATTTAGCTGAACGCTTTGCGAAAATTACACATGAAATGTCTCTTAATACAGAAAAGAAGGTCAAGACTATTCCATCACATATAAATACAGTTGCTTGTAAATGTGCTAGAGGCTGAGGTAATATATTGTCTGTAGAATTACTAAAAATAGAAGCTCTGTTCTTTAAGAATAGTTCTACTTTAAGCAGAGTACATGTGCCAGAAAAAGGTAAATATTTTGGAAGTGGAAAAAAAAGTAATTTCGTTTTCAGGGGAGAAAATAGTTCCAAATCTTTTCAGTAGCTTTTGTTTGCCAAAGTTGAAGGCCGAATTCAGAGTTCAGGGGAACGCTGTGTGCTCGTTGCTTAAAAAGTTATTCAGGGGAGAACATCATTTCAGACAGATGTGCAAAAAAGCAGTCTACAGCTTCAGGAGAAAGTTCAACCAAGTTTGAAAATGCTGCAACAGTGCAGTCGTGAGAATGATTGCTATCATCGATGTCAGGATCAGCAATGCTCACGGAAGGTCGTACCTGGGTGATGTTGCTCTTAACCCGTACTTCACTGCCACTTAATCGTAGTGGTGAAGTCTCAACGAATGCCGTCATCAGGATTGGTAACCGCTGGGGACAATACGATGCATGAGCCGTTACAGGACTTAGCAAAGTATCGATATTCATTGGTACTGATGATTGTAGTGTAAGATAGGTGTTCAACATGCATTCTTCTCTGCATAGCATACATCGAAGCACAGGTAAGATGCAATTTTGCCAGATTGGTCTGAATGAAAGAAACCAGGTCATATTCAGATCTCTTAGCCGGGCTAATCCAAGGACTTTAGTTATGGGGTCCCGATAGCGTATAGCTAGGATTGTTTTTTCCATTGTGGCTGGAGTTTTGTCTGTGATTTGGCTTGCCATATCGGAGCAGAAGGATCAAAAATAAAATTCCTGCTACAAGTCCCAAAAGTAGTGGTAGACCGCCAAAGACAGAATGGACACAATTGGGAAAGATGCCCAGAACTGTTTCAAATGGTGTTAACAGTCCCGAAAAAATTGTCTTAAATACATGTGCGAAGCCACTGGTATCTGACATATTTAGAATTTGGCTTAGCATTTCTACGAAATGCACGGGGCAATTAGTTGATAAAAGTGTATGTATCTCTGCTGTTGTCCTTGCAACTTGAAGATCATACATTTCTTTTGATGACGTTAAAGGCACGGTTGTCCGTAATAGAACAGACTTCATTCTGCTTAAAGTATCAATTCGTATTGAAGAGATATTCAAAGAAGGCCAAATCGTCGCCTCTGTATCTGGAGTGCTGTTTGGATACAATACTTGCATACAGCAAGTGACCATGGAACTAACACTTACGAGATAGGCTTTCCCTGGCACCATGCCACAACAGCTGTGGTCCGTTATTAGAACGTAACTCCCTTTAGAAAGTTGTCTAAAGAATGGCTCTATCTGTGTTGCAGGTGGGCCGTGCTGGTGGCATGAAAGGTTATTTGAAGTCCCCTCACAGGCCCCATGCAAATAATAACTTTGCACAGAAGTATACAGCTTAGTGATCGTTTACAATTGTTACCACTAAGAAATACATTCTGTTTCTTGTCACTATAACATGTGTGTGTGTGTAAGGTAATTTTCATGATGACTTAATGTACCCTTTACCCAACCTTTCATATTGGCCCGATGGTATATATTCTTGGCAGTATTTAAATTGGAAAGTTGTTATTGGAATTGTAATTATTCCGTGTATTATCCATTCAATGACAGGTCTTTCTGACATTGTAAATGGTAATCTCTCAAGTTTTTCAATGCTCAGAATCGTATAGTCTGCTCTTTTTTGTACCAAACTGATTTGTTTATCAGTAAGGTTAAAGATAGAGAATAATGACGTTGTGTTTATCAAACGCCATGGCACGTAGCCTGAACGCAGATTTTGCAACGTCCAGCCTAGCTGTACAATAGAACGTAATTGGGACTGACCGTGTTGTAACATTAGTAAGTCCTGATCTATTATATCGATAGCAGATGATACAATACTGTCCAGTGAATATATTCTGGAGGACAGAGTCATTAACCCATTGTCCACAACAGAAAGTGATTTTTCCAAATTAATACGATCAATTTTTCGTATTTGTTCTGCAGTCTCAATTTGAGTTACTTTCCAAGCTTCGTTGTACGCAGCGTATATACCGGATGCTATGAAACGTTTTTGACGCTGTTTGCGTGGTCCCATTATGAAATCACGCAAGTCAGTACTGTCTTTAAGTAACGTCAAGTGTTGCTTAATTTCAGCCAGTGTGGATGTCTGTAGCCATTCAGGGCATATTTTCCCTACACTGTATGTTGTTACTATCCCTGGATGTTGTCTCTGGGAGTATCTAGGGTCTGGTCTGGTCATTTTGAACCCCTGATTTTTGTTCAGGAATCTATCTTGACAGTTATTTGTGTCTGTTGGCCAGATCAACCACTTTTTCCAATCAGGATGTGTTCTGTTTTGGTGTAAAATATGGGATACGTCTATCTCAATATCTGTAGTGGTATTACTATCAGGTATTGGCTTTGGAATAGACGGTTTGTTTAAGTTTTTAATCTTAGCTAGGCCAAGACAAGTAGTCTGTTGAATGGTGTCATTCAAGAAAATGTATTTGTTCTGGGATCTGCAGGCTCGAAATAATGCTTCTAAACCTTGGACCTGCCATTCTTTTGTAGCCCAGATAGTTTTTGTTTCAATGTTGTTTTTCCAGAAATCAAAACCAAATGTAATCATTTTTTCATAAAATGTTTCAGAATAAAGGAATTTAGTATTTGTCAACCTAGTTTTTATCCCTGTCTTATCTAACAGTTTATAATAAAATGTTTCTGCTTCACTTGTGTTAAACCCTGAGAAGTATGGGAATTTCTCATAAAATGTTTTCGAACTGCTTTTAGGTGGAGTTGCACAATGTCCCCATTGATTATACTTAAAAACATTTTTAGGTTGAGCAGATTTATGCAAATAGTGATGTGCAAAGTGGTTATAGCAGCAAATTTGTTCATAGTTCGATGAACCCTGTAAATAATCATGTTCTGTAAATTTTGCTGACATTACTAAATCTGACATCATATTATAAATGCTTTCAAAGTCCCAATCATAGTAGAATGTACTTGGTTTTACAAAGTCACTTAATGAAACCTTGAATTGATGTGGATATTTCAAGAGTTCAACCGGGCCATAGATTTCGTAATCCGTTTTGTCCCAAGCTACCCCACTGGGTATTGGAATGGCTGTGAAATTCACTGCTGATAGTTTTCTTTTCTCGATGTGAGATGACTTGTGTGGCTTTAGGACCAAGTTGATGTTCTGACTTGCTGTGTCCATTGTACTGTATTTTCCCTCAATGAATTTTTCCAAACAAAGTACCATGATAAGCCAAAGCAGGAGGAAAAGTACACCTAACAAAATACAAAATTCAATCCATGGAGAAATCAGATAGGTTTCTTTGAGTTGGTGAAAGACTTCAGTTACTTTATCTTTGAAAGCTTTTGTTGTTGGCGTTTCTTCAGGTTCGCTTGGATCCTCAAAAAAGCTATAAAAATTAATGAAGTAGCCTGATGCAGTTCTGTCAATTGTTGGAATTGCTTCTGAATTATCTTTTGTTTTTTCAATTTTTCTTTCATTAGCATAGTCTGAGGCTACATCGTTGTAGACTGGTGTTTCTTGACGAACTGTTGCAATTTGGGTTTCAAGAGGCACAAGTTCCATGGCATTGTTGCATAGTCCTTTTTTATTCACTGCAGGTTTATCAAATGTGATTAGTCTCTCAGTTTGAACCTCTTGGATTGTTGCAAATTTTGATATTCTGCTATTGCTTGGGAGTCCACTGGGCCTACTACTTACTATTGGCCACATGATTGTGGTTTTACCAGGTCGATGGATACAACTCGGTTCTCCTTTTAACCAGCAAGGGGCGGTAGTACAACTGATCTTGTTCCGCTGATAGCTAAGACAGGTACTGCTTTTCTGTAAGAAGGCCCAAATTCCTTCTTCACCGCGATCTTCTCTCTGACCAGATCCCCAATCTTTGGAATCCAGACAGGCCTTGCTGGGACAGTTGGTTTATCTTCAGTGGCTGTTGCTCAGGGCTTTTCTTGTTTCATTTAAGTCCTGTAAAACAGCCAAACGATCTTTGATGTCAAAGCTTTTTTTCTTATCTTCTACCACTGAAGTCTGACTATCTAAATCCTGAATATACATTCTAGTTCCGAACAATAGTTCGTATGGGCTGAAACCTTTTAGAAAATTTCTTGGCAGATTATTAAGACTACGTTGGACACTTGTTAAATGTTGGACACACCCATCACCCGAACCTAATACCCTTGCCGTTATAGATTGCTTTATGTCCCGGTTTTTTCTTTCCACAATCCCATTTCCCTCAGGATGGAAGGGACAAGAGTATCGCAATGCCCATGCTGGTCATGGCCTCCATATAAGCTCGAGAGATGAAAGCAGGACCCTGGTCAGAATGTAGCATGCCAATTGCGTATGTGCCGATAAAGACTCACAAATCTTTTATAACAGTTCTGGCATCAGCCGAGCGCTGGGGTCTGTATTTTTAAGTGAATATAGTCTTAAAAGGAAATTAATGCGACGCTGGAATTTACGTATAGATAGCTTTATGCTAACTACAGAGATGGCCATGGCAATACTCCGGTCGGTTCGCTACTGCGATCTCTGTTGCAGTTTGGACAGCTCTTTGCAAATTTGTAATGTTGCAGGCTCATCCCCAGCCACCAGTATTCTGATTGTAATTCTTTCAGAGATTCCTTGATCTGTTTGTGCCTCGGACCTTCACCCATGTGTGCGTCTGCTATTAATAAGACTCTCCTGTTCGTGTTTGGAATTACTCTATCCCCCACTCCAGGGATTCGAGCAAAAGGAATGGAGTTTGCATCAATTATGTATGTATAATTGAGTGGATAGTTCACGGGTAGTGCTACACAGTCGCCTTTTGAAGACGTTTTTACCGCCAGCATGGTTTCCTCATCTATGTATTTTTCTGAACGCTTTTTTGTGGCTACGGAAGCCGATTGAGCTGCTTCCGCTGTGGCTGTATTAGCCAATGTTTTCCCTGCAACGTGAACGCCATCACGTTGATGACTCAGTGTATGTATCACATGAGTCTTTCGTAGTTCTTTCTGCAAAAGAACTACCTGTTCCCAAAACTTTTTATGCTTTATTGTGGCACCTGTGTCATCTTTGTAATCGTTTTGAACCCAGTTCTGCAAGTCATTATTGTAAGATTTGACGCAGAAATGCGAATCGCACACTATTAGTGTCGGGAATTCACGATCGGCATTTTCAAGCGCCATCTTTAAAGATCTGATTTCAGCTCGCTGAGCCAAACAGTTTCCCAGTGATTCAGTTTTTGTTATTTTTGGTCTGAATTTACCACAGCGCCAGCGACCTTTAACAATCGCGCACGCTGCATTGTAGGATTTATTATCCACATCGTAATGTTGTGTAAATCTGTCCGTATAGATTATACAAGAGTACTGTTGAAGAGGCAGAATTTTGATTGGCAGAAGATATTCTTTTTCATATTTCAAATCTTTCAGTTTTTTCATGTTCGGGTCAAAATAGTATTTCACGTCTTCTGCCACAAGAGAATTTTCCCACTGTATCCATTTTGGATCTAATGCCACTGTTTTTAGATTAACTGGGCTTAATAACGCCTCAAGGGCTGAATCTGCTTTACAAACAGTTATTATTTTGCCTTTGGCTTGGGCTCTTTCTTTTGCTATAGCAGTTTGAACCGCATTTATAATATTTTCTGTGAGACTGAATGTTTTTTCAGCTTCTGTGTACAAATGTGATTTGTAAGCTATTGGTACCGTTTCTCCCTCATTAGAGGTCAGGTACGTGAATCCGCATCTTCCTGGGATGACTCGGATTACAAGGTTGCGTGTGTTGTCGCGAGTTTGTAATTTCGTTTTAGTTAACATGTCTGTTTGCAATGATCTCAAAATTTCTGTGTGTTTCTGAGTCCAATTGATTGGTTTAAAATCAGGTTTTATTAATTCGTAGAGAGGTTTAACCCTCTCTGCATAATTTAGAATGTAAGTTCTTCCGAAATTCAGGAAACCTAGTATTGATTGTAAGTTCTTCAGCGTTTTTGGTGCTTGGAGTACAGCGCACTTCTCTAAGAAGTTGTCTGCTAGGCTTTTGCCTTCACTTGATATTTCACATCCTAACAATAGGACTGTTAAATGGTCAATTCGTGACTTTTTAAAGTTGAATTTGTAACCCTCAGCTGCAAACCCAAGTATTATGGTATTCACTCTTTTCAAGTGAGTATCCAGGTCATCATCTGTGAGATACATGTCATCGACATAAGATAATGCCTCATCATCATATATTTGTAGTAACTCTGTTACCCTTGCTGAGAATATTCCTGGGCTATTCTTGAATCCCTGTGGGAGTCGACAGAAATTTTTTTGTGACCCCATTATTGAGAAAGTGGGTAAATGCCTGCTTTCCGGTGCAATATTTTGACAAAAGAATCCATTAGAGATATCTAATGTTGTTTTGTATTTTTTGCGAACGATGTTATTCATTAGTGCTGCACTGTGTGAGTTTTGTACTGCAAACGTTTTGCAACATGAGTTAAGGTGTCTGTAGTCCAAGACTAGACAATATGAGTCGTCTGGTTTGGAGACAGGAAACAAAGGATTGTTCATTTGAGAGGTGCATGTTTCTATCACTCCTTGGTATTCAAGTTGATCTAGGATCTCCCTGACTTGTTTTTTAGCTTCTTGCTTAATTGGGTACTGTCTTTGTGCAGTTGGTTGACATTTTAACTGGATTTTGTGAGGAGGGGAGTCCTCATCCCATCCTACATGATTCCTACATAATGCAGGAGCTTGGGCTACTGCCAATTTTCTTGCATATGTGTATTTTCTATGAATTGGAATATGATTTGAGAAGGCAGGCATAATCATTTGTTCGCCATGAGGGAACTCCCTGACAAAATCTGGTGGCCAGTCTTTATCAGCTAATAGGATGTCATAGCCTTTTGAGAGGTTATCCCAAAACAGACTCCTTACCTTCCTAGTCTTATCTCCCTCTATACGCAAGGTTATTTCGTATATTTTATGGGGTTTGCTAACTCTGGTATCTGCAGTTTCCACCTGAATGTATTAATTCATGTCCACTGTCTCCAGATGATTCATCAGGATCTTGCGAGCTATTGTCACTTCTGCTGCACTGTGTTTCCCACCCAAACTATCTCTACCTAGTTCTTCATAGGATTTTTCTATGATTCTGGCAAGTTCAATTGGTTGGTCTGCTATGTCTGTTTCTTTCAATTTCTGGAGGTAAGTTATATAACTATATAACTCTCTATATGCCTTTGTTAATTCTTTTATTTTAACTAACAGTTCTTCGCTTGATATTTTATCAGTGTCTGGATGTGGTGTGTAGCTGGCTAGAACCGGCCATGTTGCTCCTGGTCTACCTAGTGGACCGAGCCTGGTGATGTGATTATTATGTTTTAGGGCGCCTTTAAACCAGAGCAGGTGCTCTTGGTATTTTAATGGGATTTCAATCTCCTCAAAAGGAGTGTATTCATCTGGAGGTTCCTCTATTTTGTAATAGTGGAAATCTTTTGTTGTAGCGTGTGCTGCTGGAAATTGTATCCATGAATAGAATACCTCTGTCCTCACGAATATGACTGTACCACCTCGCGGTGTCAGGCCATTTTCTATACGTTTTAGAGTTATAGTTCTTCTTAGATTGACCGGAATGAGTATTGCATACAGTTCTTCTTCATGAAGACTTGTGTCTTCCTCTAAGAGTTGGGCTGCTAGTTTTACCCGCTCCCTTTCATCATCACTTTCTGTCATTTTACTGACTGAAAGTTTTCGGTTGCAGATTTAGTTTCAAGGAGACAAAGATTATGTGCACAATATTTTGGAACACTGTATCCTTCAACGTTGACTAAACCAAAACTCTACATAGGAATCTCTTCCTACTAAGTTCCGTTGGATTTTAACCTTTTACCCACTCCAGACATCTTTTGGAGTATTTACGGGAAAAAGGGTCTGTGTGAAAAAGCATGACTGAGTTACTCTAACGTCTTGCGTTAGTTTTATCGCCTTACCAAATGTTAGGCGCCATGTATTTTTTTTTTTTTTAATCCTCATATTGCGAAGCTCTATGTATTTGGAGTTTCAGGTTTCTGCCTCTGGTTCTCTTACCAACACTGCCCCTTGATCTCTCATGGTTGAGGAGTTTGTCATCTACGCGATGCTTAAGAGGAGTACCCTTAAGCCGTTACATAGTACCAAATCTGGTTTGGATGTGTGGGAGTGAGCTAGCCATCTAGGCTACTCGACAAGTATCATACTTGTCCACCAGATGTTGTTTCGCATTAATCATGGGACCGTGTGTACTAACCCTGTATTGGAGATTAGGTGGTTTTCAAAGATTTCCCAATATTTAAATCTCTTATTGGTGTTTCCCTTCCTGTCTAGTTTGTTAATCCTTAAGACAGAGTTCATCCAGTCTCTATGTGTTGGTGGGGATGGCCCAACCCAGTTTATACAAATCTCCCTCCTTGCAAGAACAATTAACACAAAGAGAAGATTTTCCTGACATTTGGTTAACCCCCTTCCATCTATTGTGTCTTCAATCCCAAAAAGAGTAAGGGTTGTACTTACAGTTAGCTGTTTATGCATGATCATGCTCATGGTCTTACCCACTTCTTTCCAATATTCTTCCAATAGTGGGCAGTTTCTGAACATGTGGACGTCGTCTGATTTTTCTTCCCCACATTTCGGGCACTTTTTTACGCCTGCATTTTTAAATTTGGACAACTTTTTCGGTGTCCAGTATGCGCGATGAATAGTGTATAGATGGTTTCTTTTTAAAGCTGCAGACTTTAGAGTTGACCAGCATTTTTCCACAGATTTTTCCCATATTCTATCCAGATCTGCTAAGTGTATATCTCTCCCCCAGATTTGGTCTTCTATCCTCATGTCTCCCTCTCCTGCAGCTATAAAAGCCCAGTACCACTTTGCCACCTCCTTGGTTATGGGTAGGTTTTTTACCATTTCCTTTTCCAAATTTTCGTTCTCTTGATTGTTTATAGGGATGGTTTTCGCCCAGCTTGAGATTTGATAATATTTAAATTTGGAGACTGATCCATTGGTGATTATTTGGAGTTTTTCCCATGTAATCAGAGTTGATCCTTTTAATAGTTGACCCCAGTAGTTGATATTGACTTGTTTCAAGGGGGTTGCCATTGAGTCTTTTAGGCATTCTGGGGTTCCCGGTGAGTCCCATATTGGGGCCATTGCACTGTAGTATTGGATGTTTAAATTTGCTCTGATTTGTACACACAACTTTGCTGCCTCCCTTAAAGTCTTCAATTTGACTTCTTTAAAGTACTTAGGATGGCCAAATTTGAAAAGAAAATGATCTTCTGTTTCTGTCATTGCTTGTAGGTATTTAGGGTAGTATTGGTGACTTTTTAGCAGGGTCCGTATTTTTTTTGAACTGAAATGCCTTGTAGTACTCCACCAGATCTGGGCTTGATAATCCTCCATCTTGTTTTCCCCTCCTGAGTTTTTTCCACGAAATCCTGGTTCCCTTCGAAGCCCATATAAAGCTGGTGATATCCCCCTGTGATTTTTTTAAAAGGGACTTTCCAAATTCTAGAGGAATGGTATTAAAAAGGAATGTATACTTGGGCAAAATTGACATTTTGATGAAATTCGATCTTCCTATAAGACTTAATGGTAGACTGGACCACACTTTAAGTAACTTTCTCACCTCTCCTGTGACCTTGTTAAGATTACATTGTGGAATCTTCTCTAGTTCATGGTTCACTAGAATCCCTAAGTATTTTATTTCCTTTTTTATATTTGGACTTTTGAACTGAGTGTTCCAGGTCATAATTTCGGTTCTTGAATGGTTTACCAAATAACCTGAAACTTTCCCAAACTCGCTTATGGTCTCTTCTATAGCTGACTTCGAGTTGACATAATTGTCCGTAAAAATCATCAGGTCATCTGCATATAGTGCGATCTTTTTTTCCCACGTCTGATGTCTGAAGGGGGTAATCTCTTTAGTATTTCTTATTTGTTCGCCAGCGGTTCAATATATAGGTTGAAAAGCAGGGGCGAGAGAGGGCATGTCTGCCTTGTTCCTCTTCCTATGTTCACATCCTCTGTAAGACTGCCATTGACTAGGATTTTTGACCTTGGTGTCTTATAGATTTGTTTCACGACGTGCATGAATGGTTGACCTATGTTGTTTTTGGTCATGACTCTTTCTAGGAAGGACCAGTTAACTCTGTCGAATGCCTTAGCGGCATCGACAGTGAGTATGGTAAGGGGGACTTTCTTTTGCGTGGCTATGTCAATAGAACTCAGAAGTTCATGTGTAATTTCATGTAGTTGTCTCCCCTTGACAAATCCCTTTTGGTCAGGATTTATAAGTTGGGTCATTACTTTTCCTAATCGGGCTACCATGATTTTTGTATAGATTTTGTAGTCTGCATGGAGCAGCGATATAGGAGGTTATGATTCGCACCTAGTAGGATCTTTACCGGGTTTTAGAATGATTGTGATTATTGCGTCATTCCAGGAATCGGGTATTTTGTTTTGTTGTTTGAGGATCAAGTTTGTCAACTCCGTAATGTGTGGTAGCAGGATATCTCTTAATGCAATATATATCTCATTTGGTAGGGCATCCGGCCCTGCTGCCTCTACCTTTTTTAGGCTTCTGATAATCTCCTCTACTTCACTTGTTGGGATCTCTTTATTTAGTTCTTCCTTTTCTTCTTCTGTAAGGGCTAGAGATGGGATGCCTTCTAGGTATGAGTCTATCTGGCTTTCTTGTGGGTTTGTATCTTCCGTGTATAGCTCAGCAAAAAATCTCATAAACTCTTGTCTGATTGTATTTTCTTCTGT
The DNA here is from genome assembly GCF_964263255.1 of Lissotriton vulgaris. NCBI lineage: Eukaryota > Metazoa > Chordata > Amphibia > Caudata > Salamandridae > Lissotriton > Lissotriton vulgaris. Next base: position 1,382,100,095 of record NC_141694.1, on the reverse strand, counting down.
GCTTTGATTTGTTTGACCTTCTTGATGTATTCTCTTTACTTTATTCCTGGCTTTATCTGTTTTTAGTTTCCAAGAGAGCCACTTTCCACAGCCTTCCCCGTATTCATGATTTGCTAGTTTACTTGATTCCCACTTTGTACGCACTCTGTCTTCTAGGATGTCTTCAAGTTTTTCTTTCTGGCTTTTTCTTTCTATTTCTAGCTCTTTTTTCCTAGTTGTGTCTTGTTCCGCTACTATTTGGGTATCGAGGGAGTTAATACTTTTCTCCAGATCTGTTATTTCTTGTCGCATTTTTTTGTTTTTATATGCTCCCAAACTTAATAACTTTCCCCTTAAAACAGCTTTATATGTGTCCCAAGTGACCTGTTTTGTCGTAACAGTTTTATTATTTTCGAAAAAGTTTTTTGTTTCCAATTCAATTTCTTTCACAATTTGCTGGTCAAGTAATATTGCTCTCTCTACCATGAATCTTCTTTGAATTTCAATTGATTTTACTTGAAGTGTTAACTGGACAGCAAAATGGTCTGATAAGTGAGCTGGGAGGTGAGCTAGGTTTTTTACACTTCCTGACAGATCTTGGTCAATAAGGAAGTAGTCAATTCTCGACCTATGCCCCAATTTTTTGTTATGAAGCGTAAATGGTTGATTTTTTTCTCCTTTATCTCTCCAGATGTCTATCAGTTCTAGGTCTCTTTTATAAATACCGATCCATTCCCTCATTCTCGGTAAGTTTGCCTGCCTCCCTGGTGGGGACCTATCAATGCTGGGGTCCATTATAAGATTAAAGTCACCTCCCAAAATTATTGGGGAGGTAGCTTGTAGTAGGTGAGAGTAGAGTTTCCGTAGAGGCTCTGCGTCATCTAGATCAGGTCCATAATATCCTGCTATTGTGAATGGGCTATTTCCTATCTTGACTCTTGCTATTGCCCATCTTCCCTTACAATCTACTTCTGCTGAGTCCAGGGTGGCTTTAAGTGATTTTTTAAGGATTATCACTATCCCTTTAATGTTGCATTCTTGTGTGGTACATACGTATGAATCTACCCATCTTAGGGTCTTTATTACTTGAGCCCATTCCTCTTTTAGTAGGTGTGTCTCTTATAATATTATTATTTCACTTTCTGATGTTCTGAGATACTCCAGGATTTTGTTTCTCCTGCTTTTTGTCCTCATACGTTTACATTCCAGGAGAGTATTTTAAATTCTTTGTTTGTACTCCTCATCTGTCCTGTTTCCCTTTGTCACATTCTCCTTTAATCTAATGTATGTTTTGTTGTTCATGTTAAAAAACTCCTTATTGATTTTCCATCTTCTTCTTCGACTTATGAGGACTTTTTTCTTGTTGTTTTCCCTATTTTACTCACCACCCTTTTTCCATTCCGTGTAGTTTTTATCTTTTCTTTTTTGTGTTTTGTCGTTACCCTCCCAGGGGAAGCCTCCATCTTCTTTTCTTTGGGTTATCTTCATAACCCTTGGTAGACTTGTGACTCTTGACCTGTGTGTCTTATGATTGTTGCGAAGCCTTGCACTTTATTTTACTTAGGTTCTACTGTGCTATGGACTTGAAGGATTTCTTCTTTAACTTATTGGTTCTTCGGTTCGGATTTGCTCTTTTATTAGTTCAATGAGGGATTTAACTTCTTCTGGGTCTCTTATGTTCCTTATTTTATTCCGCCACATTATTCTCAATGATGGAGGGAATTTCATCTGTATCGTGGCACCGAGTTGTTGTAGTTCTGGCATTAGATTCCCCAGCTCCCATTGCCTGGTTTGGGAGGCTTTCGACATGTCAGATCTAATTTTAAAAGTCCAGTTGTCTTTGTTGTAATTTCTCTTTTTCAGTGCCTCTCCCAGGATTTTTTCTTTTAGCACATAGGTTTTAAAGTTAATAAGAATTTTCCTCGACGTTTTCCTCTCTTTGTTTTTACCAAATGGGTCTCTATGTGCTCTCTGTATGTCTTCCTATAATAGTGCTTTGTCAGCCCAGGGAAAATGTTCTGCCAAAAGTTCTACCACATATTTCTTCATGTCTGACCCTTCTTGATTTTCTGGTACATTTAATATCCTTATATTGTTTTTTCTCGCCTGGTTTTCAAGCGACTCCATCTTCTCATTTATTAATTTGCTCTCCTGCCTCAGGGAGTTTATCTCTTTTCGATTCTTTCCACTTTTTTTATTCAGAGCACCCACTTCACATTCTACAGCCGTCACTCTGTCCCCTAATAAATTTAGCTTATTGTCCAGCTTCTCGCACACTTCCTGAATCTTGTCTTGTTTGGCCTCTGATATGGTAAATTTATCTCTCATCTCTGTCCATATCTTTTCAAGGAATTCATCTGTGTGGCTTTTGGTGTTTTTCGGAGTTCCCTCTCCCGTGTTTTTCTCGCTGTCTTCTTCGTCTGTTATCTCTTCCCCTATTTCTGCGGTGATTGTATCTTTTGTACCACCTTCCGCCATAACTACTTTTTGGAGGGTAGTTGCTATTTCCTCTGTTCCTACCGCTTTAATCTTCCAAGTGTCCTCACAGTTTTTTGATACTGCCTTGTTTTTGATTTTACTGATTTTACTGCCCTTTGGTGTCACTTCTTTTAAGTCCAGGTTTGTTTGTTTCCTCGAATGTGTGTTATCTATGACAGGGGGTTGTGCTGTAGCAGGGATGGGCGCGCTTTCTTTTCCCCCAAAAAAAGGGGGCTCCTTTGGTGATAGATATACCTGTCTATGTGCCCGCGCCTCCGTGTGTGGACTCTGCTGTAGCTGGACTTTAAAGTAGCTTCTTAATGACGCGGTAACCTTGATTTTTCCTTTCAGGGATAAGTCAGCTTTCTCCCTGGAGGTGACTGTCCCTCTCTCAGAGCTATTCTTTATGTTTTGTTTGGCTGGTTTTCTAGTTCTTTTTTTGATTTCCCTGGGAGAGATACCCTTAGGATATTGTTCTTGTTTCAAAAAATTCCTATTTCGTAGGCTATAGCTTGACACGACCTGCTTGCCCTGTAACTCCACTGGTCTCCCTCCCGGGTTGCTACGCAGGCTCTCACTTTCTACTGCCTCTGTATGATTGGGAGTTTTCTCTACCTCAAAATAGCTTTCCCCACCCTCCTCTGTTGCTTTCTGTGGATCACTCATGTGTTGCAGTGCTCTTACAAGTTCTACTTTCCTTTGCGCTCTTTGAGTGTCTTTTGTGAGCTTACCTTTAAATAAATCTACTTGGTCGTCACTTTCCTCATCGCCTGTTTCACAGCCGGCTTCATATCCGTGGTCCTTTCTCTTACCACCTGGCAACAGCTCCGCGTTATTCAAGAGGGCTCCTCGCCGAGCTCCACAAACTTGATCTTTTTTCCTGCCGCCCCTGCTGCTGCCCCAGCGAGAATTCGGCACCGGCTTTGTGCCATTTGATAGGGCTCCACAAACACGCTCTTTTTTTTTGTAACTCTGGTGCGAGTCTGACACCCGTTCCGCGTCTGGAACGGCTCTGCCACTCACACCCCGGAACTGAAAGTTAAATCTCCCGGAAGCTCTCGCACAGATCGCCTTTGCTTCCACAGCGGCTGCCCAGACTCCCGAGATACGTCCCGCTTCCCCGGACACTGCGCACTCCGCCTGGAGGGATGAGCCCGACTTTCCACATGAAGTGCCGCTTTCATCCACCAGGTAGCTTCTCAAACCGTTTTTTTTTTTTGCAAAGAAGAAATCCTTTTCTTATGTTCAGTTTATCGATATTTGTTTTTCATGCGTTTCGGCGCAATTTCGGCTTAATTTCCCTACGTCCTCATGTCAGAGGAGTCACAGAGTCTGGAGCTCACAGGCCGAGCGTCCCCTCCATCTTCCCCTCCAGACCTCTAGGCGCCATGTAGTGTAGTTCCTATATTCCCAATAGGCTCTGCGCATTGGAATAATATATTCAGCAGTGTAGGCGTAGGACTGAGGTCGACTAGGTCTCTACTGACTATATTAGACTTAAGGTTTGCCAGCTAGCTCAGAGGTCACTAGAAACTTTCTTGAATAAACGAGGAGGAGTTTAACCTCCCTGGATAGACAAGAAGGGATTTGATTCCGACAACCATATAACATGACAACTTTGCTCCCTCAGAATAAGAGTATATCTCTAGAGTTGTGTGAAAACAATAGACAGCTATTTCACTCAGTCAATTGTGCGTTCTTAGTTTCACCAGAGTGCAGAGAAGAGAGAGACGGGCATTTTCAATAAAAGGTATAATTTATTGAGCAGTCTTCCTTCTCTTGCAAGAGAAATGAATTGCCACAATTGCAATACTTAATGTAAAGTAAAGTGCGTACAGTAAAAGGAGTATTATGAAATAATACTGTAAAAGCATTGATATGGTTTCTTAGCCATAAGATACTTTAAAATGGATAAAATATATACATACATATATACATTGACTAACGTACTCAACTGGTGCTTCTAAAATACGCCTACCCCGGTGTACCTGACCTAAGCAGTAAGTAAGTAGCAGTTTAAGTTAAGTTGGTTTTGCCAAGAACCTGACTCAAGAATTCTCTTTAAGGGTTTAGTCAGCACCGTACCTTGGGAATAGGATGTAGGAGGTCTGGTATCTCTTTCCTCAGGACTCGATATTCCAGCAACCAGCAAGGGTAGGCTGGAAACGCCGGAGCTGAATTTTCTCGGCTGGAGAAAATGACAGCGTCTTTCTCAGCGCGTCAAAGAGGAGGGGCAGCGTTGGGTGGGCTCTTGCATCAGCTGGGCTCTCGGGCAAGTAGATAGCTGCTCTGCTCCAAAACCACCACCGTGTGTTTGCTTAAGGCAACGTTGGTATATTTATACCTGAAAGGTGCCGGATTTGACGTAAGGTTGGACATAAGACGTCAATAAAGATGTCACTAAGAACTGTCCGTTCTTACAGTGCTCGCAGGAGTTCTATTACAAATCAAAACAAAAGCAAGTGGGGATTTCCCAGGTTGCTGGAGGTTTGGTGTGTCGAAAGAACTCGTGCTTTCTAGGAATCCAAGGAAGTAGCTTCTGCCGGGCTTTGGACTGCAAGGGCTATTTACTTAAATATGGATCTGATTCTTATGCCATTATAGGGATATTATTGATTATAGCCGTACAAGGGCATAAAATAGAAATATTGATTCAGGTTCCTAGATAAAAACACATTAAGAGAGAATATTAATATGGACAAAACAAGACCAAAAAGACAAACATCCAATCAGTAGAAGTCGAGGTATGAATTTTTAAACAATTAATGCAAAAACTGTGCTTAGATGTCAGTAGCGCTAAAGGTTACTTTAGGTTGTACTAGACCAGGGTAAATCTGAAAAGTAAAGCTGACCACAATGGAGCGCAGTTCAGATACAGTTTCAAACAGGCCCTACTGAAGTTTTACCTTCTCAAGATGAGCCAAGAGGCAAGTTCACGGAGAAGAGTCTCACTAGGAGCACAGTGAAGTCGCTGGAGATAGTCCGCAGTTTGTGAAGAGCTGCCAGCCATCATGCACAGACAGGTGGGAACATTGGAGTCTCGCATAGTTAACCCTGTGGGGCGGTGGGGTAGTGGAGTGTGGCACACGATGGGAAAGTTGCGAGTAAAGAAATAAATACATAAAAGCACTTTGCACTCGCACCATCGCCGAGTTGGTGATGCTGCAAGCTTAAAGTAAGTGCTTCTATCTATTTATTTCTTTAATCTCAACTTTCCCGTCATATGTCACACTCCACTACCCCCACCCTGCCCTGCTCCACCTCACCTTGCCGCCCCACAGCATTACCTGTGCGAGCCGCCACTGGGCGGGAACCTCGTGGTAATGACCGTGATGTAATTGTGTGAAGACACAAAGTTGCGCCTGCTCATACAGGTTCTTCATGCGAGCGATAGAGGTTCTGGAGTGAATTAATCTGTTTGCGGTCGCGAAGAGTCCAAAAGCTTCATTTAAAGGGCCCTGGAGCTGTAGATGTTGAAAACAGCTGCAGAACCCACTTATGAGGCCCAGATCTTGGAGGGGCACATGAGGCGAGGGTAGGATTCATAGATGGCAGGCCCCAGCAGTTTCAGCAGAATTGTAGCAAGCCTTCTGTGTTCCTGAGACTTCAAAAAACAGGAGGCAAGCCAGCAAGCCATTGATGTCACTCACAGTTCAGTCCTTTGCCTCAGCAGGGCAGGGATCAGCTGGCAGCAGGGCTTCTCAGCAAACCAGAGAAGCAGTTCCTCAGAACCGTCAGTCACATCAATGTGGTAATCCTTCAGCAGAGCAGCCTTTACTCCAGCAGAGTACTTTCCAGGTCCAGTAGTGTACTGCTTTGATAGGGATAGAGCCTAGATACAAAAAGTACCTTTGATATAGGGGGTGACTTCAAACAAACTCTCAGAAGTGCACAAGGACCCCTTTCAACTAAGCCCTGGCTCCAGACTTCCAGTGGGATTAAATCAGCCCTTAATGTGAGGGCAAAACACAACCTATTCAGATGTAAGTCTCAGCCACCTCTCCCCCTTCCGGCCAAGGAAGGCTATCAGTATGCAGATGAATTCAGATGTATCCACTGTCACACCCAGACCCTCCTGTGTGGTTGGCTGTCTAGAGGGAATGACCACATTTTTAACTGTCACCGAGCCAGACATGTATTGGATCTAGGCAGCAGACACACAGCATACAGTTAAGAGTGGAGAAACATCCACCTTCTAAAAGTGCCATTTCCTAAATGGTAATGTAAAATCCAACTTTACCTTTAAAAGGGATTAATCACCACCATTGTGAACATATTAAACATGAAGTAGCTACTCCTTTCCAATCATGAATTGCAGCTGAACATGTGTTTTAAGGAATCCCCAAAGCAAGCCTAAGGAAGGATTAGGCCTCACAGCAGTGAAAACGAATATAGCTATTTGTCACTGCCAGGACATGTACAAGTTAACAGTGTATACACTGCATTTTAGTTGCACATCATCCTGCCCTTAGGGTCACTGTGGGCCTATCTTAGAGGCAACCAATGTGTAATAAAAGAGGAGGTTAAAGCTTATCAAGTGATTTGAAATGCCAATTCGAAGTGACAGTGAACTGCACAGAGAGATTTGAAAGGCAACTTGTGTGGTTGGCACACCCAGTCTTGCAGTCCCACTTGTAGAAATAAGTATGCATGCCCTGGGTACATAGTATACTATTTTACATGGGACTAACAGGTAAACTAAATGTGCCAATCAGGTATACATCAATGACACCAAGCTTAGGGGAGAAGCACATATAGTTTAGCTCTGTTTAGCAGTGGTAAAGTGCTCAGACCTAAGACCAACAAGAAAATACAGGGTAAAGTGGAAGGAAGCAGGCCAAAACATGGGGGAAGGTAGCACTAAGGATGAAAGGTCCAACACTCACCTTTATACTGTTGGTGTTTACATATGTGCAGTTGTCGAAGTGGGGAAAAAAGTAAGGGAACTGTGGGCGAAGGACCAGGGGGCAGGAAAAACCAGAGGATTGGGTCAGTGGGTGGAGTCAGAGGTGTGGCTAAAAAGAGCAAAACATACCAATTTTTTGTATGTTTGGTGACCTTCAGTAGGGATTGTGGTGAAAAGGGCTTAAAGGTTAACCCACACTGGCCACTGGTAGGGCCCACCTGCTGGTGCTAAGAGACGAGGCGTTCTATGATCTAGTGGGGCCTTCTAAGGTCCAGTACGGAAATGTGTTCCCTCAGGATAGTGGTCTATTGGACAGGTCATGTAGCCGGATCCTGGTTCCACAGTTCAAAATTTGGTAGCTCTGGCCACAGTGACACATTCTCTACCCCCTGATTACCTTTCTGCCCCACTGAGAGAAACATGCACTGCCTTCAGCTACAACTCAATTGTGACCTGCTATAAACACCTGGATGTGGCTCAATAAAAAAAATAAAAAAAATAATAATAGCAAAGTGGAAAAAGCAAACACTCATAGGCCGTGCAAGATTATGTAAAGCATGCAAAATATAAGCTGAAACAACATGGTTATCTTAACGATTTAACACTCACTGTTCAGAAATCAATGAGTGTTTTTAGCCTCAAACATTGAGGACATGAATACAGGGATCCTCCTGTGTACCGGTGTGCCTTTGTTGCATTTGTGGCCAGTAAGGAAGGGGTTAAGCATGACTCAGAAGATATAGGGACTCTTCAGGAAAATCTGATCTGACTCACGGAAACCCACAAGGGCTTCTCCACATTCATGTCAGACAGCTAGCTGCTGAAACATCAACATTATGTATTCTAGTGTCCTGCAAATGATACCTTTTGAAGTGTCCTGCTTGAGAGAGCTCTTGAGAGTAAAAGGCCAAAATCATATTTTCATTTGGGAAGTGAAGGATACATCCAACTTTATTTTTTGGGGTGACACAAAAGTATGTTAGTGATGCTGAAAAGCGTCACTAAAAAAATTCACAAACCTAAGAGGTCCCAAAGGCAAAACCCACTAGCTTTGCTAATGCTTGTTTAGACATCTCATTTGCTAAATGGGGCGCTTTTAATTTGGTGCTAGACAGGACTGAACTGGGACCCCAGAGCAGTCCTGGCAAAGAGGTCTCAAAGACAACACCTATTGGCTTTACCAATGCGTGTTTAGATATCTCATTTGTTGAATGGGGCACTTTTAATTTGGTGCCAGACAAGGTCGAACTGGGAACCAAAATCAGCCCTGGTACTTTGTCCATTCCCTGTATGGTGTTTTGCGAGCGAACACAATAAGCGAGCCTGACCACTACAAAGGGGAAATGGGAAGAGGTTGTTCCCTCCCGAAGAACATTTTGAAACAATTACATAAATTGTGCATTCTACAACATATTTTATTAGATATTCAATTGTATTGGTATTTAGAGCACACTAAATGATCACCTTACAGTGCACCAGGATACGACAATCTTGTTGGGGCTCTTCAATGCTTCCCTCACTATCACCCTCCAACTCTGCCCCTCATCTCGCCATAGCCCCTCTCACATGTGTTTCATTTTTTATAGCACCTCTCATACCAGTGTAGCATTGTGCAACAGGGAGGGAGCAGGAGAGTGCCATATTTTCAGAGATATGGCTCTCTCCTCCCCTTTCCCTTGCGCTGGCGCTCATTACAGCTCATTACAGCTGCCGTGCGCCACACACACACCTTAGCGCCATAGCGCCAGGTTGTGTGTATAAGTCTAGCATAGGAGGCCTCACATTAACCAACATACTTACCATACTGAGCAGTTTTGCATTTTTCGTTACTACTATAAACTACTGTCTTGGAGGTGGGGGGTTTCACTTTCTTAATTAGTCTGTCTCTTTCAGTTTTCGGTATTTATGCTCTATCTACTATACAGCAGTTGTATGGTCTTGGCTTAGTATGGCTGTTTGAGAGCGCTCACTCTGCCATCTCAAAGTTTCAAGCATTGTTAATAACTTGTGACTATATGCTGCATCACTAACAATTTTGCCAGGTGCTATTTCATGTTCGTGGTGGAAAGTCAGACAGTATTTTGTAGCATCACCATGTATTATGATAGCAGATATCTGGAGGTGGTAATTTGTGTCAAGAATGTATGGGTGTATTTGTTGTGATGTATGGCTGCGCTCTCAGTCCTTGTACTACAATGTGAAGTTGTGTTGTACTGCACTGTCTTGACTGTTTTTGCCCTGTTTTGTTTAATTTGTGTTACTATTGCTTTGTGTTATGTTTTTGTGTTATGTTCTCATGTTTAGTTTTGAGATAGTAACAAATGCTGCTACATTCCCAGCCAAACGCAAACCTTCAAATTCCTGTGTGAAACAACCATGTTCCAATGTCCAAGGTGGTAAAATATGACTGCTTCAGCTCTTCAACTATTTAATAATAATAATAATAATAAATCATTTGTAGAGCGCCTGGCTACACAAAAACTGTGTGTCCCCGCGCTAACTGCTGATAGATTACAGAAGTCAAAAAGGCAGCTGTGGAGAAGCTCAGGAGGTGTTACATGTTGGGAAACAAAAGCGTTTTAAGTTTTCCCCGAAATCTCAATTCAGATGGTTCCATCCGCAAGTGGAGCGGGAGCGCATTCCAATGTTTGGAGGCTAGGTACCTGAAGGAGCTACCACCCATTCTGGCCCTGAGAATGCGAGGAAGTTTAAATAACATCGTACCGGTTGATCTTAAGTTCCGAGTAGGACGATGTATTGTGAGAAGGTTTATTAAATATTCAGGGCCTTTGCCCTGAGCGATGCGATGTGCATTGCAGAGGGTTCTAAATTTGATCCTCTCCCTAACCGGGAGCCAGTGAAGTTTGGCCAGGGCAGTTTTTGCGGAAGCTCTCCGTGAGAGTCCGAGCACGAGGCGTGCGGCGGCATTCTGCACACATTGGAGTTGATGTAATCCCTTTTGACTGAGCCCTATCAGCAGGGCATTCCCATAATCAAGATGGGGGGTCACCAGCGCATGGACAATTGTTTTTCTGGCTCCGGTAGGAAGGAGATCCAATATCTTTCGGAGGACCCTCAGTATGCCAAAGCACCTTCCCGTTACCCTGCTGACATGGGTCTTGCCAGAGAGATCAGATTCCGGCATAACAGCTAGGTTTCTTACCGACTCCACAGGAATGGGGGTATTTCCTAGTTCGATAGGCCACCATGAGCGAGACCAAGCTGATGCTGCTCTCCCGATCACCAGTAGTTCAGTCTTTTCGCCATTTAGACGCAGGCAGTTGTTGTTCATCCAGACTGCTACTGCTGACATACAGTTTGAGAAATTGATGGCGTCTTCTCTATGGTCGGGGGTAAGCTTAAACACCATCTGGGTGTCGTCAGCGTAGCTGACAATGCCCACCCCGAAACCCTCTATAATGTGAGCCAGGGGCTCCATATAGATGTTGAACAATGTGGGGCTCAAACTTGAGCCCTGAGGAACCCCATGGCTCACCTTCCGGAGGGAAGATCTAAAGGGTGGGCAGTGCAGCTGAAAGCTTCTGTCGGCCAAGAAGGAGCGCAGCCAGGCAAGTGCTGGGCCTGTAACTCCCATGTCCGAGAGACGAGACAGCAGCGTTGAGTGCAGCACGGTGACAAATGCTGCACTAAGGTCTAATAAGACCAACGCTGCCGTCTCACCTTCGTCCACTATCTGCCTAAGACGCTCAGTAGAGTATAGAACGGCCGACTCAGTGGAGTAGCCCACTCTAAATCCCGATTGTGAGGGGTGGAGGAGGGCTTCTACCTCCAAATACTCCATGAGCTGTCTGTTAGCAATTTCTTCTATTATTTTAGCGCAGAATGGGAGGAGGGAGATGGGGCAGAGATTTTGGAGCTGAGAAATGGGAATATTGGGCTTCTTTTTTAGTGGTATAACTTGGGCAGTTTTCCATGCCTCCGGTACGTAGCATTCCTGAAATGACAGTGTCACCATGTGACTGATATAGTCAATTAATATACTTTCCATAACTCCCTTGCACCGGGCCGGTGGACAGGCGTCGCTGGGGGAGCCGGATTGTACACTGTTAATAATACCTAAAAGTTCATGTCTTTCAGGAGTTTTAAAACTTGTAAGAGGTGATTTATGTGTGGAGATGGTTCTAGTGTCCCCACTGTTACGTAAAAGATTTTTATTGTCTACAAAGGTGGCATGTATTTTATCCACCTTATCTACAAAGAAATCAGCTACCAGATCACATGTCTCAGTTGAGTACGTGTCTTGGGTCTCGAGTCTCGATGGAATCATGAGTTCTTTGTAGTTACTGAATAGTTCTCCAGTGGGGTTATCTGCTTGCTCAATTCTGCTTTTAAAGTGAAAACTTTAAAGTTGAGACAACGGGCAGTCTAAAAGTCGTCCAATACCTCCCTTCAATTAGCAGTTACAGTTTTCACTTTACATGATAAGGCCCACACCATTCACAGTGGCAGTGGAGTGATAGTGGACACAATAAGTGCATATACAAGCGACATGTTACCACTGATTTTATTTGAAAAAGGACCGCTCTAGCTCTACATTTTTTATCGGAAACACTGATTGCTGTGTCTCTTCTTGTGTAGACACACATATAGAGTGTGCTAGTGTACACGAACAAGAGTTTCAAAGCGTTCACTTCCGCAAATGTCAGGTTTTTTTTCCCCAAACGAGGAAGCATTTATAATTAATTTGTATGGCTCCGTTAGATTTATCATTCTTGATTCTAATTTGTTTATTGTAGAAGGTCAGCGCCATCAATGAGGGATGTCGTCAAGCCTATTAAGTCGGACAAAATGCGGCAATTTCCCACCAATTCTAGTTTCTAGCAGATAGTCCCAAGTAATTAATTCATCGTTTGATCTTGATGCATAGCTTTTGAATTCTTCCCGAAGTAGCATCCCTCAACTCGCCCATTCGAAAAGAGTTCACTTACGAAACTAGTTTCCTCGAGAGCGGCTTGGTGTAGAAAGCAAAGCTGAAATCGTTTATCACATTTTTAATCAACCAGAGCAAAGCTGCAGTTGCAGCCTGCCTTTGGCGTGCTGCACTGTTGGAAACGGGCGTTTTATAGGCACACCAAATGCATGCCTGACCATGGGGAAAATGAAAAATGCCAAAGGTTGATAAATAACAAGAATAGTTTCTTCTCACAAGCATCATTTTGAAAATCTCATGTTGCTTTAACTTTTTACCCATTTTTTTCCCATAGTAAATGTTTTAAATTGAGTTCTATCTTGTACACCTTGCAGTGCTATGCATATTTAAACGAACTCATAAACGAGCAAGCAGCTCGTCTGGCCCCAAGTATTTCGCTGGCATGAGTCACACTGTTCTTGTCTTACACATCGTAATTACAAATTACTATTTAATTTTTTTAAACATTCACTGAAACAAAGCGAATCAAGTCAACACCTTTGTTTTTACTGCATTCATAGCAACATAAATAATGCAGATGCAAAATTCTACTCAGACATATGCAAATATATACTGAACCGTTGGATAAATAATTCTGATACTTTTATGTTCTAGCCTTTTAGTAATGACTTTGGCAATTATTATGTAACCAATGTTTATTTAGCTTTTATTTCATTTAGGGCAATTAAAGAGTGTTTGTTTATAAGTTAGAAGTGCATTGCACATGGCAACTGTGATGCATAATATGATGAAATTATAGGCCCAGATTTTGAGATTAGGGCTAAATTCCAAATTCGTTGTAGCTGAGAGCACAGAATTCCTGCCACTGTGGAGTTCTCCACATGGGGTAATAATGACAGGGGCTTATTTATGATAGGACTCCACTGCCGTTGCATCCCCAATATTAACACAACGGCAGCGCAGGCAGTGCTTAATATTTACAAATAGACATATGGCCGAATGCATCAGTTTTAGTAGGCCTGCATCGGAAACTATCAAAGCCAGAACAGGCTGCACCACACCGAGAATAATATATTCAAGGGAGGTGTTCCCTTGTAAAATCCAGTGTAAAACCAAAGCAGTGATATTTAAGGTTTTAACATTGTGGGCGCATCGTCCGCTAGCAGTGCACAGAGCCTGATATGTGTCAACATTCCTGCGTATCAGCAACCCAGGCATATGAAATGACACATTAGCTATAGTACATTAAGACAACCTACACAAAGAATAGATTAGCAAACTCAACTACGCTGTGGAGGTGATCATTTTGCAGCTGGGAGTTGCGAGGAGACCCCACTACCCCCCACATCTCCACCACGTAGGTGGTGCAGAAGAAAGGAGCGTGTTTTTGCTAGCAGACTATCCTCATTTACCACAGGGAGAATGAGGTCATCACATACCACCGACTCAGGACAGAATCCATACTAGAACTGCTGAACCTGATAGGGCCAAACCATCGTCCACCCATTGCAGGTCAAGCCAATGTCTGTCATCCATATGCTGGCCTCTGGTTCAGTACAAATTACAACAGACAGATTCTCAGGAATATCACAACCATCTTTTTCTGCCCTCTATCCTAGATGCCATCATCTACCTCACACCCCATACCTCCTCTTCCCAAAGACACAGAAACAGCAGCTGGACACCAAGCAGGGATTCTATGCCATTGCTGGATTTCCACAAGTGCTGGGTGCCATGGATTTCACACATGTGCAATCGGTTCCCCCTGCAGCAACACATCTTTACAGGAACCGGAAAAACCCATAGTCTATCAATGTCCAAGTCATTATGGACCATTGGGGGATGTTTACAAATGTTCTGGAAAAATATGCAGGAAGTGCTCATGATGCTTACATCTTCAGGCATTTTATTATCAATGACCGCTTCCTGAATGGCCAATATAGGAATGGACTACTTGTTGGTAAGCAAAACTGAAACACGTTACATACCTACTCACAATAACAAATGTATGACATATTATGTCTGTTGATAAATATAGGGCCATTCGTCTGAGGGATGCATTTCATATATTCACCATGCATCATGGTACACGTGTAATGCAAACCCCCAATTCACACATGTTAAGTCATGCAAAGCCACTTTCTGTGCATTTCAATGGTGTAAAGGTAAAAGCAGTGTAATGCTGGCCAAAATGCATTGCAGTATCACTTTTTGCAAGAGAGGGGTTCCATGGGCGCCGTGTGGACGTCTCCATGCAGCTCCCATGGTTCATGAGGCATGTCATGTATTCCACACCGGGTAAGCACACATAGACGATCATGGCTCCAGAGGTACATCATATGCAGTAAGGTGTCCCTCCTGCATAAATACAATCCTGCATGCAATGCAGGTGCCCAAGTACTGTGGGGCAAGTATGTTTCAGCCTGACAAACACCTCGGAATCGACACAATGGAAAGGGGCGACCATTCGGTCCCCCCGAACGTATGGCGGAGTACCACGATCCCCCCGGGAAGCCATCTTGGGCGGGAGGCGAGTCTCGGCTGGTATGCCCGAAGCGGCGTAGCCGGGGCGCGCCTTTTTCCCGCCCTGGAGTAGGCTGGCCTAGACACTGACGCGGCCGGGCCACGCCCTCGGGGCAGGCCGGGGCGGGTTTACGCCCGCCCTGAAGACGGATAAAAGGAGCAACAAGCCAAGAAAGCATCCTCTTGTTCCAGTGCTCTGAAGCTGCACCACCTCGCTGCACGTGAGCTCGAGAAGGAACGAAGAGCCAATTTTGAGCGTTGTAATCTTTCTTGTTTATTTTACAGATACTCTGTCGGAGAATGCCTAAGAAAGCGGGAAAGCGAATGACTACCGACCAGATGCTGCGTGTTCTCATGAAGGAGGTGACCGACCTAAAGAAACGAATGGCGGAGAAAGACGAGGAAGGGGGGCCGAAACGTCCTCTGGCAGGAGTAGTTCCGGGAGGAAAAGGCAAGAGGCCCAGAAGGGGGGCTGCTGGGGGAGACGTCCCAGTACCCTCTACCCCACTCGAAGCACCCATTCCGGGGCCTGAGGAAGGGAATCCGATTCCCGTGGTGGTCACCCCCGTGTCCCGGGAGGATATGCCGCCCGAATCGGCGGCGCAACTTGCAGCGTGGTTGGGTAAAGGTAGCGAGGGCGCCACGGCTGACGACGCGCAGGTGTTGATGAAACAGCTGCGGGAAACAAGGGAAGCGACGAAGGCAACATCGCCGGCTGCGGCAGTAGAGAAACCACCTGGCTCAGGTCCAGTCGCAGATACAGCTTCCGGTTCAGGTAAGCGGCCATTGCCGATTGCGAGGGATGAGTCGGCACCCTCTCGAAGGGAAAAGTTGGGTCAACACGTCCCTCTGGCTATCAAAGAGAAGATATGGGCAGGGGAGTATATAAACATCTTCTCGTTGCTTACTGACCATTATGAGATGGAGCATGTTAAGAGCCAGAAAGAGCTCATGCATCCGAGTGTTTGGCGCGCAAAGATGGCCGCCTTTAAGGTAAACGAAAACATTGGTAATTGGGGCAAAGCTTGGGGGTTTTTTACATCCATCTTGGGTGAACGTAGGCCCGAATTGCTGCCCGAATTGCCGATCTATCAGTCACGGATCATGGGGTATTCGGTGTCTCACGAAGGCAATCATTGGTTTTGTTACGACAATGTTTTCAGAAAAGCGAAAGAGCATGATAAATACTTAACTTGGGATTGTTATGATTCTGTGTCCTGGTCAAAAATGGAGGATTCGGGTATGTTGAAAGTGCCGTTGGTAGGGAGTAACATTGGTGAATCTTCCCGCCAATATGCGGGGACGCCCTTTCGATCAAGTACGAGTAACGACAATCACGCAAGGCCAACCGGCAACGCAGGTAAAAGGAGGGTTTGTTGGAACTTTAACAGGGGGAAATGTACGAGGCCCCAGGGGTCATGCAAATTTAGGCACGAATGTGGGGGGTGTGGGCAATCATCCCATCCTGAGTCCATGTGCAGAGCCAAAACGGGTGATAACGGGGGTAGAGGAGGCGCCAAACAGGTCTGACATAGTCCGAGGGGCGCCTTTACCTATTCCGATTGATACCATGGCAATGATTCCTTGGCTCATCGAATACCCGGATCACGCTTCCGCTGGGGTGTTGCGTAACGGATTTTCAGATGGTTTCCGCATCCCAGTGGGGGAGTTTCAGGGTATACCAAAATGTAGAAACCAGATATCAGTCTTACAGCATACGACTGTGGTACAGGAAAAGATCGGGAAGGAGGTGGCTCGAGGTCGAGTCGCCGGTCCATTTAAGGTGCCACCAGTTGCTAACTTTGTTTGTTCCCCTTTAGGGGTGGTCCCCAAGAAGGACCCGGGTGAGTTTCGGCTGATACATAATTTATCAGCCCCACGTGGTCTTTCCGTAAACGATGCGATAGACCCGGAAGTTTGTTCGGTGCGGTACGCATCCTTCGATGAGGCCGTAGCCATATTGAATCGCCTGGGGCCCGGTGCGCTGATGGCAAAATCCGATATCGAGTCAGCGTTCCGGTTGCTCCCGGTACACCCAGACGATCAGCGTCTCCTTGGTTTCATGTTTCAGGGTCACTATTACATGGATAGGTGTATGCCGATGGGGTGCTCTATATCTTGTGCCTATTTCGAAAAGTTCAGTTGCTTCCTGCAATGGGTCTTCACAAGGAAGACGGGGTTTCAACATGGTATGCATTATCTCGATGACTTTTTGTTTCTGGGGGCAGCCGGGGATCCGGAATGTGGACAGGCTTTGACTGCTTTTTGTGTCTTGATGAATCAGTTTGGCGTGCCATTGGCACCAGGTAAGACTGTGGGTCCATCGACTTGCCTCGAGTTTCTGGGGATCGAGCTCGACTCCAAAGAAGGTTGTTTTCGGTTACCAGGTGACAAGGTGTTAAAATTCAGGGCATCCCTGCAAATGTGTATAAGTGAGTCTAAGGTTAAGCTACATCAATTGCAGCAATTGGTGGGACAGTTGAATTTTGCCCTAAGAGTTATACCAATGGCCCGCCCGTTTTCCCGCTCGATCGCTCAAGCCATGGTTGGCCTGAAGGAGGGTCATCATCGCACAAGGCTTTCGGCAGAGGTTCGCCAGGACATGCGCATTTGGTTGGCATTTCTGGCGGATTTCAATGGTCGAATTGTCTGGAACAAACCGGCGGTGTCCTCTGAGGAGCTGGGGCTGTGGACAGATTCGGCAGGGAGCGTTGGTTTTGGTGCCATATTCGGCACTCAGTGGTCGGCACAAAAATGGCCGTCTTGGTGGCATGATAGTGGACTGACAAGTAACATTGCCTTTCTGGAACTTTTCCCCATTCTGGTGGCCCTGAGAACTTGGCCTGACGGGTTCAGAGACCACTTTGTGGTATTCTGGTCTGATAACATGACCGTGGTTGAATGCATCAATAGCCAGGCAGCACGATGCAAATGGATTCTGAGATTGCTCAAGGAAATTGTGTTACTGTGTATGCAATTGAATGTGTTATTTAAGGCAAGACATGTGCCGGGGGTGCTGAACCATGCGGCTGATGCACTTTCTCGTTTTCGTATGCAGGCCTTCTGGGGTTTCCTGCCCACAGCGGACCCGGTGGGGGCACCCTTCCCCGAAGCTCTCTGGTCTCTCGGTGCCCCGAACTACAAAACCTTGTGGGAGAGAGTTTAGCACCCAGGACGAGGAAGGCATATGAAGGGGCGTTCCGTTCCTATTGGGCCTTTTTGGGGGCTGCTAGGGGGGAGCTTTGGGGTCAGGAAGAGTCTGTAGTAGGATTTCTGCTGTCTTTACATCAGGCAGGCAAATCGGTGGCTACGGCCCAGAGGCATCGGGCCGCCATTTCCTTTGTGGCTAGGGCTCATGGGATCCAGGACCCGACAGCGTCTTTCGTTGTGCAAAAAGCGCTACGTGGGTGGCAACGCCTTGAGGGTCGCAGAGTAGATGAAAGGCGCCCGATAGGTTTGGATAGGTTGGCCCTGTTATTATCCATACTCCCTGCAACGTGTTCATCCCAGTATGAAACAGTGTTATTCCGAGCCGCTTTTACGCTGGCATTCCATGGGGCTATACGGGTAAGCGAACTAGTGGCAAGGAACAAGCAGGATGTGATGGGGGGACTGTGCCGAGAGCACGTTCAGGTCAGAGGGGGGACAATGACTGTCTTGTTTGTCAGGTCCAAGACCGATCAGGGTGCGATGGGTGATTGTATAATCATACAAAAGATTCCCGGGTCCTCCATGTGCCCGGTGAGTTGTGTAGAAGAATATTTAGCACAAAGGGTGGCATCATGGGGGGGGGACCTTGTTGAGACACGCTGACGCCACCCCACTGACGAGGTTTCAGTTTCAGCGGGTGCTTGCGATGTCGATTGCCGCTGCGGGCTTGAACCCGGGCGAGTTTGGGACCCATTCCTTTCGGATAGGGGCTGCTACAGAGGCTACAGCCAGGGGTCTGAATGTAGAACAAGTTAAATGTGTGGGGCGTTGGTCCTCCAATTGTTATAAAAGGTATGTGCGGTTGCACATGTTGTGAAGCTGTAATGATGTACTCACGCTTCTTGTTTTTGTTTGGTTTCAGTTGCGCAAGCCTACGAGGCGGGGCGGACTATGCAGTCGACCCTACACCGGGCCAGCGGTCAGACATCACCGGCTGTGAAAAAGGAGGTGTGGGTCGTGGGCCACTCATACGTGAGGCGTGCCACGGACGTATTCAAAGCAGGTGACATGATTCACGTGGCTGGGGAATACGGGTACAGTGTGTCCTTCTACGGAAAGGGCGGGCTCTGTATTGACCAGTTTCAATCATTTTTTGAGGGTTTGCTAGGGCGGACGAGGTCACCGCCGTGTATAGTCATAGTACATCTTGGGGGCAATGATTTGGTCACCACTGGTAGACGACTTCTTCTTGAGGCGATGCTTTCCACTGTAAGTTGGTTAGCGAGGAGAGTTCCAGGGTGCACGATTGCATGGTCCCATATGATCCCACGGAAAGTATGGCGGGGGCGATGTCTGTTACTGCTCTGAATCATTCAGTAAGAAAAATTAATAACAAAGTGAGTAGATTGTTCCGTTCCAATACACTGCATTCTATTTCGCATGGTTGTATTACTGGTGACAGCATGTATTTGGGGGATGGTGTTCATTTGTCCCGGGTGGGGAACGAGTTACTCATAGGAGACTTTATAGCTTGGCTGAAGACTTTAAGACATGACCTTTAGGTAGGAGTGTTGTGGGGGGTCCGGATAGCCGGTCAACTATCCGGCCTGTGGCGGTAAGGTCATGATCGGTGAGCACTAATTGGAAGATCCCTATGAGTGGGCGTCACCCATTACGGTTGGGAGCGCTCGAGAGAGGTGGCCATTGGCCCCTCAACGGGGCAGGCGGTCCCTTCTAAGGATGGGCCGCCGAAAGGAAAGGAAAGGCGGTCAAGGCCCCTTCCTGGGTAGGAGGGGCTACAGCCCCTCGAGGAGAATTTCCCGGGGCCAGGACATCTGCGACGGCAGATGCGGTAAGTTGTGTGGGGTTTGGGGGGGGTCTACGCTACCTTCTAGATTCCTCACACGAGTCCTCGGACGACCTCTAAGTGGCGTCGAGTTTATTGGGGCCCCCGTCAAGTCAAGGGAAATTGGTAGTTGCACTCGAGGTACGCCTCTGTGCGGTCGCCCCTCACAAGTGAGGGGGATATTTATGGTAAGGGATCTTGACACCGGTTACGACCTTGCCGTTGGCCCTTAAACGTTAGGATGTACAATTTCAAAATTTCAAGTTAAATGTTTTGTAGGATGTTAGTTCGGCTAGGAGAACCTTTGTATTAGAGAATATGTTAAGGTTAGCCAAACATCGCAATGTGGTAATGAAATTGTACATAATATGAAACTGTTATTTTAATGTTTTAATTTTGTTTCATATTTTAATAAATACGGCCGGGAGGGTCACTCCCTCCCGTCTTCCAAAAGTTCAGAACCGTTTCCAGTTTCCCATCCTTGGGGATTGTGTTGAGAGGGGGTGGCGGGTATCTCAGCCATATGGAAAGGGGCGACCATTCGGTCCCCCCGAACGTATGGCGGAGTACCACGATCCCCCCGGGAAGCCATCTTGGGCGGGAGGCGAGTCTCGGCTTGTATGCCCGAAGCGGCGTAGCCGGGGCGCGCCTTTTTCCCGCCCTGGAGTGGGCTGGCCTAGACACTGACGCGGCCGGGCCACGCCCTCGGGGCAGGCCGGGGCGGGTGTACGCCCGCCCTGAAGACGGATAAAAGGAGCAACAAGCCAAGAAAGCATCCTCTTGTTCCAGTGCTCTGAAGCTGCACCACCTCGCTGCACGTGAGCTCGAGACGGAACGAAGAGCCAATTTTGACCCACCCACCAGCCCCTGAGGACAGCAAGTGGTTTTGAATAAAGTTTTGATGTGGTAATCCCTTTTTTGTTTACAGGTTCGGATTATTATCGTGATAATTTTTGAATATGCAATAAAGAAATGGTCAATTTTTGGTATCTTTTGCAAAATAAAGTATTCCTGATCTAGTGTTGATCAATAGCATGCTGTTTAATAAAGTTGTTGTTTAACTGTTTTTAGGTAAATTAGTCATTTTAGTTTAGAAACTGTCGTATTTATTTTGGTCGGGCGGTAAGGTCATGATCGGTGAGCACTAATTGGAAGATCCCTATGAGTGGGCGTCACCCATTACGGTTGGGAGCGCTCGAGAGAGGTGGCCATTGGCCCCTCAACGGGGAAGGCGGTCCCTTCTAAGGATGGGCCGCCGAAAGGAAAGGAAAGGCGGTCAAGGCCCCTTCCTGGGTAGGAGGGGCTACAGCCCCTCCCGGAGAATTTCCCGGGGCCAGGACATCTGCGACGGCAGATGCGGTAAGTTGTGTGGGGTTTGGGGGGGGGTCTACGCTACCTTCTAGATTCCTCACACGAGTCCTCGGACGACCTCTAAGTGGCGTCGAGTTTATTGGGGCCCCCGTCAAGTCAAGGGAAATTGGTAGTTGCACTCGAGGTACGCCTCTGTGCGGTCGCCCCTCACAAGTGAGGGGGATATTTATGGTTAGGGATCTTGACACCGGTTACGACCTTGCCATTGGCCCTTAAACGTTAGGATGTACAATTTCAAAATTTCAAGTTAAATGTTTTGTAGGATGTTAGTTCGGCTAGGAGAACCTTTGTATTAGAGAATATGTTAAGGTTAGCCAAACATCGCAATGTGGTAATGAAATTGTACATAATATGAAACTGTTATTTTAATGTTTTAATTTTGTTTCATATTTTAATAAATACGGCCGGGAGGGTCACTCCCTCCCGTCTTCCAAAAGTTCAGAACCGTTTCCAGTTTCCCATCCTTGGGGATTGTGTTGAGAGGGGGTGGCGGGTATCTCAGCCATATGCTCAATGTGTCCACCTCTTGATATTCCCAACTGCTCGGTGCTGTTATGGCACAGACAGATAAAAAAAAACAAGTGAGGAATGGGAAGGATGGAAAAGCTTGAAGAAAACAAGAAACCTTCTATGGGGTCCCACTGATACTTGGTCCTTTTAAACCAACAAAGAAGAAATTGGCATAGAAGCTGATATATAAAATACATATTTATTAAACCTCAGATGAGGGAGACTACGTCACACAGAAGGCTTAGCAAATGAATGAGGCAGTCTAAGGAGTACAAAAAACTGGGGCCTTATATATGCTTATGGTAACATAGTCAGCATAAGACCAAGGGGCAGTCCTGGCTCATGTAAGCATGCAAAATGACTAATATGGACTTTCAAGATCTGCTTGCTCAACAAAGTGGGAGGAACTAACAGTGGCTGTTTTTGGCAAACACATCCTGACATTTACAGACTAGGAACAGTTGCAAGGACAGCAACAAGCTCAACTGAGCATGTGCGAAAGTGGAAGATGCTGAATATAGTTCGTTTCTAGGCAGATTACAAGAGCAGTCAACACTGAGGGAGGACAGAGATGATGGCGAGCATGTGGCAGCACATGGCAAACAAGATGGCTGCCAGAAATACAAAATGGCTTTCAGCTCATTCTAACAAATCCCTCCAATATTTAACAAGCTGGGAGGGAGATGTGGAAAAAACAGATGCTGTTAATAACCTCTTCCTTGCATCTAATCTAGCAGCACACTCTGGTAATACTTTTGTCACTACAATACGCTACCGTACCTCAAAAGGAAAAACAACTTTCTCTTTCTCTATGAATGATGATGCAAGGCGTACATGCATTGTGCGAACCTGCTATGAATAAAGAAACACACAGACCATAAGTAGCTTTGTTTAAAGAACATCAACCAATGCCTAACACGTCTATCGTGTATAAAAACTCCTACCATATTGTTCTTCCACTTCTCATCACAGGGGTTTTCCTAATGCGCAATCATAACCCATGGTAAGCGACAAACACAGACCTTCAATCAAGCAAGCTTCTTCAGAAGTCTGAGAAGTCTTTAACATCCAATGTCTGTAAACTTCCACCACTAAAAGGGTTCTTGTTGCAAAATTTCAACAGTTTCTCATCACACACAGTTGCTCAAAAGCTATAATATTTGTGATTTTCTGCAGTCTCAAATCACTGTGCAAAATGGCTCATAAACTCAAGTTAGTAAAGTATTGGCGAGTAGCAACTCCATAACTATCAATCGGAGCGTCAAAGGATAACTGATCTCATATGCGCAGCTCACCCACTACAAGGGAATCTCTTTTGCAATCACTGTCACATGTGGCAGCTAAACTGTTACTAAGAGGCGGAGCAGGTACACCCTTGCCAGACCGCACCTCCGCCACTACCGAATCGGAATTCAGTGGGTTGCAGCTTCTCCTCCTGCAACACTGCCACTGCCAAAATTGGGATCTACTAAGTCACAGCTACTTCTGATCCTCCACTGACTAGCAATAACTAGTGGAGTGCATTGGTCTGTGCTGGCTGAAATAGTGCAGCCCCACCTAACATGGCCATCAAGCGATGTGCATGACCTGACTTCCTGCAGGGGAACTAGGCATCATGGGAACTAAAGTCCCAAAATACATATAGGCTAAATATACATAATTTTACAAGGGCATGGTTTTACAAGAGCATGCATCAATAACATTGAAGGTGCACAGGTTTCAATATCAGCACCAGTGAATGTGCACAGCAAACATGAGCACATCTCCCATGAGGTTTTAGCTGCAAACGTGGGCTGGGGTCACAAAAAGCATCCTGGACCACCAGGAACATGCCCAAGCACTTAACCTGATGAAGGGTGGCCCCATCGGAGCATGATTAACGAAAGATCCATTTTTACCTGCACTTACTAATCTGTCAATGGCAGTACCGACAGAACGTCAGTGAGTAGTAATGTGTCATTTCACTCTGTGAGGAAAAATAGAACCATATCAAATGCACAGGGGAAAAATTCCAAATGAAATCATGTGGCATGACAGATAAGGCAATTGTGAGTACAAAGGCAACAATCTGAGGTGAGTGTTTTCTCAATTGCGTACAAACTCCTGCTATCAGTCAACGTTCCACAAAGTCAGTGATGCGAGAACAAATAAATTGGAAATGAGCAAGTATTTCACACTTGGAAGTAAACTTGCATGTTTCAAGAGCAACACAGGAAGACGTTTGTGGAATAGACATGTGTGGAATGCAATGTCAGTGTAGGCCCAGAGTTGTAATTGTCAAAAGTGGATTACATTCTGACACCAACAGTACAATACCCACATATGTCTCAGCAATCCTAGCAGTCTAAGTGCACACATACATGTAGGTTGTTGGCAGTATTGACTGTTCTAACCAATGTGATGGGTCACCTGTTCCATAGAATATGTAGGCCAAATGTAAAGAGTAAATAAGAGAAAAGGGAGGTCTCCTGATTTATCCAATTAGGGACAAGGAGAATAGGAGTGAAGAACTTAACAAATCCCAGAAGTTCAACTCTTGAAAAACCCTTTAGTGTGTTGCCCTCATAACTCAAAATGCCAACTCCGTAGAAAAGTATACAATCTTAAACAATATTACACATATAGTGAAAACAAGGGAATAAAAAACAAATTTAAAAAACATTATTTGTTGTCCTAAAAAGTGAACAATTTATTACAAATCAATAAAATCGATGTTAGGTAACATCAGTACAGTGCCATACATTAAAACTTTATCTTTGTTTAAAAAATGCCGATACACAAATATTACAGTACAAAATCATAAAATTCACAGTTGTCAAAGTTGTCGACGCAGCGTTTCGGAGTATTGCGATATCACCTTCATCAGGACAAACAATTCTGCGACAATTATTTATCCCTCTCGTATTAATTGGATGTAATCTGATCGTTGTACCTCAAAGGATAGAGGCTCTTGTCTAACACATCAAGTGCAAAATTCCTTTCTGTAAATTTCAGGAACTCAACAGTGAGGATATTGCCGGAGGGGGCCACCATATTTTAAAGTGTATGTCACCTTAACGCAGGGTTATGCGGCCCTCACAGCAGCATGACTGGATTCTTTTAACTTTATACCAGTGCTGAATTTCCATAAGCAGTATCTTTTTCAATTTGACCTTGTTGCTTTGAATCGGCCTCCCTGCACCCCTCACGGCTCCTCGCGTTCTTGGTCCAAGGACTTGGACAAGACACTACAGTGTACTCAGGATACCAATCACAACATACATTTGTCACAGCAATGAGGAAAAGATCAAGGAATAGAACTACACAATCCCTAAAAGTCAGAGCCATACAAATAAATGTGAAAAACCAATGTATGGTGTCTAAATGTGGAGCACACAGCTTCTTGTAGCAGCATCAACGTATTCGACATAAAGATGGCCCACACTGTAATACATATGTGTGTATCAAAATGCAGAACTTCCCTGGCAAAAAGCAATAGTTAAAGGCTGGCAATAAATAGCATACCAATGTATGTGACATGAATGAACTGCACCTAAATCAAAATCACATGGCAAAGGTAGTGAACTATGAAACAGTAGGCCACCAACAAAATATGTGGTTTAACGTGGCCTATGTAATTGTGAATGTTAAACATGCTGGCAATGTGAATCTCTGCCTAAGGTGGAAGTGTCCCAACACTGAGGTTTCACTCCTGGAAGTTAGAACGAAAAATATAGAGGAGCCCCTAATCAAGCCAACCACAACAGCCACGTTTTTAGATTATATGGAATAATAGTTCAATTTTTTCCTGTATGATTCAAATGGGAAGGGAATTCCACATTTTTGTTGTTAAAAAATGAAAAGAGCAGTCTCCAGTGTGTGCTGTCTTTACAGTGGGGATGCATGCCTTTAAAGCCCCTGCTGATCTTAAACTTCTTATAGGAAATTAGGGCTTGAAAAAAGGATGCTGATAACGAGGGCCCTTATTTTTGAGGAACCTATAACAATAGCTCATGGTTTTGAAAGAGAGCCTTACCTTCACTGGTAGACAGTGCAGTTTTGAAAGTGCATAACCTGGGGCATAGCTTGAGTGGCATGGCCGAGCTACGTTTGCCAATCCTGATGTAATCTCTCACAAGGAGGGTTACTCCTCTTTTCCAGTCAACTGATGTAGGACTCCATCCTTTCATCACAGCGGTGAGCTTTTGGAGGCTTCACTTGCCGTTTTTCTCAGATTTTTTTGTCTACTGGGGCGATGCAACCCGTTTCTGCATATAACAGCTGCCATTTTGGAACCTTCTCGCCAAATTCCATGAAAATCTTCATAATGCTCATCTTTTTCAACACAAAACATGTCTAATTTTTGGCTGTTCATGAAGGGTAACTAATACCTCACATTTCTCTATTTTTTATTGTTTTTCTTACTCTCATACAAGGATTATGATGTGCTCTATTTGAATCCAGCCGCCATTTTGTATTATGCTCTAAGCACTTGTGAGGTGAAATATAAATAAATAACAGTGACCACTATACCACAGTTTCGCTGACTTAATAATTTCTTTGACTTTTCTTGAATTTCACTGCGTTCTTATGAAGGAGGTCTTCCGTCCTCAAAATAGATTGGTACCCTTTTGCAGCATTGTGAACCATTTTGTCTTTATCTTCAATTGGAGAGTTTGGACTTCCTCTCTCACTTTGTCATTTCTTTTACTGTATAATCATACAGCAATCATAGTGACTAGTGAAATAGTTCATATGAGTTTGGTCTATTTTTAATTACTAAACTCCACCCTTTTTCCTATAGGGAGACTTAGGAACCTTAAGCCCACTGCTTCTTTAAAAACTACTGCATATTCTGACTCAGACTCCAACTTCAATGAAATGGAGGACATCTCTCCTCAGAAACCTGTTCCTTCGTCAGGCACCATCCCAAAGATTCAGCCATCAAGCAAACTACCTGAGCTTTCTACTAAGCGACCGAAAAAGGACCCTCTTTCTCCATTGATTTAAACCTCAAAGAAATTTGTGCTCTAAAACCTTTCATGGAAGAAACTAATAGAACTTTACAACATCTGGATGACAAATGGTCTTCATTGGAATCACAAGTGCTTATTGTGGAACAAAGAACAGAATCTCTTCAAGCTATATGCTCATGTATTTCTTCTCTAGAGGCTGAAATATCTATACTTAAAAAGCAGACCGAGGATTTAGAAAATCAAAATCATAGAAACAATCTCTGAATTTAAGGTCTCCCCGAAAAATTGAGGGTTCCAACCCAACTGCCTTTTTTCAGTGTTTTTTGCTTAAGCTCTTGGATTTATCTACCTCTCCTCTTCTCAACATTCAAAGACCTCATAGGCTTGGCCCTAAAATTTCGGCAAAACCTTGTGGTGTCATCATGCTTTTCCTGCAATATACAGACCTTTTACAAGTCCTGTTCACTGACAAGTCCCAAAAACTAATTTTTGGGGATGGTCATCATCTATTCTTGTCACAGGATGTGGCTAAAATCAAGGCAGATTGTCGAAAAAATTTCCTTGACCTACGTTCACAAAAACGTTCCATTATTGCTAGATTTGGCCTTCTCCATCCTTGCCTTTTCAAGGTCACCTATAAGGAAAAGACTACAACATTTGATGATCCAGCAGTTTTACAGGATTTTCTTTGACGTAATGAAGCTGATGTTATGGACACTTCAAAACTTGCATGACTACTACTTTTGTCTTGTCTTGTGTAGCTGTTTCTCTTGTTTATGTTATTCATTGAATGTTGCCTTAGTTATATTTTTTAAATAGTCTAGCATTAATTTGTTTCATATATCTCTCTCTTATCTCTTTTTCTAGTGTGTGTGCTGTTGACATTATTTCTCTTCCCTTTATAAACAGGTCTTTTGCTCCTGCAATTCTGATACCAATTTTTCGTCTACCTATGTTGTCAAAATCTTTGCCCATTGTTCGTCTGGGGTTTTGTGGAGCTCTGGTGCTGTCGTCGTCATATTATGGTGTAGTCACTCCCCAATTCATCTTGTGTCTGTAGGTAGGTCGTCATTTGTATGACCTGTACTGTCTTTTTGTGCTTTATCTTATCTCTTCTCTGTCGATATTTTCTTTTATGGTTCCACCATTTCCCTTTCTCTCTCTTTTTTATTTGCTTCTTTACTTTATATTTCAATTTTTCTTTGTTCTCTCTGGTGATTATTCTATTGCTTCCTTTTTCCCTTTTCTCTTAATCAAACAATACTCTTATCTTTGCACTCTTATCCCTTCTTTTGTCTCATTTTTAAGATTTGTTATATCACTATATGCTTAAGGATTGCTTATGTTATTACCTTCTGGTCACATTCACAGTTATTGCATTGGGAAAGCAGAGAGCATGGATGAAAGAAAATATAGTATCGACATATGATCGTGACCTACATAGAGAAATTAAACAGCATTAAAGCCAATTTCAACTTAACGCCATCCTGATAGTGGTAACCTTTGTTGTTGCTACCTAAGTAATGCATACATCAATATTGTGCAACCACTTGACAGGAAGATTCTGAACACCCATTGAGAGGCAATTAGATGTACAGCAGGAAGTAAGAAATACTGATAGCATCTTGACGAGGTGTACCTGCAGCAGCATAGCAATGTCTATATAGTGGCATAAATAGAAGAATTAAAAAGAAGCCACCGCATATCCAGGATAGAGACATTATATGTCTCATATTACTCGAGGACAGTGCTAACTAGACACCTACGAGTAACCACTGTGATGGAGTTCTGACGAAAGCCTTGCCAAAATGCGTTGTTTGTCAACAAGCCCCCAGCCTTTGTGCATAAAGTTTTATTTGATTTATAGGTTTTAATATACACTTCTTTTGACTAAAGTTGAAAGTGTGTGCAAATGAATTGAAATTATGACAATCTTTCTACTTGAAACACAGATTCATGATAGCATATGAAATGTACCAACTGTCAAAGGGAGAGAATACATGTGGTTCATAATTTAGATTTAAACAAACAATAAACTGTTTATACTTATTACGTATTAGTATTTGTGTTTTCACTGATTGAGTAATTAATGTAGTATAGAGTTGACATGCCAGCCTAATGTAAAACTCACAGTGCCCGGTGTTTATGGTTTTCCAAGCCACATTTAGAGTTACTACATGGATGAGTATTAAGGGATTAGGTAATCACATTATAAGACAATGGGTGTTAACCCATTTAGCTAAGTAAAAAAACTGACATTGCGTTACTCCAGGAATCACATCTATCTGAAACTGAAGCTTCTAAGTTAAAGAAGTGCTGGGTTGGCAATGTTTTTTCCTCTCTGGCTATCGTTGAGAAAAATTGTGTTTTGATTCTCTGTCATAAAAAATATCATGTTTCAGTTGTTCATCAAGAATCTGACTCTGATAGTCGTTGGGTTATTGTTAAATTACTTATAGATTAAATAACGTTAGATATCTTTAATGTATTTGGCCCCGATTTATTGACAAAGCATTTTGGACTCGGATTTCTGATAAAATACTTTTGTTGGGCAGGAATTATATTGTTTTTGGTGGTGCCTGCAATCAAATTCATGACCCCATATTGGACAGACACTCTCCAGTTAAATTTGTGAACACTAAAATGCATTCACAATTCACCTCCACCATACGCCGTAAATCTGTAGTCGATATCTTGGGGCCTTGTCATCCAGATCTTCGAGAATAGCTACTATTCACCCCCACATCAATCACAATCCCATATTGACTAACTCTTTTTAAGTAAATCCTTAGCTCACCATGGCATTCAATCCGAGATAGGTTTTATTTTAATATCAGATCATTCCCCGGTTTTTGTTGACTTTGATTGGATATTTTTGTCCTACATGCCGGTAGATGGTGTTTCAATAATACATTACTTATGAATCCTAATTACTCCAGCCAATTCAGTTATTTTGCTTCTGAATTTTTTGCTATTAATACAACTCTAGAGTTCTCTCCTATAATGATTTGGGAGGCAGCCCCAGGGGGTATCAAAATTAATTTTATCTCACAAAAGAAAAAAGGTTTTGAAAAACAAACTACTCAATTACTCACTAAAATTAAACAATTAGAATACGCTTATTATCATTCCAACACTGAATCTTCTTTTAAAAACCTTATTTATGCTAAGCTGACTTTTAATAGACTATGCACAGAAGCTGCTTCCTCCTACGTTTTGAAAAGTAGCTCTCGCTATTATGGAGGTCAAAATAAAATGGGGAAGTTACTAGCTAACTACTTACAAATAAGGCAAGATAGAACTAGAATAGAATATTTGCAAAGCTCTGTTGGAGCTGATGATATTTCAAATGAATTTGTTTCCTTTATGTATAATCTATATAGTTAGCTGAATATCTTTATTCGGCGACTTAATCACCATAAAAGAAGACATATAAAATACATTTCCAATACACTGTAAATGATTAAAATACAATAAAAGAATAAGGTGCAACACAATCACTGATGTACTACTAGCAGATATGACGTCAGACCGTTAAGCCACCCGGCTGCAATTTCAGTAAGCGGGATCGCGTCATCCATGCACTTCCCAAGAACTTTGCTACCCCACAGATCATAAAGGAAGATGAAGAGTCCGTAGAAAGTACACGAAGAGCTTGACTATGGCACCTCAGTCCCAGTTCCCTGCACACAGGTTTCAGCCAGAATTTGCGCGCCCCTTTGTAAGCAGGGCAGGCAAAGAATAGATGGGCCACAGACTCTGTTGGTGCTGCACAGCCAGGGCATGAACGCAGGGGGGCACCGGAGTTTGACCATCTCACCGTAAAATCGTGCACCGGAAGCGTCCCATATCGCAATTTTAAGTATAGTGCGCGATCAAGGGGTTTAGTTATCAGGTCGAGGAAAGGCTCCAATTTCCTCACACATTTAAATAGCAAAAATTGGTCCGTGAGTGAGCCCCCTACCATGGCCCTCCACACATTACTCTGAACCCAGTCCCAGTATAACTTTTTGATCACATCCTTTGGTGGCGGCGATTGTGTCTCCCAAGCATCTCTTAGCCCTAACTTAAGAACTATGTCTTTAAGTTTATTCAGCCATCCGATTTTTTTCCCTGTATCCAGTAGGAGAAGATCGTCCAACCCCTCAGCATATTTAGCGAGTTCTTCCGTTCTTCTTAGACGGGTCCAGAAGAGCAACGGGCGTAGCCTTACCAAGTCCTTTAGTGCTCTTCTGCCCAGATCTAATCTCAGGGGAATTAATGGGGTGGAAGCAGGAAGAGCCACCACCTTCCTTAGGAAATTATTTTCCGCTGTCGATAGATCTGATACATTTTCAAACCCCCAAAGTTCAGAGCCATATAATGCAGCTGGGAGGATCTGACCCTCGTATATGGCCATCGCCGGGGAGACAGGTTTACTGCTTGATTCACGGATTTCCCTCAGGATCACCCCTGATACTCTTTGATGACTGAGTAACATTTTAGCCAAGTGATCCTTCCATGTCATACGGCTGTTTATCCGGACACCAAGATAATCAAAGGACTCAACCAGCTCCAAGGGAACACCGTTCAGCAGGAAGTTGTTTTTAAATCTTTTAGAGGGGGAGAATGCCATCAATTTAGTTTTTGAGGTATTGATAGTTAAGCCTCGGGCGGTACAGAAGGAGCTAAACAGGTTCAAGAGTTTTTGTAGACCCACCGGGGATTTGGAGATTAATATGGTGTCGTCGGCAAAGAGTAGAGTGGGGATTCTTTCCCCCGCCAGGGAAGGGGCATCCGTCTCCTTCCCCTTCAGATGGTCCACCACTCCATTCACGAAAAGGGAGAAGAGAGTCGGTGCCATAACACAACCCTGGCGTACTCCTCTCCGCACAGGGATCTTCTCTGTCAATTGTCCCTGGGATCCCCATCTAACCCTTGCATAATTCCCCTCATGGAGCTTTATGATAAGGGTCAGGAGACCACTCGGGAATCCCATCTCGCCTAGAATCTCCCATAATTTTGCCCGGGGGACCAGGTCAAATGCAGTCTTGAGATCTATTAAGTCCATATATAAACTGCCTTTCTTGATGGTGACTTCCTTCCAATAGATAACAAAAAAGCGAAAGACCTGGTCCATCGTGCCTACCTTTCTTCTAAACCCCGCCTGTAGGTGAGAGAGAATACTGGTCCCCTCCATCCAATCTCCTACTCTTGAGATGATGACCCTGCCGACCACTTTCTGGATTATGTCTATCAGACTGATAGGCCTGTAATTCGCAGGGTCATCTCTTGCCCCCTTCTTGTACACGGTTACTACCTCCACCCCCTTCCAGGAGTCAGGGACCTGGTGACCCCTGATGATCAAATTCATAATTGTGGCGATTAATTTTGCCCAAGCCTGCGGCTCTGCTATCAACAGGTCTCCAGGGATCCCGTCCTGTCCAGCTGCTTTCTTTGGGGTTAGGTGCTTAATCGCCGTCACTACTTCTATGATCGTAAATGGAGAATCGTCCACCCCTGAGGGATCACCATCCCACAAACTAACTACCTCAGGGCTGGTTGTTTCCTCATTACCACCATAAAGGGATGAGAAATGGCCAAACCATTGCTGGCTGGTTATATGTGCAGCCAATGGTTGCGTTTTCCTATCTCTAGATCTATTGATCAGGTCCCAAAAGAGGTTCGGGTTCCTACTGTTTACAGCATTGGATAAGTCCTGCCAATGCTGTTCCTCCCACTCACGTTTGGCCAATAATTGAACTTTGAGGTATTCCTTCCTGGCCGCTCTAACCAGCAAAGGATCCCCCAAAGTCAGGGCTTTTGTCAGCTGTTTCCTTTTGCCCTTGCACAAGGGTGTATACCAAGGTTTATTAGAAGAGGGAGGGATAACAGTATCCCTATTACTTTTCCATTTCGAGATAAAAAAATTGCCAACATGATCAATTGTAGCTTTATAGGCTGAGTCAAGGGAGGGGTATGAGACCCTGCTGATCTTATGTTCATCCATCCAATCTTCCAGATCAGAAGACAAGCCCTCCACCACCAGCTTTATCGCCCCTAGATCTTCCTCCTTAAGTTTAGCCTTATCCCATTTTAATCTACGGTTGTTACTATAGGGGATAATCTCTTTGGATGTTTTTATGGTGACATTCATCCTCCTATCTTTAAGGGTGCCCCAATAAAACTTACAGCACAAGGGATTGTGGTCGCTATCCTGGCTTGGGAGGACTTCCATGTCAATAAGCTCTGCCTAAAAACTAATATCCATTAGGATATAGTCAATACGAGACGGCCCAGTAAGCCTATTAAAGGTCAATGCCCCTGCCTGATCGGATTTAGTCCTACCATTGAGGGCTCTTAACTTATGAACCCTGGTCAATGTATTGATTTGAATTGCCCTAGCCGACCACCTCCTAATGGGGGGCAAGGATAGACTTGGGATGGACCATTTTGAATCCTCCTCTTCAATACCCAAGGGGTCATCTCCGAGGAGGGGTTCGAACGTACAATTAAAATCACCCCCCACAATAATTTTTGCTGATGAAGGGCAATTAACTAGGGCGAAGTCCAGGGCTGTTAAAGTCAGAGAGGCCGAGTCCCCAGGTGTCCCTCTAGCATAGACATTAGAAATGTCAATCCTACTACCTTCTAGCTTCCCTTTAAAGGAGAGATGGAGTATATCGTTACACTCCAAATTGTGGCGTGTAACCACCCAATTCAGTTCTACTTTGATCCATACCATGAGGCCGCCCGCTGGTTTACCCTTCCCCTTACTTACTGCTGACAGGAAATGGGTTGTGTACCCTGATTTGTGTAAAGGTGATAGGCTCCATGTTTCCTGGAAAAGGCAGACATCGAACCTCTCGATAAACGTATGCCATTCTGGGATATCTAACTTCCTTTTTAGCCCCGCAATATTCCAAGAAAGGAAATGTATTACCTGCCGTCCATTAGACACTATGATTGACCCCCCCCCATTCACACCCTCCTTATCCACCCTAGTCTTACGTCTCCCCCCCTCCTGTACCGGGGGAGTAGGTGGTATGGAGCAACCAACCACGCTAGTCATAGGCCCAACGGAGGGAGGAGCCTCTATAATGTCGTTAGTGCTAACAGTTTGAACTAGAAGGGGGCTATCTTCTCCTGTATCTATGCTACCATAGGGTCTTATTAGGGCCCCCCCACCCAGAAGTTCACATGCCTCCCCCCCAAGAGCTGAACTTCAATCACAATCCTCCAGCCCAGAAAGCTGGGAAAACCGATTGTAAGTGTCCAGTGGGGTAAAAGGCCTCAAATGATTCATCCTATTGCCATGGTTCATCGTGTGCCTGTAAGGGACAGTGGACCAGGCAGAGAACTGATCAGGTACCAAGGGAAAGTGTTGCCCAAAATGGGTATAGTTGTTGTTGTAGGGCAGGGTAAGAGGTGGTCTGAAGGAATGAGATTTGTTTAGGTATTTAAATGGAGCATCCTCTGGCCTAGGATAAAAGTATGTTAGGGCCCGAGGGATGATACAAGTTCCCCCGTTTCCTGGTGGCCAATTTAGAATATAATCGACGGCCCGAGGGTCTCTAAAATTGATCACAACTAGATCCCCCTCCATGTCTTTAATTCTACTTCCCAGCCAGTTAATCCGCCTAACATGGACTATATCTCCATCTATATTCGGCGCTATCGGCCTATACGTTCTTAACCAATGAATGATTTTATTCTTAAGGTCAACATATCCCTCCTTCTTATTTTCTGCTAACTGGGGGACCCCTGTTAGGACCACCACAAAGGGCACTGCTTCAGGGGGGATCTCCACTTGTGGCACCTTTTTGCGTGTTATTCTATTTTTACTAATTTCCCCTTGTGTATCCTGGTTATTGCTTGCCGGGGCCTTAGGATTAGATTTATTTGGGGCGCCACCCGATTCAACAACAGGTGTCTTTGCATTTTTTGGAGGCTTTGGGTTTTCGGAGGGAGGGTCGGCTCTACCCTGGGGCTGAATAGTTTGCTTGGCCGACTGAGCTGGGGCATGTGGGGTCTTTTGGACAGTGGTAGGGGGGACTTATTAAGGATGTAGGTTGCCCCACCCCACTCCCTTGGGTTTTTGACAGAGTAGCTATACTAGTTATGGCTGCTTCCAATATAGTGAGTCTAATTTCCACCTTTTTGATAGACTCATTGATAGGTACAAGGAGAGATCTTAACATAAACTCCAAGTTTCCCATCAATGTGGGGGGAGGTATAGTATCCGCTGCTATATTTCTAGTATTACTGTCTGAAGTCACAACCTGTATGGCTACTTCAGGTAAACTACAAAACAATGATGGTGCTACTGGGGGTGTGGAGTCCTGTGCCTCTACTAGGGTGATCTCATTAGAAATGGGGGTTTGTACCCTTTTCCCAAAATCTGAATGTGGGATTTTTGCTTTACCTGGGACCTCCCTATGTTTCCTCCTTTTTTTACTAGGTGGTGGGCGGTGAATCTGAGCCGCGGGTAGAGGCTTAGGTTTCTGTTTCCTAGGTTTAGTTGTTGTCTTAATGCGTCTGGGACTAGGAGTAGGAGAAACTATTGTAATATTATCCACAGGCAGAGAAGGTGTGGATACAAAATCACGGAACAGTAGTGGGACGCCTTCTAAGCTAGCATTGACCTCACTGAAGTCTACAGAGCCTCCTTCCTGGGTTATGGCAAGCAAGGAGCTATCCGTGAGGGGTTTAAGCTTCATGCTCTCGACAGAGCGACGACGCTCTGCCCTACGCTCTGCTAATATAGAGTCCTTATCACCCTCACTCTTCTTCTGGAAATAGTTCTCCAATGACCCATTACGTAGTCTAACCTTTTTACCAGGGGTATCCTCCTCTGTCGTCATGACCCAAGTGTGGCAGGTCGGGGTCCACTGGCAGCAGTTGTTAGGGGGATGGCCCAGCCCGGCCTCCTCTGGCCTACGAGGGCCTTAGAG
The DNA here is from genome assembly GCF_964263255.1 of Lissotriton vulgaris. Taxonomy (NCBI): domain Eukaryota; kingdom Metazoa; phylum Chordata; class Amphibia; order Caudata; family Salamandridae; genus Lissotriton; species Lissotriton vulgaris. The sequence goes on along the minus strand of NC_141694.1, from coordinate 1,382,064,553 downwards.
GGCCCGCCCTTTGCCCGGGCTTAGCCCCGGGCGCTCCCGGGCGCTCCCGCGCGCTCCCGCGCAGCAGGGCGCTACAGTTCTTAATGGGCGAGTCCTCCAATTAGGTGAAGGGGCGGGCCGATGAGGGAGAGCAGCCCAGGTGACACGGGCGCGGGGTTTCCCTTGGGCTCCTGGGAAACGGAGTCCACACCCCGTCGCTCGCAGCCCTCTGTCCCAATCCACAGCCAGGTAAATCTTCAGCCCAAGTCCTAGGGCGACGCGGGACCCGCGAAGCGGGTTCCGCTAGCAGCTAACAAAAACCAAGTTCCTGGTGAAACGCTGTTGAAGTCAAGCAGCAATCCGCCCCAGTTGCTGACAGAATTAGTTGTGTGTCCCGCGTTTGGAAGCCAAGCGGGGCACTTTATCTCGACCCAGAAGGCTGGGGGCGGGACGATGAGGGAGAGCAGCCCAGGTGACACGGGCGCGGGGTTTCCCTTGGGCTCCTGGGAAACGGAGTCCACACCCCGTTGCTCGCAGCCCTCTGTCCCAATCCACAGCCAGGTAAATCTTCAGCCCAAGTCCTAGGGCGACGCGGGACCCGCGAAGCGGGTTCCGCTAGCAGCTAACAAAAACCAAGTTCCTGGTGAAACGCTGTTGAAGTCAAGCAGCAATCCGCCCCAGTTGCTGACAGAATTAGTTGTGTGTCCCGCGTTTGGAAGCCAAGCGGGGCACTTTATCTCGACCCAGAAGGCAGGGGGCGGGACGATGAGGGAGAGCAGCCCAGGTGACACGGGCGTGGGGTTTCCCTTGGGCTCCTGGGAAACGGAGTCCACACCCCGTCGCTCGCAGCCCTCTGTCCCAATCCACAGCCAGGTAAATCTTCAGCCCAAGTCCTAGGGCGACGCGGGACCCGCGAAGCGCGTTCCGCTAGCAGCTAACAAAAACCAAGTTCCTGGTGAAACGCTGTTGAAGTCAAGCAGCAATCCGCCCCAGTTGCTGACAGAATTAGTTGTGTGTCCCGCCATGGCATGTCTCACCATGGCATTCAATCCGAGATAGGTTTTATTTTAATATCAGATCATTCCCCGGTTTTTGTTGACTTTGATTGGATATTTTTGTCCTACATGCCGGTAGATGGTGTTTCAATAATACATTACTTATGAATCCTAATTACTCTAGCCAATTCAGTTATTTTGCTTCTGAATTTTTTGCTATTAATACAACTCTAGAGTTCTCTCCTATAATGATTTGGGAGGCAGCCCCAGGGGGTATCAAAATTAATTTTATCTCACAAAAGAAAAAAGGTTTTGAAAAACAAACTACTCAATTACTCACTAAAATTAAACAATTAGAATACGCTTATTATCATTCCAACACTGAATCTTCTTTTAAAAACCTTATTTATGCTAAGCTTACTTTTAATAGACTATGCACAGAAGCTGCTTCCTCCTACGTTTTGAAAAGTAGCTCTCGCTATTATGGAGGTCAAAATAAAATGGGGAAGTTACTAGCTAACTACTTACAAATAAGGCAAGATAGAACTAGAATAGAATATTTGCAAAGCTCTGTTGGAGCTGATGATATTTCAAATGAATTTGTTTCCTTTATATATAATCTATATATAATCTATAATCTATATACACCTGGGACTCAAACAATTCAATCAGATTTATCCTCTTATTTTCAATCTATTACATATCCTCCTTCCCAACATATTGATTTTGATTCACTGGAACATTGATATTACTTGGCAGAAATTACCCATGCTGTATCGGAATTATGATGAGGTAAGGCCCCTGGACCCAATGTGTTTACTGTTGAGTTCTATGAACACTTTTCTAAGCTTCTTCTTCTAAATTATCTTCTTTTATTTAATTCCTTAATTACAAACGGTTCTTCTCAGGGCACTTTTCAAGAAGCCATGATTTGTTTAATTCCAAAAGACAATAAGGACCCCTCCTTGTGTAAAAAATATCGACCCATTTCTTTAGTCAATACGGACTATAAGATCCTTGCAAAAATCCCTTTCTCTCTAGCAATTAAAAGAGATCTTTTATGGCTTCCACTTACTACATACTTATCGTGGTCCGCTTCTTCAACTGTTTCTACTGTTAATGTTGTAAATACTACGGATGATGTCCGGAAACCACTGTAAATACACCATGTTGTCTTTTTCTTAAAATATTAAGATATTATTGTTCATGCCTTTGCTTTTATATTGTAATATGTAATTCCTACTGTATTTATTGTGCCTACAGTGTTTAATTTCCTATCTCATTTTTCTTCAATCTTTGTAGTGCCATAATGTATTGTTTCCCGTCTCCCCCTTCAATACCCCTCTTTTACTCCCCTCTTGCACATAGCATGTTTATTGTAACCGTTGCATTTTGTTTTTGTATCCCTTTATATATTAGCGATGTTAACTAAGATTTATTATGCATATTATACTGCTGTTCTTTTCCTCTGGTTTTCAATTAACTCAATGTTAAAAAATAAAGAAAAAAAGTGCAGAACGCATGGAAGACCACCTGAGAAGATTCAGCAGCTGATGGGTTCCCGTGTTCTGCACTCACTGAAGTCTCATCAGCTGAGACTGTGAGACTTCCAGAAACAGTACACTGCAGTATCCCAGCCTGGGTGCAACAAGGATCTCAACTACTATATTCTGTCAGCTTCCAGGAGAAATCCAAGGATCTTTTTAAGGGTTTTGAAGATCCCAAAACACTTGCCTGCTAAAACCATATTCTGGCTGTGAAAAGAGAGCCTTGTATAGAACCAGATGCTGGGTTTTTTAGCTTTAGGGTTTGGGGCAGGTAAAGGTTGAGCGAGTCTGGCCACCAGACAGTGGACCAAATTGAAGGATGTTTACCTAGGATAAGGACCTGTGTTTTCTCAGCATTAATCTTGAGAAAATTCAGGTCCTTCCACTCAGCCACTTCCATCAAACAGGTTCTTAACAAAACAGCCATGTTAGTTCCTCCTGTGACAGAGCAATAATCAGATAACTATCATCGGAGTACTATACAATGTAAAAACCGTAATGCTCGATATCAACCAGTGGGCACGTGTATAAATTAAATAAAGTAGGGATCAAGGAGGACCCCTTAGGCACGCCCTGCTGCAGTGGAAAAACCTGAATTAAAACAGTTTTTGTGCTATCTGGAAGGTGCAGTTCTACAAAAACGAAGCAACTACTGTCCAAACATAATAGGAAGGTTCAACATAGAAATAAAAGCTGGCATCCAATATTTGTGTTGCAGTGTATATCATAGTCTCAGCAAACATCCACTCATCTACATTTCGTCAACTATAAGCCAGCTTCAAAATGAAACTATCAAGTCATCCGACCTGTTGACCAACATCGTGCCATGCCTCACATTTGTCTTTTCCACACATAGAGAATTGCTATGTGAAGCAGTGTCCTGCATTATAGGGAAAGACAATCTATACCACATTTCAAGATAAAAATTGGTCATTACTCTCCCCTTGCACCTGAGCAGTGTATAGCTGCACAGCTCGCAGTCATGCAAGTTGTGAAAGCAAAGTGTACAGCAGATGGTACTCAGTGAAGTTAGGAATGCAAACCACAAACTACCATACCCAAGAATAACCACACATTGCAGTCACCAATGTGTTCCCATGCAGAATTATGGCATTTTGTTCGAACTCATGTCATTGCAGATCATGATTGACAGTTGTCATGGACAAAGGCCTACTTTCATGGAAACACGTAAAAGCAGTAACTTGGAAAGAATGCATACATGCATGTGAGGCTTCCCACAAAACAAAGCACATATGAACTATTTCCTAGCTACAATGTCATATTTACCACATCATGGTACAGTATATAAAAGACACATTTGGCATGAGTTGCTCAGCACTTCAATGAGGACAAAAGGTCTGTAAAAATACAATGTGATTAGATGAAATTGTACAGTGAGTAAGAATGGCCAGAGCACTATGAAATTGGATAGGTTATATGCAAACATCTGAAGGCATGAAGGATACTGAGATATCAATGTGGGATTTCACTTGGATCAAAAGTCAGACAAAAATGCATGTGCATAAACACAACTCCATGTGTGTGCATGGTCAGATGGAGTGATTTAGATATGGACTTATCTTATCATGTCAATGGTTGTATATTCCTGACCTGAGTGTACAAGTGCATAGTTGAGTGGATCACAAATCTCGATCCAAAGGTGACATTTAAGTTGAGTGTGTGCCATTACATATCCCTCTGTCAGGGAATGGAGTTCCCTTAGACCAGGAGGCACACACAAAGGCCTGCACTTAGAGTCTATGCTGTGCTATCAACATTATTAGGAGTAAGATTCAGATCATGTGTGATTGGCAGCATTTTCTTAACTGAACATCCCAAGTACAGTGGACCATTTAACCATGTTCACTGCAGTGGTGACTGATGGCTCACTCATCTATTCAAAAGGTCTGTTGTTGTGTGACACACTCAATTCAGACCCACATCATGTTTTCTGGTATATGTGTGCATGATAACACCATATGCGGAACACATGCCTGTGCAAGACAAACACAACAGAAAGTTTGCAATGCTTAACAGCCTGCACATCCACAACAGATTGTGTGTGGTGCTACAGTGTGTTCAGCTACAGACCCTTTGCCGTAGTTCAAAGTGAGTGCAGTACCAAACAGTATGCAATGACTGAGCATGTGTCATGCATCAAATGATGTTTGAGAACAATGTCCTGGGCACACGTAATGAGGACATAGCACTGGTAGAAATGTCCACATCAAGAGTGTGCTCATGTTATCAAACTCAACTTGAGGGCCCACCTCCTGAGTCCTGACTCTAACATGACTGCCTCCATTGCATGAGTATGTGCCATAAAATAACTGCCTCAGCGTCCAATCTCAGTCAGCTCGGTGGGACGGTTTTTGTGGCCATTATGAGTCAGAGGGGATTTAGCCTGCGCAGTAAAACACAAGGGACTTAATGAATGTGGCTATGGTTGGTAGAAAAACTCCACTCTGCTGGCAATGCAGAATTTTATGAGGAACACAGTGTTTCACGTGGAGTACGAAGTTCCTGAATTCGGTGAGCTGCATCAGTTTCTCCACCCTGGCTTACTCTTGACCTGTGACAATTCTCGATTGGCTACTTAGGCCTAATGCAAGCACACCTGCCTCATGAGGCATGGATCTGACCATGATGGTGCATCTTACTGTTAACCAATAGATCCTGTGAACCCTACTGCTCCATCTATGTGTGCTGCTGTACATATGACACAAAGAAAATGTAAGTAAAGATAAGATGTCAAGGTCTAACTACATGTAATAGCACTCCTGTGAAGGTAATATTCAGTGATGAATTGCAGGTTTGTGTGGTGTCATCTGTTGGTAAATGCAAATATCACTATCTGGTGTGAATGACTACCCAAATAAAAAGCTCAAGAAATTGCTCTCTGGTCCTGAGTAATGTGATGCAGTGAATCGCAGTGAACTGATATACATAGTGCACTTGGGCTTCACTACTTTTGTCTGGCCTGCTCAAGCTGGTATCATGATGCTCAAACTTTAGGCAAACACATTTTGCTAACAGATATACCAAGGTGCATTGTGCATATGCCACACATATTGTACCAGACCCAAACCCAAGACAGCAGATGTGAGTGTACCATCATTCCATGGTGAACTTTGGCTATTTTAGTGTTCTAATTGATGTCTGCCGCATACACCGAAGACTGACTGAAGCAGCAGGTCTCTGGGCTTCTCCGAGTGTGTATTGCATCTGTAACACATCCTATGGCAGGACTACAGACAGGTAGTATGAATTTAGAATTTTCTCATATTAGTGAATACAATGATATATTTTATATTGGTGTACCAATGCAATATATTTGACCAAAAAGATGCCTACTCTGCAGCTACCTATATTCATCCAGGAATACTACAAACCGTAAGACCAACAAAAGGTTTGGAATGTCTCTACACATCACAATATGTATGTTTTTTTCACAAAAATATAATGTCACCCGGTATGTCAGTAGGATGAATGGAAAACTCACACATATGTGCACTCCCACCAATGACATTCAACAAATACAAAGCTATCAAGGATGTTAGGTAAGAAAGAGGGGCAAGGAAAGTGGGCCCAACGTGTGTTTACCTGCATTGCACAATTCAATACACAGTTTCACAGGCAATAGGTCAGTTGCATGGGTAAGAACTCACACATTGACCCATTTGTGCATGCATTGCACCTGGAGCATCAGTTGGAAGCCAAGCATCTACAGCAATGCAATGCAATCTGCATTAACATGAGTTGTGCTTTATTGATGCTTTGACTATTTCTGTACCGATACGTCATAAAAATAACACATTTGCCCGAAACTGTTGTGATACACCCAGGAAATGACATAATGGCTGTTGCAGGCTGCAAACTACAAAGTGTGAAGTTACTTCCACCTACAGTCTTTTTGTCTGTACTGTCTGTAGGAGGTGTTTTGTGGATTTTCTTGATGAATGTGGAGTATTTGGTATTGTTGTCATCTGTGCTGTCCCTGCCTTGTGCCAATTGTGTTAATTGTGTGTTGTATTTGTTACTTTTATTGTTATTGTCACTGTATTGCTGGATGTGAGTACATTTAGGGTGTTTGCATCTTTGGGGTAAGGTTAAGATATAATGTTTCATAGTGGTAAGTGGGTTTAGAGCGGATACGGCCATGTCAGAAGGGGAGAGGGAAAAACCTTTCATAAGAAAAGTGTGAAGGCCGGCTTTGTCTGCTGGCACATTATTTGCCTCACATGATTTCTACGAGGGGTAGGGACAGCCAGGGCTACCCCCATCAAGGAGCGGTTGGAGAGAGTGTGGTGGCACATGAGCAAGGTGTTTGTTTTTGACGCACCATACACTAGCTCAAATACTGATGGGTAGATGTGGAACTATTTGTTGATAATGACAGATTGTGTAGTCGAATGTATCAGAAGGGAACAAGCTGTAATACAGTACTTCATGCTAAAAGCTGTCACCCTAGGAGTCAGATTAATGTGATTCCATACGGGGAGTTGGTGAGGGCCAGGAGAAATTGTACAATTCAACAGTATTTTGAATCAAATTTGGAAGATATGACACGGAGATTTGCAGCAAGGGGCTATGAACATATGGTCATTAAGGACGCTAGGAAGAGGGCGTTAGGACTTAGTCGTGAACGTACTTTAGAAATAAAGAAGAAAGACAGCAAGAATACAAGTGGGGATAAGGTACAACTGATTACTAATTACAATACTGAGAGTCACACATTTTATTCAATTCTTAGCAAATATTGGCACCTACTCAGAGCTGATGAAGATCTATTGCCATTTGTGAATGACAAAACTAGTATGACGTTCAGAAGGGGACTGACTCTAGCTAATGTAGTTAGTCCAAGTTACCCAGTCAGGCATGAGAATAGGATTTGGCTTGGTAACCGACTAAAAGGTTTCTATAAGTGTGGCCACTTTAGCTCATGTAGGTGGGCTGTGAACAAGATTACCTCTTTCAATTATAATGACACGGGGGAACACAATATTGAAATGTTTATTAATTGTGACACCAATTATGTAATTTACGTGATTGTGTGTTCCTGTAAAATGATTTATGTGGGTAGCACTATCAGACGATTACGCAATAGAATGATGGAGCATTTTCGAGCCTGGAAGAATGGGGATACATGTTATCCTATTGCGGCTCATGCAGTACAAAATCATGAGAACAGAGATAAACATGTAATTAGTTTTCATGGTATTGAACATGTTAAACAGGACATAAGAAGTCGCAATAGACAATTACAACTAAGACGGAGAGAGATCCTTCGGATAATGAAACTCAAAGCAGTGGAAAAGGGAATTAATTTTGATAATGAGTTTCAATATTATTTAGGTCATGAGTAACTGGAGTAGGGATAATATGGTTTTGACTGTATCCTTTATTAATGTATACTGTTTTGACCCTTTTCGTCTCCTAGTATTAATGAAATTATGTATGGTGCTGATGATTGGTAATACTGTGTATTATTGCTGTTATACTGGCATATCAAATCTGAGTTAAGTGAACAGAGGATTGTAAGAAATCTACAATATGATGACTACGTGTATCTACTTGATTGGTGATAGTACCACAGTATTGGTAATGATGTAAATGGAGATATGAGAAATAGTGAATATTGCATCTGTATTGTGTTACTGTACTTTGTAATTTTCAGTAAAAAAAAAAAATTCTGCTCCCCTTTCTTCTTCACTTTCGAACAATGATTCCCTTTTTTGCTCATATAATTTATTTGACATTGGAACTTTTTACTTTTATTTAGAAACTATGGTGTACTCGGTGCCTAGGTATTGGTGTACTTTCTTTACTAATCAAGTAGTTTGTTGTACTAATGGTAGAGATATAGGATTAGTCTCACACTACAATACATTATGAGGTGAAGAACATGATCAAGATGTGGTGATAGTGCTTACTTTTCAGTTAATGATTAAGGGTACCTACTTGGTAACTTAAGTAGTATTAGGTATTTTAATGCACTTATGATATTAGACTTACAAATGTTTGGAATACAGTTACTTCGGACAGTCTAAAATGGCACCCTTTAGAATTATATAGAAAAGGGAAACTGATACGGCACGCAAATAGAACGTTCATCTATTTGCCATGCTCCAAATGCAGATTACGGCATTATGTTAGCAAGCAGAGTGGATTGGTGTAACAAATAGATATGTGAATATAAGGAATTGTCGTTGCTAATAAAGGACACTTGGCAAAATTAAGCATTTTTATACATTTAAAGATGGCGCCCATATAATTTACGTATAAATAGGACGGCCAATATGGCACTCAAGTAGGATCCCAGTCGAGACGACGTGCTTGGAACGCTGGTTCGGCAGTACGAGGTGAGTTTAGATTAACTAACTTAGGTTACCTTTACTCGTATCTAATTGAATCTTTCCTATTCTCCTACTTTGAATGGAGAACACAATGTGATTATAGCGGTGCATTTTTATATAATTTTCAGATCAGGTACTCCCTCTCGTATTATGATGAGCAGGACGCCAATCGACTCACCGTGATTGGAACATAGATTACGGCTGTACGGGGTGAGTCTGACAGGATTAACTTTGAGTGTCTTCTTGTTAATCTTGTGTTATCCCGTGTGTAATGGAGAATGATATGTGGTCACATTAGTTTGTGCCTTACATACTTTTTAAGGTCGCGTACACGTGAACTGTACAAGTGGGAACAATTTCTCCACGCAACTTAGGAATTCAATGGGGTGAGACTTTTGTATTTACTTCATCACGAAAGCAGATTATATTTTTTTTATCGAGTCTCTACTAGTTAATGGTCTTTCACATGTTGTTTGGTTAACTTTGGTTTCAGACTAATATAAGACTTTTGATTAACCCAAACGTCCCTATGAAGAAGTATATGAACTGATATAAATAGACGCACAAACAGGGTAAAGTTTAACCTTTGAAAGGTTAGACACTATTTGAATTTTGTATAATAACGGATGTCAATAGTGATATGTACTTTGATAAATACGAAGGAATTTTGATTTGTACAGGTATTTAGTTAGAATAACTGCGTATGATCACTCCCTCTATTTGTTGAGGAGGAAATGACTGAAAGGACTTATGGTATTTGATTTTAGACAACATACTGGTGATAAAAATATATGTTGAGACTGCGTCTGCTTAGTGTTGCAGTGATTTTAAAGTCAAGTAGAGGCTTGGTTTTGGATTGTATTATATGTTTTTTGGAAGATTGCTAGCGAGTAAGCTGGGGCATATGTGTTTTACAATTTTTATTTATATGGTTTTATATGTTTTTTAGAACAGAAACTATCTTTTGGTGTGAAAGTTAATAAAGATGAAGGATATATTGGCCATTGGAGAAATATATCAGGTGACTATAATAATCAGATGTTACAATACATATAGACTTGAGTATAAGATAATGACTTAATCATCGTTCTGAGGTCTTTCAGTACTTTGGAGACACAACACATCCTTTTGGTGGGGGTTTACAGATGGACTTTTCGTTTACTATCTGAGACTACTTGGTGTTGGTTGCGTTGGAACTATCTCTTTACTTTATCTGCTACAAGGTCTGAACATAGACTATGATGTATTATGATTTTTGCTTACATATTGTTAATTTGGGTTTGCAGCCCTGAAGAAGTCCAAATGCTTGATTAGAGCACGACGAAACACGTGTTGGCTGCTGCTGCTTTCGAATTGTGTTATGCTGGAAGAATAATACAAACTGTGGCTTCATGGATTATATGAACTGTACCAATTGAAGATTATTTACGGATAGGATGAAGAATAAACATATGGACTAAGCTCACTCTTTGATATTTGAGTGCTCGGGGAGGGTGGTATATTTAGATGTGATGAGCCACAAGGCCAATCTCCTAGATACCTTGGAATGGATGTTGATGGCCCCCTTTGGTAAGTACATATTTCAATCAATCAATCACCCAATCTTTATTCTGCTTCTGGGGAAACCATAAAAGTCAAAATTTACCATAAATATACATCACTTAAAATCGGTTAACCATACATCTACCATATCATCTTTAAATTCAATAAAAATTCATACTTAGTTAACAAGGACAATTTAAAAAGGTCAAGATGGTTTGTAAATACAAGATAAAAATGGCAAGGAGAAAATAGAAATGGTCCAAACGGAAACTGGTCAATACAAAATGGGCATAGCTACTTTTGATCCATAAAAGGTACGGCTCAGTTGATTGCACAGTCTTCAATATAATGTGCCTACGGGTGCTGGGCTTCGCCCAGGACCACGTGTTCTATATCCAGTGTCTGCTTTGCAAAAAAGGACTCCTGCACCCAACAAAAATCCTTCCAACTATTTGTTCTGGATTAATAAATAGGTCTGCCATTACCAGACTCATAAAAAACTCTTTGATATACTTAAACCAAGGGATATGATAAAACTGATCAAGGATCAGACAGTCCTTTAACATTTCTTTACTTAAAACAATCCCCTTCCGAAATAAAATTTTCATTCATAATGAAAAGAGATGATAAGCCAACATATCAGAGAGGTAGGCCATACCCAATTCTTCATGAACTACCAAGGTGGAAATGCCTCGCGGTCCACATAAAAGCCATCTCAGGAAATTGTTTTCTACAATTTGCAACTCGTCATGGGCGATATAGCCCCACATTTCACTACCATAGGTTAGCTCGGAGATGCCCTGCATAACTTGCTCTGTATATCCGCAACATTTCCCCAATGCATCTATTGCTCAATCTAGAAGCACAATTAAAAAACAGCAGCATTGGCCCTTATGTAATCCCCTTTCTTTTCACTAATTAGAGGATGCCAGGTCAAAGCATGATTGAACAATACCCCTAAGTATGAAAAAACATAATTTTTAGGGACCGGGGTGGATCCAACCATAAAGAGTAAGGTTTTCTTGAGCAAAGTCCCACTTGCATCACAAAAGATGTATTGTTGTTAACCAACATATCCAGGTCATCCATGAAGTGGACAAATGAGTTCAACAAAATTTGTAGCCACCTAGCTGTTCGAGGCATAAGGAGGGCATCATGGTTTATATAATGCATGTCGGGACTTGTCAGCACAAAAAATGGGACTATAATTTCACTCTGGAGGCCCACTTGGGTAAATAATACGCTGTAATTTTGGGAATATGACGGAACCCACTGGAGGGGAACAATTGCTCTTCAATGGACCGACAAGCAACATAGAAATAAACACACTGAGCAGGGCCCACTGGGGGTTAAAAACATGCAGGCAATTAAGTAATCAAGAGCTTCCTGGGCATATTGCGAGCTACCTATGACTAAGAGGCTGGAGCCTTGAAACGCATTAGGGAATGGATTTGAAAACCGGACTGAAACTGCTGGTATCCTTTTAATAAATCGCAAGGGTTCATCAACTGTGAGAATGTCTTTACTGCTTTCAAGCCTTTAGTTTACATAAATTGACATGGCAGCCCTGAGGTGGAGGGCTGAAATATCGCTGTCAATTGAATAGGGAGGCTGTTTGGTTGGAACTATGTCCATGCCTGCTTCCAGCACAGGAGATGGGACTATAATTACCAGCAATTCACTCTGGAGGCCAACTTGGGTAAATAATACTCTGTAATTTTGGAAATATGACGTAACCCACTGTAGGGGAACAATTGCTTTTGAATGGACAATAAGTCCTGACATGCAACATAGAAATCAAAAAACTGAGCACGGCTAACTGGGGATTAAAAGCATGCAGGCAATTAAGTAATCAAGAGCTTTCTGTGCATATTCCGAGTTGCCTATGACTAAGAGGCTGGAGCATCAAAACTTATTAGTCAATGGATTTGAAAACCGGACTGAAACTGCTGATGACCTTTTATACAGGCTTTGCAATAAATGCAAAGCCTGTAAAATAGGAAAAAATACTCGGATGATAAAAGACTTTTTGGGAAAACCATTTACAATTATGGAGAAAATAACACGTGAAACAACATATATGGTATATGTCATTGAATGCCACTGTGGACTCCGTTAAATAGGAAGCACGATCTGTCCCATAAAGAAACGCATCCTGGAGCATCTAAGAGCGATCCATAATGATGACATGAACTACGCTATTGCCAAACATCTCAAAAGCCACACAGAGAAATCGTGGAAGGACGTTAGATTCTTTGGACTAGTAACCATCCCAAAAAATGAAAGAGGGGGTGACAGGACTCTCAAACTACGGAGACTTGAATCAAAAATGATTGTGAGATTCAAAACTAAAATTCCCCACGGTTTGAACACAGATGAGGGCCTACATGTACATCTGGGCTAATGAAACCGATCGTGAGGCGAATACCAATAATTGACACTAACAACATATTTTGTCGGGCACTAAGCCTTCACTGTGCATCAAACTTGAAATTGGACAATGTCGAGAGATACTAATCAACAGGCATGAAACACGTTCTAGGACAAAGAAAGGATATTACAGCGACACTAACTATATTGGAACACAAAAATGCTATCAGACCTCGTGATCGAGACAACAACAAAAAACAAAAAAAACATCACTCGAAAACATTACACTTTGCGATTTTTGGACACTGAGTCAAAATAAAAATGAAAATAAAAGTAACATCTAAAGAACTTTTGGACACTGAGTCAAAATAAAAATGAAAATAAAAGTAACATCTAAAGAAGTAAGCCCTTTTGAACCAAAAACATATCCGTTAATGGTGAAGGAAAAGAACAGAACTACGAATCTCATAATGCCTCCTAATAGGCTAATATGGGGAACTATAAATGACAGCACAATGAAAGGACTCACATGCCCTGAGCAAGACCCGTGAGGGTTGAAACGCGTTGGTGGTGGTTGGGTGTGGAAATTGCACTGCTCCTGAAAGAATAAAAAACAAATATTGCTGACCTTGGTGTGCGGTTTTCTTCATATCGAAGAAGGAATTGGGTGAAAAAAAAAATATATATATATACGTGTAATCAAGGCCACTGCGTTGGCCGAAATGTGTATGACCACTTTGCACTATTTAATTTAATAAAAACGATATCCTAAACAGCAGAATACAGCGTATTCAAGAGTCAGTTTTTCTCTACATGGTGCCTGGATGTATATATACTGATGTCATTTGAGATGTCATCAGTGATGTCATCAGTGATGTCACTGACCATGTCATGAATGATGTAATATGTGACATGATCAGCAGTGGATTGCGGGTGCGCGATATATAGTTAGTGCAACTAACTATATATGCAAATTTCAATGGTTTTGTGCGAGTAAAATAAGGTTTTGTAAATGCTAATCCCTAACTATATATGGTCTATAACCTATGGTTTTTTCAGTGAATTTTCAAGGTTTTGTAAATGCTAATCCCTAACTATATATGGTCTATAACCTATGGTTTTTTCAGTGAATTTCAATGGTTTTTTAATAGCAAATATCAAAAGCTGTAAAATGTATTCTTATTAAAAATATATTTTATATTTTATTTTTTAAGCAAAGGACCCAGATGCATTTACAGTTTATCACTAACAATGTTCCAGGCTAATGTATTTTCCCGGGAAATTTACAACTGTCCTGCAAGTAAAATATTCCTATTTCGAGAAAAAGGGCGTTTCTTCGTCCCATGAGGGAGCCGTTGAGCAAAAGAGGCTCGGCCGGCTGTCTTAGTCGCTGATAGGCCTGAATATCGTATTCTTATCGATCACTTTATGTTGCAGGAGTGGAAAACACACCAGCCCTTGACCATTTATCTTTACAGCCTTCCTGCGTATTATACCTTTTAACCGTCATGTAATCGGGCTGCTTTATTTCACTTGCCTTTTACTGATTCGAAAACAGTGGCTATTATAACTTTACCAATCTAGGTACTACTACCATGATTTTTTTAAAAACCTTTATTGTGAAAATGTCAGTATACAAATACGGGCCTATAACCACGTGGGCCGGCCACGGAGCAAACTGGAATCGTATATGATGAGGGGACATTTACACTGTAGAAGAACGTAACGGGCGGACCATTAGCTTGCAAGAACTAAGGTGTCTAACAGTTGCGGAATCGGTGGATGTAAATGTTATAATTAAAGTACGACAGGGCCAGTTACAATAAAATTATCTAGATATACATTTGCGGGCAAGTACCATGGGTGACGTTAATTCGAACTTTCAATAGTACAGTAATCAATAACACATCAGAACTTAATAGCAATAGGGATGTCCAAATGTCCAATCAGTACTCGTCCCCGCCCGCCATGTGCTTCAAAACTGCATACGTATCTCGTGATATCAAGGCTGGGCAACCAGTACAAAACAAGGAGTTGCGAGTCCCATTTATACCGGCGCCAATTTGGGCGAGGCCGGGCAGGTCCAGGATATAGTCAAAATGTCTCCACCAACCAGCGGTCGGACCAGAACTCCTTTCGGCAGTCAAAAAAGGTTCCGTTAAATGACAACAGAAGAGATAGGCAACAAGAACCATCAGTCAAAAGAGGGGAGGGCAAGTTCTTCCCTACCGGGTCACGTTGGGGCTCCACCGAAACTGATCGAATTGGTAGTCTACAGTGTTTCTGGATGTTTCAGACTGAAGCTGGCGTCAGCATGAGAGCACCACCATCTCGTGGCTCCGTCGTGCCCGTTCCGCAAGCAATCATGGCAGCCGCTCCCCACCGGAAGCCTGCGGGAGTCGGAGGCCCCGGTGACTTTTGTAGAATCTTCAAGGCTGAGGGGACACTTTCGGGAAAGGGGCCCATGCCCTAGCAGGCAAGCGTCCGAGTTCCAAGGTGTCCCAGGGCCATTTTAGTGGACCAGGCCCAAATCCGAAGAGCCGGCCGCCATTTTGAGAGTCCTGTGAGAGCCGCCTATCGCTGCACCGCAAGAGTGGGCGCAATTCAGCTGGATGGTGGGCGAGACACTGTAGCCGCAAGAGCGGGCGCAACTCAGCTGGATGGCGGGTGAGGCACTGTGCCGCAAGAGCGGGCGAAACTCAGCTGGATGGCGGGTGAGGCCTAATTGGCTCCCAGGGACAACTTAGAACATGCCAGGAGGCGTGTTTTCAGAGTGGTGGAGAAAGGGGATGTGGCCTGTGTGGCACATACTGGAGGTACCTGGTGGGCTAGTTGGCCCCCACGGACCCTCAGTATTCAAGGGGACTTAATTACCCAACCTAGAACACACTAGGGGGCATGTTTGAAGAGTTCTGCATGGAAGAAGCGGGGCCTTCAGCGAGATGACGGCTTTTTAAAAAATATGTTTTTAAACGTTAAAAGGGACGCCTAGCCCCCCTCCTGAGGAGGATTTCAGCCCTGGGGACCCCATCTCCCGGGGCATGGCCTTCTTTTTTAAAGTATATTTCTAGGGAAGGGGGCCGTGTGGACCGCCTTCCCTGGCCCACTTTTGGCCCCGGGGGTTCCCATCCCTGGGGCATGGCCTCTTCTTTTTTAAATATTTACAGGGAAGGGGGCTGCCTGACGGGCCTTCTGGAGGAGGTCATGCCAATCAAAATATGGTGTTCCCTAGTGTATTTAGGTATTTTCCCTTTATTCTAAGGGCCTCATTTATGAAAAGTGATGCATCGCTGCGTGAAAACAGCGATGCATCACTTTTCATTGCGCCCTCCTTGCGACATGCTGGATGCGTCATATTTACAGTATGACACATCATGTCGCAAGGAGTTACAGATACGTTAGTATTTCTGACGTATCTGTAGGGGCAAAAGTGACGCAGTGCTGGAGTGTGTCATGAAAATGATGCAACTCCATCATAAGGTCATTTCACATGGGCAAGAACCATTTCAAATGTGCCTGCGTCAGTCTGACACCTGCTGTGAGGCAGGCATAAGATTTTGACACATTTGCATCCTAGAAGTGACCAGGTGAAATCTCATAGATTTCACTGTGTCACTTCTACGAGGCTTACTTGCGTCAGAACACCCACACTGCATACTTTATATCTGGCGCAGGTATAATGTGGCACAGGGGTTTACAAAGTAACCCATCTACCTAGATGCGTCACTTTGTAAATATGACGCAACATGGCACATTTTTTACGCGGCTGGTGCGTCACAAAAAGTGACGCACCGGCAGCGCACAAGTGATACAAGGGCTCATAAATAAGCCCCTAATTGTCTTTTAGTATTGCACTGGCTCTCGGCTTGGTTAGTCAGAGTCAGTTACCACCAGTACCCATCAGCAAAAAGTTGGGGGCACAGGATGACTTTGCAACAAGGCCTCTTTCTGCTCCTCTGTTGTTTTTTGTGCATATCTTTTGCTTCTTTATGTACCTTTCTATGTCTTTCTGGACTTCTGTAGCCTCTTTCTGCATTTCTCTCACTTCTTTCTGCGCATTTCTTCCTCTTTCTGCACATGTCCTACTGTAGTGCTGTTCCTATTTCTCTGCACATTGGAATAATATACACTATAGTTTTTGTTGCATAGGACTGAGGTCAGTATGCTCCTATTGAGTGTTTTAAACTTAATTACTTTGTGTGCCAGCTAATTCAGAGGTCACTAGAAACTTCTCGAATAAACGAGTAGGGAGTAGTTTCTGACAACCGTATAAACAAGACAACTTTGTTTCCCTTAGAATCGGAACAGTTCTCAGAATCATGGAAACAATAGATAACAGTTTCACTAAGTCAATCGTGCATGCTTAGTTTCTTCAGAGTTACACAGAAATAGATAGACGGTCGTTTTCAATAAGAGGATTTATTGAACAGTCTTATTTCTCGTGCAAGAGATATGAGCTGTTACAATCGCAAAACAGAATGCAAAATATAATAAGTAC
The DNA here is from genome assembly GCF_964263255.1 of Lissotriton vulgaris. Lineage (NCBI taxonomy): Eukaryota > Metazoa > Chordata > Amphibia > Caudata > Salamandridae > Lissotriton > Lissotriton vulgaris. The sequence goes on along the minus strand of NC_141694.1, from coordinate 1,382,047,266 downwards.
AGCATAAGCAGTAAGAAGAAATAATACTGCAATAGCATGGTCTTTTAGCTATGACATATATTCATATATACATACATAAATAACACAGGCTAAAATGTGAATACTCATCTGATGCTTCTACATAATTCTACCCCAGGGTACCTAACCTAAGTGTAGTACGAGGTAAGAAGTAGGTGCTGTTTTCTATAGTATGGTAAGCTGTAGTTTTGTATTGCCAAGAGTCCCTCTCGGTTCTAGTCTGCTCCATACCTTAGAATGAGAGGTGGGAATCTCTTTCCGGATCTCAATACCTAACACCCTGCAAAGGGAGTCAGGACACTGAAAGCTGGATTTTCTGCAAGCAGGCATGGCAGTGTCTGGCCAGTGCATCATGCGGGGACTCAAATTCCTTCCAAACTTGCTGTGGTGAGCCGTATCGAGCTGTGTAGCCGGGCATGGAAGGTGCCTAGGAATGCTTACATTGACGTAAAGTCGGGCAGAGGAAGACGTCATGAATGAACCCCTAAGGAATAGTTGTTCATACATAATAAATGAGTTCTTGGAGAAATCAATAATCCAAGCAGGGAAAGTCCCAATGGCTTAAGGGTCTGGTTTATAAGAACTCATTGTGACGTGGAATGGACATATGTAGGTGACCATGCCTGTATTTGAATAGCATGACTGAGGCCTATATTAGGACTGGGATTCTATGCCTAAATAAGGGCAATGTGAGTTGTGCCTATATAAAGGCATGATACAAGAAACCTATGTACAAGTATCTAAATCGAAACACAACACTACCTCTGTAGGCATAGAACTGAGCATTTAAAAAACCTTTGAAAATTCGCTGAAAAAAACTGAGGTTTCAGGGATGGTATAGTTAGGAATTAGCATTCAAAAAACCTTTGAAATTCACAGAAAAAAACATTGCCTTCAGGGACGTGATAGTTAGAAATTAGTATTTGAAAAACCATAGAAATTCACTGAAAAAAACATAGATTTCAGGGACGCCATAAATAGAAATTAGCATTTAAAAAACCATAGAAATTCACTGAAAAAAGCATAGGTTTCGGGGACATTATAGTTTGTTCTACATTTCACTCGTACAAAACCATAGAAATTCGGCCATTATAGTTAGTTGAGCTAACTATAACTTGTGCCCCTGCAATGCACCGCTGATGATGTCACATATTATGTCATTCATAATGTGGTCAGCGACATCACTGATGACATCTCAAATGACATCACTGATGACATCATCCAGTGAATGTGTGTTACTGTAAAGTTTAAATATGTTTTTATATATATATATATATATATATATATATATATATATATATATATATATTACCTACTGGCTATCGCCAGTAGGTATATATAGTTAGGATTTTTTCTCTATGGGACTTCTGAAAATTCTATGTCTAATAACTTTGGCGTTTGTGGACGGAATCGGCTGAAATTTTCAGGAAAATGGCACATTTTGATTCTGAGCAGCCCCTGAAAATTTGGTGGGGTTTCGTCAAGCGGGGGCCGAGAAAAAAGGGGGGTCCCAAAACGCGTTTTTCCCATTCATTTTTCCATAGGGCGGTTGGACTCACTTTTAGCTCGAACGGCTGAATGGATTTGCACGAAACTTGGCAAAATTGTAGGGACTGTTAGCCCGATGTGCCTTTGCTAGGTCTCAATATATGTGCTCCAGTAGTTTTTGAGAAATTAACGTTCAAACCAAGATATATATCTGTAACAGCGCTCTGGGCAGCGATCCGGTCCGCTTACTTTTCGCTTATCGGAACTTTGCGCGCAGAAAGCTGATTGGCTCTCCGGTGTCTGTCAACATTCTAAACAGTCCGGAGCGGCCGCCATCTTGTCTCTCGGTAGGATCGAGAGAGAAGAAGAGGTGGAAAACGAAAGGGGAATTTAATGAAAGGGGGCAAGGTATCCCCCTCTTGACCCCCTAGGAATGTTGTTGGGGTTATTAAAGGGTCCCGTGGGGAAAATAAAAAAAAATGATTTTTCACGGTAGAAGCGCGGCCGCGAACTGGTAGCAAAACGGGAATTCGCCATTTTCTGCTTCGTTAATTAAATTACTAGTTATAAGTGGGTGCGGGAGACGTATCCTAATCCCCTATGTTTTCTGAGGGTGGCTGAGGAGGCTGATATATGTTGATACATCTCTTCCAGCGGCTGTGCGTGAGCTTTTTTTTTTTTTTTGCTGCGTGACAGTCCGGAGCGGCCGCCATCTTGTCTCTCGGTAGGATCGAGAGAGAAGAAAAGGTGAAAAACTAAGGGGGAATTTAATGAAAGGGGGCAAGGTATCCCCCTCTTGACCCCCTAGGAATGTTGTTGGGGTTATTAAAGGGTCCCGTGGGGAAAATAAAAAAAAAATGATTTTTCACGGTAGAAGCGCTTCACGGGCCGCGAACTGGGCCGCAAACTGGTAGCGAAACGGGAATTCGCCATTTTGTGCTTCGTTAATTAAAGTACTAGGTATAAGGGGGTGCGGGAGATGTATCCTAATCCCCTATGTTTCCTGAGGGTGGCTGAGGAGGCTGATATATGTTGATACATCTCTTCCAGCGGCTGCGCCATCTTGCCTTTTTCCGAATGCCACAATTTTGTCGTGCACGGCAGCCATTTTAGATGCCAGGCTGGTCCCAGGCTATCACCTAACCCTGCGGATGTAGTTTATGGCCCCAGCTGTAGAGAATTCAGACATGCCAATCCTCCTGATTCAGGCGTGTGAGTACTGATTTCAGTGCTAGTCTCCCGCCTCCCGATTTCTGCAAGCAAAAACCCGGGGGCATATTATGAACAACTAGCGATAATTTTTGTCTCTAACTTGTTTAGAGACAAAAATTATCGCCGCACATCGGCGATTTTTATCGCAGATAAACCTTGCTATTATCGCAGAAAAGTCAGCGATATTCATGTATTATCGACCTAATGCTCTTAGCCATGTTATCCACCTCCCATTGGATAACATGGCTAAGAACTGCTCAGGGCAGGTGTTAGATTTTGAAGATATTCGCGCTTAGCGCGAATATCTCCAAAAGTTGGTAATAGAAGGTAGCGATGTTAGGGACTGTTTCCAGTCGCTAACATCTTGGCACGCCACTTTGCATGTCATTAGTGATAAGTATCACTGACATGCAAAGCGGGGCCCAAGATGGTCGCTATCTCCTTTTAGCTGTCACTAACTGGTGTTAGCGACAGCTTGGTAATAGGGAAATAATTTTATCTCCGCTTTCATGGCTTTTAAAGCCAAAAAAGCGGAGATAAACCCCCTTGATAATATGCCCCACGATTCCTTGGGGGTTTCAGCTGACAGGGCTTGGTATTGTGTTACAAGGTAATTTTTCCATGAAACGTCAGAGGGTCGATGCAGGGGTTCTAGAAGAGGTGATAAACCATTTAAGCCTCATGAACAAGCGCATGGTCTTTTAAAGATTTGTGAAGTACTCGGGGCGGCGGTGTGTGTGTGCCCTCTTTCAGGAGCGGGCGGGGGGGCACTGCCAGCAACTTGCCAGGTCAGGTAGTGTTCAACACGTGCATCACCCTTTCTCTGCCTGCTATTGCGCTCCATGCTTCGGAAAGGTAAGAAAAAGAACGTGCATTTGAGTTTGAAATGTCCGATCCTGCAGCAGCACACTTCCAAAGCCCACACATGACAATAACCCGATTCAAGGCCCCATTCACCCGTTTATAAAAAAATAGATAACACTCCAACAAAGTAAGGTTATAAAACTTTATTAACTACTAACTTTAACGAACGGAACAAAAACTAAAAACATTTAAACATTTCGCAACACAAAAAGCAACAATGGTTAGAAGCTGTCTTTTGTGCGAATAGTCCCAAGGCAGCACAACGTGCAGAGTTCTGGACGGCACCCAGGTGATGTCGCCTGGGTGCCGCACTGGTTTAGGGATCCTACAATGCTGCTCCGAAAATTGGCGTGGGGCGTCCCGGGTGGGGCGGGGGGAGGCCTCGTCAGTAGCGGTCTGTTGTGCGAATAGTCCCAAGGCAGCACAACGTGCAGAGTTCTGGACGGCACCCAGGTGATGTCGCCTGGGTGCCGCACTGGTTTAGGGATCCTACAATGCAGCACAGAAAAACAGCGTGGGGCGTCCCGGGTGGTGCGGGGGGAGGCCTCGTCAGTAGCGGTCTGTGTCCAGTGTCACATGGCTGACACAACATGTACGATAGGCACCCAGGTGATGTCCAGTAAACTGCCGCACTGGTTTTGGTATCCTACAATGCTACTCCGAAAATTGGCGTGCGTCGGCCCGGGGGGGGCGTGGGGGAGGCGGCGTGAACGGGACTCCCCAGGTGGCGGCCATCTAGCTGAGTTGCGCCCGCTCTTGCGGCTACAGCGTCTCGCTCACCATGTTGTTGAGTTGCTCCCACTCTTGCAGTGCAGCGATAGGCGGCTGCCACATGGCTCTTAAAATGGTGGACGGCTCCTCGGTTTTGGGCCTGGTCCACTGAAATAGCCCTGGGACACTTTGGAACTCGGACGCTTGCCTGCTAGGGCTTGGGCTCCATTCTCGAAAAGCGTCCCCTCAGCCGTGAAGATTGTACAAAAGTCTTGGGGGCCCCCGACTCCCGCAGGCTTCCGGTGGGGAGCGGCTGCCATGATTGCTCGCGGAATGACCACGACGGAGCCACGAGATGGTGGTGCTCTCATGCTGACGCCAGCTTTAGTCTGAAACATCCAGAAACACTATAGACTACCAATTCGATCAGTTCCGGTAGCGCCCCAACATGACCCGGAAGAGAAGAATTTGCCCTCCCCTCTTTGACTGATGGTTCTTGTTGCCTGTCCCCTCTGTTGTCATTTAACAGAACTTTTTGGACTGCTGAAAGGGGTTGTGTTCTGAACGCTGGTTGGTGGAGACATTTAGACTATATTCTTGACCTACGTTGTCGCGTAATGCGTTTTATGACACGCCGCGTTAGCGCACCCGGAAGCACCCGGAAGGCGCGGCGCGCAGCGCGTAACGTAAGCATAACAGGTCATGTGACTTGTTAATAAAACTTTTCATTGGTTCATTTTACTTTTGTTATTTTAATGATGAAAAGCTTGGTCATATGACCTAAAAATTACGCTTTTTATATTTTTTCGAACATTATTTTTTTCTTCAAACATATGTTATAATATTCCAGGCTAATGTACTTTCCCGGAAAATTTACAACTATCCTGCAAGTAAAATATATTCCTTTTTCGAGAAAAAGGGCGTTTCTTCGTTCCATGACGGAGCCGTTGAGTAAGAGAGACTCGGCCTGCTGAATGGGACCCAAGCCTTATCAGGGAAGCGTCCGAGTTCCAAGGTGTCCCAGGGCCATTTTAGTGGACCAGGCCCAAAACCGAAGAGCCGGCCGCCATTTTGAGAGTCCTGTGGCAGCCGCCTATCGCTGCACCGCAAGAGCGGGAGCAACTTAACTACATGGTGAGCGAGACGCTGTAGTCGCAAGAGCGGGCGGTAAACAGCTGAATGGCGGAAGAGGCACAGTGTAGCAAAAGCGGGCGGAATGGCAACTAAAACGGTAAAGGGGCGCCCCACTACAGCGTGTCTTCAGGTCAAACGGATTGTGGGACAAAGTCCAGAATAGAAGAGTCATCAAAAGGTAAAAAGTTCCGCCGGACCCCGGGAGCCGGCCGCCTATGTCGGGGGCGATCTCAGGCTACACCAGTGCTATAAGACTTGGGGAGGGGGTCGGAGCCAAGCGTCTTCTCCGAGTCCGTGTCATCACACCGCCCCTCGGGGGCCTCCGTCAAGCGGTTTAGGGAGGTACCATATAACATTGTTTTCAAATGCAGTCAGGTCCACAAACGACCCTCACTTACTTTGGAATAGTGAAGCTGCAGTAGGTGGAAATAAGCTTCAGACAGTCTTACAAGCACTGCTTTTGTAAACATTTTTTGTTTTTTTTGTATTTTTGCACAGTTTTATATATTTTTTTTGTTTTTGATGGAGGGGAAACAACAAAGCACAGGCATTGAAAAAGGCTCAAACTCAGAACTCTGAACTATGGCACCCAATATCCAGGACTTTCCATCCGGATCTTGGCGCCTTGTGCTGCTTCCGACCTATTCACACATCGGTCCACTACTGACATCATCTTATAAACCAACGTTATGTAAATAGTTATTTAATAAAATGTTTTACCCTGTTTCTTTGCTGGTGTGTTGTCTATATTTTTAATATTTGCATAGGGTTTGTCGTTATTTTGGCCGGGGTGGGTGACGGAGCCGAGCTGTCTTGCAGCCCTCATGGTGTGGAGCTCAGTTCATCTCACTATTTTCGTATTTCTCATGAAGGGTTGTTTATAATATTTCTATTTTAGCGAGGTCAAAAAGAGATCCAATTAGTGGCCTACTGATTTTGCTCGATTACTTTTATTTTTTTACACGATTTTTCACGATCTGCAAAGACTAAACAGAGTATTGCGACTTTGTGCTTGTTTGTAAATAGAGAATGAACCAAAGAGAATCAATTGAAAAACAGTAAATGCTTGGATAATAATCAATCAAATGGAGAGACAAGCAGGCACGACGGATTACAACGGGGGTAAAGGCCTGCGTTAACTACCCTTCAGTATCTGCAAAGAGAGAGTACTATTAAGACAAAAGAGGGGAGGGGGGGGGGTGCAGCGTTCAAAGCACATCAGCGTGCATAAATACGAAAATGTTTTTATCTATCACGTACTTGACATTTTAAAGCTTTTCATATTTGCTATTAAAAAACCAATGAAATTCACAGAAAAAACCATAGGTTATAGTCCATATATAGTTAGGAATTTGCATTTACAAAACCTTGAAAATTCAATGAAAAAACCATAGGTTATAGTCCATATATAGTTAGGAATTAGCATTTACAAAACCTTATTTTACTCGCATAAAACCATTGAAATTCCATATATAGTTAGAAGCGCTAACTATATATCGCGCACCCGCAATCCACTGCTGATGATGTCACATATTACATCATTCATGACATGGTCAGTGACATCACTGATGACATCACTGATGACATCTCAAATGACATCACTGATGACATCACTGATGACAACTCAAATGACATCACTGATGACATCTCAAATGACATCACTGATGACATCACTGATGACAACTCAAATGACATCACTGATGACATCTCATTTGTCATCACTGATCACATCACTCATGTGATAATACAATGAACCTCTTCAGACTCTAATATAACCTTACATTCAGTATAAACAGACACTCACAGACTGTCACTCATCCATGGAGTTACTCACACACCTAGTCAGTCATGCAAAGAATCAATCACACCTCCATTTCCTCAACTATACAGTTATACACATCTTACTTATTCAAACATATAATAACACATATTTACTCTCTTATATAATCCCTGATACAAGCTCACAGTGATCGATACAGCCACTCACACATTCACTGGCTCTTATGTTCAGTTATTTATATATGTCAACTCTCACATGTATTGTGTTTTACATACGTACTTACTTGCACATGTAGCAATGAGAAATCCATTCACTCACCAACACACCCATGCACAGTCAACCGCCCATATAGCTGTTTCCACATGCACTCTTGAACTCATACTCCTAGTGAATCAACTGCTTACACATCTATGCACAGAGTCACGCACCTCCCAGCCACCCACACACACACTCAGCCTCCCATTCAAATACTTGGGCAACCAATCAATAACCCATATGGCCACTCTTATAGCTACTGATCAACACATGCAGCAGCTTACACAACAACAAACATACTGATGCACAAATTAAGACAGTTTAGTCACTAACCCATGCACTCAGTGAGACACATTTAATCACTGTTTCATACAGTCAGTCATGCACCTACTAAATTCTTCATCCAGACATTTATACATCCACTCATTCTTCAATATGTAAGACATATTTTAACTTTACAGAAACATACAGTCACTGGATGTTGTCATCAGTGATGTCATCAGTGATGTCACTGACCATGTCATGAATGATGTAATATGTGACATCATCAGCAGTGGATTGCGGGTGCGCGATATATAGTTAGCGCTTCTAACTATATATGGAATTTCAATGGTTTTATGCGAGTAAAATAAGGTTTTGTAAATGCTAATTCCTAACTATATATGGACTATAACCTATGGTTTTTTCATTGAATATATATATATATATATATATATATGTATACATGTATATATATATACATATTGCAAACCACAATTCCGGTATCTGGCCAGTACCTGCTCACGAGCGGGTCGTCGTTAGGGTCCCGGCGGCCCAAATATCCAAAAGAGATTTCCCATGTACAAGGAAACGATACGACAACACTCCAGAAGTTGCTGTGCTTAAGAATTTATTCGGCAGCAAAACAAACTACGCGTTTCACCAAACAGGCTTGATCACGTTTGTTTAGGATACACAATCTTAGTCCTTTTACCATTAACACAATCTCAACATAGAAAAAGGACTTGCCAAAACACCCCCCAGTGCATAATAAAGAGCGGACATGTTGGAGTGGTACATTCTATGGTCACGATGCAACAAGATTATAAATGAAAGTCCAAAGAACCAAGGTTGTAAATATTCACTTAATTCCGTCATCATGTCAACTTGAAACCCCAACATACTAATATATATATATATATATATATATATATATGCCAAGATGTATTGAAGAATGAGAGGGTATATAAGTGCCCAAATAGATGGTTTAGTAGGTGCGTGACTGACTGTATAAGTGAGTGATTAAAAGTGTCTTACTAAATGCATGGGTTAGTGAGTAAACTGTGTAAATGTCGGTATTAGTCTGTCAGTTGGTGTGTAATTGGCGGCATTGGCCAGTGAGTAGCTACATGAGTATGTATATATGTTATTGATTGATATCTGAGTATCTGTATGGGTGCCTGAGTGTCTTTGTGGATGGGGGGAGGTGTGTGGCATTGTGCATATATATGTGAGTGGTTGATTCACTGGGTCTATGGGTTCAAGAGTGCATGTGGAAACAGCTGTATGGGTGGGTGAGTATGTGTATGGGTGTGTTGGTGAGTGGACGGATGTCTCAGTGGTACATGTCTGAGAAACTTCATATGTGAAAGCCATTGTATGTGAGAGTTGGAGTATATAAATAACTATACGTGAGAGTGAAGGATTGTGAGAGTGGCTGTATGGATGAGTGTTTACTTGTATCAGTGATTGTATAAGAGAGTAAGTATGTGTTAGTATCAGTATGAATAAGTGAGGTGGTATATGTATAACTGTGTGGGTGAGTAAATGGAAATGTGATTGATTCTTTGCATGACTGACTAGGTGTGTGAGTAACTCTGGTTGAGTGGTGGTGTGTAAGTGTCTGTATAGGTTTATGAGTGCATATGATAGTGTTGTACTGATGAGTGACTGTATGGTTGAATGAATGGATGTATGTGTAGTCTGATTGGGTATGTAGTAACTGGTATTGGTGTGTCTATGGTTTTGAAAATGGTGGTCTGTATTTTAGAGTGGGTGTATCAAAGGTTATATTCAGGTGTGAGGAGGTGCACCAAATTTTCACGTGGATGATGTCATGAGTGATGTCATTTGAGATATCATCAGTGACGTCACTGACCATGTCATGAATGATGTAATATGTGCCGTCATGAGTAGTGCATTGCGGGGGGGTGAGTTATAGTTATCTCAAATTACTATAACAGCAGAATTTCTATGGTTTTGTAAGAGTGAAATGTCCAACTAATTATAATGTCCCTGAAACCTATAGTTTTTTTCAGTGAATTTCAAAGGTTTTCTAAATGCTAATTTCTAACTGTGACATACCTGAAACCTATGGTTTTTAGTGAATTTCAAAGGTTTTTAAAATGCTAATTTCTAACTCTAACGTCCCTGAAACCTATGTTTTTTTAAAGTGAATATATATGATATGTGATGTCAACAGCAGTGCATTGCGGGCGCACAAGTTATAGTTAGCTGAACTAACTATAATGGGGGAATTTCAATGGTTTTATATGAGAGAAATGTCCAGCTAACTATAAATTTCTAAGGTTTTTTAAAAGAGAATTCCTTAGTATAACCTGCTTGAAACCTATGGTTTTTTCAGTGAATTTGTAAGGTTTTTTTAAATGATAATTCTTATTTATGATGGTCAATAAGCATATCTGTTTTTTCTATCTTTTTTAATTATCATCCCATTCTCAACATAGTAAAAACTGCACATATAACCACTCTTCAATGTATTCCTTCCTCCATGAAAATCACTACAAACCAGAACCACAACTAAAGTTAATAATATACAAACTAGGCGTTCTTTTAGAAAAAAACAAAAAAACACCACTTTCCAAACTTTCAAAAACAAACCAAATCTACAATGCTATCCAAAAAAAGGTGATAGTTCTATTTACCACTAACAAATTAATATCAACATTTAACTAGTGTAAGGACGTTGACTACATACTGTGTAAATCACATCCAACTCACACCCATATCTAAAGACAAATAATAATAATAGAGGTACTAATCATACACTTCCAACACTCAACAAAATAACAACACTTAGCGCCACCACCAAAAGAACCACCCCTCCTGACCACTCTCTCTCTACTACTTCAGACGCAGCGCAAAACAGGACAATGGACCTTCCCAAAATAATATATCCCCTCAACAGCACACTTGCTCAATGGTCAGAGATATGGTAATCAACTATGTGTAAGGGAAGATCTCACACATCAACAATAATGTACACACTGCTAATACTACAGATGACATGCTATACACAACACACTATAGAAACTAAAAACGTTTCTGTCTGTAGATATGCTATTGATACCTGTAGTGTAATGCACAGTGGACGCAACCATATTATCTCCGACACTTGGGAATATTTCCGTCATGTAGCTGTGTTGTCTCCCCCTCCTCCCTTGAAGCAGAAGAGTAGTGAACCGCTCCAACGTACGCAATGTCAGCATAAGACTATAAATAATTAGCCTACGCCTTGGGCATGGTTGACTTCTGCAAAGAGAAGAGACTCCGCCACAGCGAAGGTTTGCACCCTGCCATGTGGCTGCCGCCATGACCATGTGCCTCCTCGATACAGGCCCATTCCAAACTCAATGCCACAGCACTGCAGATGTATGTCTGTATCGACTACTGCCTTCGATCTCCACTGCGGACAGCCGGGTTCACAACTTGAATTCAGCTTTGCATTTGCACTATGGACAACATTGAATCCAGCCTTGCTTTATTTAAGGTAGAGACAATTGTACTCTATATCTTCCGATTTTGTAAAAGGATGTGACAAAAAGCATTTGTCTATAGCTGTGCTGACTACAGCCTTCGATCTACACTGCGGACAGCAGGGTTCACAGCTTGAATTCAGCTTTGCATCAACACTACAGGCAGCATTGAAATTAGCCTTGATTTATGTAAGACTAAGACAATTTTGTTAAATGATGCGACAAAAAACATGCCTCAATGTCTGTACTGCGTACGGCTTTCAAAAGTACACTGCGATCAACAGAGTTCACCACTTGACATCAGAAGCGCAAAAGCACTACAGACAATTTTGAATTCAGTCTCAATTTATTTAAGGCAAAGACAATTGTACTATGTCCTCAGATTTTGTTAAAATAAGTGAAAAAAAGCATTCCTCGATGTCTGTGTCAAATACTGCCTTCAATCTTCACTGCGGACTGTAGAGTTCACAACTTGAAATCAGCTTTGCATCAACACTACGGAAAGTATTGAAATTAGCCTTGATTTATGTAAGACAGAGACAATTTTGTTAGATGATGTGACAAAAAACATGCCCCAATGTCTGTACTGAGTACTGCCTTGAAATGTACACTGCGATCAACAGAGTTCACCACTTAATAGGAGAAGCGCAGAAGCACTACAGACATTGAATTCATTCTAGATTTATTTAAGGCAGAGGCAATTGTACTGTATCCTCACATTTTGTTAACGTATGTGACAAAAAAGCTTTCCTCGATGTTTGTGTCACCACTGCCTTCGATCTACACTGTGTACAGCAGGGTTCACAACTTAAATTCAGCTTTCCATCTACATTACCGACAGCGTTCAAGTTAGTCTTGATTTATGTAAGGCAGAGACAATTTTCTTAAATGATGCGACAAAAAACCTTCCTCAAATACTGCCTTCAAATGTACACTGTGATCAACAGAGTTCACTACTTGATACCAGAAGCGTATCAGCACTACAGACAACATTTAATTCAGTCTCGATTTATTTAAGGCAGAGACAATTGTACTGTGTCCTCAGATTCTGTTAACTTTGACAAAATTGCATTCATCGATGTGTGTGTCAACTACTGCCTTCGATCTACACTGCGGACAGCAGGGTTCACAACTTCAATTCAGCTTTCCATCTACACCACGGACAGCTTTCAAGTTATCCTTGATTTATGTAAGGCAAATACTATTTTGTTAAAGGATGCCACAAAAAACATTCCTCAATGACTGTACTGAGTTCTGTTTTCAAATGTACACTGCGATCTAAAGAGTTTACCACTTGATGCCAGTGGCGCTAAGCACTACGGACAACATAAATGTCAGTCTTGAATTATTTAAGGCAGAAAAATAGTACTGTGTCCTCAGATTTTGTTAAAGTATGTGACAAAAAAAGCATTCCTCGATGTCTGTGTGAACTACTGTCTTTGATGTACTCTGCGGACAGCAGGGTTCACAACTTGAAGTCACCTTTGCATGTATACTACGGACAGTAAGGAATTCAACCTTGATTAATTTAATGCAGAGGCAATTGTACTGTATGTGTTCTGATTTTGTTAAAATAAGTGACAAAAATAATTTGTCCATATCTCTGCTGACTACTGCCTTCGATATGCAGTGCGAACAGCAGGGTTCACATCTTGAATTCAATTTTGAATCCATACTACAAACAACATGAAATTTAGCCTTGTTTTTTTTAAGTTAGAGTTAATTGTACTTTATGCCCTCAGATTTTGTTAAAAGATACGACAAAAAAGAATTTCTTGATGTCAGTGATGACTACTGCCTTCGATCTACATTGTGAGGGCTCACCATTCAGATAGAATGGCGATTGTACGTGACGCATTCCAGTAGACAAGAGACATTATACCACTGCGCCCCCCCCCTGAATCATGAATCATCACAGGGTACGCACACACTGATTTCTTTTGGTACCACTAACTCACTGTACCACAAGTCATTTCCCCGTAGCCTTATTAAAGCAGAATTCACTAGGCAAAAAACATTGCTCCCAGTACAGACTCCCTGCATTACGCATTATCGCGGGTACGTACAAGCTCAGCGCCAAAGATACTACTAACTCAGTGCACCATAAATCATTGGAAAGAAGAGTGAACAGTTTTATGTCAGAAATGAGGCATACTATCACTTTTAAGTGGAATTCATGCAGAATCCAATCGACAAAAGACATTACTCCAATTACTGTGACCCCCTCGCCCCAGACCACGCATCATCGCAGGATATGTACACACTAAGCACCAAAGGTACTAGTAACTCAGTGCACCAACATGATTATCACGTGGCCTTATTAAGGCAGCATTCACAACACAAAAAACATTACTATCAATAAGACCTGCCCGACCACGCATCATCGCAGGCTCCACAGAACCTTGTTGTTTTAGATACCACTAACTCAGTGCAAACCAAACTAAATATAACACCAATCAAACCCTACACAATATCCCTTTATTATGCTTCCTTAAAAAACTTATTTTATATCACTTATAGATTTATTTGAATAATAAAATTTACTATGCATATATGTTCTATCTTCTATTATAATCATGATTGCAGATGATCCAGCCCACCCTAAGATATACACTGAGGAGAACAGGGTTTACAACCTCAATTCAGCTTTGTATCTTCACTACAGAAAGTAGAGAATTTAGCCTTGATTTATTTAAGGCACACACAAAAAATACTCCTGTGGCACTGCTAGTAGGCACAAGCACATTTAATCCCAACATCCAGTGAACTATGTTTACAAAGAAAGTACAACACAGTGCCAAAATGTACCTCCACCACCGTTAATACCAAGTACCTCTGGGGTATCACCTTTAACATCGCAACCAGACGTACATCCATATTTTGAGAAAGTTAGACTGCACTGCGTGAAATGCAATTGTTTAATTTCTTATGGAGAACAATCAGTAGACATAGTTTGCGGAGCAATTGATAACCATTGATGATAGCTTTTTTAACCTCAAAATTCATGCATACCAGTATGCAACACTCAATATTTTGAGTACAGACAGCTCGAACCATGCATCATCGCAGTGTGAGCACACGCTGAGCACCACACGTACCACTAACTCAGTACACCATAAATAATCACCACATGGCCTTATTAAGGCAAAATTGAATTGCCAAAAGACACATTTTTACCAGTTCGTTCTGCTTGAACCACGTACCATCGCAGGTTCTACATAAACCGCCCCTACCTCATTGTACCACAACTCATGAACACTTTACGATAGAATCTTCTATAATTTCACATATAGTGCTCCTACCTTAGTACAGCAGAAGTCATAAACCGTTTATGAGTGAATATCTGTGTATGATATCATGATTACTATTCTACTTGTTATCAACAGCAACATAATAAAATTGAGTCAAGCACATGTGCCCATACCCACTTCAACTATCTATCTGTGTCTGTGTATTTAATATGTTTCTACAATGCTGCTCCTGCGCCCTACCACATTATATTGTGCTATAACTAGAATATGCAATCATCTTACCTCTGACAGTAAGTGTGGACTATTCCTTCTTTTTTTTATCGTATTTTTATACAGCGCAAAATTAACCCAAAACGATATCAGCAATTTACATGAGCACCATATTTACAGTACATTTTTAGGCACGCGTAGATACTGTCATTACTCTACAATATCAGGATGTGGTCGCAATTCCAACCCTCAAACTCTGATTTCCAGCACCAAGTTCAACAGTGTACCTGAATGACCACATACGTACATATATTAGCTGCCCTTTATGTGCCAAAAACTGCGCCTTAAACCTTTCACAGCCCTGTATTACTAAAGCTACAACACTCCACTGAATGTACAACAAACATTCATAACCACAGAAATGCGTCATGTCCACCATCTTTTATGTGTGCAACCATGAATGAATATAGAGTCAGTGATACCCCGTACACATTTATACCAAATGGAAGTTCCATGGTGACTCATAGTGACGTGGATGTCGCAGTACAGAAAGGGAAGAAATACAACAGTGCTAATACAACAATTAGGCAATAAGGTAAAAGATATGGGAGAGTAATATAATGGAAGGTACAGCACAGTGATACCCCAAAGCTTTCATATTGGCCATGTTGTGGAACTTTACAGACATAATGATACATTTGCGTTCAAGACCCGGGTGACGTCAGCACTACAAAACGGACACCCGATTCACTTGATTTTTCATATAACTCACAACTGAACCACGCCCATAGCTCTGGAATCATGGTTCTGATTCTCACGCAGCACTGGCATTTGTCACACCAGACCACTCCACTTACGCTTCCAGGAAAAAAACAAAAACGCAACATTGCCCAGATTTCCATTGTACTTATTTTTTTGTTTCAGGTCTAGTTGTCAAAACAGCACACACACACTCCCTCAGGGCTGGTATACACCCACACCACACCCATCTACCACATGCGTCACTACACAGGTGACACTACCAATAAAAAAGACGGAGCGCACGTGGTCTATGCCATTTTAGAGTTGCTCCCATCGCAAGCGCTGTGATGGTCCGTCCTGGTGGTTCAGACGCCTCATGTAGGCCCAAACCACTGAGTACAAGGGCCCACCACTATGTGCCTGGCCTCTTTGGTCACTGAGTTAGTGGTACCGCAAGGACTGAGCGGGTGTGGAACCTGCAATGATGATGGGAGCACAAATATGTCATTAGCCATACTGATATCAAGACTTGGCACCATATATCAGATTTTTTGGTGACAGAGCGGGACTGCATGATGTAGAAGGTGTCCTGTCCACGAAAAGGTGAGCAGTGAGGCCTCGGTGCACATCAGAGAGTGTTGCTGGGGTGCAGCAGACTAGATACAAAAAAGTGACACAGCGATTTAGGCGTACGCAGTCCTAAATACCGTATCTTATTGCATTAAAAAAATGTTTTTCCAATGGCAGGAAAGTTTTTATAATCGGTCAAATGTTCGGTATATAAACTGTACAAATTGTTGTTTTTAAATGCAAGAGGGAAGGTGTGTGAAAGGGCGATGTAATTCTACTCCACATCAAGATAGTAACAAATACCAATCAGAACATCTTTCTTTTACTATTTTTTAGATGTAGAGCTTCAGGGTGCATTATGTCCCAGCACATGGTGAAAAACACACCAGTGACAGAAAGGTGAGCTGCGAATATTCTTTGCAGTCACTCTCTCACTTCCTCTCTCCTTTGATAAACAAATGACACACAATGTTAACTTCCTTTTTAACTTACAGGTTGTGTTTCACAAATTGGCGTTGCCGCCTCCAACACCTCCAAAGCTCTACATTCGTGCATTCTTCGATGATGCGTGGCCATCGTGACAACATCTGAGAAGGCTACTTCTACACGTGGTGCACCCTCTTTAAATCACTCCAATGGCACAAGATGAGCAAAGAAGCTTGTTTCCGAAACAACGACAAGTCATCTGTGGAGGGAGAGAGTGGATAGTGTGCAGCAGCTTCACTGCATAGGAATTTACAATTACCTCTGAGCTGTGAGAATAGATAGGTTACAACAGTCTGAGGGGCAGATTTACCAGCCTCTTGCGCCACTTCTGTTTCACTTTTAACATGGGAAAAGTGGCACAAGGAGCTTGTAAATCTGCCTCTAAGTTTGCAAAAAAAAGCACTCACCACCGGACTCCGCGAGTCAATGGGGCGCAACAGTCTAGGTACGAAATGTTGAGAACTCACCGCTATGCAATAGAAGTGCATGGGATATAGTACTTTGGAAGAAAAACAGCACACAGACACCTCCTTACTGTGGAAGTTGATGAAATACATTATCCTGAGTGTACAAATAAATAAACAAAAAATATACTTGTACAGTTGTATGTACTATGCTATTACTAACTCTATATACTATCTTTCTGATCACTTGGACACACAACGAAGGCAAAAGGTGAGCTACGAAGATTTTCTCCAGTATTGACTCCTCCATTTATAACTTTCCCTCTCTCGCGTTTTAATGTTGATTTTTCTCTCTTTCTCTCTCTCACTCTCTCTCACATCGTTTCTCTTTCTCTTTTAAAGTTATAGACACTGCTGTCTACTGTGCTGTGCACAACCAAAGCTGAGTTCAAGTTGTGAACTCTGCTGGTCACAGTGTTTACACAAGGTAAGCAGAGCTGCCTAAATATACAATGCCTGAGTTAGAAATAAAAGGGCTTATTTACAAGCCCCACGCGCCACTTTTGTGTCACTTTTAACATGGGAAAAGTAACGCAAAAGTGGTGCAAGGGACTTGTAAATAATCCCCAAAGATTATTGTCCTGCATAATGACTTGATCTCTCACCAAATTCTGTCTCATCTCTGAATCATTTTAAAGACCTGTTGATCCATACTGTAAATCTGACGCAGTAGGCACTTCCATACAGACAACTCTTAAACACGAGCCTATAAGAGAGGTAGAATGTATCAGGCACACTGCAGACTTGCAAATGAAAAAATATCGCCAGGTATTATATCACATTTTGTTTACTATATTGTTATGATAAAGTTATGATTTTTTGTTATTTATTATATTCTTATCTTAAATTTATGTTTCTAGTTATTTATTGTTGTTTTAATAAAAGTTAATAAAAGAAGTATATACGTCATCTTTTTCTGACAACATTTACTATTATTTAGATAATCATATAGTTATAAAACATTTAAAAATAGAAATGATATTTATAACTAGAAGTATGATACTGAGGCTAACTCTTTACCAGCTCTTTACCAGAGTCTATAGCTACGACTAACGGTTCCTATGGAAAACATTGAAAACTCCAGCACAGTAACTGTTTTGATTAGCAACATTGTGAGGTGAACTTCTAACCTCTGTGCTCAATTAAGTGTTCCATTTGGGGGTAGGGTTGAAAGGTACTGGCTGTACAGAAACCAGTATATTTACCAAGGATCCTCTACATCACAGAAAGAAAAGCAAAGTAAAACAGAACACTGTGTACCAGATTTACAACCCCCTTGTGCCACTTTTGCGTCCCAGGCCCCCCCAACAAAATTAAAAGTGTGTGGGCCTCAACGACCCCCCTCAAGCCCTGAGAACCACCACCCCTGGGATTTGTATATTGTGGGAGGCAGGCTGCATGGCCCTCCTCCTGGGAAGCCCTTGAGGGCCCTGGGGACCGCCACGCCCCAGGGCCAGCTCCTGCAGTGTCCCGGGGTGCCTACCCCTGGGACACTTCTGTTTTCTATGAGAGGTGGGAGTCTTGCAGTTCCAGCCCCCCATAGCAAACTTAATTTAGATTTTGAAAGACAGAGCAATGAAATCTGTTCTCACTTTCAAAATCTAAACCAGATTGCTTTTCCACATGCAAGTTAGCATCTCACCATGTGGAAAAACAATGCCGGCTCCCAAAGGATGCCGGGAACCGGCGGGACCATGGAGGCATTGTGGCTCCCCCCATGTTCCCCAACATTTTATATAAGACCCAGGGGATAGGGTCCCCGGGGATATTAGAAATTACTGATAGGGGCTATTTTTTTTTTACTGTAAAATTAGAAGTCACGCATTGAGCGCAGTGCTCAGTGCGGCCCCCTGCTATGCATGCGCTGAATGCACAACTCATAATCTTTAGGGTGCACGACTCCAGTCCCTTTGGTGCACAACTTCTATGCTTTTGGGAGCCGGCATTGCTTTTCCACATGGGGAGCTACTAACATGCAGCTCCCCATGTGAAAAAGCAATCTGATTTAGATTTTGAAAGAGAGAACAGATTTCCTTGCTATAGGAGGGCGGGATGGACACCCTGGGGCATTGCACGAACTGGCCCTCCCACAATATATAAAGCCCTGGGGAATGGTGGACCCCGAGGCTTTGGAGACCTTGCAGCCCCCCCAACTATTATTTTTTGTAGCCCTGGGGGGTGATGGGGCCCTCCAGTGCTCCAGGAGGCGGCCACACAGTCCCCCTCCCACAATACATAAAGCCGCGGGAGTTGTACTCCCCACGGCTTTGGGGACCTTTGACCCCTTCCTG
Source organism: Lissotriton vulgaris (assembly GCF_964263255.1). Taxonomy (NCBI): domain Eukaryota; kingdom Metazoa; phylum Chordata; class Amphibia; order Caudata; family Salamandridae; genus Lissotriton; species Lissotriton vulgaris. The sequence continues at coordinate 1,382,028,036 of NC_141694.1, read as the reverse complement.
GGGTCAAAGCCCCTGGATGGAGTCGTGGTGAAGATTTCTACGTTCGGTCTTTGTTACTTTTTTGGAAGTCGAAAATCTCCAGCGGGACGAAGTTGCAGGCTGTAGCTGACAAGGGCTTTGCCCCTCTGGGCCCCCATAAAATGTAATATTTTGCCCCCAGTATTTAGCCCCCGGGGGCTAATTATAAAAAAAGCTCTGTTTTATTTTATTTCTTTTTTTTACGGCAGAGTCTGCACACCCTACACACACCTGCAGGTTTTTTTTTAAATAAAAATAAAATTGGTGGGCCCTGGGGGTCCTTCTGGGGCTCCCTAAGTAGGTCTAAAGGATCAGGATATTTCTATCCCGCCCCCTTTATACATTTTGCACACTTTTTCCACTGACTTCCTCAGCCTCGCTTCTACCGAGGCACAAAATGGCTGCCAACAGAACCTGGTTTCAAATGTTGAAAACCACTTGACAGCCAATTAGCATTCAGCGCCTGATTGGAATGTTGCACTTATGGTGCGCTCAGGGTGCGGGGATCCACTGCGGCCATAGATATATAAATGCGTTTAACTGTAATTTTCTCAGGGACTACTGAACAGATTGATACAATTTAAGCAAAAGGCACAAGTCTGAACCGAGGACTACATCTGTGCCAAATTTGGCGTTATTCCGTTCAGCAGTTCAGGCTGTAGCTGTGGCTAAAGGTTATATGGAAATTGCATGGGCATAATGTGTTTTGGGACCCCCCTTTTTTCTCAGCAACCGGTTGACGAATCATCCGGAAACTTTCAGGATAGGAGCAGACCAGAGCTGGCCAAAAGTTTAGAAAATTGTGCAAAGATTCATCAATTGGCGCCAATGTTATTGGGAATAGAATGTTGCCGATTTCCTATGGATAACAGGTCCAATATAACTACCTACTGGCGATTGCCAGTAGGTGATATATATATATATTGCCAAAACTAGTTGGGACTGAAGGAACGCTGTGCTGTAATCTCGAATTAAAGGCTCTTTGTCTCCGGAATTGGGCCTCTGGTGTGTTTCTTGCTGGTGTATGGATTTGTCGGGTTTCTCCGTGCCCGTCTTGAAGAGGCCGCCCTGCAGGGTCGGTGGCTCCCTAATCGGAGGTGTTTTCTGTGGATGTTAATTAAGGGAGCATGACCCACACGCTGCCGCCAAACCTACTAAGGAGATGCCACTACGGTAAAAACAACGGCAGCGCTGGATGGGATTTGGTTGGGGATGATTCCCCTTCCAATCGTTCAGTGGACAGGAGCTGGCAAAACGAGAAGTTGTGACACCCAGCATTATGCTATCACGTGTCAGCTGAGTAACTTCCAAATTGATTTATTCAAAAACGAGTGCATCAGGGAGATGAACAGTGTGTTATTTACTGACAGCAAAATAGAAAATTTTCGAATAATACTTACCTGTATGGAATGATGCACTCTGGGAAGTGTATGCCATAGTCAGTCATGTGACTAGAGACATTATAAATATGCAGGCACAGATGCACTTGGTGTAAACTTCCTGCCCGTGAACAAGGCTGAATTGCCAAAACTAGTTGGGACTGAAGGAACGCTGTGCTGTAATCTCGAATTAAAGGCTCTTTGGCTCCTAAATTGGGCCTCTGGTGTGTCTCTACATGGTGTATGGAATTGTCGGGCTTCTCCGTGCCCGTCTTGAAGAGGCCACCCTGCAGGGTCGGTAGCTCCCTAATCGGAGGTGTTTCCTGTGGATATATATATATATATATATATATATATATATATATATATATATATATATATATATATATATATATATATATATATATATATATATATATATATATATATTATCTACTGCCGGTCGCCAGTAGGTAGTTATAGTTAGGATTGTTTTCCATAGGAAATCCGCAACATTCTATTGGGAATAACTTTGGCGCCGGTTGAGGAATCTGCCTGTAAGTTTCCTTACATTTGCCTCGCTGCGCTCCCCTCCTTCCCTGAAAGTTTGGGGGGATTCGTCAAGCGGGGGCCGAGATAAAAGGGGGGGCCCAAAACGCATTTTCCCCATGTTAATTTCCATAGGGCAGTTTCCAAAGGAACAAATAATGGATTTTAAACTGTAATGAACATATCATTTTAGCGTATTTCACATGCTTATTCTAATGTATTTTACATCTATTTTGAAGAATTAAGTGTCATTATGGGGTGCTACGCCAAGTATTTCTTCTATGTTTACACGCGTTTTTGCACAGGTGTTGTTAATTTTTTCACGTACTAGCACTTTAAAAGGTGTACCTGGAAGTTCAATCGTTGTTATGTGAACAAGGCTCCGTTGAGCCGAAACGTCTTTGACACTCTCTGCCTAATAAAAAGTTTGTAACACCTCGAGGTCCGTGTCCGGTGTCCTGTTTGCTGGCTGTGGAAGCAGCGTGTGCTGGAGCAATACGGAGTTCACGACATATAGCCAGTGGGATTCGTCCTGGCTTTAACACGGGACCCTCCTTGGCAATTGGTCGACGCCATCAAACGGATCTTTTTCCTGGACGGCGTTCAGGAAGGTTCAGGCTCCGGAAGGAGTACGGCGTTTGACCCCCAGCTTCCGGTATTCTATCGGAGTAACGAGCGAAGGATAATCAGGCACCTACGGCTGTATGCGACTCGGGCTCGAGTTGCAACCGGGATTGAGGTCTACGGTGAAACAGAACCGAAGTAAAACAGGCGCCTGACAAAGTAAGCTCTTGATCATTGTTTGAAGCTGGGAGAGGAGAGAGGTTAATCTGGGAGCGAGTTTGGATTACCGGCAAACGTGTTCGGATTGCTGAACGGCACCAGTATAATTTAAACCAAATATTGCAGAAAGATGTCGGGTAACAGCGTAAGGGAACGGGAAACATTAGCTGCAACTTTGTTTTCCGATGACACCCCCATCCCAGTAGATATACATGGGAAAAAGAACACTGACGCTAGTGGCAGCAGCACGACCAAAATCAAAGACCTATTTAAAATACTTGAAAAAAAGTCATTTCAAGAGCAAGCTAAGTGGTGGGAATCGAAGTCACTGCAGCGCTACATTGAAGTGAACCGCATTCCACGCGGTCTAAGAATATTGACAGCCCCTACCTATGAGAATCCAAACGCCGACCTGATGAAAGAGTGGGCAGAAATTAATTTGGTGGCATCGCGTCGACAGGTACAGGTTCTCATTAAATATGCGGACATAGATAGAGCCAAACTACTCACAGAAATTGCGGATATACAAGAGGAAATTGATGGACTGGGGGAAGAAGAAGAAAAGACCAGACTTTCCAAAATTATGCAGGAACGTCTTAAGAAGGAAGAGGCAAAAATTGTGGCAAGAAAATCATATAAATTCCAGAGAGACAGGAATGATTATGAACTTGGCCAGATTTTCACTTTTGCACGCAAATTTGATACTCTACGCAAGGGCGGCCCCAAACTACCGCCTAAAGTGAAAAATCCCCCAAGCCACACAAGTCCTGCTACAACTGAATCCAATAGGATGAGTGACTCCTCCAATGCTACAATCAGCTCAGACCCTGACACAGACTCTGAAGCAGACCGCCGCAGACAAATACAGGCGGCAGGCCAGCCCAAGCTCACGCCAGGCCAAGAAATTGTTTTTTTAGGCCAGGACAGACGGAACACACTGAGGTCTCACACAAGGGGCAATCAAGAAAACACAGGGCAAATTACAGGCGCCGCCAGAGGTCGCGGGTGGCAAAAAAGAGGGTCTCAGAAGAAGAGAGGAGTTGGAAGAGGGAGAAGCAATGCCCCCCAACTGGAGTAAATGAGAACACCAACCGAACTGTTGTGAATTTATCTGGGCTGATACTTACAAAGGAAGAGGAGAATATTCTCAAACTTGGCTTATCTTATGCATCCCCATGTTACTTTGACTATGCCAGCACGCGATGCAACATATACAAAGCAGTCAGAAAACTAAAGTTACGTAAGTTTTATGCCATGAAAAACGAAGATGGAACATCACCTGATGTGGACTCAACACTTGGTTTAGAGGAACATGAAGCATCACAAGGAACTCAGGTCCTAAGGGAATTGTGGGATACCGAAGGTGCAGGATATGGGGAGACCCCGAATGTCATCAAATCCAATGAGGGTATTGATGAAAGTGGCAACAGAATTTCGTCAGCCACCCAATTCAGAGCACCTTCCACATTTTATCCCATCATGTTGAGAGACAATGTTGATATTTTCCACGAAAATGTTGTAGCTGATTTAAAAAAAACTGCAAATCCAAACAGGTGGCACGAAGCGCAGATATTCAGCTCAACTACAACAATATAAGGCACTGACTGACAAATTAAATAAAGAAAAAAATCTGATAATAAGAAACAGTGACAAAGGGGGAAATGTTGTCCTCATGACAAAATCTAATTATGACAAGGAGGCATACAGCCAACTTAATGAACATTTGTGCTATGAGAAGATCAACAATCGGGAATTGTTGACAATAAAGGATGAATATCACCGCAAACTCTATAAATGGCAATCAGCAAAACTCATCACTGAAACTGAATACAAGTATTAAAAGACTGAACATCCTGTTACTCCCATCCTGTATTTCATCCCTAAAATACACAAGAACCCCGAACATCCACCTGGAAGGCCAATTATTTCGGCACGGGGAGGCCTCTTGGAGCATACCTCGATTTATATTGACTATTTTTTGCAAGGTTATGTTCAACAAATTGGGTCATATATACGTGATACAGGGGATTTTCTGACCAAAATCAAAGAGGTACAAATTCAGGAAGGGGATTGGCTAATAGCTTTGGACATGACAGCATTGTATACCAGTATTTCACATAGTGATGGTTTGGAGGCAGTGCGGTACTACCTCTCCAGGAGGGAATCAGGTAATGAGAAACATACCAAAATGCTGCTGGATATGTTGAGTTTCTGTCTTACAAATAATGTTTTTTTATTTAACCAACAACTGTACCGACAAAAGCAGGGGGTAGCTATGGGGGCCAGCTTCTCTCCAAGCTACGCATGTCTGCACATGGGAGCTTGGGATGAGCTGGTCCTCGGCTACGGGTACCAACATATCATCAGAAACAATCTAGTGGCATGGTTCCGCTTCATAGACGATTTGTTCGTCGTATGGAGGGGAAGTCATGAAGAAGCACTCAAATTTGTTCAGGACATAAATGACAATTCCCTTAATCTCAGATTCACGGCGACTTTGAGTCAAGAAAGTGTCACTTTTCTTGATGCCGAACTCTACATCAAGGGGGGCCGTTTGGAGTCCAAGGTATTCAGAAAAAAGACAGCTGGCAACAGCATTCTCCATGCTGCGAGTGCCCACCCAGTGCACCTTATCTCCAGCATCCCGTATGGGGAGATGCTACGTTTAAGACGTATATGTAGCAACCCCATAGATCTGGAGCAGGCACAAAATGAAAGCAGAAACAGATTCCTTGAGAGAGGCTACTCCATGAAATTGATTGACCGAGCGAAACAGAAATCCATGAGCCTTACTAGAGAGGAACTCCTTATCAGGAAAGCTGACAGGGAGCCCAGCACCATACATGATATTTCTAAACCTGGGAAGACGGAGCCTGAGTGTTTTAGAATAATAACGGGGTTCACCAAGCAACATCAGCAAATAAGAAAAATAGTGAACAAGCACTGGCCTATAGTGCTTAAGGACAACGTGATAGGCAGTGGCCTGCCTAAGCAAGTTTTGTTAACCTTTAGCAGGGCCTCCTCCCTAAGGGATCATATTGTTAAAACCAATCCGGATCCCTTCACCAAAACAGAATGGTGGCAGAAGAACAAAGGTTTTTATAATTGCAAGGTTTGCAAAGCTTGCACACATGGTGAAAACACTAAAACATTCAAGGATGGATTTACTGGGATAAACCATGCGATAACCCAAGTCTTAACATGCAAGACAGAATACGCCATTTATGTTTTGCGTTGCCCTTGTGGATTGCAGTATGTGGGCAGCACGAAGAATGCTGTCCACAAACGCATTCTACAGCACTTGCGCGCAATAACCAATGTGGACAGTACTTACCCAGTGGCGCGCCACTTCAGAGACTTTCACCAAAGCAATAATAGCAGTCTCAGGTACTGGGTTATTGATGCGGTCATTAACAACAGAAGGGGTGGTGACAGGGATGCCAGGCTCAGGAAACTCGAAACTAAGTATATTCTTCTGCTTAACACGAAGGTGCCTAATGGACTTAACGTGACAGAGGACCTCCACACATGCTTGCTCTAATAACACATGATTGGGGTGTGTGGTCTCCCCCCCCGTGAGTAATATCCTCGTCAATCGCCCGGCTGGGCGATGGCTCGGGTGGACCTCGAGGGGGCTGCGAACACACACCCATCATTATTTATTGATATAATTTGTAATGCTGCTTAGATTGGATCATCAACTTTTGATTATTATTTTCACTGTGCACTGGTTTTAACCTGTTAGGAATTTACAAGGAGATACATACAACAGATTTCCTAACAGGTGTGGTTTTGGTTATTATTTAGGGTTGGGTTATGGGTCATTAAGACCAACCTCACATTTATTTACTTTCTGCACTAAATACTAAGACATGGCATTTGTGGCACCCTAATGCTTGAATCGCTACAAAACATGTTTGTATTGTGATTGTATTTTTAAATGAATATGGAGTCCGTCCCAAATTTGGGGAGTGTACAACATTCTAGGTCGAACTTGGATGTAATTAGGATTAAGAGGACCGCTTTGGACTACCCATTCTTAATCTGTTAGGTTGAGAAATATTGATTGTGGACCCAGGGACTGATCAGTATGCATATTTGCACAGCAATGCTGGATTTGCACATATATTGATGATGCACTTTAGCACGGCATGCACTTTATAGAGTAAGCACGTAGCACTTTATAGTTACTTGTCCGCTGTCCCTTGGTCTGAGTCTCAACTCGGAAACAAACAGAGTGAGCTGGCATGAAGGCCAGAAACATAATAATGACGTGTTTTTAGAACTGTTCTAAGGTTTATAAATGTTTTAGAAACCGTGTTCATTATCTTTATGGCGTTCCCATTTACCTTATCCTAACCAATCATGCACTAGGACTCTTCATTTAAACCATGAATTTTAAAACATGTATTTTACAATGATTTCCAAAGAAACAAATAATGGATTTTAAACTGTAATGAACATATCATTTTAGCGTATTTCACATGCTTATTCTAATGTATTTTACATCTATTTTGAAGAATTAAGTGTCATTATGGGGTGCTACGCCAAGTATTTCTTCTATGTTTACACGCGTTTTTGCACAGGTGTTGTTAATTTTTTCACGTACTAGCACTTTAAAAGGTGTACCCGGAAGTTCAATCGTTGTCATGTGAACAAGGCTCCGTTGAGCCGAAACGTCTGTGACACTCTCTGCCTAATAAAAAGTTTGTAACACCTCGAGGTCCGTGTCCGGTGTCCTGTTTGCTGGCTGTGGAAGCAGCGTGTGCTGGAGCGATACGGAGTTCACGATATATATATATATATATATATATATATATATATATATATATATATATATATATATATATATATATATATATATATATATATATATATATATATATATATTACCTACTGGCGGTCGCCAGTAGGTAGTTATAGTTAGGATTGTTTTCCATAGGAAATCCGCAACATTCTATTGGGAATAACTTTGGTGCCGGTTGAGGAATCTGCCTGTAAGTTTCCTTACATTTGCCTCGCTGCGCTCCCCTCCTTCCCTGAAAGTTTGGGGGGATTCGTCAAGCGGGGCCGAGATAAAAGGGGGGGCCCAAAACGCGTTTTCCCCATGTTAATTTCCATAGGGCGGTTGGACTCACTTTTGGCCCGAATGGCTGAATGGATTTTCACAAAACTTGGCAAAATTGTAGGGACTGGTAGCCCGATGTGCCTTTGCTATGTCTCAATATATGTGCTCCAGTGGATTTTTTAGTAATTTAGGTTAAAAAAAAATATATATATATCAATAAGCGCGCCCTGGTACGTGCACCGGGGCGCGCTCCAGCGCGCAACGCGAGTTCGCGAGCGGAAAGCAGATTGGCTCTCGGCTGTCTGTCAACATTCCAAACAGTCTGGAGCGGTCGCCATCTTGTGTCTCGGTAGGATCGAGACACGAGAGGTGGCAAAAACAAAGGGGGAAATGACCAAAAGGGGGCAGGGTAGACCCCCCCTGACCCCCTAGGTTTGATGTGGGGGCGGAGCGTGCCGGGGAGCGTACCATGGGGAAAAAAGAATGACAGAGTTTTTAAAAAATTCAGAATTTTTTTCTAAATTGGAGGTAGCTTTAAAAAGAACTGTTTTTTTTATTCTTTTTGTTGTTTTATATGTTTTTTTTTGTTTTTTGGAACATTTTTTACTTTTTTTGGCTTTTATGAACAATTTTACATTTTTTTGTAATTTTTATTGGGACAAACAAAAAACAGGGAATTGTAAACGGCTCAACTGGAGCAAAAAAAAACAGGAAAAATTAAGGTTTGTTTTTGCACTTGTGGTTGTCTCCAGCACGATTAATCAGTTTAAAACGTTGCTCTCCATAGCAAATTGTAGTTCCGCAAAATTTACAAACTATTTTAAAATCTCCAAACTGGGGTTGGATATTTGGGACCATCTCCCTTGTCTCTGGACCCAATGGAGTGGGTTGTTTACTTTGGGAGGTGCTGGGAGAAGATTGGGGAGGGTTTCTGGTCAGTTCTCTGACCTCTGCCGCAGCATAGTTGTTTGGGTGCCGGCGTTGCATGTGGCGAATCATAGTATTGTTGCCAAAAGAATACTTTTTGGCAAAGTTCCCCCTAGAAAGTACAGTGCCACAGATCAGACATGTAACTTTTGGAGCATTAACTTTCTTTAGGCCCCTTGGGATTTTAAAAAACTCCCAGAAAATGTGCTCCTTTGGCTTATAGGGGGTAATATCTTCAGGCAGGAACCGCCTCTCCTCCTCCTCATCCTCCTCCTCCTCTTCTTCTTCTCCACCACTGTGGTGTTGTGGTGGTCCTTGTGGAGGTGGTGGAGGTGGTTGAGATGCTCCTGCTGCTGCTGCTACTGTAGCCATTTCTCAGTACAAATAGGTCTGCAAACAGGTCTTCCTCAGTCAAAGTACAAAGTGAGAATGAGGAAAAAAGGTGGGGGCTTTCATCATTTGGAAAAAAAAAACTGTTCGGAACCAATGAAAAGTGTTCTTTTCAGGTCACATGACCCGACGCGCTTACGCTACGCGCCCCGGGGCGCTTACGTAGCGCGATCGTATGCGCTCGGGTGCTTCCAGGTACGCTTACGCAGTGCGTATCACGCGGACGCGGCTACGCGATACGTCACAATGATGTTTTTGTTCACGGCAATAGCGCAAACGGGACACGCACCGGGGTGCGCGCAAAGACTGCGCTTTCCGGTGCGCACACCGGTAGACGCACCGGGAGAGCTCCAGGGCAAAAAAAAAAAAGAAAATGAAGAATATACAAATTTGCTATTAAAAAACCTTTGAAATTCACAGAAAAAACCATAGGTTTGAGGCCCTATATATAGTTAGGAATTAGCATTTACAAAACCTATGAAATTCACAGAAAAACCATAGGTTTGACACCAGTTATAGTTAGCTGGAAATTTTACTGACATAAAACCATTGAAATTATGTTGGTGAATGAGTGGATGTGTATATAGATGGTGGTATTACTGAATTGGTTGTTGTAACTGGTATGGGTATGTCTATTTTTTTGAAAATGTTAGTTTCTATTTTTGAATATGTGTTTCAAGGGTTACATTACACTGAAAGGAGGTCTGTCACTCTGTCACAAGGATTGTTTCATCAGTGATATCATGAGTGATGTCACTGACCATGTCATGAGTGATGTATTATGTGACGTCATCAGCAGTGCATTGCAGGCGCGCAAGTTATAGTGAGTCCAACTAACTATAACGTGGAATTTCAATGGTTTTATGTCAGTAAAATTTCCAGCTAACTATAACTGGTGTCAAACCTATGGTTTTTTCAGTGAATTTAATAGGTTTTTTAAATGCTAATTCCTAACTATAACTGGTGTGAAACCTATGGTTTTTTCTGTGAATATATATATATATATATATATATATATATATATATATATATATATATATATATATATATATATATATATATATATATATATATATATATATATATATATATATATATATATATATATTCACTGAAAAAACCATAGGTTATAGACCATATATAGTTAGGGATTAGCATTTAAAAAACCTTATTTTATTTGCACAAAACCATTGAAATTCCATATATAGTTAGTTGCACTAACTATATATCGCGGACCCGCAATCCACTGCTAATGATGTCACATATTACATCATTCATGACATGGTCAGTGACATCACTGATGACATCACTGATGACATCTCAAATGACATCACTGATGACATCACTGATGACATCACTGATGAGAACACCCAGTGACTGTATGTTTCTGTAAAGTTAAAATATGTCTTACATATTGAAGAATGAGTGGATGTATAAGTGTCTGGATGAAGGATTTAGTAGGTGCATGACTGACTGTATGAGAGAATGATTAAATGTGTCTCACTGAGTGTATGGGTTAGTGATTAAAGTGTCTTAATTTGGCAATCATTATTTATGTTGTTCTGTAAACTGCTGCATGTTTAAATCAGTAGCTATATCAGTAACTATATGGGTTATTGAATGGTTGCCCAAGTATTTGTATGGGAGACTGAGTATGTGTGTGGGTGGCTGGGAGGTGTATAACTCTGTGCATAGATGTGTGAGCAGTTGATTCCCTAGGTGTATGGGTTCAAAAGTGCATGTAGAAACAGCTGTATGGACAGTTGACTGTGTGCATGAGTATATTGGTGAGTGAATGGATATCTCAGTGCTACATGTCAAAGTAAGTACATATGTAAAACACACTCCATGTGAGAGTTGACATATATAAATAACTGAACATAAGAGCCAGTGAATGTGTGAGTGGCTGTATGAATCATTGTGAACTTGTATCAAGGATTGTATAAGAGAGTAAATATGTGTTACTATATGTTTGAATAAGTAAGGTGTGTATAACTGTATAGTTGAGGAAATGGAGATGTGATTGATTCTTTGCATGACTGACTAGGTGTGTGAGTAACTCCATGGATGTGTGACAGTCTGTGAGTGCCTGTTTACACTGAGTGTATCTAAGGTTATATTAGAGTCTGAAGATGTATTATCACATAAATGATATCATCAGTGATGTAATCAGTAATGTCAAATGAGATGTCAGTGATGTCATCAGTGATGTCATTTGAGATGTCATCAGTGATGTCATCAGTGATGTCATTTGAGATGTCATCAGTGATGTCATCAGTGATGTCACTGACCATGTCATGAATGATGTAATATGTGACATCATTAGCAGTGGATTGCGGGTCCGCGATATATAGTTAGTGCAACTAACTATATATGGAATTTCAATGGTTTTGTGCAAATAAAATAAGGTTTTTTAAATGCTAATCCCTAACTATATATGGTCTATAACCTATGGTTTTTTCAGTGAATTTTCAAGGTTTTGTAAATGCAAATTCCTAACTATATATGGTCTATAACCTATGGTTTTTTCTGTGAATTTCATTGGTTTTTTAAAAGCTAATATCTATAGCTGTAAAATATATTCTTTATTAAGTGACGTATCACGTAGCCCGTGAGACGCCTCATGATGCATCGCATAACCGTGACGTATCGTCTCTGCAGCGCAAACCAAACCCAAAACGTAAGCGCGCCAGAACACGCTTAAAGATATATATATATTTTTTTAACCTTAATTAGACAAAATCCACACGTGCACATATCACAAACGTTCAAAAAACACAATATGTCGGACTCCCGTTACGCTGCCGGTTAGCTGCCCGGTTAACGTACAAGGAAGCACCTTTACCGCGAAAAATCGCAATTTTTTTTTCTTTTGCCCCGCAGGGAACTTTAATAGCCCCCTCATCAATCCTAGGGGTTCAGGAGGGGTCTGCCTTACCCCTTTCATTCATTTACACCTTTTTTTTTCCACCTCTTGTCTCTCGATCCTACCGAGAGACAAGATGGCGGCCGCTCTGGACTGTTTACAATGTTGACAGCCAATCAGCTACTCCTCAGGATTTTTTTTTTTTTGGGCCCCGCGTGGTTTTATAATATCCCCCTCATCAATCCTATGGGGTCAGAAGGGGTCTACCTTGCCCTCTTTCCTTCATTTCCCCCTTTGTTTTGGTCTCCTCTTGTCTCTTGATCCTACCGAGAGACAAGATGGCGGCCGCTCCGGACTGTTTACAATGTTGACAGCCAATCAGCTACTCCTCAGACTCCCGTTACACTGCCGGTTAGCTTCCCGGTTAGCTGCCCAGTTAGCTGCCCGGTTCGCTTACCAAGACGCGTCTCTACGGCGAAAAAATCGGATTTTTTTTTTTTTTTTTTGGGCCCGGCGTGGCTCTATAATATCCCCCTCATCAATCCTAGGGGGTCAGGAGGGGTCTACCTTGCCCCCTTTCCTTCATTTCCCCCTTTGTTTTGGCCTCCTCTTGTCTCTCGATCCTACCGAGAGACAAGATGGCGGCCGCACCGGACTGTTTAGAATGTTGACAGACACCGGAGAGCCAATCAGCTTCGCTTTGCAAAGTTCCGATACGCGAAAGGTTCGCTAACCGGATAGCTGCCCGGAGCGCTGTTACAGATATATATCTTGATTTAAACGTTAATTTCTCAAAATCCACTGAAGCACATATATTGAGACCTAGCAAAGGCACATCGGGCTAACAGTCCCTACAATTTTGCCAAGTTTCGTGGAAATCCATTCAGCCGTTCGAGCTAAAAGTGAGTCCAACCGCCCTATGGAAATTAACATGGGAAAAACGCGTTTTGGGACCCCCCTTTTTTCTCGGCCCCCCCTTGACGAACCCCCCCCAAATTTTCAGGAGCTGCTCAGAAACAAAATGTGCCATTTTCCTGAAAATTTCAGCCGATTCCGTCCACAAACGCCAAAGTTATTAGACATAGAATTTTCAAAAGTCCCATAGGAAAAAAATCCTAACTATATATACCTACTGGCTATCGCCAGTAGGTAATATATATATATATATATATATATATATATATATATAAATAAATAAATATATTGTTTCACTTGAGTAGCTTACCTTATATATACTTGCATTTTCATTGCAATGGCATGCGTGGTTGATGCATATGCATGGTAAAGACTATGCGTGTTAAAGGCATTGCGTGGTCAAGGACATGTGGTAAGGGTATGATTGGAAACAGCATGTGTAGTTCCTTCATAGATCCCTTGAGGATCTTATTCCCAAGAACCAACCTCTTTTCTCTTTTATCGTTATATGTAGCTATAATTTAAAGTGCTATGAATGAACAGGTAGTAGCATGCATATAGACACCTAAGAAATAGCTGTGAGTACTCCAATACAGTTTTTAGGTCAAGCATTCAAGACCTCTTGCATATACTTTAGTATATATTTATATGTGAATGTACTTTGTGGGCTCTGGAGATCAGTCCTGCTTCCGCTTAGGGACTTTTCTTCTGTTCAACTACCTCTATTTAACTGTTTTGATAGAAAACAACCACTAGAGGTCAGTAAAATACCAGAATTGCTTTCTGATTAGGGACTTTCTTTTTTTTATTTTTCTGGCAACTGCCTCTATTTAACCTTCGTGATAGAAAGCGACCAGCAGAGGTCAGTAAAATACAAGAAATAATTTAGCATTCTCTGAATTCCAGTCCATCGAAATTGTCTTCCACAAACACCCGTAGACAATAATATTTGTTCACATTTTGTATTTTCATTGATATGACACTAAAGGCCCTGATTTTACATTAAAAACAGAGCTTTGGACTATATCATTCCCCGCTGAAAGGCAATATTTCTCTCCAAGTGTTCCCATACCTGGCGTGACACGCAGTTTGGTGCTTACTTTCCCTCCATACTAAAGAACATTAGATGTTTCAGCACCCAGGCTAATGTGCTGCATAGCAAAATACATATAAGGTCCCAAAGGCGAGACCGATTGCATTGCAAATGCTTGTTTTAGTTGTAGATGACTGATTGATAACAAGCAGTGGCAGAGTTTACAACACTAGGTTTGAAGTATTTCCTCTACCTGTGCAAGGAAAGTAGGGAGCAGTTGGCAATTTCGACTAAGCCAATTCCCACCCAACTCGAAGTAGGATGGTATGTGTCTTAAAGAGACTAGTTTGTATTCTCAGGGGTACATTTTGCTTGACTGTTAACAGTGATCATTAAAAGGACCTTTTGTTTTCATGCCAATAACATGCTACACACTAGGGGGCATATTATCAAGGGGATTTATCTCCGCTTTTTTGGCTTTAAAAGCCAAGAAAGCGGAGATAAAATTATCTCCCTATTACCAAGCTGTCGCTAACACCAGTTAGTGACAGCTAAAAGGAGATAGCGACCATCTTGGGCCCCGCTTTGCATGTCAGTGATATTTATCACTAATGACATGCAAAGTGGGCGTGCCAAGATGTTAGCGACTGGAAACAGTCCCTAACATCGCTATCTCCTATTACCAACTAAGCGCGAATATCTCCAAAAGCTAACACCTGCCCTGAGCAGTTCTTAGCCATGTTATCCAATGGGAGGTGGATAACATGGCTAAGAGCATTTGCTCGATAATGCATGAATATCGCTGACTTTTCAGCGATATTCATGCATTGCGGCCGTTTTTTATCGCATTTGCGATAAACCTTGCTAATAGCAAGGTTTATCTGCGATAAAAATCGCAGATGTGCGGCGATAATTTTTGTCTCTAAACAAGTTAGAGACAAAAATTATCGCTAGTTGTTGGTAATATGCCCCTAGGTTCTGAATCCCTTTTGTGTTGTTGATTACTGTCCAATCTCTTCCCCACTGCTTCTTTGACTGATATCAACATCCTCTAGGTTTATTATATAGAATGACCGCCTGTTCTGAGCAGGTGTTAGATGTATGTGTTAAACCATCATGAAATTGATATTTCTTGGTGTCTACAAACAGAAAAATCGGTACCCGTACACATGCTAATTCCACACTCCAAGCGGTTTAAATTGTGACTGGATGATACTAGGCAGATATCCGGACAAGAATGATAAATTCCCATGTGAATTTACAGCCACCCCCAGTCCAACTCGAAATCTGTATGCAAGCGCATATATCAATCGTGTGGAAATATCAATACACATTTTCATTCTTTAAATAGCCAGTGCTCACAGCTACGACCTTCAAAGGGGCAACAGATTTAGTGAAGATTACCTCGAACAACTGCATTGCATATATTAAATAAACAATCTTGATCTGTCAAATGAACACTTGAAAAGTTTTTTGCCAATTTACAAGTGTGCTCAGGCAATTTATGTAATCAAACGCCACCCTATGAATATAAATGTCTATACAGAGTTGTTAATCCAAGGGTGTTCTGAATAATATTTAAAAAAATGGAAGCAAAATTGCCATTTACCATCTGCTTTGCAATCAGTTAATTGGGGCTTTAATCTATGACCCTTAGTTAGATTTGTACATTTGAATGTCAAAAATGCAGTTTTATGACTAGAGGCTTGCCGCTCATTGTGCCACAGGACAACAACGCTGTAGGCTTTCATGGAAACGAAAACAATAAAATACACATTAATTAAAAAAACACTGCTCTTTTCCTGTGCAGGGAATAGACATTGACACGTACAGTTTTAGACAGTTTTGTAAAGAGCGTTATGAAAATCTATTTCCAATAATCTGGAAAGTAAATGAAATACGAATCCAAATATAGAACGAGAAAAATAGGTTAGTGAGTGGCATGTGCATAAAGGCTGCTAATTTAGAGATAAAATTGATGTATTACTTTCAAGGTCAGTTAGGAGACAAGAGGGAGCAGGTAATTGTTTGGAGAAGTGATGGTGGCGAGGAGTACTTCCACAAAAAGAAACCATTGTGTACATTCGATCGAATAGTTTTCGATCAAGTGATGTAAATATTTGAAAATTCAGTTAAAAGAAAACGCAAATCGAAGGACAATCTCTACCTCTTAGTAAAAAAAAAGAATATAACAACACAGAGTAAACCCTTTAATTAAAGGAAATACGTAGCATTACAGGAGAGCAGTGGTGTCTGGTCACCTGATTTTGATTCAGTTTTTAGTATTAATAATAGGCCAGGTAATATGTTGCATTAAGGGACTTGGAACATTACAGGGTTGGCGTCTACAATTGACAAGCCGGATTGGATGTCTTCTATTTGGAAGTTGCGAAACATCACATTTTACGTTAATAGAATCCCATTCTTTGATGTTTTTCAGGCTTTTTTGTTGTCTAGCTTGACTGTGCAGCTGCCGCCCGACAATTCTGTGAGCATCACTAGAAGAGGGTGTGTGGCACCGCCCACATGTTGGGCCCCAAGAGTGTACATTTTGATTCGGCATAAATTGTGTGCTTTCACAAAAACAAAAGTTGTTCTCCATGCAGCTGTGATAATTTTTTTTTATTTACTAGCTGCCTGGTCTTGAAATTTCATGGCCACACATATGACATTGTAAAGCTATTAAAGTGTCTTATATATCTAGAATAGTTATGGTGTTTTCACTGGCAGCAGCACAGATGGCAGGAGCGCAGTCATTAACCTTCATGGATTTTTAGGTTAGGCTTAACAGTGCAACCTGCATGGTGGCCCGCTTGATGGCCAATGCCTCCTCCAGAACTGAGGGGCATATTACCAAGCAATAGCGATAATTATCGCTATTGCTTGGTTAGAGACAAAATTTTACAGCTGAGCTGCGGCGATTTTTACCGCAAATAAACCTTGGTATTACCAAGGTTTATCGCAAATGTGATAAAAATCGCCGCAATGCATGAATATCGCTGAAAAGTCAGCGATATTCATGCATTACCGAGCTAATGCTCTTAGCCATGTTATCCACCTCCCATTGGATAACATGGCTAAGAACTGCTTAGGGCAGGTGTTAGCTTTTGGAGATATTCGCGCTTAGCGCGAATATCTCCAAAAGTTGGTAATAGGAGATAGCGAGGTTAGCGATTGTTTTCAGTCGCTAACATCTTGGCACGCCCACTTTGCATATCATTAGTAATAAATATCACTGACATGCAAAGTGGGGCCCAAGATGGTCGCTATCTCCTACTAGCTGTCGCTAACTGGTGTTAGCGACAGCTAGGTAATAGGGAGATCATTTTATTTCCGCTTTCTTGCTTTTAAAGCCAAAAAAGCGGAGCTAAACCCCCTTAATAATATGCCCCTGAGTCTCTCCCCCTTCTCCAAAAGCTAAACTGGCTCCCAGTGCGAAAGAGGATCACATTTAAGATCTGTTGTATGGCCTACAAATCCTTAAACAACTTAGGCCCCAGTTACCTAAAAGACAAATTTGTCAGGTACCAGCCCTCCAGACCCCTCCGTTCCGAATCTAAAGCTCTGCTCCAAGTCCCCCACTTAAAAAAAGCGCAAACGGGTGGCAAAGTCTTCTACCACCTGGCCCCACGATACTGGAAGCAACTCTCCATCCACTTACGACAATGCCCCGTCTATCTGAGGTTCAGAAAGATGTTAAAAGCGACTTCATACTAATTCGTATCCCCTTGGTGGCCTATAGCAGTCCAAGCATGGAGATACCCTGATGGGTTGATTCGGGCGCTTTATAAAATAAATAAATAAAATAAAATAAATAAACTCTCACCTGACCATTTAATCTACACAATATTATTTGACAGCTCTTTGCTTCCACACACACCCATGCTATCTACTTGTAATGCTTGACATTACCATTCAACATTCCTTTAAAGCCAGACCTATTGGCATTGCCAATGCTTATTTATATCTGTTTTTCTACCAGAGAGGGGTTGTCTCTCATGGGGCTTGTAATTTGGGTAGCCCTTGACATTGTGCACTCTGCCATAAACCTAGAGACTGGCTAACAAATGTTATTTCTGTCTATCTGGTTTGCATAAAAGAATGTCATTTGTTTTATTAATTGTTACAGTAACTATTTTGGTATGGAAATATCCAATGTTTTCGATGTGTTACTCGGATTTTCTGGACAACCAGAATAGTAGGGTGAAATCATCTCCCTGTAAGTCCCCTTTCAGTCAGTCAGTCAGTCAAAGATACTTTATTTGGCTAATAAAAGCCATAAAAGCACAAAGATAAAATAAATGTACCAACAACAGTAATGTAAACAAGACATAAAAAGGGCCATAAATACATAAAAAATACAATTTGCTTTTATAAGTTTTCCTAAAACTATATTTAGAAAAAGAGTAAAAATAGTATTAGAAACACATACAATGACAGTTCAGTTTGTAACACTCATCAGATAAAGTACTTGGAGAGTTTATCAAATAAAGTGCACATTCAGCTAGACAGAAATCATCTTTCTCCTCGTTCTTGTGGCACATCAAAAGAAACTAGCAACCCCAAAGCAGACCATGGGCGAGGAAAGCATCTGTAGATAAAATAATGCTGGCCTTGCTTGAACTAAATGACATGAACTTGAAAGCGGAAGAATGTATTTTTCCGCAGAGTGACATAAAGTTCTCAAAAAAGAGTAATGTGCAAAGTGTCCTGATTGGAAAAGTAATCACATGGCCATAGCTTTAGGTCCTCGGGATCCGCAAAGCCTTTTGGAAAAGCTAGTAACCAGTGAATAAGATTTAGCCTGAATCTGGTTAGCAAAAAGCAGCGATGAATGTCATTAACAAGAGACAGTTAGTGGTGCGCCATTGAGCTTGGGCTAAGTGTGATGTCATTTCTCACCATGGGCTTAAGCAATTTTATACCCTCCCTGTTCTCCTGCCGCCTGGTCAGAAACTGGTACTTAATGTTCCTGACGTCAGTTGGCACTAAAGATTAGGGACTAATGTACAAATCGGAGCAGCCTAGCCATCTCATCTGCTCCAATATATACCTTTGCCATGAGATTCGCAAGGCCCCCTCGAGAGCCATACATTCTGTTATGACAACTTGATTCAAAGTTGGGATTGGGGAAGACCAAATTCTCAACTAGTGTACTAAAAGTGCAACAGCGGTGTAATCAGAAATGTATCCCATGCCAAGGTCCTTATGCAAAGGTGGGGTGCAACAGAGGTCAGCGAGGAACCTACGAAATAATGTATTTTCCACCACCAGCAAGTATTTCACATCCTTATACCCCACACATAGCAACCATAGGTGGCCATAGGAATATATTTTTCTCTGTACACTTTTAGAAGTGTAGGAATGGGCTTTGTCCCCGGTCTCTTTGCAAAGTCCATAGTAGCCCGCACTGCCCTTGCCAGGACATTCTTTTTGTGTGCTCTCTGCGCAACCCATGACCCATTCTCATCACACAACACACCTGGATAAGGAAATAAGGAAAGGTTGGAACTTTAGATATTTCTACCCGTTGCAGAAAAACTTACACCTAGCAGACTTCTTAGTGTTGATTGTCATAGTATGTGGTTTGAAAAAATTGGTTGCAAGGTCAAGCGAGTCCCTAAAATCTATTAAAGTGTTGAAGAGTTTTTGAAGACCTACACCTGTCCTGGCAAACAACACCACATCATCTGCATACAGACATGCAGGTACAAGTTTAGGGCCAGCGCTAAAGATGTCTTTACTAGTTGCTGAGAGAATGTCCCCCAGGTTGTTGATACACAGTGTGAACAACAGAGGAGCCAAAATACACCTCTGCCTGACCCCTCTCTTGACATCCCTGGAAGATGACACACAACGATCCTCGGTATATCTCACCGCAGCGTTAGTACTGAAATGGGCAAACTGTAAAAAAGCAACTATTGACATGGTCGAATGCTGATGTTAGATCCATAAATGCCATATGCAGGGATCCCTTCTTAGCTATTGTGTATTTCCCCACTGTTAGAACTGGGATTTCTGGTTGGCTAAGGCTTGCGCCAAAGCCTGGCAGAAACCACCACTCTAGTCAGGGCAAGGGAGTTACTCGCCAAAGATAACCAATGCTTCTTCCCTTGGTAGCTTGACACGAGCAGTCAGGCTTATCCCGGAGGCAATGTGTAAAGCGTTTGCGCAACACACACACACAGCAGCAACACACTAGGCACACCACAAAAAGAACTCCGCACAAGGTAATATATAAAAATAGCCTTTGTATTACC
This sequence comes from Lissotriton vulgaris, assembly GCF_964263255.1. NCBI lineage: Eukaryota > Metazoa > Chordata > Amphibia > Caudata > Salamandridae > Lissotriton > Lissotriton vulgaris. Next base: position 1,382,007,869 of record NC_141694.1, on the reverse strand, counting down.
ATAAACACATTAGATCATAATCACATAGTTACACTGTGCTAACTGGCACTGGGCAGTATTTACAGGGGATTATATACACATGACAGGGCCACATAGGCCACTCTCAGAATCAGCACTAAGTAGAAATAGGAGATTTAGCACATGTAATAACTGAAGCACAAAAAACAATTGTAGGACACAAACAGTAACCACTGGTAAAAGTTAGGTACACATTACGCAATACTAATCCCATTAGGCATTATCATCACCAACACAGTGGCAATCAACTTGTGCAAGAATCCCAAAGGTACTGACCCCAGGCCAACTAGCCTTCCACAGGGGCTCAAATGCCCGATGTCCAGAATGTCCGGGCTAGCTGCGCATGCAGCAAAAGGGAAGGGAGCCAAAGATCTAGCCTAAACGCGGCAGCTGCCCACTAATTGCTGGGCAGCTGTGTAATCCCAAAGAACATGTCCCCTAGAATGAAATGCCTAAACGGTGCATCTGCCCACTACTTGCTGGGCAGTTGGGAAAGTAAACTGTAAGGGCTCTCAGTGGCCCTCAGAATAACAATGCGCCAAACGTTGGAGCAACATGGGGCTCTATAGGTAAATGCTGCACATGTGGGAGCCACCTAGGCTCTGAAAAGAATTAGGCACTCATGGAGCACACTAGCGCTCTAAAATGAAATATGCCCCCGATGTAAAAATTTCCCAAGGTGGAGCTCTTTAGGCTCTGAGAATCAATGGGGCCAAAAGCATGGGAGCCCCCCCGGGGCTCTGTGGGACAAATGAGACCCCAAGCCCCTCACGGGCACTTTATACAAATCAGGCCCCCAAATCGGTGGAGCCACGTAGGCTCAAACAATAATGGCCCCCCACGTTGGAGCGGCCCCCCTATCAGACGGGGAACACTCAGGAAGAGTAAATGGTACTGGGCCTTGCAGGGTACCCAGAACATGGGGCCCAAATTACCGGTCTGGACGCCTCGCCGGTCTCCATTCCTCGCCAGTCTCCTTTCCTCACCGGTCTGCTATCTCTCCTTGCTGGCGACGGTCTGGCGGGGGCTGCAGGTGGGGTTGGGAGAGCCCTTAGGACTTTGTCGGGGCTCACCTGCTTCTCCCTTTCCTCAGCTGGTCCCACGGGGCTCTCCCTCACTCTTGGGAGCCCCGATGAGAGACGCCGGCTCCCTCTTCACTTTTCCCGCGGTGGGAGCAGCCACCAGCAATGTGCCTCATGCCCCCTCTGCCATCAGGCTGCAGCAGGGCCGTCTTCCTGCTTCCTCGTGCCCGCTTCACTCCTCCCTCCAGGCAAGATTCCTCTAAGTCACAGGAGCGCAGGGTGGGCTCCCGTCTGCTTCCTGTAGACTTTCGTTCACTTCCGGGTCGCTGCGGGCAGCCCGCAGACCCTCAGCGTCACTCCGGCAGGTTGCCTGTAATGCGGGGTAAACCCAGATCTGTGACTGGGAGTGAATGTTTTGCCATTGTGCAACATTCCATCCATCATCTTGTGTGTTTTGCTGTAATGCGGGGTAGGCACCCGTTTTAATCCAAAGTCCCTGGCGGGTGGGCACACGCTAGGGATAGAAACAGCGCCACAAGGTCCCTGGCGGGGTGGGCACTCGCTAGGGATATTTAAAATCAGGACACACGCGGCAAGCAATGCGGGGTGGGCACCCGCACGCAAATGAGCACAATCGCGGGGGAACTCCACACCGGGGGACCCCCAACCCAAGAGGATTGCAGCGTCGTGCCACAAGCCCCCCACAGTCCTTCTGGGCCAAAAATACAGCGCTCTGCAAAGACAAGTAAAAGCGCTCTTCCCAATGTGAAAGAGAGCGCCCAAAGGCACCGCAGTTCAAATTCCAGGGGAGCTTCCAAGAGGGCAGGGGGCAAAGGCTGGGCCCAGGGGCCAGCTCACAGGGCCCTCCAGCAGGGAGGCAGTCCCCAGTGGCGGTCCTCCTGGCGCCCAGCAGCAGCAGCAGGCCCCCCTCAAGTTTAGGTCAAAGAGAGAACATTTTGCATGGGGTCACAGCCCCTTTTTATACACACATTTTCTTTGTCTGGAGCTGTAGGGCAAGGGTAGAACCAGTGACAACTGGTTCTTGAGCACTTTATTTTGCTCAGCCCCTCTCCCCATTCACAGGACAGGCTAGGGACATCAGACGCAGCACAGGGGGCAGAGCAAGCATTGTGGAGGGAAGGCCCAGCCCTATTCAGGTCCCAGGTGCACTCCCCCTCCCATCAACATGCAGATCCCTCCATTCACCACCGGGCAGACCCATCCTGACTCCTGGAGCCAGGCACACCACCCAGCTCGAGCCAATCACAAGCCAGACAGCCAATTCACATTCACTGCACAGACATGCCAACTTCTAGAAGTGGCACTTCTACACTAGACACATTAAATCTGCACACACCATAGCGCAGCATTTAATCTCACGAGTTCGCACATACCAAACACGACCCTGCACTCCCCACACCTCAGGAACTACCATGGACACACACATTCCCCATGCATTCCTATGGGAGGGCAGGCCAATCTCACCTCATACACTCAGACTATTCACACACTTTATACCGGGACACAGTGTTAAAGTGTGCAGAAGCCAAAAACAACTAACACCAGGTCACATTTAAAAGCAAAAAAGTTTAGGGGTGAACCTGCCAAAATGGCCAAGTCCAACACTCACCAACAGATGTAGATTAATACATTGATCTAGCGTCCCTTGCCCTTACTAAAGTCGTATTGGGGGTCTTAGATAACCTTATACTTATCTAACCAGGAGGTTAGCTGGTCCAGAAACACTTTCTCCATGATTTTTACAGCTGAGTCTAGGAGGAAAATTGGTCGATAACACGCTGGATCCTCCCTTTGAACCCTTTTTATTAATAGGTGTTATAAAGTCTCCTTTCAATTTGATCACGTGATTTCCATGCCAAATTGGTTGATTTCTATGAGTGCATTCTACAAGATGTCAACAAAAATCCAATGTACAATCAGTACAATCCATTTAAAAATGGGATCCGTTGTTCATCTTCCCACTAAATTGTTGACAGATATTGGTGAAAATGCAATTAATCTTTGGAAATTGTAAATTTACACCCAACATGTGCTGTGTGATCCTAACCGCTTCTCCAGGGATTACATTTTATATTGATGTCAATGATATTACAAATCTCAGTCAAACAGTTGCTTTTTTTGAAGCAGAATAACAAGCATTTTCTTAATTTCGAAGGCAGTCAAGTCCTCTCATCTTTCATAATTGTCTTTATTGTTTTCGCTGCTTAATCATTGCCTGGCAGGTAACTGGACCAGTGTTCCTCCCAATCATAAGTGTCTAAAGGGATATTAATTGGTGATTTTATTATAAAAAAGCTTTCAGCATACAAAGCTGTGTGGGTAGCAGTAGTGGTTATTCCAAAGTTCGCTGAAGCTTTTTTCGGTATGATTAAACCAATTACTATGCTTAAGAGTAACTCCTGCTAATCTCTAGCCAAGAGTTAAAACGTGTTTTGAAACAGTGAGCGAATCAATTCAATTCAATTTCAAATGTCTTTATTTCGATTGTTTCATCATAAAAGACGTTACCATAATAAAATACATTATAGAAAAAGACATACAACAATTTATAAAAGGGATTAAAATACAATTATATGAGTATTTTAAAAGACGTACTAGCATTTAAAAATAAGATTTCTATTCCATTAAAAAATACAATCAGAACAATCAAGAAAAGACTAGATGGAGTCACTTCACTGCTTACTACTTGGCCCTAATGATCCACACCCAGCCCAGGATTTTTGCAGCAGCAATTACAATAGGTTCACTCTTGTCAAACCTCAAGATCCTTAGGGCTACAGACCATACCCTTGTGCCCATATAACAACAAATGGGTTTTAGCCATTTGGCCCTAGGGGCTGCATAGGCCGGGCATTCAAAGAATATTTGTCCGATGGATTCCCTACGGTCTATGCACCAGCGACAGGATTCAGACTCCTGGCCCTTCCAATTTTTTGTAAACGATCTAGTAGGAAGGCTGCCGACCCTTAGCTGATGGTAAAGTTTCCTGTCACTTGACCTGCTGATGGTATCCCAGTAATCTTCTAAGGAAGGATCACCTTAAGCTCCAGGAACATACCAGACAAAGAGGTGGCCGGAAGTTGTCTAATATGTTTCTGGCTTGTTGAAGACCAGTATAGGCTTTTAATTAGTTTCTTAGGTGGAAAAGGATTATTGGCGGGGTCAGTCCACAGATTTCCCAAACCCATAGTCTCTAGGAGCAATCTGACTTGCTTAAACCATAGTATGTTACCCAAACCCATAATGGATCTAACATCCATAATTACCTTAGCGTATGGGGCTAGTTCGGGGGTGATCCAGATCCTCCTCCATAGAGCCACTGGTTTGAAAGGAGCAATGTCATCTATTGAGTGACAGCCTAAATCCATTAGCAGTGGTTTCATGGGACTAGAGCAGGGGAGACCTGTAAGAATCCTTAGAAATGTATTTTGTATTTTTACCAACAGAGAAAGGTCCGCAAAACCCCAGAGGTCCGCACCGTACAGGATCGCTGAACCTATCCTAGAGTTACAGATCTTCAAAGCTGGGCCTACACTTTTGGTCTGGAACATTCTCTGTTCTTTGATCAAACACCATGAAAGCTGGGCAAACCTAAGAGATAGGGTATCTATTTGGGGCTTCCAACTCAGTTTACTCTCTAAGACAGTGAGCGAATCATTCAAGTTCATATGGAAGACCTCAGTCAGGGAACATATGTCTTTGAACTCTACTTTTTGAGCAAAATATATTTACCAGCTTTAGATGAGGCTAATTTCAGAGATACTTACTATATCTAAATGCAGCATTTAAGAGCAATATGGGCCCTGCTGCCCGTGTGACCAATAACCAAGGCCACTGGATTTATGCAATTCTGTGTCTGCCGTATTTTCGGCATAATTATGTGTTTTTGCCACATTTGCCACGTTAGCCATCATCTGGTGCATAACCGACAGATATTAGCAAAAAAATTGTTTCTAACTACAATTGATCAAAAGTTACTGCAATCAAGCCAACCTGTGTTGCCGCAAGGTATAAGGCCCTACACAAAGGTTGATTGGTCATCTTTTAGTTGCTTAGTACTGCATTTGGGTGTCAAACCTTTACTATTGAGATGAAACCTTTGCCCAGACAGCGTTAACATGAAAACATGACTGAATTATGAGGTCATAATATAATTAGGTCAATCATTTGCCTTTCAGGCCAAATAATTTAGTCAACCCTGGTGCATGATTTGGTCCTCTGCTGTCACATAATTCCAGTGGCTGTGGTAATAACCCTGGTAGTCAAGTATACACTTCCTTTTCTTTTTTTCCTTCAGATTTGTGCCCAAAAGGAAATGCCTGTGTCCAGTTTCCAAAAAATTGGGTATTAGAAATTTTTGAAGGGGCCAATGACATTAAAATAGTCTTATATTTGCAGTGTTTTGATATACTCTGGGATGCTTTGATGTTAAGGGAGTGTGTGGGACAATAAAATATGCAATAAAATTGCAAATCATGAGAACGTATTTCATATGCCTCTATTGGATTCTTTGTGTCAGTCTCTTTTTGGATTCACATTTTTTATTATTTTAGTCTAACTGAAATAATTGAAAAGTTTTTAATATTTGGCATGTGTCAGTGTATGTGTATGTATAATTTGTCAGTGAACCCATTCTTAGGGTATTTTCCGTAACACAGGTTCACCAAATCTAGCGTTACAAATGGGTCACGTTTCATCAAATTCCATGCCTTCCAAAGTATTGATGGGTCCCGGTTGTCTTTTAGATAGCTTAGTATTTCAACAAGTTGGGCATTTCAGAAATATGTCTACATATTTTACATTGGGTTTGAGTATGGAGTTCAACCCTGAAATGATCAGTCACCCTGGTGGATTCAGTTGGTTCTTATGTATTTTTGGGGTGATGTAGATGAACCACATAGGATCTTCTGCTGTTCTCCATTAGGAGGACACTAATGTATACCCGTTGTCAAAAAATATTCATGTTGCATACTTATCTTTGTTGACATAGATAAAAAATCACCATGTGAATATGTAGATATATAAGTTAGATAGTTATGAAATTTATTTGATTCTTTAGTCAAGTGTCATTAGTGTCATTAAGTTTTGTTTATTAATGTGAATACACGTTGTGGACAGACCGCATGCCCACAAGAAAGAACACCTCTTGTCTACAATGTCTTGTGTGTTGAAAAAGGTCAATGTTTATCAGCATGTCTTGATTTAAATGTATTCAGTGTAAGTCTGTTTCACAGGTGCAGATGTTTGAGGACATTTAAATAATTGTTTAAATAATAGCTGATGTTTGCTAGTAAGAGCAGGCATGTGATAATCACACAGCTGTTATAACTCTTCAACAAATTCATGGTGTGGGGCTCTCACTTTGTATTTTGACTGTTTACAGATCCCATCGCCTCCCTCCTTAACATGATCACTCCCTGTCACGTTAGTCATTGTAACTTTCACCAGTGATGTAATATATGAGGAATACAAGTTTATGTATTATTTTTTTTAAATAAAAAGTAAGATATTATGACCATTCCCGACTATGGGCCAAATAAAATGTCTTGCGGACCACAACCTCCACCCAACATCTGCCATTGCGGTCAGCCTGTTGCATTATGATGTGGCGGGTCGAGGCATCAGCCAGAGGCACCTTCCATTGTGCTTCAGGCAGACTCAAGGAGCCCGTCGGAGCATAAGAAACACTCATAATCCCATAATGATCGCAGTGCCTGCCTCCGCTTGCCTTCAAGATTATGATGTCACATTCCAACAGACTTTCCATTTTGGCCTTTCCTACATGGAAAGGCTGTCGGCAACTGACTTTGGGGGCCAGTAGCAGGGTCCCCTTCACATCTGGCCCAAACATCCAGTTTTCAATGGCAGCATGTGCTGAGGGCCTTTTCCGCATGCCACACAAGTTGGCATTGAAAAATCGATGTTTCAAACTGCCCATTGGGCTGTTGTATCCAAATTGTGCGGTTGGAACCAGCTACCTATGGTCGGTTGTTTCCAATCTGCAACCGTCTCAAAATCATAATGAGGCCCTAAAATTTTACTTCAACCATTGGAACCTTTGGAATTTCAATGAATTTCCATGTTTTTATAAACATAAATTTAGATATACATCATTGTGTGCAGCATGGGGTTGGGTACCCAACCTTCCACTATGATCAGCCTGTGGCCTGGCCCTGCATCCAACCCTGCATGGCTTTCAGTTATGCATGGCATAGAGTCAGTTCACCCAACCCTCCCAATTGCACAACTTCCCACAGCACACATCCTTTGGCCATGAACAGCCAGACTTTGTCAAAGGGTCAGAAAAAATATATAGAAAAAGCAATCCTATTGGCTTTTTTGAGGGGTCAGCACATCAACATATATACAGCAGACCTCTTGTCTTTGTCAAATATTCCCTAATAACCATAATCATATGTATATTTGGTAAATTTACACATAGCAATTTAATAATCATTGTCATAATGCATCTTCACTAAAGCTTTTACATTTTTGTTTACATGTTCTTGAGTCTTTGTGTAAACATATTTCACAAAATGTAGCTATAGAATGAACTACAAGGAGTCACTGCACTCCAGCTGAAGAGTACACAGCTCCCGCTTGACATCCTTTAAAAAATATGTTAATTTTCCTGAGGTCATGAATTAAATAACATAGGGAACTGACTGTTTTTTCAATATTGCTTGTGAAAAAAAGCCTTTGCAGGGCATTATGGTGGGGGTCCTCAGCTTGAACAGTGAATGTGAAATGAAGTCCTACTCCACTTATTTCACATTCACTGTTTTTTTTATTATAATTTTTTTACGTGGGACATGAACCACCCTCCCCAAGCCAATTTATGGCCCCAGGGAACCCACCCCCTGGTACAATTTATTTTTAATAGGGAGGGAGACATACCCCCTCCCTGAGACTTCTAAAGGTCCAGGGACCCCATTCTCTGGGGTCCTTTCTTTTTTAAAGTGGAAGGGTGGCTTGGAGTCCCCCTTCCTGAGCTACTTAAGGACCTGAGACCCAATTCCCCAGGCCAATTTGTTTTTGGAGAGAGGTATGCCCCACCCCAGGCCCTCTATAGGGCTGGGGTGGGGCATACCCTCTATAGGTCCAACCTAACCTGGGGAATACTGTGTTTTTACAGGGAAAGAAGCCTCGGTCGTCCTCCCTAAACCACCTAAGGGCCCTAGTGGACCCCTTACCCCGGGGCATATTTTTTAGGAGACCCTCTCCTGAAGCCTCAAAAGGGCCAAAGGCCCCCCGTCCACTGGTGCTGATGTTGTTTTTGGTAGGGGGATGTAGGAGCAGCCTTCCCCATGCCTTCAAAGGGCTCTAGGGACACCATGCCCAGGTCTAATGTTGTTTTTTGGGGGGCATGTGCCCCCTCCCTGAGCCATCTTGTGGCCATTGGACCCCACCTCCTGGGGCCTGTTGACAGTATTGTCACTAGGACTCCAATACCTGGAATGCTGCAGCTCCCTGCTTTCAAGAGTGCAGGCAGGGAGAACTTAAACTCCCTGCCGGCACTCGGGTTGGCAGGGAACACAAGTTTGCTCCTGCCCAGTGGGAACAGAGAAAATCTGCACCCCCCAGATGGGAGCAAACAGACGGAGTTCCACTGCATCATGAAGGGTGCAGGCAGGGGAGCTGGCTGGGCCCAAGGGGCTCTGTGAATGCCCCACCAGCCCTATGGCCAGCATTTTAGTTGCCACTGGGACACAGACAACAACTTTTAAGGTTTTGGTCCCAGGAGATGGGTTTCTCAAAGCCTCATGATGACCTGAGAAGGAGGGCCATCTGCCCCCTTCTAGTATATTAGGTGATCAGTCCCAGGAAATGGGGTATCTGGGGCCTCTTGATAGCCTGGGAGGGGGACATCACCCTGAATCTTTCAACGACGGAGCTGAGGTGGATGAATTTTTGGGAGGAAAGTTTTGAGAAGATTGGTCAAACAGTGCCAACTATAACTACTCAGTGATCACCGCCACTGAGTAAGATATTTCATATATTGGTTAGTCAAAAGATGTATACTCAAGGATTAACTCAAATCAACAGTTCATATAATCATTCTTAGAGGAGCAGCATCCATAAATGAAGTAAAATATCAAAACTCCTCCGGCCAATTGATAAAAAAATAGAACATTCTAAAATAGTGAAATTCATAGACATAATACAAATATTAAAAGCAACTTTATACTAAATGAAAGATATGCTGTCATAGTTGGTCAGAAAGACCACAATAAGTCAAAGTACTATCCCTAATACAAAATATCTTCCTCTTAAACCATTAAGGTGATCTGTCCCAGGCTACACTAAAGATGATAGGTCCAATACTGTCTTGGAACTTAGAATTCTTTCATCACACCAAGCTGATAACAGTTCAGAGCAATCCATCTCCTGGGAGGGTACATGTAAGCAAGGCAAAAATAACAGACGTACCATAGTCTCAGTCTTACATTTACATGCCGGGGACATGTCATCAGTTATTTGATTATTTGTTCATTGGTTACAGAAACTTTTCAGTGCGAGGATTCCGGGCTTGAATTTTAAATATAGATGTGTAGTGATTAGTGCTGATATATTACCTACAGATCAAATACATGGGAATATTTGAAATCTGAAACGTTATTAGTTAATGTTCCATGTCTGGGATTAACTTTTTTTGGTGGCAAGTGACCAGTACAATTTATTTTAGTGTAATCTTTAGAGGTATGTATCGCTTCACTTGAATTACTCCATATCTCTTCTAGTCCAAGAATATACATCTGTGAATGGATTTAATTTAAGCAAGTTATTCTGCAGAGGACACCATGCCTAAATACCTTTTCTAATGACATTATATATGTAACGACTACACCACTATGCACCACATTCGTCACCAGTACAATAACGGCCTTAGATTCACCCTCGGCTCTATAGGTCTAATACTCATGTTGAGGTAAAGAGGAAAAGCTGGGGTACTCTGTGCCAAATTTACTAACGATCTCATAAATGTCCTCTCGAGAAATGCCAACTTAGGGGGCATATTATCAAGAACGGTGTTAAAATTATCGCTGGTTTAGTGGCAGAGAACTGCTGCTAAAGCAGCGATAATGAGCTTGATAATATGCCCTGGAAAATTGCAATAGAAGCCCATGCTCACACCAGAACATGGACTTTTATTGGAATTCTTAAGGGCATATTATCAAGCCCATTATCGCCGCTTTAGCAGCAATTTTCTGCCGCTAAACCAGCGATAATTTTTAACACTGTTCCTAATAATATGCCCCTTAGAGATGTTTAGATGACCCATTGACCCTGCATTCGACGCCATAGAGTGCTGACCCCAGAGCTTGGGCATTGTAAATCTAGAATGCTGGAGAGGGTGAATTGGTCAAAGCTGACTTACCAATGTTCTTATCATGTAAAATAGTGATTTACAAATGTGCATACGGCTTTGGGAATATATAATGATCATATTCCAGTGGAGTGCGGTTTTTGATTGCTCATAGCCCCACATACTGTTTTGTTTTACATATATTTAATTGACATGTGATGCTCTCTACACAATCTAATTATTTTTTGCCCACTGGGGCTTTATTGTTACGTTATGAATGTAGAACATTAAGCTTCACACGCTGATTATTGAGATTGGCATGATTGATCGAAAGAAGCCTGAATGATTTACTATTATATTCACGTAAATGTTTTACTATCCATTGAGATCACAATTAGTATGTAAAAATGAACGTGGGGGCATTAGCACACACTCGCCATTAATTATATTTTGCATGTTATATTTTGGGATTGACTGGGGGCAAAAAAGATCAATGCCCATTATATTGTGCTTGTATGGTAAAATAATTGACACATTATGGCGTTTTGAAATCGAATTTCAATTTTACAAGATGTCTGCTACTTTCATTGGCGTTGTTATGGCAGATTATCCCTTGTTTGTTTTTATGACACTTTTCATGTATAAGTCACTTTTTAATTGTCAACACCTGTAACACGTGAGGAAGGCTGTTGCCAAAACCGATTTAACTGTGCTGATGCCGATGTACATGGTGTTGGATTAATAAATATCACACCGTTTTGCCTACTTGAGAGTGCACTGCTCTTTCTCAAATATGAAAGGAAGTTTGGACAGTCTATCTATCTATCTATCTATCTATCTATCTATCTATCTATCTATCTATCTATCTATCTATCTATCTATCTATCTATCTATCTATCTATCGATCGATCGATCGATCTATCTATCTATCTATCTATCTATCTATCTATCTATCTATCTATCTATCTATCTATCTATCTATCTATCTATCGATCGATCGATCGATCGATCTATCTATCTATCTATCTATCTATCTATCTATCTATCTATCTATCTATCTATCTATCTATCTATCTATCTATCTACACACACATATATCAACACATGTATATTTGTAAAATATTAGCCCCTTAAACATTATTTAAATGACTTTCTGCAATGTAAAAGACTCCTGATAGAAATGTAGGAAATCCTTCCTGCGATGTAATGACTTTCAATGCACTTACGGTGATATAATGGCTCCTGACATAAGGTTTCCTAAATAAAGAGAGCAGAGCATTTCTGTTACTGCGTTAAGTTTTTCTTTAAGTTCTCTTTTAAAAGCAATATTACTTTCTCCTCACAGCATCATGTAGCTGTCCTATTCTCACAGATATCAAAATAGTACCTTGAATACTATGACAACCTCTTATAAAGGTTAGACATAATTTTCTGAAAAAAGGGCACCGCCAAATCCAAACCAAATGGCTTGTACAGTCAAGTGTGAAAATTAGTCAATGAAATTCCAAAACAAGCGGTACCTGATGATGCGCAGCATAAATGTTTTACTCCGTGAACCTTTTAACCTGACACACAGTAGTGTTTAGGATCTTAATGTGTGACATGGGAAAGCTTTCAACCCATGCGGTATAATTCAGGTGCCTTAAACAAATGCAGACACTTGGGTGACAACCACAATGTGTCATCCACTGGTTCATAGCACATTCCTTCTACATATTCTGAAGAATTGTGGATGGCTTCCTCCTCATACTTTTCAGGACGTTTAATTCCTGGAATAGTGGTAGTTTGCTAGGTGTTGGCGCCAATAGGGGATGTGCACCTGTCCAAGATTTGGATACTTAATTGTAATGGTTATACGGTGCTACAAGGAGAAGAGAACCACTACCCTCTTCTGGTTTAGGCAAAGCCACAAAATTGTTTGAAACTCCTTAGCACACGTTAAGTAAATTTTGTTCAATCTTATACATGTGTTTTCACCATACAGTACACATAAAATTAAATTCTCAATCCTTTTGTTCAGGTTTGTAGCTTTATTTTCAGGAGACGTCACAGCCAACACGTGTTTCGTCGGTTTGGGGAATGTAACCCCCGACTTTCTCAAGGCTATTCTCCACTGTTTCCGTAGATATGATTTGAGGTGATACTTCCAACCCTCAGTGGGGTTCTTGTAAAGATGAGAAAATACAAATGAATTTTCTTTCCAGCGTTGACCAAGATGTTGGTTCAATCTTGGATGAGCTTGTCTGCAACTTATACGGGGCAGACGGGACGTATTATCTCCCGCTTGAGAACACGGCAACAAGCTCATCCAAGATTGAACCAACATCTTGGTCAACGCTGGAAAGAAAATTCATTTGTATTTTCTCATCTTTACAAGAACCCCACTGAGGGTTGGAAGTATCACCTCAAATCATATCTACGGAAACAGTGGAGAATAGCCTTGAGAAAGTCGGGGGTTACATTCCCCAAACCGACGAAACACGTGTTGGCTGTGACGTCTCCTGAAAATAAAGCTACAAACCTGAACAAAAGGATTGAGAATTTAATTTTATGTGTACTGTATGGTGAAAACACATGTATAAGATTGAACAAAATTTACTTTTCAGGACATTCAATTTGTGTTTAACAGGATTACAATATTTTTTTTATCTTGATAGTGTGCTCAAATACATTATCTTGTGCAATATTTCCTTAGACACTGGTAAATCTCTGAAACCACTCATTACAGGATCCATTCTCAATGAAAGACTCTGGGAAAATGTCATCAAGCTTTATCTCAAAGCCAACATCCACCTGTGATCACCACCCCAGTACATTATTCATTTTGGGCAACATAAAGTGTACCTTTCATTTTGTAATCTTTAAATCCAATGTTGGATCAAAAGTAACCAATAATATCAATCTTGCTGCATTAAAAAGCAGTGGTCATGAAATTAGTGTGGGAAAAGAAACATCTCATGTCAAAATGTATAAAACTTGTTCATGGTAATGACAGTGATTCTAGCCCCAGAATCTAGTAATCACTCAATACTGGTTCTGTCTATGGTAATCATAATTTCAGGATCAGTGTGAGCTCAGCTCAGTGCCTGTACACTTCCAACCTCTAGAACCAAAACCAAAAGAACCAACTCATGAGAAATATCACTAACATCCTCAAATAGCTCTTGATTAGACACATTTTTAATATTCATGCGCCTTTCCCCCAAAAGACTTTGCCAAAATGTCCAATCATGTTGCACATTTAGCACTCCTCTCCACCACTGGGCCATGTTTGCAATAGATACATATGAAAGTGACTCACATCTATAGCTAATAAATGCAGAGGACTGTTTGGTCTGTTATTTCGGTCTGAAAAGTAGAAAAAGTAGGTTTTGGAACATGAGGAGTGTATGTTGAGGATACTTCTTACTGTTTGCCATCAGCTAATGGGTTTTCTATGCTTTTCACAATATCAATTGCTATATCATGTATTGAGTTCTTACACATTAGCAGACACATCAGCTGTATCTTTTAATGACGTAGCATCTGGTCATCTGGTCATCAATTGATCCTGAAGGAGTTCTAAACCTTTTATTTATTAATGTTCAATTCAAGTACCTTATTAAGGACCTCATCTCTGATGAAAGCCTTTTTGCATGAATTGCAAAATTCATCTTCCCTGCAAAATACCTTTCAAGTTGCTTGGCTGCAATTTGATACTCACCCAATTCTTCATGTTGAGCAGACGTATAGTTGGTTAATTGACGACCTTCTACCCACAAATATTAATACAGAAGGTTCCATTTGTTATCTGGTCTAAAGCTCTGACCATCAGTAGCACCTATGTACCCATAAAATGATCCATCCCAAAAAAAGAACTTTTTAGCTCACTAGAGGGTCTATTTGCAAGAGGATAGCACCACCAGAATGCCCCTTTTAGTAACGTTCTGGTGGTGCTTTGCCCTTCTCCAGATTTACAAAGTGGTGCAAAGCAACTTTAAGAGGCTTAACATCACCTTGTAAATGTGTCCCGTTTTCGGGTAGCATGTTGCATGAAAGGGGGGTGGAATGTGTGTTGCTGTGAGCGTTCCGTCACTAAACTTGCAATAGGATGCCAAAACCTTTTATTTATTAATGTTCAAGTCAAGTACCTTATTAAGGACTTCAACTCTGGTGAAAGCCTTTTGCGATGAATTGCAAAATTCACCTTCCCTGCAAAATACCTTTCAAGTTGCTTGGCTGCAATTTGATACTCATCCAATTCTTCATGTTGAGCAGGCGTATCGTTGGTTAATGGATCTAACCCATTACGACCTTCTACCCACAAATAATAATACAGAAGTTTCCATTTGTTATCCGGTCTAAATCTCTGACCATCAGTAGCACCTATGTACCCCTAAAATGATCCATCCCAAAAAAACAACTTCTTTAGCTCACTAAGGGGTCTATTTGCAAGAGGATAGCACCACCAGAATGTCACTTTTAGCAACGTTCTGGTGGTGCTTTGCCCTTCCCCAGATTTACAAAGTGGTGCTAAGCAACTTTAAGAGGCTTAACATCAACTTGTAAATACGTCCCCTTTTCGCGCATCATTTTGCATGAAAGGGGCGTGCAATGCGTGTTGCTGTGAGCGTTCCGTCACAACACCCATTGCTTTTTGACGCTACACCAGAGTTACAAGGATCTGTAAATCTGAGGTAGCGCCAAAAACGAATGCATGCAATAGCAGGCGTTAGTTAGTGCAATGAGGAGAAATACTTTTATTTCTTCTTGTTTTTGCTCTTTCAATGTGTGCTGCATTCTACAACCCACATAGAAAGACCACAATGCCATTATTGATTGTTCATGTGCTGGAAGGGCTTCCTTCCTGAACATAAACAATCATTTAATAATGACAATTTGCTACTTCTATGTGTGCCGGAGAATGCAATGCACATAGAAGTAACAAATCACCCTTATTGATTGTGTATGTGCAGGAAGGGACGTCTTCCTGCACATAAACAATCATTCCCTGCAACGCAGGCACCCTTGCACTATGGTGCATTGGTGCTAGGCAGCTATTTTTAGAGCCAGCGCTAGGGAAAACACAGGGTGCACTTGTTTGTTGTAAATACGGTGCATCAGTGCATTTTGGAAATGGTGTGGCTCTGCCAAATTTATTGCAGCTCTGCGCTTCCCAATTTCCTTATAAATATGCCCCAAGCTCCTGGAGAAAGGGTTCACAGGGTGCAAAATATTACGTATTAGTGTTGTGGTTGTAAGAGAAAGATGATAACATTAAACATATAAAATTTATGCGTACAACTTAGAACAGAACACTAAAATGTGTTCTGCTAAATTTGCTATATAAATGAACCATAGCAAATTGAAATTAACAGGACTTTGTCACTCCCCCAAGATTTGCAGAAGCACTGCTCAAGAAAAGTAATTGTTCATTGTCAAAAGAATTTTATGTGTTGACATTGTTCCAAATGGATTGCACAAACATGAAAATTGCTGACGAAATCGGACAAATGGAGATTCCAACACATTATATCAATACCAAAAGGTAAGCAGTTTTAAACAGATTTGCAAAAGATTGCATAATGCTGCTGAGATCAATCAAGTGGTAAGTCCACAATGGAGCAGTTCCAACAGAAACCACTGCATGGCAGTAAAAGCTATTGGACTAGTTCCAGCAGCTGCCTTCAGGTGGAGTGCCTGTACAAGAACTCAAATGCCAGAAGGGATGTTGTCGTCTGACCTTTGGAATGGTCATCAGAGAGACATAAAGAGCTGACTGACAAAGAACCGCTGATAATTACAACCGAACGTGGGCTTTCAGCCAATGACCACAGAGGTGGTAGAGATCATTTGTCCAGGCCCTCTAGTCTCACAGAGCTGTGCTGCACAAAGGTGCTTCTTTACATGTCCTCACGCAGATCCAGCACGTGGCAGGCATTAGTGCGCGGAGCTGGCAAAGTCTCTAGAGTTCGCTCCATGCATGCTGCTAATTAGGCGCTTGACGGCCATTTGGAATTTAAGTCAAATAAAAGCAATAAACATAAATGCTGTGGTGTCATCAGGCTGCCATCTCAAAATCAGCCCTGAGCCCCCGTCCCAATCAAAAGATAAGAACATAACAGCACACAATTTAGACAATGCACAGTATCTGAGAGCGCATGCAAAGCTCCATATGAAGCAAGCTCATTGTAAAGTAGTAAGATAGTCTGATTTCTTAATTTCTTTATTGTAGAATAATATATATATAAAAGAACAGGTAGCGCCAGGAAGGACAACCGTACAGATCTTCAGCCAGGCTCTAACTGACTTTGTCACACTAGAACTTAGACAACATACATACATTCATTCCAAAGGCTTGCACCAACACCAATACAATATAACACTTCCCCCCTTACAATAAAGAAACAAACCGTACAAAAGCATAGAAATGTTAACAAAAGAGAAAATGAAAATAAATAATAATACAAATAACCAACATTCTACCTAACATATTCCTTAAGCCAAGCAGGCTAAACTCTTTTCCTCTTTAAACATTCAGAATTTTCAATGCATGACTCCGTTTTTTTGTCTATATCAGTGTTATTGGTATTTTTGTTTCCATCCTAGTTTCCATCTTTGTCCTCTCCATAACCTTGGCCTGACAAGGATCTGCCAACCTCCCTATACATCACAGAATCATTCACCATCCCTTCTCCTTCCCTTAATTGAGAAAACACACCACCATCACTTTAACAACTTTGAGGCTGTGAACTCTGTCTCCCCCCCAAAGCTACCTAGGTTTGTAACTCACTGTTTTCGAAATAATCTTCCACCCAATCAAAGTCTCTTGATTTTTCATTCACAATCACTTCCTCACCATGATTCTCACCATGATCTTGACATATATCAAAAGCAACATCCTTGAGATTCCAAACTTTTCCATCACTTAACTTAACAGAATTCCTAAAAACTTCAACAACTTGCTTTGCCAAATCAAAATTATTCTCACCCTTCTGGACCCTATAAGGCTTCCTGATCCTGACCCAATCTCCAATTTTCACTAGAGTATCTTTTGCATTATGATGTTTATCATAGTATTCCTTGCTCTTTAAATGAACCAACTCCAAATTCTTTTTCACTTCCTCAGGTGAACATTTTTGTACACTCTTCCTAAATAACCAACCTGGGTTAAACTTACACCTGGGTAATCTACCTCTCATCATTATGAAAGGAGATAACCCAGTACAATTGTGCAAAGGGACCTTATAAGACCACACCGCTTTCTGTATTTCTACCTTCCAATCCAAATTCTTGTTATTAGATGCCTGCAAAATACCCTTAATCACCTTATTAAACCGTTCTACTGTTCCGTTCCCAATTGGATTATATAAAGCTGTTGTCTTATGCTTAACACCATCACTGCTGCAGCAATTCCCCCTCTGTGCTGAGAGGCTTTGAAACCCATTGTTCATGACGAGACACCTCTCAAAGTATTCTTTAGCTGACTTGGATAAAAATTGCAGTCCATTGTCCGTTAAAATATTCTCAGGCAACCCCTCCATCATAAAGATCTTATCCAAAAATTTCAGAACTGTCTGAGCATCATCCTTTTCTACAAACTTAACCACAGGCCATTTAGTAAAAAGATCAATAGCAACTAGAACATATTACTTCACATCCCCTATTGGACCAAAAATATCCACTGCAATAGTCTCCCAAGAAAGACTTGGAATTGCACCTTCACTCATTGTCGGTCTCAACGTCCTTAAAGATTTATCAGCCAAACTACAAACCAAACAAACTTTTACAAAAGCTTCTATCTCCTTGTCAACCTTCGGCCACCAAAATAAACTCTTGACTGCCAATTTAGTTCTCACTATCCCAAAATGTCCCTCATGACACATTTGCAAGATTGTTTTCCATAACCCCACAGGGGGAACAATCCTATCCCCCTCATTAAAACCTCTTTTTCAAAGGATAATTCAGAACGCACCTCCCAAAACGGTTTCATATTGTTGGTAATACATTTTTCTTTAGGCCATCCTTTACAAATAAATTTAGAGACATCTACTAACTCTCTATCCTTATCATGCTCTCTAGACCATTCTTCCTTGCTAATGGCAGGAACCCCAGAGTCCTGTATCAAAGCCACACTGAAGTACCGCTATGGGTCATCAACACACTCCTCTAAAGGTGCAGGCAGTCTGGACAAACAGTCCGCCACTATATTGTCTCTTCCTGGCACATAACTAATCTTGTAAATGTCTTCCTTCATACGCATTGAAATCCTCGCTAATCTAGCTGACGCTGTTGCAGTTCCATCTGTAGACAAAATGTGGACTAACGGTTTGTGATCCGTCCAGATGTTTGCCATTTTCCCCCATACAAATGCACGAAAATGCTCTAGCACCCACGCACATGCCAAGGCCTCTCTTTCTATTATTGGATATCTGCTTTCAGCAGGTGACAAAGCTCTGGACGCAAACAAAATGATCCTTTCTTTTCCATTGTCTCCTACCAGCGATAGTACCGCACCTAACCCTTTATCACTTACGTCCGTAGTCAAAAGGCAATCCAGATTGGGGTCACAACCTGACGAAGCACCAACTTTTTGTAATTCCCATTTAATTTCTGCAAACTCCCTCTCACACTCCTTCGTCCACTCAAACCTCACATTCTTCGTCAGTAATGATCTAATATTATATACCTTGGAAGCAAACTTTTCTATGAATTTAGTGCAGTATTCTGCCATTCCTAAGAAAGACTTTATCTCTTCTTTAGACTCTGGTCCCGGTGATGATACAATGCATTCCACCAGTGACACCTTGGGCCTGACCCCCTCCTCACAAATGACATGGCCTAGGTAAGAGACACTTCTTTCTCCAAATTTACTTTTAGCTAACTCCACAGCTAACCCTGCTGAATTCAGTGTTTTAAACACTTTCCACAATTTGGAATCATGGTCTTCTTTGTTGGTGCCTGCAATAAAAAAAATCATCCTGGAAGAAACATTTCCCTTCCATTTCTCCAAATAATTTGTGCATCAACCGCTGAAAAACACCTGCGGCCGATCCAAGCCCAAAAGGCATCCTCTTAAATTGATAACTACCGAACGGCGTGATAAAAGCCGTTAAATGCCTCGACTATGGATCCAGAACTACCTGGTGATAGGCGGCAGAAAGGTCTATTGTGGAGAACCAAGTTGCTCCCCTTAAGGAAGAAACCATCTCGTTAATCTTTGGTAACGGGAACCTTTCAATGAGAATATTTTTATTAAGATGGCGCAAATCTATGCACAAATGAATTTTCCCATTGTATTTCCTCGTGACTACCACTGGACTAATCCACTCTGATGAATCTACTTCTTCAATACCACCTTTAGCTAAAAGGCCTTGTATCTCTTTCTTTACCTCATCCCTTATCAACAATGGAATAGGTCTGACCTTATGTACTTTGGGTTGCGCGTCACTTTTGAGCATGATCCTATGCTCAATTCAATTCAATTCAATCTTTATTTCGTTGCATTGCAACATAAAAGATAACAATAAAATACAATTCATAATAAAAAAATACAACAATATAACATCCATTATAAGGGCACTCTTCTACATTTCATCAAATTTTAACATGTTAGCTAGTATTTCATTATAAAAGCACATGATTTATACTTCAGTTTGACACAGTATCAATAAATATTTAAAATGTTTTAAAAAGTGTAAAAAAGTTAAAAAGACATTAAACATTAGTTTGAGTTACAACCCGGATTAATATACAATGCATTGGCTTGGTTCATGGTTCCGGGGAGTGCAAGTACAACTTTCTTAATTTAGAAGGAAAGAGATAGTTTCCTTCTGACAAAGTAAGTGGACAATAAAAATTTGCTAATACCGAACACAATTACTTGGCTGGTGTCCGTACTTCGGATTCTGCCAGCTTCCCTATGGGAAGTAGAGCCAATGTTGCGGCACAAGGGGACTATCCACTTTTTCCTGGCTTTATCATAGCTAGGGCAGAAAAACAATATGTGGAAAATGTCCTCCCTTTGGTTATTAGTGCACAGGGTACAATGTTCTTTGTCAGTCTTCCCCCAACTTTTCTCAGTTACTTTTATTCTCAACGTTCCATACCTAAATTTTAGATATAGAGATTTTGCCAGTGGGGGTTGGATTTCGTCTAAAAATTGTTCGAATAGAGCCTCATTTTTTGCCATAAGAAATTTTTCAGTAAGGGGGCCATGGGTTCTTGAATACACAGATTCATGATTCACTAGTGACCAGAAGCTTAATTTGACGATTTTTTTGGAATTTAGGTTAAGAGATTCAGGCTCGTTCCAGAAGTGTGATAATCCGAGCTTGGTAAGCCATCTTTTAACATGCTTAAACCAAAAGATCTTATTGTCTCTATCCAGCTCTAATACTTCCTTCATCCCATTTCTATAGTCAGACAGTTCCACAGTTGTCCATAATCTGACCCACATCAGCAATGGTCTCAGCACAGCGTGCTGGTCTGTGTGTTTAATGTTAAGGTCTAGGAATAATGGTATCAGGGGAGTGTTGGTTGGAACTTTTAATAAACCCCTGACAAATTTATTTTCCAATACTTCAAAGGATTTTTTACATACTGGTCCCCAAATTTCTGCCCCATACAAGGAGGCAGACTGTACCTTATATCTGAAGAGCTCTATCGCTGGAGTAACTGCTTTATTCACACTTTTATTGTATCTCTGTGTTATGGGGAAGCAGTTTTGTTTAAACACCAATTTAGATTTTTCCAGTTGTGGACCCCATCCCATTGCAGAGTCCATCAAGACCCCCAGATAGGTGAAGCTGTGCTCGTAATCTAATCTTTGCCCATTTAACATTAAGTTCTTTTTAAAAGTTTTATGCGGGTTCAGTGCCATATATTTTGTTTTTTTATATTAATTTCTAGTCCTTTATTGATACAGTACTGTTGGAACCTGTCTAATAAGATCTGTAGTCCACGTGGCGTTTGCGATATTAGGATTGTATCATCCGCGAAAAGGAGGGACGCAACTCGTTCCCCTCCCAGTCGAGGAGAATCATTATCGCAATTTTCCATGTAGGTTGCAATATCATTTACATAAAGGGAGAATAAAGTAGGGGCCAGAACACAGCCCTGTCGTACTCCCCTTTTTATCGGGATCGGGTCTGTGAGTTCTCCATTTGGGCCCCATCTAACCTTAGCGTAATTCTCCCGATGCAATCCTATTACAAGTTTTAAGAGGTCGCCTGGCAGCCCTTGCCTATTCAGGGTTTCCCAAAGTAGGTCTCGTGGAATAAGATCGAATGCTGCTCGCAGGTCGACAAAGGTCACATACAAGTGACCTTTGCGGATGATGACATACTTCCAATACAAGCAGCATAGCCTAAATACTTGATCAATAGTACTTGTTTTGCTTCGGAATCCTGCCTGGTATTTAGATAAAATTGACTCCTCCTCTAACCATGAATTTATTCTATTTAGAATGTGCCTAGCATATATTTTTTGCGTAATATCTAAAAGGCTGATGGGGCGGTAATTTGCTGGATCACCACGATCCCCTTTTTTAAAAATAGTGATGATTTCTGCGCCATTCCAAGTATCCGGAATGCGCTCACTAGCCGCTACTATGTTAAATAAATGATTTAAATAGGGTGCCCAAATCTCGATATTATACAAATACAGGTCGCCAGGGATTCTATCAAGCCCTGGCGCCTTCCCTTTCTTAATTGAAGTGATTGCTGCCACTGTTTCTTTTAAGGTAAACACTACCTGGGGACTATTAGCTGATAGTATAAGCAGGGGTGCATCATTAGTTACCTCGATCGAAGTTTTAGCTGCATACAAGGATGAGAAGTGCT
Source organism: Lissotriton vulgaris (assembly GCF_964263255.1). Lineage (NCBI taxonomy): Eukaryota > Metazoa > Chordata > Amphibia > Caudata > Salamandridae > Lissotriton > Lissotriton vulgaris. The sequence continues at coordinate 1,381,985,679 of NC_141694.1, read as the reverse complement.
TAACCCAAGTATCCTCATCTAAGTAGACCTCCCTGGAGCCTTTCTCTTGATTATTTTCCTTAGCTGCCAATTCCCAGAATTGCTTCTGGTCCTTGTTTCTCGCGGCTGTTAACATATTGAGCCACAACTCCTCATCCCATGAGGATTTGGCTCTTGATATTACTTTGTTATAAGCCTTTCTTTTCTCTCTAACTATTAACGAACTTTCCCCTTTAACAGCGTTAATCAATGCAGTTTTGGCAAGACGGCATTCCTTGTTATACCAAGGTTTGCCTACAGATTTTGCATTAGTCCTACCTGCACCTCTTTTTGGTTTCTTAGTGAGCATTTCTAATAGTTGGCTGAAAAGGGTTTTGTGTAAATCAACAAATTCTTTAGGAGTGCAGCTATGGGGACAATATTGGTCCAGGGTATCTGCAAAGATGCAATAGATATTAGCTAGTAAATCCTCTTTTTCTAGGACAATATCCCATTTAACTGCCCTACGGTTATTGCTAAGAACAATGTTATCAGCAATGGCTGTGGCAGCTGTACAATGGCCTCTCTCCATGTAGTCATGTTCACTAACCATGCTTAGGAGAAAGCTCATCTCTAAGGGGTAGTGGTCACTTTCGTATCTTTCTTTGACTTTTAGGTCCACTGTAAAGGGCCAGAGGTTGAGGGAGACAATAACATAGTCTATTTTACTCCCATAGTCGCCTCTCTTGAATGTATGGGCTTTAGGGTTGTCTGAGGGCATACGGCCATTGCATGCTCTCAGACCATGTGAGGTCAGGAACCGTGTAATTTGTAGCGCCAATGCTGTACCGGCAACCGTACAATCCTCATTCAGGGCAGGTATTGCATTGGCGTTATCCTCCTCCTCAAACAATGTGGCTATCCCTGAGATTGGTTCAAAATTACAGTTCAAGTCTCCACATAGAATAACCCCTGACTCTGATTTTAGTGAATCCATGAACGACTCCAACTTCCCTATACACATAGATTCCTTATGGGAAGGTTGGGGACTGTTGTAAACATTAAATAAGTAGAACGCCCTATTATCCACTGTTGTTATTTCTAGACAAAGAATGTCTAAGGAGTCGGTGTTAATCATTTTGATAGCTAATTTGATGGAAACATTGACCCATACTAAGAGGCCTCCAGATGCACGACCTCTCAGGGAAGGGACAGCCTCTATTTGGTAAGTTTTATAGCCAACCCTGTGTAGTTGTGCTGTAGCCCAAGTTTCCTGCAGCACACAGATGTCAAATGTATTTATGTAAGCATTCCAGTCGGGATCATTCAATTTTGTACGCACCCCCGCAGTGTTCCATGAGACTTGTGTAAATAGGGAGGATCCCTCATTCGTGTCATAGGGCACAACGGGTGTAGCTAATATTTGGCTTCTAGTCACTTCATCTGGACCCATAGCAACTGAGCATGTGTCCTCCTTAGATCTACTATCACCTTCTTTTCGGTGGTTAGGTCCCAGAGTGCATGACACATTTTCAATCCCCCCAGAGTCACTGCTTATTTTACTCGGGACAAATGGTAGCAGGAATAGGTCCTCATTTATCCCAGAAGACGCCACAGGCGATGTAACAGTCAATCTATTTTCAGTTGTTTCTTTACAAACGACGGCAGTGTGTGAACCTGACTTCAAACAACTTAAACCATTTTTCTCAATGCACTCCCATGTACATGAAACATTTGCAGTACCCCTATTGTCCTCCGTGCTCTTTAAACATCAATCACACTCTTCTAAGCTACCGAATGCCTCAAACCTATTTGTTAGTTCCAAGGGAGTAAATGGGATGAAATTAGACATATTGCCATTCCCTCTTAGGTTGTGGTTAGGTGGTACAGTGTTCCACCCGTGGATTAAAGGGGGTGGAACAGGATGATGTAAATACGCAGGGTTCCTAGCTACTTCCATATTTAAGGGTTGTGTATTAAAGGGAATGAAGCTAGTTACATGTTGGGGGGGGGGAAGACAGTTGATCTTGGATAGAAGTAGGTCAATGGGCGTGGCACTATACAGTTGTTTTCGTTACCATAGGGCCAATTCAAAATATATTGGACCGCCTTCTTATCCCTGAAATTTACAACTACAATGTCACCCCCTATATCCTTTGTTCTGCCACCCAGCCATGACAGACGACGCACATGAATTATTTCGCCATTTACATAGTTGGCTTTGGGTCTGTACAATGACAACCAGTGCATGATCTTGTTCTTTAACTGAAAGTAACCTTCCCGCCTTCCACTTGTCAACTCAGGAACCCCGGTAAGCACTACTACATATGGTAGTGCCTCCGGTGGGAGTTCTGTAGGTGGTAACCTTCCCTGACCCCCTCTTACGTGACCAACCTCTTTCTCTTCAATTCTGGGCAAACAGTTTGGGAGAATGGTTGGTTCCCTAGGTTGAATGTTAACTAGGGTGTTCATCGAATTTGGTGTTATAGTGGATCTACTCTTGGTGGATTGTATTTGTTTTGGGTCAGTATTCTTGGATACTTTACTAACAGAATGGGCACCCGTTTTTGGGTGGCTAGGGGCAGCTGCATTAGCCACTACTATGTTGCTATCAGTGGTAGAGTTAGTAGTTTTGGCAGCTGCTCGTTCAGCAGGGGTAGCGCATGGTGTGTGGGGAGCTTTTTGGGGCTGTATTACGTTCTGGGAGCTAGCTGGTCTTCCCAATTGCCCAAGAGCTACCAAGTCCAACTCAATCCTCCCCAACCTTGATTCCACTCCCTTTAATCTGTCAGATAAAGCCAACATATAGGTTCGTACAATCAATTCAATATTGTCCAGTAGGTTCTTCGGGAAGATTGTCTGTGAACCTTCTTCCATTGGAGAGTGGGTGATGTCAGGCAGTGTGGTTGATGGGGAAGTAGGTACTATTGATTTAGACGGAGATGTGACAGTTACCGTTGTTTGTTCATCAATAGACTTTCCCATGGTTACGGTAGAGGTGAGACTGGACTTCTTACCAAAATCCGAAAAACTAAACTTGGACTTACTTGTGTCCATTTTTGTCCGTCTCTTTTTAGAGGGTGGGGGCCCGTGTACCTTGTTCACCAATGCCTTCTGAGGTTTCCCTCTTACTACCTTTCCCGGCCTAATTGTGGGTGAAATCAAAGTAGCCGCGGGATTAGGTGTACTAGGGGGAGCTAAACCCTCATTTTGTGACTCAGCCAAAGATTGTGTTGGTGAGATGGCGGGTGCTAAACATTCTTTAAGCAATAAAGGCACACTAGCGGTTGGAGATACATTATCAATAGGAATGATATTTATATCATTGTCCAAGGTGACAGAATAGATGGGCTCAGACAGTGTCCTGTTTTTGATGCGTTCTATAGAGCGGCGCCTATCCGCCCGCTTCTCGGCAAGTGACAGTTCTTTAGTACCATCTAGAGCAACCTTGGGGAAGTAATCATCCATAGTTCTGTTTAAAGTACTCCCAGGTGTCTCTGAGCCCGTAGTGGCAACAATAACAGCAGCGGTAGCCATCAAACAGTTCCGGGCTACTAATAGTTGTAAGAAGGAATGTACTTACACAGAACTTTGGCCAGGACCTCGGGCCCAGCCCAGCCTCCTCCGGCCTCTGAGGGCCACAGAGGGCCCGCCCTTGTCCCGGGCTTCTCCCGCGCGCGACTCGCGGGGCGCGAGGCGTTCCTCTTCCTTTACGCGCCTCCGGGCGTTCAGCTGTCGTCACTTTCGCGCCACAGCCGCCGGGGCACCTGGGGATTGAAGTCCCAGCCCTCGCGGCGACTGTGGTACTGGCGCTAAACTGCCGGACCCGCTGCTTTGGATTGCCGTTTCCCTCACGGCGTGGATACTGGCGCTGGATTGCGGGACCCGACGTTGCTCTCAGCCGTTCCCCTCGCGGCAGGTAAGGTAAAGCTCCCAATGCTCCCAGGGAGCGCTCGCCGCTCCTCTCCCTTTACGCGCCTCCGGGCGCTCAGCTGTCGTCACTTTCGCGCCACAGCTGCCGGGGCACCTGGGGATTGAAGTCCCAGCCCTCGCGGCGACTGTGGTACTGGCGCTAAACTGCTGGACCCGCTGCTTTGGATTGCCGTTTCCCTCACGGCGTGGATACTGGCGCTGGAGTGCGGGACCCGACGTTGCTCTCAGCCGTTCCCCTCACGGCAGGTAAGGTAAAGCTCCCAATGCTCCCAGGGAGCGCTCGCCGCTCCTCTCCCTTTACGCGCCTCCGGGCGCTCAGCTGTCGTCACTTTCGCGCCACAGCCGCCGGGGCACCTGGGGATTGAAGTCCCAGCCCTCGCGGCGACTGTGGTACTGGCGCTAAACTGCCGGACCCGCTGCTTTGGATTGCCGTTTCCCTCACGGCGTGGATACTGGCGCTGGAGTGCGGGACCCGACGTTGCTCTCAGCCGTTCCCCTCACGGCAGGTAAGGTAAAGCTCCCAATGCTCCCAGGGAGCGCTCGCCGCTCCTCTCCCTTTACGCGCCTCCGGGCGCTCAGCTGTCATCACTTTCGCACCACAGCCGCCGGGGCACCTGGGGATTGAAGTCCCAGCCCTCGCGGCGACTGTGGTACTGGCGCTAAACTGCCGGACCCGCTGCTTTGGATTGCCGTTTCCCTCACGGTGTGGATACTGGCGCTGGAGTGCGGGACCCGACGTTGCTCTCAGCCGTTCCCCTCACGGCAGGTAAGGTAAAGCTCCCAATGCTCCCCAATGCTCAAAACCTCTTAGCCTCCCCAACTTTTCTCTCACTACATTAGTGAATTTGTTTTTCAAGATATCCTCTATCTTGCTACATTCATCTAGAACCAGCACCTTCTCTTTGCTGTTTGGGTCTAAGATGATAAGTAGGTTTTTCTGGTCATGCCATCCTAACACAGATGGTCCCGTTTTGGCTATGTATAACTTCCCTCTTGTCAACCTCTCTTTAAAAAGAAAAGTAAGCCATCTAAAACCTAGCAGACCTATTTCCTCCCCCGTGTAACTCACTGGGTTAACATCAGAGACATTCAATTGATCTCCTATTTTGTGTGCAAATTTCTTTTTCCATATTTCCTCATTAATGATAGTGTATGGCGATCCAGAATCTGCATACACCTTCACTTTTATGCCACATAAGGATAATTCACATATTGGTTTACCTTACATTGCCTCGTCAGTGATATTAAGCATATAATTCCCCCTCACATTTTTCACACAACTTTCATCATCCTCACCACTTTCATTTGCACTTAAATCCTCGCTCCAAATACATTTTACATTACTACGCCTAAGGCACATTTTGCTAAAATGTCCAACTAATACACACACACCACATTTTTTCCTTAGAGCTGGACACATCTTGCTGTAAGCCATATGTTCTTTGCTATCGCAACGATAACACCTTCTCTCTTCTACACTCCTATCTCTCCCTTGATTTCTGAATGGTTGACTTGGCCCTTTGCTTTGAAATTGTCTATTTGGGTTTTTTGCTGCCCTTTGTATCTTGAAGACTCCTGCTGATGCTTTATCAGATTCCTTTTCCGCATCTTTGACTACAATGGCACATCTCCCAGACATTTCCGACTTCCTCATTATAGCAAGCACATCATCCAAGGGTGCGTCACCATTTACCCAAAGACGGTCTTGTATCAGTGAGTTATCATTGTGCATAACTAGCTGGGCCCGAATAAGGTCATTATGCAAATTACCAAATTTGCAATCATTTGCCAACTTTTTAAGTCATCCAGCCATTCATCAACCAACTCTTCTTTCTTTTGTTTTCTCTGAAAGAATGTATGTCTCACTACACCAATACAAACTTTTGGTGCGAAATATCTGTCCATGTCTCCTATGGCATTATCAAATTCACTCAAATCTGTATTGATCACTTTTTGCATGCGCGAATAAGTTTTCAAACCTTTTGGTCCCAAAGAATGTAATAGTATTCTCTTTTCCTGTTCAGCCTTCATTTTTCCATTTTCATCAATAGCAAAAATGTAATTAGTGAAATATTCCTTCCATTCTACCCATTTCATATCTGGCTGTGAGCCTGTGGCCCAGAAAGGTTGTGGAGAGCTGATCATAAAAATTTGTTGAGCCATCTCCTCCTTTGATATGCTCTCTGGTTCATCACCAGTTTTCATATATTATATTCTATTATATTCAAACTCGTGAATGTCCCCAATAACAAACACCAAAATATTTCAACTCAGGAAAATATATGAATCCAAATTCACTTTTAATAGTGCCCCGACAGTCTCACCTGTTCTTCTTTTGAATGCGCTTTATTTGTTTTTCAACTGTTATTACTCAACGTTGTGCACTTCGTTCTGTCTGTCGTGTGAAGCTCTTCCAAAAATTCCAAATAGCATTCACCAAAATAAATGGCTGCCATGCAGGGCCACGCTACGTGAACTTGCGCACTCTCGTCATCCCGCATATTCCACATTGCGGAGTCCTCAAAGTGACGTCAAAGCGTTAAGGGGGCAAGGACAAAGAACTTTCTGATGCTGGCAAGATCGCGCGTAGAACTGCACCGCTGTTCAAAAGGCATCTTTCAACTGAAATGCCACAAGGTATATTTGATATTCTTTCCTCCTACCTTGTACACGATGTTGCCCGTCCTCACAGCTTCTGTCCAGTAATGTAAAGTCAATCATGCATTATTCCTTTATCGATCTTGTGTTCAGCATACTCCTCATTATATTATCTTCTTTAAATGTCTGCAGCTTCACCACGACGTTAAGAAAAAAATTATAATTCGAGTAGAGTCTTTTCTTTTCTTCGTTTTTCCCTCGTCGCCAATTGTAAAGTAGTAAGATAGTCAGATTCCTTAATTTCTTTATTGTAGAATACTATATAAAAATAAAAGAACAGGTAGCGCCAGGAAGCACAACCATACAGATCTTTAGCCAGGCTCTAACTGACTTTGTCACACTAGAACTTAGACTACATACATACATTCCAAAGGATCACACCAACACGAGCCTTAAAGCAATACACTAAGTTAAACACATACAATATAACACTCATTCACAAACCATAGAGAAATGCCGAAGTACAGTCTAAAGCAGTTTTTCTAGATATTTATTGTGAGAAGAGCTTAGGGTCATGCCAGAAACTGACAGGAGTTTACACATTAATCGGATGTGAATCTAGAATACTCCCTTAGTCGGTCCATAACCATAAAGCATTTTATACAATGCATGAAGACACCACAAACTATCTATCATACATCTCAATTGCAAGGTCAGAAATGGAGGAAATTTGGTGGTTGTACATGGAAAATTTAAATCTGTGCAGAAGTACATCCTACCGCGGACACCTTCCTTTCCATTCAATGCCTGACTGTTAAAATTCAAAAGAGCATTCCGCTCCATCACACTTAATGTTTGCTGTTTATTACCCGCCTGGGAAAAACTTTACTCAACTTCGGAAGAAGAATGCATGGAGCATGTGAATTGTGAATATACTAGTAATAAATGTAATTCTCTCGGAGACCAACATATTTCTAGTTGACTTCAATCTTCATTGGGGTCACTTAAATGACAGAAAAGTTAACGTATTCTCATCATTTCTATCAATACTTGATTCCTTTCACAAAGCTTTTCAACCACAACATTACTTGAGGACACATGAAAAAGGCGCTACTTTGGGTAATGGACACGAAGAGTCTCGACCTCAGCATCCTGACAAATCAGTCCTGCGCGAAAACGCTGTAATATTGAACCAGCACTGCTTCAGGTAGTTCAGGATAGACATTGCATACTTGTTGATAGAGATTTGTGTTTCTTGGTTCTTCTTGATCTCCGTTTCTTGGTTCTTCTTGATCTCACAGCAGTTTTCAATACTGTTACCACTCTCTACCCCTCACCATCACTACACAACTTATGGGCATTAAAGGGACTGTACTCAACTGCTTTATCTCTCTCTTAACTAACTGTGCCAACAAATCAAGGATTTCGACTGTTCCCATTGGAGCAGGGTCAATAATGATTTGCATATATTTGGGTCAAAACCGAGGTTGCATGGTGCGCAAACTTTTAATTGATTGGAAAGCGTCAGGAGTACTTACCAGTGGCTGAGTTTAATTCAAGCACGGTATACTATGCTGTGTGCCCTAAATGTGACATGTATGCTCAGATGTGGATTTCAAGCACACTATGTCACTGGAACCAAGCCATACCTGTCTGATGAGTCCTAACAAGGAAGCAACCAGTTCTGAGTTGCATTGGTTCCATTTCAGAAAGGACCTGGCCTTGCAATTTGGATGGAACTGTTCAAAATGGAGCAGGGTTAAGACTCAATCAATCAATCAATCAGGCAATTATGAAACTCACTAGTCACCCGCAAGGGTCTCAGGGCTCTGGGGGGGGGGAGCAGCTGCGGTCAGTCAAAGAGCCAGGTCTTGATGGTCTTCCCAAACATATGCAGAGTGGGGGAGTGTCTGATGTCGATTGGGAGCTCGTTCCAGGTCGTACCCGTGAGGTAGAAGAAGGTTCTTCTGCCCATTCTAGCTCTGTGAATGTGCGGGGGTTCGGCGAGAATCAGGTTGGCGGAACAGAGGTTTTTCTTGGGTACCTGGAAGGAGATTCTTTCATTGAGATATTGGGGTCCAGTGTTATGAAGTCATTTGTTGTCACAGGTGAGTATCTTGAAGGTTACTCTTTTCTCAACGGGAGTCAGTGGAGGTTTTGCAGGTGTTGGGTGATGTGCTTGTGTCGAGGGATGCGGAGGACGAGTCTGGATGCAGTGTTCTGTTTGGTCTGGAGTTTACGGAGCAGAGAATTGATCTGGCATAGCCCAGTCTGCTGGTTATGAGTGAATAGGTGGTGGTCTTTCTTGATTTAGATGGGGGATCCATTTGAAGGTTTTCCAAAGGATGTGGAGGGTGTTGATACAGGTGGAGGCAACGGCAAGGATCTGTCGGGTCATGGAGAGGGAGGTGGGGGGCTGCCAAGGGCGGTGGGCCACCAGGTGTTGTCCCATGCAGTGGGGAGGGTCCGATGACCTCTGTCTTCTCTGAGTTGAGCTTCATGCAGCTGCTGTTCATCCAGGATGCAACGTCCTTCATTCCTTCCTGGAAGTTGAGTCTTGTGGAGTTAGGGTCTTTGGTGAGGGAGAGGATGAGCTGGGTGTCGTCGGCGTAGGATACTATACGGAGTCCGTGCAGTCTGATGATGGCGGCAGGGGGGGCCATGTAGCTGTTGAAGATCATAGGGCTAAGCAATGATTGGGTTCCACCAGTGAGGAAGAAGCAGAGCCAGTCAACGGCAATTTCATGTATGCCAGCGTTGTGAAATGTGGCAGTCAGTGTGTGGTGGGAGATGGTGACGAAGGCTGCAGAGAGGTTGGGTAGGATCAGGGCCACGACGTGGCCTTGGTTGAGGAGGGTCCAGATGTCATCTGTGGTGGTGAGTAGAGCGGTCTCAGTGCTGTAGTTAGTGTGGAATCCGGATTGAGAGGAGTCGAGGATGGAGTGCTCTTTGATGAATTTTGTTAGCTGGATGTTGAGGGCCTGCTATGTGACTTTGGCCGCAAATGGGAGGAGGGAGATGGGTCAGTAGTTTTTGAGATCTGTATGATCTGCCGAGGGCTCCTTGAGTAGGGGCTTGACTTCTGCACGTTTCTAGTAATCGGGGAATGTGCTGGTTTCGAAGGTGGCATTGATAGTACGTCGTAGTTCCGGTGCAATGGTGGTGTTGGCTCTGTGGAAGATGAGCGGAGGGCAGGGGTCAATTGGGGCTCCTGAGTGAATGCCTTTCAGGGTTAATGCAGTGTATTCAGTGGTGACAGGGGTCCAAGAGAAGATGGTGGGCTGGCACTGCAGGCGCTGCTAGAGGAGGGAGGGGTTTCAGAATCCGGTGTCTGTTCATTGAAGTTGTCATAAAGGGACTTGATTTTCAGGTGGAAGTAGGAGCCGGGTCTGTTGCAGAGGTCCTGGGAGGGGGTGATGTCTGTGGTTTCACTAGGGGGTTTGGCAAATTCCTGGATGATTCTTAAGAGTTTCTTTGAGGTGCTGGAGTTGGCAAGGATCTTGTTCTGGATGATGGTCCTTTTGGTGGATCTGATGAGTTGGTGGTATTCTGTCATGGTGTTCTTGTATGTGGTGCAGTCTTCCTAGGATTTTCTGTTTCTCCAATTCTTCTAGAGGTGTCTGCAGGTGCGTCTGGATCTTTGGAGGTTGGCGGTGACCAAGGTGGCTCTTTTGGGGTGCTGTCTGTTGGGGTTGTGAAGGGGTGCAATCTCGTCTGATTAGTTGGTGATCCATCTGTTAAGTTCTTTGGCTGCGAGGTTGGCATCGGTCATGGTGGAGGGGGCATCACGGTTGAGGGTGGAGTTGAGCTGCTCCTTGGTGACCTTGCTCCAGTTCCTTTGGGGAGGGTGGGTGCAGGTTTGGGGCAGTGGGTTTGTCAACGTGAAAGTGTACGCAGTAGTGGTCCATCCATGGGGGTTGCGCGGTATGGCTGAAGTGAATGTTGTTACCTCCCGCGAAGATGAGGTCAAGTCCTGCCTTGTGGGTGGGGGTGGTGATGAGTTCTTTCAGTCAGAGGTTGGTGAGGGTGTCCAGTAGGGTGGCGGAGTTGGGATTGCTGAGATTGTCGAAGTGGAAGTTGAGGTCTCCGATGAGTATGTAGTCCAGGGCGGTGAAAGCGTAGGGTGCAATGAGGTCGGCGATGGTAGTGGTGATGGTAGTTGTGAACGCGGTTCATGGTCCAGGATGTCTGTAAGCGGGGGTGCCTTGTAGGGACATTCTGTGGATGCTCTGGATCTGGCAATGAAGGTGTTCGGTGGTGGGCGGGCTGTCGCTCGTGAAGGAGCTGGTGAGTCGGAGGGAGCTCTCATGTGTGATGGCAAGTCTTCCTCCCCGGCGGTTGAAGTGGAACGTCCTCTGGATCTTTAATCTGTTGGGGATGGCGATGGCGATGTTGGGGGTGGAGGTAGAGTTGGATCAATTTTCTGTGAAGAAGGTGATGTCTGATGAGAGGGAGTCGAGGAGGTCCCAGATCTCTACAGCATGTTGAGGAGGATGCACCTCGGGGTTTTGGTGGTTCTGGTGTCTGATGTGGAGGCGCGGAGGGTGATGGAAGTTTGGCAACAGTGTCAGCAGGAGAACTGACCATGGGTGGAGTTCAGCGTAGGCAGCGTAGGCATTTGGCACTGGTCATGTTTGGGTCGCAGACGGGCATGGACGGGCACAGATGGGCTTGCCTTTGACGGACCTTTGGCGCGCCACCTGCGCTCATCGGTTGCGTGGCCATGCAGCAACCGCCAATAAATAGGGACAGGGTAGGAAAGCACAGCTGGGAGGCAGGAGCGAGAAAAGGCAGGGGGCACGGGAGCATCAGCGACGATAACTGGCAGAAGAACAGAAAATACAGGTACAATTACAATATAATACAAAATAAAGGCACAATACAGAATACAGAAAACAGAAACAAAAGACAGAAAACAGAAACAGGGCACAAAACACAAAGATAGACAACAGCGGACCAGCAGAGGAGCAAGGCTCTCCCATTTGACCATCAGGGATGAGGCGCAGGCAGGAGCCTGAGGGTGGAGAAGGGTCTCAAACACCTTTACCAGGGCAGCAGCAGCGGTACAACAGTGGAGATGCTGGGGAGAAAGCAGATTCCTGACCAGTAGCTCAGAGGTCTTGCTGATTTGCCTATAGCTGGGTTCAATCTGGTATGGCATAGTGTGCAAAACAGCAATGGATCGGGGTGCTGCTTGAGTGATTACCAGTGGCTGAGATTCATTCAAGCATTCCATTCCTCACTTTTTTGTATACTTTGAAAGATTGCAATTCCTTCTCCAACGATTTTTGAAGTTTTAAAATGAATATTTATTTGGCATCACATAACACACAGTAGAATAATACAATGCAATTAATCAAGAGATACAGAAAAGTAAAAATAAAAGTAAAAAAAACAAAAGAAGAGGCATACAATGCATAAAAATGACAGTCTGAATATTTATGAACCATAAATATTAGAGGAAATATAAGGGAATATTTGATATAAATGAGTCTTAAAACCTTTAAAGGGAAGTCAGGGAGGTTGCAGAACTTCCTAGAGATGAGGTGGGGTGCAAAAGTTGTGCTAGGGAATAATCAAGAAATTTAAAAAAAAAAGGTGTCCAAAGGGCTTTTCGTTTTAAAATAAGAGACAAAGGGTGCATATATGCAGTATTCAATCGGTGGTTATGACAAACTGTACCCCACCACAACTTGAAAGACAATTGTGTAAAATCTTTCCAGTTACCTTCTATTTGTTGAAAAGCAACTGCTGATAACCCAAGCCTAATATACACTACCCAAAAATATGGAAATAGAGAAAGAGACATTACTATGGAAAATATGATTCATTTGTCACCAAACTTGTAACCAGAATGTAGAGACTAGGGGATAAGTGAAAAGTAAGTGTTTCAAGTCAGCTTGAGGTAAAGAACCAGTCCAAGAGGTGTCTGGAATATTTTGATTAATCTTGTGAAGGTTGTCTTGTGTCATAAAAAGTCTGTTGTAAATTAAGAAAAGGGTTTGTGTAGTACTGGCTACATGGGAGGACTTTCGAATTTTAGTCCAGATTCATTTCCGGGTGGGTATAGGTAAAGTTATGGAAAGATCTTCCTACAATGTAAGCTCAGTCTTAGACTTGGATCTCAAAGTGGGAGCTTCAAGTAAATGGGAATAAATAAGGTAAGCCTTATGACACATGGGGAAACTAACAGCTAATTGTGTGGATGATTAAGTATCAGAGGACGGAATAGATTTGAAATAATTTTATGCTTGAACTATAGCCCCCTGTAAAAAAAGAAATTTGGCTAGGAAGGTAGATGGAAGGCTAAAGAGATCCTGAACTTGAGGAAAAGTTAGGAATACATCCCCAAGAATTAATTGATGAACCCAAATCAACCCTTTAGTTCTCCATGAATGCCAATGAATAGGATGTTTCTACACCTGGATGAACAGCAGCTGTGATTTTAGCTGCACTAGAAGGCTCCTGGAAGCCCCAATGCGGCACCCACAATTGAATCATGCCAACCTCAGATTCTACAAATTGAATGACCTCGAAAACAATATGGGGTGGACAGGGTCTCTAATAACACTGCAACAGACGATCTCTAGGCTTCTATTAACACTGCAACAGATGATCTCTGAGTTTTAACTGCAATGGAAATTCTTCTATCTGCAGTCTTTGCACACAGAGCTTGCACATTATTTTTACTCTGATCCCTGATCGCAGCAAAAAAAACCAGCGTTTTACCTTTCTCCAGCCAGGGATTAGGGCCCGATTGAGCCATAAACCAAAAAATGACTCCAATCTCTGGGTTTTATTTGTGCTGGAAATCTTTCCATCTGCGATCCTGGCACGCAGAACTCTCACTTTATTCCCATCTGGATCTGCAATTTATGCTACAGAACTGGCATCCAATCTCTCTCCAGCCAGGGATTTGAAACATAATTAACTAGTGATGGTATTCTAGACATTTTTAACCAACCTATTTTTGAATTAATATGCAAACTAAGGTGTATGTAACATCAGATAACCCGATTCCCTGCTCTTTTACCTATATTTTTATTAATGTAAATTGTTGCAATGATTTTAATTAATCACGGAAATAAAGTATTATCTTGTCACCTGGAGAAATTGGTTATTCCATATAGTAGAGTTAGGAAAGGAGCAAAGATCCATGGGAGAATTAGGAATTACAGAAGATAATAATTTGCAAGTATTATTGATGATAGGATTAGGCTTTTTTTGAGGCATGAAGAACAGGAATTCTGAAAAAGAATATGGGGATAAAAAAGCTTGTTACAATTCACCCCATAACGGGGTATATAGCGAGGAGGGTGTAATCCAATGAGATGATTGTCGCAAATGGAAAGACTTATGGTATTTCGGGAAATCAGGAAAGTGTACTCTACCCTCAACTCTAGGCCATTTTAGATTAGCTAAAGACATAAAATGCTTCTTATTATTCCAGAGGAAAGCAGACCATATTGAATTTAATTTCTGATAATGCTTGAGAGGGACATGTAAGAGAATAATAAAAGGCACACAAAGAATAATAGGAACCAGCATCAGCATAATGGTGTTGAGATGGCCCCACCAAGACAAGTACAGAAGATGCAATTTACTATTTAGAGAAGAGATTGTATGCGTGTAATTTTCTGTATCAATTGAAATAGAAGAAGTGAAGGAGTAATAGAATTGAATACTGAGATATTCAGGGTGTTTAGATTGCCACGTAAAATGGAAAGAAGAAAAATCATATCTAAATTTACTAAGGGGTAACATTTTGCATTTGTCCATATTCAGCTTATGGCCTGAGACTGATTATTAAGAAGCAACTTCTGATGCAAAAGCAGGAATTGGAGAATGAGGTTTGGATATAAATAGTAAAATGTAATCACTGTACGCAGCCAATTTAACCTGTTGTGAGTCATGGATGAAACCATCAATATTAACATTCTGGGTGATAAAAATAGTTCTAATGCTAAGTTAAAAAGGAAGGGGGAAGGGGACAACCTTGATGAACCCTCTGTGTAGGTTAAAAAAAGAAGATTTCAGGCCATAAGAACAGATGGCTGAGTTAGGGGAAGTATGAAGGAGAGAAATGAAAGCCATAAATTTCAGTATAAAACCTAACCATGTTAAAGGTTGAAATAAAAATTACCAAACAACATGATTAAAAGCCTTTTTAGCCTCCAAGGGAATGGACACTAAAGAATCTGGTAAGCTTGCAGATCTAGAAATAATATATAAAAACAAACGAGTATTGTCCGAAAGATATCTGCACTTGACAAAACTGGATTGTTCCTTGCATAAGAGGTCAGGTAGAAGCACTTCTAGCTATAAAACCAATGCTTTATAGAAAATTTTATAATCTAAGTTAACTAAAAAGATGGATCGATAGATTTAACAAACGTGTGGATCTTTACCCACTTTCGTTATTAAACAGAGGAAGGCATCTGGAAACAAGCCAGAAGAAGTAGCCTAACTATTAAAAGAATGAATCAACAGACAAAGTTTAGGAAGAAGCAATTTAGAAAAGTTTATTCAGAACTTAGCTGTAAAACCATCTAGGCCTGGAGCTTTGTCTTTTTTAAGGAAAAGCAATACGAGCTGAAGTTCTCTTTGAGTAATATCTGTCTCTAGGGAAGAAGAAAAGTCAACGTGAGAATAAGCCAGCTTTGAAATAGAGGACGAATAACTTAAAATTGCAGAATCTGAGGAAAGACAGACCGGAGCGTAAAGATTTGCATAACATTGTTGAAATTGAGCTAGAATATACTGGTCTCTGTGATGAGAAGAGCCACTGTCATTAAAAATTGATTCAATTAATTATTTCTTTTATTTAATTTTAAGATAATTAGATAGTAACCTTCCAGGCTTATTTTGGCTTCCATAATACTTAACACCAGATTTGAGAAGGTAAGAAGCAGCGCTATCATTGGATACTTTATTAAAATAAAATGCAACTTTCATTAGCTTATTTAGAGCTTGGGTACAGTATGAATGCTCTAAAAGTTTAATTTCATTAAAAATTAGTTTAGACTGCGATTGAGATAGTCGCCTCTTTTTAGAAATGAAATTAATTATAGAATCTCAAGTTGAGGCTTTAAGTGCATCCCAAACAGTATGAAAGGAAATGTCTTCCCTCTGATTAAAAAGGTAAAATATCTTGGACAAAAGCAAAAAAAGTAGGTAAAAGAGATATCCAATATTAGAGAATTATTAAATTTGCATCTCTTAGGATTTGGGCTTTTTGTCTGAATGCACAGATACCAGGGCATGATCAGAGATCAAAATGGAACCAATATCTGCTGAATGCGCCTCTGGCCTGGTCGCCCCCCTGCTTCTCTCCGCCTACCTGCTGACAGAGTTCCGACGCCGCCAGCAGCGCCCCAGCCGCCGCTGGGCCGCCCGCTCTGCCGGTCCCGTTCCCGCGCCTCCTGCCTGCGGCCCCGCCACCCCGCCACACGATTGGTTAACCCCTTCCCGCCTCCCAGCGGACCCGCCCTCCCTGCTCCCCTCTTAAGGGGACCTCGCATGCTTCTAGGGAGCGACCACTGCGCCTCTGGCCTGGTCGCCCCCTGCTCCTCTCCGCCTACCTTCTGACAGAGTTCCGACGCCGCCAGCAGCGCCCCAGCCGCCGCTGGGCCGCCCGCTCTGCCGGTCCCGTTCCCGCGCCTCCTGCCTGCGGCCCCGCCCCCCTGCCACACGATTGGTTAACCCCTTCCCGCCTCCCAGCGGACCCGCCCTCCCTGCTCCCCTCTTATGACGCCCCCTCAGCGACCGCGCAGCGGACGCGCGCAGCGGGAGCACCGATTGAGCGCCGAAGGTGCGCCAAAGGTAAGCCCGTCTGCGCCCATCCGTGCCTGGACCGCGCCCAGTGCCAGGACCCCTGGCCCCCGCAGTTCCCAGCCCACCCGCCGGACGTACGACGCCGCCACCCTCATCGCACTCAACGACGGACGAGTCCCGGGATGCTACCGTGCCACCCCGAGACGCTCCCACGGACCCTTCTACTGTTCCGCCTGCAAGTTCACCTGCATCCGGACCTGCCTCGCACCAGCACCCGCCAAGACGAACACCAGCAGCAACCACCTCAAGTGCATCCTGCTCAACACCCGCTCAGTCCACAGACACGCCATCGAACTCTGGAACCTCATCAACACCACTGCTCCTGACGTTGCCTTCCTCACGGAGACCTGGATGAACGCCTCCTCAGCACCCGACATCGCCATCGCCATCCCAGAGGGCTACAAGATCACCCGGAGGGACCGCACCGCCAACCAGACAGGAGGAGGCATCGCCATCATCCACAGGGACACCATCCGCATCACGACCTACACCGACGACATCCTGACTACCGCCGAACACCTACACTTCCAGATCCACACCGGCCCGAAGACCACCCTCAGAGGCACCCTGATCTACCGACCCCCGGGACCACGCACCCAATTCAGCGAGGACATCGCCGACTTCGTCAGCCCGCATGCCCTCCCCTCCGCTGACTAAATCCTCCTGGGGGACCTCAACTTCCACCTGGAGAACAACAACGACCGCAACACCAGCACCCTGCTCGACAACCTCGCCAACCTCGGACTCAAGCAACTGGTGACCACCCCCACCCACCTCGCCGGACACACACTCGACGCCGTCTTCTCATCCAGCAAAGACATCGCCTTCAGCCACGCCACAGGACTCCACTGGACGGACCACAGCTGCGTCCACGTCACCTTCAGAAGAACGACGACCCACCGCCACCAGCAACAGGTCACCCGCAGAAGCTGGAGCAAGATCACAGCCGACCAGCTTGCCGCTTCCCTGAGCCAGCACCCTCCCGCCAGCTCAGCGAACCCCAGGCAGGCCGCCAACAACCTCACGAAGTGGATCAGCAACTGCGCGGACCAACTCGCCCCACTGAGGACCCCGCCCAGCAGACCCGGCAGCAAGAAGGCCCCGTGGTTCACCGACGAACTCAAGAGCTCCAAGAAGAACTGCCGAGCCCTCGAGAAAGCCTGGAGAAGGGAGCCAACACCGGACAACATGACCACCCTCAAGCTTGCCACCCGGAAGCATCACCAACTGATCCGCGACACCAAGAAAACTGCATTCAAGGACCGGTTGGATAACAACGCACACAACAGCAAGGAACTCTTCAACATCGTGAAAGAGCTCTCCAACCCCAACGCCGGAAACAACGACATCACCCCATCGCAAGAACTCTGCAACTCCCTCGCCTCCTACTTCCACAACAAGATCGCGGACATACACAACAGCTTCAACACCCAACCGACGAACGCCACGTCCAACTCGACCGAACCACCGCCCCCCACCACCACCCTCCGCGCCTGGACTCCGATCTGCACCGAAGAAACCGTCCGCATGATGAACTCCATCCACTCCGGATCTCCGACCGACCCCTGCCCTCACCACGTCTTCAACAAGGCCGACGCCGTCATCGCACCCCACCTGCGGGACATCATCAACACCTCCTTCACCACCGCCACCTTCCCTGAGAGCTGGAAGCATGCCGAACTCAGCGCTCTACTCAAGAAACCAACAGCGGACCCCACCGAACTCAAAAATTACCGCCCCATCTCGCTGCTCACGTTCCCAGCCAAAGTCATCGAGAAGACCGTCAACAAGCAGCTGGCCGCCTTCCTCGAGACGAACGGATCCCTCGACCCCTCACAGTCTGGCTTCCGAGCCAACCACAGCACCGAGACTGCCCTCATCGCTGCCACCGATGACATCTGAACCCTGATGGACAACGGAGAAACAGCGGCCCTCATCCTACTAGACCTCTCCGCGGCCTTCGACACCGTCTGCCACCGCACCCTAGTGCAGCGCCTCAGCAACGTCGGAATCCAGGAGAAGGCGCTGGAATGGATCATCTCCTTCCTCGACGGAAGAACACAGAGAGTCCGTCTACCACCGTACAAGTCAGAGGCCACCGAAGTCATCTGCGGCGTCCCCCAAGGATCCTCGCTGAGCTCCACCTTCTTCAACGTCTACATGAGCCCCCTCGCGGCCATCGCACGCCAACACAACCTCAACATCATCTCCTACGCCGACGATACCCAGCTCATCCTCTCCCTGACCAACAACCCCGCCGCCGCCAGAGCCAACCTTCACGAAGGAATGAAAGAGGTAGCCGAGTGGATGTCGACCAGCCGCCTGAAGCTGAACTCGGACAAGACGGAAGTCCTCATCCTGGGATCCTCGCCCTCCGCCTGGGACGACTCCTGGTGGCCCCCCGCCCTGGGCACCGCACCCAAACCGACAGACCACGCACGCAACCTGGGCTTCATCCTGGACTCCTCCCTCTCCATGACCAAGCAAGTCAACGCCGTCTCCTCGTCATGCTTCAACACCCTGCGCATGCTACGGAAGATCTTCCGGTGGATCCCCACCGAGACCAGGAAGACTGTCACCCAGGCACTCGTCACCAGCCGACTGGACTACGGCAACGCCCTCTACGCCGGAACCACCGCCAAGCTCCAGAAGAGACTCCAACGGATCCAGAACGCCTCAGCGAGACTCATCCGCGACATCCCACGACACAGCCACATCTCCGGACACCTAAAAGACCTGCACTGGCTCCCGGTCAACAAGAGAATCACCTTCCGTCTCCTTACCCACGCACACAAAGGTCTTCACGACCAAGGCCCGAGCTACCTCAACAACTGCATCAACTTCTACGCTCCCAAACGACACCTCCGATCAGCCAGTCACGCCCTCGCCGCTGTCCCCCGCATCCGAAGAACGACAACAGGAGGAAGGTCCTTCTCCTACCTGGCCGCCAAGACCTGGAACTCCCTCCCTCCTGACCTGCGCCTGACCCAAGACCACCTCGCCTTCAGGAAGAAGCTCAAGACCTGGCTGTTCGGGTAGCAGCAGCACCCCCCCCGCCCCCCTTAGCGCCTTGAGACCCTCCGGGTAAGTAGAGCGCTCTATAAATGCCTATGATTGATTGATTGAATGTAAGGATTGTTACACTCCAATAGGAAGAACCCGAAAAGGCCACCGGACGTGTATCAGTACAAATAACAGGAGGTCACAGTGGATAGCCTTGTAAAAAAATCACACCACCCATACGAAGAATTAGAAAAAACTATTTTGAAAGTTCAAATCTTCTTTATCTTGGCATTATAATCATGCATCCTAGAAATACATATACACAGGTGCTCCAACTGAGATGGTGCTCAGTAAAGTGCTTGTTGTGAGAGAGTGGAAGAATGAAATGGGAGTGTTTATATAGTATTTTCAATGTCTCTTAAACGAAAACCTGTTTAATAGCCTTTGTGGCCAAAATCCCTTGGAAATGCAATCATATATCAGATATAGTATCACAATTATTGTTACCAAAGTTCGGCAACATCATCAGTACAGGCCTAAAACTACAGTCCACGTTTCGACCCCATACATAATTTGAGATTGTGTATGATCTACTGGGGAGAAACATGTGTACTCCCTTAAGGTTGAATTGCATAATCGCCAGGCATCAGTAAGGTTGAGCCTCTGAAGAGCTTGTGTAAAAGTTTTTTCTGATTTGGGATGTAGTGTGATGAGGAGTGTCTATCTAAAAAAGTATCAACAGTTAAGTTACAATCACCAGCCAGAACTAGATTATCATCAGGATACTGAACAGCTTCAGAGAAATTAAAGACCAAAATTGACAATCAGGTGCATTAGCCCCATATATGTTGAAAAGAACAATTGGAATATTATTACAATACACTTTAAGTGTTAGCCATCTCCCCTACTCATCCTTTTCCTGAGAAATCAACTGAACTTTCAAAGACTTGTGGCACAATATTACAACTCTGTGTTTTTACCCCAAAACAGGCAAAAAGAAAACTTCACCCACCCATCCCCCTCCTAAATTTCATACATTCTATATCCGAGTCAGAAGATTCCTGCAAAAAAGCTATATGAGCATTACCTTTTGACAAATATGTGACTAAGCCTGGGCCAAGTGTAAAAACAAGGTTGCCATGCTACGCGAAGCTATGCAAGCTTCTGTGTTTTTTTAGATAAATGCAGTTTGCTGTGATTTTCAGTGCCAGGTTCTTGTTCGCACTGTGCAATCATCTCGAACAGCACCATGCACAGCGCAAACAGGTGATCGAGTAGATTTTCACTCAAGCAGCACCTTTCTCATCGTGACCAGGCAGTTTCTCAATGTGAGCGGTCGCGAGCATACGCGACCACTCGCAATAAAAAACTGGACCGCCTGCGTTGAGAAATCTTGGCGGGAGGATGATTTTCCAAGCTTGCGCTCACCAACTTGATGTTGATGAATGTGAGCGAGAGAAGAAACTCTGCTATGTGGAGTGGAGTTTTTCAGAACTCCGTGACCTCCATGTAACGCGGAGTGCAGAAAACTCCGCAAACTCCGTGAGCGGAGCAGAGTTCACCGCCCAGACTTAGTGAGAACACGCTGTCTTAATTGGAAAATACATACCCCTGACATTCCAGGAAACCATTTTCAACACCATTGCAGACAAACAGAATGGAGAAAACTATCAGACGTTATTGAGAAATAATACAGCAAAGCCACAAAATTGTGGAGGAAGAAATATTCTGCAAGTAATAAGACAGGGTAAAAATATTAAATTAGGAGAGAAAAGTAAAAACAGAAAGGAGGAGAAAACTGAAAAGAAGAAAAAGAATCCCGCAGCAAGGAAAGAAAATACATCACAAATTAATGTAGCATAGACAGGGCAAACAGACAAGCAGGAAGAATGATGTATCTAACAAAAACGCGGTAAAGGTAGTGGAGGGACCACACGAGAAAGATATCATGTCCGATCCAGAGGGAGCTG
The DNA here is from genome assembly GCF_964263255.1 of Lissotriton vulgaris. NCBI lineage: Eukaryota > Metazoa > Chordata > Amphibia > Caudata > Salamandridae > Lissotriton > Lissotriton vulgaris. The sequence goes on along the minus strand of NC_141694.1, from coordinate 1,381,964,383 downwards.
CATCGCGGGGGAGATGGCAGCATGACAAGTAATGGGGAACAAAGACAACCATAACATAGACAAAGCATCTATAAGGTAAAAGAGAACAATATAAAATGTTACCTTGAAAAACATACCCTAAATTGTTATACTAGAACAATAAAATGCATCAACAAGAATAGCATAGTATCATCTTACAAATGACAAAAGTAATAAGTAAATTCAGCAACAAAAGGCAGTCACATTGCAGAGGTTGAGGGAACAACATCCATGACATTTGCTCTGTAAAATATAAGAAAATCCCTCAAATGAGATAGATCTTCATATGCTATTTTATTATTATGAGTGACTTTGAAAAAGCAGGGATGTAAAAGACCAAATTGGGTTCCTATGGAGTGAAGGGAAGGTCTCATACGCAGACAGTCTCTTCTCCTGTCTGCTGTAGCCTTGGCAGAGTCCTCAGAAAAATTTAAAGCATTTCCTGACCAGGAGATTATTTTAAGGTGACGGGCAGCAGATATGACTTGCATTAAATCTGTATACTCTAAGAAGCAAAGAATGACACCTCTAGGTATTTTAGGAGGTGAAGCAGTCGAAGGAAGGCGACCCAATCTGTGAGCTTTCTGGATGTTAAGTTATGGGCTTTTCAGTAACTGCAAGATCTGAGGTAAAAAAGATTTGAAAAACGAGATAGGGTCCACCCCTTCTATGCCTTCAGGAAGGCCATATATTTGCAGGTTATTCCTTCAATTACGATTTTCAAGGTCTTCAACTTGACTCTGTCAAGAAGAAACCTATAGGTGTAAGGAGTTCACTTTCAGAGATGTGTCATTGAAGTGCGTGCTTTGTTGCTCCACCAAAGTCAAAAGTTCCTCCATGAGTGACCACCTATTACTGAGAGTTTGTAATTTAGCATTATTATCCGCCATAAAAGGATGTAGAGCTCTAATTTCTTCCAATAAAAGGTCAAGAGAAGCTCCAGGTACAGACTTTGTAGGTGAAGGTGAGTCTTTTTTAAGCCTTTTAACTTGTGCCTCCCTGACCTGGGTTTGAGATGACACTGCAAGTGAGATATGAGAAGAGGCCAAATTTGGCCCTCTATTTAAGGTAAGATTTTCCATTGCAACAGAAACAGCTGATGCTGACAAACTCCGTAGTGATTCACTTACTGGAGACTGAAATGTAGAATTCAGAGCTTTTGAAATGCCCATGTATTAGAGTCACACAAAATGGGCATAGCAGCGCAGCCAGTGTAAGGTAATTATTGCGCTACCACATATACTCCTAAAACTGATACAGCAGCTAGAAATTCCAAAACAACCATGACAGTAAAAAGGAGACGCAGATCATAAACTGAAATTCTCCACAAAAATGCTCCTAGAAACCTTTTCAATGATGGAGCAGTGCTCCAGTAGTGTCAACAGCTGAAGAGAATCCTTTAAAAACACCTCTTACTGGAGAGAAAAAAAAGGAAAAAACTTACTTTAGGTGTAGCGGCAACCCAGGTGCAGAAAAGGACTTTAAAGTTATAGACTGCCTTTAAAGGAGGAGCCGTTCAGTCATTTCTCATGAGGAGTAAGCTGACTCCTCTCAGAATTAAAAAAGGCAGCCAGCTCTGACGGAGAGAAGCAGATCGCTTTTATCCTGTCTTTTGGGATCGCGTCATAAAAAATGGAAGAATCATGACCGCTGTGCAAACTCTACCAAAAATGGGCCACACAGTGAGAAACACAGTAGCGGGGAAGCACCGCCGACATCCATGCTGCTCTACCGAGCTTCACACAGACGTGGCTATCGTCGGTAAGCGGTAAGCCACGCCCCCTCCATCCATTTTTCAGTGAGTCAATGGGTCTCACAAGAATCCATGTTACCCCCATCCTTTTCAAGCTATGCCTCTTAGCTTTTAATGTCCTATAAAATAGCTCTGATATCCATTATCATCAGTTAAATAATGATACTCAAATCTATTTCAGGATTACAACAACAAGAGACATTCAACTCTTTTCCAAATCTCTGCAAGACTGTAACTCAATAAAATTACAACAGAATTTCTTCCAATTTTCCCTGTATACTCAGATATACCTACAATCGTGGCCCTGCTCCTGTTGTGGCCATGGATTACAAACCTACTATTGTAGACAGCTCCAAATTTCTCATTGACAGCAGACTGAATCTGCAAACTCAGATTAATTAATGGCCCTTGTTTTGTTACTGATTATGGGCCAGATGTGTTAACACTGAATGTTGTGAGTCCCTAATAGCGAATTTTACAGATTCGCTATTATGGACTTACAAAATGCAATCTATGTAGGATTTGCAAATAAAATTGCAAATCCCACGCATTCTTTAATTGTGAGTCGCAAGTTGGGAGTCGAAAATAATGAATGTCTTCCCATTCTTTTCTATGGGCCTAGAGGCCCATAGGAATGAATGGTAATTACATGTGCAGTTTACGAGTACTCAAAAGGGACTTTTAAATTGCGCATGCAATTTCAAGAGTGCCAAAAGGACACCCTGTTGCACCTCTGAAATATGCATGTGAACACAGGTGGCACACATACATGCCTGAAGGGCATATATGTGCTCTAAATGGCACTTGGAAAAATACAAAAATGTGTATTTTTCTAAGGATTTGCAATTTACCACCAACTTGAAGTTGGTTGTAAATGCGGTTCCTTAAAGAAGGGTCTCAATTTGAAAGCGCTTCCTGCATTGCATTAGAAAATCACAAATTGCGATTCTCTAAATGCATTCGCAAAAATAGGCAATTGAAAAAATTGCAATTCCCTGTTATGGGTATGCCTTTTGGAATGATACTTCCTAAACGGCTTTTTCCAGTTTGCAAACGGCCTGTTTGCGAACGGGAAAACGCTTGATACATCTGGCCCAAAGATTTTTGTTCAAGCTTGGTACTTTCTCAGATTGGCTATGGGAATTCTCTTCTGACAGGTCTCCATAAATCTTATCTAGCACCAATAAAAATCCGTTTTACATGCAGCAGCTCATTTTGTGTCATTGGCTCAAAACATGTGACTAAATCTCTCCACCACTTTTATTACTTCAATTGCTTCCTGTAGAAACCAGAGCCTTATATAAGACTTTTAATACCTCCTCTTCCTAATATCTTGCGACCAAATTAAAAAAAATCAGACAGGAGCGGATCATTATGGTGTACTGGAACATTGTTCCCAGAATCTCACATTTTCAAGAAGGAATGCACAAAATGGTTCATTCTTTTTCAGGCACAGCAGACAGAATTTGAAACATCGCCCTCCCAGTCTACACAAACCTTTTCAAGAAAGGCGGGAAACGACTATTTTCCAAAGGCTCTTACCCGAAGAGACTCTGGCCCTGCACGCCTGTCGCCACTTCACCTCCAAATTAATTTAACCTGTTTTAGCCTGGACCTTCCTTGAAACATTATCCCCTCTCCAGATGTATTTGCTACCTGCTTCCCTCTCTCACACTCACTTCGATTCCCTCTAATTAAGTTTTTAACACTCAAATATATTACCCACTGCACTTGTGTCGTATCAGGAAAAAAGCTTTGTTCTCTCAGTGAATAGTTCGTATTTAAGCAATTTAAATTTTAATCATATACTTCGGTTGCTATGCATTTGTGATTTCGTACTGTGTAAACAGCAATTTTGTTCTCTTTGTGAAACTTGCTGTATATGTGAGATTCATTTTTATCAATTCACTGTATCTATATAACCTATCTGCAACTGAAGTTCTGTACTTCTTTTGGGCTCCATTTATATATTGCGCTAAGTAGCAATTATTTGACTCATTACAGCGCTTTGATGCCTGCAGACCGCACGATGTAAAACTGTACATATAAATATATAAAGGGGTAGGGAAGTACATTATTACTTGAGGAGTCCACCAGAAGGAAAAAGTGTTAAAAAACGTCGCCTCCTCAAGAGTTCAACTTATTTTCTTTTATGGAGGTTAAAAGTGCTCTCGAAAGCTACCACTTTGTTAAAAGAATGTTTTTAATCTTCTTAGGTCATGAAAGTCCAAATATGTACTAACTTTTCAGAGCAGCTACTCTTAGTGACTTTGAAGGCTCCCCGAACTTCAGGGATAGCACTTATGTGCTAGGATTCGCTCCATTTAAAGCCACCAACAGGCTTCAGTGATGACCCAGTTGCTACTGGTCAGCTGGACACTTCAGCAAAAGGTCCTCTTTCAGCATATTTTGTCTCTATAGCCACACAGGAGGTCAGCCAACTGACTCTTGGAGTAAGGGGCATAGTGAAACCACTGATTTGGCAGCTGCGTCAGGGGTGGGGTTCTTTATGAGCTTTCTGTCTGTAACTCGGCAGACAAAATCTCATAAATAAAACTATGAAGGAATACAGCATAAAAGGAAGAGCAAGCGGGAGAAAGGAAAATAAAAGATGGGTACATAGAAAAAGGAAAGAAGAAAGGAATATTAAATATAAGGAAGGGAGAAGGGAAGGGAAGGAGAGAAGGGTGGGTGGATGAAAGAGTGGCAGGGTGTTTGTATGGGTAGGTGGGTGGATGAGTGAATGGATAGGTGGATGGACAGGTGAAAAGATGGTTCAAATGATGGATGGATGGCCGGACAAATGAATGGATAGGTGCATGGACAGGTGAAAAGATGGTAAAGGGATTGATGGATGGATGAGGGAATAAAAGGATGAGCAAATGGATGGCAGAGTGGACGACTGAATGAAAGGATGGATGGGTGGGTGCATTGATTAATGGATGGATAGATGGATGGCTGAGTGAAAGGTAGAATGATGGATGAGAAGCAAAGTGAATGAATGGATGACAGGATGGATGGATGGGAGAGTAGATGGATACATTGGTGGATGGCAGAGTGAATGGATCGATGGAATGGGAAAAGTTTGAGTGCTGCATAAAATAATGAAGGGATGTAAGAATGTAAAGGTGAAATAGTAGATATCAGCAGGTGGCTGAAAGAGTGAAAGTGTGAATGGATAGATATCTGGATGGAAAAACCAGGGGAGCTCTTGTAAGGAGGGGTCGGCTCACTTGCTTCACTTGCTTTTTGCCATCAGAGAGTTCATTTCAAAGTGGCGGGTACTTACATGTTTGGCCTATTCCCTTGCTTGAAAACCATTCGTTAAACCTGGGTAGAAGAGGGAGCAGGTCCAGCCTGTCAGGTCTCCACAGGGGTTTCACACAGCAAATCCAGACCCCTTCTGTTATTCAGCAGGCCCAGAATGTGCTATGAGGAATTGTTGGCAAGGTGCTACTTTTGTAGGTTGTACTAGCCAATGAGTGGGGGTGAGTCCTAGACACTCCCTAACCAATAAAGAAAATGATCCCAAGAGCAAACCTTCACATGTTTGCAGCACACCATTTGCCTTAATGCAAACTATCCCTGAGTGCACTATTATAAGTAAATTCACAGTTGTCACAGCTTTCCTGTATTTAGAGGATGCTAATGTTCCAGCAATGACCGTGTTTAGGAAAATGAGCAGTCTCCACCTCCTCAAGTCTGATTCTTTGATCAGCTACCCCCTCCCGCTGGGTTGGTACCAAGCTGGTTAAAGAGAGCCCAAGTGACAAAGGGCTTCTTTTTGCCAGGTCTCCCTTTACATTTAACTATGAATGAGCTAGCCTCACCCGGTTCCTTTCAAATTAATAAAGTTCCTGGACTCTCACCAAATACCCTACTTGAACTGATATGTTTCATATTATTTACATCTAAGGATTCCTGACAAAAGTCATAAGCCATTTGCTAGATCTGTCAGCCATAGGGTGCTCTTCCGCCAAACATTTTGCCTCACCGCCTCCATTTATGCTGCATTTATTTATGTTGTTTATTGGTCTTAGGATTATGTTCACTGTACTACTGCTAACCAAGGGGTCTTCAACCAGTAGCTCAGGAGCTACATGTAGCTCACCAGCACCCTCAAAGTAGCTCTCAGAGGTGAAGCCAAACCAAGCCAATCTCAGAGATTCTGTGTATATTGAAGAAGGCAGCACTCCTCATTTCACTACCCTTAAGAGTTAAAGACAGCCAAACCAATGGCAGGGTCTGTTTTTAACACTCAAACACACACTGTGGTGGCCAATCAATCAGGGATTTATAGAGCACACTACTCACTCGTGACTGTCTCAAGGCACTGGGGGAGTGTGTGGGGGGGATTTAGACAGCTCAGGTCAATAAAAAAGCCAGGTCTTGAGGCTCTTCCTAAATTCTATCAGTGTGGGGCTTCATCTGATGCTGAGGGGGAGTTTGTTCAAGGTCTTGGCCATGATATAGAAGGGTGTGCCTCCTGTTCTGGCTCTGTAGATGCAGGGGATTATGGCCAATGCCTGGTCAGCAGAGCGGAGGTTTCTGTTGGGGGTGTAGAAGGAGATTCTACATTGGGGTCCGGTGTTGTGGAGGGATTTATAGGTGTGTGTGTGCAGCTTGAAGGTCACTCTTTTTTTATAGGGAGACAGTGGAGGTCTCATATATGCTGGGTAATGTGGTTTTGTTGTGGGATGCTGAGGATGAGTCTGGCTGCGGTGTTCTGGACAGTCTGAAGTTTGTGGAGTAGAGATTTTTTGATTCCGGCATAGAGGGTGTTCCCATAGTCCAGCTGGTGATGAGTGCATGGGTGACAGTCTTCCTGGATTCAGGGGGTGGGTCCATTTGAAGGTCTTGCTGAGTAAGCAAAGGGTGTTGAAGCATGTGGAAGCCCCAACGTTGGCCTAAGGGTCTGCCACATAAACCATCTTTATCCACTTTAAATCTACCTAAGAAGGAGATTGACCATGTTATCCACCCTGCTCGATCAGACACACTTTGTGTGCCATCAAAGAATAGTAGCAGCAGTAACCAGGGCTGACCCACCAAAGGGTGTGACTGCAAGAACTAGAGTGAAAATGTGTTAGTTAGGAGCATGATTAACCAAAGAGCTGAGGAGAAGAAAGTATGCATCCAGGGCAGAGACAATTAAAAGCGTCACATTCATTTTTGTGTGGGTCTGTGATATTGTGTCCTTCCCAAATAAACAGTGTTGATTCCTTTAAGCTACTCCTAATGTCACAAACTGCCAAAATATGTATGCTTTTCTCCATCATAAGAGTATTATCACTGACACAATTGTGCACATTCATGGTATAATTGTGCCATAGCCATAATATTTTCATCCTTGACTATTTTGGGCATAGAAGTCTAGTAATTACATACTTGCTGCCATCACTGACATATCAAGAGCTTGACTGGCCTGCTTTTAACCATTCCTGACAGAGTGGCAACCACTTCTCCCATAATAATGGCCATAACTGATATGTGTTTGGCATCCAGCTGTGGTACAGGGTAGCCCTGGTTTAATGGTGGGCATTATTAGCATAACAGGGGCATTCTTAGTGTTATGGTGAGGAAGCATGGCCTATGATTCCAATACCTGGGTATTTTAAGCACATTTGTGCATGAGAGGCATTTTTACATGGTGGTACTCAATGAAAACAAAAAGCTGATGTTTAAGGACTGTGTATTTTCTAACAGTGAAAACTGATTGGTTTTTAAAGGAAAGAAATTATGCCTTTTCAGAAAACGATTTTCTTCTGGAAAATAGAGTTTGATTGCTCAAAGTGGAAAGGGATTTTGATAGAAAAATATGTGTATTTTCAAAAACTAATATGATAATGAAGACAAAATATTGCACTTCTAAAACACATTTAAAGATGTTAGCTGAATGATAATTCAATTTGAGTTGGGGAGACTTTCTGCAGTTGTAATACCCTTTGTGGCACACAGCATGTGATGATTTGAATTTTACTTGATTACAACCATTTAATATTGATAAACGTTTTCCTAGAATTGTGCTGATAACTTCACCTGATATTTGTGGGTGGTTACTACTGATAATTGTGCTTAGGGTGGTCATAGTGTAATGTTAATATATATCATCAGCATTTTACAGTGAAAAAATATGCTAGTAGCTCAGCAGGACTTTCCTTGAGCAGAATTAGCTCTCACTACAGAACAGGTTGGAGACCCCTGTGCTAACCAGTGCTGAGGTGCTTTTGCTTCTCCATTGGCTCTATTTAAATGTACCTTTATGTCCCTTGTAAAATAGTATATCAGATACCCATGGCCTGTTAATTATTTGCTACTAGTAGGCCGACAGCACTGATTGTGCCACCCACTTAAGTAACAACCTAAAAGATGTCCCAGGCCTGCCACTGCAGCCTGAATGCCGTTTATACTGCCATATCGACTTGCCATTTAAACCCACTTGCTAACCTTTAAACACTCCTTTTATTACATATACGTCACCCCTAAAGTAGGGCCTAGGCTGCCAATAGGCCAGGCAGCTGTGTAATTAGGACATTGGACTTTTTTCTTTTGAATTATGGTGAAGAGCCCTTTTGAATGGTAATGTTGGGCTTTTAATCACAATTAAAAAAACATAACATTTAGAAAGTTGCCATTTTTCTGCCCTAAGTCCCTTTGAGCCTGGTCTTGGTTGCATGATTGGGTGCAACTGACAGTTCGAGTTTTTTATTTCCTCCCAGACAGTCATACGATAGAGGGATTAGGTGTGCCTCAATGAACTATCTGTGTCAGGACTCCCAGACTCCAAATCGGATTAATAATGCAGAAGAAGGGACATTACTGCCTTCAACTAACAAACAAATATAGATGGACAGAGTTAACTCGGAAATGGCACCTTAAAATGGTCGCCAAAACCGAGTTAAGGTCAGCATTCTAGTGTTCTGCTGTAATCACAGCGGAGTCCAGGTGAAGCTCGCGCTTGCCAAGAACTGCGCACTTCACCGAGAGTTTCACCGTGACAGGAGTGTTCTAGTGGCAGGAGTTTCTTGAAATCAAAATTCGTGTCTTTAAAGTATATTTAGGCTTCCGAAATAGTTTACGTTTTAGGGGAAGCTTAAGGTCAAGTTTCAGAATTACCGGAAAAAAAGTTTAGAGCTCAGCGAGGGAGAGAGAGCGGCGTATCCAGTTTCCGTACGGCTGAGGCAACTTGCTGCCAGACTGGAGAACCGCGTATCATCATCGGCACACCTGTGAAGAAAAGAAAGAAGCAAGCTAAGTGACACAATTCTTAAGAAGCATATTCACGTCTCAATAAAAGTAACAGTTCAATGTAGAATAAATAAATACTTACCAAGATACCCAGCGTTGAAAGAAAAGGCAAACTACATCTAGGCTAGGCTGCATTTATGAAGAACCTGTAATAAAAAGAACAACAGAAGATTAGAAAAGAATGAAGAATAGTTAAGAGTAAAGATAAAAGACCAAATCTATAGTAAGTTTAGAATACATAAAAAATATTCCTAGGTTATTCCAGAAGGTTAAGAAGAGGCTAACGCTAAGTGTACATGTATTGCAGATTTTACAGAAGAGGACAGGCAGGCAGGAAAGGCTGCAAAGAAGACAGAAAGATACCGTATCTGTAAATAGGAAAAGGGTCAAATACAGAAAAGTGAGTAAGAGCCTATAGGGAGAGACTTATAGAAGGAAGGTTATATAGTGAATTAAAAAAAAAACATCCTTTGAATTCCAGAAGACAGACACTGTCAGAACCCGATAGGACACACCATAAGGAAAGACTTAGTGAAGCTATAGAAGAGGAGCAGAGTTTTCTGGAAGTTAAGGAAAAGAAGAACAGAACTGTGGAGTGATAAATAAAGACAGAATAGAGTAGAATTTGTTATCTAAATATTGTCCCTTGCCTACAGGTTACACCAACGGTGAGGTCTGCAGGACGGACTACCAGAGGAACCTAACAGAACAGTCTCTTCTCTCTTTTGTTATTTTTTCCACTTTTCCCCCTTCCCCCTACAATAGCATATTTAGAGACTTGTGTTATTAAGCTCTGGGTTGCTGTCCGGGTGGATTTGGGATCTAGCATCTCTGTTCCTGTGTATCCTTTATAGTAAAGTATTGTTAAGTCTGACAATCTGCTAGCAAGATGGGGAGGGGGAGCTGCGCACAGCCCCAATTACAACATGTGAAATAGGCATTTAGGAACTGCTATTACCATCGACTTGGAGTCGATGATAACCATGTGCAATTTAAAAACAAAGTACCCAAATGCATTTTTTAAAGTGCCATTTAGCGCACATGCCACTAGGGAATTTGTGCTCTTTACATGTGCCCCACTTTTTTTGGGGTGCATCAAGGGGGTCCTTAGGCCCATCAGCACCCTTGTTTTTTTCATTTCCTAATTTGCGATTTCCTATTAGGGAATCTCAAATTTGAAAATGCAAAACCATGTGTACCTATAACAAATGGTTTGGCATTCTATTTTGCATTTCCTAATTAGCGATTGCTTGTCATTCACTATTTAGGAAATGTAAAATGGAAATTTCCTATATATGGCCTTTAGACATGTCCTCATTACATATTTAACTAATAGCCAAGCAAGGTAAACCTATCACTTATCATCTGCTGACCGCACAAGCATGTCTACATTCCTGTTTTCCATCATTATATAATGTAAGGGTGACTTTGTTTGAGTATGACAAGCATCCCATGTGATAAGGTGACGTTTCTCTATGTAGCGCAAAAAGAAATTATTTAATTCTAGCAAAATAACATGCTTCTGCTGCTTCATGGTTGACTATAATTGCCCACCATTAAAAGTGAAATTTATGAATAATAAACTTAAATGGGAAAGTAGAGTGATATGAGGCAATGTCGCTGCTCACAGTGATACTTCTAATGATAAAAGATGCATGTTTGTCTACATGAAGTATTGGAAATATGCACTAATTAATTTTTATTTTTTCACTGTTCCATGTCAAGGGCAAGCCAAGATTAAAGTGAGGGAGAGCAGAATGTGGGGAGAAAGAGAGCAAGGACCTTGGCTGCAAGTTGAACACAAGAGAACACAACATTGGAGGAGGGTAAAGAGAGGAGCAGGAAGGGAGTGCCCACATGAGGAGTGATTTGATCACAATCAAAGCAACTTTGAGCAGTGGCTATCAAGACCATCAAGGGGACAGTTGAACTGGACACTATAGGTTCAAAAGGAGTCCGGCAATGGGCTCCTCCTGACCCCGAAGAAGAAACATATTTGGAGCCTTAGGTTTGGGCACCTTCATCATCAGAATTTGATGCCACCCTATGCACAGCTCGAGAGGGCCCACAACAACAAGGTTTCTAATTAATGCTCTTCATCCTTCCCACCTGGAAGTGGATCAAACATGAGAATGATTTGAGTATCATATTCCCCAAAAAATGATATTGGAAAGGGGAGACCACTCGGTCACCCCGAACGTATGGCTGGGTGCCCCGATCCCCCGGGATACCGTTGCGGGCGGGGGGGGGCGTGTCCCGGCCGGTATGCCCATAGCGGCGTGGTCGGAGCACGCCCCCGCCGCCTAAAAGGGTTGTCTTAAAACACCCGCCCGGAAGTCCGTGCACCTATGGGCGGGATGGGGTCGTGGCCCCGCCTTCCCGCTGCTGGATAAAAGGTGCGGGAATCCAGGGAAGCGTCCTCTTGTTCCTGCGCTCTGAAGGCTGCACCACTGGTGGCTCATGAGCCCTCAAGGAAACAAGATGCAGTATTTTGAACGTGTAATCGTTGTTTTTTCTGTTTCAGTCATCAAGGCATAGCTGGAGTGGAGTCGCTACTGGACAACAGGCAGAGATAAAGCAGAACGCAGATATGCCTGGCAAGAAGAGTGGAAAGAGCTATGAGATGGAACGAATGCTGCGCACACTGGTGAACCGAGTGTCGGCGATGGACAGAAAATTCGGTAAAGTAGACCAGCTGGGTCGAGGCTTGGCGGACCTTCGGAAACAATTGGAGGCCCAAGCGGGGCCCTCGGGGGACCTAAGAGGATTGTGGGCCCTGCTTTGCCAAACATTACCCCAGGGGGGGATAAGGGGAAAAAGAGGAAAGGGAAAGCGGGTCCTAGCGAGGCCCCAGTCCCGATGGAGGTCCCACTGGTCCCAGTAGCACCAGCGTCCAGCCCGGTACCCACAACGGATGGGGGATTGCCAATCCCTGTGGTTATCACACCGCTGGATAACGACCAAATGCCTCCCGAACAAGCGCTTCAGTTGGCGGCTGTGTTACCCTGGTTGAAGAAGGGAGCGGGGGGATCCGCGGCTGTGGAAGACCCGGCCGAAGAAGCTAGGCAGATTATCGAGCAGCTAAGGCAGACAAGGGGTCCTGGGACAGCGAACGTGCCTTCTATTCCTCCACAGGTGGCAAATCTGGTCACGGGCGAAAACCGGAATAAGTCGACCGACACGACTGGAGGTGCGGCGGAAGCCGGTAAGGAAATGGTGTGGGCTAATAAATACATAAACATATTTTCATTGTTGACTGATCGTCGAGAGTTAGAATATGCCAAGACTCAGAAGGATTTATGGCACCCCAGTGTATGGCGGGCAAAAATGGCAGAATTCAGGGTCGAAGAGTCTATGATGAACTGGATCAGGGCCTTTTCTATTTTTGTAGCAATTATCGCTGAACTAACACAGAACTGTTAAGTGACCTGGCTTGCTACCAGAGCAGGATCACGGGATTCCATGAGAAGTATGGAGGAGAAGAATGGAAAGGGTATGACATGGCTTTTAGAAAAGCGAAAGAGTTTAATGAAAAACACTGACTTGGTATTGTTTGGATACTGTATCGTGGCATGGGCAGTTCTTGACGGGATCAGCGGGTGGATCAGGATCGAGCGCAAATGGCTCCAGGGCCTTTCAACAGAAACATCCCCAGCCCTTTATACCAACCTACGGGGGGGAGTCTCAGCCTAGATCGGGCGGGAACGGAAATAAGCAAGGAGTGTGTTGGCGTTTCAATAAGGGAACGTGTAGCAGGCCGCAAGGAACGTGTAGGTTCAGGCATGCGTGCTCTAGTTGTGGTAACACCTCCCACCCCAAAACTAGCTGCCGATCCAGAGCCAATGGTACCGGAGGAAAAGGGGGTACCAAGCAGGATTGATACAGTGCCGCGGAAGTCCAAACAATCGCCCGTAGATATTCTGGCTTTGACCCCGTCGCTGAACAAATACCCTGATCATGTGTCCGCTGGGATCCTGCGAGATGGCTTCTCGTATGGCTTCAGGATCCCGGCGGGTGATTTTCAGGGGGCCCCCTCATGTAAGAACCAACTGTCAGTTCAGCACAACCTGGCGGTTGCCGCCACAAAGATCGCCAAAGAGGTTGCTTTGGGGCGGGTTGCAGGACCTTTTAGTGACCCACCAACGGACGATTTTGTGTGTACCCCACTAGGGGTAGTACCTAAAAAGGACCCGGGGGAATACAGGCTCATCCATAATTTGTCGGCACCAAGGGGGGCTTCCTTCAATGAGGCGATCGATCCAGACATTTGCAGTGTGAGGTATGCATCTTTCGATGACGCAGTGGTAATGTTGAATCGCTTAGGCCCTGGTGCATTGTTAGCAAAATCGGATATTGAATCTGCATTTAGGTTGCTTCCGGTGCACCCCCAGAATCAGCACTTGCTGGGTTTTACATTTCAGGGGAAATACTACATGGAGATGTGCATGCCGATGGGTTGTTCAATTTCGTGTGCCTATTTTGAAATGTTTAGCTCATTTCTGGAGTGGGTGTTCTCGAAGGCCACAGGGCACCAACATGTGATGCATTATCTTGATGATTTCCTGTTTCGTGGCCCAGCGGGTTCTCAGGACTGTGCACGGGCATTGCAGGATTTCTGCGTGCTCATGCGGGGTTTCGGGGTACCGTTGGCAGCAAACAGTAGGTCAGCTTAACTTTGCATTAAGGGTTATGCCGATGGCTCGCCCGTTCTCACGATCCATTGCCCAGGCCATGGTTGGCCTCAAGGAAGGGCACCTCGCACAAGACTGTCGGCAGAGGTTCGCCAGGACATGCTCATTTGGCTGGAATTCCTGGCGGATTTCAACGGCCGAGTAGTCTGGAGCAAAGCCCCGGTCTCGTTGGCGGAACTAGGCTTATGGACCGACTCGGCGGGCAGCGTGGGGTTCGGCGCGATCCTGGGAAACCGTTGGTCGGCCCAAAGATGGCCAGCATGGTGGGAAACAAGCGGTTTGACGAGTAACATTGGCTTTCTAGAACTATTCCCCATCTGGCTGGCTCTGTCGGCATGGCCGGAGGAGTTCAGAGACCGCTCGGTGGTATTTTGGTCCGATAACATGACTGTGGTTGAGTTCATTAATCAGCAGGCAGCACGCTGCAAATGGATATTGCGAGTGTTGAAAGAAATTGTGTTGAAATGCTTGAGATTAAACGTACAATTCAGGGTAAAACATTTGCCGGGTGTACTGAATAATGCAGCTGATGCGCTCTCTCGTTTCAAAATGCAGGCTTTCAGGGATTGTTTACCCTCAGCGGAGCTAGTGGCAGCGCCATTTCCCGAAGCATTATGGCAAATCGGCGCCCCGGACTACAAAACCTCGTGGCAGCCAGTTTAGCGCCCAAGACAAGGAAAGCTTATGAAGGGGCGTTCCGCTCGTATTGCGCCTTTTTGGGCCCGGCATGGGAGCATAGATGGGGTCAGGAGGGGTCCTTTACCCAATTTTTAGTGGCACTTCATGAGGGGGGCCTGTCGGCGGCAACCGGCAGTCGGTATAAGGCCGCCATATCATTTATGGCTCAGCTCCATGGTATCAGGGACCCAACGGACTCCTTCGTAGTCAGGAAGGCGCTGCGCGGCTGGCAGCACTTAGAGGGGCGCAAAAAGGATACCAGGCACCCACTAGGATTTGACAGATTGACCTCCTTGTTGGCTAAACTGGAGGAGACATGCTCCTCACCTAGCGAGGTTGTACTATTCCGGGCAGCGTTCGCGTTGGCTTTCTATGGGGCCCTGCGGGTGAGCGAACTAGTGGCTGCCAGCAAAAGAGATACGGAGGGGGGTCTGCGCAGGGATCACACACAAGTGAGGGGGGATTCTCTGCTGATCATGATAGCCAGGTCAAAGACGGATCAGGAGGACCAGGGGAATAGCATTTTATTGCAGCGTGCTCCAAGTAGTCCCTGTTGTCCAGTGAGGCATGTTGAGGCCTACCTAAAACAGAGGTTGACAACGTGGGGTGGGGGGCCTTGCTGCGAAATGCGACGGCACCCCGCTAACGAAGTTTCAGTTTCAGAGGGTGCTGGCAATCACGATTCCAGCTGCAGGCTTGAACCCGAGTGATTTTTGGGACCCATTCATTCAGGATAGGGGCCGCAACAGAAGCAACGGCTGGGGGTCTGCGGGCAGACAATGTTAAACAATTAGGCCGCTGGTCCTCAAATTGTTTCAAACGGTACGTGCGGCTACACATGTTGTAAGTTACTGAAGAAGTGCACTCACGGTTGTTGTCTTGTGTTTGGATTACAGTTTCACGAGCCTGTGACGCATGGTGGAAATTGGGACCGGCCCAGTGTCAGCTAACCACCACTTCAGGAACAAGGAATGGAAGACAAGTGGTCTGGGTCGTGGGCCACTCTTACGTGAGGCGTGCCGGGGACATATTCAAGACAGGTGATGCGATCCACACATCTGAGGAATATGGTTTCAGGGTGTCCTTCCATGGGAAGGGCGGCCTGTGTATTGACCGACTGCAAAGTTTTGTTGAAGAATTGTTAGGGCGGCACAGGTCACCGCCATCTGTAGTCATAGTGCACATTGGGGGCAATGACTTGGTAAGGCTGGGCAGACAAGCTTTAATTGAGCACATACTTTCTGCAGTTAGTTGGTAGGCAAAGACGCTCCCGGGATGTACAATAGCTTGGTCTCACATGATTCCGAGGAGGGTATGGCGGGGTGGTTTGTCCACAACAGCGTTGAACCATTCGGTAAACAGGGTCAACAATAAAATGGAGAAATTGTTTCGCTCTGCTCATCTTCAAAGCATATCTCATGGGTGCATCTGGGGCGATCACTGTTGATGGGGTACACCTGTCCAGGGTGGGGAATGACTTATTGATAGGAGACATGATAGCTTGGCTAGTGGGGTTAAGGAGACATGACCTATAGGAGGTGTGGGGGGGCCAGATAGTCGATCAACTATCTGGCCTGTGGCGGTAAGTTCATGATCGGTGAGCAGTGATTTCAAGGTCCCTATGGGGGGGCACCACCCATTATGGATGGGAGCGCCGAGGGGGATGCGGCCATTGGCCCCTCCCAGGGGGGGGCGGCACCCATTACGGATGGGTCGCCCAGGGGGAGACGGCCATAGGCCCCTCCCAGCGGCAGACGGCTATATGCCCCTCCCCATAATTTCCCGGGGGCCGGATATCCGCTCCGGCGGAAGAGAGTGCAGGGAAAGGGGGGGAGTACACGCTGTCCTTCTTACGGATACCCCGCATGGGAACTCGGACGGCCTTAAGATGGCGTCGAGTGAAAGGGGTCCACCACGACAAGGGAAGTTACAGTTGGCTACGAGGGTAGAGTCCTCTGCGCATGCGCCACTCACACGTGAGGGCGGGAATTTGGTGATAGGGACCTGACACCGGTTTAGACCTTGCCGTTGGACCCTAACGTTAGAATGTACAAATTCGTATGCAATGCATTATGTCATGATGTTAGACTCGGTTATGAAATCTTTGTATTAGAGATTTGTTAAGGTTAGCCTGAATACCTGTCTTCATCAAATGTAATGGAAGTTGAATTTGTACATGATACACGAAACATTTTTAATTTAAAGTTTTAAATTTTGTTTCATATTTTAATAAATACGGCCGTGAGGCCCCCCTGCCTTCCAAAAGTTCAAACTGTATATGAACATCTGACGATTGTAAAACAGGAATCTGGCAACTTTCCTTGTCGTAAGTACATGAATTCTACTAACCTAGTAAAGGGGCAGAAATATAAAAGGTATGATTCTTAAAACAGACAGAAGATCATCATTTGAACAATTGACAATTGCAAAACAGGAATCTGGCAACTTTTCTTGTCGTAAGTACATGCATTGCACTAACCTAGTAAAAGGGTGTATTAATACACCATCTTATGACTGTTGAACAAATCAAAATCAAGCAATAGTTCACTTGTGATAGAAAAAAAATTCATATGCTTAATCAAGTTCACATATGGAAAAAGCAACATTGGACAATTATCAGAGAAAATCAAAGCAAGGATTGGAGAACTTAGAAGCAAAATGAAGACCGTAAAGGAGAATGTACCTATGGAACAGCATTGGATTTAAGAGTGACACACTCTCAAGCAAATTAGATTCAAAATCCTAGAAGCAGTACAGAAAACAGATCAGGAGGGGCATAGTGTCAGAAATGTTAATGTAGTATCTGGTGCAATGAGGAAAGGTTACAGAAAAAGACTTGGAATCTATTGATATCCCCATTGGAGACTTTGATTGCCTTTTGCACGCTTCCTCCTGAATGTAGTACTGAAGAATCTAAGCTCCGACTGCATCGTGGAAACTTAACAAGGCCCTCTCGAGCACCCTAAAGGTCAGTGCTCTATGGTTTTAACAAACTCCCTGAGGCTTCATGATAGTTGTGAGGCTGGGCGACACTTGAGCGGCGCACTTCAACTGAACTCAACCGAAGAGCAGAGTGTCTCTTCACCATGCCTGTGCAATCTCCTCAGAGAAGATTTTGTTGTCAAAGGTCATAACCCCTCCCGTTTCTCCGCCTTTATAAAGGCTGGTGTGCACACCCGAGGAGCTGTATTTTTCTATTGTTCTATGAGATGTTTTGGTGAACCAAGAATTACCGAATTCCCGCATTATTTGTTTTCTGAGGAAAAAAGAATTGCCAGAGTAGTGGTAACCAAGGGGAGACAAGTAAGAGTATCTAAGCAAGAAATACTAGTAGGGCAAGTAAAGACAATATATTCCTTGTTACTAAAAATGTCTTTTACCAAGGCGTCCAATATCTATTAAGGGAGCATACCTCTTTCTCTTAGATCCTCCTTACAACCTCTGAGGAAAAGTCTACAATAACTCAAATTGAATACATTTATATATCAAGAGAGTTCATAATTCATGAGAAAAAACCATCTCACCAATTTACAAGAGAGAGGCAATTCCTTGAAGCAAAATAAGTATAGAGAACTGAGTATTAGATATGTTTAATATGTTACAGTATTGAATGCATTTAATCTTGTGTTAGAACTGCAGATTACATTGCTTGTAACTCTCTTTCTTTTAGGGTTAAATCTAGAGGCAATCTTTCCTGTTCACTGAAGAAGTTTCACTTAGACTGACAGAGAGGAGTTCTATAAGATCCACCAGAAGCTTCAAGGCAGTCTCTCTTCTCTTTTCTTCCCAATTCCCCTTCCCCCTGATGAATACCTCCCAATTAGAAATTTATAAGGCATAGTTGGGTATGTTCACCAGGGGCCCTGGGAAAAGCTCTTCTGCTCCTGTGGAATCATTAGCAGGTCTGGGTGTAGTTCGCTGAGTTTAGCTATGTGGAACTCAGCAAAGTTACAAAAAAACTCTATGGAGTTCCGCAAGTGGAGGAGTGCAATGCAACTTGCCATTTGCGCTGGTCTACCTGCCACTGGGGTCGAAATTCTAACCAAGCAGCAGCTCGCGCTCGCAAACTTATCATTCGTGATCACGAGTGGGAAAAAACTCTGCTGCAATACAAGAAGCAGAGTTTTCTGTACTTCGCAAGCTCCGCGGAGGGCAGAAAACTCCACAAACTCCACTAACATAGATGAGTTCACCACCCAGGCCTAATCATGGGCACCAGGTTAGTGTTTGACACATGGTCTTTTTCTCTCCACAAGAGAATACTAGCAGAAAAGGAAGCTCAATGCACATTGCTCTAGGGGACCAAATAACACAATAAAAGAAGAAATGCTTCCTATCAGAGTAATCAATCTATTAATCAAGGTTTTTTAGAGCAACTACTCACCTGAAAGGGTCTCAAGGTGCTGTGGGGGGCACAGCTCCTGGATGATCATGGCAATTCATCGAAGAGCCAGGTCTTGAGGTCCAATAAGAACTTGGAAAGTGTTGGTGTCTGTCAGAGGTGGAGAGGGAGGGTGTTCCATATCTTGGCTGCGAGAAAGAAGAACAAACAACCTCCTATTTTGGTCTTCTTGATGCGTGGCACCGTAGAAAGCGAAAGCTGGGCTGAGCGGTGGGATCTTTGGGGTGAGTAGAATGAGATGTGGTGGTTCAGGTAGGCAGGTCCGTTGTTGTGGAGGACTTTGTGGGTGAGAAGCTTGAAAGTGATTCTCTTCTCGATGGGAAGCCATTGTAGTGTTTGCACATGTTGGGTGATGTGGAAGGATGAGGACTAGTCTGGCGGAGGCGTTCTGGACGTTCTGGAGTTTGCGGGTGAAGTTCTTGCTGATCCCGGCATAGAGTGTGTTGCTGTAGTCCAGTCTGCTGCTGATGAGGGCGTGGGTGATGATTTTCCTGGATTCGAGGTAAATCCAGTTGAAGGTTTTTCATAGGAGAGGGTGGGTGTGGAAACAGAAGGACGTGACAGTGTTGATATGGCGGTCCTTTTTGAGTTCGGAGTCCAGGATGATTCCGAGGTTGCGTGCGTTGTCAGTGGGGAAGGTAGGATCCCGAGGGCGGTGGGCCAGCAGGTGTCGTTCCAGATATTGCGGTGTGGGCCCATGATGAGTACTTCGTTTTGGCCGTGTTTAGTTGTAGGTGGCTGTTCTTCATCCACCTGGTGAATGCTTCCATTCCTTATTTAAAGTTGGGTTTGGAGATGTTGGGTTTGTCGGATAGGGAGAAGATGAGTTGGTTGTTGTCTGCATACAGCACTATGTTGAGTCCATGGGATCTGATAATGGGTGCAAGCGAGCCATGTAGACGTTGAACAGGGTGGGGCTTGAGGTAATAGAAATTTTACATGGCCAGTGTGTCCCCTACATGCACCCCATGTATGTCCATGTCATCATGCAATTCCCTTCTCATGCCTGTAATAATAATGCCTCTGCATTTCCGTCCAAAGTTAGCATGTCGGTTGTTAATCCCTCCATAACTGAAACGTTAATTTCTGCACTGAGGACTATGTTGCCAATGCATTTACATGGTACACGTTTAAATATCGAGATGAACTCGTTTTTGTGGCACAGCTGAGCCAGGACCCGAATTCAGGCTCCAAGCCTCCTGATACTCTGAAAGCTGCAGTTTAGTTATGTATCCCTGACCTCTCACATACTTCCTGCTCAGCGGAGAGGTGCCCAGCCTGGCCTGCCAAGACAGTATTTTGCCTGCAGTTATCTGCTCTGCTCCACAGAAACACATTCCTGTCTAATCAAAGGGGTAAACATATTCCGCCTGCAGAAGATAGGGCCTAGCCTTTCTGTCTCCATCCAAGTGATTTACAGAACCCGCATCCATAGAAGGCCCATGGCCCCCACGCAATGCACGAAGAAATATATGCACACACTAGCATTTAGTGATGAGCAGCCTTTGCTCGAGCGACCTTTACTTCAGACAATACATCCTCCAAACTCAAGATATCAGATAATGCCAGGGGTGCAAGTCGTTCTGACATCCAAGACTCCTTTACTAGCACTAAAGTCAGCTTCCCCCAGCTTTCCCCAGTTACACGTCAATTCCACGTCATGACCAATTTTGCGCGCACAAGTAGGGTAAAGGTTCCTGCTGACCATGCAGACCCCCTCCATGTATCCACCCACCTATGACACACCTATGACACATCAAGTGAACACCCACGTGTACGTCTTCTTACACGCCCTTTCTCACGCCCATGTGCTCTTATCTCTTTCACTTGCTCCGCCTGGAGTGCTCCGCCTTCTCTATCCAAGTCAATGTATGTTTTAACTATATATAATGTGTTCTGTGAATAAAGATTCAGATGACGATCCGTCCTTATCCCTAGTGGTGATGGAACCCGATTCTCCCTTAACTCGAGTTACTGAATTAAAGCCCTTCTGAATCGGACACCACGGACTCTGCCTCTCATTATATGCATGATTCTTATTAATGTATAGAAATTCTGACAGGGTAATTAATTAATTTACCACATTAATCTGGCACCCGAATAGGGACCAGTCCCCTTCCCCACGCGCCGGCGATGTAGGTCCAGCCCCCTGCCCCCTTCTACAGCCGTGACGGACTTCAAGTGCACACGACAGCGGGACTTCCTGCCTACTCCCTCAGGCCCACGGAGGAGACGGAGACTGCGACCAGGCATCCACACGAGGCAGTGAGGATTGCGGGCCATCCCAACCAGAGCCCAAGCCGAGAGAGCAAGGTCCGAGGTATCCCGAGGCCCACCTGTTCCGAGGCGCATGCGCAGCCGCAGCCGCAGCAGCAGCAGTAGCAGTCACGCAGTATCGAGTTTCCGAGGCCTTCAGTTCTGCTTCCCGGTGAGTACCGTTATTGGGAACGCATAGAGACGGGTTCATTTATTTGAGCCCGGTAAAGACGTGTCTGGGTACACAGGTACGGTAGAGACGTGTCCATTTTGGTGGACGCGGTTAAGACGTGTCTCTTTACGAGACCGGTATGGTTGTACGGTTTTACAGTACATAAAGTAAACAGTTTCTCAGGATCATGTTTTTTCTTCTATGTACTAGTTAGGACGTATCTGTTTTTAATGTTGTAATGTTGTAGTGTGAATGGTTGTTTCCAGTCTATTCTTGTGCATATTGTGTTTTCGTTCAAGTTGGTTACAACATGCCACTGTTTTCGAAATTACGTCAGATAGGGACCAGGAAAGGGATACTCGAAGAGGCAGTCCCTGTCCCGCCTAGAGACACACCTGGCCATTTCATGTACCAGAAGCATGGGTTAGATGCCATACTGTTTTTAGACTTATGGGTAGATTACACAAAGGATCTAGAAGAGAAGTATAGATGGCCTGCCTCAGGAACATGGGATGCTGATTGCATTATGAGAGTAGAGGAAGCACTATGGAAAAAGAAAGCTAGACAGTCCCAGAAAGATGCCATTGAGTTATGGCGTAAAGAAGCGCATAGGAGAGCAGAGAAAGAATTCCACAAAGCAGAGAGAAGTAAAGAAGCAGCAGAAAAAGCCAGAGAAAAAGAACTAAAGGAAGAAGGGGAACGGGTCAAGGCAGAACAAGCAGATAGAGAAAGAAATGCCCTTATTAAAGGCATGTATCCCGTCCTCGCTGAAGGACTAGCTAAAGTGACCCCGGAAGTACCCGGTAATTTGCCACCACCACTGATCCCGACCAAAGTACGTAGTCATAAACAGACAGCAGCTGAGGCTTTTATTTCCTCCTATTTAGAAGAGGCCGCTCCGGATTATGTTAATGCAGGTTTTCCTCCTCCTCCTGGCAACAATCCTTTTCTCCTCCTGCCCGCATCACAGGAACAGCTTACACAAGTGCGGCCTTCATTGACAGTGACAGTGAAAGATGATTTAGGACAAAGGGCAGTGGGAGGGGGGACTACAAACACGCCGCAAACACCGCCACCAACACGAGCACTACAAGAATTAGCACTACAACGAACGCCACAAATGACAGCATCACCCTATAAACAAAATGTAACGATTTCACATTGTATATACGATCCAGTACCAGGTGTGGGCCCAATGCTCATGTACTCACTACGATTAAGACGCGTTGCAGAGTATCTGATCACATTACCAGGCATGAAGGACAATTTAGACAAAATATACCACTTCATTAGAACGGGGGAGGGACCTGAGAGTATACATGAGGCCATGGCACAAAGAAAGGTGGAGGTTCAACGCGCAATTTTACGTTTTTTGATTAATTGTCTGATGAGGGAACAAGACCAGCCAGATAAAGGAGTAACTAGAGGTATGATGGATTGGAGTGACAACATAGCTGCCTGTAAACATGATACAATGGCAAAGATAGAATGCATGTCCAGGAAAATACGTAAAGAAATTCTAAACTTACACAGGAAAGAGTCAGACGAGAAAGAGGACGACTTAGCGTGAGATGATGCTGAGCCAGAAACAGAGGAAATGGATAAAATGAATTACGTAGGCAGGGCAATACAGTTTGACAGGCCCAAGGGCCTCGATTACAGCAAACATGGACCTCCCATACCAGAAAGATATTCTCTCGAACACCTATTCCAAGCTAACGAGAATGCACTGAAAAGACGAGCAGGGGGCGGGGGCAGTAGACCCCACACTATACATGAACAGGAACTAGCCCGGTCAGCCGTTCAATGGGCGTCTAATTCTAATATATATAATGATGACGTAGTGGCGCAAACCTTTTTAAGCCTTCCTCCGGAAGAACAGCGTTTGGCTGGTATTTACATGGTTCAACATCTGATCACGTTGTACGAGAGTCAACGTTGTGATCCCGCTCCCTTGTACAAATTACTGGACGATATACTCCTAGAGAGATGGAGAGGCCTAGGTACGGAATTAATTAATGTCATTCTAGACCAACGACATAAGTACTTGACTTTTCTGACCACGCACTTGATTCCTGCCCCACACCACGACAGAAAGATCTTACACATAGACAGACAGAAGCCCCTACGAGAGGTACATCCCATCAAAAATGCAAATAATGAGCTTCAACGAGTATATGTTTACACACCCTTGACGAAAATAGAAATACTGGAAATGAAAAAATTGCTGCCCTGTCATGATAAAGACCCGGGGGGATTCCACCGTGAATTAAAAGACATTCTCCGCATGGGGGATTAGACATACGCTGACATCATTAAATTATTAAAGGTACTGTTACCAGCAGGCATTTATGAAAAGTTAAAAGAAAAAGACTGGGAAGTGGGAGAGAAAAAGATAAATTGGACAGAATTGGAAGATGAGGATAAAGGCCGGGACCCTGGTGTTGGTCTCGGGGACAAAGCCAAAGAACTACCAGAACTATTGATACAGGTCCTGCCGAGATTATTGGTTACTAAAAAGGAAGATTGGGATGCTATTTCAGCCTGTAAACAGAAACAAGATGAAGACACCAGTGATTTTTATTCTAGATTCGAAAAATGTTTTACTATTAATAGTGGCCTTAAGCCAAATAGTGAATCGTATCCACATCTTTTTGTGAGCAAATTAGTAGAAAATTCCTTACCCCCGATCAAGAATAGAGTACTGAAGGTTGAGAGTACCTGGCAAGCAAATAGCCCTTCCCAAATGTTGCAAATGTTACAATACCACCAGAACAGAATTAGAGAGGAACAGGAACATGAAAAGAGACGCATGAAAGATACGAAAATGAAAGTGCTAGTCGCACAATCAGTACCAGCTGATGGGCATAAAAAGGGCACGGTACCTGTTAAAGGGAACTGTAATTATTGCAAGCAACCA
The DNA here is from genome assembly GCF_964263255.1 of Lissotriton vulgaris. Taxonomy (NCBI): domain Eukaryota; kingdom Metazoa; phylum Chordata; class Amphibia; order Caudata; family Salamandridae; genus Lissotriton; species Lissotriton vulgaris. The sequence continues at coordinate 1,381,940,245 of NC_141694.1, read as the reverse complement.
GGTGACTATGTAAATGTAAATGTATTTGAGCTTATATAGCGCACAGCTACCCGCAGTGGGTTTCCCGGCGCTTGCTTAGGGAACCCGTCCTGGTATTCCCCTGTGAGCTAACCCCAGCAGGGTATCCACAAGGTGAAAGCCAGGCATCCCACCGCAAGGGGCCGTCGTGGAGATTAAGCAAGCTATTGCCCAGAGTCGCAGAGTGTGAACCCGTGAGTCGAGAAGGCACCGGAGCGAGAATTATCGAGTCCGTGGAATTTTTTAGCCCAAGACCCGCCGAGGCGGGGAATTGAACCCTGGTCCAGGGCCGATCTCAGCTTCCGGGTCTGCCGCCTCTAACCCCTGAGCCACACTTCTCCACCCCTGAGCCACACTTCTCCACATGAATGTGCTGTCCTGAAACACAATATAGCTACAGGCAAGACAAAAGAAAGACCGCGTCCTCCTAGACAAAATAGCACCCCACAGAACACGCAAACACCACAGTACACGCAACAGACAGTAGCTCTACCGCAACCAATAGCTGCCACACAACATGTCACGCAACAAATGTACCAGTACGCACAGTCAGACTATCCAGAATATCAACAGTACTCATGAAATAGCCTAGAGAGGGAGGTTGGCTTGCCCCTTATTGAGGTTCCTGTAGATCAAGAGGGTCCCTATGTACATAGTCGTGTATTGGGAAAAGACAGAAAATTTCTGATTGACACAGGGGCGAGCAGAACTACCATCAGTCATGACGAGGTTCCAGGGGCACCCCTCTCAGGCTCAAAGAATATTTCCCTGGGATTTTCAGGAAAGCCTATTGTTAACGAAGTGTCAAAGCCAGTTTCCCTGGGAGTCAGTCCATTGTCCCGTACTACAGACTTGTTACTTACTAAGTCATGTCCAGAAAATGTGCTTGGTATAAAGACATTGAAAGAACTAGGAGCAGTTATTTGTTGTTCTCCGGAAGGAGTGCGATTGTTTTTACGTGATTTTAAAGGACATTATGTGTTGAGAGATTTTGACCCCAGACTCCAGAATGTACCACAGCATTTATGGGCACAAGGTCCGACTGATGTAGGTTACATGCACATTACGCCACACTGTGTCACTCTCAAACCAGAAGTTGTACTGCCACGAATCCGACAATACAAGTTACCACCTGATGCCGTAGTAGCATTCCTGAAAATTGTTGACGAACTCATTGCACAAGGAGTGGTAGTAGAAACTGACTCAAATGTATGTAATTCACCTGTCATCCCTATTCCTAAACGAACTGACCCAAATGCACCACCGGTCTACAGACTAGTGATTGACCTCCGAGAACTGAACAAGTGCATAATACCCCAGTACCCAGTGGTCCCAGATATTTCTTCATTACTGACTGCAATTGATTCCAAAGCGACGTTCTTTACTTTAATCGATCTCAAGAACGCCTTCTTCAGTGTCCCAATACATCCAGAGAGCCAGTACCTTTTCGGATTCTGTTTAAATGGACGCAGTTTTAAATTTACGAGGGCTCCTCAAGGATTCACAGAAAGTCCTAGTATTTACAGTCATGCATTGAAAAGACAACTAGACAGTATTCACATGCCTGCCAACACCGCACTGCTCCAATACGTGGACGATATCCTGATCACAGCACGAACAGAACGAGACTGCGAACGTGCATCACTAACAGTCTTATACTTCTGGCAGACAAGGGGCACAAAGTGTCCCCTTCGAAGTTACAATTCTGTGCACAGCAAGTGGTGTACCTTGGACACTTGCTGTCCAAGAGGGGTTCCCCGACAACACCCAAGTGAAGGAACACTCCATCGTTCCTGGAGATACAGTGTTAGTGCGGAACTTTGATCGTTCAAGTCCTCTCGAGCCCCGCTGGCGAGCACCGATGTTAGTGCTGCTTACAACGAGGACCGCCGTCAAGGTCGAGGGAAGGAAGGGCTGGATCCATGCCCAACACGTCAAAAGATTCCATGGACACGGAACTGTAATTGAAACTAAGGACTGCCCAGAAACCAGTGACTCAAAACCCCCTTTGCTAGAAAAGACTCCGCAACAGGAGTATAGGTCCAAGTTACGGTCTAGTAAGTCAGACAGCGTTTAATTGTTTAAGTCCACCCTGTGGTGAATCGGTTAGACAGGTTCCTGACATGTATAAGATCGTAGACCAGAATAGTAGACAGAGAGATAGGAAAGAGAAATACTGCAAGACTTTACACAGCAGATGCATAGTAACTCTGATCATTATGTTTCTTTTAAGTATATTGATTATATGTATAAGCTTGGCGCTACATGTTTTCTTTCCTCCTCTTGGTTCACATATACATTCTTCCTTTAATGACACTGTAGAGCACACATTCAGTGATCTGCCACCCCATGAACTGTCTTATCGACTAGCACTGCGCAACAATACTTTTATTCGAATGTTGCACCATTCTCATCAGGCTAGCAATTTAACGAATTGTTGGGTATGTGGCCGACTCCCCCTTATCAGAAAACAAAGGGAGTTCTGCCCCTCTTTCCTTACCCGTTCTCGCACAATGGTTCGTGCGGAGCATGGTTTGCTTTGATGTCATCACAAGACAGAAAGTTCGCAGATTCCCAGAGTGATTGGATTTGGGGAGATTTGAATATAGTAATGAATAAGGCATGTTTCCCAGACAAAGATGGTTTTCCCCAAAGGAAAGGAACAGATCTGGAAAATGAAGTGTACTAACAAGGAAATGTTTCCCTTAACCTTATGATTCTGAATGTCCAGTCCGAGACAGATATAGGTCCACCGTTCATAACAGTCTTACCAGTAAAAGGTGAATTATGGAATTGTGCGTTAGAAAGAAAGGTTCAGTGCATTTAGGACACAGTGATTGTAATACTGTGGTTGAGTTTAATGATAAAGGAAAGTCTACTTTCAAAGCTTCCCGCCATTCCTATTTCATTTGCGGTCAGACATCCTATGTACGTCTGCCCTTAGACTGGGGTGGGACGTGTTATATAGCATTCCTACTGCCACCCGTCTTTCTAGCCACATCCCATTATCATCGAGATTCACGACTAGTACATGTTAGACACAAGAGGGAGACCGATTCCCCAGTAGTTGATCAGACTGAGACAGCTTGGGAGCAATATAAAGATTTCATTAAAGGATACTTCTGGTTCATAGGTCCCGTCCAAAACAGTAAACTCATACGCGAGTTAACAAGAACTTTGGAAGCAGTAGTGAATGAGACTACTTCTGCCTTAGGAAACTTGACGGAGGAGCAGTCTGCTATGAGACTTGTTGTTCTTCAGAACCGCCTTGTTCTTGACGTCATCCTGGCAGATAGGGGCGGGGCTTGAAGAGTGATCGGCTCCAGTTGTTGTGTGTTTATTCCTAATAACGCGCTATCCGTGTATGCAGCAATAACAAGGCTCCACAAGATAGTTCACGAAATGCATCAAGACCCATGGTCTTGGTCCGGTTGGCTCTGGAGTGTAATATCGGGATGGGGTTGGACAGTGTTGTCCTGCCTAGGGCTGATACTACTAGTTATATTCAGTTGCTGTCTCTGTCTGCAATGTGGCCCAGCGATTTGCGGCTTGTGTGCCACTGCCTGTATTCCCCGTCCACGTCCACGTCCACTTGTACAAAAGAATAAAGACGAGCAAATGATGCTGTATGATCAGATATATGGTATCATGAATATAGATGTGTCCTGAAGGGCACAGAAGGGGACAAGGAGGGAATGAGGTAATAGAAATTTTACGTGGCCAGTGTGTCCCCTACATGCACCCCATGTATGTCCATGTCATCATGCAATTCCCTTCTCATGCCTGTAATAATAATGCCTCTGCATTTCCGTCCAAAGTTAGCATGTCGGTTGTTAGGCCCTCCATAACTGAAACGTTAATTTCTGCACTGAGGCCTATGTTGCCAATGCATTTACATGGTACACGTTTAAATATCGAGATTAACTCGTTTTTGTGGCACAGCTGAGCCAGGACCCGAATTCAGGCTCTAAGCCTCCTGATACTCTGAAAGCTGCAGTTTAGTTATGTATCCCTGACCTCTCACATGCTTCCTGCTCCGCCGAGAGGTGCCCAGCCTGGCCTGCCAAGACAGTATTTTGCCTGCAGTTATCTGCTCTGCTCCACAGAAACACATTCCTGTCTAATGAAAGGGGTAAACATATTCCGCCTGCAGAAGATAGGGCCTAGCCTTTCTGTCTCCATCCAAGTGATTTACAGAACCCGCATCCATAGAAGGCCCATGGCCCCCACGCAATGCACAAAGAAATATATGCACACACTAGCATTTAGTGATGAGCAGCCTTTGCTCGAGCGACCTTTACTTCAGACAATACATCCTCCAAACTCAAGATATCAGATAATGCCAGGGGTGCAGGTCGTTCTGACATCCAAGACTCCTTTACTAGCACTAAAGTCAGCTTTCCCCAGTTACACGTCAATTCCACGTCATGACCAATTTTGCGCGCACAAGTAGGGTAAAGGTTCCTGCTGACCATGCAGACCCCCTCCATGTATCCACCCACCTATGACACACCTATGACACATCAAGTGAACACCCACGTGTACGTCTTTTTACACGCCCTTTCTCACGCCCATGTGCTCTTATCTCTTTCACTTGCTCCGCCTGGAGTGCTCCGCCTTCTCTATCCAAGTCAATGTATGTTTTAACTATATATAATGTGTTCTGTGAATAAAGATTCAGATGACGATCCGTCCTTATCCCTAGTGGTGATGGAACCCGATTCTCCCTTAACTCGAGTTACTGAATTAAAGCCCTTCTGAATCGGACACCACGGACTCTGCCTCTCATTATATGCATGATTCTTATTAATGTATAGAAATTCTGACAGGGTAATTAATTAATTTACCACATTAATCTGGCACCCGAATAGGGACCAGTCCCCTTCCCCACGCGCCGGCGATGTAGGTCCAGCCCCCTGCCCCCTTCTACAGCCGTGACGGACTTCAAGTGCACACGACAGCGGGACTTCCTGCCTACTCCCTCAGGCCCACGGAGGAGACGGAGACTGCGACCAGGCATCCACACGAGGCAGTGAGGATTGCGGGCCATCCCAACCAGAGCCCAAGCCGAGAGAGCAAGGTCCGAGGTATCCCGAGGCCCACCTGTTCCGAGGCGCATGCGCAGCCGCAGCCGCAGCAGCAGCAGTAGCAGTCACGCAGTATCGAGTTTCCGAGGCCTTCAGTTCTGCTTCCCGGTGAGTACCGTTATTGGGAACGCATAGAGACGGGTTCATTTATTTGAGCCCGGTAAAGACGTGTCTGGGTACACAGGTACGGTAGAGACGTGTCCATTTTGGTGGACGCGGTTAAGACGTGTCTCTTTACGAGACCGGTATGGTTGTACTGTTTTACAGTACATAAAGTAAACAGTTTCTCAGGATCATGTTTTTTCTTCTATGTACTAGTTAGGACGTATCTGTTTTTAATGTTGTAATGTTGTAGTGTGAATGGTTGTTTCCAGTCTATTCTTGTGCATATTGTGTTTTCGTTCAAGTTGGTTACAACATGCCACTGTTTTCGAAATTACGTCAGATAGGGACCAGGAAAGGGATACTCGAAGAGGCAGTCCCTGTCCCGCCTAGAGACACACCTGGCCATTTCATGTACCAGAAGCATGGGTTAGATGCCATACTGTTTTTAGACTTATGGGTAGATTACACAAAGGATCTAGAAGAGAAGTATAGATGGCCTGCCTCAGGAACATGGGATGCTGATTGCATTATGAGAGTAGAGGAAGCACTATGGAAAAAGAAAGCTAGACAGTCCCAGAAAGATGCCATTGAGTTATGGCGTAAAGAAGCGCATAGGAGAGCAGAGAAAGAATTCCACAAAGCAGAGAGAAGTAAAGAAGCAGCAGAAAAAGCCAGAGAAAAAGAACTAAAGGAAGAAGGGGAACGGGTCAAGGCAGAACAAGCAGATAGAGAAAGAAATGCCCTTATTAAAGGCATGTATCCCGTCCTCGCTGAAGGACTAGCTAAAGTGACCCCGGAAGTACCCGGTAATTTGCCGCCACCACTGATCCCGACCAAAGTACGTAGTCATAAACAGACAGCAGCTGAGGCTTTTATTTCCTCCTATTTAGAAGAGGCCGCTCCGGATTATGTTAATGCAGGTTTTCCTCCTCCTCCTGGCAACAATCCTTTTCTCCCCCTGGGATCTGATAATGGGTGCAAGCGAGCCATGTAGACGTTGAACAGGGTGGGGCTTGAGGTAATAGAAATTTTACATGGCCAGTGTGTCCCCTACATGCACCCCATGTATGTCCATGTCATCATGCAATTCCCTTCTCATGCCTGTAATAATAATGCCTCTGCATTTCCGTCCAAAGTTAGCATGTCGGTTGTTAATCCCTCCATAACTGAAACGTTAATTTCTGCACTGAGGCCTATGTTGCCAATGCATTTACATGGTACACGTTTAAATATCGAGATGAACTCGTTTTTGTGGCACAGCTGAGCCAGGACCCGAATTCAGGCTCCAAGCCTCCTGATACTCTGAAAGCTGCAGTTTAGTTATGTATCCCTGACCTCTCACATACTTCCTGCTCAGCCGAGAGGTGCCCAGCCTGGCCTGCCAAGACAGTATTTTGCCTGCAGTTATCTGCTCTGCTCCACAGAAACACATTCCTGTCTAATCAAAGGGGTAAACATATTCTGCCTGCAGAAGATAGGGCCTAGCCTTTCTGTCTCCATCCAAGTGATTTACAGAACCCGCATCCATAGAAGGCCCATGGCCCCCACGCAATGCACGAAGAAATATATGCACACACTAGCATTTAGTGATGAGCAGCCTTTGCTCGAGCGACCTTTACTTCAGACAATACATCCTCCAAACTCAAGATATCAGATAATGCCAGGGGTGCAAGTCGTTCTGACATCCAAGACTCCTTTACTAGCACTAAAGTCAGCTTCCCCCAGCTTTCCCCAGTTACACGTCAATTCCACGTCATGACCAATTTTGCGCGCACAAGTAGGGTAAAGGTTCCTGCTGACCATGCAGACCCCCTCCATGTATCCACCCACCTATGACACACCTATGACACATCAAGTTAACACCCACGTGTACGCCTTCTTACACGCCCTTTCTCACGCCCATGTGCTCTTATCTCTTTCACTTGCTCCGCCTGGAGTGCTCCGCCTTCTATATCCAAGTCAATGTATGTTTTAACTATATATAATGTGTTCTGTGGATAAAGATTCAGATGACGATCCTTCCTGATCCCTAGTGGTGATGGAACCCGATTCTCCCTTAACTCGAGTTACTGAATTAAAGCCCTTCTGAATCGGACACCACGGACTCTGCCTCTCATTATATGCATGATTCTTATTAATGTATAGAAATTCTGACAAGGTAATTAATTAATTTACCACAGGCTGATGGAGGATCCTTGGGGAACTTTGCAGGTGGTTGGTGTGGGATCCGCGAGGAAGGAATGAGTACATCCAGTTGAGGGCCTTGTTCCGGATCCCTGCGTTATGGAGTCTGTGGGCTAGGGTTAAGTGTGTGACTGTGTTTAAGGTTGCAGAGAGGTCCAGGAGGATGAGGGCCACAGTCTCTCCTCTTCGAGGAAGGAGTGGGTGTTGTCTGTTGCTGCGACAAGGACAGTTTTGGTGCTGGGGTTTTTCCTGAAGCCTGATTGGGAGGAGTCAAAGTTGTTGTTCTATTCTGTGAAGGAGGTGGGCTGACTGTTGACATCTTTTTCAATGACTTTCACCAAGTATGGGAGCTAGGAGATCAGTCTGAAATTCCTATAGTTGGTGGGGTGACTTCAATGGTGAGGGTGGTCCAGCTGTCAAGTGTTGGCTGTGTGGTGTTGGGAGTAGGTTCTACGTGTAGGTCTTGATTTTATGATGGAAGAAGGCGCTGAGTCTGTCACAGGGGCCCTGTGAGGGTGGGATGTCGGTTGTCTAACTGTTGTGTTGGGCAAACTCTTAGATGGTGCTGGAGAGTTCCTTGCTGTTGTGTGCATGGGTGGACATTCTGTCCTGGAGTGCTTTCTTCCTAGAGTATCTGATGAGCTTGTGGTGGGCGGTAGTGGGTGCTTTGAAGTTGTCGAGGTCTGCGGTGGTTTTGTAGCTCCTTTATAACTTTTTGGGGCGTCTGCAGGTTCAGTGTGGGTTGGAAGATTTCTTCAGGGGGGCGATGGTGTTGGCACAGTCGCTGATCCAGTTGTGTAGGGTACGGGCTGCAGTGGTTGGGTCGTCGTCCGTACCAGTGGAAGCGGAGCTACTGAGGGGGGCCTTCCCTAAAGTAAGACATTGTTAAAGAAAGCCAGAATATTGGGCATAGTAAAATTAGAACTAGGAATGCTTGATAATTTTGTTTCATTATTAACTTTAATGGAACAGCATGTAACATTGGCTAACAAATTTACAAGATCAATTCAACTGGGAGTGAAAATGACAAATGTCCTAAATCATTCTCACAGACACTTAAAGGACTGAAGATCACTGACCCTCCTTCTCTTTCACCTACATTAGCTTGGCTACATGACTTAATTTAAAAGTGGTTACTGTAATATAGATCAAAAATCAATCATAAACGTACTTGTATATTAAGATTCTTACATAGTATTGACAATCATATAACAATTTACCTTTTAGGCAACATAAATTTTTTTGACAATCAACAATAATATAAGACAAGTACACACACATATGTTATAAGGACTCATGTTAATTCCATTTACCCACTGATAGGTGACTTCCAAAATAAGTGAAACCAGGGTTATCTTGTCATAATAAATTCACTTTTCTATAAAGTAGTTAAACACGTTTGCTACTCAACATAATGTATAGTGAAAAACAAGTTCTTAGTTCTTCATTCACATCACTCACAGACTACATTTTTCTTACAGGTAGATCTTATTTACAATCTCATCGGATCTACCTATATCTAACTAGAAAAGTTTTAAAAAATAGTGAGATATTCAAGGGAAACATTAACTGGTATAAATAACTTTACATAACTGAGTGACTAAATTATGCTTTAAAACATAAAGAACATTACCAAGAGCCCCATATGAAATATATTGATAGCATTTAGGGAGTATATACTTATAGTCAGATGCAAGGATTTGCACAACAGTATCTGGAAGACAAAAACAGGTCCAGTTGTATGCTGATATGGAGTGCCTAGTGTTGGGCATATTTGCTGATACACTTATAATTGTAAAAATAGATTTTAATGAACAGAAGTTTACAAACACAAGGAAATATTAAAACTCAAAAATCCATATTTTAGGGAGTACACAATTAGGAGTAGACCTTTTGATTGTTTTTGACCCTCCTTTGATAGAGGTGCCTGACATAGCCATGCACATTAAGAAGGCCCCTGTGTCGTAGGACATAGGCTCTTTGACCATCGTGTCTTCTTTCCTCCAGCCTCAGTACCAGGCGATATTTCCAGTGCAAATACATAATGTCTCCGAAACATTTGCTAATGCTCTGCCAGACACAAGCAAAGTCCAACTTGGGAACAATTCCTACTGCATATCCATGCTGTACAGGGTAACATTCATTTCATGAATATCCATCAAACAGAAGATTGTTAATGAAAGAAAACTGTCTTCTCCAAAGACAGCATTTGCCCATGCCAACCACCTAGGCTTGTTATTCTGAGACAGCCATAATGTAGAGACTTGACGTCTGGAAGGTTGGGGGATTGCTCAATGGGGAGAAGTCACCCTCTCCCAAGCTTACTTTTCCTTAAGTAGATTAATTAAATACAAGAGTAGCACCGAGTTGGGGAGTGGAGAAGGGAAGTCAACTCAGATTCCTGTACCTGTGGGGTAGTTGAAGACGAGTCCTCTGTAGCTAGGATGAGCAACTATGACTTTATAATCCAGAGAAAATCCCTCGGAGGGGAGCAGCTGGCCAGCTGGCCAGCTGTGAGATGTTCTTAGATGCGTTGCCATGTGTGAAACCAACAATGTTCCCTTTCTCTTTAATGATGGAGAAGGACAGCTTATCAATGGATTGGGTTTACTCCCGGGATTGTACACTGTCGTCCACTCGTAGATGGTATTGTATTATCTCCAGGCTGTTGCTCTATATGCTGCAAGTGAACAATAATGCAAGTTGTTACTGAGGTAATAAAGTGGCTGTAGAGTAAAAAACAACTGACATGTACTTTAGCTACAAAGTATAGTAGACAATTCATTAAAGAAAACAGACATATTACATTTTTGTGCAATGTTTTTGTTGATCGTTATGTGCCTATACACAGGAAGTACAACTCCACACTTCCTATGGCTGCCAAAGATGCTTTCTTAATGGCTGGAACATTTGATGTCAGCTGCTGAGTAATAGTCCTAGAAGATGGGGGTAGGCATATTGTTCTTTTTCATCAATTCTTTTTATTAGGAATGTTTACCAATTTTAATATGATAGTAATGCTTTACATCTACAAACAGATGTCATATAACAACAAGAGAAAGGTCAATGAATGCTTTTAAGTATTGTATATGCACCTCAAGAGATAACATCACATCCAATAAATAATAAACAGAGAAACACCCACAAATTCAAACCAATATCCATGAAAACAAATAGAGAAAACACAGAAGTATAACTGAAGTGCTGAGAAGAGGGTTGGGAGGGTACTTGTAAGAGGTCAGGGTATCAGGGAGGCTATGGTCAGGCACCAGATTGCTAAGTATAGATAATAAGTAATGGTCGGCCCACAGAGAAGGGGGTTCATGTGTGTAGCAGAGTGCTGTGGGTAGTACAGGGGCTCTGCCTTCAAAGTACTGCATAGCAAGAGGGGTAGAGCAATACATCTTGAGGTGCTACCCTCACAGTTCAGGCTGCATAAGTTAGTCAAAAAGGTGGAGCTCTCTGACTCTCTGAGAAGTAAAACAGGTTACATGACATGTAACCTATAACCTCTAAGAGGTTACCATCTGCCCCATAACCTTTTATCAGAGTGTAAAATCTTATTGGTTGCCTGTTACATAGCTAATGTTTGTCAGAGTTTGTGATACCACAGAGCCATACCAGTATGTGCACCATAAGAGATAACATCACATCCAATAAACAATAAACAGAGAAACACCCACAAATTCAAACCAATATCCATGAATACAAATAGAGAATGGTTGGTCAAGGAAATTAAACAACCCCAATATTGATATTGATATGTCACTTATATTGTTAACAAAACTGTTTATGTCTTCCAATCTGAAAGCACAGTTGTACAAGACTCTTTATGATTTATATTTTACCCCCCAATTATGAGATGCCAAATAAAAAAAAATTAAAAAAAAGTAAACGTCACTTTTACAAAAAAAAAAACAAATAGAGAAAACACAGAAGTATAACTGAAGTGGTGAGAAGAGGGTTGGGAGGGTACTTGTAACAGGTCAGGGCATCACGGAGGCTATGGTCAGGCACCAGATTGCTAAGTATAGATAATAAGTAATGGTCGGCCCACAGAGAAGGGGGTTCATGTGTGTAGCAAAATGCTGTGGGTAGTACAGGGGGCTCTGCCTTCAAAGTACTGCATAGCAAGAGGGGTAGAGCAATACATATTGAGGTGCTACCTTCACAGTTCAGGCTGCATAAGTTTGTCAAAAAGGTGGAGCTCGCTGAGAAGTAAAACAGGTTACATGACATGTAACCTATAACCTCTAAGAGGTTGCCATCTGCCCAATAACCTTTTATCAGAGCGTAAAATCTTATTGGTTGCCTGCTACATAGCTAATGTTTGTCAGAGTTTGGGATGCCACAGAGCCATACAAGTTTCCAAAAAGAGCGATGAGTTGCCCTCTTGCCCTGGAGCAGATAAATGGTCAGTTAGTGTCAGACATGCCTTCCATATCTAATGGTTCCATTCCCAGTAGCAGGGATGCCAGAGTTCACTGGAAAAGGATATTTCAGTGTCCCATAATTTCTATTCAGAATGTCTAAATGACTATGCAAGACCCCCATATATATATGAAAAAGTGCCCGTCTCTTGGTAACATCACCAACATAGCGATGATGCTTAGGGATATATCTGACTCAGTCTTACTAGAGTCATGGGCTATTGGCCCATTAACTTACACGCCTATTCTGTCTGAGAAAGGCTTTCATGTATTTTAGGGATGTCTCATCATAGACATTCCCCTTGATTGGCCGATATATAAATCCCCAGGTTTCCATCACCCACCTGGTTTGGTATGGATGCTTGGTGAGAGGTCTGCAATCTTGAATACCGCAACAGATACTATATAAGGCCCTTTGTTCCTTTAAATGTACAAAATAGTGTTTCAACATGTTTGAATGGCCTTTTATCTGTTAGGTCATTTGGTGGATGTAAGACTCAGTGTCTAAGTTAGAAATATTGTAGTTAGGGTATTTCAGACACATTGCAGTCTTGTTTACATTGTTCTACAAATGTTATGGGCTTATCCTTAAAAAGATATTTCTGAGCCCAGCAGTCACCTCAGTCCACTTGGGGAAGGATGGAGGGTCTGCGGCATGTGTGAAATCAGGGTTTCTTGCTGCAAGCATAAGATGGAAGGTGGGAATATATTGAAGCCCTTCTTAGTTCCATCTTGGTACAATTAGTCTAGTACAGACCTGATTGGTGTAGCAATGTAGGTGTTCTTAGGTGTTCTGTGCCTTGGGAGCTAGGCTAGGTTCCATTATGGATAGTGTTAGAATTGTGTTTCTGGTTGCAGAGGTATGCACCCTGTCCAAGCAAGAACCACAATCCTTTTCAGGGTAAGTCACCTGTGCTCACCCTCTGGTAGCTTGGCATAGAAAATGCAGGCTTAACTTAAGAGTCAATGTGTAAAATATTAGTGTTAACGCTTCAAACCAGCCGCGGTCCATGCAGGTAAAAGCCATGGGGAGGTGGGGCCGGGTGTTGGGGATTTCGAGGGACGATGGAGATGGAAAATTAATTATTTATTTAATTTTCCCCCTGCATTGTCTCTCAAAATCCCTCCTTACCTGCCCCACTGCTTTTACTTGCTGCTTCAAACGTTAATACAGTGAAAACACCACAAAAAGACTCTGCACCAGTTTAGAAGAATAGCTTAAAGCTATTGTGTTTTGCTCTCCATGCTATTCTAGTTCAGACCCAGCCATATGCAAATCAGTTTTGACCCTGTTCCCCATGGGAACAGTCCAGCCCGAGCTGCCAGGCCAGGTGCACCCTGGACTGGAAACAAGCATCCTGGGACTGGTTTCGTAGCATTACCCCTTATCAGTCTGGGCATACCGTCTCACTCAGGGTGACAAATGCAAAATGAACAATTGATGGACACAATGCTGCACAATGTCAAACATTCACCCCAGTACAGAGTTCTAAAAGTGGCATTTTTAAAATGGGTAGGGATAAATTATTCTTTACCAGTAATGTTGATCTATCATTACCATTCCAGTGATATGAAACAGCGAGTGTGGGTACCTTACTTTCAATTATTTTTTAATGCAATCCTACAAGGCCTTAAGCCCCCTAGTACGTGGGCAGGCGCCAAGATAATCCCCATTTATAAAAAGGGGTTCCCCATGGAGCCGGCCAATGATAGGCCTATTAGCCTAATCGATGTATCCCAAAAACTATATGCAAGGGTATTGCTATAAAGACTCCAGGAGTGGATTAGCGACCACGATATTTTTACCCCATTGCAAGCAGGGTTTAGGGCAAAAACCTCTACTATAGATCAGCTATTTATGCTCCAGCTTATTCATTGGAAGCATGTAGTATTGGATGGAGTGAGTTTATACTTTACCTTCATGGACCTGAAATCAGCATTTGATATGGTGGATCGCAACCAGCTATGGAATATCCTGCTGGCCATGGGAGCCCAGCCATATCTATGCCTTCAGTTTCAACAACTCCACAAAGAGACTTTTACAAGAGTCAGATATGGCAAGAACAGTCAATTGACGGCTCCGTTCCCCGTGGGTAAGTGGGTGAGGCAGGAATGCGTGCTCGACCCTCTTTCCCATCTTCCTTAACGGCTTAATTCAGGAGTTAACTGCCACTAAGGACATAGACTCCCCGAAATTGGCCCATCATAGATTTCCCGCATTGATGTTTGCGGACGATACCCTGCTGCTTTCTAAGTCGGCAATGGGTATGCAGCGTGTCCTAAACGTTTTAAGTGAGTTCTGCAAAATGAGGAATATTGTGGTCAATATTAGTAAAACCAAGTATATGGTTTTTAATGCTAATTCCACTAACTGCCCGCACCCTGCAATGGAGGGTAGGCCCCTTGAAGGGGCACCTATTTTTGATTATCTAGGGTTAACCCTGAATGATAAAATGAGGTGGGGCCCACAAATGGATAAGGGTAGTCTAAAACTGATTCAAGCTGCCGGGGGGATTTTAAAAGTTCAGAAGAACTGTGTTTTAAGACTATAAGCCCACCACTTGAAATCTACAAGGTCCAAGTAAGGTCATCTTCCCTATATGGGACGGAATTGTGGGGGCATAGGCCTACCAACGCCCCTCACAAAAACTGAAAATAACTTTATTCGAGAAATACTGACTCTACCGAAACACCACTTGTTCCCCTGAGTATGGACTTGAACATCCTTCCCATTGCGGACCTTATAGAATCGCATCCGCTGCAATATTGGCGGCACTTGTGGAGTACTTTGGAGTTGGAATGTTATAGGGAAGAATTAAAAGCAGTAATGTCAACATTAGGTGCTGCTAGTATACCTTGGCTTTCATTTATTAGGGATTCCTTTAGGGCAATTGGTAAGGAGCATCTCTGGATGCACCCAGAAGTTGCTTGCCCAGATATATCTTAGAAAACCCTAGCCAGTGCACTAAATGAGGTTAAACTGACTAAAATTATGCAGTCAGCAAATTCCGCGAGGCTAACCCATGGGTTCATGGATTTTAAATGCCATTACGAGTTTGAGCGGGATTCTATTCAACCAACTTTAGCAAAGAAGTTGTTCTTACAATTTAGATATGGAACCCTACCCCTATTTTCTATTACAAATAAGTGGGCGGGAGCACCTACTAAATCGTGTCCTGGGTGCCACGTGGAGGAAGAAACCATGGTCCATGTAATGCTCTTCTGCAGGGCTTATAAGTTACCTAGGTAGAAGTGGATTATTCAATACTGTAGGAAACTGGGACTCAGGAGTTATCTTGATTTTTTAAGGATCCTAAAAACATACACCGATCCGGTCCATGTGGTTGTAACATCAACATTTTTGCTCGCTATGTGGTCAATGTGAAGGAACATGTTAAAACTGGACCAGACCACAAGCAATTTATAATATTCTTTTCTCTGTGGTTCCATGCTCGATCTAGGAAATTCTATTCTCAATTGTAGTGGCTTGGGGTTCAGTTGATTGAGGTCCAGCTGTACCACCCTGGGGTTGGATATTGACCTTGGAAATATATTGTGAATTTTATGATTGTTTTATATCTAAATTATACTTTTATGGTTGTTTTATAATGATGAAATTCCCACAATGATGATTTTATATTTTTCAATGCACTTCTTTCTACTGTATGCCTAGACGCCTAGTATGATCTGATCTGTTACCATAATTCAGTTTGGATTTATAAGATGATGTTAATTTTAAATGTGCTTTTATGGCCACAAATGGCCGCAGAAAAGCTTCTTTGAATTGAATTGATATGAAGAATAACAGAGTTACTCCTTCTCAATCACGGATCACAGCTCATAAGTAACTAAAAATGAATTTGGGTGTTTTCCTCTACAAGGACATTCACATACACCTCCTATCTTTTCATTACACCCTGCCATATGGGCTACCTTAGAGCTACCTTAGGTATAACTTATAGTTAATAGATGGAGAGATTAAGTCTTGGAAAGGGGTTTTAATCGCCAAAGCAACATGGCAGTGCAAACTGCATATGCAGGCTCTTCAGTAGCAGGTGTAAGATATTTTTAAAGTGATATTTGAGAATGTGGCACAATCAGTGTTGCAAGCCCACTAGCAGCATTTCATTTACAGGCCATCAGCACATGTATTGCATTATAGTAGAGACTTATAGGTAAATTAAGTATGGCTATTGTGGATAAGTCAATTAGACCATGTTTTATGGGAGATGCACATGCACTTCAGCAGTGGTTGGCAAAGGTAAAGTGCTCAGAGTCCTAAGTCCAACAAACAGTTTGCAACAAAATTGGAGGCAAGCAGGCATAAAGTTAGGGGGAAAACCAACGTAAGGCTGTCAGGTCTAACAGACAGCACCGCACAGCCCATGTGGAACCAGTTCTTCTTGCTTTCCCTAATCACCCACTTCAAAATGTGTGTACCCCTCAGTACTATTCCATTTGATTCAGGTACGCCTGGCCACCCCTTTCTTTCAGCAGCATAAGCAGCTTGTTTGTAATGTGTGGTTTCTTGCCACACCATATAAATGAGAGTAACTTAACCTCAAGAAAACTAATATCCGCTGAGTTAATTGGATTTGGAAATGATTGGAACAGATAAAGTGCTCTGGGAAGCACATTCAGCTTGATCACACTAATGTGCCTCAGCCACACAATATGGAGAGGTTGCTATCTCCTGTTATCCTCCACTATGATATTACAATACTTAACCGAATTTACCTTGGTCCACCCTTGAGGTGGCACGTGATATAGAGTTCAAGGAATCTAATGGATATGTGATCTCTGTGGAAGGGAACTAATGCTCACAGGTGAGGGGATAGTATGGGGGGACCATGAAGTTGATGATATCGGATCTCTCTTTGTTAACACAGAAGCCCAATACTAATTTAACAGTTTTTTCTATTTCCTGCACAAGACTTGGCATGGACTCTGTGGAGTTGGGCAGGGTGAGGAGCAGATCACTGTTGAAAAGGTTTACCTTGTGGTATAGCCCTCAGATTAGTTGGCCTGAGATCTCATGATTTTGCCTCATCTTTATGTAATGTAATGTATGAAGCTTATATAGCGCATGACTTACCCTGGGGCATCTCCGCGCTTGCTTAGGGAACCCGTCCTGGTATTCCCCTGTGAGATAACCCTGGCAGGGTATCCACAAGGTGAAAGCCAGGCATCCCACCGCGAGGGGCCGATGTGGAGATTAAGCAAGCTATTGCCCAGAGTCGCAGAGTGTGAACCCGTGAGTCGAGAAGGCACCGGACCGAGAATTATCGAGTCCGTGGAATTATTGAGCCCAAGACCCGCCGAGGCGGGGAATTGAACCCTGGTCCAGGGCCGACTCAAGCTCCAGGTCTGCCGCCTCTAACCCCTGAGCCACACTTCTCCACTTTATAGCAAAGAGATCCACCCCCAAAGTGAAGAGGAGTGAGAAAATAGGGCGTTCCTGCCTTATGCCCTTTGCAAGCCTAACAGGATTGGTACAATGAACAGTAAGCTGGATGACTGCAGTGGAAGAAGAGCAGGCCACCCTTATTTTGTCTTTAATCATGAGACCAAAGTGACATTTGTTTTCAAAGTCCCAGCTCACCTGAATAAAAATGTCCTCTGCATCAAGGGAAAGGACCAAGGATGTGGTGCCTGTGGGATTTTTAGACCAAGTGAGCAAGGTGTTGAGTGTTGTCTACTCCCTGATGGCTGCAAATGAAATCAACTTGGTGCAGCTCACTCAAGCGAGGAAGAAAAGGTAAAAAGTACGCATCCATATTTACAAGTGCATTTTGGTCATATATTGCACAGTTAACAGGGTATTTGCCTAATATGAGGATCAGATCAATCTCCCTCTCACACATGGTAGGCATAAGACTAGTACTGGGACTAAAAGAATTGAACAGAGAGGGCAGATGTTTTTGCAGGAGGGGAAAGAATACTCTATAAAGATCCAACAGGAGGTTGTCTGTTCCTGGGGCCTTGCCTAAAGGCACAGATTTAAGAGCCAGACCAAGCTACAGTCATGTACATCATCAGTTGTGGACCTGGTCAGGCTCCCGGGTCCTCTGTTCATAGGTGTCTATAGGGAAATTAAGTATTCCCTATGCTGGTGAAGACAGGTTTCCAGTCACAATTCTGAAGGTAGCCTAAATGCCAGCTGGATTCTCTCCCAATAGAGTGTTTACGGTTTGACAAAAATCAGTTGAATGCTTCCTGTTTTCATCATTGTCTTGTAGCCCATAAGCTGTCATGTGTTTTAACTTGACAATGTAGGATTTAGTTTTGTGCAGTTGGATTTAACTTGCTAAGAGAGTACATATTGTGTCCCCTTTTTTGTTGTAAAAGTGCTGCTTCTGGGCTATGGGATTTTAATTCTCCTCTTAAAATAATTAACTCATTTTGATTATGTTTTGATGCTATCTGTTTGTCTAATCACTCAAGCGTTGTGATTTTGACAGTGAAATTTTGCTCATTGAGGCAAGCCTCTCTAGCCTTGTCAATGTAAATAGTGGTGATAGTGCCCCTGATAGTGGCTTTAAAAGCATCTCAGAAGATGTGTGGGGATATGTTAAGGCGACTCCGCTGTTTTTTTGCTCACTTTGCCACTGCACTTTGGATCCAGCCATATGCCAATCCGATTTGTTAATTCACAAAATATTCATGTATGTCCGCTCTATTAACGGGATCTCTCAATACTTGGGAAATCCCCAAGGTGGGCCAAGCCTGTCTTTCCAGGTGAGTTCTTGATGAGCACAGGGTGGCTTTTGAGCTGTCCAAGAGTATGACCATGTTCAGTGTTGGGAGTAGGGTATTTATGATAAGCATATAATCTATACAAGAGTAAGTGGCTTGGGAGTAGAACCAGTAGTCCCTGAGGTCTTGGTGCCAGGCGCCAGGTAGACCCAGTGATCTCTCTCTTAAGAAGGGCAGACTTTGCTTTCTTACCTTGGTAGGAATTGCCATTCCTATCTCTTTCTGGGATCCTCTTAGGTCCTGTGAAATGAAAGATCTTGCTCAGATTTGGGCGCATATAGATTTAGCATTGTCAAAGTTGGATTTTCCCTCTGAATCTTTAATTTTAAATTTCGGTCCTCTGAGTCCATAGTAACAGTCACCCGCTTTTGCCCAATATTGGGTTTATACAGAAAGGCAACACCTGCAGTTTTACTGGTATAGGAGACCCAATATTGAAGGAATACTTTGGGTGCCACATGCACTGGTGAAATTTTTTGAGAAGGTACGTTTCTTGGAGAAAGATAACATTGGGGTCATGTTGCAGAAGGCATCTCCACACCTGGCATTGTTTGGTATGGGAGTTAAGAGCTCTTATGTTCAATAAAAGAAATGTAAACATGCATGGGTCACTTATCACCCTAAATATGCAACATTGCAGCATATACATTATATTGCATCATACACCAAAAACATTGCCTTCAGAGTCACTCAGTTTCCCCAACCCCACGAGGCAAGGTCATAGATAAAGTAAAGATAACCAAGAGGCCAACAGGGCGTAACCACATTTTTATATCCACTAAATGTGGTAAAGAACGTTATTTCCCACAAGACGTGAGGTCCTCAATGGGAAGGCATGGATAGAGGGCATGAGGTTAATGGCAAGCTGACATATTTGAGCTTGGATAGGAGGTCAGAGTTCAGCAAGAAACACTATCCCAGATGTTGGTTTCTTGGACAGTGCAACCCTTTATGACCTGGCGGTGCACATACTGTGCATGGGGAAGCTGAAGACCTATCAACGGTAATTACCGGTTTGGGCTCGAAAGGCCCTCAATTCCCACTGGAGTTCCAGTCATGTACATCATCAGTTGTGGACCTGGTCAGGCTCCCAGGTCCTCTGTTTATAGGTGTCTATCAGACCTCCTACCAGAGTGGACAGATCCTGCTCAATGGCTTGTGGCCACCAGAACCCCGCCCAGCCGAGTCCTACCCTGTATTCTTGAGGTGGCAGGGGGTGCCACAGCTGGGAGGCATCCGGCAGACAATCAGGGTCGAACCAGGAACTTAGCCGTGGAGCTCCAATGGTGCACTAAATTCTCACGATGGTGGCAGCGCTACACTCAGTCCACAGCAGTTGCCAGAAAAATCAAAGAGCCCACAAAAATTGGCTCAAATTGTTCATTCAGGAATGAGCATGGGATGAGACCCCGGTGGGCATCATATTGAAGAGGTAGGCCTCATTGCGTGGTGCATCAGACGCTGATCGGGCTGAGGTAGAGAGCAGCAGAAGGACTCCCTCCTACACCATACTTGGCCATGGCCCATAAATGTTTTTCTTGATGCAACAGTTATGTATGAGTAATAGCTAGACTAAATTGCATCAAAGCTATTAAAAGGGAAACAGAGACATGGCATTGCTTTCATATTGAGATATTAAGAAAAGGGCATACATTTATCAAAAATGAGAAAGGGAGAAAATGCTACAAATGTTGAGAGATAATACCATTTGTATTAGACTTATAACATTGCCTGACTGATGGACGGTACAGGGATGGGTTGCTGCTTGCAGGATGTCCCCTTTCCATCTCATTGGTGTAGGATTGTGAATCTCTTGCACTTGTAGCTGATTGAAATATTTAACACAAAAGTCAGAAGGTATAATAATGTGCAATTATAATTAATTAAATAAACATCCAACGTTTTTTCTTGTGGATGATAGATTCTAAGAGAATGGTGTCAGTAACAGGCAGACAATTACATAAAATGAGATAGTATCAGGTACTGTTACAAAGGGCAGATCTCTCAATTATTGTCTGCAGTGGGAATATGGTAACTTGGAGTTGGAGACAGAAGACACACATATATACTTGTCAATGACGTAGCACATTTGTGATTTGTCTTTTGAGACATAAGAAGACATCAGACCTATAAGCCATCAGAACTGTTACTTAGACATGCTGAATATGGTGCCCTTATTGTGTCAATAAATTATATTTTCAATAGACTTGCAAGCCTGAAGGGGGTGATAAACTTAGACAGATCCCAGTTTAGCTGGCTGGAGACGTATCAGTCTCTACCATCCGTGTGGTGTCTGTGGCCAGTCAACATGTTGGCACACTCATTGTAGAGAAAGAGGTTAAAATTGTCTATGGGCTGACAACAAAAAACTTTCAAAGGTAAATATGACCTCATATCGATGAGCATATTTGAAGACTTAAAGTACATTTTAAATATGTGTTGTGTGCATTGTCTAAGCATAAATAAGTGAGATACACTTTTGCTGGAATTGAAGTATAACAAACAATGATGTATATCATTCATTAGTGATAATAGCAGTGTGCTTTACCTGGCTGAGGCTTAGGGGCAGATGTGTCAAGATTCCAATTAGCGATTTCTAAATAACGATTTTTAAGGAATCGCTATTTAGAAATCGCAAAATAGAATGTATGTAAAAAATCGCTATATTTTTGCGATTTCTTAGACTTCCTTATTTGCGAATTCGCATTTTGCGAATTCGCAAATAAGGAATAATTTCCCATGCATTCCTATGGGCCAGGAGGCCCATAGGAATGATTGTGAAAATATCCTTAATTTGCGATTCGCAATTTGCTAATCGCAAATTGAGAATAATTTTTAAGGGAGCAGGGGTGTCTCAAAGACAGGTTTAACAACAATGGAGGAGTACCCCCTAGGAAGGAGAATACAGAGAAGGATTTCTTCTGTATCTAGAGCTTAAGGCTCAGGTTTAGCACTAAGTGCCCCAACCCTTTACCGGACAGTGTTTGTCCTTGAAGATGACCCCTCACTCACCAACCTGGTTGGTGACATGCTTCATCATCAGGGTCCCACCCCATAGGCCGAGTGCCCATAGGGTGTGCTGCGACACCTGATTACAGTGGAGCGGGTTTCTTGTTTTTTTTATATGTGCTGAAAAATTACAGTGATATGTGTATTAAAAAGGGCCAGGACTACTCACTCCAAGACTTTATTCTTGAGTGCTTGAACCCTGTTAAAAACAATGTGGCACCTGTGCCTATTTAGGAAGGCTTTGGTGTCTCGAGAAGTGTGGTAAATTAAAAATAGCGTAGTGTGCTATGTGATTTAGTTAAAAATAGGTCTACATGTTTCAACCATATGGAAAAATTCTTTGGTTTTCGTCAGGACCGTGAGTTTTGAGCGGGGTGGTCCGCACACGCTAAGGCGCGTCCAGCCCTCGTTCAAATAAAGGCCACAAATTGGGGTCTGTGTAAAAAAGTGTCTTATCCAGGTTCAGGAGAAAACCTGTAAGAAAAAACGTATAGGGTTTGGTTTACGTACTGGGGGAGACAAAACGAGGGTACACAATTAACAGATAATGTGCTTGGTGGGTTCACCAAAAATAAGGTGGCAGGTGAACACCTTATATATCAGGTGGTACCCGTGGTCTATCGCTAGTGATAGACAGTAGCGTGTGCGGACCACCCTGCTCAAAACTCACGGTCCTGACGAAAACCAAAGAATTTTTCCATATGGTTGAAACATGTAGACCTATTTTTAACTAAATCACATAGCACACTACGCTATTTTTAATTTACCACACTTCTCGAGACACCAAAGCCTTCCTAAATAGGCACAGGTGCCACATTGTTTTTAACAGGGTTCAAGCACTCAAGAATAAAGTCTTGGAGTGAGTAGTCTTGGCCCTTTTTAATACACATATCACTGTAATTTTTCTGCACATATAAAAAAACAAGAAACCCGCTCCACTGTAATCAGGTGTCGCAGCACACCCTATGGACACTCGGCCTATGGGGTGGGACCCCGATGATGAAGCATGTCACCAACCAGGTTGGTGAGTGTGGGGTCTTCTTCAAGGACAAACACTGTCCGGTAAAGGGTTGGGGCACTTAGTGCTAAACCTGAGCCTTAAGCTCTAGATACAGAAGAAATCCTTCTCTGTATTCTCCTTCCTAGGGGGTACTCCTCCATTGTTGTTAAACCTATCTACGGGGACCAGGAGTTCCCACCACACATAGCCTGTGTAATCTCCCTTACTCTCTCCACTGTTATATACACAGTGTCTCAAAGACACCCTGCTGCACCCCTGAAATCTACATGTGTGTGTGCATATGGCGCACATACATGCCCTATGGGCATGTGTGTGCGTCACATGCCACCTTCAAAAATGCTAAATTGTGCATTTTTAAAAGAATTCGCAAATTAACATCAACTACAAGTTGGTGGTAATTTGAAAATTCTTGACCAAAATTCGCAATTGTAAAATGCTACATTCATAGCATTTAAGGAATTGCAAAATTGCGATTCCTTAAATGCTATGGCAAAATAAGGAATCGCAAATTTTTGCTATTCCCTAAATTGCGAATTTTTGATGCATGGCAAAACATGCAAATAGACCGTTTGCGATTCGCAAAAGGCTTGATACATCTAGGCCTTAGTGATGCGTTTAGATATGTGACTAGCTTCAGGGTCAACTTCGGCTAAAATAAAGAGTGGATTTGACATAAGGGCAGTACAAAACAAAGTTAGAGTATAGGACAGCTCATAAAATCAGTTTCCACTATAAAGGAGAGTGTAAGGCTGTTTCGAAGTGTGTGCCTATCTGATGGTGGAGGCATGTGCTCTTTGACGGCAGTTTGAAATAAGTGGGGAATTATAATGTAGTTGGAAAATAGAGGTGTTTTCTTCCACCCGAATCAGGCGTTGAGATTTCTTAGAACAGGCAGGAAATAAAGGAGATCTGGGCGCATGGTGGGGGGGAAACGTTTATTGAACAGGGTGAGGTGGGATCCATGTTCTCCGACAAAAAGAACCCTGGGCACTAGACAATTATTCATTCACCCACCTATTCTCATCCTGCTATTTCCTTTTCAGGTCCCCATGTCTGTCTCCTCCAAATGAAGTCCCTCATCTTCATGAGTGGGGTAGACTGAATCGGATAGGCTGAAATTGGTGTATGGCATTTTCAAGGTGATACAGTGCAAGAGGAAGAAGGCAGAGCCCAGGGTATAGGCTGTATTTTTATGTTTGCAGGGTTAATGTTTGTCAGCTGTATATGTGATTTAGGGATTGTAAATGTCGTTTTCCTATTCTCTTCCATGAAGAGTTCTAAATAGACAAGGCGGAGATCTCTGTCTCAGCTGTGACAAACTCCACCTTCAGTATACACCTGAATTCTTGGGCTGTATTACATGAAGTGGCCTGGGGCTAAACAGGCATTTGCGCTCACTTTGCACGCCCCCGGGGCACTTTTGTATTTTAGAAGGGGCCTCAGATGCTTGTGCGGCCTTTTTGTAATACCAATAGCGTTGATGAACATAAAACACCAGCGCTATCTTCAAGGAGGCATTCCCTCATTTGCTGCTGTGCCCGCGTCGTATTACAGATGCGGGAACAGAGGCCAAGAAGCCCTCAGGAGGCACACTGACAGTGCACCACTGAGAGCAGCCCTCTGCAGGGGTAAAGGGGGTCCTAAGGACCCCCCCAGACATCCCTCTGCAGGCAGGTGCAGCCACTGACTGTACCCATCTGCAAGGGGATCTATATTCCCCTTTAAAAATGCAGGTGGCTGCCGCCTGCATAGTGAAACACAAAGTGGCTTTAAAGAAGCCACTATGTATTTTACGTGAACGCGCTGCCCCTAGGGAAGCACAAGTACCCGGCTTCCCTGGGGGCAGTGCAATCCCCATAATGAGGCGCATTTTCCTTCATTGCACCTTTTTAAAGGTGCGCTTGGCGCAATGAAGGGAAATGCGCCGCCTGTGTAATGCGGCCCCTGGTTGTAAAGTTGCTAGCAGATTTATGGCCGTAATTCCAGTCATAAGTAATACCCCAGGTAAGAGTCACAGACACACATCCTACTTCTGGGTGGATCTCTTCGCTCGGAATAGGTGAATTCGATTGGGCTCAGATGTCTGCCAGGGAAAAAGCAGACATGTTAATGAGCAGATTCTGTTCACCTAGATTTCTCCCAACATCAGTAGGCCCCACTGTATTCAAATCTGCCAATTTTCACAACTATTAGAGATCAGAATCTTTTTTAAATAATCTAAATATTGTGCACCATTACCCTAATATCAGTCCTAATAGCTGACATCTAAAATATCAAATTTCAAATTACTAAATAATGGAAGGTTCATAAGAGCCCAATTAAGAATTCAGGAAAGGTGGCGTTTTACCCTGCTGCTTATTTAGGCATAGCATGCCTGCTTTCTGCTCTTGCATTAAATCGTATACAAACTAGATGCAGCAGCCCTAACAATAAAGTGGCATGCCAACTCACAACTGCTCATCATGTGTCCAATTCCCAGGACATCAAAATCTCATTGCTTTTTTGATGGACACCTCCGATGAAGCAAACCCAATTCCCTTCTGCAGTGTGCCATGCTTACTTTAGCTGTCATCCTGAAGAGCGATGGCCTTTTTGTCTCCGAGTTTCCTGAATATGCTATTCTGTCACTGGCATGATTCATTGTGGTTTGTCATATGTCAACCATGTGCAAATGACTCTTTCAACCTTTGCTTTAGCTTCCTCTTGAACCTTTGATATGTTCACAGCTGCACTGTGATAACCGCTAGGTAGAATCAAATCACATATTATATCATATTATACACTTTTGTTCAACGCAGTTATGCCATTACTTGCTGTGTGGCGGCTAAACAGTTATGAATTTGAATTTGAATTTGAAGGGATTTGTATAGCGCTCGTACACCTGGCGGTTTCTTGGCGCTCACTGGCAACTGCTACTCCGCGGGTCAGAAAGGGGGAAAGGTGAGCATTCAGGATGGGAAGGCTTGGGTAAAGAGGAAAGTCTTAAGGTCTCTACGGAAGAGGGGGTACTGGGTGCAGGTTCTGAGGTGCAATGGGAGAGAGTTCCAGAAGACTGGACCCGTGGTAGCAAATTTTGAACCACCCCACTTCTTCCGTTTGAAGCGGGGGACCAAGAGAAGGTGGTGAGAGGAGGATCGGAGGTCTCGTGAGGGAGTGTAAGATTGAATGGCCGAATTAATGAAGGAAGGGGCAAAGCCTGTCCGGGCTTTAAAGATGGTGCAGCCAAGCTTGAATAAGACGCGTTGCCGGACAGGGAGCCAATGCAGGGAAAAGAGAAGAGGGGTTACATGGTGTGATTTAGAAAGGTTAAAAACCAGCCTCGCGGCCTGGTTTTGAACAAGCTGGAGGCGTCTCATAAGGTAGTCGGGCATGCCATGGTAGAGGATATTACCATAATCCAGGCGAGATGTTACCATGGCTAGAAGAATTAGTTTGAGCGCGTCTGGGGCGAAAAATCGAGAGACTCTGCGGATAGTCCTGAGTGAGAGGAAGGCTGAGGAAACTACAGCGGAAACTTGAGAATGTAGGGAGAGTTGGTTATTGATTTTGAATCCAAGGGTTTTGACAGAGGATACAGGAGTGGGAGGGGAGCCTAATGAGGGGGGCCAGAAGGAGGGGGTCCAGGGACTGGAGCAACCACCTGTCAACACCAACTCCGTTTTATCGGGGTTGAGCTTCAGGTGGTTGAAGTTCATCCAGTCCTGGATGAAGGTCATAATGGACTGAACTTTGGACATAGACTCAGGGGTAGAGGAAAGGGAGAAAATGAGCTGGAGATCGTCTGCGTAATTATACACAGCGACCTCCAGTTGCTGTAAAGCAAAAATGAGGGGGGCAATGTAAAGGTTAAATAAAAGGGGGGACAAAGAGGAGCCCTGGGGGACACCACACTGGATGGGTTGAAATTCCGCAGAGAACTCTCCCAGACGAACCGCTTGAGTCCGACCGCTCAAAAAGGAGGATAACCATAGTAGGGCTGTTCCTCTGATTCCCGCCGCTTCGACACGTGAAAGTAAGATGGTATGATTCACCGTGTCGAATGCGGCGGAAAGATCTAAGAGGATCAGGGCCTGATGTTGATTGGTGTCCATTCCTTGTCGAAGGTTGTCCAGAACCGATGTTATAACGGACTCAGTTGAGTGGGCCGGGCGGAAGCCGGCCTGTCTTGGAGCCAACACACCATGATTTTCCACGAACTCGCTCAGGGTTTTTACCACGTGCCGTTCCAAAACCTTAGCCAGGTAAGGCAAGAGGGAGATTGGACGAAAGTTGACTGGATCGGAGGGATCCGCTCCGGGTTTTTTTAGGATCGGAACGATCACTGCCGATTTGAGTGCAGGGGTAACAATACCCTGAGCCAGCGAGCTGTTTAGGAGCACTACAGCTGGTGAGGGGCAGTAAGTGTAAATCTGCTTTAGAATGTAGGCGGGGCAAGGGTCCAGCGGGGAGCCGGACTTGACCAGCGGGAGAATGGAGAGGAATGAATCGGTCGAGAGGGGAGGAATTGAGTCCAGATGTGCAGTGACTGGAGGACGGCGGGGGTCAGTGAAGGTCTGGGATGGAGAAGGAATATTACTTTTGATTTTATTGATTTTGTCCAGGAAAAAGTGATTGAGCGAGTCGCATAGTGTTTGAGAGGGTGATGGTTTGAGCGACGCTCTGTCGGAAAAGGCAAAATCCTGGATGATAGAAAAAATTTCTCTTGGCCGATTCTCCGCGAGTTGGATTTTAGAGGAGAAGTAGTTTTTCTTTGTGTCTAGTATGGCTATTTTGTACTGAGTGAGAAGTTCAGTATAACGGATTTTAGCAGTAGGGCAGTAGTTCCGTCTCCATTGTCGTTCAGCTTGGCGAAGAGTAAGTTTTTTGTTCTTTAGGTTGTCTGAGAACCAGCGGTTTGCATCTTTGGGGCGTTTGGTTGCGATGCGTTTTAGAGGAGCGATGGCATCGCACCCGACCCGCAGCCAGTTGGTGATAGCTTCTGCCTGCCCAGAGGAAGGCAGCACGGTCAGATCAGGGCTGGAAGAAGAGAGGAGAGTCGATAGGGCTTCGATGTCAACTCGATTCCATGAGCGCGCCCAGACATTTCTCGCAGAGGTGGGCTTAAGTGGTGGAACAGGGGATAAGGAAAAGGTGATTAGCGAATGATCTGACCATGAACATGGGGAAATCGAAAGAGAATTGACCGGGCAATCGCGTTGCCAAATTTGGTCCAGGATGTGTCCCAATCTGTGTGTGGGAGTATTGACGACTGATGTAAAGTTGAGCGACAAAAGAGAGTCTGAGAACTCCTTGGACGTAGCGCATTCCGCGGGATCGGAGGGCCAGAAGTTAAAATCTCCCAGGACTATGATGGAGGCGTGGTTAACAACCAAAGTCGCCATTAGGTCTTGAAAACAGGGGAGGAAAGTTTGGGGGGAGGATGGGGGTCTGTACACAAGGACACAAGTTAGCGGGGGAGTAAAGGAAAGAGAGCGAACCACTAGGCAGTCTGAGATTCCCATGGAGGGGGAGACCAGAGGCTGGAAAGTGAGTTCCTTGCGGGCGATCAGGGCGACCCCTCCACCGGACCTGCCAGAGGAGCGGTCTGCTCGAATGGCATAATAGGCCGGGGGGAGTATCGCTAGCAGGGAGGGGAGGGAACTGTCCGAGAACCAGGTCTCGGTCAGAAACAATAAATCAGGTTTATGGGAGTCGAGCAGGGTGAAAAGATCGAGCTGGTGTTTTACTGCCGATCTTGTGTTTAGGTATATAGCAGTAATTGCTGTGGGGGGAAGGGCATCTGGATGCCGAATAGAGGGGCTGGTATTTAGAGACATAGACAAGGGGTTGGTATGGACTAAGTTTTGTGAGGTTAATAGTCCAAGATTGGAGATGCGAGCTAAGGTAGTAGCCGGTAGAGTCCACTCGCCTTGAAGGGTGGTGAGTTGCGAGTGGGAGTATTGGATGGGAGAAGCAGGGTGTATGGCCTCTGGTCTCGGTCGGTCGCGGACGGGCGCAGACGGGCTTTCCTTAGGCGCGCCTTCGGCGCGCAATCGGCGCGCCCGCTGCGCTCGTCCGCTGCGCTTCCTGGGGAGGCACATACTTATGGGCTAGTGAGTAAATGGGCGGTGGGCGTGGCCTCCGGTGGGGGCGTGGCCTATCGATCGGCCGAGGCGCTGGCAAGCGTTTTGCACGCCGGTTTCTGGTCAGCGGAGGGGCCGCTTGAGGTGATAGAGGCTTGGGGTGAGTGAAGTTTCCAGTTAAAAGCACAATATTTCACACAAATACAATTTTTAAAAAACGGTGCGCTCTCCCGGCTTTCCGCCTCAGGAGCAGCGTTTTGTCAGGTGGAGCCGCTGGAGATCAGCGTCTCTTTTATGCTGTGGGCGGTGGGCGTGGCCTCCGGTGGGGGCGTGGCCTATCGATCGGCCGAGGCGCTGGCAAGCGTTTTGCACGCCGGTTTCTGGTCAGCGGAGGGGCCGCTTGAGGTGATAGAGGCTTGGGGTGAGTGAAGTTTCCAGTTAAAAGCACAATATTTCACACAAATACAATTTTTAAAAAACGGTGCGCTCTCCCGGCTTTCCGCCTCAGGAGCAGCGTTTTGTCAGGTGGAGCCGCTGGAGATCAGCGTCTCTTTTATGCTGTGGGCGGTGGGCGTGGCCTCCGGTGGGGGCGTGGCCTATCGATCGGCCGAGGCGCTGGCAAGCGTTTTGCACGCCGGTTTCTGGTCTTATTGATCCATATTTTCTCGATGCAGGCTGCTAGGGAATATTGAAAAGAATGCCTAAATTAAGCGTAGTTTCTTATTATTTTACTTACAACAAAATTGAAGCAGCATACTTGTTATTGAAATACATATTAGGAACATAACCATAAACATGGCGACAGAAGTTTCTCAAAAATCGCCCCGGTTAACTGGAACTCTCTCCCTCTTACTTTAAGAAGCAATAATAATCACAAATCATTCAGAAGAAATTTGAAATATTGGTTATTTTAATTATCTCTATCTAAAAAGTTCTGTTCACAAATAGGGTAATCTGTCACAGCGCTATGAGACCTAAGGGTGACCTATGCGCTATACAAATTAAAATACATACATACATACATAAACATGAATCCTACATTGTAGGTAAACCCACATACGTGGTAACTATCACTTTGAGCAAAAGAGTTTGCACAGGTTTAGAGCTGTATTGATTGAGTCAGTGCTGGCGCAGTCCTCCAGAAACATTTGGACTGCTTCTCGAGAACAACAAGCATTGGAAAAGTCAATAGGTGTTGCCCTACCAAAATGGTTATTATTATTTTTTTGTAAGAATGGTTGTCAAAGAAATGATACGAAGTGATAAAAGAAAACATTCTGCTGTCTAAGTGTGGCATCACATGCTTCCATTAAAATGTTAAATTAGAAAAGTTAACCGTTGCCTGTTATTTCAGTAGAGCAGTATAAGTGCTGTACTATGTGACTATCAAGTTTCAAAAACTGCAGCCAGAATATCGACTAAAAAAACTATCATGAAGGAAATTATATATTGGTGAATGTATTTTTATTATACTTAACTTCACATTTATGTACCATGCTCATGTATATACCTGTAATGTGTTTAAAGTTGGAGTTATTAGTAATACATCTAAACTTACCTATAAATACCTGTTGATAGTTTGGTAATAGACTTTTAGGTGACCATGTTATGTTAATTATTTTTAATCTAACTGGTCTATTTATTATTGTAAAACTTTTCGAAGTTAATTGTCTGAGTGATGAATTGAATTGTGAGTATAGAAAGAAGACAACAGCAGGAAAAAGAAAGAGAGAAGATGTTGAGCTCATGGGTATCAAATCTAGAGTGTTTGATAAAATAAAAGTCTTGAAGAAGATGAAATTGAAGAAACAAAGTGTTGGATAATGTATTGTAGGGTGGTGTGGTGTGGTTTGAGATGATTTAACAAATCAGCAGGGGTTGAGAAAGCATTATGTTAATAGAAAGTGTTAAAAGCCACACAAACACCCATGACAAGCCCCTTTAATGCAGAGTACTGCGTGAAAGAGGGCCCTATTTACAAGGTTGTGTAAAGCCACTCAAAGTGGTTTTGTGTGGCCTTGTAAATATGTGCCAGCACAAAGCACCAACAGAGCATCAAAAACGTGGCTCTCCGGTGGCGTTAGGGGCTTATAAATACGCCCCACAATTTCTGCAAGGTTACTTGGTTTACATCATGTGCCTTTTTAAGTTCCGCCCTATGGTGCCATTTAACACCATCCTTAAAGTTTATTTTTCTTCTCCTCTGCACCTATAAAATGTGGCTTTCTTGGGATGTGTGCCAGACTTTTCCTATCCTGCCAGTCTGTCGTAAGATCTTATTCTTCAATATTTATGCTAATTTAACTCGGCTTACTAACTAGCTTTTTGGTTTCTGTAATGATTTCTTAAATTTGAAAAAAAAAACTTATGATTCTGAGTTTGAGTATTGTCTTGCGATTGTTTTCCATATTTGTTTTGGGCCCCCTTTCTCTGGCACTCACATGGTCCAATCATGCTGTGTTTCGGCCCTTTTAACAATGTATTAGTGCAAAACTCTGGTAATAGTCAATGTCTACATGATCACAGTGGTAGTTTGGGCTTTCTAGTTTTATCAAGAGTTATGCTTGTTGGGGGGCGTGGCTTGAGCGCCACACAAGATGGCGGCTTGACGGCGAGGCTCCGCTGACGGAACGCGAGCGCCGGCAATTTTCTCAGCCTACACCGGGACTTCCCTGGACCTCTGCACAGAATCTGCAGTCGGAATGTGAGGTGAGCAGGACGCTATATTCCCTGTCTCCCAATTCCGCCGGAATGCGCTCTTTTTTCAAGTGACGCGGTCCGCTATTCCGGCGGCCGCCATTTTCTTTTACCGCGATCCTTTCACAAGCGGTTTTCGCCTATGTAAGCCTCGTTTTCCCTTCTTAGAGACTGTCATATGAATCCTCCTCCTCAATCAGCCTCATATTACTGCAACATGCCTATAAAGCTGCAATTTTTCGTCTTCTATGTTTTCAAGGCTCCACGCTGTTTTCACTAACTTGCCTCCTCACCTCAATGACCTCTCAACGTGGTTGGCGCCTTTTCTTCACGGCATTCATGCTTTTGGCGCATTCTATACTATTTTACTTATTTTGAAGAGGATTTTCATACAAAAAGAGGCCACGTGATATAACTAACTTTTGCTCCTTGATTCACGCAATCTTTGTTCATTCTTCTATAATATCACTTCAAAGACTGCATTCCTCACATAATCTTTTTTCTTGGATTCTGTAGTAGCACTGCTGTACTTTTCCCTTGGCTTATATGGGGAAACTGCGCAACCTCAAGCTTACTGCTTCCAAGACCATTTCTCGTCAATCCTCAGACTCTGATTCCACGACGCAGACCATGGATGATCCAGCTCCACTTAAACCGGAGGTTACACATGGGGCAATTCCTAAAACTAATACTTCCAGTAAGCTTTTACAACCTGGCTCTACGAAACGTCTGAAAAAAGATCCTCCCTCTCCAGGTTCCTCGTCGCACTCAGCGTCCATGGATCTTATCCTTGAAGAACTTCGTGCGCTTAAACCCTTCATGGCCGAAACCACTAAAACTTTGCAATTTCTTCATGACAAATGGTCTACACTTGAATCAAGGGTTCTTTTGGTGGAACAATCTACGGAATCTCTTCAGACTTCTTGTGCAAAAATTTCGGTGTTAGAGAAGGATGTCTCTCTCTTAAGAAGGCAGACAGAGGAGTTGGAAAATAGAAATCGTAGAAATAACCTACGCCTTTATAATCTTCCGGAACTCACAGAAGGGTCAAATCCAACTGCGTTCTTCCAAACCTTCTTACCGAAAATTTTAGATCTTCCTCCTTCTTCTTCACTCAACATTCAACGCGCACATAGACTTGGTCCGAAAGTTTCCACCAAACCCCGCGGAGACATCATGCTGTTCTTGCAATATACTGACCTCCTTCAAGTACTTTCAGCAGCAAAAGCAAAAAAACAAGTTATGTGGGAAGGTCACCGTTTATATCTTTCTCAAGATGTAGCTAAAGTAACAGCTGACCGTCAGAAGCAGTTCCTTGATTTACGTCCACGACTTCGGGATCTTGGTGCCAGGTTTGGTTTGCTTCATCCGTGCCTCTTCAAGGTGACCTACAAAGATAAGACCACGACTTTTGAAGAACCACACGTCCTTGAAGAGTTTCTCCGTCATCATGAAGCCGAAAACATGGACACTGCAAGACCTGTTTAATTATTCATGTTTTTTACCCTGTTTGACTAAAATGTTTATCTCTTTCTTATTCTACCGTATCTAGTTTTTGTTTCCTCCATCCCAGTGATTACACCTAGTCCTCATTTATTGTGCCTAATATTGTGCATTTACATATTTGGTTTCTCATATGTCTCTTTAACCTCCCCTTTTCAATTTTTGTCTTCCTACAGATCCCCTCCTCATGTTCCTCACCCTGGTGTATTTTCGCTCTCTTCAATTGCTCCTATGCTGGTTCCTCAAGTGTTCGGTCGCGTGAGTTTCCGTTGTCGATGTCGTCCTCTTCTGGCGTCGTCACCCCTCTTTCTTCTTCTGTATTTGTTGGTATGTTTCTCTTTTCTTACCACCCTTTTCTATTTTCTCTATGCTATCTATTTTTTCTATTGTTCTTCTTACTATTTTCTTTCTTTACTCTTTCCAACCTTTCACTTACCTTACTCTCAACTTTTTCTCTTTCTCTATTTCTCTTACAGATTCTTTTTTGCATTCTTACTACTTCTCTCCTTTCTTCTCGACTTATTTTCTACTACATCTTCTCTTTTATATCATTCTCCTGATACTTTATATTCCGAGTAGTTACCTGGAATGTTAAGGGGTTAAATAACCCCATTAAACATCAAAGAGTTTTAACACATTTGACCAGACTTAAAGCCGATGTAGCCCTCCTCCAAGAATCCCACCTTACAGAATTGGAGGCTACCAAACTTAAGCGTTGTTGGGTGGGTCACGTTTTTCACTCTCCTGCTTTAGGTAAGAAAAATGGTACAATTATATTATGTCATAAAAAGTTAACTGTTTCAGTTTTATCTCAAGAATGCGATGTTAATGGTCGTTGGGTTCTCATTAATCTTCTTATTGATAAAATACCTATAGTTATTTTCAATATTTATGCTCCTACAGGTGTTGATAAATTGTTCTGGCCTGCTATTTCTGATAAACTTGTTACCCTCAATGAACAATACGTTATTCTTGGCGGTGATTGCAACCAAGTCTTTGATCCCTTTATAGATAGGAATTCAAAAGTTAAATTTGTTCCAAAATGCATTCCCAATTTGTCACATCTATACAGAACAATGCTCTAGTTGACATTTGGAGGCTATGTAACCCGGACCTCAGAGAATACACTTTCTATTCCCCCACTCATCACTCCCAATCCCGTATTGATTACCTCTTCCTCAGCAAACCCTTAGCACAACTTGCCATTCACTCAGACATAGGCTCCATTTTAATTTCAGACCACGCTCCCGTTTTTGTGGATATTGACCTTATCCCCTTCTCCCCTCACTCAGGGCGCTGGAGATTTAATAACTCCTTACTCCTTGATTCCAATTTTTGCACCCAATGTAAAAATTTTACTACTGATTTTTTACACTTAACCATCTTCCAGAATCTTCCTTTGTCATGGTATGGGATTCATTTAAAGCGGCTGCACGGGGCTTCACCATTAATTTCGTTTCTCAAAAGAAAAAGCAACCAATCTCTAAATCAACTCAACTTTTAGATAAAATTAAGAAGCTAGAATATGCTTACTATAATTCTAACTCTGAATCTTCTCTTCGTGAACTTATATCCGCCAAATTTGATTTTAATAAATATACCACCAATGCTGCCTCAAATTCTCTTCTTAAATGCAATTCCCGCTATTACGGTGGACAGAACAAGATGGGCAAACTTCTAGCCAATTATCTCAAGATACGAAAAGAAAGAACAAAAATTGAATCCTTACAAGGCCCAGCTGGTGTTTCTTTATTTAAAGACAAGGACATATTAGCTCAATTTGTTTCTTTCTACCAAACTCTTTACACTCCCGAATCTAATCCTGACCCTATCGATCTTCTTACATATTTTCAAGATATCCCCTCTCCGGACTCATCTCATCTTGACTTCCAATCATTAGATTTGGATCTTACCCTTTCTGAAATCTCACATGCAGTCTCTATCCTTCGTCGAGGTAAAGCACCTGGGCCCGATGGTTTTACCATTGAGTTCTACAATCACTTTTCCTCCCTTCTTCTCCCTAAATTACTTTTGTTATTTCAATCCTTTGCGGCTTCCGGTTCTTCTCAGGGTACTTTCCAAGAAGCATTAATATGTTTAATACCTAAACCAGATAAAGATCATACCCTTTGTAAAAATTATCGCCCTATCTCCCTAGTAAACACTGATTATAAAATTTTCGCCAAAATTATAGCTCTTCGATTAGATCCTCTACTACCGGAACTTATTGGCCCTGAACAGTCTGGATTCGTTAAAGGTCGCTTATCGTCAGACAACTCTCGTGTCTTCTTTAATATTTTGAGTAAGGCCGCCTCCCTTTCTACTCCCCTTGCTGCCATCTCCCTAGACGCTGAAAAGGCTTTTGATAGAATAGGATGGGATTTTATGTTTCAGGCACTTCGTTGGTTTGGTTTCCCCCCTAAATTCATTTCTCTTATTTCCTTACTTTACTCTAGCCCCCATGCTTCAATCTTTGCAAATGGTATGACTTCCGATTACTTTCCCCTTCAAAGAGGGGTGCGTCAAGGATGCCCCCTATCCCCTCTTTTGTTTATTCTAGCTTTAAAACCCTTTTTAACTAAAATCAGACTCGATGATAATATTACTGGTTTTCATTATGGTCCTCAAAAACAAGCTAAATTATCGGTTTACGCAGATGATATCTTATTTTATTGTTCAAACCCCCAAACAACTCTCCCTTCCTTCCTTAATCAAGTTTCTTCTTTCTCAAATGTTTCAGGTTATCGCCTTAATACTGACAAATGCGAAATTTTACCCTTAAACCCTTTATGTCAAAAACATCTCTTTGACTCCTCTGGCTTTTCCTGGCAACCCTCTAAGATTAAGTATCTAGGTATTTGGTTCGCTCCTCGTCTCCCCGACACTCTTAAATTTAATTTTGAATCTCTCTCTAATAAAATTACTACATCGATCAATTGTTGGAACCCTCTCTTCCTTTCCTGGTGGGGTCGTTTGGACTCCATCAAAATGATGCTAGCACCTTTATTTCTCTACTCTATTTCCATGATTCCCATCCATATCCCAGACCACTATTTCAAGTCGATAGACTCTCTTCTATTAAAATTTTTGTGGAAGGGTAAAAAATCTCGAATAGCACTCTCTTCTTTGAAAAAGGATAAATCCCTCGGCGGCGTCAAATTCCCTAACTTTAAATCATATCATAATGCTTTTTCCTTAAAACAAGCCCTGCGGTGGCTTTCTTCTGATCTTCCTCATATTCCTCCTCTATGGCTCACGTTAGAATCTTCTTTTCTTCATCCTTATGAATTTGAAGAAGTTTGTCACGAAGCGGAGCTTCCTGACTTAGATGAACTCCCTGACTCGGACGGACGGGGTGTCCTTGCTAATGCTTCTTCCTTTCCACCCCGTCCGCAGGATCCTTTGGACGTTTCCTGGATCTCCCCGGCTCTGCCTCAGGGACGTGTACCTCTGTATCCTGACCCTGTGACGCTAGGGGCATGTCCAACCACACTCGCCCAATCAGGTCAAACGACGTCATTCGAGACTGACCAACCGGAGGAGGCGGGGGCGTTTAAGGAAGCTCCGTTCTGGATTGCCGACGCGAAACCTTCGGAACGCCAGTTGGAACACGAGGAGGACGCCACGGAGGAAAACGGAGCCGCTGTCGTGGAACCGCTGCTAGGACCCCTGAAGCTGAATGACGACAAGCCAGGAGGCCAACGATACCACGAGCCGCCCCGCCACACTTCCAGGGGAGAAGTGTGGCTCCACAAGGTACGGGGTCGTTTCCAAGGGTTGTTCAAATCACGGGGTGGGACGGGGTAGTCTGAGGGTGGTCACTACTGTCGTATCTTGCCGGCCGCCTACACTCCCTGACTGATAGGTTTGGTGATAGTACCCTGGTGAACCCTCACTACCCTACCCTCCTCCCCCATTTATATATATCGAACCCAGCCCCTAACGTGGCTGTTTTTCTTTCCTTTTCTCCGAGTGATCTCCAGCCCTGTGGTCAGCTCCCGCTTCCTCAAGACTGGAACCGAAGACCCGGACCCGTCCCCAAAGGAGAGGACCCTCGTGTATTGTTTGTTTCCCAGGAGACTATACTTTAAAACCTTGAACTTATCTCGGTGTTGTTAAACCGAATAAAAATAGTTATAGACCTGCTCCATCTCGTAACGATTCTCATTATCCCGTCCCCGTTCCCCACAAGTGGTGCCGTGACTCGGATCCTCCAGTGAACCACGCCATCCGATACAAGATGGAGAATCTCTTGTCCCAAATGGAAGCAGACCGGACTGCGTTTTCCCAAGCCATTCAAACTCAGTCCGATAATATCCTAAAATTGGCGGAAGGACAAACCCAGTTGATGACTGTCATAGGACAGGGAAGGGCTACAGCCCCACCTCCAGGTACTGTCGTTCCATTACAGAAATTTAGCACAGGTGAAGACCCCCTTGCTTTCTTTTTGAACTTTGAAAGAGCGGCGAGAGCTAGTTCCTGGCCAGGTGATAGGTGGCCCTTCTATTTGGCACCGTTGCTGACTGGTGAGGCCCAGGCAGCATATCAGACTGTAAACCGGGATGGAACAACTGCATATGCGGTTGTGAAACAATACATCCTCGATAGGTTGGGGGTAGATGAAGAAACCCATCGATTAAGGTTCCGGCAAGAGAAGGGGTCACCAGGGGATCTGCCCAAAACTCTGTTCTTTAAACTAAAGGAGTCTGCCGACCTGTGGTTAAAGCCAAATGAAGGGAACCTCGACGCCATTATGAACAAAATATATCTCGAACAGTTTATCGAGTCCCTTCCTTATAGCACCCAAAGGTGGCTCAAACAACATGCGGGGTTAACCTTGGAGCATGCTATCGAAATGGCTACCTGTTATGCCCGGGCTCAGGGTAAGCCGTACATGAAAGAGCCCGAACGAAATACTAAAATCATTTCACCTGTCAAAACCGAGAAACGGTTTCAAAAACCCACTCCTGAACCCCCGAAAGTCCGGTTCCAACGACCTGAACTTCCCAATTCAGGGCCTCAATGTTACGACTGTGGAGAATGGGGACATATTGCTCGATTTTGTCGAAAGAAAAAAGACAGAGAAGACGAACCTATGGATGTGAGCTATGCTCCCAGGTCTATCCTGTATGCACAAGAAACCGGAACCACCTTCTATGTACGTGTCATATTAAACGGTACTAGTATACGAGCCTTGCTAGATTCCGGGTGCAAACATTCAGTAGTAAGGGAAGAGTTAGTAGACCACCACTCTCACATTCCAGGGAAACGGGTTAGTATCCGTTGTGTCCATGGGGACGTCAAGGAATATCCCGTAGCTAAAATCACCCTTCATACTCCTTCAGGAAAGAATATGGAAGTCGTAGTGGGAGTTATGGCGGGTTTACCTGAGCCCATAATCATAGGGACTGATAATCCTTCCTTTAGTGCTTTGCTGTTGGAAACCCTACAACATCTATCTCTGCCTCATGATACCTTGTTGGCCGCAGAACCTTGGGCCCGGGATACTCACTTCAGGACTGCCCAATTGAATGACGCAAGTCTCGCCAACGCATGGCAGGTGGCACGAAGTGGGCAGGATCCAACCACTAGAACTTATCCCACGTTTTTAGAAAAAAATGGTTTATTGTATAGGCTTGCCAAGGCTGACGCTGAACCCCAGTTGCTGGTCCCAATTGACTTTCGAGAGCAGATACTGTTCTTTGGTCATGCTCATCTGCTAGCTGGCCATTCCGGGGTGGAAAAAACGAGCCAGTCTATACTGCGACATTTTTTTTGGCCTGGTATTTATGCCCAGGTTCAGAAATACTGTCAGGAGTGTAGAATATGTCAGAAACGGAATCCATACACTCCACCTCCGGCCCCATTGGTGCCCATGCCTATCATAGGGGTTCCGTTTGACCGTATCGGAATGGACCTCATTGGGCCTTTGCCCAAATCATCCCGCGGCCATCAGTATGCCTTGGTTTTGGTTGATTATGCTACGCGGTATCCCGAGGCTTTTCCTCTCAAGTCAGCCACGTCAGTTGCAATAGCTCAGAGGCTTGTTGAAGTCTTCTCACGCATGGGCTTCCCAAAAGAAATTGTTACAGATCAGGGTACCCCTTTTGTGTCCCGTTTGATGCAGCAAGTGTGCAAACAGCTCAATATCAAACATATCAAAACCTCTGTATATCACCCCCAAACAGATGGTTTGGTTGAGCGTTACAACGGCTCCCTTAAGTTGACACTAAAGAAACTGTTGTCGGGTGATGGAAAGAACTGGGATCAGTTACTACCCTTGGCCCTCTTTGTACTACGTAGCCAGAAACAATCCAGCTTAGGGACGTCCCCATTCGAGTTGTTGTTTGGGAGACCACCTAGAACGCTCCTCGAGATCACAAAGGATAGCTGGGAAACAGAGGGGGCACAAGAAGCTGAAGCCCTGTTGGATTATACTAGACAACTTCAGAGTAGGCTACATAAACTCAGAACCCTAGCTCACGAACACTTAGCGGTAGCACAGAGTAAACAGAAAACCCTGTATGACCGTGGTACGAAGTGGAGAGTGTTGGATGTAGACGATTGGGTTCTGATTCTGTTACCCTCTTCTACGCACAAAATGAGGAAGGAGTGGCAGGGGCCTTATAAAATCCTGAAGAAAATAGGACGTACCACGTATCTGGTACAGTTAGGAAGAGGCAAAACCCAAATGTATCATATTAACATTCTAAAGAAATGGTTAGGTCCACCCCCACAGTCAGTCAATGTGGTCTCCCCTGTACCTCATACTGAGCATACTGTTGATGCTGCCCCTGTGAATCCTGACTTATCGTCGACCCAACAGGAAGAAGTCAGAAAACTACTTTTGTCACATTCAGCTGTCTTTTCTGATCAACCGGGCCGTACTCACTTAGCGGAACACAGCATACCTACTCTCCCAAATACAGTGGTGAAACAGAAGCCCTATCGCATTCCTGAGGCCAGACGCTCGGCTTTCCAAGCCGAAGTAGACAACATGCTGAAGGCTGGGATCATAGTTCCTTCCCATAGCAACTGGTGCTCGCCGGTGGTGTTAGTACCGAAACCTGACGGTAGCATCCGTTTTTGCATCGACTTTAGGGCCGTTAACCGGGTATCCAAACAGGATGCGTACCCTCTACCCAGAGTCGATGAGTTATTGGAACGTCTTGGGGAGGCTCGGTACATCACCACCATCGATCTCACTAAGGGATACTGGCAGATTCCCCTTGCTCCCAAAGACATGGAAAAAACAGCATTTTCAACACCATCTGGTCATTACCACTTTACGGTACTCCCCTTTGGTTTACATGGGGCGCCAGCTACATTTCAAAGAGTTATGGACACGCTGCTGGCACCTCACCTACAATATGCGTCTGCTTACCTGGACGATATTGTGGTGTTTAGTAAAACCTGGGAGGATCATTTGTCTCACCTTAAAAAAATACTGTCCAGTCTTGGGGAGGCCAGTCTCCACATCAATGCGAAGAAGTCCCGATTTGCTTTCCAGCAGGTGAAATACCTCGGGTATCTGTTGGGCGATGGACAAATTAGGCCCCAGATGGAGAAATTGGAAGCAATTAAAGCTCTGCCTTACCCGACTTCAAAGAAAGAACTCAGGGCCTTCTTAGGACTGGTGGGTTATTACCGCCGGTTCATTGCTCAGTTTGCTAGCATGGCCGCTCCTCTCACCGACCTTCTTGGGAAGAATACCAAATCTGCTGCACTTCCTGCTCCCTCTCTAGCGCAGTCTTCGGCTTTCCAAGCCTTGAAGGACGCTTTGACTTCCTCGTCTGTTCTCATTTCCCCTGACTTCCTTAAACCCTTCATCCTCCAGACTGACGCTTCGGGGGTTGGCATTGGTGCGGTCCTTTCTCAGGAGGATGAGACTGGGGCTGAACGGCCCGTGCTCTTTATCAGCCGCAAGCTGTTTCCCAGAGAACAGGCCTATTCGACGATTGAAAAGGAGTGTTTGGCTGTCCGTTGGGGTGTTGAGAAACTGAGATACTATCTTGAGGGGAGGCCATTTGTTTTGTACACGGACCATGCTCCTTTAACCTGGCTTCAGCGTAATAGGGGGAACAATGATCGCATTTTGCGTTGGTTCTTGGCCCTGCAGCCCTTCCAGATCGAGGTCCGTCATCGAAAGGGTACATTGCAGGGGAATGTTGACTTTCTGTCCCGCTATCCGATTTCCCCCGATCGGGTCAATCCTGGGGGTGGGATGTGTCACGAAGCGGAGCTTCCTGACTTAGATGAACTCCCTGACTCGGACGGACGGGGTGTCCTTGCTAATGCTTCTTCCTTTCCACCCCGTCCGCAGGATCCTTTGGACGTTTCCTGGATCTCCCCGGCTCTGCCTCAGGGACGTGTACCTCTGTATCCTGACCCTGTGACGCTAGGGGCATGTCCAACCACACTCGCCCAATCAGGTCAAACGACGTCATTCGAGACTGACCAACCGGAGGAGGCGGGGGCGTTTAAGGAAGCTCCGTTCTGGATTGCCGGCGCGAAAACTTCGGAACGCCAGTTGGAACACGAGGAGGACGCCACGGAGGAAAACCGAGCCGCTGTCGTGGAACCGCTGCTAGGACCCCTGAAGCTGAATGACGACAAGCCAGGAGGCCAACGATACCACGAGCCGCCCGCCACACTTCCAGGGGAGAAGTGTGGCTCCACAAGGTACGGGGTCGTTTCCAAGGGTTGTTCAAATCACGGGGTGGGACGGGGTAGTCTGAGGGTGGTCACTACTGTCGTATCTTGCCGGCCGCCTACACTCCCTGACTGATAGGTTTGGTGATAGTACCCTGGTGAACCCTCACTACCCTACCCTCCTCCCCCATTTATATATATCGAACCCAGCCCCTAACGTGGCTGTTTTTCTTTCCTTTTCTCCGAGTGATCTCCAGCCCTGTGGTCAGCTCCCGCTTCCTCAAGACTGGAACCGAAGACCCGGACCCGTCCCCAAAGGAGAGGACCCTCGTGTATTGTTTGTTTCCCAGGAGACTATACTTTAAAACCTTGAACTTATCTCGGTGTTGTTAAACCGAATAAAAATAGTTATAGACCTGCTCCATCTCGTAACGATTCTCATTATCCCGTCCCCGTTCCCCACAAAGTTCTATCCTTTTCCTCTAAAGTATCATCCCTTCGTTCCCCTATCATTTCTCACTCCTGCTCTCTTCTTCGTCCCTATTTATTGTCCACATACCCTTCTGCTTCCTCCACTCACACCCAACCTATCTGGCATAATAAGCTCCTCAAAATCCGTAACCGCTCCTTATATTGGAAAACCTGGCATTCTCTTGGTTTAAAATGTATCTCACAACTTCTTTCAGACACTCAACCTCTTCCTTTTCATGACCTTCAAACGCAATTTTCGCTGCCTTCCTCTTCTCATAAACAGTATTTATCACTGATTCCATCCCTTACCCAATACCTTTCTTCGCTCCCGATCACCAACTCTATCCCTGTCATACACCTTTCGATTTCTAATGCCTTCGACCAATCTCTTTCTGCTTCATTTATTTATAAATCTCTGCAGTCCTCTAACGATCGTACTAAATCTAAAGTTGAGTTGGCTTGGGAAAAAGATTTGTCTCAAATTTGGTCCTTCATTTTATGGGATAAAATTTGGTCTAAGATTCACAGTACATCCAGAGCTGCAAACACTACACAAACCTTATTCTTTATTTACAATCGTATACTATTCACTCCATTAACTCTGTCATCATTCTCCCCAGACACTCCCTCCACTTGTTGGTCCTGCCCATGCCCTTTGGCTGATTTGAAACATATGTTATTCGAATGTCCTCACATTTTACGTTTCTGGCAATTAGTTTGGTCCCAATTGCAAAAGATTTTCAACTTTACTTTTTCTTTTTCCATCATACACATTTTCTTAGGTTCCCTTTCTCCTGCTTTTACCGGGTCACACCACAAACATAAATTAATTGACCTCTTAATAGCCATTGCTTTTCACCATCTTACATCACACTGGAAACAGGCTAAAGATGTTTCTTTTACTGCTTGGTGGAACGCAGTTTGCTTTAATCACCGTCTAGACACTAATTTTGTTTCCCCATTTCCTTAGCATCCAAACGTGATCTTTTATGGCTCCCCCTTACTGAATATTTATCTAAGATTGCCAGACCTCCTCCCACTTCTCCGATACGTAATGTTGAAGTTCGTAAACCACCGTGAATGCATTTTCTTATTTGCTTATACTGTTCTCCATTGCATCTACTGTTTATCATATCATTTATATACTTTTATAATTCAAGATGTTCCCTCATTCCCCTATGTTCCTGACATTTATTGCTTATTCTATTTTTATGTATAAGATAGCCTTAATAAGTTTCACCATTATGTAAGAGAGATTTCATGTTTCTCATAACTTTTGACTGTTTCTTCATTTTCTGTCTTTGCTTCTTTTTATTTCAATAAACTTCAAACTTAAAAAAAAAGAGTTATGCTTGTTCAGCGTATTATTTAATGATATGTTTCAGCACGTTCTAAAACTTGGGAGCAGTTCTCCCTTAAGAAAATACCTTGTGAGCGTTATACCTCCAAACCCTTGTGAATTGTAACAAATTGGGCAAGTGGGTGTCCAAGATTCTGCTTAATCTTGTGTGCATGGAAAAGGTGTGCTTGGGACATTATTGTGGGCAGGTCGAAGCTGGAAAGGGTGGTTATGAGGCCTCGTTTTTTAATACCATACACTATTCAACTCAGTCCCCCTTCATGTCTATCACCCCGCTTCCATGTTCTGATTTATTCTTGTCTTTTTTTTAACGGATTCTGCAAGACTTGGGGTTGTTGGGACTGATTAACAACATGCTTGCGCAACTACATACGTTCGATTTTAGGGTCATTTTTTATTTTAAAAATGACTTAAAACAATTTGAATATACGGAGAGAACACGATAACAATTTGTTTTGCCATGATGATGGTACAATTCAATAATGCTTGAGGACTTCGGGGCATATTATCAAGGGGGTTTA
The DNA here is from genome assembly GCF_964263255.1 of Lissotriton vulgaris. Lineage (NCBI taxonomy): Eukaryota > Metazoa > Chordata > Amphibia > Caudata > Salamandridae > Lissotriton > Lissotriton vulgaris. The sequence goes on along the minus strand of NC_141694.1, from coordinate 1,381,896,369 downwards.
TCTCCGCTTTTTTGGCTTTAAAAGCCAAGAAAGCGGAGATAAAATTATCTCCCTATTACCAAGCTGTCGCTAACACCAGTTAGCGACAGCTAGTAGGAGATAGCGACCATCTTGGGCCCCACTTAGCATGTCAGTGATATTTATCACTAAAGAGATGCAAAGTGGGCGTGCCAAGATGTTAGAGACTGAAAACAGTCGCTAACATCGCTATCTCCTATTACCAACTTTTGGAGATATTCGCGCTAAGCGGGAATATCTCCAAAAGCTAACACCTGCCCTGAGCAGTTCTTAGCCATGTTATCCAATGGGAGGTGGATAACATGGCTAAGAGCATTTGCTCGATAATGCATGAATATTGCTGACTTTTCAGCGATATTCATGCATTTCGGCCGTTTTTTATCGCATTTGCGATAAACCTTGTTAATAGCAAGGTTTATCTGCGATAAAAATCGCCGATGTGCGACGATAATTTTTGTCTCTAAACAAGTTAGAGAAAAACATTATCGCTAGTTGTTGGTAATATGCCCCTGAAACTTTAGCCTGTATAGCGAAAAAAGGCACTTTTAGAGCAATAATTTCCTTGTACAATTTAACTCTAAATTCATTGCATAATATTGGACAAAAACATAGCTGGGTCTTGTGCTGTCTTTTCTTTTGTTGTGTATATGTAGTACGTCTGACAGCAGACGGTGGTTTTCTTATGGCACATACTCTTTTCATTGTAGCACCTAAATGGGAAAAAAATAATTCACTCTTTATTTCGATATACCAGTCCTAAGGAGTAATTGGAACAATGAAGCAATTAGTGCAAAACCGAAAAGGAAGTTGATTATGTGTAAAGACAAGTTTCATAATGGCAAAGTAGCAGATTGGTGAATGAAATGTACATGATATACCCATACATTCTACAAGGTTTTTTCATATGTCCTGTGCAGCACATTCTATGTGAGTGTGTGTGTATGTTTGTGTGTGTGTTTTTGTGTTGGGTGTGCATGCAAACACACACGCGTATGCACATTTAACAATTTAATCACAGAATAAAAATAAAAGCAACATAAAACACCATATCCACGCATGGATAATCTTATTTGCCTAAATTAACCATAATCGTAATAAAAGATAAGCTATTTCTCCAGATCATTAATCTTCATCTATTTCATGAGTCTCTACCTAATCTTTATGCAGCTTTAATCACATTATTAAATGCATAACCACTATAAAATGAACTGAATTAAAAAACAAATATGTTGTTTATAATCCTCTGAGAAAGTAGCCAGCTCCACGTAGAAACATTTCAGCATTTGTTAAAGACACAGCGGTTGCTCTCACATGCTCTCACACCGGATATCTCTCTGCCTACTCATCAGTTCACAGTTTCTCCTATGATTCTGTGAAGATTTCTGGGATGAAATATAATGTAATTCTAAATCCAGAAGTCCCAGCCCACCCCCCGTCTGTCCAGTTTAATGACAGGCAGTCTCACCTCACCTCTTACCTGCCTAGGCAACGAGGTCAAGAAAGATTCTAACTCCTAGAAGGCTGATCTAGGAATACCGCTCAGGGTCTTTTTCAGGTGGTTCAAAAAATGAGGAGGGAGCACCATTTTTGCAAGCGCTATGCAGTCTACAATGGAAATGGGGAAATGTCTTTGTCTTGTCCCGGTTAATCCATAAACCAGAGGTCGCCCAAAGCTTTCCCGCTCCAGGAACAGGATCTTCAGGGAGACATGAGAATCTCTTCGATAAAATTGTGTATCATCTGCATAGATAGACACTATAAGCTTAACTTTGCCTGCCTTGACCCCCCAGCCGTGCTGCACTTGTTAGAGGTGAATTGCCAGTGGCTCCAAAGCCAGACTGAACAGGAGTGGGCACACGGGGCATCCCTGTCAGGTACCTTTCTCAAACTTCCACCTAGCACTCTGGCCAACTGTTCAGTATATAGGAGCTTCACCCAACACCAGAAACGTGTCCCAAAGCCCATTGCCTGTAGTACCTAGAGCATTCATGACCATCTGATGATGTCAAATGCATTTTCTATGTCAAGCACTGTCAGGGCACCCTCCATGTCAGTATCCTTCGCTGAGTGTAGAATGTGTGCTATTGGTTTAAGGTTCATTGCAGCACTAAAACCAGGGATAAAACTGAACTGATCTTCGTGTACCAGGGACCCCACCTCCATCTTAAGTCTATTTGCCAAAACCATGGCCAGCAACTTGGCATCCATATTTATCATGGATAGGGGTCTATAGGAGCCCATCTCAATCAACTGTGGATTTATTTGGTTTAGGCAACATAATGATAACCGCCTCACACATTGATTTAGGAAGTCTCCCCAACTGTCCTGCCTCCTTAGAAACCTCTGAGAGCCTCTCTCTCAGGGGCTGGGAGCATGTCTGGTGAAACTCCGGTGGGGGAACCCGTGCAATCCTGGAGTCTTACTGGGCGGCATACCCTTTAGTACCACCATCAGTTCTGGTCTGGTTATTTTCACCTCCGAGCACTCCAGTTGCTCCTCTATAAGTGACAGCAGACAACAACCCCAGCCCCCAAGTAATCACTTGGGAAGTCATGGCCCCGCCCCTCTAGAACGTATACATGTCCTTCAGGAAGAACCGGAAGGCCTCCACAGTTCCCACCCTCGTTGACACCTCAGTACCATTCAACCGCCAAATGGACAGGATCTGTGTCTGAAGTGTTTCTCCGTGGATCAGCAACGCAAGAAGTCTCCCTCCATATGAAATAATTGTCTATAGTGCTGAAGAGTTATCCTGTCCAAATCAAACCACACCTCCCCCAGAGTTTTCTCAGCATCAGGTAGTTCAGATCAATGCGTAGCAGCAGAGCTTGCCATTCTGTAACCGTGATATCTGCTCTTCCTGCTGTACAACAATCTTGCTCAGGCATTTGCCTGTTAATATGGTTCCCAAAGCTTCCCATCATTGGCTCTGGTGGCAGTGGAGTTCCAATTCTTATCAAAATATTTTGTTATTGCTTCCACAATTTCAGCATGGAAGATCCGATTACTGAGGGCCTCTGGGCGGAGAATCCACAACAGAGCTGGAGGCCATGGGGAGCACCATGGGACACAACTATGAGTGGGGCGTGGACAAAAGAAACTGGTTTTGGTACTGGGCAAATTCTATTTTCTTGGTCAAAGGCCTTATTACCGGTATATGATCAAATCTACTGTGTGTCCCATTAGATATTGAGTTACCGGATTATTCCTGAGTGTCTGTGTGCAGCTCATGCCAAATACCAATGCAGTTCAGTCCATCTATCATTTCCCCTAGCTCTTGCACCATATTAGGCTTAGCTGAGGGCTGTGGTGGGATCCTTTTAAGAGTCCCATCAATCTTGCAGTTGTAGTCACCCCCATTTAAGCGGTGCAGTTTAATCAGTCACCGTCAATTCTTTGAATGACGCAAACAATAGGGGGGAGGGGTCTCATCATCAGTGGTTGGGGAATAAATATTAAGGAGGCAGACCTCAGTCCCGTCCAACAGGCCATATAATAAAATATTGCATCCGATAACTGCTGCACAGGAGTAACAGTGTGTGAAGTGGATCCCAAGGACCATCCAGATTGATACCCCTAGCGTAGGAGGAATAGGTAGAGGAGTATAGTCGGCCCTGCCACTTCCTACAGAGCTTTACAGCCTCTGCATCAATCAGAAGCATTTCCTGCATAAATGCAACATATATAAACTGTCACCTGCCAGAGGAATGTATTCCATACCTTTTCACAGGGGTATTAGGGGCTCCGATATTCCATGTCACAAAATTAAAGCTGCCTTTCATATCCTATCATCTCACCAAAAGATCTACCTAGCAGTGGAGAAATTTTATCTTGAGACTACTACTCTAGTTTGTCATCATGGTGGGTCTCAGCGACCACCACCTCATCACCACTTGCAGGAAGGAGAAAATGATTTATGAAATGCAAACAGTACATTAAACATTTTAACCTTAACCCTCCCACTAACAGGTAGGAACGTTTTCCTATAATTATCGAACACTGGATGTTATCCAACAAAGCACCTTTACAATGAAAGAGAAAAATGCAAACGTAGTAGTCTGTTGAAGTCCAACACAAACTGGAAATAGGCTCAAAAGCAGTCTTATATGTAATAGTGTCTCACTGCGGGAGGGTAGACTCACCCAGGGTGCCCACCAGCAAAGCATCTGGCTGGGCAAACCCCTATGGCAAGTGGCACTCCCAGAGAAGAGAATAAACAAGAGAAGACTAGAGAAAGAAGAAGATGAGTATAAAAAAGAAAACAAAATAGTGTGAGTCCACCTACAGCTGAGAATAACAGCTTCAATATTTCTTATTCAGGCAAGCTATTGGATGTGCCCCTACATCTGGCCCCAAGTGCAACAACATGGGCATACAGACTGTGTGTCTCTGCGAGTGCAGAGTTAATTAGGCTTCAAGTGACCCCTTTGCATTCAACAAAGTGGAAGCGGCAGCGTCTTCCCCGGGCTCCAGATCCGGTATCAGACCAATGCAGTCAGTATTCTCCTCTACAGCGGTATCTCCAGTCCCCTGTGTCTCTGGGGGCATGAGCCCCCAGCATGCCATCCTCCCATACTCTGATCCTCTGTGGGAGAGGTTCTGCTACACTGGGTCGCCGCAAACCACATCCTGGTCCTCCACCCCACTCTCACCTCCTCCAGGGTCCAATCGGAGCACCCCCCCCCCCCGAACTCTCCATAGCAAGCCATTTTCACACCTTCCTAGGGTCCATAAAAAAGTGAGTGCCCACCATGTATCAAACACACTTTGGCTGGGAATAATAGCATATATTACAATCCCATATATTGTAAGCTGAATTTCACGGCTTAAAATGATTTCCAAATTTTTTACTTTCTACCTGTAATCAGGAAAAATGCAGATCACATAGTTTTCAAACTTCACATCTCCCAGTTTGTGGGCTTGCTGAAGTGCAATATCACTGTCTTTATGATTCAATATTTTGGCTATAAGAGCCGAGCTGGTCTCCTATGTGGGGGTGCTAATGCCGGAGCCCTGTGGGCACCCTCCACAGCAAAAATTCCAGAGGGGCCTCGGTGTGTAGGGCCTCCTTTATCACCTTACCAGTGTTGTACGAACCCCACACCTCTTATATTGTTCCTGCGTACACACCCCTCAGCATCTCCTGGCTTCCAGATGATGTGCTAACTCTGTGAGGAATAAACCCCAATCTGTAGCCTCACCAGGTCGGTCTGAGGGGCCCCACTGTCTTCTTCATGGCCAAAGATCTGTCATTCACCTTACGTAGGCCAATTTAATTTTCCATAAGCAAATGTGACTTTTCAATTGCCACTAGTATCTGTGTGCCTAAGGTGTCCAACTCTGGCCTTATGTTTGCTCCCGCTGTGCTTCTAGCCCTGGCCCTCCATGCGGCCCGTGTATATTCCTCCATATTTGTCAGCTGGGAAGAGCTTAGATCTTTGTTGTTCTCCATCCAGAAAGGATGGAAAGGGAGCGTGTGCTTCCATCACAGGTCAACTGTGCTGTAGTTTTACAGCCTGTCCTCCGTGTATCTGCCAGGAGGACCCATCCCCTAGAGCACCTCTGCCCTCAACTCAGGTCCTGTGCTATACCCCAGTATTCCCAAATCAGGGGGGAGTGTTAAGCAGGTCCCTGAACTCTGGATTTAGGCTGAAATACAGGCCAACACAGTGACCTCACCAGTCAACCGAGGATCCTCTGAAATACAGACCAAGTGCTTCCAAGTTCCCAAGGGGCACAGAAATGTTCCTGGTTCAGCCTTAGGGGGCAGCAATGAGCACAAGAACTATCCCCACTGTAACATCCAGAAGCCTCCACCTTATCATCGGCACAGTCTACCCTCACAAAGTTCTATTGGGGTCCCGGTGCCACAGCACCACCCAGAGAGGTACAATTATGGGCTACAATCAACTCAAAGTGAGTTTGAGGCACAGGCAAACAATAGGGGGGAGGGGCCTCCTACCTTCTCTGCTGGAATCACCAGGTGATGTAGCCTACAGACTCAGACTCAGAGGCAACTAGCACGGTGCCTGCGTATTCCACTGAGGTGCTCATGTCAACAGACTGAGCAGCCCTACACTCAGGCAGGCCGCTGCAGGCCAGCCAATCTCAGACACCACAAGGAGCAGCAGTCTTCTCCTCTTGGAACCAGCCGGCACCTCCTGGCACGGGTCGTGGTCACAGAGCAGGAAGTCCTCTTCAAGTCAGGCTGCACAAAATCACAGCATGGCAACGCCTTCTGTATTCATCCCTGCCAGGTCTCAGCAGGCCACTTCTCTTTTCAGACCTCGTCTGGGACACTGCCAATATATGAGCATCACACGGCTGGCAGAGAAGTAATCCAGAGCAGCTTCCACTTCAAAGCAACAGGGGTAGTGTTGTCCTGTGATTTCTCCACTGCTTTACCTAGGATTTTGCAGGATATTGGCGGGCAGATTAATAACATGCCATATCCCATCGTGGCAAACCACACCCCCACCTTATTACCTTTATTGAGTGCTAACCCTTGATTGGGAAAAAGTAAATGTTTCATGTTTGGTATCTGAGAAATTGTAATTATTTTAGAGGTAAAGTTGGGGTTTATGTTCAATTTTGAAAATGCCTCTTTTAGAAAGTTGTCTGGACTGGGGTGGTGTGGAGTGCAAAAAAACGATGGATTTAGGCCAGATCTCTGTACTGGGGTGAATGTATGACATTGTTCTGCATTCTGTTCATCAACTGTTGTTTTTGCATTTGTCACCCCGGGTGGGATGGGTATGCTCAGACATGAGCCCCATGCTCTCCACACCACTGGATTCAAGCTATCCTGGCGGCTGATAGCCAGAAACCGGTCCTAGGATGCTTGATTCCGGTCCAGGAAAGACATGGTTTGGCAGCTCGGGATGGACTGTTCTCATGAGGCACAGGGTCAAGGCTGATTTGCATATGGCCATATCTGAACTGGGGTGGTGTGGAGAGCAAAAAAAATGGATTGAGGCCCAGATCTCTGTACTGGGGTGAATGTATGACATTGTTCTTCATTCTGTCCATCAACTGTCGTTTTTGCTCTTTTAGAATGTTGGCATTTTCCTGCCCTAGCCATTTGGTGCCTGCAGCCTGTTCCTTGGTCACATGACTGGGTGTAGTTGGCAGTTGACTTTGTTTATTCCTCCCAGACTGCTACACAATAGTGGGTATGTCTACTTAGGGTAGGAGACCCCCAGAGTAAACGTTGTCCTTCTAGGTACTCCCAACCCTATTTTAGATCACTGCACTACATCTACACAGTTCTGGCCCCACACCCACACTTCACAATACGGCTGTTGGATAGAAGATCTCCGATAAAGTGCCCCTTCTAAAGGAAGCCTGTTGGGTATTGCACCGCTGACCCAACGAGGAGCAGCCCATATGATGAAGCATGACACCTGCAAGGGTGTGTGAGGGCATTACAAGCCAACATATGGATTCCCAACACTGACCCCACATGGGGCATAGTTGGTTCCAGTCTCGCCGGTCTCTGTATATCCTGACTCTGAGGAACAGCGTAATTCCATTTCTGAATACTTCTATTGGGGCCCCCGTTACGCTGGACCTACCACTTGACAAAGAGTGGATAAAGGCCCTACCCACAACGTCCCCTTTTTTGTATACAGTGCCTCTATGGGCCATCAACTGGCAGTATTGGGGGGCAGAGTTGGGCAATGCTCCACTTGTAACTGAATATGCTGTGCTCTGCATTCACACAAAGGGCTTGTCACCTGTGAATTGTTCATGCAGCCAGCCAAGAGCAGAGCAGGGGAAGCAGGAAACTTCAATCACTTCACAGGGAATTATCTAGAAATGTATACTCCTTCAAAGAAGGCACCAGGTATAACAATAGGACCCACTCTTCAGTTCATGTCTTGGACCTGTGGAATTACTCACAGAGGACTGCCTGCTGCTGTGGCCTGCTGTGTACTCCACAAGACTGCCTGCTGCACCTGGAAGGACTGCCTTGCTGCCTCAAGCCTGCCTTGAATCCTCAAAGGTTTGCCCTACTAAGTTCAAAAGTAAGCACAGACCAGTCCAAATCCTCTTTTTGTATTTGACTTGTGCTCCATTACGGACAGCCATATCTCCATACTTTGACCCGGATGTCAGCGGTTGGCACTTTGATCTTTTAGTTGCTATTTTTTACTTTAAAATTTAAGAATTCATAACTAAAGTAGTACCGATTAAAGTTTTGCCATTTTGGTGTCAAATAATTTTGCAAAATGTACTCTGTTTTTCTAAATTTGTGTGGGAATTTTCTTGTTTTGTGTTTTCACTTTGTTACTGTTTATGTGCTGCATAAATACTTTACACATTGCCTTTAAGTTAAGCCCAACTGCTTTTGGCCAGGCTACCAGAGGATTAAGCTCAGATTACTTTAATTACTTTTGTGGTTCGCCATGACATGGAATGTGGTTTTTTGCTTGAGCAGTGTTGATTAACACCATAATAAATCAACAACCCAATTTCTCACACAGAGGGGGAGTTTACTAAGATTTTACTACTTGTGATGCAAATCGGAGCCCAATCTTTTTTACCGATTTACTTTACGGGGCTAAACTTGTTTAGCGCTGGAAATAATATGAAACTAATGCAAAGCAGCGCACACCGCTGCTTTGCATTACTTAGCACCAACGGGGCATACCATGCGTGGAGCATGGTCGTTCCTATTCAACCAACCAAGCATTCATGCTAAACCCTATTTACTAAATAAAGTAGATAGGGTTTAAATCAGAAAACTTCACTCTTTTTAAAATAGGTGCAATGAAGGAGAAATGCTTTAATTCCTCATTCCTTTTCTGACTTTGTACATGTTCTGTACTTAACAGAACACATACAAAGAGTTTGAAGTTTCTTTTGTATTTGCATAGTTACTGAAAGCCATGGCGACATTTTAAAATAGCCAATACAACTTGTGTTGTACCCCAGTAAAACCAATAATTCACATACTAAAATGCTGTACAGAATGTACCTGACTGTGGTTAAAATAGACGATATAGTCTGTTAAAGTGCATCAATGATTCGCACGGTAAACAGTGCAGTCATTAAAGTGCAGTGCAGTCATTAGATACATTACTAAAACCAGAAATTCACAAAGTACAGGGCACACATGTTGGTAGTGACACCTAATAGATTTGGCACCAGCTGAAGTATACAATAATAAGGTGCTCTTTTCATCTTGCAGCAGCCAGTTTGCGAGCAGATGGCTACACTGTCAGTTTATTACTGCCATTGCTGATGTTAGATGTCAGTTTAGGCATTTTTTATTCGGCCAGCATAAGACATTTTACCGTTCGAGAGTTCAATTGTGTGGCCCCTTGGTCAAAACATGCCAACACTGCTTGCCTCCTGGTACGGATTCCTTTCTGTTTGAAAGGGGCCTTTAACAGCTGTGACCTCTCTTGCTGCAGCTCCTTGCATGTGCAGATTACCTGCAGCATGCCTCCTTGCTCCGTATTGCATAGCCTGCAAGTGCTAAGGGTCGATGCCCTCAAACAAGGTGGAAGGTGCTGAGTACATGGAAGAATACCCAATCTGTGGCAAGGGAATGCTATTTTTTCTGGTTTAGGATAACCCTGATTGCATTATTATTGAGGTGCAAGTGTATTATTGGAGTTTAGGGTCATCCAGGCATGAGGTCTGGCTGAGAATGTTGCCTTGTCCTCCACCAATGAGAGATGTTATACACACTTCCAGATCAATTTTTTTTAAAGTTGAGTGGTGAAGCTGTATGTTCCAGAGCTCGAAAAGTCTGGTAGTTTCCAGAGATTCCTGTACGCAACTTCTTGTGAAGGAAGTTTCCCTGTACTTGAGTTCTTGCCATAGCAGAGGTAAAAAGGTTAAAGTCAGTTTATGCATTGTTTTTTATTATGGACGGGTACTTTTCCAGTGCAAAACCTATGCTAGATTCACAGAGACACCCTTGCACTATGGAGCAAAGGTGGCTCCTTGGTGCACAACAACTGATTTCAGTGTTGAGCTAGGGAAAGGGGAAAAGAGTGCCATATGTCTGTAAATATGGCGCTCGCCTTATTTCTGTAAATATGGCGCTCTCCTACTCTCTCCTTTTCACGCAGCGCAGAATTTGTTACTGCTGCCCTGCACTGCATGAACAAGTGGTAAATCTGGCCCACAGTTTCTAACAAGCAAATCTGAGATGGCTCTTTATTGAAAACCCTGGAACTGGTGGCCAATCCACCACAGGGTCACTATACTAGTGTGGCAGTTGGCCCTTTCTTTTCAGGGTACAGTACAGATTAAACAGATAATGGACCTTCTAGGTAAGGTTGAAAATGAGTTGTGAATCAAGTTCATTGACTTTTTTGCTTTTCTGTAACAAATTCACACTTTGGGAGTTTAGAAAAAACAAAAATAAATGCCCCTCAGCATTCAGCTGTGATTACAGCATATTTTCTGCACTAGTGGACTCAAAACAGGTAATTCTGTCCTCTATATGAGGGCCACATGTGCAGGCCTCTGCCGACTCATTGACCTAGCTATCCACTTGCCAAAGTGTTAAGCAGTTCATTATATGTTTCCAGATATAAATATGGCATAACCTGAGGTAACAGTGCTACCACATGGTTTCTCCGTGTATTTACTCTTTGGGCGTTTGTTGGTAGAAATCATTGACAATATTTATGTGATGCTATATTTGTGTAAATCCACAGTAGTGCATAAATGTGATGGAATAAATTTAGCACATATTTGCCACTACTGTGGTAGCCGGAATAAAGTCATTTGTTTAAAATTAGTGCCCTCCTTAAAAGAAAGCAGAGTGGGGTTTCTGACCTATAAAGGCAATATTTTTTTAACTGACGTCAACTCAGTATTTGTGCAAATTTTTAAAAGTTTGTCTGCTTATGTTGCATATTCTAATTCCTCATTCTATCTATTTCTGGTGTTCTTATACACTATTATATATGGAATAACGTATCCCCGGCCATACATTATAAGGACATTGCAAGTCACAGAGAAGATCTGTAACATTACAGGGAAACGAGTTCCTTTCTAATAGTCATGGATTTTTCAGGTGACTTGCAATATGGCACGGGGTACTTTATTCCCTATCATACATGGCCACAGCTCCTCCCACAAACCGCTTAAATGATTGGAGTGGTGCTCTTTCATAAAATTCCAGCCATAACTTTAAACACACCCAAGAGCAGTCAGACATTCATTGAAAAAGGATATTAGAATCAGTTTTAGAATCAGATAAATAAAACTGTAGCTCAGAATGTGTAGAACATGTAGAGAATAAACTGTAGCTCAGAATGTGTAGAAACGTAGATATATATTTATTTCCTATAATTATTTAAAGGGTGAAAAAAAACATGTTGCACAAAATATTTCCCTTCCACATCACTGTTCACCTAGAAAAACAGAGCACAAGGAAAAAACACTTTTGTTTTCGTTTTTTAAATGCAGCTTTAATTAAGGTCCAGGTCTTGCCTTTCCCCTAAGCTACAGACTCTGGCAACCCATTGTAAAGTCAGAACTCAAAAACGTATTTTTAGTTGAGGGGCTACACTATTTATTTATTACAGGTGACTAGGACGTCACAAGTCGCCTGTGATAAGGAAATTAGAGGCATACCTTTATAAAAGGATTGCAGGTTTCCACGTATCATAATAATATACAACAATAACGTTTTCAGAAACACATGTTAAACTTTCCCTGGATCAGATAGAGGGAAAAATATTTATAACAGCAAACGCGGGTCATTTTCCGATAACTAATATACGAGGGCTGATCACCTCTCTCACCCACATGTGCGTACCACAGTTACCCACGGAGCTCCATACTATAGTATTGTCCTGATCAAATATGGTGTATCATTTCTGTGAATGATATCTTCTGGTCTCAATAAAGACTCTGACAGGTCTGTGGCTTCAGCAGCTCATTCATCTCGAAGACCTTAACAGTGATGGATTGAACATGCTACATAACACATTTTGTGGCAGGTATCATACAGAAAGGCCATTACCGGTGCCCATTTTTACATTAAGTCTGAATTAAGCCTGGACATGACTGGTGCAGTGAATGATGCTCAGGCAGTGACAGATCCAATTTTGCCACCAGTCCCTGGATGCAGCAGCTAGGATATTCAATTTCAATGTACTGCACATCATTTAATTTGATCAAGTGCGTAGTATCTATTGCAACTGATCAATAGTTTTAACAAGTTGCAGATGAATAGAGAATGATGATGCAAAAGTAGTCCTCAAGGACATAACCAGCTCAACTTCCAGAATAGATCGGATTTAAATCATGACTTTAATGACGCAAATCACTGCAGCACGGAGACTTCTATTGAAAATATAGGGCATTTTAGCATGTTAATTGCATATGCGATGCACCCTTTATTTCAAAGATATAGTTCTACAAAGATATATATATATATTTATAGTTTCAATATTTTATCTCTTTCTCGCAATAGGTGTTTTCATTATTTCTGCACGACACAAAACACATGTACATAGGGATGTCCAATGTTTAAAGCAATGCAAATCTTAAGAGCCAATGGAATGCAACAATAAAATGCTGAAGCATCAGTTCGTCAGTCCTCTTTTTCATGGGCAAAATCCAGGCTCCGAGATGTTATCAGTGTGATGAAGCTGGAAGAGACTACTTCCACATTCCATTGAGCTGCAGGAGGATCTGCAAATATTTGGGAAAAGTATCATCCACCCTGGAAAAAGTACTATACAGACCAATCGATTTATCTCACAGTGTTGTCTTGCGAGTTGTTTTGGACAGCATGGGAGGCCCCGGGGAGAGAGTGCCCTTATAAGACTTGATGGGATATTCTCAAGAAAGTTTTATAATTTTTGCAAAATTAGATTAACGCAACTTTGCACATAACAGTCTATCGTGACAAAATAACACTGTGTTAACGTTGTATTCGCAACCTGGCTGCACCATGCGATAGTATCAGGATGACGCACCAAATGACCGCGTAAAAACCAATACGACAGCGAAAAAATGCGAAACACGAATATGAAAAAAGTTGCGATGCCCCTAATCGTGATACAAAAATCAGCGACAACCAGCAACAGGCCTGCAATTCCCTCGCATCAGGCGGGAAAATGAACTATAAAAGCAACAAAAAAACCACACCAAAACCAAATCAAACTGCGTAGCACCATGGATGCACCCAGACAGAGTACAGAGGACAACCTGAACCCCACAAGCCCCACGGAGGACCAGCCAGGAACCCCGTGTTCGGAGAAGCACAAGGAGAAGAGGAAGATGGAGTTCAGTCTGCAGGAAGACTGGATCATCGTAACGGAGGTGATAGAACACTACCAACAACTGTTCTTCATCTCCACCGGGTCATTGGCAACACAAACGGAAATATGGCAGTCCATTGTAAACAACGTGAATGCAGTCAGAGTGTTGAGGAGGTCAATGGAGTAGGTCAAGAGGCGCTGGCATTATGTGCAAAGCCAAACCAAACAGAAACTCACTGCTAACAGGAAGCAAGCAACGGTGACTAAAGGTGGGAGTTCTGCGCCACAGGAGAAGCTGGATAAGCTGGAGGAAATGGTGGCCACAGTCATCAGTCTGGAGACGGTGCAAGGAGTTAGGAGCCCAGACACAGCTCGATTTGTCCTGACCCAACAACAACAGGGTGAGTAATGACCAGTGACTGAGGGGACGGAGGGAGATTGGCACAATGGCACACATGCACAATCATGTGTAGCACACTGCACACCCACAATGATTGTGGAACATGTCTCTGATACCCTTGGCACACTGCAGCACATATTGAAATACCAAGTAGCCCCCTGTCCATTATGTGCACAAAGGGGCCCCCTCACTTTCACCAATCCCACAACCTACCCATGCACATGTGCTGAATCAAGCAAAGCAGTGGCTGTGTGAGCCGCACTAACAATGCAAGTGACACTGCATGACCGATAGCATGGCTGCAGTCAAAATACATGACATGGTGCACAACACAACACTGAGGTGGCCCAGTGTGGAGCACATCCTCAAAGTAGCAGGTCACAAACAATGCACAAGAGTACAAAAACCGTCCAAGAGCACAAATGACCCAAGGCGCCAACATCTCTGCACCGTAAAAGCACACAAGTCAAAGGCACACTGCCTCAAATGGATAAGGGGTCGCTAAATCAGAACTGCAGGGGCGAATCTCCAACAATGTAACACACACACATAGCAATCACAGCACATCAGCATGGTACAAAGTGCAACACTTTCACTACAGGACAGAGGACACAACTGGTGTCGCTTGTGTGTAGAAACTGGCCAATCACATCTGGCATTGCTGGAAACTGTGAGATGATAATGTACGAGTACAACCTCACATCCATCGATGTCAAAATGTCCACTGTCTCCCATCAAATAGCCAGCTCCTCCAAAACAGTCACAATGTACATTGTCCTGCTGTCTGTCAGGAAACATGTACAATGCATCAACATACATGGAACACACTGTTAATCAGTATCTCCCCTTTACATTTCAGAGGGATAATCAACACCTCCTGCAGAGCAGACCAGACATCTCTCCACTGATTATGACGAGGACCCCCTGGCCATCTGCTCCGACACCCTCCAACAGCTTGTAGACAGGCTCCGCACCCCACCTCCAGGAGCAGTTCAGCCAGCTGCATCAAGGTGACCCCCTGCACAGACCACACAGCAGGAAGCACACACCATCACAGCTGGCTCCCAGGAGCCCCACAACCAACACATGGCATGCCAACGCTTCCAGGCAGTCTGCTTGTCCACCTTCTCAGAGGAGAAAACAAAACTGACCTGCGGGGTACCTCAGGGCTCTCCAGTTGGTATTCAATCTTGATTCCACCAATGCATCCATTACGAATTTCCAATCCACCATGATCTCTATTAGTGAATGGATGTACTCCAGCCAATTGAAACTCAATCCCGACAAGACAGACCTTGTCCTGACTGGAGGGCTCACTAACACCTGAAACTCTAGTTTCTGGCCACCATCCCTGGGTATTCCACCCCGCCCTGCAGACTCTGTAAAAAGTCTTGGTGTCATCATTTGTAATGACCTGTCCTTGAAACCATAAATCAATGCTGTACTCTCCTCGTGTTTCTTCCATCCCCGCAGAATTAGGAAAATCTGCAGGTTTTTGACCACGGAAGCCCTCATACTTGTTATCATGGCCCTGGTCACCTCTCGCATTGATTATGCAAACGCTCTCTATGTTGGCATTCCAGCCTACCAGCTTCACCACCTACAACTTGTACAAAATCAGGCAGCTAGGCTCATCTTTCACCAACCTAAGCACCAACATGTTACCCCTTGCTGAAGAACCTCCACTGGCTCCCAGTAGCCAAGCATTGTGTCTTTAAACTTGGCTGTACCATCTTTAAGGCACTTGTTGGTCAGGGCCCGGTCTTCATTTCTTCCAGGATTCATCCGTATGTCCCTTCCCGTGATCTGCGCTCCTCCCATCACAACCTGCTCATCACCCCCGCCTTCAAACGGAAAAAACATGGTGGCCTTAGGTTCTCCTTCTTGGCCCCCCGCCTCTGGAACTCCTTTCCAAATGAGCTAAGACTAGTAAACAGCTACACCCTATTCAGAACTCTCCTTAAAACGTATCTGTTTTTGCAAGCCTATGAGTAAGACCCCAAAAATCTTCTCGCCGTAGTCCTTCCGCTCCTAGCACCATGAAACCGCTTGGTGTCCGTGCGCTGTACAAAAAATGTTAACATAACATAACAACGCTGTGTGTTAGGGTGCCAGGAGAAGATGGCTGATCACCTGCGGGTGGGGTTTGACCTCATGGCAACCAAACTAGATGCCATGCGAGGGTGTTTTAACTGACACCCACTCTCCGCTCCATGGTCTCCAACAATTCTTGGCTGACTTCGCCGGGGCTATTACTCGGATACAACAACTTTCTAGTCAGGCAGGCTCCAGCGATGACAGCACAGAGTTGGCACAGATGCGGAAGACAATGGAGACCATGGAGCCGATGCAGGCTGGAAGTATGGCTGCCATGGCTGAACACCAGCCAGATGTAGCTGGGATCTTGCATGCCCTGCAGATTCTCATCTTGTCATTGCTGCGACAGAGCCTGTTCCAGATGACTGCTGCAGGAACTTTGACACACACATCTCCACCCCCTGATGTGTCATTGGCACACAGTGATGCAGCCCTACCACCTTCTCCCCCTGATGTGTCAGTGGCACAGAGTAAGGCAGCCATAACACCACCACACACACCTGACACACCGGACACAGAAGACACATCAGAGGAGTAAGATGTGTATGGTAATGACTGAGTGAGAAAAGAGGTAGTAGCATTCATCCCCGCCCTATGGTCTGTCCCTGCCTGGTTCAGCCCTCTGCATCATGCCCTGGAACAACACCTTCCACTGTCCCCCGAAACACTCTGCGACATTCACCTGGACCCCGACATGGACTGCCATATCTGCTCTGGTTACCAATGACACAGCAATCAGGCTGTAGACTGAACTCTTCCTCTTTCGAGTAACTTTTTATTCCTCCAGGACTCTGGTTGGCCCTCCACTGGGCAACCATGTAATGTGGGATTGGCATGGCCATGTATTGCTCCAGCTCCGATACTCCACAGAATGTGATTAAACCAATCCAAATCACACAGATGTGTCATGTCTATCGTCAACCAAGTATAAAAGTATGGATGAATGTAGGGACATTGATTGCACAAATAGGTACACCCTGGGAAATGAGCATGTTTGACCCTGACCCACATGGCCAATTAGATGACTGTGAAGGTGTGAACTAGCTGTGGCCTCATTGCTCATGAACAACAATCTCGCAACCCCCCCAATGTAGCCCCATGTCCAGTAGCGGTCTGTGGTGGGAGTGCTGCCGGGGGGTGATGTGGGGCGGGGGAGGGGCAAGGTGGGTGTAGTAAACTACGGAATACGGCCAAATACAGGTACGTAAATATATAAATAAATAAAAGGAATTTTGTTGCGCGCACTGCATCGCATTTTGCAACAAACACGAGTGTGATCCAATCCATTACCTGGTCGGGACAGCTATGCTCCGTCCACGCCGTTTCACCAATCCGCAACACAGCCCAATAGGGGAGCGCCTCGATGTGGTCACTGCACACAATGACTTGTGCAATCTCTCATCCCCAACTGCCAGCACATACAGCAAATATCAAGGCATTCCATGCACGGGTATCATGGTTGCACTCCTGGTTGTGGGCCAACAGGGGGGGCACACACAAGTGGCAAATAATCCAGTTCAGCTACTCTTGTGTTGGATAGGCAGACATCCATGGGCCACTCGAATGTGCATGATCGACAGTGGAACTAGGGCTGGACGTAGGTGACGTACGCAAGACGGCAGCTCAGACGGTAACTGATGCGCAACACTTCCAGTGGCAGTGCTCTGAACAAGTGGAGCATACGTGCACGGTACAGTTCCACGTGACAGGGGTTGTGCATGTGCACTAGGAAGGCCTGCCATTGCGTTTGTTGATCGCGTAGAACCGGCACTCTTCTGACCGGCGGCAGTTATGTGGATGATATGCCACAGCTCTGAGCAATGAGTTGTATGTGTGTGCAACGGTTGGACGTATGGCTTGTTTTTTACTTAAATGTCAAGGGCATCCCATGCAGAAGTACTTCAAGTAGGGACTTCTGTGTGTGGGGTGTGGATACCTTGGTCTTTCATTAGCACAGTTCGTGGTGTGGGAGTCATCAAAATCTGGTATGGTATTGCTCTCAGGCGGTGCCAGCCAGAGGTGCTGATGTCTTTCCGCCTTATGTATTGGGACAAAGGAGCTTTAATCTCTAATGTTAGTCTGACTACTGCTTGCATTATTGAAATGTGATGTGGCCTTGATGCCAGGCCGCAGGCTTATGGTGCACCAATTGCGATACACACCCAACAGTTGGCATGTATGAGACAAGAGCCCGATTGGCCTTGCGCTCCTTGTACAATCTCTCTCTTTCTCTCTCTCCTTCCCTCTCTTTCTCTCTCTCCCTCCCACTCTTTCTCTCTCTTTCTCTCTCTCTCTCTTTCTCTCTCTCCCTCTCTCCCTCTCTCTCCCTCTTTA
Organism: Lissotriton vulgaris; assembly: GCF_964263255.1. Taxonomy (NCBI): domain Eukaryota; kingdom Metazoa; phylum Chordata; class Amphibia; order Caudata; family Salamandridae; genus Lissotriton; species Lissotriton vulgaris. The sequence continues at coordinate 1,381,878,279 of NC_141694.1, read as the reverse complement.
TCCCTCTCTCTCCCAATCTCCCTCTTTATCCCTCTCTCCCACTCTATCCCTCTCTCTCCCTCTCGCTCCATCTCTCTCTTTCTCTCTTTCTCTCTTTCTCTCTCTCCCCCTCTCTCTCTCCCTCTCTTTCTCTCTCACCCTCTCTTTTCTCCCTCCCTCCCTCTCTTTCTCTCTCTCCCTCTCTTTCCCTCTCTCTCCCTCTATCCCTCTCTCCCTCTCTCTCTTTCTCTCTCTTTCTCTCGCTCTTTCTGTCCTTTGATGGGTGCATGACAACCCTTCTTATCTTGAATTTAGTCTTGCAGGCTGTGACTTACAGATTGTCCAGGGATAACCCGCCATGACTCTTCCAGATAGTTGTTTTGAGTCAAATTTGAATGTAATATCTTGTAAGGACTTTCAATGGTGAACAAATGATTCTCTTTTTTCTGACCACACATGAATGTTAATTGTTGTAATTATGTGACATCAGGCGAATGATTTTGTTCATGATTTCATGAAATTGATATGAAATATCTTTGTCCCTTCCCTTGGGTAAGAGCCCAGGAAGGGGCGGGGGCGGTTGCGGCCCTGGAGGTGGTGGCGGTGGGTGTTGTGACCCTCTTGGGTGCCCGAGCTGCATGAGCGTTGGCATCTGTTGTTCTTCAGGTGTGGCTCTGGGCTGGGCTCCCTTTTATGGTGTAGGTTGTCGTTCGACTTTACACTAGGTAAGAGCAGGTGTTAAATCCCTGCTGCTATCACGCCTTATCACCTGTTTTGTGATCTTATCGCCGATCTGGCTGGTTGTTGAGAATGTTGTGCTGTGATGTTGTCGCTGCTTTTTTCACAGGAACGCCTACTCTGCATCTCATTAGCGTTAAATGCCGGTGTCATCTGTGGTGATGTTTTTTACAGCTGCTGTCGAAGGAAAACTGGTGATATCGGCTGTTAGTACCAGCTTGTGAATGGGGCGATAAGTTTATCACCACTTTGGCTCATATAAAGTGACAATAACTCGGCGAAAAGTCCTTGAGAATATGCTCCTTGGATTTTAGCATGAGAGATGCGATACTCTAGGTAGACACCCCCTGGTATAGGATTGGTTCAAGTAAATATGTAGATACACAGGCATTAAAAAATCGATATACAGGCACAAATATGCCCCAAATATATAACAAGGTATGATGACGCTGTTTAAAACACTTCTATATTGCATTTGCCTATACGATGGCAGCCACGCGATCCGCATGGTAGAATGGTATATAAGTTAGTGTTGTTAATCACTAGTGTTGTACCTGCTTCTGTACTTCAGAAATTATAATATACATGCCTGACTGCTTTGCATTATTTGTTAGAAAAAACGAATATAATGAGTACTTTAAAAAATAATTACTGTTAGTTAATGCTTTAACTCCTCAGGTAAATAATATCAACTGTAAACACAGTTACAAAGTCTCCAGAGGAATAATGCACGTCCACTCACTACGCCTGCACATCAGCCACCATCACTCACTGCAGCCCCAGTAGTGCAAGGCAAGGTAGATGTAGATGGTACTGGCTGGGCCAGGAAGACTGAGTCCAATTATGGCATGTAAAATGTATAACACTCTGCATGGAGACAAAGTGAAGTAAACCACCCCAGATCCTTTGTCACAGATAGGAGCCTATGCATCACCCTCGCCACAAATTAAGAACGCCATACCAGTTTGAAAATATGCAGTTGATCTCTGACCCTGTTCACAGGATATGACCATTTACTATTATGAGATCCACTCTACCAGGGTTGGCACAGTCAGAATTCTCCAGTTTCATAGGATAAAGACTTTGCCACTGTTAAGTCAGTTGTGAACCATCTGTGCCCATGGCGTGATACCCCTGCAACCTCTGACATATCATGGTATACAGCCAGTTGTGCCGAGAGGAGGAGGAACAACCCATTTTAGTCAACATCTTTGTGTCGAAATTAGAATTATATTGTTTAACAGACAGGAAGTGCAGTAGCATGTTTACTTTATCCTATGACCCTGGGAACGTGACTGTGCCAACTTTATTATAAGAGCAACAGCAATTAAAAACCATGAGAAGGAATAATAGTCGACCATACAACAATATACATTGTATAAAGGCATAGTACGATAGGAAATTTGCCAAAAAGAACATCAAGTAAGCAAAAAGGAGAGAGTATATAAGTCCTCAAAGGAGGTTTAAAATTCTCTGAAGCAGTATGATTGGGTAATTTATGAGCTAATTGGTCTACATATGTGGTGAGAGGCAACCAGTAAAGATCCACATTGGATTTTGGTTTGCAAGAAGAAGCAAAGGCAACATCAAGTCTGTGAAAATGACATAAGGAATTCCACCAATGTTGTATGGAAATGTGTGTACGAGATTTCCAGTTGGAAGAAATATGTTGGAAAGCGAGTGCAATCATAAGATCAAAAAGGCCATGGGAGTGTGTAGGGAAGATCTAAAGGTTCTGAAAGACTGCCCAGAAAAAGATGAGTGCCAACTTTTTAAACATATCTTAATTGGAATAGTGCAGAAAACCCCCATTCTGTGAATGAGGATAGTCAATGTTAGTTAGGAAGTATGTTGAATTAAGAACAGATTGGCCTTGAATCCATGAGATGCTTGCCATGAGTCAACAAAAGTTATACCCCTACCCCATCTGAATATGTGGGGGATGTTACTTGTCCGCCCTGTTTAGAGGAGGTGATTATTGGCCGAGAAAACAGATGGCCCACCAGGACTCCACAGAGACTTGACACCACCCCCTAAGTTGACCCCACACTTTCAGATATTGTACTATTAGTGATTCCAACAGATCTATTGGGAACGGCCCCAGACTCCATCTTAGACATGTGATAATTACCTGCATTGCCATTTGTGCTTGTCCAATTGACCAAAACTTAGTGAGCAGTGCACTAAAGCACTTCAGCAAGACAATTGTGAATACCTGGTCAATGTAGAAGCACTCAGACTCTCCAGTTGTGAGTGTGCATAATAGACTTTCAATATTAATACCACCATTATATCAAATTGGCACAGGGGCTTGAAGCCACTGACCAAGCCTACGGCCACTACGTGCTAATTTCCGGGTGAGCAACATGGCTTTGAGGACAGGGATGTTGTTTTAGGCAGTTGTGATTTCTATCATTAAAGTGGTACCAGGCCCTGGTTATTATGACACCACATCCTCACCAAGGCACCCATGCCAGTGATTGCACCCCCTGAGGAACGAGACAGGTCAGCTGCTACAGCTGGTTCTCTTGATAGTAGGTGACCACCTGAAAAACTGCAAGCAAGCAGTTTACGTGGTTTCAACTACTACTAGTCTCTCCCAGACAAATAGCTTGTTGTCAATTTAATTTTAGCCAGTATGGATTTTAGGCTCACCAAAGGAAGCAGCTAATTGCACTGTGGGCTAAGCTCCATTTTAACAGCCTGTACTCTCCACCACAACGAGATTGAGATGATCCACCAAGCAAAATCATTGTATAGGTTTCAGGTTATCATCTATGTTTGACCTTAGAGCTCTATTATCCATTAAGATGTCAAAATATTTCATTTTTCTCAATATTATCTCAAAGTGTGCTGATGCTTTTGGTATTGCATGATACTGGTAGGGCTTTACATTTCCAACATTTAATTCTATAACCAGAGGAAGTCAAAAAAGTCTGTAACAGGGACATCAGGGCAGGAATGGTAGTTCCGAGTTTGGTAATGGCATAGAGAAATTATTTAATGGAGGTGGCAGTTCGTATAGGATTGAGCCCACAATCTAACAGGTCCTATCCAGCACTAAACAGTCTTATTAGCCCCAGAACCAGTGAACCTGATGTTTCACCCTTTTAAAGGCTGCTTATAGCATAGGCGCCTCAAGAGACTTCATTTATCAGAGAAGCCATCCTCCTAAAGTGGCTTGAACGTAGATAGATCACATAAGGCTCTTGCAATTTCTTCCTTCGAGATTTTCCCTTCTAGGAGAGCATAATCCTCAGGAATATAGGCATAAAGCTTTCCTCACACAGAGCGATGGCAGGTACATCTGAATTTTACAGATTTTCATGAAAAAAGTAAATGCCTCTATATTCTCAAAAAAGTGCGTCAGCAATTTGCCATTATGGGTGAAGTCGGCATCTGTGCCCCCCTATCTTGTGACTGCAATGCAAGAAGCTTGCCTGCCTGCCTTCTGCGTCTTTCAACATGTCACCCTTTCAGTTTTACCAGAGCCTTTTCCACTTAAGTTAAAACTAAATAGTTGAAAGAGAATATTTTATTTTCCAGATGTTGCTGAATGAGGAGAGAATGGTCAGCGGTAAATTGTGCATTTAGGGACTTAGGACCAGATGTAAGTCGCCCAATACCAGTCGGTAACGGCTGAAATTACCGAATTGCGGCCGTTACTGACCGGTATTAGGCTACTGAGATGTAGGTGGCCAAAATTGCAAATTTAGGGCCAGATGTAGGTAAAATATTTTTTCCGACTCTTAAATACCCACTCATACCGAATCGGTATTTCTGAATCAGAAAACAGGATGTAGGAAAAAAATCAGTAAAAATTACCAATTCGGTAACACTCGGAATATGTAATCGGTATTTACCGAATCGGTATTTACCAAATCGGTAAATACCGAATCCGTAATACCCATTCATTCCTATGGTCCTACTGGCCCATAGGAATGAATGGGATTTACCGAATCGGTATTTACCGATTCGGTAAATACCGATTCGGTAAATACCGAATCAGTAATTTTAAAAATAACCCATGTGAGCCTGCAAACCTATCAGGAACACCCACCACACCCCACAACAAAGCCACAGAGGATCCAACCAATCAGATGCAACCACGCCTCCCCAGTGGCCACACCCATGCAGGTGCAGAGAAACTGAACTGCTTTGAGACCAAATACAGAGGAGCAGGCTTCCCAGAGCATACCTGAGTAGCAGAATGGAGACCCAGGATGGCCAGAAGGATGCAGCTGAGCACAGGAGTCTGTGAAACTTACCACCTGGCTTGACATCCAGTCCAAGGTAAATGCCATTGGGGTCACCTACAGGGACATAGATGACCTCAAAAAAAGATGGTACGATCTGTGGATCATCATAAAGAAAAAACTTGCCGCACAGAAAAAGGAAGCTGCAGCCAGAGGTGGAATTAAAAACAGAGCACCAAGACTGACAGACCTTGAGGAGCTGGTTGAATCCACCCTGGAGCGGAAAGTATCCATGGGATTGGGGACGCTGACAGCTCTGCGAGAGCTGCAAGGAAACAAGGTAAGATGCATAGACATAAATCCCCACCCATTTCCCTGTCCCCCTTCCCCACTGTGTGTGTCTGCATCACACTCCAGAACAGGTTTCACTTATGTCCAGCAATGCATCATGGGAGATGTAGTCATAGGTACATACATCAATGCAGTCACCATATAATTCAGCAAGGCATGCAACACACTACTTCCAGAAGCTGAGGGAGACTAGGCAATTGTGTGATAGGAATGTGATTTAATCATGACACACACCACTGACCCAATGTCCATATCTGTCCACAGGAGAGTCATCGTGAAGTACAGCACAGGAGAGGGAGGAGAGGCCACCGACAACTGAGAGGAGGGAGAAGACAAAAGACAGAGCAGGTCATAGCGCTGTACAGCAAGACACAACCACAGCACAGGCAGCCACTACACCTGAGCGACCCAGCACACAACAGCCTCAGTCACCTCTGTTGTTTGGGACACAAGAGTCGGAACCAGCAGCACTATCCCCCACACCAGCATCACAGTCATCTGTGCAGGGAAGGTCAAGGAGGCTTGATGTGCCCCCTCTCGGGATTCTTGAAACAGATGAGGAAGATGAGGAGAGTGTCATGCCAAGTAATCCACCTGTGTCTGACAACGCTGGGCAGCAGACTACTTCAAGAGCTGTGCGGGCCATTATCCGAGGCAGAAGGGCACAGAAGAGAGGCGAAGGCCAAGATGGTGAGGGGGGTCTTCTGCGGTCTTGAGGCCACCATGGTCAAAGTACAGTGCCTGCAGGCAAAGGCAATATTAGCAGTTCGCAGGCAGGTTCGCAGTATAAATGTTATATGTTAATGTTATATGAGCTTGTATAGCGCGCAGCTGTCCCAGCCAAGGGGCGTCCCGGCGCTTACTGTATGAAGAGTGGACAGATGGTGGGATCAGGGAGGTAGGAAGGTAGAAAGAAAGTTTAGCAGAAGAGGTGAGTTTTTATTGCTTTCCTAAAGGTCTGCAGGTCCTGTATCCCTCTGATCGGGTCAGGGAGGTCATTCCAGAGCTTGGCGGCCAAGTATTTGAAGGAGCGGCCGCCCATCCTGGAAAGTTTAATACGGGGTACCGTTGCGAGATTTTGTCCTTCTGAACGTAGGGTACGTCGAGGGACGTATGTTGACAAGAGTGGGCAGAGCATGGGTGGGGAAGCCATCTTTAGGATTTTAAATGCTAAGCAAAGCGTTTTGAAGTGTATCCTTTTCTCCATTGGGAGCCAGTGGAGTTTGGTAAGAACATTAGCTACGGACGCGTGGCGGGGGATTCCTACCAGCGCCCTAGCGGCGGCGTTCTGCACTCGCTGGAGTCTAGCTTTTTCAGCTACATTCGTTCCTAGCAAAAGGGAGCTGGCGTAATCCAACCTGGAGAGGATGGCTGCTTGGACTATCGCCTGACGGGTTTGGTTGTCAAAAAATCCTAGGATGGGTCTGAGATTCCGTAAAATGCCGAAGCAGGTTGCTGCCACTTTTTTAGTGTGATGAGTAAACTTAAGGGCAGAGTCTACCCAGACTCCCAGGTTTTTGACACAGTCCTTGGGTTCCGGTGGCTGTCCTAGGTTTGCTGGCCACCAGTTATCCCCCCAAGTGTTAGCCTTTTTTCCTACCACCAACACCTCGGTTTTGCCGGCGTTGAGCTGTAGGTAGTTCGCTGTCATCCATTCTGTGATGTCAACGAGAGTGTGTTGGAATTTTTGGGTGCTGAGACCACTTTCATCATTTAGTGCCACCACCAGCTGAGTGTCGTCAGCGTAGGATACTAGGGACAGTCCGTGGCAAGATGACAAACATTGACCATGGAATTGGCAACATGACAGAGGCAATGCAGACCATGGCAAATGGGATGATGGACATGACCCATTGCATGAGTTCTCTCTGCGACAAATTAGATAGAGATCACTCAGAGAGGCACAGGGATCATCAGTGTATGCGGCAACAGACAAAAGCATTGAACTGCTTTGCTACTGCAACCTCCCTGCTGTGCCGGCATTCTGTCGCCATGCAGGATGCAATTGTGCACTGTTGCACAGATATGTCAAGGGGGATGGGGAGAGTCAACTCTGCCATGGAGCTGATGCTCACACAACAGGCACCCACTGCTGGAGACACAGGTGTCAGGGAAACAGAAGACTCAAACAGCAGGAGTGGCTCTAGCACTCCTGTCCCTGAAATGCGTAGGAGCAGCAGGTGCCAATCTGCTGACCCAGGCACCACCGAGAGCGTTGACACCCAGCCTCCTGCATCCCGCACTGTAGTGCGTGGACGCAAACATTGAACATGCCCATAACCCACAGGAAAGGTCATGGTGAGGTTAACTGTGACCACCCACTCCTGATAATAGACACTGTAGTACCATGGTGTTGTATTATTTAAATGCCGTAGTGACAATTAAACTACGTACTTCAAAAACTAAGCCTGTCTGTGTCTACTTACTTAGAAATATCGGCGTGTGATCTCTGCCCGTCTCAGTCTCCCATCTGTTGCTGGTGCTGCTCCTGTTTCATAGGGCTCTGCCTGTTCTGTGTCATCATCAATGTCCTCATGATGTGTGATATCCACCTCTGAGCCTTCCTTGGTGGCAAGATTGTGCAACATGGCACAGGTCGCTATAATTTAGCAGCACAGGATTGGAGTATACTGGTGTGCACCTCCGCCCTTGTGGAGGCAGCAGAACCTGCTCTTGAGGAGTCCAAATGTGCGTTCAACAACGTTGCGAGTCGATCTGTGAGCCACATTGTAGCGCCTCTCACTCCTGCTAGATGGATTGAGGTAGGGGTGAGCACAAAGGACCTCAGGGCATATGCACTATCGCCTAGGTGGAAAAGAGAGTGCCATTAGTTACATACTTATAATACATTCATCTGCTATTACTATCAGGGTGTGTCACTGTCATTTACCTAGCAGGTATCAGTCCCCAAACTCTCCAGCAACAAGGGGTGTGTAAATCCCACTGTTCTGGAATATGTACGAGTCATGGGTACTCCCAGGGAATTTGGCCACAATGTCTGTAAAGATGTTGCCAGCGTTGCATATGACCTGCACATTGACGGAGTGTGTTGACTTCCGGTTCCTGTATATGTGTTCTGTGGCTGCAGGTGGGCAGAGTGGGATGTCAGTGCCATCTATGCAGCCTATCACGTGAGGGAAGTGTGCCAGTTGATATAAATCTGTTTTGGTCTTCGCAAGTTCCACAGGTGTGTCAGGGAAATGTATATAATGATGCATCCTCTGCATCATGGCCACCAGGAACTTCCTGAAGAAACGGGACAAGCAGCTCTGGGACACACCACCTACTGCAGCAATCACACTCTGGTAACTACCAGAGGCAAGCAGGTGTAGGCTACACAGCACCTGCACATGGGGTAGGATGGCGTGCGCCCTTGGTGTTGGGTGCTCCAGGAGTGGGTGCAAGTCCCTGATCAGGTCCGGGATGGTTTGGGGGGTGTAGCCTGTACCTTTGCAGTATCTCTGGCTAAGTCAGTTGGAGTGTTATCCTCTGCCTTTACACTTGCTCCTCCCTTCTCCATTCCCTCTCTCCTGCTGCCTGTAACCGTAGCCGCCTTGCTATGATGTAGAATGCCGCCATTCTGGTTACACTGTTTCATTTTGGGGCCTTATTTTATAGCCTACACCTGGTTACCGACTGCTTTCTATCCATGGTAAATACCGACTCTTAAATACCGAATTTCATGAAATTCAGTAGTTTTTAGGTTTCCTACATCTCCATAGACATTTTTTATCATTTTCTATTTACCGATTCAGTAAATAAGAATTCGGTAACTATGGATTCGGTAAATTCCGTTTCGGAAAAATAGCGACTCATATTTTCCGAATCTGTAGAATTTTTACTCCTACATCTCATTTACAATATACCGGTCGGTAACAGCCGAAATTACCGAATTTCGGCCATTACTGACAGGTATTATGCTATCTACATCTGGCCCTTTGTAATTTACCGATTCGGTATTTTAACACCTTGGCTGCTAGTGGTTTTCCCCTACTGTGCTGAAGAATGCAGGATGCCATTGTTCATGACAAGCTCAGCTCGTCATAAGCACACGACCAGTGTACTGCATGACGAGCTGAGCTCGTCATGAGCAGCGAAGGGGTTAAGGAATCGGTAAATTACCGATTCCTTAAATTACCGAATCGGTAAATTACCAAATTTGCAATGTAGGGACCACTCAAATGAGTGCTTTTCCCATGTTAGGATTCGTTATTTACCACCAACTATAAGTTGGTGGTAAATAACGGATACCTTTGAAAATGCAAATCTGTGCATTTTCAACTGTGCCATGTGGCAGACATGCATGCCCTTAGGGCATGTATGTGTGCCACATCTGCACTCAAGCACGATTTAGGGGTGCAACAGGGTGTCAAAGTGACACCCTGGCACCCTTGAATGTGTCCCCCATTTTACCGATTCGGTAATTGCCATTCATTCCTATGGGCCTCCAGGCCCATAGGAATGAATGGCAATTACCGAATCGGTAAATACCGATTCGGTAAATACCGAATCTTACCGATTCGGTAATGTTTACCGATTTTTTTTGCTACATAGCATTTACCGATTCTAAAATACCGAATCGGTAAAATTCGGTATTTTAGAATCGGTAAATGTACTTTACCTACATCTGGCCCTATATCATTTTTTTCAGGTGGGTCTGCTTTGCCACGTTCATTGTCATAGCTAACTCAGAGTCCTGCATTATGAGACCTCTCCATGTCAATTTACTAGCAGCCCACAGCATTTGCACTAAAGACACTGACTCTCATTTTCATCTCTGTGAGCTCTGGCATGGTAACTATCTTCCTTGCCTCCGGCAATTTATACCTGTCAGCCTGCATCCTCTAAATCAGTGGGTTAGGGATAAGCCCCAGACCTAAAGGCAGCACAATAGGTGAACAATCCATAAAACCCTCTTTAAAATCCTACATTGCAATATCAAAGACTGAAGTGACCCCCATGCAACAGATAACGGATGAAGGATTATTAGGCAGGGGGGCGTGACTAACCTCCCTACAAGATGGCTGCTTGGTAGAGCAGCTCCCACCCTCCCAACACCTAATCCCCCATTATCCATTTCATAATCTATTCGCTGCAGCTCCTGCATCAAGGTGTTAAACTGCAGGGCTGGAGAAGAAACTGCAGAATGGTTGCAGAGCTGCTGATATGTTATGAAGTGGCATGCAGCCTGTAGTGGCTGGGTGGCAAGGGGTGAACAAAGACACCTGAAAGCGGCTTCACCTGATTTAGTCAATCCGACCCTCTGGCTAAGCAATTTGCAATGAGCCCTTGTGGAGCCTGTCTAATTCCGGCCCAGCGGCCAAGATGGAGGGTACCCCCGGAGCAGCAGTAAATGGCTGCTTAGTGTGATGGAAACACAAGCAGGCTGCAGCAGTGTGCTGTGAGATTGGTATCCTTGGGCGGAGTAATACGCAACGCTTGCGCAGTTTGCGAAGGTTGTGCAACTTCCCACTAAGCAAATTGCACGTAGCACAGTGCAAACACGTGTAGAGTAGCATAGCGGTCATTTTTTGCTTGCTCGCAGTCTTCAACGTCAAGTTGGCGACCGCGAGTGAGCAAAATGACATCCCGGCGAGACTTTTTCCTCGTTTGCGATCAGCAACATCAAGTTGCCAATTGCGAGCGTCTGACCCTGTGCCTCATGGGAACAGTCCAGCCCGAACTGCCAAGCCATGTCTACCCTGGACCGGAAACAAGCATCCTGGGACCGGTTTCGGGTTCATAACCCTAATCAGCCTGGCTAGCTTGAATCCAGTGGCAGAGTGAGCAAGGGTCCCACATCTGGGCATACCCTGCCAACTCAGGGCGAACAAAGCGATACCAAAGGGGATTATGGACGGAGCGCTTGAGCAAATCAAACACTCACCCCCAGTCAACTGATCTGGGTTTAATCCATCATCAATATTTAGCTCACTCCACCACCCCAGTTCAGACATGGCCATATGCAAATCAGTCTGACCCTGTGCCTCATGGGAACAGTCCTGCCCGAACTGCCAAGCCATGTCATTCCTGGACTGGAAACAAGCATCCTGGGACCGGTTTTTGGGTTCCTAATCTTCATCAGCCAGGCTAGCTTGAATCCAGTAGCAGAGTGAGCAAGGGACCCACGTCTGGGCATACCCTGCCAACTTAGGGCGAACAAAGCGATACCAAAGGGGATGATAGACGGAGCGCTTGAGCAAATCAAACACTCACCCCCAGTCAACTGATATGGGTTTAATCCATCATCATTCTTTAGCTCACTCCACCACCCCAGTTCAGACATGGCCATATGCAAATCAGTCTGACCCTGTGCCTCATGGGAACAGTCCAGCCCAAACTGCCAAGCCATGTCTTCCCTGGACCGGAAACAAGCATCCTGAGACCGGTTTCCGGTTCATAACCCTCATCAGCCAGGCTAGCTTGAATTCAGTGACAGAGTGAGCGAGGGACCCAGGTCTGGGCATACCCTGCCAACTTAGGGTGAACAAAGCGATACCAAAGGGGATGATGGATGGAGTGCTTGAGCAAATCAAACACTCACCCCCAGTCAACTTATCAGGGTTTAATCCATCATCATTCTTTAGCTCACTCCATTACCCCAGTTCAGACATGGCCATATGCAAATCAGTCTGACCCTTTGCCTCATGAGAACAGTCCAGCCCAAACTGCCAAGCCATGTCTTCCCTGGACTGGAAACAAGCATCTTGCAACCGGTTTCGGGTTCATAACCCTCATCAGCCAGGCTAGCTTGAATTCAATGACGGAGTGAGTAAGGGACCCAGGTCTGGGCATACCCTGCCATCTTAGGGCGAACAAAGCGATACCAAAGGGGATGATGGATGGAGCACTTGAGCAAATCAAACACTCACCCCCAGTCAACTGATCGGGGTTTAATCCATCATCATTCTTTAGCTCACTCCACCACCCCAGTTCAGACATGGCCATATGCAAATCAGTCTGACCCTGTGCCTCATGTGAACAGTCCAGCCCAAACTGCCAAGCCATGTCTTCCCTGGACTGGAAACAAGCATCTTGCAACCGGTTTCGGGTTCATAACCCTCATCAGCCAGGCTAGCCTGAATCCAGTGGCAGAGTGAGCAAGGGACCCACGTCTGGGCATACCCTGCCAACTTAGGGCGAACAAAGCGATACCAAAGGGGTTAGAGGTTGGGAGGCCCGAGATACCTTCTGCCCATCCAGACCCGACTTGCTGCCCCCACTGACACCACTCACAATTGTGGGGCTGGAAGAGGTGAGATGCACCTCCCGATGTGCTAAAGACTACCAGAGAACCTGACACTAGAGCATCAGATGTGACGTGAGCCTCTTTGGAGGGCTACATTGCAGCATGACTTTGCTCTGCGGGCTTCGTTCAGAGATTCCTCTTGGCCCACCTGGATACTCAGTCTCATCCCTCCCTTCTATGCAGTGAGGAGCTAAAAGCTGCAATAGGCCTGTGACTCCCGAGCCTCATGGTGCAAAGTGGGTGGCACTGCCCCACAATGCAGCAGGTATGTGAGATGAGAGTGGCACCAGGTTGCTCAAGCTATCGCCCGGCCTAACTACTTGGGGTTGCCTAGGAACCCCTGTGAAGCAGTGTGGCACCCAGTCAGAGACTCTGTGAGGCAAGTGAGGCATGTTGTGCAATTAAGAGTCCCTATAATCCAACTGGAATCATCTGCGCCCAGTGAGCAGAGGCTCCCCTCACCACAGGGGGGCGTATAGACTTGGTGTTCAAGGCAGTTGACTGGAGGATGCCTACAGACTCCAATAAAGGCCAGATGCAAGTCCGTGTACCACCCTGATCGCAATGCTGCCTCTGTGAGAGTTTGGCCCCACAGAACTCGGGGGACACTCTTGATCCTGGTATGTTGAATCATCTGAGAATTTGGCCCTGGAGGTGGAGATTGGAGGTGGGTGGCTGCTGCATGGGGGGTACACCCCTGCCTCTCCCCTGACGAACTGCTCCTGGGATTGTATGGAGGTTCAGCGATCACCCAAGATTTGGAGGAGACCTGGCACAGCCATGCGAGGAGATGAGGAAACCCCGACAGGCCACAGACTCTTCACTGAGGGGTGTCCTAGGCAGGCAGCAGCGATTCCCGCTGTAGAATTAGCTGTGGTCATACCTCAGGAAACCAGTGATGATGACTGGGGGCCAGGGCGCTCAAGCCTCACAGCAGACAAAACTGGATAAATCTGCACTCTCAAATGAAGGGGCATGGACTGCAGCACTGGGGAAGGTGCAGATGTCTGCGGGGGAAATCCCCCAAGACAGTGGGATGTTACTCCTAAAGACATTATGGCTGCCATCCGGGAGTCCGTGGCCCCCGGGAAACAAAAATAGACACGTCTCCACAGAGTTCATACATGGCTCGAGCATACCTCCATAATAGGAGCACAAGCGTAAAGGAGGCAGAAGACTCTATTGCTGCCCTAAATGTGAAAACAGCAATTCTGCAGAAACAAGTCGACAAACTACATGCCAATGGTGATATCCTGTGGGCCAAATGGAAAGACTTTGAAGGCCGCTCCAGAAGTAATTACATTTGAGTGGTTGTAATCTCAGAAAGGGTGGAGGGGCTGACAGTTTATCCCTTATTCTCAAAGTACTACAGCCATGGGGCCTGTCTAAATACTTCTCTGTTTAATGTGGTCACAGAGTGACAAGGCCCCCGTCCAGACTGGGCGCTCTACCAGGCACCATAAATGCCCACTTTTTCAGTTATAGAGATCGTGCTGCGATCCTCCAGGTGGCACATCATGCACCACCGCTCAAGTAAGAGAATCCCAGTATAAGTTTCTTCTCCAACTTTACACCCATAGTTCAACCGCTGCACCACAGCTTTGAATAAGTGTAAAAGACACTTGGAGAATGAGAACTGATATTTTTCCATGATGTTTCCAGCAAAGCTGGGGGTGATAACAGAGGGAAAACCCTAGTATTTCACAATCCCAGAGGAAGCATGGAACTAGCTAAAAGGCTGGAGGCCCACAAAAAGAGCTTGGGCCAAGAATCTATGCCGATGGAAGTGACATGAACACATTGCTCTGGTTCAGGAATGTGGCCAAGAGGAAAAGGAATGGGATCAACAAATCATTCAAGGTCAGACATCACAGGATGTTATGTACCTGGGATCAGAATGTGACTGGTCTGATGGGATGGGCTAAAACTACAGAAACCAGACAGTTCCCAGCGTACTATTTGGTTTCTGCAGTTTTATCCAGCTGGGAAAAGCACAGAGGCACTGCTGCCTGACGAATGATAGACGCTAAAGATATGTTGGGGGTTGGCAGTTTTAAGTCCGCCGTGCAGGTAGGGGGGTACAAAAGGGGAATATTAGTTTAAGTTTGTTGTTAGTTAAGTTTTTTTCAATGTTAAAACAGTTGCTACAGACTAACGTATTCACCCGTCTCCATCGCCACACCCAACTCCTAGATCCAGAGGCTAGTCGCCATAGGCCGGGGGAGCCTCTTCTCCCAGATGACACAGCAGATGGCATGGGGGGAACAGTTTATATGAAAATAGTGTCCTGGAATATACATGGCTTAGGGGACAAAATTAAGAGGGTAGTCATTCTGCAATATATTAAGCATCAGGTCCTGGATGTGGTCCTTCTATAGAAGACCCACATGACGGGCAACAATTATCGTGCTTTAAATAGCTGGAGGTATAAAATGGCATTCCATGCAGTATTCTTGAAAGGCTCAAGAGGAGTGAGGATCTTGGTGAAATTTTTGCTCCTGCTTACTATCCAACACACATGGCCTGACACAGATATGTGCCTTTGTCGGTAATATGGGAGGGACTGACACTTAATTTCTGTTCGATCTACATCCCGCCTTGTCTTGTCTCTATGACTTGACCTTCCCTGATTTAAGTACTTTGTTGCTTCAACTTCCCAAAGACAGATTACTTCTTGGGAGAGATTTCAACCTTGCACTCAGCAATGAATATGAATGCTGGCCTCCCCGAACTGTGGGGACTACTCACCAACTGCTCTGAGATTTCTTGAATGCGCTTGGTCTGACTGAAATATGGTGAGCCACAATACCAAGGAATGCCAATACCCTTTCCGTAAGATTGCCTCCTTAAACTCACCCCTCAGATCCACCATTACTTAGATGTGCGACCCTGGTGCGTGGCAGACCATTCTCCGTCTTGGGCAGTGTTCAGTTTGGGGCACAGGGTCACAAGGGTGCAGGGCTATAAGCCCCTGGTTTCTCAAACTAACTCTGATTAGGGAGAGAGTGAGAGAAATGACAGTACACTATTTCAAGGAAAAAGCGCTGTGTGGTCTCTGCTCAAACCCTTTGGGAGGCTTACAAAGCTGTACTTAGTGGCCAAACCAGCTCCCTTTATAGTGGAGCTCAAGAAGGACAAAAGGGCCAGGTTAGAGGAGCTTGAGAGGGAGATTATGTCCCTGTAACAGAGCCTCACTGCATTACAGAAACTAGAGGCCAAACACATACTAGCTTTGAAACAAAATTAGTATAAAGTCCTGACTACGGAAGCTGCCATAGTGATCCTCTGAGCAACCCAAAATTGCCTTCAAAAGGTGGGGATTAATACTGGCAAGCTCCTAGTTTGGCTAGATAAAAGGAAACACCAGAATCTGGGGACTGAAAGTCAAGACACAGGAGAGATTTATGGTGTGAAAGAGACAGTGTATGGCTGTGGCATTTGCTGCCTACTATGCTTTGTTTTACTCCCCTGCGGTGAATACCAAGACTAATGATCCCAGGGAATTCCTCTCCAATATATGCATGCAATGTATCCCAGATGTGGATAGAGACCTTTTAGATGCAGCATCCCTGAAGAGGAGTGTTGGACTTGGCCCTTTTTGTAGGGTCATCCCTGAACTTTTTGCCTTCCTCCTGTATTTTGTCTGACCTATTTTCATTGATTTTATGACTCTGGGCACTTTACCACTGCTGATCAATTTTAAAGTGCATATGCTCTCCCTATTGTAAATTGATGTATGAATTAGTGACACCATGATTGGCCTATTTGATTTACTGTTAGACCCTAGTACAGTGCACTGAGTGTGCCCAGGGCTTGTAAATCAAATGCTGCTAGTGGGCTTGTAGCATGGGTTGTGCCACCCACAGAAGCAGCCTGTAAATTGTGTCTCAGGTAATGCATTGCAGAGCCTGTGTGCAGTCTGGTACTGCCATGTTGACTGGGTAAGTGCACCCACTTGCCAGTCCCTAAACCTTCCCTTTTCTGCATATTAGTCACCCCTATGGTAGGCCTAAGGGCAGGGTGCACTGTAGGTAAAAGGTAGGACATGCCCTGGTGTGTATGGCATGTGCTAGTATTGAATTACAGCCATTTTCGTTTTTCACTATTGCAAGGCTACCTATTCCCATAGGTCAGAATGGGCAGTTTGATTATTACATTTTATAATCCTAACTGTCTAACTAGGTAGAAATTCGAGTTTTGTATGCCTGAACTCAGAATGATAAAATACATCTTTTGGTGAAGTTGGTTTTAACATTCTGTGTTTGAAAATACCACTTTTAGAAAGTAGGTATTTTCTTGTCTAACTATCCAAGCCTGCCTCTGCTAGGTTGTGTATTCTTTGTCTGGAGTTTGAGTGACAGGGGCTGGGGGATTCGAGGAGACAGGGTGAGTCAGCCCAGTGGTGAATAGAAAGATCTGCATTTAAATGGGAGGGAGGAGTTGCACCTGGGATACGAATAGAACTGTGCCTTTCCTCCACAATGCTGGCTCCACCTCCTGTGGTGCGTCTGATGTCTCTGCCTTGCACTGTGAGAGGAAAGAAGGAGTCATGTAAACAGAGTGCTCGAGGACTGACCAGAAGTGGTTTGGACTAGGCAAAGGCCTCTCTGCCTTCAGAGAACAAAGAGAAACTGTGTATGAAAAAGGGGACCCAGACCCCAGAGAATTAGATCAATTTGGGAAACAAGAAGAAACCTTTGCTGAGGAGTGGAACCAGAGACATTGAGGGGAGACTATCCCTAAGCTGAAGTGCTGCTTGGGGAATAGGCCTGCAGTAGTTGCCTGACTGCCAAAGAAAGGAGAAAGGAACTTTGCTGCGCTTTATTCAACTTGTGAAGGATCTCCAAGGGCTTGAGAGAAGAGCTTACCTCCTTCTGAAGTCTCAGGGACAACAGACTTCAACCACCAGCTTCCCAAGAGTTCTTTGGAAGTGCCTGCAGCTGTTTTGGGCCTTCTGAGTGACTGCGTGTCGCAAGAAGCTGGAGGCGCGACTCATGAAGAAGAAGCGTGTCGCCGTTGCAGCCGCTGCCGTTGCATCACGGAGATGTCGCTGCTGTAGCTGTCACATTGCACTGCATCACAAGAAACATCTCGCAACATCGAAGAAGTGTGTCACCATCGCAGCCACTGCCGTTGCATCAGTGAGCAAGGGTGTCCATGCTGTAGCTGTCTCATTGCACCACAGAAGCGCCGCGCATCCACGGAGAAGCGTGCCGCCGTCGCAGCTGCTGTCATTGCATCACTGAACAAGGGTGTTGCCACTGCAGCTGTTGGATCGAGCGGAAGCGTCTCGCATCGTTTGAGAAGAGTGTTGCAGCCACAGCTGCTGTTGTCGTATCACGGAACAAGGGTGTCGCAGCTGCAGCTGTCGCATTGAGTCGAGACATCTAGTAACATCGGAGGAGCATGCCGCATCAAGAAGAAGATGCCACCTTTGTTTCTTTGCACAGAATCTTCAACGCATCACCGTCTTTGCATGCAAGAAACTACTGCATCACCATCCCTGCAACACTTTCGTTGTAGAAGCGTTACGCATCTTAAGGTTCATTGACTCAAACTGTCGCATTTTAAGATCTAAAGAGAACTAAGCTAATTCTACCATTTTAAGTACAGTTTTGTGGATTATTGTCATTTGTGGTCTTCTGTTAAATATATATAAAGAATACTTATTTTTAATATACAACTTGTGTGGTGTCCATCCGTAGTGTTGTCACTTGATTAGTGTAGGTTTTCACACATGCTTTACACACTGCCTCTGAGATAAGCCTGTCTGCTCTTGCCAAGCTACCAAGGGGTGAGCAGGGGTTATTTGATGAGTGTACTCCCTTACCCTGACTAGAGGCAAGGGTCTCTATTTGTCACAAGTACTTTTTTGTGCCAACTAGAGACCTCCAAATCTACAGAGGAGCTTGTGAGAGTGATACAGGAGCTCCACCAGGACAAGTCAGTGGGCCCCATTTGAGTTCCAATCAAACTCCACAAACAAATGGCCTCTGCACTGTCTCCTCATCTCCTACAAGTGCTCAAAGAGCAAGTAAAAGAGAGAGTTTCCACGTGATCAGACTGGCCACCATTGTGGTCATCCATAAACATGGGAAACCACCTGAGGACTTCATATGGGCTTATCTCACTTTTAAATGCGGAGGTCAAAATACTAGCCAAGGTGCTGGCTTTGCACCTGATCAAAGGGATTCCGACATTATTCCACCCATATCAATCAGATTCATGACCCAGGGAAGCATGACTTTAACCATCCAGTGCATAAGTGGTATGCTATGCATAGCAGCCAACCTCCAGGAGCAAGCTCTAGTATTATCGTTAGATACCAGGATGGTGTTTGATACAGTGAAATTGGACTATAACTTTGAGGTGTTGCACGAACTGGGATTTGGCCAGACCTTTATATAGTGGCTGCAGCTTTTGTACTCTGATCTTATTGCACAGGTTAAATTTAATGGGGGTCTATCTCAAGAATTCCGTCTCCAGAGAGGTACCAATCAGGGACTCACGTCTGAGCATACCCTGTCACACTTATGGCGGCCAAAAGCTGTACAAAAGGGGGTGGTAATGGAAGGAGCATCTGAACCAATCAAACACTCACACCCAGTCAGATGCTCCGTCCATTACCACTCCCTTTTGTACCGCTTTTGGCCGCCATAAGTGTGGCAGGGTATGCTCAGGCGTGAGTCCGTTGCTCACTTCGCCACTGGATTCAAGCAAGCCGGGCTGAAGACGGCTGGAATGCCAGAAACCAGTCCTCGGAAGCTTGTTTTCGGTCCAGGGAAGGCATGGCTTAGCAGTTCGGGCTGGACTGTTCCCATGAGACACAGGGTCAGACTGATTTGCATATAGCCATGTCTGAACTGGGGTGGCAGAGTCGGCTAAAGAACGGTGATGGATTAAACCCAGATCCTTTGACTGGGTGTGAGTGTTTGATTGGTTCAGATGCTCCGTCCATTACCACCCCCTTCTGTATCGCTTTTGGCCGCCATAAGTGTGGCAGGGTATGCTCAGACGTGAGTCCCTTGCTCACTTTGCCACTGGATTCAAGCAAGCCGGGCTGAAGACGGCTGGAATGCCAGAAATCGGTCCTCGGAAGCTTGTTTCTGGTCCAGGGAAGGCATGGCTTCGCAGTTCGGGCTGGACTGTTCCCATGAGGCACAGGGTCAGACTGATTTGCATATAGCCATGTCTGAACTGGGGTGGCAGAGTGCGCTACAGAACGGTGATGGATTAAACCCAGATCCTTTGACTGGGTGTGAGTGTTTGATTGGTTCAGATGCTCCGTCCATTACCAGCCCCTTTTGTACCGCATTTTCAATGCAGCACATCCATGGTAGTGGTGGCATGGTGCACAATAACTGACATATCCCTGGGGATGCGCCAGTTATCGAAAACCTGAACCTTAGTGTTTTAATGGAGTGAATGGATTACTACACACTACTACAGTGCAACAGCAGTGACAGAGTGTTTGGTTGAAGTGTAACAATGCAGACTGGGGAATTGATGGTTTAAAAGACAAGTTTGCAGGTGCATAGAAGACTGCATGCATAGTATATGGGGGTTTGAAGCAGTGCATGTCCTAAGGCCTACTTTGCTGCATGAGTACTTGGGTACTGACTGAATGATTACAGTTCTGCTAGGAGAGTGCCTGATTGAATTTATAAGTGCTTCACTTTTAGCACAGTGAATGGATAAGCACATACTGCTGAAAGGGTCACTACAATACTGAAACAGCAGTGACAGATTGTTTGCTGGAAGTGTAAGGATACAAACTGGGGAACTGAAGGTATATAAGACATGTTTGGAGGTGGATAGAAGACTACATGCATAGTGTATAGGGGTTTGAAGCAGTCCATGCCCTAAGGCCTAATTTGCTGCATCAGCACTTAAATACTGACTGAATGATTACAGTTCTGCAAGGAGAGTGCCTGACTAAATTTATAACTGCTTCACTTTTAGCAGAGTGCATAGATAAGCACATACCGCTGAATGGCTCACTACAATACTGAAACAGCAGTGACAGAGTGTTTGGTGTAAGTGTAAGGATACAGAATGGGGAATTGAATGTATAAATGATTCTCTCCTGGTCGTGCCTGTGCTTTTCTGCTTTGCTCGGACTGTTGCTGGGGGCTGTTTTGCAGGCCTGCTAGCCTGTGGGGAGCATGGGGAGGGCTCGGTGCCCGTGGCTCACGCTGCCTGCGCCGGTTGCCTGTGGGGTCGTCCTTGGCCTGGGACTCTGTCTCCTGGGCTCCTCCGCGTGGCGCACACCAACTACGCCACGGCAAGTGCCCGGAGGCGCTTGGATCGGGCCGGCACCTCCCGTGGCACGGGATTCTCTCCTGGGCATGCCTGTGCTTTTCTGCTTGGCCCGGGACTGTTGCTGAGGGCTGTTTTACAAGCCCGCGGGCCTGTGGGGGGCGCGGGGAGGGCTCGGTGCCTGTGACTTCCGCTGCCTGCGCCAGCTGCCTGTGGGTTCATCCTGGGCCTGGGACTCCATCTCCCAGGCCCCTCCACGTGGCGCATGCCAACTACCCCACAACAAGCTCCCGGAGGCGCTTAAATCGAGCCGGCGCCTCCCAAAGCTCGGAATTCTCTCCTGGTCATACCTGTGCTTTTCTGCTTGGCCCAGGATTGTTGCTGAGGGCTGTTTTGCCGGCCCACGAGCCTGTGGGGAGCGCGGGGGCGCTCGGTGCCCGTGGCTCCCGCTGCCTGTGGGTCATCCTGGACCTGGGACTCCGTCTCCCGGGCTCATCCGCGTGGCGCACGCCAACTACGCCACGGCAAGCGCCCAGAGGTGCTTAAATCGAACCGGCGCCCGGCGCAGTCAGGGGGAGGCTGGGCTGGGCCACTCCCCTAATCTTCACATCAGGATTCAAAGTAAGCGGAACTACCTTTTGTGACTTTGGACTAAAGGGGCATTATTTTCTCATGACTTTGAGCCACATTCCTGGATCATTGTTACACATAGTACAATCATCTGATGGCCGCCGACATTATATTAGGTATAACCTGGTTTAATTGTTTGAAAGTGCATTCATAACCATTTTGTATCAAGTGGGGTTGTGATCCAGGACTATTATAAGTGCAATACCAAGCGGGGGTTATGGCTACTAAACGTAATGTAGTGGGCCAAAAGGCAGAAGGAGGAGTGGTAGGCACATTAGATGCCTTTCTGATCAGGGCCGAATCTGTATTCCAGCACGAGATACAGCTCACAGAAAAAAGGGTCTCGTTAGGAGTGTATGCAGAACAAAAAAGATCATCGATGGGGAACATCTGTCTGGCCAAGTCACCTGTGGTAGCAGCACAATCTGCAAGTCCCTTAAACATAGACCCTTTAGAACACTCACAGGGGGACATGGTGGACATGACACAGAGCCCGGCTCCGGAATTGAGAAACAGGATTAATCCTCGGCTGGGGGAGGGTAGCTCCTCTACGAATGTGCCAGCGCACAATGCTATACACGATCCTACCAGAACATGGTTGGGATCCATATATGCCACAATCAGTACGTCACACATCAAAAATTCACTGGAAAAAGGGAGAATAGGTAACATTCAGAAATACCCAAAAATGTAAACCCATATCGAACTATTCCAATCTACTTATCAATCCTTAAAGGAGGCTTACCGTGTAGTGCACGGTTGTTCCTTTCAATATGTTACTCGCCGTATGTAGTTAATTGTGTGCTGCCTTCCGGTTTAGTCCATATGCAGACACGAAAATGTCCTCGACTCCTGTGTGTTCAATAAATGCCCCGTTTATTGTAAGCTCGTCATTCATCAAGTACACTAACTAACTAACTGACAACGATTGAGGATGCTTACCCCGTAACGCTGGGTTCGGCGGTCCAGAATTTGATCGCAGCGTCCGCTGCTTCACTTGCGGGTCTTCTATACACCTGAAAAACCAAAGCGCGCCGGGCATTATTCCTCTGTACCGCTTGTATTTACACCACTCCGGCTGGAAAGCCGGACAGTTTGTCTTACAGAGTGGTTAAAGATTTCTATCTTCGTTGTAGCGGCGATTCCATCCCTGCCATACGAGTGTCGGCGTTGTTTGGAAGGGAGTTCTTATTTCCTGCTTAGTCACGTGCTTCTCGCAAGGGGGTATGGACAATGTAGTTTTCGGGAAAAACGGATTCCCGAGTGCGTGGGTACTCTCATGGCCCCTATTTGGGGAATGTTTACAGTATCACCCGACCCACGGTACCCTCAGATTGCTGTTATTGGGTCCATTGGCGGTTGACATTCAGAGATTGTTTATACAAGGACAGTAGCCGCAAAAGGACACCCTCAAAGTGCATCAGCCACAGATGCAGGGTGGAGGCTAAGCTCATAGTTAACAAATATTTACAAAGGTTTGAATATTTCAGAAAACTCATTTAGGCCGTTGTTGGCAGTATTAAATTTCATAATGAGGAAAGCCTCTCTTTGACTCAGACGTGCCTCAAGGATCCCCCCATGGGGGTCTTTGTCAATTTTTGAAAGAACAGTCC
This sequence comes from Lissotriton vulgaris, assembly GCF_964263255.1. NCBI lineage: Eukaryota > Metazoa > Chordata > Amphibia > Caudata > Salamandridae > Lissotriton > Lissotriton vulgaris. The sequence goes on along the minus strand of NC_141694.1, from coordinate 1,381,855,264 downwards.
ATCTCAACTCATCTTCTTTATGGTCTTTGGTGATCCAATGATTAACTAGTGGCACATTCTCAACTCGTCTCCGTAAACAAGATTTGTGTTGTGTAATGCGTTGTCTGATCTCCTGGGTTGTTTTTCCGATGTACAAACTAGGGCAAGGGCACATAACCCCATAGATAACACTTCTGGTTTTAATTTACATTTAGTCATAGGGAAGTACATGCTCGCTAAGTGGGGGGACATCCATTTAGCTTTTATGGATTTGTCCACTCCTTTCGACCTAGTAAATAGGCAAAAACTTTGGGCTTCCCTTCATAGTATTGGATTCGAACCTGCTTTGATATCCTTCCTGGCAGCCATCCGTGAAAATACTGTGGCTGCGGTTCGTTATAATGAGAACGGCAAGCTTACAGAAGCATGGCCAGTTAAGCGAGGGGTGCGACAGGGGTGCATTCTTGCTCCCCTGTTGTTTACGCTCTACATTAACAAACTGGGAGACGCTTTGATCTCTTCCTGTAAGGATGTCCCGAGAGTTGGGCCAAAAATGATCCCTGCATTATTGTACGCAGATGATGTGGTTTTGGTGGCAAGGACGTCACGAGGGTTACAATCTCTTTTAGATTTTTTCATCGATTTTATGGACTCTCTAGATTTAATAACAAATCTTAAAAAGTCCCATTCCATGTCAATCGGTAAGGGACGGGCCAAAAAGGCTAAATTTTATTGCAAGGGCCTGGAACTTACGAAAGTCCCGGCCTTCCCATACCTAGGTGTCCTTTTTGACGAAACAAGATCATGGGTTAAGCAGCGTGCACACGAAAAGAACACCCTAGCTCGGGCGACCGGGGCATTACTAGAGTTCGCAAGACGGTTAGGTTCTAAACCACTCCCGGCTCTCATGAAAATTTATAACGCTAAGTGTATCCCAATGGTGACATATGGGAGTGATGTATGGCGTTATATAGAGACCAACGACAGTCAGATAGCGGATTTTTTTTTTTTTCGTAAGCTGCAATCGCTTCCAGCTTCTACCCCAACTTTTAATCTTCACGAGGACCTAGGTGCTGGTTTTATTTCAGATCAGATCGCGGTTACCCCACTACTATGTTGGTTAAGAATCTGGGCACAGCCGTCTCCTAATCTGAATCAATTGATTATTCAGGATTGTGTGTCTCTAGACAGCCCTTGACATCCCGTGGATTCATTACATTAAGATGCAAATGGACTCACTGGGTTGTTCTGACTTATTCCTGAATCCTAGAGCTCTCAGCAAGATGGCCATTAGAGCATTGAAGTCCCAGTTCCTGAATAGATCGATGTCAATAAGGGAGGAAGGGGAACTGGCAAAACCCTCAGTTAGGAGTTTTGTTATGTTGAGTTCAGGCAGAGAGATACAGCCATACCTGACTTATATAAACAAACCCCATCATCTGTTTGTGTTAATAAGGTTTAAGCATAATATGCTCCCATGGCTATTGTCGTTTCCAAAAGGCTTCTCCAAGGAGAGGACTTTAAGCCTCTGTCCCTGCGACAACTTCTCAGAGTAGAACACCCTTCATATGGTATTTTTCTGTGATTTTTATGTATCATTACGCAGGAAATTTATTTTACCATTGTTAAGGCGGTGTAACTTTGAGCAAGTCAGGCCAGCGTTAGCCTATTTGCAAATGCTTGGTTCCACGGTTGTGTGTTTTGGGGTAGCCAGCTATCTTGCAGGGGCCATTAGGCTAAGGAACAAACTTAATTTTTATCGCCGTCTCTCTTCTCCTTTTTAAGCATTTTATGTAATATTGAATTTTAATTAAGGATTTTGCTGTGTGACAAACTTTTTAAACATATTTCTTTGAACTCCAGGGGCATTTTTTGATGGTAGGACATTGATGTAATTGGCTTTTGAATTGTATCCAATGTTTGTTTTATTTACAATGTGTTACAGGTAGTATGCAACTTGATTTGTGCTTTTATGGTTTTAAATTTTAACCGGATAGAGTAAGCTTTGACTGGATATGACTGGATGATTACAGTTCTGCAAGGAGAGTGCCAGACTGAATTTATAACAGCTTCAGTTTTAGCACAGTGCATAGATAAGCACATACTGCTGAATGGCTCACTACAATACTGAAACAGCAGTGACAGAGTGTTTGGTGGAAGTGGAAGGATACAGATTGGGGAATTGAATGTATAAAAGACAAGTTTGCAGGTGCATAAAAGACTGCATGCATAGTCTATAGGGGTTTGAAGCAGTCCATACCCTAAGGCCTACTTTGCTGCATGAGTACTTAGGTACTGACTGGATGATTACAGTTCTGCAGGGAGACTACCAGACTGAATTTATAACAGCTTCATTTTTAGCATACTGCATAGATCCGCGAATTTGCGCGAAATGGCCTTAGTTTAGAGACACACAATCCTCATTTTTTTGCCATTTGCACAAATAATGTGACATGTGTGTCTGTAACTTTGCCACCACGCCGAAAGGCACTGAGGTCCCTCGAGTGAGCTGTCCATCATAGTGAGGAAAGGGCGTGAAGACGTTGCATACCCTAGTGTGTGTGTGGCGGGGCCAAACGGGCGGGGCTTCTATGCGAGTTCACATGCCTCTTGCTTATAAAGGGTCAGAGACCGATCAGAGCAGCAGATGAGAAGAAAGCAGCCTCCTTGTCACAGTAAGTACACGGGGATTGCGCTCGAGAAACTCGTGGATGCAAAGACCTCCATCAAGGATTACATCTAATTGTAGGTGGTAGATATGGGGAGGAAGCACACCTGGACCGTGCTCACTAGTTGTTTGGGCTGATTATAATGCGCAACTGAATTAGAGCTTCAACTCGGGCACCTGCTCATATCTGTAAGTGCTTCCTGTTGAGGTTTAATTTTTGTGACAGGAGCATTGTGCCAGAATAAATCTTGCCTGATTATTTATCCACGATGATGCCACCGGTTGTGCCATACATCTACTCAACTATAGTACTTTCTACTGGCGAATCAGTAAGTGCTACCTCGTTGGGTAAATGTATAGTGCTTTTGCTACACTACAGCTGCATAAAGGCCCAGAAGAGTTATCTCCAGTGAAGTGTGTCTGTAACTTTGCCACCGCACCGACAGGCGCCGAGGTCCCTCGAGTGAGCTGTCCATCATAGTGAGGAAACGGCGAGAAAACGTTGCATACCCTAGTGTGTGTGTGGCGGGGCTTCTATGCAAGTTCACATGCCTCTTGTTTATAAAGGGTCAGAGACCGATCAGAGCACCAGATGAGAGAGAAAGCAGCCTCCTGGTCACAGGAAGTACACAGGGATTGTGCTCGAGAAACTCGTGAATGCAAAGACCTCCATCAAGGATTACATCTAATTGTAGGCGGTAGATATGGGGAGGAGGCACACCTGGACCGTGCTCACTAGTTGTCTGGGTTGCTTATAATGCGTGACTGAATTAGAGCTTCAACTCAGGCACCTGCTTATATCTGTAAGTGCTTCCTGTTGAGGTTTAATTTTTGTGACAGGAGCATCGTGCCAGAATGAATCCTGCCTGCATATTTATCCACGATGATGCCACCGGTTGTGCCATACCTCTACTCAACTGGAGTACTTTCTACTGGCGAATCAGTAAGTGCTACCTCGTTGGGTAAATGTATAGTGCTTTTGCTACACTACAGCTGCCTAAAAGCCCAGAATAGTTGTCTCCAGTGACTTGTGTCTGTAACTTTGCCACCACGCTGACAGGCGCCGAGGTCCCTCGAGTGAGTTATCCATCAAAGTGAGGAAAGGGTGGGAAAACGTTGCATACCATAGTGCGTGTGTGGCAGGGCCAAACGGGCGGGGTTTCTTTGCGAGTTCACATGCCTCTTGTTTATAAAGGGTCAGAGACCGATCAGAGCAGCAGATGAGAAGAAAACAGCCGCCTGGTCAAAGTAAGTACACGGGGTTTGTGCTCGAGAAACTCGTGGATGCAAAGACCTCCATCAAGGATTACATCTAATTGTAGGCAATAGATATGGGGAGGAAGCACACCTGGACTGTGCTCACTAGTTGTTTGGGATGATTATAATGCACAACTGAATTAGAGCTTCAACTCGGGCACCTGCTTGTATCTGTAAGTGCTTCCTGTTGAGGTTTAGTTTTTGTGACAGAAGCATCATGCCAGAATGAATCCTGCCTGCATATTTATCCACGATGATGCCACCGTTTGTGCCATACCTCTACTCAAGTGGAGTACTTTCTACTGGCTAATCAGTAAGTGCTACCTCGTTGGGTGAATGTATAGTGCTTTTGCTACACTACAGCTGCGTAAAGGGCCAGAAGATTTGCCTCCAGTGACCGTGTGTGCCTGTAACTGTGGTCCCTTGAGTGAGCTGGCCATCAAAAAAAATAAATATCCGCCCGCAAGCGAATTTGCAAATTTTTTGTCAATTTCGCAAGATTCGCTGATTGAGAAATTGCCGAAAATTCGCACATTTTGCGAGCGGAACGGATTTGGGCCCATTCTTACATAGAAGACTGCATGCATAGTCTATAGGGGTTTGAAGCAGTCCATGCCCTAAGGCCTACTTTGCTGTATGAGTAGTTAGGTACTGACTGGATGATTACAGTTCTGCAAGGAGAGTGCCAGACTGCATTTATAACAGCTTCAGTTTTATCACAGTGCATAGATAAGCACATACTGCTGAAAGGCTCACTACAAAACTGAAACAGCAGTGACAGAGTGTTTGCTGGAAGTGTAAGGATGCAGACTGGGGAATATAAGGTATAAAAGACAGGTTTGCAGGTGCATAGAAGACTGCATGCATAGTCTATAGGGGTTTGAAGCAGTCCATGCCCTAAGGCCTACTTTGATACATGACTATTTGCGTACTGACTGAATGGTTACAGTTCTGCAAGGAGAGTGCCAGACTAAATTGTTAACTGCTTCACTTTTAGCACAGTGCATAGATAAGCACATACTGCTGAATGGCTCACTACAATACTGAAACAGCAGTGACAGAGTGTTTGGTGGAAGTGTAAGGATACAGACTTGGATTTGAAAGTATAAAGGAAACTTTACAGGTGCATAGAAGACTGCAGTTATAGTGTATAGGTGTTTGAAGCAGTCCATGCGCTAAGAGCTACATGTTACTGCATGAGTACTTGGGTACTGACTGAATGATTACAATTTTGCAAGGAGAGTGTCTGGCTGAATTTATAACTGCTTCACTTTTTGCACAGTGCATAGATACGCACATACTGCTGAATGGCTCACTACAATACTGAAACAGCAGTGGCAAAGTGTTTGGTGGAAGTGTAAGGATACAGACTGGGCAATTGAAGGTTTAGAAGACTAGTTTGCAGGTGAATAGAAGAGTGCATGCATAGTGTATATCGGTTTGAAGCAGTCCATGCCCTAAGGCCTACTTTGCTGCTTGAGTACTTGGGTACTGACTGAATGATTACAGTTCTGCAAGGAGAGTGCCGGACTAAATTTAAACGGCTATTATAACTGCACATATTCCAGAACTATAAATACTGCATTTTACTACACAACCATGAGTCATTTTGCAAATACAAAGGCAATAACTAGTTTCTTTAAGCACGTATGTGTCTACAAACACACAACATACCAAAATGCTTCACTCAGAATGATTCCTAAATGCACAGACGCACAGTGTGATTCTAGACAAAAAATATCAGACCTTGCATTTTATCAAAACACATTTATTAGTCAAGAAACGATAAAGTGACTAAACACAATCTATATATATGACTGCTGCATTTTACTATACAATCCTGATTCATTTTCCAAATACATAAGCAATTTTCTGCATTATTGGTGCCAAGATTACATAAAAAAAGTGGCACAATACAACCACAAAGAGGCACAAGGGGCTTGTAAATCTGCCCCAGAGTGTATGCAGCAGTGTATATATGCTGACTGGTAAATTGTAGATTTGAAACGCAAGCCTGATGCTAGACAAGCAACACTATAAATTACTCTTAAAGAGCTAATATGACTGCACACATTCCAGAAATATAAATACTGCATTTTACTGTACAGCCATGAGTCATTTTGCAAATACAGAAGCAATTTACTGCATAATTGGCGCCAACATTACATCAAAACAACAATAGAACAACAAAGAGGCACAAGGGGCTTGCAAATCTGCCCCAGGATGTATGCAGCAGTGTATATATGCTGACTGGAAAATTGTAGATTTCAAACACAAGTCTGATTCTAGACAAGCAACACTATTAATTACTGTTGAAGACCTAATATGACTGCTCACATTCCGGAAATATAAATACTGCATTTTAATGTACAACCATGATTCATTTTGCAAATACAAAAACAATAACTAGTTTCTAATTCTATCAAAACTTCAAAAAAGGTGAGATATTTAAGCACTTAAGTGTCTAGAAACACAAAACATACAAAAATGCTTCACTCAAAATATTTCCTAAATACACATAGATGCACAGTATGATTCTTGACAAAAAATATTAAACCTTGCATTTTACCAAAACATATTTACTAATTTAGAAACGGTAAAGTGACTGCACACATTCCATGTATATAACTACTACATTTCACTGCACAACCCTGACTCATATATATATAAGCAATTTGCTGCATTATTTGTGCCATCATTGCATCAAAAAAGTGACACAATGTCAGCACAAAGATGCGGAAGAGGCTTGAAAATCTGCCCCAGAGAGTTTGCAGTAGTGTATGTATACTGACTGGAAAATTTAGATTTGAAACACAAGTCTAATTCTGAATAAGCAACACTATAAACTACTCTAGAACTGAAAAAGTGACTGCACACATTCTACATTTTTTAGTACTGCACTTTACTGCACAAAGCTGGCTCACCAAACACATTAAGTTACCAAATGGTTTTATTACAATGGTTATCCAAATGCAGACAAACTGAGAATGTGATTCTACACACTTTAGAACAGGGGTCTCCAAACCGGTCCTGGTGGGCCGGATCCATGCCAGATTTTCAAAATTACTACAGGTATCTCAATGGGGATATCCCAAAAATCTGGCATGGATCCGGCCCTCCAGGACCGGTTTGGAGACCACTGCTTTAGAAGGATAAACACATTACTCTTACTAAAAACAAAATGCACCACATACATTCCCTTACAAGTTATTAACTCACCTTTCAAATTGATTTGTAGATTAAAAAAAATGCCAGTCACACAGCAGATATACAGAATCTCTCTATTTCAGTGTTCTTAGCAAAACCAGAAAATGGCACACTTTCCCTCTCAATTTACACATATATACATGTTAATAACAAATCAAATTGCTTCGCACATTAAGTCAAAACCAAAAACACATTTCTATTGGCTGAACATTTGAACCCACTCCAACTGACATACCTTTGAACCCAATGCCCATTTTGTTTTGTGCTGTTACCATAGCTAACAGATCATGCAAAACTCAACTGACCACAGAGGTCCAAAGTTCAGCACACTGTAAAACACTCCTCCTCAACAAGTTTAGACTCTGCATAGGTATTTACTTATAAGTACCAATAAAGAGAAAGGCTCTTGTTAGAACCGACCAACATCTAAACACATAAGCTTGATAGGTTTTTTTTTCTTGCTAAGGTACGCGTACGGTACGACTTAGAAACCTTGCAGCATACGTTGTATGGCCGCGCATGCTACGCGTACTCTCATTTTATCATTAAAAAAAAATAGCCTTTAACATTCATTTTTATTATCCCCGGAGACCCCATCCCCCGGGGCTCATATAAAATGTTGCGGACCGTGGGGGGAGCCCCAATGCCCATACAGTCCCAGCCGGCTCCCTGCGTCCTTCGGGGATCGGCATTGCTTTTCTGCATAGGGAGCAGCTAACATGCTGCTCCACATGCAGAAAATCAATAAGCTTTGGTTTTTGGAAGAGAGAGCAGGTTAACCTGCTCTCTCTTCCAAAAAACAAAGCAGTTTGCTATGGTAGGGCGGAAGCAGAAAAGCAATCGGCTTTGGTTTTTGGAAGAGAGAGCAGGTTAACCTGCTCTCCATTCCAAAATACAAAGCAGTTTGCTATGGTAGGGCGGGAGCCTCGTGGCTCCCGCCCTTCCATAGCAAACTGCAGTGTCCCGGGGGTAGGCACCCCGAGACACTGAAGGAGCTGGCCCTGGGGGGTGGCGGTCCCCAGGGCCACTACAAGACTCCAGGAGGGGGGGCGCACTGCCCCCTCCCAACATTTAAAACCCTGGGGGTTGGTGGTCCCTGGGGCTTCGGGGGTCCATCACTGACCCCCGATTTAAAAATGTAGTGCCCTGGGGAGGTGGCGGTCCCCGGGCATGTGGGTGGCTTGACCCCCCCACACAACTTTTTTTTTTTTCTTTTTTTTTAAAAGAAGCCCCGGGAAATGGCGGTCCCTGGGGCTGCTGGGGGGCCGTAAGCCCCCCTGCAATAATAATGTGAAAGCCCGGGGGGAGTGGCAGTCCCCGGGGCTGGGGGGCCCCTCTGGGCCCCCATTATTATTTTTTAAAAAACCCGGGGGAGGTCCCCGGGGCTGGGGGGCCCGTTTGGCCCCCCACTACAATAAACACTTTGCCCCCGAGACTTGGCTCCCCCGGGGGCTAATTACCACTAAAGTGACCTTTGTTTTTTTTTCTTTTTCACGGCGTATGCGAACCATTAGCGTAGTCTGCGATTTAAAAAAAAAATATATATATATATATATTTTAGGCCTTGAGGGTCCTTGTAGGACACACAGAGCAGGCCTAGGGGGTCAAGGAGTCCTATGGCAAATAACAAAGTTTTCCTCTCAATCTACACACTCAATCTACACACATATACAAATAAATAACAAATCACATGTATTCCAACATTAAATCAAGAGGAAACACACATTTCTATTGCTTGAACTTTTGAACCCTTTCCAACTGACTAAATGTTCAACCCTACCCCCATTCTGCCTTCTGCCTGTTACCATAGAAACACTTCAGGGAACACTTAACTGAGCACACAGGTGAAAAGTTCATCAAACAATGTTGCAAATCAAAACAGCAAGTGTGCTTGACTTTTCAATATACCAGCTTATCTTAAGTAACGTTCTTTTCTATCAGTATTTGTTAACCAATAAATATCAGGCTTTTAAAAAACAGAAAATTGCACCCTAGTTTTCTGTGGAAAATGTTTTTAAACAACCAATCATTTCTTTTCTTTTTTCAAAACTGCATCTTATCCACCATTTTAGAAAAATCTTACTTTTCAAACTGCCATTTCATTTACAGAGACTATCTTAGTGCATCCAGACCTCTCTTCAAGATGCTTAGAGTGTGGATTGTGGGACACAGCTATATTTTCTGGAGCCATAGGTACGCAGAACAGAAAGGAATTCACAAAGACCTAGGTTTACCAAATTTAGACATTAGGGGCCAGATGTAGGTGTCCAAATACCGGTCGGAAACGGCCGAAAATACCGATTTTCGGCCGTTTCCGACCGGTATTTGGACATTGGTATGTAGGGGTTTGAAAAACCTACAGATTCGGTAATTTTACCGAATCCGTAATTTTACCGAATCGGTAAAATTACAGAATCAGTAAATTTACCGATTCTGTAAATTTTACCGATTTGGTAAAATTACCGATCAGTAAAAATACCGCATCTGTAATTTCACAGACATGCCCTAGGGGCATGTATGTGTGTCACATGGCACACAAGCCTGAAACAGGGGTGCAACAGGGTATCAAAGTGACACCCTGTCCCCCTTGTAAAATCGGTAAATTTACCGATTCGGTAATTACTGATTTGGTATTTGCTATGGAATCCTATGGGCTTCGAGGCCCATAAGATTCCATAGCAAATACCGAATCGGTAATTACCGAATCTTACCGATTCGGTATTTTTACCGAATTTTTCACCTACATAGCAATTACTGAATAGTAAATACCGAATCGGTAAAATTCGGTATTTACCATTCGGAAATTTGCTATTACCTACATCTGGGCCTAAATGGATTGGACAGAGAGGGTTAAAGTGGCAACAATTGATGCCATTGGTTAAATCTTTTTTACATCTCCAACACCCTGACTTCATAACTGTGCACTGTGGTGGCAATGACCTAGGCACTTTGACTGGGGTAGGTCTGGAAATGTTTATGAAGGACACCTTTACAGAACTGATGTCACTTTTCCCCTAAACTGCCTTTGTGTATTCTAACATATGGCAAAGACAGAAATGGAACTGGTCCAACCAATTTTGTCCACAGATTGAGAAATCTAGGAAACATGAGAATAAATCTGTTTCTGTTTTCTCCAAGACTATAAAATGGGGTCCATTTACAACAACAATCTGCGTTTCAATATTCATGGTACCTATAGGAGAGATGGTGTACATTTTACAGATGAAGGGAACAGAGTATTCCTCATGAACTTTAGACTCTGCATCGGTACTTACTTGTAGGTACTAAAATCTCCCAATAAACACAAGTGCTCTTTTTAGAGCCACCCAACATCTAAACACATAAACTTGATAAATATCTGAAAAATATTTTTCTTTTACTTGCTTAGGTACGCGTACAGTACGCCTTACAAATCAGGTATCATACGTCGTATGGTACACGTACCGAACGCTTACACACCAGAAGTTATAAAAAAATATGGGGAGGGGGCTGTGGGCCCCCCTCCTGTGCCTTCTTTTAGCCCCGGGGACCCCATACCCCGGGGCTCTGCCTCATTTAAAAAAAAAATTAAGTTTGGGGGAAAAGGGGCCACGTAGCCCCCCTCCCAAGCCACTTCTGGCCCCTGGGACCACATCCCCCGGGGCCAGCCTACCTCCATTTAAAAAAAAAATATTATATATATATATATATTTGAAGAGGGGGGCCGCGTGGCCCCCCTCCCAGGCCACTTCTTGCCCCGGGGACCCCATTCCCCGGGGCTGAGCCTCTTTGTTGGGGACTGTGGGGGGGTCCCCAACCCCCCCACAGTCCCTGTCGGATCCCCGTGTCCTTCGGGAGCTTTTCGTCAGGGAGAGCAGCTAACATCTGCTCCCCCTGATGAAAACCAATCTGCTTTCCTATTTGAAAGAGAGAGCAGGTCTCTTCCAAATAGGAAAGCAGTTTGCTAGGCACCCCGGGACACTGCAGGAGCCAGCCCTGGGGGGTGGCGGTCCCCTGGGCCTCCACAAGGTTCCAGGAAGGGGGCCGCGTGACCCCCCTCCCAACATCTAAAATGCAGTGCCCCGGAGGTATTGTTTTTTAAAAACAAGCCCCGGGGGTGGCGGTTCCTAGGGCTGCAGGGGGGCCTTGATTTTCCTAGGAACTACTGCACGGATTTACACCATTTAACAAAGTGTAATTTGCGAACCAAACTCTACCTTTTTGCCGGGGGGCGCTAGAGGGCGCCAGGCACGATGGCCGCACTCATGTGAGGCTCCGCCAGATTGAACTAAAATCCTTCCAATATCCTACACATCCTGCCTTTGCGACTTACCAGCGTGGTGGCTATGCGTGAGTGAAGCGATGCAGCACTGATTGGCGTTGTTTCTGGATGTCCGACTCTTATTCGGAGGCGACTACGGGTGGTTGGCCTTCTCGCTGGGACTCGGCATCGTGGTGCTCGGGACTGATCGCGGTGGCTGGGGCCTGGCTGCTGTGGAGGACCCCTGCGACACCTGGCATTGAGATCGGGGGCGGTGAGAGCGGCCGGAGAGGATCATCGAAGCCAGTGGAGGAGTTCCGATCTGTGGCAGTGGTGAGCGGCCGTCATCGGGGCTGGTGCCGGTCTCTGCTGGTGGGGGTGAGTGGGGTAGCGGCCTAGGAAAGCCCGGGGCTGCGGAGGTGGCGCTAGGCCGCACTGGGCCGCTCCGCATGAACTGCGGCCGGTGGGGGCGGGGTGCTGACAGGGACGACTGTGAGGAGACAACGGCATGGCGGCGGCTCCGTGGTTCCTGGGGCATTGCCGACAACTGTGCTTTGAAGCTGTTGATGGGCTCGATAGTGGACCAAGCAAGGGAGCTTGGCGACCTAAGGGGGCATGGCCTGGGCCTAGCTTCGTCACTGCTTGCCGGCTGGTGGTGGTGCCCGTGTGGCGCCTGGAGCTTCTTCTCCCCGGGAGCTGGAGCTGATTGCACCTTTGGTTACGTATACTGGTCTGGCCTGCTGACATTGCCTAATCCTTGCAAGATTGCACATTACTACCAGTGCTATTGGGTATAGTGGACTGGCGATACTGTGGTGCCTGGGGCAGTGCACACAACTGTGTCTGGGAACTGGTGATGGGCTCGATGGCAAACTGAGAGGGAGAGATCGGCGTCCTGAGGGGGCATGGAATGGGCCTAGCTTAGACACTGCTTATAGTCCGGTGGTGGTGCCCGCGTGGCCCCTGGAGCTTCCTCTCCTTGGGTGCTGGAACTGACTGCACTCCTTGATCTCGGATCCTGGTCTGGCCTGCTGGCATTGCCTGTTACCTATTCGATTGCGCACTGCTGCAGGTGATATTGGTTGTGGCGGTCTGGCGGTCTGGTGGCAGCATGGGCAGGCCTGAGAGAAATCAGCCCAACTTAAACTTTGACACTATAAAAACCGCAATGTCCTCCTTGCAGGCTCCCCCGGACGCTGATTCAGCCGGAGCATCAGGGGGGACTCCGAATTTAGAGGCCACGCTCGTGGCTATGCAAAAGACATTGCAGTCCATTGAAGGCACAGTGGAAGCAGTTAATCACAGACTTGATCATATGGCTACACAATTCGACAGACAGAATGAAAGGATGGGAGAAGTAGAGCAGAGGGTATCTGCCACAGAGGATGGTCTAGCCAACGTGACTAATAACGTTTTTAACATGGAACGTGTTTTGGCGGTTATCCAGGCCAAAAATGAGGAGTTGGAAGGGAGGTCCCGACGCAACAACATCCGCGTCACGGGGCTGCCGGAACCCACAAACGTTGGCAGAATGGAAGAATTCATGGAACGATTATTGATTGAAATCTTCGGGATGGAACAGCTTTCCCGAGTATTCATATTGGAACGAGCACATCGCTCCTTAGCGAAACGGCCAGTGCCAGGAATATCGCCCCGTCCCATCATTGCCCGCATACTTAATTATAAAGACAGAGACGTGATCTTGCGTCTAGCGCGGGAGAAGGGCACCATAGAATATCAGGGCAACAAACTTGAGTTCTACCCCGATTTCACGATGGCAGTGCAAACAGCGCAGAAGGAATTTAATGTGGTAAAGCAACTTCTCCGAGCGGAGGATATACCGTATGCTATGCTGTGCCCGGCCCGCCTCCGGATTGGGGCACCATCAGATAACAAAATCTTTACCTCTCCTAAGGCAGCCATGGACTATGCTAAAAAGCAGAAAAAGAGAAAACGAGACTCAAATGCGGCGCAGGATAGGGAGGAAGACCTACACAACGAAGTTGCATGAGCCATTGGACTCTTCCAGCAACTCAGTAATTCTTGATCATCATCACTGGGGTACTGCTGCTCATTGACAGTCCACTCTCACAATTGACGATTCAGCAATATATCACTTAAGCTGGTGGGTGGTAGGCTTGTGAATCTTTGCAAATTCAGCAGTGATGCACGTACCCCGGCTGATGTTTCACGACTTATGCACTGATTCTGTAAATAATTGTTGAGGTCATATGGGTAGCATCCTGGGACCACTCTCTGGTGTAAGGGATAAGTCTAACAGGATGATATGGCCTAGGGGTTGGCTGTTTGCTGGGAATGTTATTTGCTGCAATGTTTTTAGTGTATTAAGTGTTGCATGATGGCGCGGCACAGGACAATGGTTGGAATATTGCCTCTCAATTTGTGAAATACGCGCTATGATGTAGGCCGCAGCGCTGGGATGGTGGGGGTTGGATGTTCATACAAATAGCTCGGTCCTCTCCTGCTTAGTTCACTAGCGTGAGATGAGCGCCCCTACACCCCCACATATGGGAGTTCCCCACAAAATGTTTGGAGCAGAGTTCAGAGTTTGGAGTCTGGGGGGTTGGGGAAGGCTTTGGCAGGTTGGGGGTGCTTAAGTGGGTGGGGGGAGGGCAAACAGTTACCAGGGATTTCAGGTCTGGGTAGTTTACTCAATTTTCATGGGTGGGAGGTCAGGAGGGGCGGACAATGGGAATATGATCTATTGGTTGACATACCACTTTGCTTTTCAGACGATTCCTGCAGATGGTTATTTAGTTTGTTGCCTAGTATTCAGCAATTGGTGCTGGGCGGCGAGCTCCCTCTATATGTTTCAGGATTCATTGAAGGGAAGGCCATATGGATAAGCGGGGCAAGATTGGTTGGATTACATGGAATGTAAGGGGGCTGAACCGACCACAGAAGACGAGAGAGATGTTGGCCTTTTTTAACAGGCATGGAGTACAGGTGGTCTTCCTTCAGGAGACACATCTTAAGGGAAGGGCGGTAGAGACAGTGGCTAGGCAATGGGCGGGCACTTGATTAGCATCAAACTACTCCTCATATGCGGAAGTAAAACAATCTTGTGGCCACAGCCAGATGACAGAAACTAAGCTAACCCCGGAGAACTCTCAGTCGCTCAAGAGAAATCTCTCAAATGGCCCAAAGAAAAGCAAACAAATAATGGATAAAGTACCATTACTAAAGGAATGTGGCCCAGATAAAGGAGACCCAAATATTTAGGAAATCGAACCATCCCACCAATCCACATTTGAGGAGCATCCTACAAAGAGACAAAGGAAAAGAGCAAGGAAGGCAAGACTCAAATACAAGAACAATCAATATATAGATCAGGGCAAAACTTTCCCCATCTTTAACACCAATACCCTCAAAGAAAAAAAATCTAAACTTTTGAATGGGCCATCAGTGAGTGAGAAAATCCACATAGACTGAATCGACCACTCAAACACTTCATTCATATCAAGGGGTGATGGCCCCCGGTCAGGAGCCAAATCAACCAAATCCCCTTCCACAATGGAAATCAGTAAAACGCTCACAATATTGAACCACCAATCACAAGCTCCAGAACCGGGAAAAGAACAAATAAAGCCAAAACAGGTGGTCAAACAGGGAGGCGCCGAGCAACATGAGCTGACCACAAACAGGGTAAAAAACAGTTTGGATTCCAAATGTGACTCCAAAGAGGGCCACAATGCTGGTACAAAAATTACAAATGAGCAACAACCTTCTACCATATTTGAAAGTAAGGCATATGAACCTCATGGACCAGTAGCAATACCCAAATTTCAAACAGCCTCAACCCCCATACGAATCACAGTTCTAGCAAATGTTCGTTATTACGAAGGGAGCAAAGTACGGCCCAAACAAAGTTAATCAACTCAGCCCAATCCCAAATGCAACCCTATAACTCACTACTTTGTAAAACCGGAACATCACAAATGGAGCCAACTAATTACCCAGAGTTGTCTGACTCAGAGCTAACTTTTATCCCCGAATATGTAACTAGGGGGTCGCAGGATTTCTTAAATCGAGGCAACTTGTTAAAACTGTTTAACGAACTACCAGCTTTAAAAGAAATCAGTTCCCAGGACCTCAACTCTGTTGAATTTCAACAAAATGCTAACAATGGGGCAATTGAGGAAACAGTTACAACTTGGGCCTCAAAGGATCTGGTAGAATGGATATATCTTGAAAAACCGCAGTTTGAATCATGGGGAATTTCTATAATGAGACATAAGCGCCCAAGGTACCCCATCCCCTACAATCAAATACAATTGTTCAAGACAAGGGACATGGGAGCAGAGGTCAAAACATCTCTTGTCTACGTGGCGCCAGGGCTTCTACGATAGAGCCATTAAGCGAAAGTTGTAAAGCTCAAAGAATCGGTCTTCACCACGCTGATAGAACGGATTGGTCATGGATACCTAATGTCCTTGGCAATAAAGCTACCTAACCCAGATCCAAACTTCCAAGTAAACCAGCGCAACGAAACGCTCCCCCAGAACCTAACAAAGAACTCATCAGTTTCAATTTGTTCATGGAACGTGCATGGTTTTCGAGAAATGGCCCATGATAGTGAAACCAGAGTCTTTTTCCAACGACAAGATATAATTCTGATTCAGGAATCTTGGAAACTGCAATCAACCCCAGTCCAAGGTTTCCATGAACATCAAATATACGCAGAAAGACACTCCATGCACGGCCATCCCCGTGGTGGACTATCAACCCTACGTAACCCATAAATATAATTGGGTATCTGAGGAAATAGACTTTAGCCTGAAGTGGGCCCAAGTGATCAAAATCACCGAAGTATCGCCACTGGGGATTGAACCATGGAAATTGTTAATATTTAACGTCTATATCCATCCTGACAAAAAGGTACAAAAAGAAAAACACGCAACGTTATTGTCACTTATCAAGTCCATGCAAAGAACTTACTTGCAATACCCATTGGTAATTTCCGGGGACTTCAATAACGCCCTTATTGATCAAAACAAGGCAAAGGCGAAAATGACGGGAAATGGTAATGGAAAAAAATTTGCATCCAGATTAAAACATCATGGTCTGGCGATTATGAATGTCAATACTAAGGGGGACATGCCGGCAGCGGTTACATACTTGAGCGGCAGGGTACACTCAATAATCGACTACTCCTTAGTAAGTGACGAATTAACTCCCAACGTCAAATCATTCCACATAGAACATCGGGTAGAAAGCGACCACTTCCCACAAATACTAGCCTTGAATATCGCACCAAGTATGGCGCCAACAACGACTGCCCTTCTGCATCATGCATCAAAGTTCAACTTGAAAAAATTAAAATGGCATGGAGAGGGGTTGGTCAAAATTACGGACACAGTAAAATCACATATAGCCAATCTAGGAATTGAAAACGAAGAGGACCTCGTAATGAGCTGGGAGCAAATTATTGGAGTTCTGCAGCAAAAGTTCCCAGCAAGGGAAGGGAAGCATAGTAACCTCAACATCAAGAAGGAGCCCTGGTTCAACATGGACTTAAGAGCCAAAAAAAGAAAGGTCGCTAAGGAGGTTCGAGCCGTCGCAAGCCAAAAAATGTCGGGGCTAGTGGTAAACAAATCTAACCTGAGGGGAGCAAGGAACATCTACAGGAAGGCATTGAGGGCCGCAAAGTATTCATACAAAGAATCTATTTGGAATAAACTGCTAATTGCGGGAAAACAACCTAATAGCAGGGTCTTCTGGGGCATCATAAACAAGCTTAACCAAGGGGCAAAAATCCTACAAGAAGCCGGGGTTGGAGCAGAAACCTGGATCAGACATGTGCAAATCCCATATAGCAATACAAATACAGGCCTCGTTAAAGATTCAGGGGCAGTTAAAGCCAACATGGAGGAACCAAAAGGAGTGACGAAGAAGGACAATTGGAAATCCAACCAGGAAAAACCCCTCAAGGGGTCAACAGACCCAGCTGACTTAATCACCAAAACTGAACTAAGAGCTATAATTTCAAGACTAAAGTCAGAGGGTGCAGCAGGACCAAACGGGCTACTGAATGCGATATTTAAGCATGACCCGGATCTGTGGGCAGAAATTCTAATGCCACTGTTCAATCGAATATACAATCTCGCAGAGATACCCGCCTCTTGGGAGGGAAGTATTATCCACCCAATTTTTAAGCATGGCGATCATTGCAATCCCGCAAATTTTAGACTGATATCCTTACTAGACGTAGAGGCTAAACTCTACGCCTCTTGCATTCTACTCGAATTACAAGTCTGGATATCAGAAACAAAGATCATGCCAAAATTTCAAACAGGCTTCAGGCAAGGAATGGGAACAACAACTAACCTAACCTGCCTGTCTATCCTAACGGACCAAGCGATAGCAAATGGCACTCGCTTGTATGCCTGTTTCATAGACATCAAGTCTGCCTTCGATCGGGTAAACAGAGTGCGCTTGTGGAGCAAACTAGAGAGTTGGGGGATGCCTTACTAACACCTAAGAGCCATCAAAGCCCTTCATCACCGCACTTGGGTAAGAGTGAAGTTCGGAAATGGAGGCAGTACCACCAGTAGCATCCAAACGCCCCAAGGCTTAAAGCAAGGCTGTGTATTAGCCCCTACCCTTTTTAACCTTTTTCTCTCTGACCTCACAAGCGAGATCGAATCAGCAGATAACCATCCTCCATTTTTGGCAAATAATCCAATACATTACTTACTATATGCTGACGATATTGTATTATTGAGCAAGACACCTATTGGCTTACAAAGAGCTATTATTAAATTAACTCTGTACCTAGAACGGGAAGGCCTAGCACTTAACAAAGAGAAAACTAAAGTGGTCCGCCTAGTTGACCGGCAAAACCTAAAGTACAAATGGATGGCCCAAGGGGCACCAGTGAAAGAACAAGAACACTATAAGTACTTGGGAATTACAATAACAAAAGGAGCAAATTATAAGGACCACAAAATAGCACTCAAAGCAAAAGTACAATCTTTAATCTTCGCGTATCGCTCTCTAAAGGAAAAAATGGATTGCCCCAACTACAATCATTAATTAAAAACACTGGCTGCACAGATTATGCCCACCGTATCTTATGGCTTAGTCACGTGGTGCGGCAAGGAGGTGGACCTTTTAAATGAACTACAAATTTATAAAGTGGTCTTCAATCTTCCTAAATCTGCTTCAGCCGCACAAGTCAGGCTCGAATTCGGACTGCAAAATCAGAAATTCCGGAGCATGAGCGGCTTCGTGAACTTCTGCCACAAACTTAGATCTGCAGATCCAGACTCCCTGGACTGGCTAAGCTGGGAGGAAATTAAAAAACGGGGGGAAACTGAATCCATGAACAATTGGGGAAAGTATTTGACATTCTGCGTGGAAAAGTTAGAGCTAGAAGTCGCTTGGAAATCAGGGACAGATAAAGTAAGTCTAAAAAAATCAGCCAATGCGGCAGAAAATTGGAAATCTTTTTTGAGGACAAAGAGTTCCTGGCAAAAAGGCGGCATGCCTGGACCATCCTGAACAGCTTCACAACCCCAAAAACACACACATACCTAACATCCCACTTCAGTGGTCATCTAAAAAAGTCTTTTACAGCCTATCGGATGGGGATGCATGTCACAAAGGATTTACTACCGTCCTAGAAATCACCACACCAGACGTATCAATGTCGCCTTTGTGGGTACAAAACCGAAACACTTGTCCACCTTTCTGCTTATGTCCGGCCCTGATAAGTCATAGACGACTCTTATTGCAACCCATCTTCAATGCTCTAAACATTCGATCCTGCAGACACGCAGTCACAAGCTGGCTCGGTGGTTCCAACATAATTCTAGCATGCCGTGGAGTCAAATTCTTGGCAGAAGCAAGAAAACTTTTAGATCTAATAGAATATGAGGACCATCCAGTTGGTGGGCAAACAGGGCCAGTTTAACCCCAGGACTTCACAAGCCCCGCCCCTAAACAAAACAATAGCGAGAGACAATTTTAGTAATTTTTTTAATCAATTTTGTATCGTTATTTTATTATGCGAATTTTGTAACTAATTATGCAAATAAAAACTTTGACTTTGACTACTCCTCATATGCTCGTGGGGATATGATCTTGATTAAGAAAAATGGACCGTTTGTTTCACTACATGAAGAAATTGACAAAGAAGGTAGATATATTATACTGCATGGGAAGCTATGTGGTACGCTGATAACCATGGTCAATGTCTATGGTCCAAACGTTGATGATCCTGAATTTTATGTCACTCTATGGAACAAGGTATATGCTCTGCCACCCTCGGCAATTATCTGTGGAGGGGATTTGAATGTGACACTGGATGGTGCGCTAGATAGGAAGGATGATAGACCCTATATGCACAGGAGGGCAGCTGATGCGGTGTGGGATGGTATGAATGGGCTTGGATTGGTGGATGTGTGGCGGCTGGGGCATCCGGGAGTGAGAGAAGGTACTTGCTATACATCAGCGCATGACACGTGGTAGAGGCTGGACTATTCGCTGGTGACACGGGATGTTAGCGGCTGGGTCATGAAAGCATGCCACTTACCCCGAATGCTCTCCGATCATGCTTCTGTGCTCATGGAGGTGGGATTGCCGTCGCATGCTCCTGCTCCCTTTTCATGGCATTTGTCACCGGGTATTTTGACAGATCTGGTACTGCGTGAAAAACTGAGGACAATTATTGAAGAATTCTTTGACAAAAATGTTGGTTCTGTGGGTACAGTGTGGGAAGCCTTCAAGGTGACGGTACGGGGAGCGTGTATAGGATTGCAATCGGGGGTGCTCAAGTCGCTGAGGGATTCCATGAACAAACTGGAGGTTGAATTGTTTTCTCTAGAACGACAGCAAGAGCTACTACCGGATGAAAGTCACTGAGTATAATGATCTAGCCGACCAAGAGGTTAAATTCTTATCCAAACGCACCCGGGCGCGCGGGACGTGGACTAGCAGACAGAATTAGAGAACCATGGGCTAGGCACTGTGGAGTACAGGAGATTGTGGATGGGGACGCCACCGTAACTAGCGCGTCTGGTGTCTTGGATTGTTTTGTACAATACTATGAGCAGATGTATGGGCATAGGGAAACAGCAGGGGAGGAAGAATTAGCGCAATTTTTGGAGGACATAGCATTGGTCTGGCTTTCGAAGGGACAACAAGATTTCCTAATGCATCACATTACTGAGGGGCAGTTTCGAGATGTAATTGCGGCTCTGCCAAATGACAAGGCGGCCAGAACAGACGGTTTGCCATCTGAATTTTATAAAGAGTATGTAGATTTGCTTTTGCCACACTTGGCGATGGTTCTGGAAGAAGCGTTAGAGCACGGACAATTACCGGCAACGATGAGGGAGGCATTGTTGGTTGCTCTGCCGAAACCGGGCAAGTCACGGAATCAATGCGAGTCATATCGGCCTCTATCCCTGATGAATACGGACGTTAAGATCATTGCCAAGGTGCTAGCAACACGGTTGCGACTGATCCTGCTGGTTATGGTTCTGCCGGATCAGTCCAGTTTTATCCCCCTCCGATCCACGACTCATAATTTGAGAGCTCTGTTTGCAGTTCTGCATCTTCTCAAGCCAGATCTTGCTGCGGTGGCGGTGCTTTTGGATGCTGAAAAAGCATTTGATTCCGTGGCCTGGCGATATATGATAGGAGTGCTGCATCGCATGGGAGTGCCGTCTTTCTTCACGTCCTTGATCACTCTGCTCTACACAAACACGATAGCACGAGTGCGCGTTAACGGTCATGTGTCGGCACCGTTCCCTGTGCAGAGGGGGACTAGGCAAGGTTGTCCCCTTTCACCCTTACTACTTGCTGTCATATTGGAGCCCCTAGCGTGTATTCTGCGACAAAGATATGCAGACACGGCGTTACGATTCCCTCTCAGGTCCCTGGCGGTATCCATGTATGCCGATGATATGGTTCTGTACATAAGGGAACCTGCTCAAAATTTGGAAAAAGTACTTCGGGCATTCATTAGATTTGGGCGCTTTTCGGGCTTATGCATCAACTGGGATAAATCCCTATTGTTACTCCTTACGGACGCCACGCTGCCTTTCCCATTGGAATTTCCATTGGCGTGGGCGACAGAGCCAGTACGTTACCTGGGGATCTGGGTGCACAGGGATCGCCAAGAAACAATTCGGGCTAACTACGGAGTGGCTATTTCGAAATTGGAAGATCAGGTCACACGTTGGATTCGGCTGCCACTCTCATTTGCTGATCGGGTGTCCCTGATCAAAATGGTGGTTCTTTCTAAATTTTTGTACTATTTTGTTAACGTGCCAATTGCCCTGATGTCCCATTTTTTTGCACAACTGCAATAATTGTTAATTACTTTAGCCTGGGCCGGGAAGAAGCCGCGTGTAAAGTGGGATTTATTAACAAAACCTTGCGAGTTGGGAGGTTTCGCTGTACCGGACATGAGACTGTATTATCTCTGTGCTCAGGCTCATTTTGCTACTTACTGGCTATCAGCCCCGCCATATACGCCGCACGTAGTACTTGAGGCAAGCGCAGTACTTCTGCTGCCCCTCAAGGCGATGATAGTGAATCCACACTCAATATTTGACAAGGGTGAAGTGGATACGGTGCACTGTACTTCCAGAGCTTGGCGGGAGTTAGGCAAACGATCAAACAGATTTCCATTATATGCCCCAGATATGCCATTGCTGTATCATGCTGAGATCTCAGTATCGAGTGAACTGGGAGCTTTAGAGTTGCTGCAGGGTGCAGGGATTAACACTATGGGAGATGTGTTTCCGATTGCCAGTTTCCTACCGTTGCAGAACTTGCTGGAACAGAAGACTAATACCACTATGGCCACGTTTATTTATGTCAGGCTCCGCGCTGCGATACGTGCTTTATATCCTTCCTTCCCGGACAAACCACCGGTGTTTGGTGCCTTACAACTACTATATACAACGACAAATCGAGTGAAATTGATCTCGCGATTATACCGGGCTTCACAGGAGGATGAGGGAGGAGGCGGTGTGATAACTAAAGCAAAGTAGGATGCATGTTTACCGGAACCACTGACTGATGATGAATGGTCTGAATGCTGTTCCATGACTGGTGGATTTGCGGCTAATGGAAATTTCCGCCTCATTCACTATAAATTCTTACAACAATGGTATTATACGCCTGCACAGTTAGCTAAGTATGGTCTTCGTGACACTTCAAATTGTGTGCGTTGCGGTGTAGAGGGTGCTGACTTTAATCACTTGGCCTGGGGGTGTGACCGTGTGTATGCGTTCTGGGTTGCTGTGACTGCAGTGCTCTCTGAAATGACGTCAATTGAAATTGCTGCTGACCCGCGCCTGTGCTTGCTGGGCATAGCCTCTGGAGTGCCTGCCGGAATGAGACGATTGATAGTGATGGCACTACAGATTGCTAAGCGCAGAGTGGCTGTTTCATGGGGGGGAGGGGATGCGAGCGCCAGATGTCAAAGTGTGGTTGCAAGACATGGCATATTGTCGGGATCAGCTGACCTGTTATTATGAGGAACTGCCTGTTACCTCAAGGCCACATGATGTCTGGGGCCCATACACAGCATATATGTTGTCGAAGCTTGATGATGATTGATATATAGCATACCATAAGACACCAATGACAGACAAGGGAGTCCCTGGTTAGTACTGGCTGTGCAGATGATCACCCCTGAGATGTGACTATAGTAATGAGGTTATTCTCCTTATTATATGAATATCTATTATAGGATGTATATGGGTGGACCCTTGCCATAGCATCCATCTGTCTGTGGCACAGTTTTTCTCCGGAGACAGCCTTCTGCAGTATGCATGGCCTAACCAAAACATCAACCAAGGCTGCGATGCATTACATATTCCGTATACCTCATTTACCTTATGCTTTTATGCATTATTCAATGATGACACTGCGTCACCAGACATCGCCTTCCTTACGGAAACCTGGATGAATGCATCATCAGCACCCGACATCTCCATAGCCTTCCCGGACGGCTACAAGATCATCCGAAAAGACCGCACCAATCAAACAGGAGGAGGTATCGCCATCGTCCATAAAAACACCATCAAAATCACGACCAGCTCCGACGATAACCTTGCAACCGCCGAACACCTACACTTCCAGATCCATACCGACCATAGGAGCACACTTAGAGGCACCCTCATCTACAGGCCTCCAGGAACCCGTAAACAATTCAGCGATGACATCACGGACTTCATCAGCCCACATGCCCTCGCCTCCGAGAACTACATTCTACTAGGAGACCTCAACTTCCACCTGGAAAACAAAAACGACAGCAACACCACCACCCTTCTGGACAACCTGGCCAATCTCGGACTCAAACAACTTGTTAACTCCCCCACCCATGTAGCCGGACACACGCTCGACCCTATCTTCACCTCCAGCAAACACATCACCTTCGATCGCACCACAGCTCCCCATTGGACGGACCACAGTTGCGTTCACTTCAGCTACAAAACCATCGCGACCCACAACCCCCCACAACCTATTCCTCGAAGAAACTGGAACAAAATCACCACCGACCATCTCCTCACATCACTCAACCAAAATCCTCCCACCCTCTCATTTGACCCAAACCAAGCTGCCACCAAACTCAAGCAATGGATCACTCACAGCGCTGACGAATTAGCACCCCTGATAAACCACCTAATCAAATCAGGCAACAAAAAGGCTCCTTGGTTCAATGATGACCTTAAGAAATCCAAGAAGCTATGACGTACCCTAGAGAAAACATGGAGAAAAAACCCAACCACTGACAACATGACCACCCTCAAGGCAGCCACCCGCATACACCACCAACTAATTCGATCCACCAAGAAATCAGCATTCAAGGATCGACTCGACAACAACGCCCATAACAGCAAGGAACTTTTCAACATCGTCAAAGAATTCACCAACCCCACTGCAGCCTCAAACAACATTACTCCCTCCCAAGACCTCTGCGATTCGTTATCCTCCTTCTTCTACAACAAAATTGCCGACATTCACAACAGCTTCGAGAACATTCCCTACGAACAATCCTCCCCACCCCCCTCAGAACCTACACTGCCATCTAACAACTTCAGCGCCTAGAACCCAATCACCACTGAGGACACCATCCGCCTAATGAACTTAATCCACTCAGGCTCGCCAACCGACCCCTGTCCCCACCACATCTTCAACAAAGCAGACTCCATCATCGCACCCCATCTCCGTGATTTCATCAATTGCTCATTCAACTCTGCCACCTTCCCAGAAAGCTGGAAACACGCCGAACTCAGCGCCCTCCTGAAGAAACCCACAGCAGACCCCTCTGAACTTAAAAACTACCGCCCCATATCCCTCCTCCCATTCCCTGCCAAAGTCATTGAGAAAGCCGTCAACAGCCAGCTAGCCGCCTTCCTTGAATCCAACAACTCCCTCGATCCCTCTCAGTCCGGATTTAGAGCCAAACACAGCACCGAAACCGCCCTCATCGCAGCAGCAGACGACATCCAAACACTACTGGACAATGGAGAAACAGTGGCCCTCATTCTACTCGACCTCTCCGCCGCTTTCGACACAGTCTGTCACAGCACCCTTATACAACGCCTCAGCAACATCGGCATAAAAGGAAAAGCCTTGGACTGGATCATCTCGTTCCTCGCCGGGAGAACTCAAAGAGTCCGACTTCCCCCATTCAAATCTGAAGACACTGAAGTCATCTGTGGCGTACCACAAGGATCATCACTCAGTCCCACACTCTTCAACGTTTACATGAGCCCACTCGCAACCATCGCACGCCAACACAACCTTAACATCATCTCCTACGCTGACGACACCCAGCTAATCCTTTCCCTCACCAAAGACCCTAACACCGCTAAAACCAATCTTCACGAAGGCATGAAAGAAGTAGCCGAATGGATGAAACACAGCCGCCTAAAACTTAACTCAGACAAAACAGAGGTGCTCATCCTGGGATCCTCCCTCTCTGCCTGGGATGACTCTTGGTGGCCTTCGGCTCTGGGCACAGCACCCATACCCACAGACCACGCACGTAACCTTGGCTTCATCCTAGACTCCTCACTCTCGATGTCCAGACAAGTCAACGCAGTCTCATCCTCCTGCTTCAACGTACTTTGTATGCTCAAAAAAATCTTCAGTTGGATCCCCACCGAGACAAGAAAGACTGTCACCCACGCATTGGTCACGAGTCGACTGGACTATGGAAACACACTATACGCCGGTGCCACAGCCAAATTACAGAAAAAACTCCAACGCATCCAAAACGCATCAGCGAGACTCATTTTGGACATCCCTCACCAAGATCACATTACCGGACACCTAAAAAACCTCCACTGTCTTCCCGTCAACAAGAGAATAACATTCCGTCTCCTCACCCACGCACACAAGGCCCTTTACAAACTAGGACCCGAATGCCTCAACACTCAACTGTCCTTCTACACACCCACCCGCCAACTAAGATCCTCCAATCAAGTCCTCGCCACAATCCCGCGTATCCGAAGATCCACCTTGGGAGGTAGATCCTTCTCCTACCTGGCAGCCAAGACCTGGAACTCACTCCCCACTCACCTCCGCCTTACACAAAACCACATCTCCTTCAGAAAAGAACTTAAAACCTGGCTATTCTACAAAAAATGAACTCCCCCCCTCCCCAAGCGCCTTGAGACCCTCTGGGTGAGTAGTGCGCTATATAAATCCCTGAACTTGAACTTGACATGATCTGATCCATGGGGTGTTTGGGTGGGGGGATGTTGAAGTATTAAATTGTTATTGTAGTATATCTAAAAATGAGACTGCTTATAATCTGCATAATAATAATACAAGACTCAGGTTCCTCACTTTGACATGCTGTACACATTGCCTTCGGTCTCCACTATTGAGATTCTTATGATAATTGAGGTATGTACACAAAATGCTTTGCAGCCAGCCCATTTTTTCGGGTTGTAGGCCAAATGCTGTGTTCTTGTAATAAGTGCAATGAAGGTCTTCAAAAAAAAGAAAAACTCTACCTTTTTGCCAAATTTGGTGTAATTCCGCTCAGCAGTTCGGGCTGTAGCCGTGTCTGAAGGTCCCTATGTAAAATTGCATGGGGAAAACATGTTTTGGGACCCACCTTTTTTCTCAGCCCCCACTTGACAAATCACCCTGAAACCTTCAGGATAGGAGCGGAGCGCCCAATCTTCTTGGAGAATTTTGCGAAGATTCGTCGACCGGCGCCAAAGTTATTCGAAATAGAATGTTGGGGATTTCCTATCGAAACTAGGTCCTAACTATAACTACCTACTGGCGACCGCCAGTAGGTAATATATATATATTGGTAGTACTAACGAGAAAATCTCAAAATATGTGGACTATTTTCTCCAACCCCATATGATCAGTTTACCATCTTACCTAAGAGATACAACAGATTTTTTGAACAAGCTTAAATGTGTGCAATGGCGCCCTAATTATCTACTTATGGTGATGGACATTGAGAGTTTATACACTTCCATTGACCATCTGCAGGGTATGAAGGCCATTGAACATTATTTGAATAAACGTGACGCTCTGTTTCGAGGACATAACACCATGTCTAACATCTAACTATTTTAAGTTCCAAAGCAACATCTATCAACAGCTGCGCGGGGTGCCGATGGGTTCGTGCTTCTCCCCCAGCTATTCATGCTTGCATGTTGGCTGGTGGGAGGAGCACACCCTCACCGTCGCTCATGCAGCATGGCTATCACACATCGTCCATTACTGGCGGTACATCGGTACATCGATGATGTATGTATCATTTAGAATGGTACGATGGAAGATGCTTCTAGATTTGTGGAAAAAATAAACACCAATGATTTAAATCTAAAATTTACCGCCTCAATGAATCATGAAATGGTTGCATTTTTGGATGTTCAGCTTTATATGGCAAATGATAAGTTAGAGACCAAACTCTTTCGTAAAAGCACGGCTGGCAATTCTATACTGCATGCTCATAGTGCCCATCCCATTCACACCATTAACAGCATCCCCTATGGGGAGTTTATTCGAATTCGCCGAATTTGCAGTGATGAGGGAACAGCTGTAACATGTCTAAATGCCTCAATGCAAAGATTCCTAGATAGGGGCTATTCCAAACAAGTCTTGAACCGGGCTCGAGACAAAGCCAAATTGTCTTATAGAGAATTGCTGCTGGCTCCGAAAGACAGTAATATTCAAACTCAATCTGAATATTCCATTAGACTTATAACCACCTTTAACTCACAAGAAAGAACGATCCGTTGCATTATTTGCTCTGAATGGCCAATTGTCCTTACGGACAACATTTTAGGCTCAATCTTGCCTACCTTGCCAGAGATCAAATTTAGGAGGGCACCTTCAATGCGAGATGCGCTTGACAACCAATGCCAGAGGTTTTACCTAAAAAACCATGGCTAACTAATATTGGCTTTTTCAAATGTACATCCTGTCGCGCTTGTACTTTTGCTCGCAATAGTACACACTACACCACAGCGTTTAGTAATGTTAAAATACCAATTCAAGAACATCTGACTTGTAGGTCAGAGTTTGCAGTGTACAAATTAAAATGTACATGCAACCTAGAATATATCGGGAGCACAAAACTGCCTGTACACAGGCGTATTTTACAGCACATTCGTGCTATTGTGAACAATAATAATGATTATCCAGTCGCGAGACATTTTAAAGCTGTTCACGACAACAAATTGAAAGATCTCGAATATACAGTCCTGTGCTCTGTACCACTACCGGCCCGGGGAGGAGACAGGGATAAACTATTAAGACAGATGGAATCCCATTTAATTTTGTTACTCAACACGAGAGCTCCAAATCGTTTGAATCTCACAGAGGATTTGCATACATTTTTGTGATTTTATTTCTCGCATCTCATGAATCTGTAAAATGTATCTTTAAATTGCTGCTAATGAGTTACCTGTAAAAATGGTGAATTAAGAGCTTTTTGGATTAACTCAGCACCATATCAATTTTTATTTGTCAAATAGACTGTATGAAAAAAGTTAGCTTGCCGTAGATAATGTTTCTTCATAGTCATTTTGTATGTACCCTATATACATTTTTTCGATATTTCTGCATCATGTGGATTTCATCATGTGCCTCCTATCTTATTATAGGAATGTTTTTAACACTTTTTTCTTGGTTATAACACGTTATTATTCTTCTTTTTCTCTGCACTATTTACATCTTAATTTATTTTTTCTTTTTATTTTTAGGCCATATTGTATTACACAAATTGAATTTTGTCAGGCTACAAATTGAAAAAATGAAGTGGATTTTAAGGAAATTTTTGAAAAATCAAAGAGATCTTTAATGTAATCACCTTATGTCAAGAAGGACCTTTCCTATTTAAGGATTTATTTTGGGACACTTGTCGCTTCTTTGTTTACTGTGTGGATGATGATCAATTAATCAATTGGACACTTGTCATGAATTTTTATTGTAATAATCCAAACTAAGGTACGCTTTACAATTTTTGTGTAAACATGCATTGTGGAGAAATATTCCTCTAAGTATGTTTTCCTTATTTTCCTATCTTCTAAATTGTGCCTCTTACTCACCCAACATGGCCGCTCACATTAGTCTGTTGTTTATTTTGTTTTAAAAAAATCTCTTTTGGCATGTGTCTATTGGAATCACCAGTGTGTATACCTATAAATTGGTTAAACATTTTGGAGCGCGTTATGTGAACAAGCTCCCTTGAGAAGCGAAACGCGTTATGGATGATATTATGTCTACGATTATTTTTTGTATGGATTAAATGCACTCTGCTTTTCACTTGAAGAGGATTCTGGAGTTTTTCTTTGTTGCCTGATGCTGTGAACATTTCAATGGTCATTAGAAAGAGGTCCTTACCTATGTTCTCGCCGTGAAGTGGCGAGCAGGAACAATATTGGATATATATATATATATATATATATATATATATATATATTCACTGAAAAAACCATAGGTTTCACACCAGTTATAGTTAGGAATTAGCATTTAAAAAACCTATTAAATTCACTGAAAAAACCATAGGTTTCACACCAGTTATAGTTAGCTGGAAATTTTACTGATATAAAACCATTGAAATTCCCACGTTATAGTTAGTCGGACTCACTATAACTTGCGCGTGCAATGCACTGCTGATGACATCACATATTACATCACTCATGACATGGTCAGTGACATCACTCATGACACCATCCTTGTGACATATTGACAGACCTCCTTTCACTATAATGTAACCCTTGAGACACATATTCAAAAATAGAAACTGAAATTTAAATAAAAAAAGGAGATACCTATATCAGTTACAACAAGCAATTCAGTATTTCCACTATCTATATACACATCCACTCATTCACCAACAGTTCTATATAGTCACTCATACATATACTCACTCATCATATGAAGTGATACACCTATACATCCTGTTACACACCGACATTCATCCAAAAGTTACTCACACACATATTCACACGTGCAAATAAACTATTGAACAACGATTTATTTGAATATAGAGTTATACACACACTTCCACCTTACTTCTATTGAAAATGACACATATTTATTCTCTTAAACAATCACTTATAGAAACACATACTTATTTAAACAGGAAATCGTACAATCTCTTACTCTCACATATACTCACTTATATACATCAATATTCATATATACTAGATTAAAACATATGTAGTTACTGATAAAGACACTAGTGAGACAGTCATTCACTCACTAACAAACACATATAGACACTCATCCACCCATACAGTCCTGTACATATGCTGTCTTCAAAACACATACAAACAAAGAGTCAGTCACTCATGCATCTATGTGCTAAGTAATACCTCCACCAAACTATATAGACACTCATACTGATACTAATAAAAATATCAAATAACCCATATAAATACGCATGTAGCTACTTACCAACACATGTAGCCACTTATACACAAAGTGAAACACTAATAAATGTATTTAAATATTTAAACATAACTCACTAATATTTATTTTTCAGAAAGACACATATTCACTGGATGGTGTCATCAGTGATGTCATGAGTGATGTCACTGACCATGTCATGAGTGATGTAATATGTGATGTCATCAGCAGTGCATTGCACGCGCAAGTTATAGTGAGTCCGACTAACTATAACGTGGGAATTTCAATGGTTTTATATCAGTAAAATTTCCAGCTAACTATAACTGGTGTGAAACCTATGGTTTTTTCAGTGAATTTAATAGGTTTTTTAAATGCTAATTCCTAACTATAACTGGTGTGAAACCTATGGTTTTTTCAGTGAATTTCATAGGTTTTTTAAATGCTAATTCCTAACTATAACTGGTGTGAAACCTGTGTTTTTTTCAGTGAATATATATATATAACTACATTATTTACACCAATATTTTCACTTATTACCCATGTTTAAAGTCATGCATCAGTTGCACATGGCAATCATAAATTAGGGCAAAATACATATACTAATCAATTGCACCCAAAAATCGATTTTTGAATAACATGTAAGAAACACGGCGCAGAACCTAAGTACAACCAATCAATATCATCAAACAAAGTCAGGGCCTTATTTATGAAAGCCTTGCGCCACCAGTGCGTCACTTATTACCCATGTTTAAAGTCATGCATCAGCTGCACATGGCATTCATAAATAAGGGCCAAATACATATACCAATCAATTGCACCCAAAAATCGATTTTTGTTTAACATGTAAGAAGCACTGTGCAGAACCTATGTACAACCAATCAATATCATCAAACAAAGTCAGAGCCTTATTTATGAAAGCCTTGCACCACCAGTGCGTCACTTATTACCCATGTTTAAAATCATGCATCAGCTGCACATGACAATCATAAATAAGGGCCAAATACATATACCAATCAATTGCACCCAAAAATCGATTTTTGAATAACATGTAAGGAACACTGCACAGAACCTAAGTACAACCACTCAATATCATCAAACAAAGTCAGGCCTTATTTATGAAAGCCTTGCGCCACCAGTGCGTCACTTATTACCCATGTTTAAAGTCATGCATCAGTTGCACATGGCAATCATAAATTAGGGCAAAATACATATACTAATCAATTGCACCCAAAAATCGATTTTTGAATAACATGTAAGAAACACGGCGCAGAACCTAAGTACAACCAATCAATATCATCAAACAAAGTCAGGGCCTTATTTATGAAAGCCTTGCGCCACCAGTGCGTCACTTATTACCCATGTTTAAAGTCATGCATCAGCTGCACATGGCATTCATAAATAAGGGCCAAATACATATACCAATCAATTGCACCCAAAAATCGATTTTTGAATAACATGTAAGGAACACTGCACAGAACCTAAGTACAACCACTCAATATCATCAAACAAAGTCAGGGCCTTATTTATGAAAGCCTTGCGCCACCAGTGCGTCACTTATTACCCATGTTTAAAGTCATGCATCAGCTGCACATGGCATTCATAAATAAGGGCCAAATACATATACCAATCAATTGCACCCAAAAATCGATTTTTCAATAACATGTAAGAAACACTGCACAGAACCTAACTACAACCACTCAATATCATCAAACAAAGTCAGGGCCTCATTTATAAAAGTCTGGCGCCACCAGTGCATCACTTATTACCCATGTTTAAAGTCATGCATCAACTGCACATGGCAATCATAAAAAAGGCCAAATAAAAATACCATTCATTTGCACCCAAAATCGATTTTTAAATAACATGTAAAAAACACTGCGCAGGACTTATATACTAACATACAATTTCACTTCTAAAACATAACTATCTGCTTCCAAATATTCTCCATAGAGAAAATAAATCTCTATCTAAATTAAATGAATCATTACTTACCTTTAGAAATGCTTTTGGAGATTGAAAACAGTGTCAGACACACACACCAATTTTTCTTTAGCAGAGGAAAAGGTGTGCTCTCAATACACTGAAACCAAGACTGGCATAGAAAATCTCTATCTTTGTACACATATGCCTTAATTCAACCAATGAAAACTCTTCCCTCACTATTTTCAAACCAACACCCATCCCCCTCTCAAACCTTTCTATCTGTTACCATAGCAACTCCCTCCTAACTGAACTCTAAGGTTCAAAAGTTTATCTTACAATGTTGCAAATTAACTCAGCAAGGATGTTTGACCTGTCAATACAGCAGCCTATACAGGGTATTTTTGCTTTTGGTGACTTTTTTTAAACCATTCAAATTGCTTCTTTCACACAACATAACCATACACCCTAACTTTCAGTTTTCAACTATCTGAATCCACCAATCATTGCTAGTGATTCAAGAGCACAGAAACTCCACAATTATTTTTTTGTGAACTCCTACTGTTCCAACTGCCATTTCATTCCCACACTTCATCTGACTGGACCAGAACCTTCTCACATCATGTACTCTGTTTGGGTTATTGGACATAGCTACATCCACTGGGCTCAAAGGTATGCAGCTAGCAGAAATTTTCATAACCTTGATTTATCAAATGTGGAAATCAAGTGGATTGGCCACAGAGGATTAAAATGTCACCAATTGATACCATTGGTGAAAACCTTTTTGCATCTGCCAGAACCTGACCTTATAATTGTGCACTGTGGTGGAAACGATCTAGGCACATTAACTGGGGTAGGTCTGGAAATGCTATTAAAGGACACCTTTCATCAATTGATGATACTTTTTCCCCACACTGCCTTGGTATATTCCAATATATGCCAAAGACAGAAATGGAACTGGTCCAACCAATTTGGTCCACAATTTGAGAAAGCACGGAAACATGTAAATAAATCTGTTTCTGCTTACATGAGAGACTATGGAATGGGTTCATTATACAATAATAACTTGCGTTACAACATGCAAGACATCTACAGAGGAGATGGAGTGCACTTCTCAGATGAGGGGAATAGAATATTCCTCCTGAATTTAAGAATGTGTATTGGAACCTACTTGTAGGTACCTAAATCAACCACAGAACCCAAAAGCTCTTTTCAGAGCTACCCTAACTCTGATCATTCAAAGCGTTTATTTTTTTCTAACTTTTTTCACTATTTTTCACCAAAGTACGCGTACGAGTACGCTTAAAGGTGCGCGCACCAGGCGCTACCCCCGCGAAAAATTAAAGAATTTTTTTTTTTTTTTACGTTTATGAGCCTCCTAAGCCCCCCTCAGAAAACCTAGAGGGTCAAGAAGTCTCTACAGTTCCCCCTTCTATCCATTCCGAACATTGTTTACCCTCCATCTTGTGTCTCGATTGTTCCGAAACACAAAATGGATGACTCCCGTTACGCTGCCCGTGCGCGTACTGGAGCGCGCACTAGTAAGCGCAAAATAAAAAAAGGTGGGAAAGTAATTTACGGAAAACCCAATGGAGACACTTTCATCAAATATAGAATACGCCCTACTACATAGCAGTCCCTACCATTTGCCCAAATTTGGTGAAATTCCATTGAGACATTTAGGCTACAGGCCTGTCTAAATATCCTGAGGTAAATTACATGACAAAAACACACTTGTAATGTTAGAATTTACAACCAATTAAAAAGTATCTCTCATTTTCTACGATTTTTTCCTGTCGTTTGATTGGTTAAGTACAACAATATATATAAAAGAAGAGAGGGAAACACAGCCATTTTGACTACTGCTTCCTGAAGTACACTTGAAAACAAATTTCACTGTCAACTTCAACTAATTTCTCTAAGGTAACTTCTAATTATGGAAGTATATTGTACACGTTAAGTTTATTTCTTAAAAAATATTCTGTTAGTGATATGCTATCCCTCTTTAATAGTTAGAGATAGAGATAGACTTCTCTGTAATAGTTATGGATTGAGTTAGGCTTCTCTGGTATACTAGCTCTACTAATATAGTTAATTTATATGCAATTTTCAGAAAGAAAATGGAAGGAGAAAATAAGGCAAATGATACTTCTATCAAAGTAAAGGTGGAAAAACCAGAAGATGAAAAAAAAGAAGTTGATTTCATGGATGACTCTTTGGATGAACAGTTTATAGAATGTTTGGAAGAAATTGAATCATGTACATATAATTATGAGGAAATTCCGGACAATATTATGTTAGAAATTTTATTAAATTATGAAAAAGAATCAGAGGAATAAATTTATCTTTAATAATTTCAATTGTTTCAGACAATATTCTTTTTTATATGTAATTCATGAAGTATTACCAAAAATGTTTAAAATATAAAGTGAGACTTATAGTATACTGTTCAACTATTTTTCTGTTACATAGTAAGTTTACTCATAGTTACTACCTTTCTCCCACTATATTATCTCATATGAATATTTTACACCTCATTTTCATAAGTGAACAGGACAGACTACTCATGATCCCCTAGAAATTCTCAGGGAGTGCTTAAAAGATCTGTTTCTCCTTTCCAGACAGACTATATTATGAATTCCTTATACCACAAAAAATACAATAACAACATGCAAGATGTCTACAAAGAAGATGGTGAACATTAAATTTAAGTCTCTTCATTAGTACCTACATGTAGGTACTTACATAAAATAAACAAATAAAAAAAAAAAACAATTCATAAACATACAATTTTTAAAGTGATTATTTTTCCATAGTACCCTCCCCGATACGCTCCCCCGTGCGCGCACCAGGCGCTTCCCCCGCGAAAATCGAAAAAAAAAAAAATTTTTTTGAGGCCCCGCGGGGCCCTTTAATAGCCCGCATATCAAACCTAGGGGGTCAGGGGGGGTCTACCCTGCCCCCTTATGGTCAATTCCACCCTTTGTTTTTGCCACCTCTTATGACTAGATTTTACCGATAGACAAGATGGCGGCCGCTCCGGACTGTTTAGAATGTTTACAGACAACTGAGAGCCAATCAGCTTTCTGCGCGCAAGTCGCGTGTCGCGCCGGGAGCGCTCACGGGTGCGCGCACGGGAGAGCGCCTATAGATATATATATTTTTTTGAACCTAAATTACTCAAAATCCACTGGAGCACATATCTTGAGACATAGCAAAGGCACATCGGGCTACCAGTCCCTACAATTTTGCCAAGTTTGGTGGAAATCCATTCAGCCGTTCGGGCTAAAAGTGAAATCGACCGCCCTATGGAAATTAACATGGGGAAAACGCGTTTTGGGACCCCCCTTTTATCTCGGCCCCCGCTTGACGAATCCCCCCCAAACTTTCAGGAAAGGACCGGACCGCCATGAGACCATTTTCCTGAAAATTTCAGGCAGATTCGACAACCGGCGCCAAAGTTATTCAAAATAGAATGTTGAGATTTAACATTGAAAATTATCCTAACTATAACTACCTACTGGCGACCGCCAGTAGGTAATATATATATATATATATATATATATATATATATATATATATATATATATATATATATATATATATATATATATATCCCAAACATCCATCCGACTCCAGAGAGTAAATGGCACGTACTCATGATCGGTAGGAATAGGGCACATTTATTGGTTCAGGTCTCCCACGACCCCGCAAAGACAGAGAGACGCGTTTCGCCTGCGCAGCAGGCTTTGTCAATATATATATATTCACTGAAAAAAACAGAGGTTTCAGACCAGTTATAGTTAGGAATTAGCATTTAAAAAACCTATTAAATTCACTGAAAAAAACATAGGTTTCACACCAGTTATACTTAGTTGGAAATTTTACTGACATAAAACCATTGAAATTCCCACGTTATAGTTAGTTGGACTCACTATAACTTGCGCGCCTGCAATGCACTGCTGATGACGTCACATATTACATCACTCATGACATGGTCAGTAAAATTTCTAGCTAAGTATAACTGGTGTGAAACCTATGGTTTTTTCAGTGAATTTAATAGGTTTTTTAAATGCTAATTCCTAACTATAACTGGTCTGAAACCTCTGGTTTTTACAGTGAATTTCATAGGTTTTTTAAATGCTAATTCCTAACTATAACTAGTGTGAAACCTTTGGTTTTTTCAGTGAATTTCATAGGTTTTTTAAATGCTAATTCCTAACTAAAACTGATGTGAAACCTATGGTTTTTCCAGTGAATTTCATAGGTTTTTTAAATGCTAATTCCTATTTATATATCAGACCCCAAACCTATGTTTTTTTCAGTGAATTTCAAAGTTTTTTTAATAGCAAATGTCTATAGCTATGAAATGTAATATTTGTGAAAATGAATCCTATATTATATATTTATGTTAAACAATGTTTTTATGTATATTGTTTTAAAAAAAAAAAAAAATTGCCCTGGAGCGCTCCCGGTGCGCGCCCCGGTGAGCGCCCCGGAAAGCGAAGTCTTTTGAAGCGCCCCGGGGCGCGTACCGGTGAGCGTCCCGTTAGCGCTATTGCCGCGAACGAAAACATCATTGTGACGTATCGCGTAGCCTCGTCCGCATGATACGCACGGCGTAAGCGCACCCGGAAGCACCCACGCGCCCACGTGCATACGAACGCGCTACGTAAGCGCCCCAGGAACAGTTTGGTTTCATAATAATGAAACCCCTGGTCTTGTGACCTGAAAATAACACTTTTCATTGGTTCAGAACAGTTTTTTTTCCAAATGATGAAAGCCCCCACCTTTTTTCCTCATTCTCACTTTGGACTTTGAGTGAGGAAGGCCTGTTTCAAGAGCTATTACTACCTATTTCTACTCAGAAATGGCTACAGTAGCAGCAGCAGCTGGATCCTCTGCCCCACAACCACCACCACAAGGACCACCAGAACATCTCATTGGTGGTCAAGAAGAAGAGGAGGAGGAGGAGGAAGAGGAGGAAGGGACAAGGCAGTTCCTGCAAGAAAACACTCCACCGTAAAAACCTAAGGAGCACTTCATATGGGAATTTTTTAAAATCCCAACTGGTTCAAAAAAAGTCAACGCTGCAAAGGTGACCTGTCTCATCTGTGGTGCTGTGCTATCCAGGGGGAACCCTACAAAAAAATATTCCTTTGGGAATCATACAATGATTCGCCATATGCAGCGTTTGCACCCTATTAACTTTTCAGCAGCAGAGATGAGAGAACTCTGCAAAAATCTACCCCAATCATCTGGCACAACCTCAACAACCAAAGAACCCACTCCATCGGGTCCAGAAGCAAGTCAGTTGATTTCAAGTATCCAACCAAAGTTTGGGGGATACTAAATTGTTTGTGTACATTGTGGGAAATTAATCACTTATGGTGAGCAGAGCATTACACTCATCATGCTTGCTGGTGATAACCACAAATGCACAAAGAAGCCTTAATTTTTTCCTGTTTTTTTTTTTTGCTCCAGTTGAGCCATTTCCAAATCCCTGTTTTTTGTTTTTCCTATAAAAAATACAAAAAATATATAAAACTGTTCATAAAAGCCAAAAAAAAGTAAAAAATGTTCAAAAAAAAAATAAAAAAAATATAAACTAACAAAAAGAATAAAAAAAATGTTCTTTTTAGAACTACCTCCAATTTATAAAAAAAGGCCTCATTTTTTTAAAAGTCTGTCATTCTTTTTTCCCCATGGTACGCTCCCCGGTGCGCTCCCCGGTGCGCGTACCCGGCACTCCCCCCGCACAAATCGAAAAAAAAAAAGCCCCCACATCAAACCTAGGGGGTCAGGGGGGTCTACTCTGCCCCCTTATGGTCATTTCCCCCTTTGTTTTTGCCACCTCTTGTGTCTGGATTTTACCGAGACACAAGATGGCGGCCGCTCCGGACTGTTTGGAATGTTTACAGACACCCGACGCCAATCAGCTTTCCGTGCGCAAGTCGCGTGGCGCGCCCGGTGCGCTCCCCGGTAAGCGTACCGGCGCGCTGCCATAGATATATATATTTTTTTGAAAATCACTGAAGCACATTTCTTGAGACATAGCAAAGGCACATCGGGCTACCAGTCCCTACAATTTTGCCAAGTTTGGTGGAAATCCATTCCGCCGTTCGGGCTAAAAGTGAGGTCGACCGCCCTATGGAAATTAACATGGGGAAAACACGTTTTGGGACCTCCCTTTTATCTCGGCCCCCGCTTGACGAATCCCCCCCAATCTTTCAAGGAAGGACCGGAGCTCCGCGAGGCAAATTTGAGGAAATTTTCAGGCAGATTTGTCAACTGGCGCCAAAGTTATTCCAAATAGAATTTTGAGATTTTGCATTGAAAAAATTCCTAACGATAACTACCTACTGGCGACCGCCAGTAGGTAATATATATATATATAAGCAAGATCTCTGTCTTACAAAAAGGAGCGGGGCTAAGCCCATTCAAAAGTAAATCTAAATATGTACCATTGATGCCTAAAGACGCCATCGATGTTTTCCATGACTGTGTCACCAATGATATTAAAAAATTATACAAACTGACCAACACCAAATCAAAAAAGAAAATTACACACATGAAAAGAGAATATGTGAAGTTGATAAAGAAGCTTTGTGAAAATCATTAAATAGTAGTGAAGAAATCAGATAAAGGGGGTAATTTGGTTATTTGGCCAAAGCAGGACTACATAGTAGAGGCCAAACGTCAGCTAAATGACCCCTTCTGTTACAAGATTTCTACCCAGAAGGAATATTCTAATGCCAAGGGTAAATTACAACACATGCTGGCTCAGTGGAAAAGAGAAGGACTTATCTCTACTGAGGAATATAAGTTTATGTATACGGAATTTCCCATCATGCCATCACTATACCTGATTCCAAAGGTACATAAAGATGTAGTTCCAGTGCCGGGCAGGCCTATTGTGTCAGCCATTAAAAGAATGGGCGAAAAGGTTGGCCAATATATAGACTTTTTCCTCCAAGACATTGTTAAAAACCTTTCCAGCTGTGTTCGCGACACCAGTGACTTTTTGCTCAAAATTGCTAATATTGAATGGGAAGACAGTATGTGGTTAATTTCGCTATACGTTGAAGCGTTATACACAAGTATTGATCATGTACAAGGTCTTAATGCTATCCAATATTATTTGGCCAAAAAACCTATGGCTTTTTATGAGCATAACAAAGTCATTTTGGGACTTATAGAATGGTGTCTGCACAACAACTTTTTTACCTTTGGCAAAGACATCTATAGACAGCTAAGAGGAGTGGCGATGGGGGCCTGTTTCTCCCCCAGCTATGCGTGCTTGCACGTTGGCTGGTGGGAGGAGCAGGTCCTCACCGTATTGCACTCCACCTGGATGAATAATCAGGTTAAATGTTATCTGAGGTATATAGATGATATATTCATTGTGTGGAAAGGCTCTAAGGATGATGCACTACTGTTCATTGAGAGTATTAACAACAACTCCATGAATCTAAACTTCACAGCACACATTGATCAACACAGGATGCAGTTCTTGGATGTAGAGGTTTATGTGGCCAACTCTAAGCTAAACACTACATTGCGCAGAAAATCTACTGCCGGGAATATGACCCTCCATGCGGCTAGTATGCACCCTAAACATACCATTGTGGGGATACCGTATGGAGAGATTCTCAGGCTCAAAAGAATCTGCAGTTCTCCCTCTGACTATGAACATTGCCTTAAAGAGTTGTTGGCACGTTTAAAAGTCAGGGGTTATTCAGATACTATTTTGAATAAGGCAGTTGAAAAGTCCAAACTCAGATCCAGACAGAGTCTTTTTCCTGAATCCTAGTCAGAACCAGATCAGGAAAATAATTCTAGAACCTGAGAAGACTGTCCGCGTATGATCACTGCCTTCAGTAGTGAGGATAGAAAACTCAAAGCAATACTAAAAAAGAATTGACCTATTGTTCTTAGTGACCATATTTTGAACACCAGGCTGCCGGCCAACCCTACCATCACCTTTAGACGGGCCAGAAGTATGGGTTCTGCTTTGGACAAAGCAGCCCCTGAATTAAAATCTAAAATCCCCTGGTTGAAACCCTCTAAGGGTTTTTTCAAATGCTCCAGCTGCAGGTTCGGTATCAATACTTTACATTATTCTATCCCATTTGATACGGAACCTAGAACTATCACTGGCAATTTCAATTGGAAGACTGATTATGCTGTGTATGTCCTGACGTGCACCTGTGGGCTAAGATATGTGGGTAGTACCAAGCTCCAGGTGCACGTCAGGATCTTACAGCATTTACGCGCTATTCTTCACAATGACCCGGCCTATCCAGTAGCTCGTCACTTCAAAAGAATCCACAATAACGATCTTTCTTGTCTGAAATATTTTGTGATTGGAGCCATACCCCCTCTCAAAAGAGGTGGGGACCGGGAATCATTATTAAGGCAGTTGGAAACCAAGATGATTCTGGAATTAGATACCCGTTGGCCTAATGGATTGAATAACATCGAGGAAATGCATAATTTTTTGTGATGCCTCTTTCTTACTTTGCGATTCTTTCCTTAGTATTAATCTAGTACCCGGCAGTCTATATTCACTCCCTCTTAGTTAGGTTCCCTATTTTGAGGTTGAGGACGGGTCTAGACACTGTTCTACACATATCTGTCTTCCTATATGTATCTGAGATTAGTAGCATTTGTTGATTTTCTAATGTACAGTATATTTATTCTTTCTTTTGTGATCTGTGGTCTATCTGTAATTTAGTCCTTGACATATATGTATATAGATATTTATATATTTATATTTATCTATATATATTCCTATCTATTTTTCTACTTTTCTATTTTGACTGGGTTTGGTTTGATAACATGAAATATTATATTTGTCATAGGTTTTATTCTCTTGTGTATATATGCGTGTATATATTATTTAGTGTATATATATGTATATATATCATTGGATAATGGTTTAGGTGTATTTATTGGGTTTTAACACAATTTTGATACTATTTTATACTATTTATTTGCAAAGTGATAAATCATACCCATGAATTATATATAGTCAAATGTTTCCAGGGATCTGAGAAGCTTTCTATGTCATGATATTTTTTTTTTGTATAATGAATGGTATTGCACTTCTCTTTCTTTTCTTTTCTCTCGCTATCTTTTGCACTTATTCCACTCTCACTCAGCACTTTATTGCCTACCACTGTTTTACAGCCATATAGGCACACTGTGTATTATATTTTACATGGCTATATAATTACGTCCTATGAGAATTGTGTATTTATACAGTTAGTCTTTGTTTAACTCATTGGCGTATATATGTAATTTGTTTATTTACTCATTACAGTATACACACATGAATCATGGATTTATCCAGAAATATTTGTTTGTGCCGATTCTATGGCAGTAGCCACCAGTGGCAGTATGTTTTCACTTTTCATTCATCACATGATGCATCAAGTCACTGTGAGGGGGTGTTCCCTCCAACACTACATTTAAAAATAGCATTCTGTCTTTTGTGCATGTTGCAGCGTGATCAAGGGAATAACTTGCCAGAAACGCGTAGCTGCTCCCTGTGCATCAATAAATCTTAGCGATGCTGATTCATTGTGGTCCGTCTCCCTTTGCTGGCGTGCGAGGCTGTGCTGGGTCTGAGACGCCGTGAAATCCAAGGAGGAGTCACGTGGTACATATATATATATATATATATATATATATATATATATATATATATATATATATATATATATATATATATATATATATATATATATATATATATATATATATATATATATATTATCTACTGTTACCAGTAGGTAGCTATAGTTAGGACCTATTTTCCATAGGAAATGCACAACATTCTAATTGCGATAACTTTAGTACCAGTTGACGAATATTTGTGAAATTTTCAAAACACGTAGGGCGCTCCTGTTCGCTCCTATCCTGAAAGTTTGGGGGTGAGTTGTTAATCGGGGGCCGAGAAAAAAGGGAGGTACCAAAATGTGATTTCCCAGTGCAATTTTCCATAGGAACCTTTAATTGCAGCTACAGCCCGAACTGCTCAACTGAATTACACCAAATTTGGCAAAGAGGTAGTCCTTGGTTCCAACTCGTGCCTTTTGGTTAAATGGTGTAAATCTGTTCAGTAGTTTTGTAGATGTTAAAGGAAAAAAACATATATATCTTGGCGGAGCCTAACGACACATCACATTGTGAGATCTGATTGGCTGTCAGCACTTCAGCCAAGAAGTGTTGGCAGCCATCTTGGGACCAATATACATGATAGCACCGCATTAAAAAGCATTACAGTTAATAGGTTTTAAGTCTTTAGTTACATTATAAATCATTTGTTGATGGTACCATACTCATTTTAGGAATTGTGGTGTGTTCTAAGGTGATTTTACCATGTGAAAAAGCCTTCTGCTGGGATATCATGTTTGAGAGAAAACTATTTTCTCATGCTTTTTCTACAGAGGTTTGGAAGGTGATCTATAAGCTAAACTGCGAGCATATTTTCTGTAAATTCACATTATCTTTCTCAGTCATGTGAGAATGAAGTCTGACATTCTCAGTAAAACATGTACATCCAACAAGGGCAGAGACTGTCAGTTGATTCCTTTGTGTTCTACTGCAGCTTCCCAGAGTACTCTAAAGAACAAATAGAGTGCCACTCAGCCTTACTTATTACAAACATGTAGCAAACCTGAAGCCATCTTAATTGGAATAAAGTGGTAACTCTTAAAAGATTTAATTTAAAATGAAACAAAATGAGGGGCTTCATTTTGCCATAGCAATTATGATTAGTGCTGCAGAAAGAAAAATGAGGGCACATTTTGAGTAATTCCTCTTCTTTTTCATTAAAAAATTCTAACATGCAGACTGAAACATGCACTTTGAATACCAGCAGCAGACTTCCCTGGTGAGCAGTAGCTTTACTACAATGATCTAATGAGCAACTAGAGTGCTAACATTAAGAATTTATGGCAAATGTGTGACACATCTGAATGCCTTCTTGATGGAACCAAAGTAAAAAACTGAAAACATTTCCTACTGAGGAGACTGTAGTAAATGAGGAAATTAGGAAACTTCATAACAAATAATTCTCCCAAGATGGCCACCAGAGACAAAACAGCCCAAAAGTAGCACAAATATCACCCAGATGTAGCCCAAGTATAGCCCAATGACTGAATGTCCCAGAGTGTTCTAAAGAACAACCAGAGCGCTAACAGTCTTATGACAAAAGTATGGAACACCTGAAGCCCTCTTCATTTGGAATAAAGTGGTAACACATAACACATTTAATTTGCAAAGGAACTAAATGAGGGGCTTCGTTTTGCCATAGAAATTATGATTAGTGCTGCAGAAAGAAAAATTAGGGCACATTTTGACTTCTCAATTCCTCTTCTATTTCATTAAAAAATTCTAACATGCAGACTAAAACATATAGATATGCAGTTTATATATATGTTTATATATGTATGTATATATATATTCACAGAAAAAACCATAGGTTATAGACCATATATAGTTAGGAATTTGCATTTACAAAACCTTGAAAATTCACTGAAAAAAACATAGGTTATAGACCATATATAGTTAGGGATTAGCATTTACAAAACCTTATTTTATTTGCACAAAACCATTGAAATTCCATATATAGTTAGTTGCACTAACTATATATCGCGGACCCGCAATCCACTGCTAATGATGTCACATATTACATCATTCATGACATGGTCAGTGACATCACTGATGACATCATTGATGACATCTCAAATGACATCACTGATGACATCACTGATGACAACACCCAGTGACTGTATGTTTCTGTAAAGTTAAAATATGTCTTACATATTGAAGAATGAGTGGATGTATAAGTGTCTGGATGAAGGATTTAGTAGGTGCATGACTGACTGTATGAGAGAATGATTAAATGTGTCTCACTGAGTGCATGGGTTAGTGATTAAAGTGTCTTAATTTGGCAATCATTATTTATGTTGTTCTGTAAACTGCTGCATGTTTAAATCAGTAGCTATATCAGTAACTATATGGGTTATTGAATGGTTGCCCAAGTATTTGTATGGGAGACTGAGTATGTGTGTGGGTGGCTGGGAGGTGTATAACTCTGTGCATAGATGTGTGAGCAGTTGATTCCCTAGGTGTATGGGTTCAAAAGTGCATGTAGAAACAGCTGTATGGACAGTTGACTGTGTGCATGAGTATATTGGTGTGTGAATGGATATCTCAGTGCTACATGTCAAAGTAAGTACATATGTAAAACACACTCCACGTGAGAGTTGACATATATAAATAACTGAACATAAGAGCCAGTGAATGTGAGAGTGGCTGTATGAATCATTGTGAACTTGTATCAAGGATTGTATAAGAGAGGAAATATGTGTTAGTATATGTTTGAATAAGTAAGGTGTGTATAACTGTATAGTTGAGGAAATGGAGATGTGATTGATTCTTTGCATGACTGACTAGGTGTGTGAGTAACTCCATGGATGTGTGACAGTCTGTGAGTGCCTGTTTACACTGAGTGTATCTAAGGTTATATTAGAGTCTGAAGA
The DNA here is from genome assembly GCF_964263255.1 of Lissotriton vulgaris. NCBI lineage: Eukaryota > Metazoa > Chordata > Amphibia > Caudata > Salamandridae > Lissotriton > Lissotriton vulgaris. The sequence continues at coordinate 1,381,810,560 of NC_141694.1, read as the reverse complement.
TGTATTATCACATAAATGATATCATCAGTGATGTAATCAGTAATGTCAAATGAGATGTCAGTGATGTCATCAGTGATGTCATTTGAGATGTCATCAGTGATGTCATCATTGATGTCATTTGAGATGTCATCAGTGATGTCATCAGTGATGTCACTGACCATGTCATGAATGATGTAATATGTGACATCATTAGCAGTGGATTGCGGGTCCGCGATATATAGTTAGTGCAACTAACTATATATGGAATTTCAATGGTTTTGTGCAAATAAAATAAGGTTTTGTAAATGCTAATCCCTAACTATATATGGTCTATAACGTATGTTTTTTTCAGTGAATTTTCAAGGTTTTGTAAATGCAAATTCCTAACTATATATGGTCTATAACCTATGGTTTTTTCTGTGAATTTCATTGGTTTTTTAAAAGCTAATATCTATAGCTGTAAAATATATTCTTTATTAAGTGACGTATCACGTAGCCCGTGAGACGCCTCATGATGCATCGCATAACCGTGACGTATCGTCTCTGCAGCGCAAACCAAACCCAAAACGTAAGCGCGCCAGAACACGCTTAAAGATATATATATATTTTTTTAACCTTAATTAGACAAAATCCACACGTGCACATATCACAAACGTTCAAAAAACACAATATGTCGGACTCCCGTTACGCTGCCGGTTAGCTGCCCGGTTAACATACCAGGAAGCACCTTTACCGCGAAAAATCGCAATTTTTTTTTCTTTTGCCCCGCAGGGAACTTTAATAGCCCCCTCATCAATCCTAGGGGTTCAGGAGGGGTCTGCCTTACCCCTTTCATTCATTTACACCTTTTTTTTTTCCACCTCTTGTCTCTCGATCCCACAGAGAGACAAGATGGCGGCCGCTCCAGACTGTTTACAATGTTAACAGCCAATCAGCTTCTCCTCAGACTCCCGTTACACTGCCGGTTAGCTTCCCGGTTAGCTGCCCGGTTAGCTGCCCGGTTCGCGTACCAAGACGCGTCTCTACGGCGAAAAAATCGGATTTTTATTTTTTTTGGCCCCGCGTGGCTTTATAATATCCCCCTCATCAATCCTAGGGGGTCAGAAGGGGTCTACCTTGCCCTCTTTCCTTCATTTCCCCCTTTGTTTTGGCCTCCTCTTGTCTCTCGATCCTACCGAGAGACAAGATGGCGGCCGCTCCGGACTGTTTACAATGTTGACAGCCAATCAGCTACTCCTCAGACTCCCGTTACACTGCCGGTTAGCTTCCCGGTTAGCTGCCCGGTTAGCTGCCCGGTTCGCGTACCAAGACGCGTCTCTACGGCGAAAAAATCGGATTTTTATTTTTTTTGGCCCCGCGTGGCTTTATAATATCCCCCTCATCAAACCTAGGGGGTCAGAAGGGGTCTACCTTGCCCCCTTTCCTTCACTTCCCCCTTTGTTTTGGCCTCCTCTTGTCTCTCGATCCTACCGAGAGACAAGATGGCGGCCGCTCCGGACTGTTTAGAATGTTGACAGACACCGGAGAGCCAATCAGCTTCGCATCGCAAAGTTCCGTTACGCGAAAAGTACGCGAACCGGAGCGCTGCCCGGAGCGCTGTTACAGATATATATCTTATTTTAAACGTTAATTTCTCAAAATCCACTGAAGCACATATATTGAGACCTAGCAAAGGCACATCGGGCTTACAGTCCCTACAATTTTGCCAAGTTTCGTGCAAATCCATTCAGCCGTTCAAGCTAAAAGTGAGGCCAACCGCCCTATGGAAAAATGAATGGGAAAAACGCGTTTTGGGACCCCCCTTTTTTTCTCGGCCCCCCCTTGACGACCCCCCCCCCCAAATTTTCAGGGGCTGCTCAGAAACAAAATGTGCCATTTTCCTGAAAATTTCAGCCAATTCCGTCCACAAGCGCCAAAGTTATTAGACATAGAATTTTCAAAAGTTCCATAGAGAAAAAGTCCTAACTATATGTACCTACTGGCTATCGCCAGTAGGTAATACACACACACACATATATATAAATGCATATATATGCATATTTATATGTGCATATGTGTTTGTGTAGAGCGAGGTAGAGAGGCTAGAGGTGTAGAGGTGTAGAGGTGTAGAGGTAAAGAGGTAGAGAGGTAGAGAGGTAGAGAGTCGTAGAGAGAATGAGTAATAGAGGGTAGAGAGTAGTAGAGAGTAGGAGGGAGTAGTAGAGTAGTAGAGAGAGGGGCAGAGAGTGAGTAGTAGAGAGTAGTAGAGTGAGTAGTAGAGTGAGTAGTAGAGTGAGTAGTAGAGAGTAGTAGTGCGTGAGTAGTAGAGAGTGAGTAGTAGAGAGTGAGCAGCAGAGGGGGAGTAGTAGAGAGTGAGTAGTAGAGTGAGTAGTAGAGCAAGAGTAGTAGAGAGAGTAGCAGAGAGTAGTAGAGCGTGAGTAGTGGAGAGTGAGTAATAGAGTGAGTAGTAGAGTGAGTAGTAGATAGTGAGTAGTAGAGGATAGTAGAGTGAGTAGTAGAGAGTGAGTATTAGAGATAGAGTAGTAGAGAGTGAGTAGTAGAGAGAAGTAGAGAGTAACGCCTTAACCACGGCAGCTTTTCCGCCACGGTGCGGGCGTTCTGAAGAGTGGGCGGGGCTAAGTCGGCCAAGGGGTTAAGTAGTAGAGAGTAGTAGACAGTGAGTAGTAGAGAGAGAGTAGTAGAGAGTAGTAGAGTAGTAGAGAGTAAGTAGTAGATAGTAGTGGTGTAGTAGAGAGTGAGTAGTAAAGATTGAGTAGATGAGTGAGTAGTAGAGAGTAGTAGAGAGCGAGTAGCAGAGAGCAAGTAGTAGAGAGTGTGCAGTAGAGAGTAGTAGAGAATGAGTAGTAGAGAGAGTAGTAGAGAGTGAGTAGTAGATAGACAGTAGTAGAGTTAGTAGAAAAATAGTAGAGAGTGAGTGGTAGAGAGTAGTAGAGAGTAGTAGAGTGAGTAGTAAAGAGTGGTAGAGAGTGAGTAGTGGAGAGTAGTTGTAGAGAGTAGTAGGGAGTGAGTAGTAGAGAGTGAGTAGTAGAGAGTAGTAGCAAGTGAGCAGTAGAGAGTGAGTAGTAGAGAGAGAGAGTACTAGAGAGTAAGTAGTAGAGAGTGAATAGTAGAGAGTAGTAGAGAGTGAGTAGTAGAGAGATAGTAGTAGAGAGTAGTAGTAGAGTGTGAGTAGTAGAGAATAGTAGAGAAGTAGAGAGTGAGTAGTAGAGAGTAGTAGAAAAGTAAAGAGTGAGTAGTAGAGAGTTAGTAGTAAAGATTAGTAGAGAGTGAGTAGTAGAGTAGTAGACAGTAGTCCGTCAGTTTCAGTCAGTGTCAGTCAGTCATGGTCAGTCAATCAATGTCAGTCAGTGTCAGTCAGTCAGTGTTAGTCAATCCGTGTCAGTCAGTGTCAGTCAGTCAGTGTCAGTCAATCAGTGTCAGTCAGTGTCAGTCAATCAGTGTCAGTCAGTGTCAGTCAATCAGTGTCAGTCAGTGTCAATCAGTCAGTGTCAGTCAGTCAGTGTCAGTCAGTCAGTGTCAGCTAGAGCAGCTCTGCTGACCTTGTTCTCTGGCTCTAACGCAGCTCTGCTGACCTGGTTCTCTGGCTCTAAAGCAGGTCTGCTGACCTGGTTTTCTCCCTCTAAGGCAGCTCTGCTGACCTGGTTTCTCTGGCTCTACAGCAGGTCTGCTGCCCTGGTTCTCTGGCTCTAGAGCATCTCTGCTTGCTAACCTAGTTATTAAGCTATAGAGCAGCTATGCTGATCTGGTTCTCTGGCTTCACAACAGCTCAGCTGGACTGGTTCTCTGGCTTTAGAGCAGCTCTACTGACCTGGTTCTCTCCCCCTAAAGAAGTTCTGTTGACCTAGTTCTTTCCCTATAAAGCAGCTCTACTGACCTGGTTTCTCTGGCTCTAAAGCAGCTCTGCTGACCTGGATCTATGGCTCTAAAGCAGCTCTGCTGACCATGGTTCTCTGTCTCTAGAGCAGCTCTGCTGACCTGGTTCTATGGCTCTAAGCAGCTCTGCTAACCTGGTTCTCTGGCTCTAAAGCATCTCTGCTGACGTGGTTATCTCCCTCTAAAGCAGCTGTGCTCACCTGGTTTCTCTGGTTCTACAGCAGGTCTTCTGACCTGGTTCTCTGGCTCTAAAGCAGCTCTGCTGACCTGGTTCTGTTGCTCTAAAGCAGCTCTACTAACCTGGTTTCTCTGGCTCTACAGCAGCTCTGCTGACCTGGTTCTTAGGCTCTAGAGCAGCTCTGCTGACCTGGTTCTCTCCCTCTAAAGCAGCTCTGCTGATAAGGTTTCTATGGCTCTGCAGCAGCTCTCCTAACCTGGTTCTCGGCCTCTAGAGCAGCTCTGCTGACCTGGGTCTCTGGCTCTAGAGCAGCTCTGCTGACCTGGTTCTCTCCCTCTAAAGTAGCTCTGCTGATCTGGTTTCTCTGGCTCTGCAGCAGCTCTCCAAGCCTGGTTCTCGGCCTCTAGAGCATCTCTGCTGACCTGGGTCTCTGGCTCTAGAGCAGCTCTGCTGACCTGGTTCTCTGACTCTACAACAGCTCTGCTGACCTGTTTCTCTGGCTCTAAAGCAGCCCTGCTGACCTGGTTTCTCTGGCTTTACAGAAGCTCTGCTGACCTACTTCAACGGCTCTAAAGCAGCTCCGCTGACCTGGTTCTCTGACTCTACAGCAGCTCTGCTGACCTAGGTCTCTGGCTCTACAACAGCTCTGCTGACCTGGTTCTCTGCCTCTAAAGCTGCTCTGCTGACCTGTTCTATGGCTCTAAGGCAGCTCTGTCCACTCCTACAATCATCCTGACAGAAGCATGTTCTTATCTAATCACTCTGCTGAAATATAAGCGCTTATAAACTTATTGTGCTGTCAACTACTAGCACTCTAGGAAACCAGTCACTGCCTATGCACTTGCAGAATGACTAAGGCATTAAGACAAGCAGTGATACAGTCAAATGCGCACAATGTATGCAATCCCTTAACCCTTTGCAGACTACTGAGTCAGTCCTGCAAAAGTCCAGGTAATAGTCATGCTTGTCTGGAATCACACTGTGAGTCTGTGTCCGTTCCATGGGTGTTGCTGTGTCTGTTCCCACACAACACCCATGGAATAACACATCTCAATACTTGGGAGAAAGTGTAAATCTGGAGATACTTGTGAATGGTGCGCCACCCTAGAAGATAAATTTTTAATTTTTCCTCGTTTTTTCCTCTTCATAGTATGCTGCATTCCACAGTACACATTGAAGGAGGAATATGCCTTTATTGATTGTTTTTGTGCAGGAAGTAGTCCCTTCCTGCACAAAAAAAATCTCCCCACGACACAGACATCCTTGCACCATGGTGCAAGGGTGCCTGCATCACCGTATGGCTACAGTTTGTGTGCTAGTGCAGAGGGAGCCCAGAATTGCGACATATCATGTAAATATGTCACATCCATGTGCTTCAGAAGTGCTGCAGCGCGGTGCAGCTAAAGGGCTTGCTGTGTCACGCTGCAGCACTTCCTCATAGATATGCCCCTATAAATTCACCATACAGTACTAATGCATTCTTTCAGCCAATCATGCTCTACACATACATTCAACCAAACTTTCGGATATTGCCATGCAATTATAGTTCTTTTTTTAAACCGGATAAGGTAGTTCTGAACTTTTTTTTTCTTCTATTTTTTGTTTTCTATATTATTTTTAGTTTTTTAACAATTTTGCACTTTTTTTTGTGTTTTTTAAAAATTGAACAAAAAAGCAACTAAGTAAACAGTTAGTATTTGGAATTCAACATCATTCCAAATACAATTTTTTTTTTAAAATGTGCATTTGTGGTTCCGTTGAGCTGCACAAATAGCATCCACTGACTGTTCACCATACCAGATGATGGTTTTGCACTTAGTGCAGTGCTGCTGCAGAAAAGCAAATTCTGGGTGAATGTCTACTGGTGGTGCGGAAGTGGACACTTCGGAGGTGCTAGCAATGCCTGGTGATGGATTTGTTGCCTCACCCCTCATTTCTTCTTGTGCCAGATTCTTCGGATGAATGGTCCGCAGATGTTTATACATACTCGCTGTTCCACGGGAGGATTTCTTGTCACTGCCTCACGACAGGACCCGTGTCACACAGTAAGCATGTGACTTTTCTTGCGTTTACCTTTTTTTCTCCGGGATGGAAGGTGAAACATTTCCATACCACTGATTCAGGCCGCTTCTTGGGTGGATCTTCCTCCAAGATATCTGCATCTGAAGAAGGATGAGGAGCTTGCGAACCAGATGCCATTTGTCCAATGCAATTTTTTAAAAACACCCCAAAAATTCCAAAATCAGCTCTTGAAGAAGAAGAGATGTCTCTCATCAACTGCTCCAAACAGAATAATTAAAATGGGTGGGGTCCTTCAATAGTTACAGTGGAAAATGTTATGAACCAATATAATCTTTTTTTTTTGGAGGTCACATGGGATCCACGCACCGTGTGCGCTTATGAAGCGCACACCCGACGCACCTTTGCGAAAATATATTTAAAAATAATATACGTTTATTACAAGTAGAAATATATTATTTTTATGAATACCTTAGGTAATCTTTTGCCCTAATATGTATATTAAAGACACGTACATATCAGTTTAGAACATAAAAAATGTCACGGGAGTCGCACACCCAGCGCACCCCAGAATGTATATGACGTCACGTGGGGCCCGCCACCGCGCAAGCGCCGCGTACTGTAATACGCATGTGTCGTGAATGCGTGGGAGCAGGAGTCGAGGACCGGTCGCAAACCGGTCGCACACACCATGGAATATTGTGCGTATATGAAGTAACTGAAAAAAAAACGCACTCGGCGCTCACCATACGCGGATCCTTCACGACTTTTCCAAAATGGGAGCTAGAATACTCTGACCCGCTGCGGTAGGTACGCTTTGGATGCGCAACTCCCCCCAAAAAATTGTAAAAAGAAAATGATATAAATATACTAAAATACAAACAAAAATTAAAAATATGTCCGTTTTAATTGTATTTTTTTGTGTGCTATTTTCAGAAAAATATATAATGTTGTTTAATAAATAAAATATTTATAAATAAACATTTAAAAAACTGTGGAAATTCAGTACCAAAAAATAGGTATAACAACTATTGCACTTAAAAATTAGCATTTAAAAAACCTTTGAAATTCACTGAAAAAACCATAGGTTTCAGAGTCCATATAGTTAGAAATTAGCACTTAGAAAACCTTTGCAATTCACTGAAAAAACATAAGTTTCAGAGACATTATAGTTAGGAATTAGCATTTTTTTTAAAATTGAAATTCACTGAAAAAAACATAGGTTTCATTAGTGTTATAGTTAGCTGGACATTTCACTCGTACAAAACCATAGAAATTCCTCTGTTACAGTTAGTTGTGCTAACTATAACTCGCGCGCCCGCAATGCACTGCTGATGATGTCACATATTACATCATTCATGACATGGTCAGTGACATCACTGATGACATCACTGATGACGTCTCAAATTACATCACTGATGACATTACTGATGACATCATCCACGTGATAATCTGATACACCTCAAAACACACTAGTATATCCTTTGAATGCACACTGTAAAATACAGAGTACCGTATTTGAAAGCATTGACACACACATACCAGTTACTACGTACACACTCACTCATTCCTAAGTCTACACACACACAACTGTCCATTCACCCACAGAATCAATTATACATGCAGTCACTGATCAATGATAACACTATCAAATGTTCTCATAGACCTATATAGACATTGACACATCAGCAGTAATTCTAGTCGGTTATGCAGTGATGTTACTCACTCATGAAAATAATCAATCACACTTACATTTACTCACCTACACTGTTATGCACACAACACCTGATTTATACATACACACAGTGAATCATAGTTACTATGTTAGAAAATCACTATTACAATTATACACTCATTCATACATTTACTCTCACAATCACTGACTCTTACGTATACTTATTTATATACACCAACTCTCACATACAATGCCGTTTATTTTTCTACTTTATTGGAGATGAACCACTGAAACATATATTTACTTACAAACACCCAATCAACTGTTTCCCTAAACACTCCTAAACCCATATGCCTAGACAATTAATCACTCACACATCTATGCATAGAGTTACAACTCCCCCACCCAACCACAGATACAACCAGTCTCCCTTACAAATACTCAGCCAACTAATCAATAACTAATATAGACACTCATGTAGTTAGACCAATTGATGCAACAGGTTATACAACAACAGAGACAGTGATACACACATTCACATAGTTTGGTTACTAACCCATATATTTAGTGAGACACATTTAATTACTCAATTAAACAGTCAGACAGCTACTAAATCCTCGATCCAGACATGTATATATCCACTCAATCTTCAATGCAGATTGGTACATATATATATATATATATATATATATATATATATATATATATATATATATATATATATATATATATATATATTTTTTTCACTAGACTGCCTCTGACACAAAGACGCCACTCCGTGGATGAACAGGAACAACCTTCTTTATTTGCAGAAACTGCGCCAAGCGTCCGTCATTTTTCTGGGGTCCCCAACGCGTTTCGAAGCGTCTCGCTTCTTCCTCAGGGGGTGGCACTCGATGAGGACGGATGCAACCACAACTCTATTTATCCATTGCGCATGCGCCCTCCAATGGGTGCATGCTGGGGGTTGTGGTTTGTTGATGCTCCTCTAGTGGAGTCCGTTTGCTCAAAGTTTTTACGTGCTTTGGTCCATATTTAACTGCCCTCCAGTGGGCTGCAGACACAAACCGCAGTTTTTAATATGGCAGTTCATTCACGCCGCTTGTTGACTGTCGGGTGACAGTTCCAGCAGACCCGCGTTGCCTTTTCTTTTTCTGGGGTCCCCAACGCGTTTCGAAGCGTCTCGCTTCTTCCTCAGGGGGTGGCACTCGATGAGGACGGATGCAACCACAACTCTATTTATCCATTGCGCATGCGCCCTCCAATGGGTGCATGCTGGGGGTTGTGGTTTGTTGATGCTCCTCTAGTGGAGTCCGTTTGCTCAAAGTTTTTACGTGCTTTGGTCCATATTTAACTGCCCTCCAGTGGGCTGCAGACACAAACCGCAGTTTTTAATATGGCAGTTCATTCACGCCGCTTGTTGACTGTCGGGTGACAGTTCCAGCAGACCCGCGTTGCCTTTTCAGCGGGCGGTGCATCTTCCGCGGTTGAGGCCACCGCGCATAATCTTTTCACTAGACTGCCTCTGACACAAAGACGCCACTCCGTGGATGAACAGGAACAACCTTCTTTATTTGCAGAAACTGCGCCAAGCGTCCGTCGGAGGCAGTGTCAGAGGCAGTCTAGTGAAAAAAAAATATATATATATATATATATATTCGATCCAATGCCATCCTCAACCTCCGTTTGGCGATGAAGAGACACACGAACACCACTTCCTGTGATATGAGGTTATTTTTATTTATTATTTATCATTTTATGTATGCAGTGCTCCCGCAACCTGCCATTACGCGTTTCGGCCAGCCAAGCTGGCCTTGATCACATGTAAGCTCCACGCGAGATTTGGACATATAAATACACACCCATTTTAGTGTCACATGGTTTCACAAATGGAAATAAAAGAAATACTGTAACATAGATTGCATTTTACAACTCCATGTAAATAAATATCCATTGTGTCTAATTTCATTTAATGGCAAGCAATTTGAGTAAAATGTTATGTATGCAACATATACCTCCAACACAATGAATAATAGTAATAAATGAAGTACAAAATGCCCAGTACAAAATACTGCAAATCTATTTTAACTTCTGATGTCCGTCAAACTCCTGAAAAACCAACGTTTCCCAGACTCATATGTTATCTGCAAATTTAGCGTAACTGTGCAAAATGCGTTGATAAAGTGCATAGAGTGACATTATATATATATATATATATATATATATAATAGATATTCAAATTTCAAACAAAACCACATTCACTGGATGATATCATCAGTGATGTCATCAGTGATGTCATTTGAGATGTCATCAGTGATTTCACTGACCATGTCCTGAATTATGTAATATGTGACATCATCAGCAGTGCATTGTGGGCGCACGAGTTATAACTAGCACAACTATCTAGAACGGAGGAATTTCTATGGTTTTGTACGAGTGAAATGTCCAGCTAACTATAACACCCAGGAAACCTATGTTTTTTTCAGTGAATTTCAAAGATTTTTTAAATGTTAATTCCTAACTATAACGTCTCTGAAACGTATGGTTATTTCAGTGAATGTATATATATATAAATATATATATGATGAGAGAACAGTTCCAAAAGGACGCTGCGTCTTCCAGCCGTAATTTTCAAAGATCAACGATTATTTATTAAGTTAATTCAACTCTGGGCAACCTGACAAACCCGTTTCAGCCTCCTAGCCTTCATCAATGTCAGTATTTTTGCAAAAATCATGCTGCCTTATAACAACAATTAATTTCATTGGTGTAGCAGCTGAAAAGAAACATCAAGAAGGGACTATTTGTTATGACCGCACTCAGGGTATAAAAAGGTGTTGGCCATCTTATCATTGGCAATGGATGTTACAATGCATTGATATTAAACAGTGATCCCCTTATATATCAAAGCATTTACAATTATATGATGGTAGATATAAGCATGATTAAAAAATAATACAAATCATGTTACACAAAAACTGTATATAATTCATGAATACAGTCAGGCTCTGAATGAGCTGTGTGAGAGTTTATCAATCGATTACCCACAGATACTAGATCAATTCGATCATTAAAAGACAAATGCCCGGGCACGATCAAATGGATGCATCATAAACATCTATATAACATCCCACCTGACAGGGTGGTGTCCTATCAAGCTCTGTATGAGCCTAGTTAATCCTATTCAATCTAATCATGTTTACCTCAATTGATCAATGTCGCTTCGATAGGGGGACAACTTATTAAATTAATTGTGTGTCCATGGTTCAATTCAATTGGTTCACAAACCTCATCAGCCTAGCAGATGAATGACCACAGCTCTTCTTCGCTGTTCAGCTCCCATGGGGCCCAGGTGTGTAAATCCAATATGTATCTAGCCTCTAACTGCCTCAAGAGTCACACCCTGTCTCCTCCTCTATCTTTGATTGGAATTTGATCAATATAAAAGTAGAGCAATTTATCATTCATTGCCTCATGTACCGTGGAGAAATGCCTCACTACCAGATAGGATCTATCCTGATTGATTATTGCCCTTTTATGCTCAAGAATAGGTTTTTTAGCTGGGTGTATTGTGCTATTGATATACTGCAGTCCACATAGACATAGTAGACAGTACACCACAAATCATGAATTGCAGCTGAGCAACTTATTAATGAGCCTATTCTCTTGCTTCCCAGGCACTGCATAATCCTTCACCTTTCTGCAATTCTTGCAGGCTTTGCGTGTGGTGCACGGGAAAAAACCTTTGATGGCCAACCTGTTTGAAGGTTTGTCATCAAAGTGACTCTGTACAAGAATATCCCATCTGTCTTGAGAATATTGAATTTTTTTTTTTGTACCAGATCCCTTATCCTCTGGGACTACGCAGGGAAAGTCAGGATTAAGGATCAACCTTACCTTCGACTGCTCCTCCTCTGTAAGTACATCCACAGGGGGTCTGACTGCTAGTAAATCCTGCCTTTCCTTCAACCTGACCTTTTTCACTGCCTCTCGTAGGACAGTACTGCCATAGCCCCTTTTAGAACATCTTACCAGGGACTCTCTTTCTGCCTCCTGATAGTCTTCAGGCCAAGAGCAATTCCGTTTCAATCTTAATAGTTCCCTATAGGGTACACTATTGATAAAATGCATGGATGTTGACTCCATGATTGTAAAACTATGTTTCCTGCTGTTGGTTTGCGGTAAAGCTTTGTGCAGAGCAGATATATATTTATACACACACACATATATCTATTCACTGAAAAAACCATAGGTTCAGTGAATTTCTAAGGTTTTTGAAATGCTAATTTCTAACTATAACGTGCCTGAAACCTTTGGTTTTTTCAGTGAATCTCAAAGGTTTTTTAAATGCTAATTTTTAACTATAACATGCCTTAAACCTATGTTTTTTTAAGTGAATTTCAAATGTTTTTTAAATGCTAGTTTCTAACTATGCCTAAAGAGGTAGGACATGTGAGGAAAGAAGAAAAAACGCACAAAAAGAAGCAAAAGAAATACAGAAAGAAGCAACAGAAGTCCACAAAGACGAAGAAAAGTATAGGAAGAAGCAAGACATGTACAGAAAGAACCAACAGAGGAGCAGAAAGAGACCTTGTTGCAAAATCATCTTGTGTCCACAACATTTTCAGATGGGTTCTGGTTGTACCTGACTCTGACTAACCAGGCCTAGAGCCAGTGCAATGCTAAAAGACACTTAAAATACAGTGAAAACACCTACATACACTAGGGAACACTATGTTTTGGGTACCCCTTTGATTAGCACGACCTCCTCTGTAAGGCCCTAGAACATAATAATGCAGGGGGATTAAAACTACCTCTAAGTCAGAGGTGCAGAAATATGCTTCTTTAACTAGTAGTCACGGTTACAGAGTGGTGGAGAAATGGTGCGTAGGACTTACAGGAGGTACCAGGAGGGATTCTTGGCCTTCAAACTCCCTCAGGACTAAATTGGACTTCATCTCTCATCCGTCGTCTGCCACGAGGCATGTTTGCAGAGTGGTAGAGAAAGGGGGCCATGGCCTCTGAATATGTCTTAGCAATCCCCCTGTGGGGTACTTACTGGAGGTAACAAGAGGGGTAGTTGGCCCCCAAGGTCATCCTTCTGGGCCAACTTCCTAAACTATTACCTCGAGTCAGTCCCACACAGCAGCACTGGTAAGTTCTCGTACCAGGCTACGCCCACTTTGCCCACCACTCCACAAACACGCTCACTGGCACACTCTTGGATGGGGATTAAAGTCCCCTTCACTGCTGGGATTGTTTAGGGGCCTACCTTTTACCTCCAGTAAGCCCACGTAGTGGGATTGGTGCGAGGTAGACAAATGCCATGCCCCCTTTCTCCACCACTCTGCAAATGCACCCCCTGGTGCATTGTAAGTTGGGGGATTAAGTCCCCTTGAATCCTAGGGGTCCCTGGGGTCCAACTAGTCCACCAGGTACCTCCAGTAAGTGCCACAGAGATGCGTTGTAGAGAGGTGTACAAAGGGGTGTGGCCTGGACCACCTCTCTGCAATGCAGCACAGTTGAGCTTACTGGAGGTACCTGGTGGGGTTGTTGGCCCCCAGGGACCCTCAGGATTCAAGAGCAATTAATTCCTCAACTTAAAACGCACCACAGGCATGTTTGCACACAATTCACCTCAGGCTGCGCCCCCTCCCTTCATCACTGTGCAAACGCGCCCGTGGCTCGTTTTAAGTTGGAAATTAAATCCTCTTGAGTCCTGAGGATCCCTGGGGTCCAACTAGCCCACCAGGTACCTCCTGTAAACGCCACAGAGCTGCGTTGCAGAGAGGTGTAAAAAGGGGCATGCCCTGGACCACCTCTCTGCATTACAGGCCTGTGAGCCTACTGCAGGTACCTGGTGCCTAGTTGTCCCCCAGGGGCCCTCAGGATTGAAGGGGAATTAATTCCCCACCTTAAAATGTGCCACAGGGTGTGTTTGCACACATATCACCTCAGACCCAGCCCCCTCCCTTCACCACTGTGCAAACGCACCCGTGGCACGTTTTAAGTTGGGAGATCAAGTCCCCTTGAATCCTGACAGTCCCTGGGGTCCAACTAGCCCACTAGGTACCTCCAGTAAGCACCACACTATCCCCTGGGGCCTGGCCATAGTTTTTTAATTTATTTATAGCAGGCCGCGTGCCAATTTTGGCCTCTGGGAGCCCATCCCCCAGGGCCGTCCTGCCTTTTTTTTTTAGGAGAGGGAGGATGCATGGCCCGCGTCCTCAGGCCATTCATGGCCCCAGGGACCCAGCCTTTGCTTTTAAAAAAAATATAACAATAATTTTATTATGAGGGAGGGGGCCCGCCTGGCCCCCCTCCCGGGCCAATTCTGGCCCCGGGGGATCCTATCCCCAGGGCCGACCTGCCTTTTTAAAAACTGTTTTTAGGGGATGGGCGCTACGTGGACCCCCTCCTGTGCTTCTTTTGGCCCCGAGGATCCCATTCCCATGCCGGCCCTATCCGTTGGGCAAAGTTGGGGAGTCCCCGATCCCCCCACGGTCCCGCCGGCTCCCCGCGTCCTTTGGGAGACGGCATTGCTTTTCCAGAAGGGGAGCTGCTGCCATGCAGCTCTCCTTATGGAAAAGCAATTCTGCTTTGGCTTATTAAAGCGAGAGCAGGTTTCCCTGCTCTCGCTTCAATGAAGCAAAGCAGTTTGCAGTGACAGGGCGAGAGTCGCGCGGCTCCCGCCCTTTCATTGCAAACAAGTAGCAAGGCGAGTTAGGCCTAAAAGGGACGAGGGTTAGGCAGGGCCTTTATGAAATATAATCTCTGGGAAAATGGCCTACACCTCACTATTACTCTCGAAAAAAGACTTAATCTTTAATGGTAAAAGACAAACATCTTGCTTCTGTTTATCTCAGTATATTTATTTATACCCTTTTTACTTTATATGATTTGTTTTAAATCTCTTACATTAGTGTGCAGAGAATAAAAGAACATAAATATGTCACAACAACATCTCAAAACATTTCATTATCCAATTAAAAACAAAAAGTCAAAAAGATAAAGTAATCGTTCTCTAAAGGACAATATCCTAAACCATGCAAACAATAATTATGAATAAATATTGTCCTCAAACAACAACAATAATCTTGCAACTCTCAAATTGCACTATTCAATCCAAACAAGAAAAACATTTTGTCTTTTGAATCTCTTGATTGTACAATAATTCCCTTGAAATAATCAATAAAGTTTGAACAAGGAAAACATTTTTCTTTTGAATCCCTCGATTGTACAGTGAAAACAATTCAAATTCAATGTCTCAGCCTATTTAGCCAATATGCCGACGCGTTTCAAGTACTGGTGTTTCCTCTCAGGACTCTCATCAGGGCTGTATCATTCTTATATGTAATGGATTGTTTATGACAAAAAGTAAAAACTTTAAACTATCTCACTCTACACATTCTCTATCTCTAAATGCCTAAATCTAAGTCGTTGTACCTGAAATGACATGGACATGCTCTCTCTAAGTGAAACTTCTTACTTATGTAGTATAGATCTTGAATTGAGGACCTCCCAGTTTCGTAAGGACAATAGTAAGTGTCAAATGTATTGATTTACTACGGATAATGATTAAATTCCAACTGTGCCGCTCTGCTTATAGAGTCCTACCTTCCTGAGTGATGTATATTTCGATGCTTGTGTGAGCCTTATGAAGCCGTTAATGCCCTGTAAAAGAATCATGCCATTTCTTAGTTTGTTTTTCTTTTAATTAAGAATACCTGCACCATTAGCTTTAAGCTGTGTGATAAATACCTGTATTAGTTTGCGCAAAATCAAGCCGGATTAGCTTCTCAAAGACCTTTCATTGAACACTTTGTATCCCTTTTCTATAACAAAAAAGAAGTGACAATGTAACATTTTTAAAAACGGGACCTCAACATTGTAGCTCACGGTCTCCGTAATACCGAAGCATAACTTGCTTTGATGGCGTTTTGAAACCGCTGCTCTTTCGGTCTTCTTACTTATTTTCTTTAAACCTCAGTCATCTGGAAATATACATATGTGCTGGCTATTTAGCTGCTGTTCTTAAATTATATGTGGGGCAATATTAATTCCTTCCTAAGCCAGGTACTCACCCGGCAAAAAATTGCAGCACCGCTCGCTCTTTACAATCCTCAAACGTAGGTCGCCATTTTCGTGGAAAACCTCCGCGTGATGGACCTGAAGTATATGGGCGTTTTTACTTTCAACTACCAATCACCTGTTTGTATCTTAGGCGGCCTAATGCATTGCATTGTGGGAGTTGATGTTCCCTGCTCTAATGTGTTTACTCCAGCATTGTGGCTGAACAAGATTTATTTTCATATTTTATTGAGCTCGCTCATACTGTTTAACCCAATGTTTGTACTATTAAATTTCATATTCAAGTACGCTTCCTTCTATAGCAGGGCACTTTCTACGTCAATAGATCTATTTGTGACATTTATTGTCGCAAGGACAGTCCATTTTAACTCATTCTCTCCATGAGAGTTTTTAAGAAAATGCTCCACTATTGGCGCTGTGGTCACCTTCCTTTTTATTCTAGACTTATGTTGTGTCATTCTAGCGTTTACTTGTTGAGTACTTTTGCCTATATACAATTTTTTGCAAGGACATATTATAGAGTAAATGACATTTCTGGTTCGACAATTGGTGAAGTCAGTGTGTTTCCAATTCACACCATTGTGGGTAAATTGTTGTCACAGGCCACACAGTTGCCACATCTATGGAGGCCCTGCATTGGTTTTAAATTCCATTTAGATAAAAGGTCACTTTTTAGTTTCGGTAAGAGGTATCGGGGAAAATTATCTGTTGGCCAATACTTAGATTTTTCCTCATAGTAAAGATAGGTTTTTGAAAAAGACATTCAAGATTTTCCAGGAGATGCCAATTTTTTTATAATATTCTGTCTGAAGTTGTTTGTTTCAGGGCCGAAAGTGGTAATGCACACCAATTTATCAACTTCTTTTTTTTCTTTAACCTCTAGAAGGGTCTCTCGTGGTGTTAATCTAACTCTTTTTGTGGAGTGCCTCAGTCATTTCTTTGGGTAACCCCTTCTCATCATTTCCTTACAGAATAAATCTGTATGCTCTTCATAATCTGATATCTCAGAGCAGTTCCTTCTGATCCTTAATAGTTGTCCTTATGGGAGGTTCTCTTTCAGACTCTATGGGTGTGCACTTTTATAATGCAAAATTATATTCTTATCCATTTCTTTCTTGTACAGCGATGTTCTCAGCCTCTTGTCTATACTAATCTCAACGTCTAAGAAAGTCATTTTCATTTTTCTGGACTCAATTGAGTACTTAATATCTATGTGGCGTGCATTCAACCAATCATAGAAAGCATTCAACTCCATCTGGCTCCCCTGCCGCAGGAGCCAGATGTCGTCGATGTATCTCAACCACTGCTTTATGTTATTCTTGAAAGGATTGTTGTTTAAGACAAACTGTTCCTCGTATTGGGCCATGTACAACACAGTGGCCCCCCTCCCGAGCCACTTCTGGACCCGGGGACCCCATTCCCATGCTGGCCCTATCCGTTGGGCAAGTTGGGGGGTCCCCAATACCCTCACGGTCCCGCCGGCCCCCTGCGTCCTTTGGGAGCCGGCATTACTTTTCCACAAGGGGAGCTGCTGACTTGCAGCTCCCATTAAGGAAAAGAAATTCTGCTTTGCCTTATTGAAGCGAGAGCTGGTTTCCCTGCTCTCACTTCAATGAAGCAAAGCAGTTTGCAATGACAGGGCGGGAGTCACGCGGCTCCCATCCTTTCATTGCAAACAGCAGTGTCCCAGGGGTGGGCACCCCGGGACACTGCAGGAGCTGGCCCTGGGAGGTGGGGATCACCAGGGCCATGAAGGGCTCCAGGAGGGAGCCGCGTGGCCCCCCTCCAAACAATTGCAAAGCCCCGGGGATGTGGTGATCCCCGGGGCGTGTGGGGGGCTCGAGCCCCACCACACAGGTCTATTATTTTTTTTTAAAGCCCCTGGTGTAGCAATCCCCAGGGCAGCGGTGGGGCTGTGTGCCCCCCTAAATATTTATTAAAAGCCCCAGGGTTGGCGGTACCCAGGGCTTGGTGCGACCACCAAGGCCCCAACGGATTAAAAAGCAAAGCCCCGGTGGGTGGCGGTCCCCGGGGCTGCAGGGGGGCCGTGAGCCCCCTGCAAATATTTAATGAAAGCCCAGGGGGTGGTGGTCCCCAGGCTGGGGGGCCTGCCTGGGCCCCCGCAATTTAAATTTTTTACTGCCCCCGGGACTTGGTCCACCCGGGGGCTAAATAATAACAAAGCGCTTGTTTTTGATATTTTCTGGGCATCATGCCGATTAAAAAGAAAATGCTTTTTTTGGCCCTGGGGGTCCTTGTGAGACCTCCTGAGCAAGCCTAGGGGATCAGGGTGTTTCTACCCTGACCCCTTTTCTTGTTCATGCCTTTGTTTCCCTGTTTTCTTGTGCCTCTGTACCGAGGCACAAGATGGCTGCCAACACTGCCTGGTTGGAGTGTTGACAGCCAATTAGAGTAAAGCTCGTGGTTGGGAGGGTCCGCGGATCCTCTGCGCCTCTATATAGCGAAACATTTTTTTTTTCTCAGCAACAACTAAACGGATTTACACCATATAAGGAAAAGAGTTCTTTCTGAAACAAGGGCTACCTTTGTGCCAAATTTGGTGTAATTCCGTTCAGCAGTTCAAGCTGTAGCTGTGTCTAAATTTTTTTATGGGAAATGCATTTTTTGAACTCAATTTTTAGAATTTCTCAGGAACTACTTAACAGATTTACACCATTTAACCACAAGGGCTCTTTCTGAAAGAATGGCTACCTTTTTGCCAAATTTGGTGTAATTCCGTTCAGCAGTTCGGCCTGTAGCCGTGTCTAAAGCTTCCTATGGGAATTAACATGGAGAAAACACGTTTTGGGAACCCCCTTTTTTCACGGCCTCCGCTAGCCGAATCACCCCAATACTTACAAGATAGGTGCTGACCGGAGCACCCCATTAGCTTTGAAAATTTAGCGAAGATTCGTTAACCAGTGCCAACGTTATTGGTTAAAGAATAAATGCTTTTTGAATAGAAACAAGGTCCTAACTGTAACTACCTACTGGCGATCGCCAGTAGGTAATGTATTACAAACATGCTACAACATATACATATGTTTATATATGTATTATCTCTCTCTCGCTTACACACACACATAATACATAGGAAAACAACTCTCACAATACTCAAGAGGTCCAATTAGTGTGATACCGCATTACCTTAACACCTTGAACCTTGTTTTTTTTATCGCTGATGAGACAAAACCACATCTCAAGTATTATGACTATTGCTCACCTATTGAAGCTTTGTTACAAGGTCCCCTTTGTTATGTACGAACAACACTGACAGGGACATTGTTACAGTGCACTGCAAGTACGGAAGAATCTGTGTGTCACCTTACTATTAATGGTTTACTCAAGAATTAGTAATTCTGTTCCATGTTTCCTTTGTGTTTCTATTTTTAACAGGTGGAGTCTTCAGAAGAAAGACATGAAATCCATAGTGTTATAATGGAGTTTAATGTTCTAATGTAACTGGTAATTCTTGGTACCGGCCCAATCGGAATTACACTGGACCAAATAATGAGCATCTTAACACTTACAAGAAGGACAAATGTGCACTGATTTTTATTACCAAACATTTTGGGCCATATTTATCAAGCTAATTAGCATTCGCAAAGGCCGAAATTCAGTGAATTTCGGCGTTTGCGAGTGCTAATTAGCTAAATGTTATGTATGTAACATGCTTGATGCAAAATAAGGAATCGCAAAATTTGGTATTCCTTATTTTGCGATTGCACTTAAGGAATCACAAATTTTGCGATTCCTTAAATGCAATGTATCAAAGAAAAATACTCACAAAATGCCCATAAGGATTCGCAAATTACCACCAACTTCTAGTTGGTGGTAAGTTGTGAATTCTTTTAAAAAAGCTTTTTTCCAAAAAACCAAAGGTGCCATGTGACGCTCATACATGCCCTTAGTGCGCCATATGCCCACAAATGTAATTTTCAGGGGTGCAGCAGGGTGTTCTTGAGACACCCCTGCACCCTTGAAAGAATTCCTAATTTACGATTAGCAATTTGCTAATCGCAAATTGCCCCTTCATTCCTATGGGCCTCCTGGCCCATAGAAATGAATGGGTAATTTGCGATTAGCAATTTGCTAATCGCAAATGCCCCTTCATTCCTATGGGTCTCCTGGCCCATAGAAATGAATGGGTAATTTGCGATTAGCAATTTGCTAATCGCAAATTAGGAATGGTAAGGAATCGCTATAAAAAAGCGATTTTGTACATACATACCGTTTTGCAAATTCTAAATAGCGATTCCTTATAAATCGCTATTTGGAATTCGTAAAACGGAACTATGATACATATGGCCCTATATCATTGAATTTGTTTAAAATAGAAAACTCTAAATGAGACTGCCCCTTACTCTGTATGTTTATGAAATTGCTGCAAGTTCATTATTATGTAAATTGCTTTTTAAACAGCTTCCTTTGAGGTCTCGACTCTCGAGCCACCACATTGTGAAGTCATTGCTTACCTGTGTGATAGATCACCTCCTCCTGATATTGATAGCTAAAGGTCATTGGTCTATTTTGATAATTGTAGATCTTTCAGCAGCCTTCACCAATATTGAATACAATGTATTAATGGCCAACCATTGAACACTTGTTGGTATTTATGGTTTCCTTTTGCAGTAATTCCATCCATTTCTCTGAAAGAGGCGTCAAGCAAATCTGTCACGCTCATGGTTTTTGGGAGCTTAATACATGCTTAAGTTTGTATTATATGTTATTGTAAAAGCATAACATGTAACGTTTTATTTAGTTTCAGTTATGTTCTTATTTTTTCATGTATAAGCTTTAACAATCCTTTGCTTGTTTTCTCAAACATAAAAACTACTACTTTCAAGGTTTCAAAGAATTCAATAATTGTGGTGATGTGATAACATTCGATCTGAGTCCTCTTCTGAAACTACAGCTGAATTGTACTTTGCTTCCAGTCAAGAAAGCTGAAGAATTATAACGTATGCTCTTTCTCATTGTAGAGTACAGAATTCACCTCAGACTAATCTGCTGGTAATCAATCTTATATAGGTTGAGATTGATCAAACTTGCAATAGCAAAGTAATCACCGAAGTGGCATGGAATGGAACATAAATCAAAAGTTGAGTGACATTTGTACAGGAAGGCCCCTTCCATTTTGAACACACCATCATTTCCTCAAGCCCAAATGCAAGTATATTGGTAAGTTCAGCGCAGCCACAAAGTAAATAACATAGAACAGCGTTTTGTTAGTTAAAGGAGTGAACTGAACAGAAATTAAAATGTGCTTGTGAAAAATAACCAAATGTCTTACACTAAGCAGGAAAGAATTAGCAGCACTGAGTGCATATTAGAAAAGCACAACAATGGCCTAATGTGCTTTATAAGACACGCATCAAGTGTATGTAAGCAGTGGAAATCAGGATTTCACAAAGTAAATCAAGATGAAAATAAATACAATGTAGAAAATAGTATATTTAGTTGCCACACTTAGCAGCCTGATACATTGTAGTGAATCCACCTTTTTTGAATGGTAATATAAGATAGTTTACTTTATTTGCACTGGCATTAAGACTGTGTCCTTTACCACTGCTGAACCATAGTCAAGTGCTCCTGTTTCCCTCTAAAACATGTACTGTACATTAGAGCTCTCAATTTTTCCTATTTACCTACACTATAAGCATGTTCCAAATTGTGCTTAAAGTAGACCAATGAGATAGAAAGTTAAAGTTAAATGTCATATGAGGGTTGCAGTGAGGCTTTACACCATTCACCTAAACACCAAAAATATGTCAGCCAGGAGCAGCACGGTGCTCTGTTTAGGCTGAATTTAAATATGCTGCTGTAACACATGACATAGAAAATGTATTTGCCATGTAGGAAAATCCTGTTTTTATATTTTTATAAGTTATTCCTAAAGTGTGCTGTGGTATTTATGCAGCATATTTTTTTTCAGAGCATTTAGCCACACTTAAAACTGGTGTTGCTAGACGTCGCCATGGAGGGATCAGGCATTGTGGAGTCCCATCCACCTACAGTTTCCATCCTTGCCTTGCTGGTGGATATTGACTTCCAAGAAAGTGACTAAGTCCAAATGTAAAACCATGGACCAGGGCGAGACAGTAAATATATTCAGCCAGCATAGCATCCTCGTTGTTTTATCCCACTCAGATTTGTTGAAGACAGAACCAATGGCTTCAGTGGGAACAGGATGATGAATTATTTGACTTTGGGTGATACTAGACAGCCACAGACTTACATCTCACCCTATTGCAAGATTTTAACTTCCAGAAAAAGACTAGGGGGATGATTTAAGTCTTAAAGAGAAGGATGCTCTGTCTGAATGTCGACGTAGTACACTTACTGTTAAGAATGCGGTTCGTCATGGAATTTAAATGCCGGTAAACCTGAGGGTTAATCACTGCAGAGGCTATTCCATCTTCACCGTGATAATCCCCTCTAATGGCACTCCGGAGTAAGGGTCATCAGAGGATGATCTGTCATTAGCCCGCTTAATTTAGATGGGTGGAATGACAGGTCGGTTTTCACTGGCTATCGCCCCCCCCCCCGACACCCCCCCCCCCCCGACACCCGGAAATCCCTGGCATTGAGGGGCAATTAAAACTGATAAATGTTCCCCTCCACTTGGGCTTAGACTCTTTCTCAAAACAAAAACGGAACTTATTTTGTACAGGGCTTTCTTCCACTGAAGGAGCCCCGAATCAAACTGAAAAATGCATTGACAGGAAATTCCATGACAGCAAGTCTTAAAAATCCTTTATAAATTACCTCTAGCTTGGTGGTCATTAATAAGTTTGGCCGGTAATCCCTCCACCAGGGCGATGGAGTAATTTACTCTGTTGCCCTGGCAAACAATCGGCTGTCCTCCATTACATACATGAAGCCCTAAGTCAGAAGGTAAAAAGTTTGACCAGGACAGTTTGCTTGGTGTATTGAACCACCACTCCATCCCGGCCTGTTTGAAATCACGCCTAAATCCTAGTCAACCACAAACAGTGACTTTTGATTGGCGCTTGAATAATTTGTGTACGTTTTCCCCTAAATTTTCAAAAATTCATACCTCCAGTACTCTGTAACATTTTCTGATTACCATGGCATCTTTTTGCTCATTAAATGTGCCTGTAGTTTTCTGAAATGGCTTGGGATTTTTATTGAATTATATTCTTTACCTTAAACCTTTTGATATTGCTTGAACTTAACATGCACTTCTCTGAGGACTGCCAGCTACTTGTGCAAAAGCAACCAGGGGGTAGGCAGAAATTCTCTCTGAACAGTGTTTTGACCTAATGAGTTGGATTATTGAGTTGTTAAAGGTACCCACTCCCAAATCAAGACATACACCATAATGAAGTAATGATGTCAGAGCAACAAAAGGACCTGGCACCAGGTCACAGTCTCCTAGATTGTTCCTTGAAGGCCAAAGCCAAAAACGTGTTTCAACATAGTTAACAGCAACAAAGTATCAAACTCGACAGGTTCATACTGATGTAAGTAACTAAGATATCAACTTAAAACATCTGTCAATAAATGATGTATCAACAAGTTAAAGAGTTGTATCACTTTTGTACACCCAGCCATCGCTCTAGAGCTGTGTGGAGATATTTAATCAGCCATCAATTTGCCAAAGGCTATTCAGCTACTTGAAAAGAAAAAAGAGAGATTTAGGAGCCCAGAAAATGCTAAAATAGGAAAGCCAGGAAAAAAACATTTATTAGCACAAAAAAAGGCCAGCATGACACCACACAGACAAGTTAAACCATAACCAACCAAAAATCACTGAAGAAAATAACCATCTGTCAAGCCAAAATCCACTCATGTTCATTGGAGACCACGCAGACCATAATCTACCATAGTCACAGGTGGTGTGCATGGGATATACTAGTAGACTTCATGTCTTTAATAACATCTAGATTTTCACTGCTCAGGCTAAGAAGACCCCAACTTTATAGCAAGAGCAGCTTGTGTAAACCACAGGGACAATGTGTACAATGAATATGAAGGGAATATGAAAGCATTGAATCAATTAACCATTTTATCCATGGTGGGCAGGCCTCCACTCTCAACTAGATGTTATGTTATGTTATGTTAACGTAATTTGTTATGCGCACAGCTGCTCCAGCTAAGGAGAGTCCCGGCGCAGTGACAAGGCAGGACATAACATAACAGGAACATAATGGAAAGTGATTAAGGATAACTAAAATTAGAACAAAAAAGTTTTGATGGCTTTCAGAAAGGGCGTGAGGTCCACCATCAGGCGGATTTCAACCGGAAGAGAGTTCCAGATGGTAGCAGCTTTAACGCTGAAAGAGCGTCCTCCGGCACGGCAAAGCCTAAATCTAGGAACCACAGCAAGGGCCTGACCTTGAGAGTGAAGTATACGCGTGGGTACGTAGAAGGACAGGAAATTGGACATAATCTGGGGGCCTATGCCTTTCAGAATTTTAAAGGTCAAACAGAGAACCTTGAAATGAATTCGCTTCCTCACTGGAAGCCAGTGCAGGGAGCGAAGGACACTGGACACGGAACAAAATCTGGGCAGGCCAACAATCGCTCTGGCCGCAGCATTTTGTACCCGTTGTAAACGGGCGATTTCTGCCTGATTAGCTCCAACCAGGAGAGAGCTGGCATAATCCAGGCGGGAGATGACAGTAGCCTGGATTACCAGCTGCCTGGTTGGAGCGTCAAAGTATTTGAGGACAGGTCTTAGACCTCTCAACAGGCCAAAACAGCATGCGGCTGTCTTCTTAGTGTGGCCAACGAAGGTAAGGCCCGCATCCAACCAGACTCCCAGGTTTTTCAGTTCAGTCACTGGGGTCGGAGTTGGTCCCAGTTCCGACGGCCACCATTGGTCACCCCATAGTTCTGCACTCCTCCCGACAATCATAACCTCTGTCTTGGTGGCATTGAGCTGGAGACAGTTCCCCGTCAACCAGCTGGCCACCGTCTTCAGTCCGTTCTGAAACCTGGGGGCATCTTGCTCTGCATCCCCGCTGAGAGTAACCGCCAGCTGTGTGTCGTCGGCATATGAGACCAAAGTCAGGCCCCACTGCCTAGCGACCTCAGCCAGTGGTCTCACGTATAGATTGAATAACGTGGGACTCAGCGAGGATCCCTGCGGAACCCCCATGGCCAGTGGCTGTAAATTGGACTTAAAAGGAGGGATGGCCACACAGAAGGAACGATTGTCTAGGAAGGAGCGAAACCACTGCAAAGCCCGTCCCCCAATGCCGATGTCCTCGAGCCGGTGCAAAAGGATGTTGTGGGAGACCGTGTCAAAGGCGGCGCTGAGATCTAATAATATCAGCACCGCCGTCTGACCAGCATCCAACACCGCTCGTAGATGTTCTACCATCACAAGAAGGGCAGTCTTCGTGCTGTGCCCAGCACGGAAGCCATTTTGTGTGGGGTCAAGGGCATTGGTCCGGACGAGAAATTCTGACAGGGCCAGATTAACATGGGCCTCCGTTATCTTCGCCGGCCAGGGTAGCAGTGAAATGGGGCGGTAGCTGTCAGGCTTCAATGGATCCAAGGTGGGCTTTTTGATGATTGGGGACACCATCGCCTGCTTCCATTTAGTTGGAACCACGCCCGAATCCAATGAGAGGTTGACTAAGGAACATACTGCCGAACGTCCCATAAAGGCCTGATCTCTAAAAAGAGCAGGCCTTACTGGATCCAAAGGAGAGCCAGATTTAACCTGCAAAGCAAGTTTGTCAAACCCCTCAGGAAGAAGTGGGGGAAATGAAAGCAGGGTAAGATGGCATGGTGTCCCATTAGAGACTCCCCGGTCAGCCCCTGTATTGGGGAAAGCCCGGTAAATAGCCTGGACCTTTCCCAAAAAGTAAGAGGCGAAAGACTCACAATGGGAGCTGGATCCCACAGCCACTGAGGAAGTCCGCTTTGCCAGAAGATCTTTCACGGCCTTAAAGATGGTCTTTGACGGGTTTGAGCTATTACGGATTTCGGCAGCATAAAATACCGCACGGGCTCGGCAAACGGCCCGATGGTAGGTCTTAACGGAAGCAACATATGCAGCTTTTAAATCAGCCTCATAAGTCTTCCGCCATAGTCTTTCCGCCCGCCTACAGGTTCCCTTCAAGGCACGTAAGACACTGTCATACCAGGGGCTCGACTCTCTAGTACTGATTTTACTCGATACAATAGGAATCAGAGAGTCCAGAGCCCTGGTGATCCAAGAGCAGAAAAGGTCGTATCCCGCTTCCACATCATTCAATGGGTTCAGCGGATCTTCCGCTAGAAGGCGGTGAAAATCTTCAAGCCTAAGCTTGCTCCAATGCCTCCTAGATACCCGTCTGACCGAAGAGGTGGAAAAGGTCGCGAGTAAAGGACATTGAATGGTCACCAAAAAGTGGTCTGTCCACACTAGCGGGGAGATGGATATAACTTTAGTCTCAGCCAAGTTGGTAAAAAAGGGGTCCAAAATATGTCCCCCAACATGCGTGGGCTGAGATACCCGCTGGGTCAGCTGAAAGGCCTCTAAGTCAGCAGAGATGCTACGTACCGTCGAGTTAGTGAGAGTATCAAAATGTAGGTTCAGATCACCCAAGATGGAATAGTTAGCACAGCCTGTAACTAGTGTGCCAACAACATCGGGGAAAGAATTTCTAAACAGCACATCACTACCCGGCGGACGATACACAACCATCCCAGAGAACGTAAATTGGGGCTGACTAAGATCTTAAAAGAGGCACTTTCACATCCGGCAATGTTAAGGCCGCTCCATACACAAGTAAAACAGGACTTAACTATCAGAGCTATACCACCACCTCATGGAAGGTCATATGTGTGTCATTTTACGTGTAGAATTTGATATGTCACTCTTGGTATCTGCCATGATCTAGCAGAGGCAATGAGCAATGGTGGGCAACAAGAAAGCTCAATAGGGTTTTCTGAAACAGGTAAGTAAGACAAGAAAACCCAATAGGGTTTTAGTAAAACAGATATTCCCGAAGCAACAAGCCACATATAGTTTGAGACAGTCTGAGAGGTAGGGTACAAGACAGAGGAACATCCAGCCTTTCTTTTCTTACAAAAATAGACAACCCCAGGAGAGAAAGACTGTTCTCTAATGGGGAAAGTCCACACACCAGAGACAACCTAGAAATAAGGCTTAGTAGTGTGATAGGTTTGTCGGAGATTTCTTTCAGTAAGAAGTTGAAATATGTAAGCTAGTGGTGAAAAAAAAAGATAGAACCACGTTGAAATTCAACTTTGAAGAGTAGTTTTATTACGAGGTTGTTAGTGGTGACTTTACCTCATCAAACATCACCAAAAAAATCATCAAAAGAAATAGCTGAGTTAGATGTAAATAGCACAATATAAAAAAATCTTTGTCATGAAGAGATGCTACATTTTTTGCTGTTAGAGGGGAAGTGGATCCAAAAAATTCCACTTTAGGTTCCATGCACCACCCCACCAGACCATTCATGCTTTGTTTTAGACTCTTTGAGTGTCAGGTGTTTATGACACAAGTTTGAACCTTCTTTTGAAAGGCATATGAGTCCGTCTTAACTACTAGAATGCACCATGCCTATAGCAGAAAGGTAAATTTGCAAGGCTAAATCATGGCTACTCCCCTGGGAGTATTTCAGCATAAGAAGGCTAGATGGTTAGTGTCCTTAGCCAACTTTGTGATGGTTGGGTAGCAATGCTGAGAGTGACACAATTCTACCAATAGGACCATATGGGTCAGAATGTGATCAGCATGAACCCTGAGTCAGGTTAATATTTTGCAAGGAGGAAAGACATTGCCTTGAAATAAGTTTCACTCTAGGAGAACGGTATTTGATGCCCCAGCTTCTAATTCAGGCACCATCTTACAGCAGCCTCCAGAGGATGGCAATTGGCTGGATGACAATGGGATACAGCATCTAGTCCCTGCAGCCTCTCTGAAATTTCTCAAGTGGCAATCAGCAGCAGTATTGGAAAAGCTTGAGAGGAACTCTGCTTAAACAGTGGGGTGTCTTATGTGACAGTAAGATCATAGATTCTTGGCCAGAACTCCTAAACCTTTGATCCATACTCATAACCACCAGCTGGATGGATGGAGGGAGGATAAAGGGTGGTACAAGTAGGCCCGCTCCTCACACATTCTGTGTCTCAGTAAGAGGCCAGATAGTGTTGGCATTTTTTCTAATCTTAGAGAAAATCCTAACAATGTTTTTTCTCCTTTCTGGTTCACGAACACAGAGTTCTTTGACCCGGCAAGGAGCCATATGTTAAAACAGCATCTTACTCTGTGCTGGGCAGCAGATACCCAGTTCTGTGCTCCATCAATGAGCTAGATGATATATGGAAATGTTATCAAACCACAAAAAAATCTGCACAAGGCCTATCTCCTTCCTTGGGCGGGCACAGCCACACAGTTCTGTGCTGCACTAAGAATCAAGATATTGTTTGGGTTTTTCTTAAGCTATGAAAAAGACAAAGAGTGTCTGGCTCCATGCTGGGGCATATATCTGTATAGCTGTGCACCAGCAAGGAGACTGATCTCAGCCCATTTTGTAGAAAAGTTCAATAAGTTGTCTTAGGTGCACATTTTTCTACAGTAGCGCTACAAAAATCAGAGCAAACAAGGAAGAGGCTTGGACCAACTAAGATTTAAGGGGCAGATTTACAATTATTGGCGCATCCCTGTATATTGGCAGGGATGCGCCAGTAATTATGCGCCGCACCTCCGCCACCCTTGATGCGCCGCATTTACAATGCGGCGCACCATGGGGCAAAAACGGCACAGATGCGTCACACATCTGTGCCGTAAAAGTGGCGCATTGCTGGAGTTGCTTCACAAGTGCAATGCAGCTCCAACAATGATCAGGGGGGCCCTATGTGCACAATGCTGCGTCAATCCTTATGCCTGCTTCAAGCAGGCGCAGGCTTTTGACGCAGCATGGGCCCAAAAGTCACCGATTGAAATCTTGTAAATTTCAGTCAGCCAATTTTGGGAGGCGTTCCTGCGCCGGAACACCTCCCCCTGAAATGGTACGCCTCTTCTGGCGCAGGGCTTTACAACGTGACGCATCTGGGAGATGCGTCACGTTGTAAATACCCCGCACCATGGCGCATCTTTTGCGCCACCGCTGCGTCACAAAAGTGGCGCAACAGCGGCGTAAAAGCGGCACGAGGGGCTCGTAAATCTGACCCTAAATATTTAGCCTAATGTGATACATATATGGCTTGCCTTTTGGTGAAATTGAAATTGGAATAGAGAAATCATAAATTCATTGGATTTGGAGTTATTCACAGTTTTCTTAGGTATTTCGAATAGAACAATGAATTCCAGGAAACTGCTGGGAGAAATCCTACTGTATGGTTTCTGAGAAGCCTTTTATACAAAGATTTCCAATTTACTGCCTGTCATTAGTTTCCTACGTGGCTTCTACCTGCACCTGTGAAATAATTCGGTCAAAGAAGATTCTCAAAAAATCCTCTTTCTTGTTGTGTCTAAGAGAAAAATAAATAAGCTTATGTGAATAAAATTGTGTCTGTATGTTTTACCTCGGCCATTCATCCTTCCAAAGCAAGAACTATTTGAGAAGAAACTTTCAAATATTTTGTACGGCTTCTAAAAGAAAACTACCTCTACTCACTAGCTACATTAATCTCGCTACTATCTTTTCAGTGGTCTGACTGGTGTGCTGGAAATAAAGTGTAAATTGAGACAACAAAGGGATTTTGGTTCACATCCTCCCTTTACACTTTTTTTTACCTTCCAATTTATTTGTATTTAGTTCTTTTATAGAGACCCTGATCCCAGTGTAGGATTTCAGAGAACTTTACATTACACACAGAGACTCAATAAATCATACAAGTGTGTAAATTAATGTACAGGAAATGTTCCTTAAAACTTTCAGGGTTATAGAGTGTAGGAATCACATTTTGTCCATACATGTAGACGTTATGTTAAGAGTGACTGGTCGAGAAAAACACTAAGTCAGGATATAAAATGTGAAGTCGAGTATGGGGTTGTCTGTACTAACAAGACTTTCTTATTTCCCTTGGTTGCCCTTGACTTAGGGTTTGCAAACAAGTGTGTGATGCTGGTATTTTTTTGTTTTAACTATTTTTATTCATTATCATAAAGCATCCAGGTAATGCAAAACATTTCAATGAGGCATTTTCCGTAATTGTACAACTAGCATATGCTAGTAGTAGCGTTGTAGTGTGTGCTCGCATGAACACTAAAGTTATATTGCTATTACAGGAGAAAAAAAAGTGTGCACAATGCAATTGTAATTACGATGCAGGAGTTTACACAGGTTATCAACATTACTACTAACAGTTTTCCAATAACCCTCCCTCCCCCACCCACATTCTGGCCCACTGGGTCGATATATTTGGGATGGTAATTGCGTATTTGAGTAGTACTTTTCACTCCACATTTCATTGTTTCATTGTGTGGGTATATGTGTCTATTCATCACCCGCCAGACACGCTACCCACTGTTGCAGGATGATGGTTATGGTGGGGTTGGGGTAACATGGCTCGGAAAGAGGGCCAGCACCTTAAATCCCTCCAGTGTGATATCCCACTCCATAGAAATTGGGTGTTTGCGCAACCCTTGAGCTTCTCCTATCCTGATTGCCGCACTCTCTGCGCCGCCCCAGCGGACTACCTCGTCATACCATGTGGACATCACAGGGGTTTCGCAGACTTCCATCTCATCGAAATAGCTCGATTAGCTAGTGTAAAGGCAAAGTCTTAGAAGCAATGCTGAACCTTCTGGGTGCCTGTGCGTTTGCAGAGTCCTAGCAAGCATTCTTTTATAGTATTTTCAATCAGCAAGTGCTTGACTTACCTAGCATCACTGCACACCCCCTCCTAGTAGTCACTAAGGTGAGGGCAAGCCCATAGCTTGTGTACAAAGCCCAACACCTCAGGTTTACAGTGAGGGAAGCAGTGTTGGCTGTCTGGGAACTTTTGGTGTAGTTGGCGCGGGGTGAGATAGGATCTATGCCGAACCATGCAATGTATAAATTGAATTTGTCATTTTGGGTAACTCACTTGGTGTGTTCCAGAATATTTGCCCAAACTTTATCGGATATGTTGCAAGTGATAGTTTCCGACCATTTCGCTCTCAAGGCAGTGAGCGAGATGGACGCCTGAGAGCGGATACCAATACACAGCCATTTGAAGAGATGGTGTCCTTCTCCCATATAGTATAATGCGTGAACTACCTCATGAGTTGGAGGCTCTTGCCGTTGAGGAGCCCAATACTTTTTAATATAATGGAACACCGTTGCATGCTTTAAATAGAGGTGGCCTGGCGCCCCTGTGATTTGCATAAAGTTGTCATGATCTAGAAGGGTGTTGTCGCTAAACAAGGCACCTACTGTACCAACTCCTACTTCTGCCAAGGACTGTAGTCTGTTCTTTGTGAGTCTGCCACCATGGACTGGAATCCCCAGAAATGGGATGTTACCAGCATAGGGAATGGCGCAGGGTGTGTAAAGCAGTGCTTTTTTCCAACATTGAAGTGCTGTCTTGAGTAGTAGTAGTGGTGCACTTGGGGGGAGTTTGTTTTTTGGCAGTAGCAATGTGTGGAGCAACCCTCAATCTATGTCCTGTGTTGTATAGCCTAGCCCTCCCTTATGTGGTTCTAATTGCAGCTTTTTAATACTCACCTTTCGGCGACGAGACCCCCATAGAAGATCCAGCAGTAGTGTGTCAAGGGCACAAAATGTGGATGGTCGGATTAGTATTGGCAAATTTGCAAAATAGTATAAGAGGGGGAGCACCACCATTTCGGAAATAGTGACTCTCCCCATCACCGCTAGTGGTAGGGAAAACCAGAATGCCACTCTTGCCTGCACTGCTTTCAATAGATTACCATCTAGTTGATCCACGTGTCACCTATATATGTGGATACCTAGGTATTTGAATGTGTTATGTGCCACCGGCATATTATATTTGCCGAACCTAATTACGTCTGGGCAGGGACCTTCATGCAGGAAAAAGGCGTTTAACTTCCCTTCATTGATGGCGAGCCAAGAGACACATTCAAAATTAGAGAATATGGTGGGGAGAGGTCCAGACAGGTTTGTGAGGTCCTGTAGGTACACAATAATGTTATCCGCATAGGCTGATATCAGGTGGGTTATATTGCCTATTGGAATCCCCAGGTGAACAGCCATCTGTCGTAGCACGAGCATCAGCGGTTATATGGCAAGTACAAATAATAAGGGGGAGAGGCCTCGTGCCTCTGTGTACTGTGTATTCTTGAGATATGTGGCTGCCAGTGCGTGCTCTCGCAGTAGGGGCAGTATATAATAATTGCACCCAACGGAGGTATTCAGCGGGGATCCCAAACCTCTTCAGGGCCGTGAACATGTATCCCCACGTGACGGTATAAAAAGCCTGCCGCAAGTCTAGCGCAATGCAGCCAGCATTAGTATTCTCCACAAGGGCAGTAGCCATAATGTGGTGTATCTGTCTGATATTTAATGGCGTGCTGCACACCGGCAGAAAGCTGCACTGGTCCTTGTGTATCAGTTTGTGCAAGTGGGGTAGGAGCTGGTTCGCCAAGATCTTGCCTAAGATCTTATACTCTGAGTCTAAGAGTGATAGGGGACGATGCCCCGATAAATCTGTATCGTCCCGCCCTTGCTTTGGAAGTGATGTAACCAGCGCCTGCATAGTAGTGTGCAGGAGGTGGCCTGATTCCAGTGCATTATTGTATACTTCTTCCAAATTAGGGATGAGGACCTCTGAGTAACAGTCAAAGAATTCTATTGGCAGGACGTCAAGGCATGGTGCTTTGTTGCGTGGGAGTCCTTTGATACCCGCCTTTAGTTCCATTCTCGTAATGGGACCTGAGAGGCTCTTCTAGGTGTCTGCAGTGAGTTGTGGGTAGGGTAGACCCTCTAGAAAGTTGTCAACCAGTGAGTCTTTGATGTGCACAGGTTCACAATATAGTATGCTAGAGTATTTGCAGGATGCTTCATTTAAGTCACATTGAGAATGGACCATGCCCACCCCTGGAATGTTAATATGGTGAACAACGGGGGGCCTTGGGTCGTTTCTTATTATTCAAGCCAACAGTGTCCCAGATTTTCAGCCTCAGTGTGCTTCAGCTGAGTGTATTCTCTGTAATCAATTATCTGGAGAGTTTCTAGCAGTTCGGTGTTTTGAATTCCCGCTTCACGCAGCGGATCCTGTTTGGTCAGGTCGCTCGCTTCAGCAACCTGTTCCAATTCAGCCATTGAGTTTTCTACTCTAATGAGGTGTTTATGTGTTTCCTGCCTGGCCCCTACGGTGGCGCCAGTCCCAGTGCCTCGCACTACCACTTTAAGCGTGTCCCATTCAATCAGGTTGGAAGAGGCAGTGTTCCAATTTTCTGAAAAGAAATTTGTGATGGCTGCGAATAGCATTTCGCAGAAGGGTGCATCTTCTAGCATCTTGGGCCAGAGCTTCCATGTGGGGACTTGGGTAGGCACTCTGCCCCATGTAAGGTGGATCTCCAGGGGGTTATTACCAGGAAATATTTTGCCTCGGTGTGTGGCCTAAGTGACTTTGGCCGCTATAATAAGGGAGCAGAGTAATTCTTCTATCCGGGTGTGGAGTTGGTGGACTGGCAAAAAAAAAGAGTGTTCCCTGCTTGTTGGATATAGGCATTCTCCAGACGTCCCCCCGAGTCCAACCAGCAGTGCAATTGCACAGGGCTTCAACTTGCTTTATAGTTACCTCTCCATTCAGGGGAGGGTGTGACCTGTCTAATGTAATGTCCATCACTGTGTTGCAATACCCCCCTAATAGCCACGGGTATGTATCCCATCCTGTCAACACTGTGCTTAATCTGCTAACGAATTTGTCTTGGTTAATCAAACAATCATTTTATTTGTAAAGCGCGCTACATACCCGTGAGGGGCTCAAGGCGCTGGGATTGGAGAGGGGGGGCTGCTACTGATCGAAAGGCCAGGTCTTGAGAAGTCTTCTGATGGCCAGCAGGTCCTGGGTCTGTCGTAGGTTGGTAGGGAGAGTGTTCCAGGTCTTGGCGGTGAGGTAGGAGAAGGATCTGCTGCGGGCGGTGGTTTTCCGGATACATGGAACTGTGGCGAGGGCGAGGTTGGCAGTGCGAAGGCTGCGGGTCGAGGTGTAGAAGCTGAGTCGGTTGTTGAGGTATGCTGGTCCAGTGTTGTGTAGGGCTTTGTGTGCGTGGATGAGGAGTTTGAAGGCGATCCTGTTGTTGACAGAGAGCCAATGCAGCCCTCTCAGGTGGGGTATGATGTGGATGCGTCGGGGGACGTCAAGGATCAGTCGTGCCGAGGCGTTCTGGATGCATTGCAGCCGTCTCAGGAGCTTGGTTGTTCTTCCTGCGTAGAGGGCGTTCCCGTAGTCCAGTATGCTGGTGACAAGGGCCTGGGTGATGGTTTTTCTCGTGTCGGAGGGGATCCATTTGAAGATCCTGCGGGGCATTCGAAGGGTGTTGAAGCAGAAAGTGGAGACGGCGTTTACCTGCTTGGTCATGGAGAGGGCGGAGTCGAGGATGACCCCCAGGTAGCGTGCGTGGTCGGTGGATTCTAGGGCTGTTCCTAGCGATGCTGGCCACCAGGAGTCTTCCCAGGCTGAGGTGTGGGGTCGAGGATGAGGACCTCCGTCTTGTCTGAATTCAGCTTCAGCCTGCTGTCCTTCATTCATTCGGCGACGGCCTTCATTCCTCTGTGGAGGTTGGCTTTGGAGGTATGGGGGTCTTCGATGAGGGATATGATCAGCTAGGTGTCGTCGGCGTAGGAGATGATGTTGAGGCTATGTTGTTGTGTGACGTGGGCGAGTGGTGCCATGTAGATATTGAACAGCGTCGGGCTGAGGGATGATCCTTGTGGAACGCCGCAGATGATTTAGGTGGTCTTGGAGCAGAAGGGTGGGAGGTGGACGCCCTGGGTTCTGCCGGAGAGGAAGGATGCGGTCCAGGCCAGGGCCTTCTCTTGGATTCCAGCGCCATGGAGGCGTGCTGTTAGGGTGCGGTGACAGACCATGTCGAAGGCTGCCGATAGGTCCAGAAGGATGAGGGCGGCTGTTTCTTCTTTGTCCATAAGGATCCTGATGTCGTTGGTGGCAGCCATGAGGGCTGTCTCGGTGCTGTGGTTGCTGCGGAAGCCGGACTGGGATGGGTCCAGGATGTGGTTCTCTTCGAGGTAGCGAGTCAGCTGTCTGTAGACGATCTTCTCCGTGACTCTCGCTGGGAAAGGGAGCAGGGAGATGGCCCGGAAGTTCTTGAGGTCGTTGAGGTCTGCCTTGGGTTTCTTCAGTAGGGCGTTGATCTCGGTGTGCTTCCAGCTCTCTGGGTAGGTTGCTGTCTCGCAGGAGATTTTGATTGTTTTCCGGAGATGGGGTGCGAATGCTGTGCTGGCTTTGTTGAAAACTTGGTGAGGGCATGGGTCAGATGGGGATCCGGAGTGGATGGAGTTCATGGTCTTGGTGGTGTCTTCGTTGCTGACGTTGGACCAGGCGGACTGGCGACTGGTGCAGTTGGTGGTGGCGGTGTCAAAGCTGTCGTGGATATTGGTGATCTTGCAGTGAAAGAAGGTGGCCAGTGAGTTGCACAGGTCTTGTGATGGTGGAATGTCGTTTGGTGTTGGAGCTGGGTTTGGAGCGTTCTTTCACGATGTTGAATAGCTCTTTGCTGTTGTGCGTGTTGCTGTCTAGGCGGTCCTTAAAGCGGTCCTCTTGGTGCTCCTGATGAGTTGGTGGTGTCTGCCTGTGGTGTTTTTGTGGGCTGTGTAGCTGTCTGGTGTTCGGTCACGGAGCCAGCTCTTCTCCAGCTGCCAACAGGTGCGCCTGGAGGTCAGGAGGCCTTCGGTGAACCATGCAGCTTTCTTGTTGGTGTGATTGGTGGCGGTGGTCTTGAGTGGGGCGAGGGTGTCGGGCGCAGTCGTTGATCCACTGTTTGAGGTTGATGGCGGCGGTGTCCGGGTCGGTGGGGTTGGCGGGTGGTCCCAGGGCGAGGGTGGTGGTCAGTTGGTTCTCGGTGACCTTGCCCCAGCAGCGGCGTGGCATCTGTTGGGTGCGGTTGTGCGTGGTGGGTTTTCTGAAGGTGAAGTGGACGCATCAGTGGTCTGTTCATTGGGGTTCGGTGGTGTGGTTAAAGGAGACGTGTTGACTTGCGGAGAAGATGGGGTCCAGCGGCGTGGGTGGGTGTCATCACGAGTTGTTTGAGTCCGAGGTTGGTGAGGTTGTCGATCAGGGTGGTGAAGTTGGCGTTGTTGTTGTTCTTGAGGTGGAAGTTCAGGTCCCCGAAGAGGATATAGTCCGTGGAGGCGAGGGGGTGGGTGCTGATGAGGTCGGCGATGGAGTAGCTGAACTGTGGTCGGGGTCCGGGTAGTCTGTAGTTCCTCTGAGGGTGGTTTTAGGGTCGGTGTGGATATGGAAGTGCATGTGCTCGGCGGTGGGTGGGGGTTGTTGGTGTTGGTTGAGACTCTTGAGAGTGTCCTTGTGGATGATGGCGATTCCTCCTCCTACTCTGTTGGTTCGGTCTCTGCGGGAGATCTTGTAGCCTTCTGGGATGTCTATGGCGATGTCTGGTGCTGAGGTGGTGTTCAGCCAGATCTCCATCAGGAAGGCGACGTCGGGGGTGATTGAGTCTAGGAGGTCCTAGATTTTGATGGCGTGCTTGCGAGCGGAGCGGGTGTTGAGGAGGATGCATCGGAGGTGGTTGGGTTCTCTGGTTGATGGTTTGGTGGGCCGGATGCTGGTGAAGCTGCAATTCCGGCAGGTTAATGGCTCTTGGGTGCGCTTCAGGGTGGCCCGGTAGCAGGAGTGATCTCATCCGGGGTTGAGTGCGTGGAGGGTGCTGGAGTCGTAATGCAGTCTGGTGTTGTGGCGGCTTTGGGGTCAAGGGGTTCTGGCGCTGGGCACGGTCCAGGCGTGGACGGGCGCAGACGGGCTTGCCTTTGGCGCACCTTCAGCGCGATTGTGCAGCAGCTGCCACAAAAGGGTAAGTGGGAGGGAGGGGCAGCTGGGAGGTGGGAGTGGGTCGGCGAATGGGAGCGCGGGGCAGGGCCGCAGGGGGGGCAGCGGCAGGAAGAGCGGGACGGAGAGAAGGCGAACGCTAAAGGGCGGGCAGGGGCGCTATACAGTGATGCTGGACAAACAGAAGCAGTGAGAACTAGGATACAGATGCAAATGGCACAGTTACAGAAAGTAAAATAAAACGAAAAAAGCCACAGTACAAACTGGAGTGCAGAACGGGAGTAGCAGACACAGAGCAGTAATACCAGCGGAGGGTGGGCAGCAGCAAACTCCCGAGGCGGCAGCAGCTGGCTAGGAGGCAAGAGCACACTGGCGGAGCTGTGCGGTATGGGGGGGCGGCCTAACCTGCAAGCAGGGTCAAGGGTCATCAAAGTTAGGGGCGTAAATGCTACCTAATACCATTGACAGGCCATCAGTAATATATATCTACCTTGGTCATCGGTGCATCTCTTCAATTCAATAAATGGGTACCCAAGTCTAACCCAGATGGTCGCCCCCCTTGCAATGTTCGAGTTATTAGTAGAGAATATCTGACCCCTCCCCTTCTTGCGAACTTTTCCATCTTCCGACTCAGTGAGGTGCGATTCTTGCATGAAAACTATCTGTGCCTTGCACCTGAGGAGTTGCGCGTGGACCCTATGCCTCTTGTGTACTGATCCAAGCCCCTGCACATTCCAGGATATTATGTTATAGGAGCCTAGTGTAGTGGAGCTGTGATGCATATGGCAGTAATGTAAGTATTGCTTCCCCCAATTTGGAGACGATTTCCTGCCGTGAGCTAGAACTCCCATATTCCCTTCAAACTTGTAATACACAGCTCAGCCATTGAACTATGCTGGGCCAAACAAAGAATAGAAATATACCAGCAATGCCATACAGTGCATATGCTTGGTGGGGTTGGGCACCACCGTCTGTTATGTTGTTTTACATATATATTTTTACATCGACTTCATAAGCTCAACGGAGCCCGGGGAGTATCTCTTTTCACTATTAGTATTAATCACCTAGGGTGCCGCATAAAGTATCAGGAAGAATGTAATGACGTGCAATTTACTCATTCATGAATTAACTATCATTACTATGACATGCACATTAACATCGGGCACTTTCTGCATTAGTTATGTCTGTTCCATAAGCTCTCACATGGTCTGGTTGGCACTATGTGGCCCTCACAGTTAAAGTGACCCCCTTGATTTGAGTGCATAAAAAATGGATACATTCTGCCATGAGGGGCATACACTGTGCGTCCTCCACTCTTGTGGCCTGTTGATCGAGACTGGAGTCCAAGCCATGCTATTCACCCCAGTAAATCATCAGCTGTCTGAGGTGTCAGTGAGGGTGATGCTACTCTCAGAGTCTGACTGTACGGTGCTGTCCTCTGACGAGTAAGCTTCTATCTGGAGGTTGTCACATCTGAAGGTGGTTGCAGCTGTCAATGCCTCGTTCTTACTGACCAAGGCTTGCTCCTTTGTGGGGCAAGACGTAGGTGGTTTTGGCAACCCCTTGGCATGGCAATGAGATCTAAGGCCTTGAGTTCGAGTAAAACTGTGGAGTGGATTACGGGACGAAGCGCCAGAGCTGGAAACTGGGTCCAATATTCAATCCATTCCTCCGCATCTTGTAGACTATCCGAAAAATAGGTTTTTTGCTTGCTTGTTGATGATTTTTAAATGGGCAGGAAAGAGCAATGCATATTTGAAATGTAGGGCACCCAACTTCTTATTTATTACTACTTGAAAGGAGGACTTCTGGTGCCGGACCATCACTGTATAGTCAGGGTACAGAGATATCCGATGATTTTCAAAGTGGATCTGTGACTGCTCCTGCACTTTTTGTAGCAATATGTCCCAGTCTCTGTAGTTCAGTATTCTAACTATCAAGGGTTGTGGTTGCATTCCAGTTTTAGGTGTTCCAACAAGGATCCAGTGGCCTCTCTCCACGCAAAAGGAGGTCAAAAAGCCCTCCGGAGTCATATGGTCCCAAAACCATAGTTCCATTAAGTTAGCAGCCTTGGGGCCCTAGCTGCACTCCAGGAGGCCAATGACCTGCACATTGTTCTGGCAGTTTCTGCCTTCTGCATCTTCGATCCTGTCCTGCAGGCCGTTGACTTGCTGTTGTAGCTGCTGTATGTGCATTGTGTGTTTTCTGACCTGGGGTTCAATTTCGCTTAAGGTTTTCCCGTGAGTGTCTACTGTGTCAGCGAGTTTGGGATGGTCAGCCTGAAATAGCGTGAAGCCAGTTGTAAGCGATCTGATCTGCTGCTCGATTTCCTTTCGGCAGTCTATGACTTCCTGTAGGATCAAGTCTAGCTTATCAAGCGGTGCCTCCGAGTTAGTGAGAGGAATGAAAACCAGGGGACGATGGCCTGCTGGAGTTGTCTTGGTTCTCCACTGGGTGACTAGTGGTATTGGTTATGTCCAGGTTTTTCCCTTTAACCCGCCCCCTTGCTTGTAGCTGCGCTCCCTCTTAATTGCAGGTAGGTACAGAAGTATGGAGCTGTAGGCAATGCAGTTACTGCGTTTCGGGTGAGGTGGTCGCACTCACGGGAGCGCATATATACCAACTGCCAGGGAAAGATTCGAGCCTAAAGGTTGTAATTCCGGACACTGTGGACACACGGTTCCTGCATTAGCTTGGGTTATGTTGTGTAGCCTGAGGTGAGTGAATACCCAGACAGACTTGTAGGTGCCCACAGCGAATCCAGACCGCTAGCACTCCACCCTGGACTCAAGCAGACATCACAGAGATATTTGCTTGTCCCTCCATTCCTCATTCAAACCTGCACCCCGTCTGGGCACGAATACTGGTAGGTTGGCAGGAGAAAGACGAGGGGGGATCAGCAGGTCATCCCGTAGCAGGTGCACAGTATACAGAGCAGCTCAAGAACAGTGACCTGCCTGTACTCCCTCCTCCCCAGTGGAAAGTCAGGCTTGTGGCTCCCAATGCAGGTCTACTGCGCAGCCACAGCAGGGACAATGTGGTAGGTGGGGGAGAGAAGGCACACAGCCATGTCACTTGCCAGTTTGCTGTTGAGTGATGGGTGTGGCACACCCCTTCATGCGGCAGTTGTCGGGCAGCAGCCCACCCCGGGGCATCGCAGCAATCCCCCACTCCTGAGATAGCATGCCGCACTTGCGGCCTTTACAACTCAGTCGCCCTGGTAAGGCCGTACACAGTGCTCCTCTCCTCATACAGCAGCAGGCAAAACTTGACCCGGGGTGCGTACTCCACAGATGTAGCAGAAGCAGGAGACCGGGCCCAGGTGAACAGCAGCAAAAGTCGCACTTGCGCCGCCGCACGGCGTCCGGAGTCCTCGCACACCACACACTGGGGAGCTCGCTTCACAGGTCAGTAGTTTCAGCACTGCCCCACAGTGCCGATTGGGTTCGAAGCTGCCAGGATTGGGGCCCACCTAGTCACTCCGCACAGTGCTCCGTCTCCGCTTAAGGGGTAATCACTTGCAAGGGGCAGCAACAGGTCCGAAGGATATGCACTCATCAGACGTCAGTTATGGAAATGACCCGGTAGACCGCATGGCGTTTGTTCCAGGCAGGCCCGGACTGGCCATAGCGGGCACCGGACAATCCCCCGGTGCGCCGCAAGGGTGGGGGCCGGTTTTGAGTCGCCGGGGGCCGATTTTGTTACAGGGCTGTTTTTGCACCATAGCTGCAAAATTGGCCCTGCAACAACATCGGCCGATAATCGACCCCGGCAAAAAGCTCGGCGGCACCCCCAAAACCTGGGGGAGGGGGCATCCTGCACTTTGCCAGGGTCGGTTTTGGTTCCCAGCCTGGCCCTGGTTCCAGGGTGCAGGAACTTTCACGCTCCACAGCCCCACATCATCAGGACCAGCAGGCATCAGCTTTCAGGTGATAGCAGGCACAGCTTCTGTATCAGGCCGCAGGCATGAGCCGTCACCGGAGGCACTCAGGAATGGAGCTCCGCCATTACACTCTGCTGTTCGGGAACTACTTTACATGTAAACAAGGAGACCCGAAATAATGGCTGAGGACCACGGGTATCAATTATACATTTAAAAGAACAAAGGTCCTTAGCAAATTAGAAAAATAGGTGAAGAATAGCATATAGACCACAATAGGCTGCTATATAATTCCAATGTCCAGCCGGACAAGGATTTTTATTTGTAATTATTCAAAAAATAGAGTAAAAGATATCAGAACAACATCAGTTGTAGTAGGGCACAGTCCTGTACCATATTTAGAGAGGAAATAGAAGGGAGAAGGGACATACAACACTTATAAGGTTACAGGCAAAGACTGAGCAAAATGGCCAATTTTAAATCAGTGTATCAGATGCAAGTATAGCCAAAGTGAAAATCACAACAAACTAAACACAGTGGTGAATTGTGAAACCACTAGAGAAAGTCGACGTTTCGATTCCTTGCTCAAGGGTAATTGGGATCATCATCAGGACTAAAACTTAACATTTGCCTGGTGTATACATTTACTGCCTGTTGGGAAGGAACAGGAAGAGAAAAGAAACAGTGACCAATTAGAAATCACTAAGGGTAACAGAAATAGAACAACGCACGTTTGTTTTTTTTAAAAACCCAATAATCAAATTCGAGCAGTAAGGTGAAATAATGTGGATGAACAACATGGCATTCGTGACGTTAGGTGAAAATATTGAGCATTTTCAGCATGATTGTCTGAACATTTTGGATGGAGTGTACGCTCAAAGGTGGTGTACCCTAAGCATGCAAGACGGGTGAATCATGTGGGTATATCGGCAGCCAATTGGCTAAACATAGTGGTTAGGTAGGCGGCACATCTCTTACTTGGTGGCATAAGGGTGGAATTGCGGCGTAATAAATTAAACTAAAGGCGATGATATACAAGTTGCGGTGAGAACCGGACTCTGTTGTGAGGATATGTGAAAATAAGTGAAGCTCTTTGGTGATGGTAGCCTGCACGGTGTGTGCGCTGAAACAATTAGGCTTACCTCCGGGTTTGAGGCAATGCGGCACGTTCGGGTAAAGGAGGGCCAATTTGCACCTCGTAGTAATCGCTGTTGGAAAAAAGTGAATGTGAGCGTGATGTGGGTGAGAGATCCCTTAGATTTGTGAGAGTGGCCGGTCTTAATCATACCTATTGAAGGAGCAGTGCTTTGAGATTGAGAGTTCCACGAAGCGCTTCAGTGGCAGTCGGGGCAGTAC
Organism: Lissotriton vulgaris; assembly: GCF_964263255.1. NCBI lineage: Eukaryota > Metazoa > Chordata > Amphibia > Caudata > Salamandridae > Lissotriton > Lissotriton vulgaris. Next base: position 1,381,768,581 of record NC_141694.1, on the reverse strand, counting down.
GGACACATGATGGTGTTCCCAGGGTTTTCCAATTCAGCGGTCTGCGTTAAGAACCGCTGTGAAGGTAAAGGAATGTAGCAATAAGTGCGTTGTTCAATGGTGAACAGACACAAGGGTTCCTCTAAGGACGACCGCAATTGCGGTTCTTACCTGGTCTCGTGGGCAAAAGCAACGGTGTGCTTTCTACGGCGGTTGGCAGCGATGTGTAGTAAGTACTCCGCTTGGTTGCAAGCACAGAGTACTGAACACTGGAGAAATGCTTAAATCTAACGGCTCCATTACACCAAGAGTCACGTGACAGTGGAGATAGAAAAGGGGTTTTAGCTGCGGGAGAAGCCCCGTGTCCGCCATCTTGGAGTGGTGCAGGGAAAAGTGCATGGAAGTTCTAAATGAGTAAGAACTGCCTAGAATTGGGCGAAGGGACATTTCTACTAAATCATTTAACATCATGATAAAGTGGGAGAGAATTATGTATTGATTGGTATTATTGTTTAATGTTTACAGAACCTTACCCTAATGAAGGCGGAATTTATCGCCGAAACGCATTGGTTAAAATGAAGATTGTTGGATAAAACAAATGAACGTTGTGTAAAGTTATCACATGTTTTACTAGAAGCCCGAACACTAATAAATGAACAGATACAACAAAACATCGGAGTAAAGATTTACTTTTAACACATACAGCTGGATTTTCCCAGCAACATTCCAGTGCCTTGGGGACAGTCCTATGAAACATAGCACTGCTACCTACCAGTTATTTGCTCACACTCCAGGCGGGGATGATACCCAAAAGCACGGAAACATTCCCCAGAAGCGAGAAATTAAGGCGAGGCTGTGCACGACCCAAACCTAAAAACAATATAAAAATAACCATTAGTTACAGCATAATGATCTTCAAAGTGGGCACCCTCAGGTTTGCGATGCTCAAGGGACTTTTTTGGTTAAATACAATCAAATAAGGGCTGGTCATTTTCAGCAGATAATTCAGTGGGGTATACGAGGCCCATCTATTGAGCGCCTAGCCCGCTGAACATATTGGATGCAATGGTGACAAACTTCAGCAGAAAAATGTTCAGGACTGTGTTGTTGGGATTTAAGGAGGAGATGATGGCCTGTCGACGTGTGTGAACTCCCAGTTTCTTCCACTCTCTCTGTAGTCTGGCCTTGTGTTCATTCAGCAGAGCTGTGCAGAGTCATACAACATGTTCAAATGATTCTTAGCAGCCACCACAGCCCCTACAGATTGTACTCTCGCTTGGACAATACCAGCTAGATTCTTCAGAAATGGCCACTCCCCTAGCATGAGACCCACAAGTCCAGTGCATGGAGTACGTGCAGGTATGATATGATGCTGGGGTGGCTGGTTTAAACCTGCTGATACCTGCCCAGGCATGCCTGCATTTGGTGAGGTGTGTCCTATCTGAAGGAAATGACCAGAGACGAATGCTCTTTCTTATACTCATTTTGAAGTGTTCTTGGCTGGGGTTAATGGCCCAGAGGTCTTTCACATTTGGGATCTGCTGGCAGTCTTCTAGAAACCAACTATGTGCTTGGCTGGGTCAGCTGAAGCTGATTTCCGACCATAGTAGTGCCTCTAAGCTACCGGCCCTGTCCCTCTGTACCTTGTGACACAGATTAAGGTAGGCACTGGCACCTGGTGCCAGTTGATCAGGGAGGCCAAGTTCAAGCCTGACCCGGGCGGCAGATGAGAATTTCAGTAGGCGAAGGTCTCTCTTGTAGATTATTGTAATGTGTTCATTCAGCAGGTATTTATCTCTGCCTGATTTGATTTCCAGGCTATAGATTAAAGAAGGTGTGATTTTCGCCACTATAACTTCTAATAGTGGAGTGAGGCTTGGGCCTCATAACAATTTTGCTAGTTTTGATAACAGCACCTGAAGGGTCTAGGATTTTGTTTCCACTCATTGCTTCAAAAAACAGCATCTAGAATCGATGTCTACCCCTAGATACTTATAGAAATATTCTGACATTATTGCCATAATAGGACCATCCTCCTCCATGACTGTTTTTCAGACCAAATGTTATAACCTTAGTTTTTTTCAGGTTCACCTCTAGTTTGTTGGCAATTGTATAGCTGTTCAGCTGGTTAAGTAATCGATGGAGACCTACCCTTGTGTGACTGAATAGGGCAAGGCATCTGCGTGCAACAAGTTGCTGTTCCAGGCGCCACCTATTTTTGGGGAGTGACTGTTAATGACATCAAGTATCCGTGGTAAATCTCCAATAAATAGGTTAAAAAGCAAGGCACTTAACATGCACCCCTGCTTCACTCCTAGTGATGTCATTTTTCTGGGTATGTGGGCACCATCTCCCAGTTTAATGCATATCCATGTGTGAGAGTGGAGCTGGATTATGGCATCCAACAGAGTCCTGCGTATTCCCCATCTCTGTAACTTTGCCCAGAGGGATCCCCTCGGTACTCAATTAAATAGCAAGTTGAATTTGACAAAGCATCAATGTATCATAGATTTGAGGCTGTTGCATTATCCATCAGGATGGATATTGACATTATATTGATTAGCGTCCCAGATTTAGTCATTGTTAGAACTTGGGGTCTCTAGTTGGCAGAGGTAGGTACCACTGTCCAAATAGGGACCCTTGCTTCTAGTCAGGGTAAGGAGGAAACCCTCTGAGATAACCCCTGCTCACACCCTTGGTAGCTTGGCATGAGCAGTCAAGGCTTATCAAAGGCAATGTGTAAAGTATGTGTACCAACACTCACAGTAACACAGTGAAAACACCACAAACTGACCCCACAACAGTTTAGAAAAATAAAGGTATTTAATCTAAACTACACAAGACCAAAACGACAAAAATCCAACGCACACAGTTCAAGAGTATGGTTGCAAAAGTGTTCTTAAAGTTGCAATAAAATAATCCACAGTTGCGTGAAAAGTTCACAGTTGCGTCACGTTTAGCCAACAGTACCTTTAAATGCGATAATGTTCCAAAACAGAAGCTTGTGCGGTGGAAAACAAGCGATGAGTCACTCCTGAGACCTTGGGAAGGCGATGCTACAGCCCCGCTGGATCCAGAGGGCGTGTTGCGGTGACTCCGGTCTGTATCGGGAGGGATGCGATACCTTGTATGGATTCCGGTGCGGAGGTTCCATAGTGAAAGAAGCTTGCAATGGCACGAAGCAATGATCTTTGGAGTTGCTGCGATCTCCGGGGGGACGATGCACTGACCAGCGGTGATTTTCCTCTCGCAGCTCCTCGATGTGATGGCTCTGCGACGACACTCGCAGCAACATGATGCGGTCCGCAAGCAAGCGGTGTGACGACCTCACCCAGCAACGACAGGCTCTGCGACGACACTCGGAGCAATGGTAATCTTTCTGCACCTGTCTGGTGCGTCCCGCAAACGAAGGATGCGATGACTCTGGCAGCGGCAACAGGCACTGCGACGATCTCTGCCTTCGTAGTGGTGGGAATTTCCTCGCACTGTCGGGGATGCGCTCCGCAAGCGAGCAATGCGACAAAACTTGCAGAAAGTCTTTAAAAGCTTGGTTTCCAGCTTCCCAACACAGGTACAACTTCCAGAGGCACCACATGTGGCACAAGCACTCTAGGAAGGACTGAACTCTCTCAGCAGAGTTCAGGTAAGCTGGGGGTGAAGTCCTATTTTTCCTGAGACTTCCTAACAGGGAGCCAGCTCTTCTCAGGCCCTTGGTGATTCCTTCAAGCAAGGGAACATAGCACCAAAAGCAAAGTCCTTCCTCTCTCCTTGGCAGCAAATCAACAGCAGGTCAGTCCAGCAGAGCAACAGCAGGACAGTCTTCCTTCTTCAGCTTAATTTTTTTCCTTGGCAGAGGTTCCTTCTTGATTCCAGGATGATCTAATGTCCTGTAGTCAGGGGTCATGTACTTATACCCCTAAAGGTCTTTGATCCCTTTGTGCAGGAGGGCTCTGAGCCCGGTGTGAACCAGTTCTGGGTGTTCCTTGAGTACTTTGTTTTCCTGGCCTCTCCTTTCCTTTCAGAGAGAGGGGAAGGGTCGTCAGCTGCCCAGCAGGAGGTGGAGCCAGCATTGTGGAAGGCAAGCACAGCCCTATTCAAGCCCAGGTGCTACTCCTTCCCACCACTCTAGATGCCGATGGAGCTATTCAGCTCAGGTATGGCCCACTCAGACTCTGGGAGCCACCCAGCCCCTGTCACTCACAAACTAGACAGTCAATTCACAAACAGATCAAGGCACACAGAAAGGTGCCTTTCTGTGTGCAACAGGTCACCCGCAACAGGTCCCTCGCAGGAGCTGGAACAAGATCACCGCCGACCAGCTCACCACCTCCCTCAGCCAGAACCCTCCCACCAGCACAACGGACCCCAACAAAGCAGCCAACAACCTCACACAGTGGATAACCAACTGCGCAGACGACCTCGCACCACTGAAGACCCCTCTCAGCGGACACGGCAGCAAGAAAGCCTCTTGGTTCACAGACAAACTTAAGGACTCCAAGAAGAACTGCTGTGCCCTCGAGAAAGCCTGGCGCATCGACCAGACCACAGACAGCATGACAGCCCTGAAGCACGCCACCTGCAAACACCACCCGCTGATCCGCACCACCAAGAAGACAGCATTCAAAGAACGACTAGACAACAACGCCCACAACAGCAAATAACTCTTCGGCATCGTCAAAGAGCTCTCCAACCCCAGCGTTGGAAACACCGACATCACCCCCTCGCAAGACCTCGCCTTGTTCTTCCACCGCAAGATCGCCGATATACACAACAGCTTCGGCGCACCAACCACGCACCCAACCACGGAACCAACACCCCCCACCACCACCCTCTGCCTCTGGACTCCAGTCAGCACCGAAGACACCACCCGCACGATGAACACCATCCACTCCGTATCCCCAACCGACCCCTGCCCCCACCACGTCTTCAACAAGGCCGACTCCATCATCATAGCACCCCAACTCCGGGACATCATCAACGCCTACTTCAACACCGCCACCTTCCCGGAAAGCTGGAAGCACGCCGAGCTCAGCGCCCTCCTGAAAAAACCAACAGCGGACCCCACCGACCTCAAGAACTTCCGCCCCATCTCGCTCCTCCCTTTTCCTGCCAAAGTCATTGAGAAGACCGTCAACAGACAGCTGGCCGCCTTACTCAAGATGAATGGATCCCTCGACCACTCGCAGTCCGGCTTCCGAGCCAACCACAGCACCGAGACCGCCCTCATCGCAGCCACTGACAACATCAGATCCCTGCTCGACAACGGGGAAACAGCGGCCCTCATCCTCCTGGACCTCTCCGCAGCGTTCGACACTGTCTGCCACCGCACCCTAGTGCAGCGCCTCAGCAACATCGGAATCCAAGAGAAGGCACTGGAGTGGATCATCTCGTTCCTCGCCGGAAGAACCCAGAGAGTCCGCCTGCCCCCGTTCAGATCCGAGGCAACAGAAGTCATCTGCAGCGTACCACAGGGATCATCACTCAGCCCCACCCTCTTCAACGTCTACATGAGCCCCCTCGCAACCATCGCACGCCAACAGAACCTCAACATCATCTCCAACGCCGACGACACCCAGCTGATCTTCTCCCTCACCAACGACCCAGCCACCGCCAGAACCAGCCTACACGAAGGGATGAGAGACGTCGCCGAGTGGATGAAGAACAGCCGCCTGAAACTGAACTCAGACAAGACGAAAGTCCTCATCCTGGGGTCATCGCCCTCTGCCTGGGATGACTCCTGGTGGCCTCCGGCCCTGGGCACCGCACCCAAACCAACGGACCATGCACGCAACCTGGGCTTCATCCTGGACTCCTCCCTCATGATGACCAGACAAGTCAAAGCCCTCTCATCATCGTGCTTTAATACCCTGCGCATGCCCCGAAAGATATTAAGATGGATCCCCATCGAAACCAGGAAGACGGTCACCCAGGCTCTCGTCACCAGCCGACTGGACTACGGCAAATCCCTCTACGCCGGAACCACAGCCAAACTCCAGAAAAGACTCCAACGCATCCAGAACGCCTCTGCACGATTAATCCTGGACATCCCCCGACACAGCCACATCTCCGGCCACCTAAGAGACCTGCACTGGCTACCCGTCAACAAGAGTATCACGTTCAGACTCCTCACCCACGCACACAAGGCTCTCCACGACCAAGGCCCCAAGTACCTCAACAACCGCCTGACCTACTACACGCCCCCCCGCTGCCTACGGTCAACCAGCCTCGCCCTCGCCGCCGTTCCACGCATCTGCAGAGCCACCGCCGGAGGAAGATCCTTCTCATACCTGGCAGCCAAGACATGGAACTCCCTTCCCATCTACCTCCGGTGAACCCAGGACCATCTCTCCTTCAGGAAGCTACTCAAAACCTGGCTTTTCGAGCAGTAACGGGCCCCTTCCCCCAGCGCCTTGAGACCCTCCCGGGTGAGTAGCGCGCTATACAAGTGTCATGATTAATTGATTGATTGAAAGGCCAGACAAGAGAACAGCAACTTTCTAAATGTGCTGTTCTTAAACACAGGATTTAAAAACAACCTTTCCTAAAAGATGTGCTATTAAATTCTGAGTTCAGGGATACCAGACTTTTATGTCCTATCTTGCTCCTATGGGAAGATATGCTGGTAGCCACTATAGCCAGCATTCCCCATGATAGCCTATGGGGCAAGATAGCCTTACAATAGTGAAAAAACGAAAATGGCTGTAATTCACTACCAGAGCATGTCACCTACACCAGTACATGCTCTACCGTTCACATACACTGAACCCTGCCCAAGGGGGTACCTTGGGCCTTCCATAGGGGTGACCAATGTGTACAGAAAGGGAAGGGTTAGGCCTGGCCAGTGGGGACACTGACCAGGAGGACATGGCAGTTCACAGATTGCACAGAGGCACTGCAGTGGCAGGCCTGAGACAACATTTTAGGGCTACTCATGTGGGTGGCACAATCAGTGCTGCTGGCCCAGTAGTAGCATTTGTTATCACCAGCCCTGACACACTCAGTGCACTTTACTAGGGACTTCTTGGTGACACAAATATGTCAATCATGGATAACCAATCTCAATAACAATTTACACAGGGAGCACTTCCGCTTTGACACTGAACAGCAGTGGCAAAGTGTCCAAAGCATCTAAACCAGCACAACATCAAAAATACAGGAGTTAGAGCCAAAAAGATAGGGGGAAACCAGGCCAATGATGCCAGGTCTAACAGTCATGAACTATGTTTGATTAAAAGGGATCAGCCAATTTTTTTCCACCCACGACCATTGATCTCACAAGAGCAAACTGGCATAGTATTTGGCGTCATTGTCAAGGATAGCTATAAACCTGCAGTTATTTGGATCTGCTCTTGTACCGCCTTTATATAGCAAATGAATGATGGAACCTCACCATGAGTCTGGCATCTGTGAGGTCCTCTGGCAGTGGACAAAGAGCCTAGTAAACTGTTCAGTCAAGAATGGGATTTCTTGTTCGTATAGTGTTTGTGGCAAAGTGTTGGTCCTAAGGGCCCCATCTAATCTTTTGTTATGGGCAAAAGTTGACACAAGGATGCATATATTTCACATTTGGTATGCATTCAGGATGCAAGAGAGGCCGGGTACCTGGGTGTGAGGGATCTCACTTTTGTTAGGAGGCTCCAATGTCGGTTTTGGGTGACATTTTCACACTGTTATCCGTGGAGCCATCTTCCACCTCAGTGGCAATAAGGTGAAAGGGGTCCACATCTTGATGAAAGGCTCCAATGTCAGTTGCAGGTGCCATTTTCACAATGTTGTCCATGAAGCTATTTTACTCCCCATTTGTCTCAAAATGAGAGATTACAAAGGATGCCCATTCTGCTTTCGATATATTGGCTCAGTCCTGACCCTTTTGGCCATTCATCTGTTTTTTCACTAGGGACCAAAATCGCCTAGATTTAGGATGCTTACTGAAGTAGAGTTTTCCAGAAATGCTCTGATTGTTTGCCCTTCTTGACAAACACTGCCTGCCTGTAGATGCTCTGTGCTTGCTTGAATGCACTAAGATGCTCCCTGTCACCTGGCGACTTCTGAAATAACCTCAAAGATGTTTTGCATTTTTTCTTAAGATCCTTCATCTTGGCTGAGGTGGTAGATTCCTTGGAGACACTAACTAATGGGTAGGGCGGTGGAATTTTTTAAGCAATTGCATTGTAAAGTTAATCCATTCTGTATTTAGAAATGCAGTATGTGTGCAATTTTCATCTAAATGCACATTACATGCATCCACAATGTTTCCACTGATGGAATCGGTCCATTTGAGCCCTGTAAGGTGCTGTGTGTGTACCATTGTATGTCCACCTTGCCAAGGCATGGTGCGGAAGATTACATGGCAGTCTGATGATCTATGGGCGATGGCCATTCTCTGCCTAAAGAGTGATGTGATAATTTTGTACTAAGGGGAACATTTCACAGTTACAAATGAACTAAAGGAGGAAGGTATAGGTTTTCCTGTTGGTTCCTGTCCAGTTAGGTGACTTGTCCTGTGAGAAGCAACCATTCAGTATTATGTAGCCATCACTGTTGAGTTGCAGTACCATGCAGTCACCAAGCCTGCTAACCAGGCAGCTGCTTGGCTTGGCCTATTCTATAATGTTCTGGTCACTTCCTAAGGTGTGTTCATTGTGATCTTCTGGGAGATCTTGGAAAAGATTTGTGTTGAAATCCACAGTGATCAGACATGATGCTTTAGGAAAATTGCTGGCTAAGTCGCAGAGGTTTTGTATTACACAATTACATTTGGACATTTTCTTCCTTGCATTTGGACAGATAAAAAGATTTATAAGTAATATCAATTGCTGCAATCTTGAGTTACTAATCTTGATTCCAGACAGCCTGTTCTCCTAAAATTTTGATGAGTCAATGATCCGTTTTAACTTAACTGAGAAGTAGATAGATGGCTCTCCTTTTGTATGCCGTGCTTGTGATCCCTAACGGCTGGTGTCCAATGATCCATATAGCCTACTACCGGGAGACTTGTCTCAGACCATGTTTTCTGTAGGGCTATGATTTTGTGGTTCTTTAAGAATGTAATCACATCTGGGGACTGGAGTTTCTGTGTAAGGCCGTTGACATTCAAGAAACACAAGATTAGTGATGGTGAATTAACACAGTTAGATGTGTGGTCTGTTGTTTGTACCCTTTGTTCACTGTGGTTTGTAATAACACAGCCTTGGGCATTTTTTAAATTGAAAATGTCTACTTCCTACCAAACAATTTTGCTAATCATGTGGGGTAACCTGTCTCTTTGAGAGGGATGATCTTGATACCCCATGAGCTAAATAGTTCTGATCATAATGATATTAGCTGTGCAACTGTTGTCAAAATACATGTTGCTAGTGTGGGTTCTGTAATTTGATCACCTTGAGGGGGAAGAAATGCAATTGTTGTGTTGTCACTAGACTCCAATCTGCTCAGTCCACAGATCAACATAAGCAACCGGAGGATGTTCCCCCCATTTAGGATATTGTGGGGACCTTGCGAGGAATACTCCAGGGAAAACAGCAGCCTGGTGTTTTGATTTCGCAAAGCAGTTTCATGGTTGTGTCCTTAGTTAGGACCTTAGATCCTGCACTGGGCCTGGTTTACCTAGTGTGGATCCTGTGTTGCTCCCTGCCAGCGCTCCTCTCGAGGATCATGATATAAGTCCTCAGCTTTGTACATTGCCTCCATTTGTGGAGTACAGGGGCCCTATTCTTTATTATTGTTACTCTGCTAGAGGCCTTTACAAATTGTACTGGGTCTTCACTGACAGCTTTGGTGAGATTGGGTTGCTCCGTGGCTACGTTTGGTGAACTCCTTGTTTGGTATGCTCAGATTCTCCTTGTCGAGCTTAATTGTTGCTCCTACTCCACTGATGCTATGGGTCAAAGTTGGTTGGGCCTGCCCCACTCTGCTCGACTCCGCTATGGCTGGTTTAAATGGCATTCCGCTTTTGCCGGAACCTGAGTGCCCTGACGATTGGCTTAGCTCACTCTAAGGGTGGTATTCCAGGATCTTCGAATCTGCGTATTCTACTACAGCATGCAGGGTCATCGTTGAAAAGCACTGCAACTGTGAGGGGCTGTTTTCCACGCCATTTGGATGAGCAGATTCTGCTCTTCCAATTGCAATTATTGGGAACAGGTTGCGAGTTGCATCTTGTTGCCCTGTTTTCGGAGAATTTTGTTTTCCCCTTACTGAGTGTTTGTGGTGGTGGTGGGCTGTTAAACCTTCTTGTTGGTACTGTCTTATTACCACCAGAGGAAACTTTCACAGAAGATAGGGTTGTTATCAGTAACCCTGACTGGTCAGGGTTGCGATGCCGGGTGGACTGATGTTCGCTCCGGTACTTTGCACGATTGGTGCTGGTGAAGGGGTTGCCAGTTCTTGATTTCATTGCTTCAACAGCTGCCACAGTGCTGAAACTCAATCTGGTATTTGCAGTCACTACTACAATATTGGAGGTCAAATTCACGTCACTGTGCACCTTGGAAGCTAGTTGGATGGCTGCAACTTTATGTTGTTGGCTCTGAGTGAGTCCTCAGTAGATCCTTGATGTCGGACAAAACTGTATTAAGAAACATTGGGAATGGGGACAAACTTTTTATTATAGGAGAGCAGCAGCATCCTGATTGCACCCAATTGATGTTTGATTGCACTTTAACAATCAGTTTGTTTAGGTTGTCCAGTTTGTTGTCTATTCTTACCATGAATTCCGCCAGTCTGTTCAGAAGATCAACCTGCACATCCAATTTGTCAGAGTGGTAAATTAAAGCAGAATATATAGGTGTTGAGGCCAGGCTGGGCTAAAGAATCCAGATGGATGAAGTACAGTTCTAAGTGCAATTGGTCATTTGGTTCCATACCTCCAGGTACATTTATGGGATTTTCTGAGCCGTTGGGTGGAAAGACTTCATGGGTGTAAGTGGTTTTATGTTTTAAGCTGGAGCCATGATCCATTGAGCCGCTGGTGGACCTGAGATGGTGTCGGTAACAGGAATTGTCACTGTGGTGGAGGCCTTGTACATCTTGTTGAGAAATCTCCTTAATTGGGCTGTGGCATCCAGAGAAATTGGTGAAATATGACTTCATATAGCTATTGGTGAAAGGTTGTGTTCAGAAGGGTTCATCCGAGGGGGTGATTGTAAAACAGCCTTTTATTTAACAGCAGGTGTTATCAACAATAAAGCTTTTTTCATAGGGTTTGCAAGTTGTATTGCCTCGTTCACTTCTGTTAGACTGCAAAAGAGGACGTTGTCACCCATTGCTGTGTTTAGTGCACCATAGCATTGAATGTGAACAGTAGTGGTCTCCCTGTTGGGTACTCTGAATAAGTGCGTATGGTGTGGGCATCCTCTTTTCCTATGGCCATGTCTGTGCTGCTGATTATCATGTCAGAGAGAGGGGTTTTTTCTTGAAAAATTCCCAGAACGTTGCCTTACGAGGGCCTAAAGTGACTGCTGCCCCGCCATTGTCCTAAAAGACTTCTGACAAATGTGCTGTTATAACTTGTTCCACGTTTTTAAGGTAGAGCATTGTTGATTAAGTCTCAGAGTCAATGGAGAGGACTCTCCAGGCGAATGTGGAGACTTTGTCCTGCCGTTCTTGTTCTTCCTGTGTCGCTGTACTGTTGGTGGTTCATTTCTTGTTCTACCCGATCTCATTGCTCGGAGGTTGTGGTCTGAAATGATGGCGCAGCCTCTTCCCTCTCTGGTAGGAACTCTCAACTGAACACTATGGGGAGGGGCAAAAACGTGAAGTCCTTTGCGTGGTGGCCAGGAGGGGCACAAGCACGCCTTCTTTTTGAGATGTGTAGACGGGTTGTACAGGTCCAGGGCTAAGGCTTTCTGGAGTGGCTCGTGATGCCTCCTAAAGTTCAGGAATGTTGTGCCTGTGACTGTGGGCAGTCACAGGCTTTGATGGGAGATTTATTAAAATGTTCTTTAATCAAACAAACAAGAGGGAAATGGATGCTCTCTCAGGCACAAGCTGCACCAGCCTCTAAGGTGGTCGCTACCGTGCACCGGGAATCCTTACTCTGTATGTGCCTAATAAGACCCCTGCTTCTCTGATCATTTTCTTGGCCTCCCAATCCTCCTTTTCACAGGTGCTCTGGGGCTGTTCTTAAGCTGTGCTGTGCTCTGTTGTGTTCCCAGTAGGGTCAGGTCGTTTCACTGGCTTTGCCTCTGCCTCTGCTGCTGCAAATACCACTCAGGGTAAGGCCCACTCGCAGGACTCCATTGCTCAACAACCTCAGCACACCAGGGTTATTTGATGGGATTACACTTGTGGTGGCCAAAGTGCAGCAATTAGCAAGCAGTAAAGACAGTAAAGGATGTGGGCTGTAGCTGTAGGGGGTCGCCTGGGCCCTGCTCCTCCCACAAACCCCTTCGCACTTGCTGCTTGATTGGTGTGCACCACTCACCATAGCTCTCGGTGCATGGCCCAAAAGTTGAGGCTAAGCCAGCTCTGGGTTCTCTCTAGCCATGCTTTTTCCCTACCTCCTGACCTCCTAACAATATTCAGGCCTGATGTTTTCCTGTGTGTGGCTGGCCTTTATGGCTCCGTTACCTGTGTTCAGCTAGTTCGGCGCGGTGCCCTCATGGTGACAGGGGTGTGGCAAATTTAGGCAAGCTCTACATTAGACCACCCCCCACTCTCTGTGGGGTGCCCTGCGGTCTATGGTCAAGAACCATGCCCACTCCCCTCTGCATTGTGCAAACACGACTGCAGCCAAATCTCCTCCTCCTCAGAAGCATCTTGCGGTACTACTTCCAGACCTCTGAGAGCCCGCTCCACACAGGCAAAGAGAAACATGAATTCTTCCCCACATCCCTACCCTACCAGACCCTGATATATAGTAATGGATGCTAGCAATTCATGTCCATGTTGCTGATTCAGCAGACAGTGTGTATGAGAAGAGGGGTTATGTTTCTCTTCCTAGGCCATCATTTTAACAAATTGAGCTTAAGCAGTCTAGGGTTTGCTCTGAATTTATTTTACAGTATAGAGAGAGATATAACACTAAAGAAATATAACTCTGCTCACCACTTGTGCAGCAAGGCCAGGTACAGTTTCTAAAAGGAAACTCATATCATCAGGCTCCACTTTTCTACCAAATTAAAATGTGTGTTTATCGACTTTGAAGGTAATAATTTTTGGATTTTAATTTTGTAAGGTCAAGCTTATTTTGTGTACTGTTTGGGAAAAAGATAAGATATCAATATTGGATGGATTTATAAGGCTTTAGCAGTCTTAACCCTGAGAGTGTAGTAATTAGCCAATAGTCCCACACCAACGCAACCCTCTATCATAACTGTGCAGTACCCACAATCAGCAAGACATTCTAGACTAAGTCAGATCAGTGTTAACAGCACATTCAAGAGAGCATGCAGCAATCCATAAAAATACTATTCTACCTACATTCAGCAGTACATGCATCACTCCTTTTAACAGCAATGTACCCATAATGAGCAACATACACACTGATTCATTAGAAGAGTTCTGTGTCCATTTTCACGGTACGCACAAACTGCCCTTACTAGGAATGAGGCCTGGGCAAAAATGTAATTACAGCAGCATTATTCATGTCATTTCAAGGATTTCTCATTATGCTTGTTTTGCCACTTTGCATAGTTATGCTCCATTTGTGGTACAAGTTTACCACGAACACATGGAAACAACAGAGTGCAATCAGATGTTGTTTGCTGTGCTTTTGTTCATGCCTCCAAAAATTGACACAAGCCTGAATTTCATGTAAAAATATATATGTAACGCGATTTTACAAAAGAAAATTATGCAAATTTCACACACCCCTAGAAAGAACATATCACAATGAGAAAAAAATGGCCTGGTACATGCTCGCTCTACTAACGCAAATTATACTGGTTCTCTAAGACTTCAGAACTGCTGTTCCAGACCAGGTGTTCTATCATCTGGATGGTGCAATGCACTACTTCATGGACTTTCAGACTTTGCACTGGCCTACCTGTAAAGGTATTCTACATGCAGCAGCATGCATCTTCTAGATCCTGAAAGAATATGATCACATCACCCCATATCCTGATGTACCTACTATGGCCCTCCTTACTAGCCTGCACCATTTGCAAAACCATCTGCATCTTTTACAAAGTCATTATGACCAACACTCCTGCTTATCTGGACGATGACGCTCACAATATCCAGTCACTTTCAGAACACCACAATTGAGAAAGCAAAAAACTGGAGACAAAAAAAAACACATTATAAGAGACATCATCCATGAAGGCCTCCAAAACTCAGAATAACATCTTATGTTCATCTAGGCGACCCAAACAGGAATCAATTTAGGAAAGAGTTGCAGATAAACCTCTTTAAAGAACAGTCACAATGCAATAACAATGCATTTCTGCTCTCAGAACCTAGCTACCTCTCCAATCACATCTTGAAGGCCTCTTTGTCTTTGAAATTGTTCATCACTTCAATGTCTTTTGAGCAGGTTCATACTATACAAACACCACAGGTATATATATATATATATATATATATATATATATATATATATATATATATATATATACTTTCAACATTAAATTCATCAGTCTGTGAATGCAGTGATACATTACACAAGTCCCATATGGGGCACTCAATGAGAAAAGTGCTGTGCTCACGGCATCTTGTTGAACTTATTTGAATTAGGCTGTTCTCTAAAAATGCAACTGTTGTAGTTATATTATATGAATTATGTGTTTTTGTGTTCTTTTGTGTACATACGTGCAAATATACAGACACACACACCTGTAGATCTTTAAACATTCACTTAATTATATATTATAAATTTCACCAGAATTATAGTTTGCCCTCTTTCACTAAAGGTATTGCTGTTATCAGTCTTTAGATGACACTGTGGGAAATCACAACACGGTATATCTATTCAGTTTGCTTTTTCAAAAAACATCATTTTCTGATCCAGTAATTCCCAAAGATTTAGTAGAGTCGACAGTCTTCGGGGTACATTTCATAGCAGTGATAAGGTTGGGCCATTCTGCTATCTTACATTTGATTTTCTGTGTTGTAATCGGTAAGAATTCAGTTTTCTGTGGATTTAGCTTCAGGTGGTTCTTGCACATCACAAAGCCTCTGCCTTTGAGCACACTTGCAAAGGATTTGGCACTAGTCTTTTGTGCTCCTGGGCAAGCTGGGTGAGGGCAGGGAAGAAGGAAATCCCAAACTCCTCTTGGATTGGAAACCTCCAGAACCATCTTCTACATCAAAGTGGGCACCAGGTATAAATATCGGACCCTCTGACCCAACTCTTCAGTACACCTCTGGACCTTTAGAAGACTAAGAAGAACTGCTACCCTGTGCCCTGATGCCTGTGTGAAAAGGACTGGATATGTATCTTGAACCTAAGACCACGAGATTGACTCCAAGGGCTAGTTGGCTGTCCTCTTGATCAGAGCCTCAGTAACAGAAAAGGCTCCACCCACTTTGAACCCAGCACCTGGACTCTGACTTCTGTAGGTTTCGCCCCCCCAAGTGGTACCACCCCTTTCCTGGACCTTGGAAGAGGGCCTGCTGGAGATCTGCCAGCCAAGCTGTGGTTCTGTGAGCACAAATTATGTAGCATGAAGCATCTCTTCGCAGCTCCCTTTTGGAACCACTGCTGTGCGACACATCCCCATTGCAGGACTTCCCATTGGAAACCACTAGTCGATGACATCCTTGAGGATTATGCTGGACTTTGCCTTGCAACTTGCAACTCCTCGGAACTGCTGCAGTGATGCGAATCTTCAATGCAGGACTTGACTTCACAAGGCACTTGTCGACAGCATCCTCACTGATGATACAGGATCATGCAATGCAGCCCCACTTCTTCCTCGTAACCGGAGCTGTGCAACTAATCCTCTACGTGGGAATCTTGCAATGGTCCACAACCAAGATTTGAGGTACTTTGATCAGTGGGCCTAGCTTGGTGCCTGTATCCGGCCCATGCTCTTTCACAGTCAGCTTGAACTTATAACTTTGTCCCGGTCCTACTGGACCAGATGACTTCAGTTGGCCCTTTGTGCTTCTAGCCACTATTTTCACTTACAATTTCCAAATTGCATATCTCTGTTTCTTCTGGTTGGATTTTTTGTTGTTTTGGTCTCAAACAATTTATTACATTTTACTCTGTTTTCCTACATTGATGAGGCATTTCTCTTTTGTTCTGTTTTCACTTTATTACTGAGTGCTGTAAAAATGCTTTACACATTGCCTCTGAGTTAAGCATGACAGCCTTGTGCCACTCTAGCAGAGGGTTAAGCACAGGCTAATTTGGGAGTTTGCTTGTGTTTCACCCTGACAGAGATTGTAGTTGCTGCTTGAGTAGGTTTTCACCGCCTCAACCGGTAATCATATTTTCTACTCAGGTGTATTAAAATTATTCCAACTTCTAAAATGAGATCTTGAATGGATACCGATATGGTAATAATAATAATAATAATAATAAAAGCATTTATTAAGCGCCTGATTACACTAGGAACAGTGCATCTCCGCGCTAGGATGCATTCCAACATGAATTCAGACAAAGATCACTCCATGCTAAGGGGAAAGGACAGGGGAGGTGAAACACTGACTTAATACTAAACTACGGGATAGGTCTTAAGTTTCTGGCGGAACCTGGATTCCGACAGTTCCATACGAAGCTCCACAGGGAGATCGTTCCATTGTTTACTAGCAAGGAACCTAAAAGAACGCCCACCCATCCGTGCTTTATAGATGCGGGGTACCGAAAACTTCATACTGCCCATAGATCTCAGAAGGCGTTTAGGACGATATATGGTTAACATTCTATGGAGATAAGCCGGGCCCTTGCCATGTGCAATCCGATGACTTATGCACATGGTCTTGAATCGGATGCGTTCCCGCATGGGAAGCCAGTGTAAGGTCTGTAACGCACGTTTCCCCGAGGACTTCCTCTGCAACTTTAGGACCAGCCTGGCCGCCGCGTTTTGAACATATTGCAACTGGTTCAGGCCCTTTTCACTGATGCCACAAAGCAGGGAATTCCCATAGTCAAGATGGGACGTGACCAAGGCATGCACTAATGTTTTCCTAGCTGTAATCGGTAGGAGATCCAGGATTTTACACAGGACCTTCAGTATGCCATAGCATTTCCCCGCTATCTTGGCAATATGGTGAGAATATGAGAGATTGGCATCCAACAAGACACCCAAATCCTTCACTGTGTCTGAGGGGACGGGTGTAGGACCCAACTCCGTGGGCCACCAGGCAGATGTCCAAATAGATGGAGATGAACCAGTCACAAGGGGTCCGGTCTTATTACCATTAAGGCAGAAGAAATTGCTCTTCATCCATGCTGCAAGTGCTACAAGACACAACTGGGTTATGAGATAGAGTAACCACCAGTTGCGTATCATACGCATAAGATACAATATCCACCCCATAGGATTCCACCATCCTAGCCAGGAGTTCCATATATAGATTAAACAATGCAGGGCTCAAAATAGAGCCCTGGGAGACCCCTTGTTTTAAAATTCTAGACGTGGACCTAAAGGGTGGACAATGTATTTGGAATTTTCTATCCGCCAAAAAAGAGACCATCCATTCATAGGCTGGTCCGGCAATCCCCATCTCATTCAAGCAAGCAAGGAGTCTAGGTTGCGACACCATATCAAATGCCGCACTCAGGTCCAGCAATATTAGAGCAGCAGTCTGTCCTTCATCTACTTTCTGATGAAGCAGGTCTGTAGAGAAGAGGAGGGCAGTCTATGTAGAATGTTTTGCCCTAAAACCAAATGGGAGGTATGTAGAAGATGATTGTCATCCACAAATTTAACCAACTGGTTATTAACCAGTTTTTCCACCACTTTGGCACAGAATGGTAGAAGAGAAATGGGCCGGAGGTTATCCAGTTGGGAAATATTCAAGTTAGCCTTCTTTTTAATAGGAACTACCTGAGCGAGTTTCCATTCCTCAGGCACATGTCTTTCTTGGAAGGAGAGGGTAGCCAAGTTACCTATGTAGTTCCACAGGAGGTGAACATGATTCCTAAAAATTTTAGGCAGAACAATGTCCATAGGGGATCCTGTCTGGATACTCATAATTAGCCTTATCAATTCCTTCCTCGGAGGCACCATGAATTCCTGGAGGCAGGCTTTCTTAATAGGCTTTTGGCAGGTGTTGCACACCGGGCTTACTTCGGCTGGACCCTGCTGAAAAGACACATATATCTGCTCCACTTTGCTTACGAAATGATCAGTGATAGATTCGCATATTTCAGTGGAGTAAAGGTCTTTAGTCTCTAACCTCGTGAGTACCGTGAGCTCCTTGTAAATTACGAAGAGCTCTTTGGAGGAGTTTTCAGAAGATTCAATCCTCTCTTTGAAGAATTATCTTTTATCCTTATTAATCCACCCATGGTACTCCTTAAGACTATTCCTGTATGATTCTTTCCGAGCCGTGTCAGAGTCTTTGCGCCACTGGCGTTCCAGTCTTTTACATCTGGCTTTAGCAGCACGCAATTCATCGTTATACCAAGGGTCAGACCTAGTATTGCATACAGCGGCTTTTGGGGTCCATGGGGCCACCTTGTATAAATCCTTAGTTATCCATTCTTCGTACTCCTTCCGTGCATCCATGAAAGTTTTACTAAGCGGAGGCTTATCCTGCATTAACATAAATTCAAATGCCTTCTGGCTAAATTTTTTCCATTTTCTGTGCTTGGGAAGGATGGAACTCTTACATATTTCTCCTCTGGACATGCCTGTTATTATAAATGGAATAAGATAATGATCCGACCACAGAATCCTAATGGGAGGTAGTACCCTAATACCATTCCAGTTAGAGAATATAGGATCTAAAAGATGACCCGCCTGATGCGTTGGCATCTCGCCCAAAAGTGTAAGCATCAGTGATTTCAGGGAG
Organism: Lissotriton vulgaris; assembly: GCF_964263255.1. NCBI lineage: Eukaryota > Metazoa > Chordata > Amphibia > Caudata > Salamandridae > Lissotriton > Lissotriton vulgaris. The sequence continues at coordinate 1,381,749,693 of NC_141694.1, read as the reverse complement.
ACAATCATGGATTGTGCCTCAGCACAGTTAGCATCCTCAAAATGTAGGTTAAGATGACCTAATATGAGGAATTTACTGTAGCGTACGGCTGGTTGAATGACCGATTCCCGTAAGCACACAGCAAACTATGTAGCGCTCCCAGGGGGGCGATATATGAGATAACCCATGATGTTCCACTCAGGGGAGACCTTGACAGACAATTACTGATGTTTACGTGCTCTAGCGAGCACTCAAGCTTAGTATTATACACCATTGCAATGCCCCCCCTCTTTGAACCCCCCTGTCAATTATCATCAGACTGTAAGCCGACAGAAGGGCCTCCAGAATCTCCGGCGCCGATGCTTCATCCAACCATGTCTCCGTTAAAAAAAAAGATCCGGATGATGGTCAATAAGGACATCATAAATATCTAAACTATGCTTTTTTAAATGAACGGCAGTTAACTAAGAACATAGGGCTAGATGTAGCTAGAATAGATTTACCGATTTTTAATTACCGAATTTTACTGATTCGGTAATTAAAAATCGGTAAATCTAAGGGGTGGGTATGTAGGTATTCCAGATGTGCTGGAATACTGAATCGGAAGAATTCGGTATTTACTCATTCGGTAAATACCGAATCGGTAAAGCCCATTCATTCCTATGGGCTTTGAAGCCCATAGGAATGAATGGGCATTACCGATTCGGTATTTACCGAATCGGTAAATACCGAATTTCACAAGGGTGCAGCGGGTGTTACTTTGACACCCTCTGGCACCCCAAAAATAGGCATGTGCGCAATTCGGTAAATTTACAGAATCTTTAAAATCTGGCCCCCTACATCTCAAATTCGGCTGTTTCCGACCGGTATTTGCCACCTACATCGGGCCCATAGTGAGTTGGTCCCCCCTCTCAGTATTCACCAGGGCCAATGCAGGATCAAAATGGCAAACCCTGCATTTCTGTGCCAAGTAAGTGGAAGAAACATGTTGTAGGTGTCCCTTCCAAATACTCAAACAGTATCTTGCTTATCAATGGTTTTCAACCGAAATCTACTTTTGAAACATAAAAAATGAAGCAAATAAAAATGAACGACACCTCAAATGAGGAGGTAATGTATTTGTGTTGTGACTGTAAACTTTTTTTACATTGTGAATGAAAAAGAAAAGTTTGTTGAAAAGTACGCAGAGGTCCAAGGAGCCACTGTCAACTCTTAAACCTAAAAAAGAGTGCTTCCATGTTTCCTTTAGCACATAGGTTAGTTCTTAAAATTCTTTACCTTTGGTAAAAATACTGATGAAAAGAAATACCAGCATTTGTAAGGTGCACAGCTATCTGCGAAGAGGTGTCCCCGTGCTGGGGGTCGTCAGGAAGCAAGCTATTGCCCAGAGTCACAGGGTCCTGAGCTAACCTTCTGCCAGAGCCAGAGTTTGAACAGTGAACCCTTTGGTCCGGAGTTATGCACTCTAGCTGCTGTCTCACACCTCTGCCACTCGCAACTTGTTCACCAGAATTGTGTGACCAGTTATTCGCATAACTGGCCCATAGCCTTGAGAGGGCGAGTGTTGTCTACTTTATGCAGTCGCTGTGTGAAATTCGGGAGAGATACATTTTGATCAACATTAGAGATGCTCGAAATTTTTAATTGGATTCCTAGTTTTCCCTGCTGCTATATGATGCAGACCTTATTTTGTAAGTGACAGCAGGAAATTACTGCAGTTTTAAAGTTCCGGGGCATATCAACTGCATCAATTTCTAGAATGGGCATAACTGATGCACCACTTTACACATGAAACCACGCAACCACCCTCACTGACACCATCCCCCTCGCATTCTACACAGGTATCCCCTCAGAGGCAGGCAGGCGAGAACATCGGCTCAGACAGGGAGGCATGAGGCTGGCATTATAGCGAGATGGGCACGGATTAGCCTGTTGCAGACACTCCTGAGGCGGAAGCCGGGAGGTACGATCGCCGTTTTTTAAAGCACTGAAATTGAAAATCTGTTTTAAAATTACCTGTTGTTGCACATTTCCTCGAGCACTCCCCCCTCCTTAGAGCTGCTCTCACGCACCGCGCAGCCGATCTTAACGCTGCCGCGGGCCTGTCAACAATTTGCCGCCATCAATCAAGGAAGTGAGGCCACGCCCATCGCCCTTAGGCCACGCCCCTTCTACTGTCCCCAAAAGGATGTGTCTCAGCTGGACGCGCAGCGGACGCATGCTGCGGGCGCCCCGCCAGCGCGCTGAAGGCGCGCCAAAGGTAAGCCCGTCCGCGCCAGTACGCGCCCATGGCCCAGTCCCCCTGTTCGTCTCGTTTCATCCCCCATTACCTACTCCTCAGACACTCTTTGGAAACTGGCAATAAGCACCCCGGACCTCTGTCTTCACTCAATTTCTCCAGATGAACATCATAACAAATGCAATCACTGTGCATACAAACTCACTCCACAATCCCCCCCCAAAGTACGGACAATCAAAATGGCTCTGCTCAACTGCAGATCACTCCCCAAGCACAGCACCGAAATAAACCTACTAATTCTGAACAACGATATTGAACTGCTGTTCCTCACGGAAACGTGGATCAATTCCGCATCTAACCCAGACATAGTCCAAGACCTCCCTCCGGACTATATAATTAAACATCTGGACAGACCACAAGGATCAGGAAGCGGACTAGCAATAATCACGAAAGCCCACCTCATCTGCCATCTTAAGGACAGTCCAGTCCTTAACTGTGAAAACATTCACTTTTCCCTACATCTCTCCCGGGAAAAAACTCTGTTGGTTCTACTCATATACAGACCCCCAGGACCACTTGGACAGTTCCCTAACTCTCTTGTAGAGACTGCCACCTCCCTAGCCTGCTTATCGTCCAACTTTACAGTGCTAGGAGACCTCAACATCCATTTCAACGACCCAGGGAACAAAATAGCGGGAGACCTCAAAGAAGATCTCTCAGCACTCAGCCCCTCCCTGAAAAACCTCCTGCCCACTCATAAAAAGGGCCACCTTTTGGACCCTATCTTTTCAAATATCCAAGAACTCTCCACATCCTCTCCCCTACCCATTCCCTGGACAGATCACCACCTTACCTTCCTCAAAATCCCAATCACCAGTCAAATCAGCCCCTGCCTTCCACCCCAAGCGCCTTCGCGTCCGTGGAATAAACTAAACACGGATGCCTGGACCCACCAGCTCATAGCCTCCACTCCTACCTTGAACCCGGATCCCTCACTAGCAGACATCCAATTCCGAGATTGGATAGAATCGTCGTTGGACGCGGTGCTCCCCGTTAAACAGCTCCCTAGTAAGAGGAATTCGTACAAATCCCCCTGGTTCACTTCGGAACTACGAGATCTCCGAAAAAAATGCAAAAAACTGGAACGTCTCTGGTGAAAAGATTGGAACCCTAATAACAAGGAAACCTATAAATCGGCCATTAAACAATACAAAACTCTCATCAAAAATACACAAGCCTCGTACTACGAAGGGAAAATCATGGCTGCCTCCAACTCCTCCAGGGATACTTACCGCATAGTAAAAAGTCTCATGAAAGTCCCTGAACCGCAGCCGGCCGCTGATCCCACCGGTTCCAGGTGTACCCAACTCGCTGAGTTCTTCTCAGCCAAAATTCTAAAAATCATAATGACCTTCCCCAACACCTATCCCCCAACCGACCTTTCAGCTGGGCCCATCGACCCAGACGCACCAACTCTGAAAGCCTTCCTCCCCCTCTCCACCGAGAGGCTGTTGGACACTCTCAACCGTGTGAAGAGTGGATCCTCGGATGACCCAGTCCCCATGAGCAAACTCAAACTAGTAGCCCCCACTATATCCTCCCATCCCACGAGGTCGATAAATGCCTCTCTCTCCAGCGGGATAGTCCCCGCCAGCTGGAAAAGTGCGATAGTTCGGGCACTCATAAAGAAACCTCACCTAGACCCATTGGACCCTTCAAACTTCAGACCCATCTCCCTCCTCCCAGGCATCAGCAAAGTGGCAGAGAGAATTGTAAATGAACAGCTCTCAACATTCCTAGAGACTAACAACCTCCTTCGCCACTCACAGACAGGGTTCAGACCTGGACAGGGGACTGACACCGCCCTTCTGGCCATACCAGAGGAGACAAGGTCCATTCTGAATGCAGGAGGATCAGTGGCAGTGATCCTCCTGGACCTGAGTGCCGCCTTCGACACGGTGGACCACACCATCCTTCTCCACCGCCTCCGAAAAACGGGCATTTCGGAGACTGCTCTGGCATGGCTAAAATCATTCTTGGAACACAGGACCTTCCAAGTGGCTGACAGTCACGGTCACTCTAAATCTCTCCCCCTGAACTGTGGAGTCCCTCAGGGCTCCTCCCTGAGCCCCACACTTTTTTAATGTTTACATGGCCCCTTTGGACGACATCGCCTCCCCATTCGGCATAAAGGTGGTCATGTACGCCGACGACACACAATTAGTCATCTCTATCAACCAGGCCGATCAATCAATGGAGAACCTAGTCTTCTGCCTGCACAACATACCTATATTGATGGGCGACTCCAGGCTCAAACTCAACGGAGAGAAATCCGAAATCATGCTTCTAGGCGACCCGAACAAACTCCCCAAAACCCTTGCCTGGCCTGCTAGCATGGGCACCCCCCCCATACCAAAACAAGAAATCAAAAGCCTGGGCTTTTGGCTAGACCAGGACCTCAGCTTCAGAGCCCAAGCCAGAAAGACAGCCGACACCTGCTTTGGGGTCATGCGAGCAGCCCGTAAGATCCTTCCGCTTATTCCCCCCCAGTGTAGGAAAATTCAGATTCAGGGCCTCATCATATCAAGATTAGACTACAGAAATGCACTATACCTAGGTGCACCTGTAGCTGTCATATAAAAGCTTCAACACGCCCAGAACGTCACAGCAAGACTACTGACGGGAACAAAATCCAGATGCTCAGCCAGACCCTCCCTCAAGGCACTTCACTGGCTTCCCATCCAAGAACGCATCTCCTTCAAAGCCTTGTGCATCTCCCATAAAATCTTACAAGGCAAGGGTCCACCAATACTGAGACCTCTTATCAAGCCACACAAATCAACCCGACAGCTCAGGTCGGACACCCTGTTTTTGGCGAGCGTACCTAGAATAAGGAAAGCTCGCACTGGCGGCCGCTGCTTTTCTTATAACGCTCCCAAGCTTTGGAACAGTCTCCCCCTCAACATCCGCAAAGAAAACAATCTTCTCTCATTCCGCAGACTGCTGAAAACCTGGTTGTTCCCCCAATAATCCATCCCCAGGAGTACTGTCAAGCTTACGTTAGCGCTGGGATGCCCGAGGGTAGCTACGCGCTCTAGAAATCCTAAATCAAATCAAATCAAATCCCGATAGTATTCACGCAACATGATTCCCGCGGTCCCTACCCCATGGGCCGATACAGAACCACGTGGTATACTCACAGTCAACTGCCATCCACCAGTGGCTCCAACCAGAAACCCCCAGTTCACCCCCAGTTTTTCACCCACGGATACAGGTTTCCCTCCGACACAAAAGATCAAAAAATGGATGACATCTTGTTGGATACACGAATACAAAAACACCCAGTGAGAACCCACCATGAGGAAACACAATAGGGACTCAGGCCAGTCTCTGACTCGATCTCTAATGTATACTGCTAAGGACTTATACATGTCAATGATTTCTATTATTAATTAATTCAATGTTTGGAAATGTGAAAACCAAATAAAAAAATTAGAAACATCAACGGCATCAATTTTTGCCAAAAGGTGGTGATGCATTTCTAATAATGTGCCACCACATAAATAGCTAAGTATCAAGGAAAGTCTACACATACTGCCGCATTTACATCAGGAGAAAATTCAGAATCAGTCACATATGGAACTTGTACTAAGAGAACACAAAGTATACTGCTTCAGTAAATAGTACACATGGTGCTGTTATTAATTGTTTAGTATCTCAGCTCCGAACAGTTGCTGGGGCCGCCAATATATTAGAAAGCTGCAATAAAATGCATGTCTCACATTTTCCAAAACACATTAGTAAAACAGTTCATTAGGCAGACAGTGACAGCTTAAGATGTATTGTACTTGTGGAGGCCTATAAGTGATGTATCAATCTTCAAGCGTGTAATCTCAAGGAGCATTTGAAATTCTTCCTGAAAAGCAGTCAAGAAATGCATATGGAAAAGAAAAGGTGCAATATTAAAATCGAAAATTGAAAGTGCTCCATTTTCCAATATGATTTTGAGGGCAGCCTTGTATTATTTTATATATGTCACGTTCATTGGCGAATGCTAAAATATTGTGCTAAAGTTAGCCATTATAAACGAATAACAAATTGGAGAATAGTCTATACATCTTTGCGCCGAATGTGGTTTGAAGTTCCTTTCTAAAACGCCCAGGGTTAGATGTACAAAGGTTATGAATAGCAATTTCCGAATTGCAATTCATTGCGAATCACAATTAGGAAATCGCAATTTCTAATGTATAAAACTCTTTTGAATTCCACTAGAAATTCCTAGTGGGTCACAAATAGACTTACCTTATGAATATTAATCGGGATGGTAGCAATTCGCGACCAATTAGGAATCACAGCCATCACAGGGATGGTGGCCTACTGGGGTTAGTGGACCACCTTGTCTGTGTTTGCTTTTTTTAAAAAAAGGCGGCCCATTTCCTTGAAGGAAAAAGGGAATACAATTAAAAAGAAAAAAATGAAACTTTCATCCAACCCTCTGTGGGACCGCTGCCTGCTCTTAAAAAGCACTTTACCAACCATTCTCAAAGGGTAAGGGACCCCTTACCATTTTTGAATTAGTTTCCAGTATTTTTTAAATGGTGGAAATTGCAAATCTTTTGTGACAGCATTTCAGTTGCAAAACATTAGTACGTTACGGTCCAATTTGGTAAGAAGAATGGACTACCTCAATATACCCCTTCCGAATACCGAATTGCGAAACCCAATTTGCAGTTTGGTCACAAGTTACTCAATCACAATTTGGGCTTTGTACATCCCAAAAAGTAATTTTTACGGTCTCAAATGACCCGATTCTGTGAATCGGGCCATTTGTGACCTCAAAAATGCTCTGTATATTCAACTTCAAGTTCCGCAATGTGGTTTTCAGGCATTTTTTGGGGGTCTCCAGTTTGCACCAGTATGGTCCATGAAACTGGAAAGTTTATAGCTTGACAGACCTGACAGATATCTGAATGTCAGTCGTGTATGTGTGCACTTTTAAGTGGGCGGTTGCACTGTTTAAGTCAATTAAATATTATATTGTTACCTATAATTAATTATGTAACTCTCCTTTTGACATGAAGTGCTGTCATGAGTTACATTTAATTAATATTGTTCTTATATATTTTATTTTATATAGAGAACTCTAAATGCCAACTGGCTTATATCGGGAGCACGGTCAGTTTATACATACCCCATTTATTTTCTCCCCTGTTTACGTCTTTCTTCTCTGTTTCTTTCCTGAATCTCTCTTCTGTGACTTGTCCATCCCGCCTTTTCCTTAATATATTCTTTTTCTTAATAATTAACTATGATGTCTGAGAACATTATGCATGTCTCTTTTCATGCTCTGAAAAAAAACCAGGACACAGGGCGGAGACGTTGCCACATCTTACAATGTATAGGCCTGCTGGTTCATTCATGCAATCCAGTCCTGTTGTTTTATCAGATGCTTCAATTGGGACTGAGTCAGAATTATTTACTATAATTGTGTCATCACAGTTTTTTTTCTGTATTTGGGCTTGTCTCTGTCATCTTTACTATTAAACAGTCTCTATCCACATTTTCATTGGAAAGAAGAAACATGCTGAGATCCAATGAGAACTTTAAGGATCTTGACAATTTGAGATTTTAATGAGAAGTGTGTATTTTATTATCATTTTGTAGTAACATATAAACAATATCGAAACTATCTCATTGACATCTTTAATTATTAATTGTTGCCCCTCAGACATTGCCCCTTTCTCCTTCTTCCTCCTTCGCCTATCCTATGATTGTCTCCATGCTAGCAGTTTCAAATTACTTAATTGAGATTCAGCACTTGAATTTGTTTTAAACAGTAATGTCCAAAATATTGCGGTCTGCTTTCTTGTGTTAAGAAACAAATCGATTCTTCCAGCGCTTCCTGGTCATGTGTGACGAGCCCTTTACTCGGAAGCGACCCTTTAAACAATTTGGAATGGCTGTAATTAAGCATGGGCGAATTATGCGAATTGGCAATTCGTGAATTTGCGGATTTGCGAATTGGCAATCCGCAAAATTTGCGAATTCGCGCGAATTAGCGGATTTTTTTATTTTTGCGTGTTCGCGAGGCGCTTTGCGTGTTCGCTGGGTGTTCGCAAGGCGCTTTGCAATTTCGCGGGGGGGGTTTGCCTGCTTAATCACTGCCACCCTCTTGTTTTTTTATGCCCATCTGTCCTCTGTACCACTTGTTTCTGTGCCCTTCTGCCCTCTGCCCCACTCATTTTTTGTCCCCTTCTGCCCTCTGACCCACTTTTGTGCCCTTCTACCCTCAGCCCCACTTAGAATGGCGCCGGCAAGCTGCCAGCGGCTTTGTAAAATAGCTAGAAATAGCTTCAACAGGAAGCACTAATAGATAAAGTAAAGCAGGTGCTCCAGTTGAAGGTCAAATTAAGTTACACAATCATTAATCACCCCAAGTTTGGAGGTGATTAATGATTGTGTAACTGAATTTGAGCAGCACCTGCTTTACTTTATCTATTAGAGCTTCCTGTTGGGTTGTATGTTTAAACAACTACTACCGGAACCACGACTTCCTTAACCACGATTGCCTAACTACGATTTATCTTAACCACTACCTTTTTTTAGCACGACTTCCTTAACCACGAAATGTTATATCTCGTTTTTGCCCATTAGATGGCACTATTGTAATTATAATACTTCTTCCGTGAACCTTTCTTTTTAAAAAAACGGATCTAAATGTATTATCTTTTTATTCTTTTACAACGCATACCGTTATCTCTTTATTTTTATTCATAATTTTTTTGTGGGGGGAGACCCCCCACCCCCCCCCCCTTTTATCCCTAAATTCTTTGGAGTTATTTTTTACAGGTGCAGAGTGTAGTGGAGAGACTCGTGGTTTAGGGAAGTCGTGCTTAATGAAATTCGTGGTTTTTGTAAGTCGTGGTTCCGGCTTCGTTGTTCAGGTAAGTCGTTGTACAATCTTCGTTGTTCAGGATGTTTCCCTCCTGTTGAAGCTGACTTTTGTAACAATTTTAGAATGGCTCTGGCAGCTTGCTGGTGCCATTCTAAAAGAGTTACAAAAGTCAGCTTGAACTTTTGACCCAATCCCCGTTCGCGGATTTCCGTTCGCGGATTTTGCGGGAAATTCGCGAATCTCGGGGATTGCGAATTTACCAAAAATCTGCAAAATCCGCGAGCGGAACGGATTTTCCGCCCATGCTTAGCTGTAATAAAATTCTAAATTCACCTTGTTTAATTAACTAGGCTTCAATGCATGTCTAATAAAGTATGATCTGCTATTAGCCAATTGCTGTAGCAGCAATTTGGAAATTATTGCTGACATGCATACATACTATTCAAGCCCATTTAAATATTGAAATGGATGCTGACAATAATTCTAAAGCAGCTGTCCAATGTTTAAGAATTAAGAGTTGTTTTAAAAACCATACCATGCTAAAATAAGATAGCTGTATCATTGATTTGATGCATCTTCTAACCCCTTCCCTGCGGGGCTAATTCCTCGGCGGTGAAAGGGGTGCGGGGTGAGCGCGGTGCCACGGTGTTCGTGACGAGACCAGGCCATCATGAGTCACAGTGGAGCTGTGCTCATGACGGCCTGGTCTCGTCACAACCCCCCCCCACTGATTAATTTGCATGCACAGTCGGGGAATTAACCGCCCTGTGGGTGGAGCAGCGTCGTTATGACGAGAGCAGGCCGTCATGAACACAGCTCAACTGTGACTCATGACGGCCTGGTCTCGTCATGAGCACACAAGGGGTCAATGTAGTTAGTAGCATTCATATCCATCGAATATCGATCGCAAATGTTGTGTGCTACTGAAATATCTACTGAAATGTCATAGCCTATTGATTACCAGCAATATTGTGAAGGTATGTATAAATAGTTGAGTATAGATTTACTATTCATATCTCTAAACCTTAGTACCTTGAAGACTTGAAGATATATCATCAAGGTACATACATGTGGGGTTTACTTCTCTGATCTGCTTCTCTTTATTACCAACAGAGGCATGAAAAATGTTGGATGCTTCAATGTTGGTGCTTGCTCGAATAAATTGTTACCAGACAAAAGGAGTTTTTGAGCACCCATGACCTCAGATGTTACTTCTAATCTGCAAATAATTGCTCATGGAAGGTGTCATGGAAATCAGAAATGCCCCAAAAGTCTAGATCTATGTTTGTGTGTTGCTGTAGTCTTTCCCTAAAAGGTGCTGAGAAGAAACTAAGGGCCTCATTATGATGTCATGCGGAAACATTCCACCAAACACCATCTCCGATTCTGAACCAACCGACTCGCAGTCTGCAGTTCCACCTGACCGATTACGATGCGACTAAACTCTGTTCAGTAGAAGTCCAATTGTTCTCTATGGGAACCTGTGTTCTGCCCGACAACACAGGCTCCTATGGGGAAATGGTGTGTGCATGGAAAACCATGCACCCTGTCGCAGGCACCCCAGTATGCCTGCCACAATGTGCAGGGTTTTACAGGGGGCCCTTACGTACACCCTTTGCCCTCAACTGGAATCCTAAGGATGAAGGGGCCCTGTTAGGGGCCCCCAAAGTCCCTTTCCGACAGCCTTTTAGTGTCAGACAGGCCGACTCAGATAGGTTGGTGGAAATCGACATCGTAATCGGTCGGTTGGAACTGCTGTCCGTAGAGGTCCGCAATACGGTTCCAAGTGACACGAATACTCTGAGAGAGAGTTGGAGCCGATTCGGAATAACTGCGGTGTTTCCTCTCCGAACGTAAAGATCGTAATCAGTCAGGCGGATTGTACACCAACTGAGTCGGTCGGAAGGGTCCCAACGCAGTCTAGGAGATTCCAACTTTCAAGCGGAGGCTTTCCGCCCGACATCATAAAGAGGCCCTTAGCTACATCTCCCATTAACAAGCTATCTGGCTAAGTTCAAGAAAAACCTAGAGCATGGACTTAAACTTCTTTTGAATTTCCAGAAAGAGAAAATGGTAGCTACCAGATCTAAAAGTGTTCTTTCTGAGTGGTCATCTTTTTCTTACATGCACCTCAATTCACTTGTCTGTGATACAGCATGAAGTTTCAAGTTGAATGAGAACGCTACCCAAGTTTGAAAGGTTAGATCCCTCTTAAAACTACAAGGACATCTGGTCTGAAAAAGTTGCATCAAACTGTGAGAGTGGCAGTTAAGTTAAAGACATACCTTTGGGCTTTGTGCAGGCTCCTTTTGTAGAGACTCTCTTAGATAGTCTGCTGTTGTACCCAAAATAAGAAAATAATTACAGCTACAGATAGACCTAGGGGACATTTTGCTATGACCACCACAGTCTTCATCCAAGCACAGTGTGGTGGCCCCACAGAGATTGATGTTCAAAATGAGGAGGCTCAACAAGATGATCTGGTAGACTTTACAGTTATTACCATTCCAGTGACCCATTATAGGATGGTGTGAGAAAGTGGGGTTTGCTCATAAACATCCCCTCCAATTTTTTGGACCTCCTGGTTATTTAATCTCTCATGTGAGTGAGACCTCCCTCCCTGTAAGCGCCCGTTAAAATGGCCACAGCTCTTCATTTAAAAAAAGGCTTTCTGCTGTGGCCTAACAAAGTATGAAGCCCTTTGCTGGTTACACATGAACATATATACAGTTATTTGCACACATGTGCAAGCTGAGCAAGGAAGAATGTTGTCTGATGCAATCTGGCACAGTGGCACTGTCACAGATGGGCACCAGAATAAATTGGTCAGTAGGACTTTTGCACAATTTTTATTTTGCAGTTTTTTGTATATAGCAAACATGAACGGAAAGTATTTGAGTGTTTTACAAGGGCACCAGTTACATTACACAAGGACACATTTTTTTTTGTAGGCATGCTGAAACTAAGTGATTTACCCACAAACGCAGGATGTTGACCTGACGCCGAGACTCAAACCTCGTTCCCTAATTTCAAAGTCTCTGGACTTTAAGTTACATCCAGAAAATTCCAAAACAAATCATTTTTCTTTTTTGTACTGGCTAAAGTGTAACTCTGGAGTGTGTAACTGTTTTTATACATTGGGTAAAACCTGCTTAAAATCCAACTTTGGATTGGCCCAACATAGAAAAGCCACTAATGTGGCTTTTTAAAATATTTCCCTTAGTCCTGAATCCATGTAAAACTATGGATAACGCTATATTGAGAAAACAATGCTGACAATCACAAACATCACCAATAAAATATAAAAAATATAAATATTAATTTTGCGGCCCCTTAATAAAGGAGTAAACACACAAATATCAATTGTATGAATGTTGCAGAAAACAATCTAAAATAACACAATATTGATCAATAAAGAAATATCAAATATTTCCTACACATGAAAATTAATAAATCATGACAACAATCACAAAACCAAAATATTGAAGACTGTAAATCATCATAATACTAAATAAAACATACAATATTACATTACATGCCAACATATAAATTCAAATAACTGAAAATATAATTAAAATTCATTAAATAATAATAAAAACACTGATTAGCATTTATCATAATGTGTGGGGTAAAATTCATACTAGTTTCCAACCCACCAATCAAACAAAATTTAAAACAACTAACAAATAAAAATGCTTTCCTAATTAACAAACTATGAAAAGACCACAAAAATGCAACCCAAAATCCTCAGTAGAAATAATTACAGCAGGGCAGCATCACACTGCTGTCTTGCAAAGCTACAAAAACAGATTGCACTCCTTAAATGAACCTCTAATGACTACCAACAAAGTAAGTTTAACAGCTAGTGAAAACTAAAAAAAGGAAAAAATTACTAAACTTTTTTTAAGATAAATAATTAAAACTATGATATATGTTTATTTCTCCAAACTACAGGAGCATACCTTACAATAAGGAAAAGCTCTAAATGGAAAAGAAGTTATAGTCACGGACGTCAAATTATTTGATATTAAAATATACCACCTTGAAAGTAAGTTTGGAAACCAAACCTCAAATGCTACATTAGAGTAATAATAACACTTTAACAGACTAAAAATATATAATGAATCACACAACCTGCAATAAAATTTTAGAATAAAAAATAAAGAAACAAAATCCACAAATGTTTCCTCTCCACAGACTGCAAAAAAAGAAAACTACCAAAAAATTACCAAAAGAGACATGCTAAGTACTGCATTTAAACAAAAGTAAAAACAGCATCCAGAAGGTACGTAAAAAATATGCACATGGAATTTACAAGAATGTTAAAATTAATATAACGTCACCTATTATTTCTTTTATAAGATTAATGCATATTTTGTATCAAATCCAAAAAAGGGAAGCTTTTATTAAATTATAGTGAATATACTTATAGTAAGCATAGCAACACCAGTGAAAGAAAACACTGGCAAAGCACCAAGTTCTATTCAAACACAAGCTTTGGCAGGGCTACAGCTAAAAATGAAACAGTTGAAATAGTAATGAAGCACTTACTAATCACACACAATAAATACATCTTTTTCTATATGACAACCAAAATAAAGATAAGGATAAAGACTATTCACTTATGTACCAGTGCCAATTTACTCACCTTCACTCAATGTAACATGTGGATGATGAATGGCAGTCCTACGTCATGCCCTTCACAATTGAATCTCATATATACAATGCATGGTCAATGTCAAAAAAGAAATAAAACATCCCATTAGTGTATGGATTTATAAATACCAAGCAAAGTGCAACATTTATTAAAATGCTAACATATATAAACAACACACTAACAACTGCTACCCAGAAAAAATATGACAAAACATTGATTTCCATTATACCTAAAATTTATTCAACCATTTTAATACAGAAGTACTAATATCACTTTAGCTAGAGCATAATCCTAGCTTATTTTAACTAAACAAACACTTTCCTGCCACATATAAAAAGATGCTTACACCATAAACTCATGTATATATGTATATATATATATATATATATATATATATTCACTGAAAAAACCATAGGTTTCACACCAGTTATAGTTAGGAATTAGCATTTAAAAAACCTATTAAATTCACTGAAAAAACCATAGGTTTCACACCAGTTATAGTTAGCTGGAAATTTTACTGATATAAAACCATTGAAATTCCCACGTTATAGTTAGATGGACTCACTATAACTTGCGCGTGCAATGCACTGCTGATGATGTCACATATTACATCACTCATGACATGGTCAGTGACATCACTCATGACATCACTGATGACACCATCCAGTGAATGTGTGTCTTTCTGAAAAATAAATATATTTTATATATGTATATGTAAAAGTTGATGGAAGAATAAATGTTTAAATAAGTGTCTAAATGGATGGTTTTTAAAAATTGATTGGTTAACTGGCTTAATAAGACATCATCAGCAGTGCATTGCACGCGCAAGTTATAGTGAGTCCATCTAACTATAACGTGGGAATTTCAATGGTTTTATATCAGTAAAATTTCCAGCTAACTATAACTGGTGTGAAACCTATGGTTTTTTCAGTGAATTTAATAGGTTTTTTAAATGCTAATTCCTAACTATAACTGGTGTGAAACCTATGGTTTTTTCAGTGAATTTCATAGGTTTTTTAAATGCTAATTCCTAACTATAACTGGTGTGAAACCTATGGTTTTTTCAGTGAATTTCATAGTTTTTTAAATGCTAATTCCTTTGTATATCGAGTTTCTAACCTTTTTTTTTTTTACAATTTGCTGGTTTTTTTTAAGTATTCATTTTTTTTAATAATTTTTTTCTTTTGCGCTCTGGGTGCGCGCTCCGGGAAGCTTTCAGCTAAGCTCTCCTGTAAGCTTCTCCGAGAGCTCATCTGAAAGCGCACCCAGAGCGCAACTGTCGTTCGTGAAAAAAAAATATGAATGAAAAGTTAATAATAATGCAAAACATTTCGTACCATACAAATAAAATTTGTTTTTTTTAATATGGAAAATGATTATGCATTTCTATAAAAGATTGATGACGTCACTTCGGCGCGCAACGTAAGTGCCCTCGGAAGCGCATACGTGCGCGGCGCATAAACGCACGGAAAAGCGCCTACGATCGCGCCACGTTTGCGCCCCGGAAGCGCCTACGATCGCGCTGCGTAAACGCACCCGGAAGTGCTCCGGAGCGCGCAGCGTAAACGCGTCGGGTCATGTGACCCTAAAATAACACTTTTCATTGGTTGCTAACAGTTTTTTTTTACAATGAATGAAATCCCCACCCATTTCTTTCACTTCTTCTTTCACTTTTGTGACTGAAAGACCTGCCTTTTTTGCTGCTCCATATTCCTGGATTCAGCATGGCTGCCAGACCATCCAGCAGTGAAGATGACTCCAATGATTTCATTGATGAAGAGCCTCCTACCCCAAAGGTGAAGGAACATTTCATCTGGAAATTTTTTAAGTTTCCAGAAGGCCAGAAGAAGGTGAATGCACCAAAAGTAGAGTGCAGGATCTGCAAACAGGTCCTGTCACGGGGTAACCCCCCAAAAAAATACTCTTTTGGCAACTTCACCATGATTCGCCATGTGGAGAGGAGGCACCCCCAGAATTTTGCCCGGGAAAGTGTCAGGGCTCTGGCACAGGAGGTTCCCAGAGATGGGGCCTCTACATCAACAGGAGGAGCAACTTCTTCTGGAAGAGAACAATCTCAGGAGCAGGTAGCAAACATTCAACCTGCATTCAACCATGGGGTCGTCAGATGCAGATACTGCAATCAACTCCTCACCTATGGGGAGCAAAGTGTCCTGCTCATGGTTCGGGCATTGGAGAACCATCACTGCCCTTCCCACCCCTAATTTTTTTCTTTTCTTTTTGCTCCTGTTGAGCAGTTTCTATTTCCTGTTTTTGTTCCTCTTCAGTTAAAAGAAGAAAACCAAAAGTTCTTTTCAGAACTACCTCCAATTCTCATCAAAGAGCTATAATCTTAAAAAATGAAGAGTAAGTGAAATATAGTGCATTGATAATTGAAAGGAGAATGAGTAAGAAAGAACAGAAAGGTATGAGAGGTGAAAGGAAGTGAAGTAGGAGGAATGAAAGAAGGTGAGTGTTAGAAAAGAAAGTTATGACACAGTGAATAAACTGGAGGCCTCATTTCTGAAAAGTGACGCATCGCTACGTGAAAATAGCGATGCGTCACTTTTCTGGACGCACTCCTTATGACATTCCAGATATGTCATATTTAATATATGACTAATCAATTCGCAAGGAGTTACAGATATGTCAGTATTTCTGACATATCTGTAAACACAAAAGTAACGCATTGCAGGAGTGCGTCACAAAAGTGACGCAACTCCAGTAATGTGTCCTTTCACATGGAAAAAGCACCATGTGAAAGGTTTGCTGTGAAGCAGGCGCAAGATTTTGGCGCAACTGCATCCTAAAAGTGACGCACTGCGTCATTATTACCAAGCTTTTTGCAAGGAACACCCCCTCTGCATGCATTATACCTGACACTATTTTTTAAAAAGTGACGCATCTAGGTACATGGGTCACTTTTTAAAACTCTGCGCCATATTGTATCTGCATCAGGTATAATGTATGCAGAGGGGGCAATCTCTCGCAAAAAGCTTGGTAATAACAACATACTGAAATCTATGAGATTTCCCTGCGTCACTTTTAGGATGCTATTGCGTCAAAATCTTGCGCCGGCCTCGCATCACTTTTATGTTTACACATATGTCAGAAATACTGACGTATCTGTAACTCCTTGCAACATGATTCGTCATACATTAAATATGACACATCTGGAATGTCATAAGGACTGTGGACAGAAAAGTGACGCATCACACCAGCAGTGTAATAAAATGTGCCTCGTTGCACTATATTTAAAGGATGCAACAGCATCCTAAAAGTGACGCAGTGAAATCTCAAACATTTCACTGCGTCGCTATTACAAAGCTTTTAGTGGGAGAACACCCCCTCTGCATGCATTATACCTCACGCAGATATAATGTGGCGCTTGATTTTAAAAAGTGACCCATCTACCTAGATACCTCACTTTTTAAATATAACGCAACGAGGCACATTTTTTTACACTACTGGTGCAATGCGTCACTTTTCTGTGCGCACTCCTTATGACATTCCAAGTAACGCATTGCTGGAGTGCGTCACAAAAGTGACGCAACTCCAGTAATGTGTCCTTTCAAATGGGGAAAGCAGCATATGAAAGGTCTTGCCTCAGTCTAACACCTGCTGTAAAGCAGGCACAAGATTTTGACGCAACAGCATCCTAAAACTGACGCAGTGAAATCTCAAAGATTTCACTGCGTCGCTATTACAAAGCTTTTTGCGGGAGAACACCCCCTCTGCATGCATTATACCTGACGCTATTTTTAAAAAGTGACGCATCTAGGTACATGGGTCACTTTTTAAAACTCTGCGCCATATTGTATCTGCATCAGGTATAATGTATGCAAAGGGGGCATTCCCCCGCAAAAAGCTTGGTAATAACGACGTACTGAAATCTATAAGATTTCTCTGCGTCACTTTTAGGATGCTGTTGCGTCAAAATCTTGCACCTGCCTCGCATCACTTTTATGTTTACAGATATGTCAGAAATACTGACGTATCTGTAACTCCTTGCAACATGATTCGTCATACATTAAATATGACACATCTGGAATGTCATAAGGAGTGCGCACAGAAAAGTGACGCATAACACCAGCAGTGTAATAAAATGTACCTCGTTGCACTATATTTAAAAAGTGACGCATCTAGATAGATGTGTCACTTTTTAAATATTGCATAACAATGCGCATTTTTTTACACCGCTGGTGCGTCACAAAAATTGACGCACAGGAAGCGCAAAACTAACAGCGCAAGGCCTTCATAAATATGGTCCTGGATTTTCCCCGTGCTTCGCCGGTGCGCGTACCATGCGCTTCCCCCGCGCAAAACGAAAAAAATTTTTTAATGCCCTGCAGGACCCTATTTTAGTCCCTACATCAAACCTAGGGGGTCAGAGGGGGTCTACTCTTCCCCCTTATGGTCATTTGCCCCTTTTTTTTTCAAACCCCTTGTGTCTCGATTTTACCGAGACACAAGATGGCGGCCGCTCCGCACTGTTTAGAATGTTTACAGACAACTGAGATCCAATCAGCTTCCTGCGCGCAAGTCGCGTGTCGCGCCTGGAGCGCACTCCGGTGCGCGCACGGGAGAGCGCCTATAGATATATATATTTTTTTGAACCTAAATTACTCAAAATCCACTGGAGCACATATCTTGAGACATAGCAAAGGCACATCGGGCTACCAGTCCCTACAATTTTGCCAAGTTTGGTGGAAATCCATTCAGCCGTTCGGGCTAAAAGTGAAATCGACCGCCCTATGGAAATTAACATGGGGAAAACGCGTTTTGGGACCCCCCTTTTATCTCGGCCCCCGCTTGACGAATCCCCCCCAAACTTTCAGGGAAGGACCGGACCGCCATGAGACCATTTTCCTGAAAATTTCAGGCAGATTCGTCAACCGGCGCCAAAGTTATTCAAAATAGAATGTTGAGATTTAACATTGAAAATTATCCTAACTATAACTACCTACTGGCGACCGCCAGTAGGTAATATATATATATATATATATATATATTACCTACTGGCGATAGCCAGTAGGTATATATAGTTAGGATTTTTTCTCTATGGAACTTTTGAAAATTCTATGCCTAATAACTTTGGCGTTTGTGGACGGAATTGGCTGAAATTTTCAGGAAAATGGCACATTTTGTTTCTGAGCAGCTCCTGGAAATTTGGGGGGGTTCGTCAAGGGGGGGCCGAGAAAAAAGGGGGGTCCCAAAACGCGTTTTTCCCATGTTAATTTCCATAGGACGGTTGGCCTCACTTTTAGCCCGAACGGCTGAATGGATTTCCACGAAACTTGGCAAAATTGTACGGACTGTTAGCCCGATGTGCCTTTGCTAGGTCTCAATATATGTGCTTCAGTGAATTTTGAGAAATTAACGTTTAAAACAAGATATATATCTGTAACAGCGCTCCGGGCAGCGCTCCGGTTCGCGAACTTTTCGCGTATCGGAACTTTGCGATGCGAAGCTGATTGGCTCTCCGGTGTCTGTCAACATTCTAAACAGTCCGGAGCGGCCGCCATCTTGTCTCTCGGTAGGATCGAGAGACAAGAGGAGGCCAAATCAAAGGGGGAAATGAAGGAAAGGGGGCAAGGTAGACCCCTTCTGACCCCCTAGGATTGATGAGGGGGATATTATAGAGCCACGCCGGGCCCCAAAAAAAAAAAAAAAAAAAATTCAGATTTTTTCGCTGTAGAGACGCTTCTTGGTACGCCAACCGGGCAGCTAACCGGGCAGCTAACCGGGAAGCTAACCGGCAGTGTAACGGGAGTCTGAGGAGAAGCTGATTGTCTGTTATCATTGTAAACAGTCTGGAGCGGCCGCCATCTTGTCTCTCTGTGGGATCGAGAGACAAGAGGTGGAAAAAAAAAAGGTGTAAATGAATGAAAGGGGTAAGGCAGACCCCTCCTGAACCCCTAGGATTGATGAGGGGGCTATTAAAGTTCCCTAAGGGTGTAAAAAAAAAATTGCGATTTTTCGCGGTAAAGGTGCTTCCCGGTACGTTAACCGGGCAGCTAACCGGCAGCGTAACGGGAGTCCGACATATTGTGTTTTTTGAACGTTTGTGATATGTGCACGTGTGGATTTTGTCTAATTAAGGTTAAAAAAATATATATATATCTTTAAGCGTGTTCTGGCGCGCTTACGTTTTGGGTTTGGTTTGCGCTGCAGAGACGATACGTCACGGTTATGCGATGCATCATGAGGCGTCTCACGGGCTACGTGATACGTCACTTAATAAAGAATATATTTTACAGCTATAGATATTAGCTTTTAAAAAACCAATGAAATTCACAGAAAAAAACATAGGTTATAGACCATATATAGTTAGGAATTTGCATTTACAAAACCTTGAAAATTCACTGAAAAAACCATAGGTTATAGACCATATATAGTTAGGGATAGCATTTAAAAAACCTTATTTTATTTGCACAAACCATTGAAATTCCATATATAGTTAGTTGCACTAACTATATATAGCGGACCCGCAATCCACTGCTAATGATGTCACACATCACATCATTCATGACATGGTCAGTGACATCACTGATGACATCACTGATGACATCTCAAATGACATCACTGATGACATCACTGATGACATCTCAAATGACATCACTGATGACATCACTGACATCTCATTTGACATTACTGATTACATCACTGATGATATCATTTATGTGATAATACATCTTCAGACTCTAATATAACCTTAGATACACTCAGTGTAAACAGGCACTCACAGACTGTCACACATCCATGGAGTTACTCACACACCTAGTCAGTCATGCAAAGAATCAATCACACCTCCATTTCCTCAACTATACAGTTATACACACCTTACTTATTCAAACATATACTAACACATATTTACTCTCTTATACAATCCTTGATACAAGTTCACAATGATTCATAAAGCCACTCTCACATTCACTGGCTCTTATGTTCAGTTATTTATATATGTCAACTCTCACATGGAGTGTGTTTTACATATGTACTTACTTTGACATGTAGAACTGAGATATCCATTCACTCACCAATATACTCATGCACACAGTCAACTGTCCATACAGCTGTTTCTACATGCACTTTTGAACCCATACACCTAGGGAATCAACTGCTCACACATCTATGCACAGAGTTATACACCTCCCAGCCACCCACACACATACTCAGTCTCCCATACAAATACTTGGGCAACAATTCAATAACCCATACAGTTACTGATATAGCTACTGATTTAAACATGCAGCAGTTTACAGAAGAACATAAATAATGATTGCCAAATTAAGACACTTTAATCACTAACCCATGCACTCAGTGAGACACATTTAATCATTCTCTCATACAGTCAGTCATGCACCTACTAAATCCTTCATCCAGACACTTATACATCCACTCATTCTTCAATATGTAAGACATATTTTAACTTTACAGAAACATACAGTCACTGGGTGTTGTCATCAGTGATGTCATCAGTGATGTCATTTGAGATGTCATCAGTGATGTCATCAGTGATGTCACTGACCATGTCATGAATGATGTAATATGTGACATCATTAGCAGTGGATTGCGGGTCCGCGATATATAGTTAGTGCAACTAACTATATATGGAATTTCAATGGTTTTGTGCAAATAAAATAAGGTTTTTTAAATGCTAATCCCTAACTATATATGGTCTATAACCATGGTTTTTTCAGTGAATTTTCAAGGTTTTGTAAATGCAAATTCCTAACTATATATGGTCTATAACCTATGGTTTTTTCTGTGAATATATATATATATATATATATATATATATATATATATATATATATATATATATATATATATATATATATATATATATTACGCTCGACTCTCCCAAAGTCAAAAAGAAAGAGGCAGCACTCGCGGAGCAAAGTCAGACCAGGGTTTTAATTAGAGGGAAAAGGGGAAAAGCACAGACGCGTTTCGGCGTGAGCCTTCGTCAGTGTGTCATTCGTCCACATCTAACAGTCCATGTTATAAACATACACACAAACCATAGGCATTGTCATGGACATAGGACTACAACCCTTACGCCACTGTGGGCGCCATCTTGGAATGGTGTTCTCTCCAAGGGTCAAGTACTGATTTTAACATGAAGTGATCATGGTTAAAAATAGAGCCGTGGATCGGCAAGTGTCCTATGGCATGTATCTACAATGCTAAAATGGTCACATCAGTGCAAAGAAAACATGTAAGAAGTCATATAAATTCTCAAGCGCATGAGAGCAAAAAGTAAAGGATAAGAGGAATCAAAAGGAGAATCAAAATTAAATTGGAAATAGTACCTGTCCTATAACAGTCAATAAACCAAACATTCTGTGATAATTCGTCACGGTTCATAAATAATGCTGTTTACAGGATATATAACAGGAAAAAACTCTTTTGAATTCCTAAAGCTTGCAAAGGAATTGTCTATTTACACTATTTACATGGATAGAGTCGGACTAAGCCATTTCTACGTGTGTATCGTAGTGAAATTGCGATTGGAAATTGAGTGCATAGTTGTCTGTCAAGATGGAGATACCAAAGTCACAGACACACCTATACTCTCAAAGTTGTACCCATCACCCAATTATTTACAAGTACATCTACAAGCGTAATCACACACTTGACGTATATAGTGTCTGTATATATCATTAGGGATGAAGTATCTCTGGGTATATACACACATCCATGGTAGTCCATACTCGGTTTCATCAGGGGGCAAAGATGTATAGATGTTACAAATTCTACATAGTAATACAGAAGGCATATATACAGATATACAGGTTGTACAGAAACTCAGAAGTCAGGTTCACAGATCTTCTGATTTGAAGACTGCCACCCAAACAAACAAAGAAAGTGGAAGAGATGTTACTGGTCTTGCAGAGTCCATATATGTGAAGGTAGAGGTTGTCCCATGGCGCAAACCTCTTTCAGATGGATTTTCATCACAGTGTGTATGGCTACCTATAGGAACAAACGCTCTAGTCATCCCATATCGTTACTTGCCCAAGTGATATGCTAGTTCCTCCCCGCTGTTGAGCCCACCAGGTTGTTTCGTGGAGAGATCTACAATATACCTGGACTCTAGTCTGCGGAGTC
Organism: Lissotriton vulgaris; assembly: GCF_964263255.1. Classification (NCBI taxonomy): domain Eukaryota; kingdom Metazoa; phylum Chordata; class Amphibia; order Caudata; family Salamandridae; genus Lissotriton; species Lissotriton vulgaris. The sequence goes on along the minus strand of NC_141694.1, from coordinate 1,381,726,809 downwards.
GTCTCAGCCTATCACCTCCTCTTACGTTTGGTGGAACCATGTCCAAGCCAAAGAATCGGAGTAGTTTACGATCTTTGCTATGCTCATCTGCAAAGTGCCGGGCGACCGGATATGAGGTGTCAACTTTCTCGATCGCCCGTTGGTGCTCCAGGATCCTCAGTTTGAGCTCCTTGATCGTACTGCCGATGTAGCGTAAGCCACACGGGCAGATCAAGCAATAGACCACAAACTGGGAACTACATGTAATGAAGTGCTTTATGGGCACTTTCATCCCGGTATCTGGTATTTCAAATGATAGCACCCGTTTGCTGCCACTGCAAGCCTTGCAGTGGCCGCAAGGAAAGAAGCCTGCCATCCGCTTCAAGGAGTTACCTTTAGGTGATGGTTTCCTAAAATGGCTTGAGACAAGCATGTCACTGAGCGACCTAGCCCTGCTGAATGTAATTAAGGGGTAGGCTGGTAGGTCATCTGCAAGAACACTGTCAGTTTTCAAAATGTTCCAATTATATATATATATACATAATATATATATATATTAAAAATAGGATTCCAATTCCAGATACGCTCATATGGAAATCATCCAGGCACTCACGAATATCGTTTAGTTTAGGCTTCTTTTATTATTGTTACAGCAATGTCATCAACGCGTTTCGGGAGTCAAGCTCTCTTGATCACGATATTTTTGCGTTGTCAAGAAGCCTTCCTTTAATGCACGGAAGGAGTAGTAAAAACAGTAAAAGGACTCACAGTGACAAATACAGTTGTTTGTAAATACGGCGGCCATTTTAACATTTTCAAATACATAGGTAAAGGGTATTTGGCAATTAAAAACATTTGTTATTTCTGCTTTAAGGCTGATACATACGTAACCAAATGTTAAAATCCCTGAAATGAAAAAACCATAGGTTTCAGATCAGTTATAGTTAGGAATTAGCATTTAAAAAACCTGTTAAATTCACTGAAGAAAACAGAGGTTTCACACCAGTTATAGTTAGCTGGAAATTTTACTGACATAAAACCATTGAAATTCCCACGTTATAGTTAGTTGGACTCACTATAACTTCTGCGCCTGCAATGCACTGCTGATGACGTCACATATTACATCACTCATGACATGGTCAGTGACATCACTCATGACATCACTGATGACACCAGCCAGTGAATGTGTGCCTTTCTGAAAAATAAATATGTTTTATATATGTATTTGTAAAGGACGATGGAAGAATAAATGGTTAAATAAGTGTGTAAATGGATGTTTGTTTTTAAAAGAATTGATTGGTTAACTGCCTTATTCAGTGTATCTTAGTGAATACATATATTAGCAAGTAACTTTTAAATATTGAAATGTATGTATCAGTGTTTCACTTTGTGTATAAGTGGCTGTATGGGTTGGTGACTGACTCACTGTTTGTATGTGTTTTGAAGACAGCATATGTACAGTACTGTATGGATGGATGAGTGTGTATATGTGTGTGTTAGTGAGTAAACAACTGTCTCACTATTGTCTTTTTCAGTAACGACATATGTTTTAATCTAGTATATGTGAGTATTGATATATATTAGTGAGTATATGTGAGAGTGAGAGATTGTAAGAGTTCCTATAAAGTTGAATTTCATTGGTTTTATGTCAGTAAAATTTCCCGCTAACTATAACTGGTGTGAAACCTATGGTTTTTTCAGTGAATTTCAAAGGTTTTTTTAATGCTAACTGAAAGTCTCACTTTATAAGTAAGACTGTTAGCGCTCTAGTTGTTCTTTAGAACACTCTGGTACATACTATCATTGGGCTATAGTTGCGCTACATCTGGCTGATATTTGGGCTACATTTGTATTTTTTTGTCTTTGGTGGCCATCTTTGGGCTACATTGGGCTACATTTGGGCTCTAACATATATATAGCCCAATGTAGCCCAATATATATTTTTTAAAAGTTAATTTTCTTAAAAACAACTGGAGCATATATCTTGAGACATAGAAAACGCACCTCGGGCTACCAGTCCTTACAATTTTTCAATTTTTTTTTTTGTAGTAGAGGTGGTCAAAACAAAGGGGGAAATGACCATAAGGGGGCAGGGTGGACCCACCCCGATCCCCTAGGTTTGATGTGGGGGCTATAAAAGGGCCTCGCAGGGCAAAAAAAATGTTGTTTTTTTTCGATTGTCGCGGAGGGAGTGTCCGGTACGAGCACCAGGGAGCGCACCGGAAAGCGCACAACAGAGAAAAAAGAATGCCAGAGTTTAAAATTTTTGGCAATATTTTATAAATGGGAGGTAGTTCTGAAAAGAAATTTAAAAAAAATGTTTTTATTCTTTTTGTTGTTTTATATTTTTTTATTATTTTTCTGAACTTTTTTTATTTTTTTGTGTTTTTGAACAATTTTATATATTTTTTTTTTTTTTAAGGGAACAAACAAAAAACAGGGAATTGGAAATGGCTCAACAGGAGCAAAAAAAAGAAAAGAATTACTGTTTTCTTTCCTTGCTGCATTTGTGGTTGTCTATAGCATTATTTATTAAGGTGATGCTAAGTTCACCATAGCACAATGTTTTGCCACAGATAATGCAAAGAAATGTGACCTTGCCAAATTTTGGTGGAATATTTGGCACCATTTGGCGTTCTTCAGGACCAGAAAGTGAGGGTACTGAAGAGGAAGTGCTGGCCACAGGGGGTGGGTTGTTCCGAAGTTCCTGGACTTCAGCCTGGGGTAAATTATTGGGATGCCACCTCTCCATGTGGCGGATCATGGTATAATTACCAAAAGAATATTTCTTTGAGGGATTGCCCCTGGAGAGAACTTTGTCACAAATAAGACAGGTGACTTTGGGGGCGTTCACCTTTTTTTGGTCATCTGGAAAAGAAAAAAATTGCCAAATGAAGTGCACTTTAAAGTGCCTTTGTCTGGGTTCTTCTGGGAGGAAGCGCCTTCGTTGTTGATCCTCCTCCTCTTCTTCCTCCTCTTCTTCTTGTCCTCCAAGAAACTGTGGTGGTGGACCTTCTTTTCTTGGTGGTGGGGGTGGTGGTGGGGGTGCACAAGCTGCAGCAACAAGTGAAGCCATTGTTTCCTCCAAAATAGCTCTTGCTCTCTCAATGAAGAAAGAATGAGGAAAAAAGGAGGGGGCTTTCATTATTTGGAGAAAAAATGATGAGAACCAATGAAAAGTCACATGACCCGATGCGCTTACGTTACGCGCTCCGGCACGCTTACGTTACGCGCTCCGGGCCGTGCCGCGGAGCGCTTCCGGGTGCTTTTACGCAGCGCATCATAAGAAGCATCACGCGACTACGCGATACGTTACGCTTACGCGACGCGTCACGATGTTGTTTTCGATCGCGACATTGGCCCTAACGGGACGCTTCCCGGTTCGCGCACCGGGGCGCTTCAAAATACTACGCTCTCCGCGGCGCTCACCGGGGCGCGCACCGGGAGCGCTCCAGAGACAAGACAATAAAAAAAAATTGTAAAAATTGAAAAATTGTAAGGACTGGTAGCCCGATGTGCGTTTGCTATGTCTCAAGATATATGCTCCAGTTGTTTTTAAGAAAATTAACTTTAAAAAAATATATATTGGCCTACTTTGGGCTTTATATATGTTAGAGCCCAAATGTAGCCCAAATGTAGCCCGATGTAGCCCAATATAGCCCAAAGATGGCCACCAGAGAAAAAAAATACAAATGTAGCCCAAATATCAGCCAGATGTAGCGCAACTATAGCCCAATGATAGTATGTACCAGAGTGTTCTAAAGAACAACTAGAGCGCTAACAGTCTTACTTATAAAGTGAGACTTTTAGTTAGGAATTAGCATTTGAAATTCACTGAAAAAACCATAGGTTTCACATCAGTTATAGTTAGGAATTAGCATTTAAAAAACCTATTAAATTCACTGAAAAACCATAGGTTTCACACCAGTTATAGTTAACTGGAAATTTTACTGACATAAAACCATTGAAATTACCACGTTATAGTTAGTTGGACTCACTATAACTTGCGCGTGTAATGCACTGCTGATGACATCACATATTACATCACTCATGACATGGTCAGTGACATCACCCATAACATCACTGATGACACCATCCTTGTGACAGAGAGAATGACCTCCTTTCACTGTAAAGTAACCCTTGAAACACATATTAAAAAATAGAAACTAACATTTTCAAAAAAGTGGAGATACCTATTCCACTTACAACAACCAATTCAGTAATTCCACCATTTATATACACATGCACTCATTCACCAACAGTTCTATATAGTCAGTCATACATATACTCACTCATCATATGTAGTGAGACACCTATACATCCGTTAACACACCGACAGTCTTCCATAAGTTGCTCACACACATATTCACACATGCAAATACAATATTGAACATTCATTTTTTGGCATATACAGCTATACACACACTACCACCTTACTTCTAAGGAAACTTACACATACTTACCATATCATGAGTGATGTAATATGTGATGTCATCAGCTGTGAATATATATATATATATATATATATATATATATATTACCTACTGGCGATAGCCAGTAGGTATATATAGTTAGGATTTTTAGATATATATATATATATATATGGGTTCAATCACCTCCTCGTCTACTTGGTGAAACAGAATCTATTACATAATATTTAAGATCTGTGTAGTTAGAATTGTGCTTATCTTTAAAGTGGCGTGCCACTGGGTAAGTGTTGTCTTGATTCATTATGGCACGCAGGTGTTGCAAAATGCGTTTGTGTACCTGCAGGACTGTGCTTCCTATGTACTGGAAGCCACATGGGCACAACAATACATATACAGCAGGTCAGGAGTTTGGTAATTTTATACTCTGTGTCACTTAATAGTGTCATATATGTACTTTTATTAATCCCATGTGTACAGGCCTTACATGTTTGGCATTTGTAGAAGCCTTTATTTATTTGAAGCCAGCTGCCTCTCTCAATTACCTCTGAACTTGTTTTCCCGATTTTGTCACGTGTGGAGGGTGCCCCGCGGTATGTGATAGATACCTTGGGAGGGTGCGAAGGACCTATTATTGGGTCACACAAAACCATGGCCCAATTTTTTTGGATGATTTTACGTATTGTTTTATGTTAGTTGCTATATCTCATAATCACATGGAAGGTATTATTTTCCTGTTTGTTGCTTCCTCCCTGTTTATCCTTTAAGGCTTCAGATCTACTGCCTATCATGGATTTTCTGATGGCCTTATCAATCACCTGCATCTGATACCCTCTTTCAAGGAATCTTTGCTTGCTTTGTTTCTGTGCCACTGCAAGTTTATTCTCAGTGCTGCAAACTCGCCTAAGGTGAAGCATTTGGCCATAGGATATGCTATTTACAAGGTGTTTTGGATGCATACTGCTTGCATGTGGGGTTGAATTTCCAGCTTTTTTTTCCTGAATAATCTATTTTAGCATCTTTAATATACATTTGGGTATCTAGGAATACAATAGAGCTCTCACTAATAGTGGCTGTAAATCTTAAATTAATGTTATTGTCATTTAAGGCCTGTACAAAATCGTTTGTTAGCTTCCTGTACTGTTCCTTGCCAAATAACGAAACGATCATCAATGTAATGCGGCCAAATGTTTACATTTTCCAAAATGTATCGATTGAGTTTACCTCTGAGGACCAGCTCCTGCCTCATGCCCATATGCAGGCAAGCATAACTAGGAGAGAAACTGGCCAACATGGCTACTCCTCTGGTCTGTTGATACAAATGGCTATTGTACATAAAAATGTTATTGTGCAAACAAAAGCTTATCATATCTATAAGCATTTGGCTCCGTAGTTTCTCTTCATCTGGTCTTTTTGACAAGTAAAATTTGATTGCGATATTACATCTAACGCCATGAGTAAGTAGTCCTTTTTCCATTCAAAATCAGCAATCTATCTTAAAAAATCATTTGTGTCATGCACATAGTTTGGTAACCTTTGGACATATCCCTGAAGGAAATAGTCAGTGTAAACAGTGTATGTTCCAATAACCCATCTCTGGCAGCGATGATGGGTCTGCCGGGGGATTGGTCAGATCTTTATGTACCTTCGGAATGAAATACAATGAAGGAGTGGTGGGATTTTCTTTCTTTAAATATTTGTATTCGTCGTTGGTGATCAATTTGGCTTGTTTCCAAGTGTGTAGTTTGCCATTTTAGTCCTTGTATGAAGCATTGAGGTTAGCCTGACTGCTCCGATTATAGCAACTTCTATCATGTAGCTGGCTATATGCTTCTTTATCATACAATTTCTGTGGCATGAGCACAATATTACCACCTTTGTCACTATGTCAAATTACAATGTCATTGTTGTCTTTAAGTTTCTTCATCAAATTGATGTATTGTTGAACCTTGTTTTTAATGTTTTGATCTTTGATTGCCACCACTTTATTGAGCTTTTTTATGTGTGTTGTATTAGACTCAATAAATAGGTCAATGGCATCCCTGATCATAATGGGATTAAACGTAGACTTAGGTTTGAATGGGGTTTGATGTGTAGACTTTACGATATCATCCATTTGTCCTGTATCACTTACACTTTCACTTGCGTTCTCATTCCATAGTTCTTCCATAGTTTTCAGCAAGGTTAAATCTCCTTGTGATGTAGGTACTTGACTGGGCAAACTTGTGGGATGCATATCCTTGGGGGCATTGTTATGTTGATCTTTATTCGTCTTCATTTGTATATGGTATTTTTTATGTTTCAATTTTCTGACACCTTTGTAGATGTCTAATCTGGTTGTTGCGTACTCAAAATTGACTTCAGGCTCATATGATAAACCTAAATTGAGTATGTCAGTTTCTTGTTTCGATAAAGTTACATTTATTAAATTGATTATTGTATTGTTGGTTGAGGCAGTGGGTTGTTCAGTTTGTTCAGGTTGAAATACCAACCCTGTCTGCCTCTTCTCCTGTTCCCCCTTGGAACGCCTCTTGTTTGTCCTGCGCCTCTGTCGGCGCTTGTAGTTGGCATACCTTCTATGTTGCTCCTTTGTTGTGGTGGTCTCGGGCGTAAGGTTTGTCTTCTTTCGTAACTGATAAAATGTTGTTCTTCCCCTGGCGATGGTTTGGGTGTTTGTCTTTCATCCATTGACATACGCATCTCAAATTCGGACTTGCTCTCTCCTATTGAACCTATTTCTGATTGCAATGTATCAGTTTGTCCTTTACGCCCTCTGACACTCTTTGTCTGCCCTCCACATTTCTGAACTTGGATGTTCTAATGGCGACATAACGCTTCGCAGAAGTAAAGATTTTCCCTAATTCATTTTCTTTTTTTTTATCCCGTATGAATTTCAAAGCTTTACGCTCTTTAATTTTATCCTCATCTTTTTTTATTCTGACCAACATTTCCTTACGGAGTTTACTTTGCTCCTCTTTTGATTCCATTTTATCTAATTCTTCATTCAAATCATCAATTTCCTTCAATAATTTAGTTCTGTCTATGTCCGCATATTTGATCAGAATGAATGTGAGTTTTCTGGACGAATCGAGATTACACTCCACCCACTCCCTCATGACGTCTGGATTGGGATCCTCATAACTGGGGGCTGTGAGAATCCTGAGTCCCCTTGGTATTCTCCCCACATCAATGTCCCTCTGGAGGGACTGTGACTCCCACCATTTGTGCTGTTCCACTTTTATCTTTTTCTCCAATAGCCTGTAACAGGAGCCCCAGGAGATAAAGACAACAGTGAACTAGTGACAGACAGTAGTGACAGTGAATCCTTGGTGAGCTCTATGTCGTTGGGTGAGGGAAGCTCCAACAGACTGGATACAGTGGAGAAAACAAGAGTACTAGACCTAGGAGAAGAGGTTGATTTTTTAGTATTCGACCGCTTGCAAACCCTGAGACCACGCAATCAAAAGAAAAAAGAACACGCAACAATAAAAGACGGGGAGAGCGGGAAAAAAGCCGAAACTCCTTCAAAAAACCAAAAAAGCAGTTCTGGCGGAAAAAACAATAAATGCAGACACTATAATTAATTGGTCCTCGGCTGTTCTCTCCAAGGCAGAAAAACAATTGCTCAGCCTGGGACTGTCGTACTGCCCTATTTCGGACTTCAACTACAACCAAACACGTGTAGATATGTTCTGTTATATCCGGAAGTTAAAGTTGCGAAAGCTTTTTAGCATAAAAGATGGTATCAAAGAAATGGAATCCCTTGCAAACAATCAATCCAATCTCGTGCTTACAGCAGCTGACACCAAAATGTTCTTACAATGCAACAGCTTGGAGAGAGTAGTACTGCTGCAGAAACAGAACAAAGATCGACCCAACAGGAGTTAGCAGAAGCAGCAGTTACGCAAACTGGAGCTAATACAAGTCCTTTCAAACTTAAATCTCTATTCATGCCCAACATGCCTAAGGACGCAATAGACATCTTCCATGATAATATTGTGGAAGATTTAAAGAAATTGCACTTCAAAATCAAGCATAGAAGAAGGTACAAAAGCGAACAGGAAAAGGAATATGAATCCCTTATTAAAAGATCGAAAAATGACCATCAGATTATTGTAACAACATCTGACAAGGGTGGGAACATTGTTATCTGGTCTGGTTCACCGAAGACCTCCGGATCTCCAAGCACACCTGTCGGAAACTGGAGAACAAATGGCTCCACAACCGAACACCAGACAGCCACACAGGCCTAAAAAGCGCCACCCGCAGGCACCACCAACTCATCAGGACCGCCAAGAGGACCGCCTTCAAAGACCGTCTAGACAAGAACGCGCAAAACACCAAAGAGCTCTTCAACATCGTGAAAGAACTCTCCAACCCCAGCTTCAACACCAACGACATCCCACCATCACAAGACCTGTGCAACTCCCTAGCTACCTTCTTTCATCGCAAGATCACGGACATCCACGACAGCCTCAACTCTGACCCCACCGCACCCACCACCGAGTCCACCACCCCTGCAACCACCACCCGCACCAGCCGCCTGACCGCCTGGTCCAACGTCAGCGATGAAGACACCATCAAAACCATGAACTCCATCCACTCCAGATCCCCATCTGACCCCTGCCCTCACCACGTCTTCAACAAAGCCAGCACAACCATCGCGCCCCACCTCCGAAAAACAATCAACAGCTCCTTCGAGACAGCAACCTTCCCAGAAAGCTGGAAGCACGCCGAGAACAACACCCTTCTGAAGAAACCCAAGGCAGACCCCAAGGACCTCAAGAACTTCCGGCCCATATCCCTGCTCTTGTTCCCGGCAAAAGTAACAGAGAAGATCGTCAACAAACAGCTAACCCGCTACCTCGAAGACAACAACATCCTGGACCCCTCCCAATCTGTTTTTCGCAGCAACCACAGCACCGAGACCGCCCTTATCGCCGCCACTGACGACGTCAGGATCCTGATCGACAAAGGAGAAACAGCCACCCTCATCCTCCTGGATCTATCAGCAGCCTTTGACACAATCTGCCATCGCACCCTATCAGCACACCTCCATGACGCCGGAATTCAAGAGAAGGCCCTGGCCTGGACCACATCCTTCCTCTCCGACAGAACCCAGAGCGTCCGCCTCCCACCCTTCCGCTCGAAATCCACCGAGATCATCTGCGGCGTCCCACAGGGATCCTCCATCAGCCCGACGCGGTTCAATATCTACATGGCACCACTCGGCCACGTCGCACGACAACATAACCTCAACATCATCTCCTATGCCGACGACACCCAGCTGATCATATCCCTCACCGAAGACCCCCACACCGCCAAAGCCAACCTCTACAGAGGAATGAAGGCCGTAGCCGACTGGATGAAGGACAGCAGACGGAAGCTGAACTCAGACAAAACGGAGGTCCTCATCCTCAGATTCACCCCCTCAGCCTGGGACAACTCCTGGTGGCCCACATCGCTAGGCGCAGCCCCGGAACCCACAGACCACGCACGCAACCTGGGGGTCATCCTCGACTCCACCCTCTCCATGACCAGGCAAGTCAACGCCGTCTCCGCATCCTGCTTCAACACCCATGCAGAATGTTCAAATGGATCCCCACCAACACTAGAAAGACCGTCACCCAGGCCCTCATCACCAGCAGACTAGACTACGGGAACTAAAAACAAGCTCCTGAGATGACTACAACGAATCCAGAACACCTCGGCTCGAATGATCCTCGACGTCCCCCGCCGCAGCCACATCACACCCCACCTGATAGGCCTGCACTGGCTCCCCATCGACAACAGGATCACCTTTAAGCTCGTCATCCACGCAAACAAAGCACTACACAACACCGGACCCACCTACAACAACAACCGACTCAGCTTCCACACCCCCACCCGAACTCTCCGCTCAGCCAACCTCACCCTCGCCACAGTCCCTCAGATCCGGAAAACCACAGCCGGAGGAAGATCCTTCTCCTACCTCGCCGCCAAGACCTGGAACACTCTCCCAACCACTCTACAACAGACTCAGGACCTACTGGCCTTCAGAAGACTCCTCAAGACCTGGCTCTTCGACCAGTAGCGCCCCCCCCTCCCCTCCCCTAGCGCCTTGAGACCCTCACGGGTATGAAGCGCTCTATAAATGTAATGATTGACTGATTGATTGATCTGGCCGCAAAAAGAATATGTGGCAGAAGCGCAAAAACAACTTGGGGATCCGAGTTGCTACGCCAAATCCACCTTAAAACAATACATTTTTGCCCGAGATCAAATCAAAAAAATTATTTTCAAATGGAAAAGAGAGGGAATGATATCCACACAAGAATTTCAATTCCTACAGGTAAACAATCCTGTTCTACTTAGATTGTACCTAATTCCTAAGGTGCACAAAGAGACACTTCCAGTACCAGGACGTCCAATTATATCAGCGATACAAAGTGTTGTGGAGCATATGACAGAATATATTGACTATTTTCTACAGGACCTGGTCATGATGTTTGCCAACATATATTACAGACACCGGGGATTTCCTCAGAAAGATTAAACATGTTCATTGGTCCGAGGATTTGATATTCATGACACTGGATATCGAATCGTTATATACGAGTATAGAACATTGCACAGGATTAAAAGCGTTGGAACATTTCATGGGGACAAGACCAATACATTGTTACAATCATAACAAAAAGATCTTAAAATTAGCATCATGGTGTTTGAATAACAATTATTTTATGTTTGGCAACAAAATCTATCTGCAAAATACGAGGGGTGGTGATGGGGGCCTGTTTCTCCCTCAGCTACGCGTGTTTACATGTGAGCTGGTGTGAGGAACAGGTCCTCATGTGCACACACAATGCAGCCTTTACGGGGCATGTCTTACAATGGATGCATTACATTGATGACGTTTTTGTTCCTATGGAAAGGGTATGAAACTAGTGTCATAGAATTTGTAAATGAAATCAATAAGAACCATGAAAATCTGAAGTTTACATCATCCATTAGTAAACAAGAATGTGATTTCTTAGATGTAAAGGTTTTCATTCACGCAGGACAAAAATAACTACCAGACTCCATAGGAAAATCACGGCTGGCAATATTACATTACATGTCAGCAGTGCTCACCCTAAACATGTTATTAACAATATTCCCTATGGAGAATTATTAAGACTAAAATGGACATGTAGCACCGAGAAGGATCTAGATAGCTGTACCTCACAAGCATTAGAAAGATTTAAGCAAAGAGGTAACAAGGATGCTATCTTAAATCAAGCAGTCAAAAAAGTTCAAGCCAGTTCTAGGGATTCACTGCTAAGTGATGATGAAAATTCCAAGACAACTATAGCAATCAATGACCCAGATCCCGCCCCCAGGCTCATAACGACCTACAATCGTCAGGAAAAAAGATCAGGTCGATAGTCACACGAAGTTGGTCCATTCTTTTAACAGACGCAGTTTTAGCACCCAGACTTCCAACTACTCCAACTATTACTTATAGGAAGGGACCTTCCATGAGAACTCAAATTAGTAAAAGTTGTCCCGAGTTGAGCACAAATCAAATGTGGATACAATCTTGGCCGGGATTTGTAAATTGCTCCAGCTGCAGAGTCTGCAGATTTGGAGCCAACACTACAGAATATTCCACCCCATTTAGTCCAGATTTGGTAAAAATCAAGGGGTCCTACAATTATAAAATGGAATTAGCTGCCTACATCCTGACATGCACCTGTGAATTAAGACATATGGGCAGCACAAAGTTACAGGTGCATGTCAGGATTCTCCAGCATCTCCGGGTTATCGTGAACAACGACAGCTCATACCCAGTGGCAAGACACTTCAGGTCTGTGCACAATAACGACCTGCAGTGCCTCAAATATTTTGTAATTACAGCTATTGCTAAAAGAGGAAGGGGGGAGACAGAGAGAAAATGTTAAGAAGAATGGAATCACAAATGATTTTAGAGCTAGACAGCAAATTCCCCAATGGGCTCAACACCACGGAAGATTTATACCATTTTCTATAACTATTTACATCATCAGAGCAACAAAATATTGATCATGATCAATATGGCTGAGATACCCGCCACCCCCTCTCAACACAATCCCCAAGGATGGGAAACCGGAAACAGTTCTGAAGTTTTTGGAAGACGGGAGGGAGTGACCCTCCCGGCCGTATTTATTAAAATATGAAACAAAATTAAAACATTAAATCAACAGTTTCATATTATGTACAATTTCATTACCACATTGCGATGTTTGGCTAACCTTAACAGATTCTCTAATACAAAGGTTCTCCTAGCCGAACTAACATCCTACAAAACATTTACTTGAAATTTTGAAATTGTACATCCTAACGTTTAAGGGCCAACGGCAAGGTCGTAACCGGTGTCAAGATCCCTAACCCAGAAATATCGCCCTCACTTGTGAGGGGCGGCACAGAGGCGTACCTCAATTGCAATTACCAATTTCCCTTGACTTGACGGGGGCCCCAATAAAACTCGACGCCACTTAAAGGTCGTACGAGGACTCGTGTGAGGTATCTAGAAGGTAGCGTAGACCCCCCCCCAAACCCCACACAACTTACCACATCTGCCGTCGCAGACGTCCTGGCCCCGGGAAATTCCCCAGGAGGGGGCTGTAACCCCTCCTACCCAGGAAGGGGCCTTGACCGCCTTTCCTTTTCTTTCGGCGACCCATCCTTAGAAGGGACCGCCTCCCCGTTGAGGGGCCAATGGCCACCTCCCCCGAGCGCTCCCATCCGTGCTGGGTGACGCCCACTCATAGGGATCTTCCAATTAGTGCTCACCGATCATGACCTTACCGCCCGACCAAAATAAATACGACAATGCTAACTAAATTACCAATGACTAAACTAAAAAAGACAATAGCAACTACAACTTTATTAAAAGCATGCTTACCAATGAACACTAAAGCAGAATTTCTTTATATGCGAAACATAACACAAATTGACCATTCTTTATTACATACTCAAAATCATCACGATAATACCACAACCTGTAAACGAAAATCAGAGTTATCCATCAACTTTATTCAAAACCACTTGCTGTCCTCAGGGGCTGGTGGGTGGGTCAAAATTGGCTCTTCGTTCCGTCTCGAGCTCACGTGCAGCGAGGAGGTGCAGCTTCAGAGCACAGGAACAAGAGGATGCCTTCTGGTCTTGCTTCTCCTTTTATCCGTCTTCAGGGCGGGCGTAAACCCGCCCCTGCCTGCCCCAAGGGCGTGGCCAGCCGCGTCAGTGTCTAGGCCAACCCACTCTAGGGCGGGAAAAAGGCGCGCCCCGGCTACGCCGCTTCGGGCATACCAGCCGAGACTCGCCTCCCGCCCAAGATGGCTTCCCGGGGGGATCGTGGTACTCCGCCATACGTTCGGGGGGACCGAGTGGTCGCCCCTTTCCATATGGCTGAGATACCCGCCACCCCCTCTCAACACAATCCCCAAGGATGGGAAACCGGAAACAGTTCTGAAGTTTTTGGAAGACGGGAGGGAGTGACCCTCCCGGCCGTATTTATTAAAATATGAAACAAAATTAAAACATTAAATCAACAGTTTCATATTGTGTACAATTTCATTACCACATTGCGATGTTTGGCTAACCTTAACAGATTCTCTATTACAAAGGTTCTCCTAGCCGAACTAACATCCTACAAAACATTTACTTGAAATTTTGAAATTGTACATCCTAACGTTTAAGGGCCAACGGCAAGGTCGTAACCGGTGTCAAGATCCCTAACCCAGAAATATCGCCCTCACTTGTGAGGGGCGGCACAGAGGCGTACCTCAATTGCAATTACCAATTTCCCTTGACTTGACGGGGGCCCCAATAAAACTCGACGCCACTTAAAGGTCGTACGAGGACTCGTGTGAGGTATCTAGAAGGTAGCGTAGACCCCCCCAAACCCCACACAACTTACCACATCTGCCGTCGCAGACGTCCTGACCCCGGGAAATTCCCCAGGAGGGGGCTGTAACCCCTCCTACCCAGGAAGGGGCCTTGACCGCCTTTCCTTTTCTTTCGGCGACCCATCCTTAGAAGGGACCGCCTCCCCGTTGAGGGGCCAATGGCCACCTCCCCCGAGCGCTCCCATCCGTGCTGGGTGACGCCCACTCATAGGGATCTTCCAATTAGTGCTCACCGATCATGACCTTACCGCCACAGGCCGGATAGTTGACCGGCTATCCGGACCCCCCACAAAACTCCTACCTAAAGGTCATGTTATAACGTTTTTAGCCATGCTAAGAAGTCTCCTATGAGTAACTCATTCCCCACCCGAGACAAATGCACACCATCCCCCAAATACATACTGTCATCATTAATACACCCATGTGAAATAGAATGCAGTGTCTTCGAACGGAACAACCTACTCACTTTGTTATTAAGCTTTCTCACAGAATGATTCAAAGCAGGAACAGAAATAGCCCCCCGCCACACTTTTCGTGGGATCATATGGGACCACGCAATTGTGCACCCTGGAACTCTCCTCGCTAACCAACTTACAGTGGAAAGCATCGCCTCAAGAAGAAGTCGTCTACCAGTGGTGACCAAATCATTACCCCCAAGATGTACTATGACTACAGACGGCGGTGACCTCGTCCGCCCTAGCAAACCCTCGAAAAATGATTGAAACTGGTCAATACAGAGACCGCCTCTTCCGTAGAAGGACACACTGTACCCGTATTCCCCAGCCACGTGAATCATATCACCTGCCTTGAATACGTCCGCGGCACGCCTCACGTATGAGTGGCCCACGACCCACACCTCCTTTTTCACAGCCGGTGATGTCTGACCGCTGGCCCGGTGTTGGGTCGACTGCATAGTCCGCCCCGCCTCGTAGGCTTGCGCAACTGAAAACCAAACAAAAACAAGAAGCGTGAGTACATCATTACAGCTTCACAACATGTGCAACCGCACATACCTTTTATAACAATTGGAGGACCAACGCCCCACCCGTTTGACTTGTTCCACATTCAGACCCCTGGCTGTAGCCTCTGTAGCAGCCCCTATCCGAAAGGAATGGGTCCCAAACTCGCCCGGGTTCAAGCCCGCAGCGGCAATCGACATTGCAAGCACCCGCTGAAACTGAAACTTTGTCAGTGGGGTGGCGTCAGCTTGTCTCAACCATGCCCCCCCCCATGATGCCACCCTTCGTGCTAAATAATCCTCTAAACACTTTACCGGGCACATGGAGGACCCGGGAATCCTGCGTATTATTATGCAGTCACCCATCCCACTTTGATCGGTCTTGGACCTGACAAATGAGACAGTCATTGTCTCCCCTCTGATCTGCACGTGCTCCCGGCACAAACCTCCTGTCACATCCTGCTTGTTCCTCGCCACTAGTTCGCTTACCCGCATAGCCCCATGGAATGCCAGCGTAAAAGCGGCTCGGAATAATACTGTCTCAAACTGAGATGAACATGTAGCAGGGAGTCTGGATACTAACTGGGCCAGCCTATCCAAACCTATCGGGCGCCTCTCGTCTACTCTGCGACCCTCCAGGCGTTGTCACCCCCGTAGTGCTTTCTGTACAACGAAAGACGCTGTCTGGTCATGGATCCCATGAGCCCTAGCAACAAAGGAAATGGCAGCCCGATGCCTCTGAGCCGTGGCCACCGATTTCCCAACCAGATGTAAAGACATCAGAAAATTCACCACCCACTCCTCCTGGCCCCAAAGCTCCTCTCTATCAGTCCCCAAAAAGGCTAAATAGGACCGGAACGCCCCTTCATATGCCTTCCTCGTCCTGGGTGCTAAACTCTCGCCCACGAGGTTACGAAGTTCGGGGCACCGAGAGACCAGAGAGCTTCGGGAAAGGGTGCCGGCTCCGGGTCCGCTGTGGGAAGAAAACCCCAGAAAGCCTGCATACGAAAACGAGACAGTGCATCAGCCGCCTGGTTCATTATCCCTGGGACATGTCTTGCTTTGAATAGCACATTCAATTGCATACACAGTAAAACAATTTCCTTGAGCAGTCTCAAAATCCATTTGCATCGTGCTGCCTGGCTATTGATACACTCGACCACGGTCATATTGTCAGACCAGAATACCACAGAGTGATCTTTGAACCCTTCGGGCCAAGTTCTCAGGGCCACCAAAATGGGGAAAAGTTCCAGGAAAGCAATGTTACTTGTCAGTCCACTGTCATGCCACCATGCCGGCCACTTTTGTGCAGACCATCTTGTGCCGAAGATGGCACCAAAACCTATGCTCCCTGCCGAATCTGTCCACAGCCCCAGCTCCTCAGAGGACACGGCCGGTTTGTTCCAGACGAATCGACCATTGAAATCCGCCAGAAATGCCAACCAAATGCGCATGTCCTGGCGGACCTCTGCCGAGAGCCTTGTGCGATGATGGCCCTCCTTCAGGCCGACCATGGCTTGAGCAATCGAACGGGAAAAGGGGCGGGCCTTTGGTATAACCCTCAGGGCAAAATTCAACTGGCCAACTAACTGCTGTAATTGATGCAGCTTAACCTTAGATCCACTTATACACATTTGCAGGGATGTCCTGAACTTTGACACTTTGTCAGCTGGTAAACGAAAACAACCTTCTCCGGAGTCTAACTCGATCCCCAGAAACTCGAGGCAAGTGGAAGGCCCCACAGTCTTACCTGGTGCCAATGGCACGCCAAACTGATTCATTAAGACACAAAATTCAGCCAAAGCCTGCCCACATTCCGGATCCCCGGCTGCCCCCAGGAACAAAAAATCATCAAGGTAATGCATCACATGTTGGAAACCCGTCTTCTTTGTGAAGACCCATTGTAGAAAACTACTGAATTTTTCGAAATAGGCACAAGATATAGAGCACCCCATCGGCATACACCTATCCATGTAATAATGACCCTGAAACATGAAACCTAGGAGACGCTGATCGTCTGGATGTACCGGGAGCAACCGGAACGCTGACTCGATATCAGATTTTGCCATCAGCGCCCCGGGCCCCAGGCGATTCAAAATGGCTACGGCCTCATCGAAGGATGCGTACCGCACCGAACACACTTCCGGGTCTATCGCTTTGTTTACGGAAAGACCACGTGGGGCTGATAAATTATGTATCAGCCGAAACTCACCCGGGTCCTTCTTTGGGACCACACCTAAAGGGGAACAAACAAAGTTAAGAACCGGGGGTACACTAAACGGACCGGCGACTCGACCTCGAGTAACCTCCTTCCGGATCTTATCCTGTACCACGGTCGTATGCTGCAAGACCGATAGCTGATTTTTACATTTCTCTACACCTTGAAAGTCCCCCACTGGGATGCGGAAACCATAAGAAAACCCGTTCTGCAACACCCCAGCAGAAGTACGATCCGGGTATTCACTGAGCCAGGGAATCATTGCCAAGGTATCAATTGGGGTAGGTAAAGGCGCCCCTCAGACTATATTAGACCTGTTTGGCACCTCCTCTACCCCCGTTATCACCCGTTTTGGCTCTGCACGTGGACTCAGGATGGGATGATTGCCCACACCCACTACATTCGTGTCTAAATTTGCACGATCCTTGGGGCCTAGTACATTTACCCCTGTTGAAGTTCCAACAAACCCCCCTTTTTCCTGTATTGCCGGCAGGCCTCGAGTAATTGTCGGTACCCGCACCTGATCGAAAGGGCGTCCCCGCATACTGGCGGGAGGATTCGCCAACGTTACTCCCTACTAATGGCAATTTTAACATACCGGTATCCTCCATTTTGGACCATGACACAGAATCATAACAATCCCAAGTTAAGTTTTTATCATGCTCTTTAGCCTTTCTAAACAGATTATCATAGCAGAACCAATGATTACCCTCGTGTGATACCGAGTACCCCATGATTCGTGACTGATAAATCGGCAATTCGGGTAGCAAATCGGGCCTTCGTTCCCCCAAGATCGATGTAAAAACCCCCCACGCTTTGCCCCAATTGCCAATGTTTTCATTTACCTTAAAGGCGGCCATTTTAGCGCGCCAAACACTCGGATGCATGAGATCCTTCTGGCCCTTAACATGCTCCATCTCATAGTGATCAGTAAGCAACGAGAAGATGTTTACATACTCCCCTGCCCATATCTTCTCTTTAATAGCCAAAGGAACATGCTGGCCCAACTTTTCCCTACGAGAGGGTGCTGACTCATCCCTCGCAATCGGCAATGGCCGCTTACCTGAACCGGACGCTGCCTCTGCGACTGAACCCGTCCCCTGTGGCTTCTCTACTGCTGCAGCCGGCGTGGACACCTTCGCTGCTTCCCTTGACTCACGCAGTTGCTTCATCAGCACCCTTATAGGGTTGTTAGGGTTCAGTGTATGGTAGAGTGAAAGGGATATAGGGGTTGTTAGGGTTCAGGAATTGATATGATAAAATCAAGGAAAAGTTCTAATGAATTAAAACCATGCTGAGAAAGTAGTATGGTAGAAAGTGGGGAGTATTAATTTCTCAGAAATACCATACAAGTATACCCAACGTAGACCTTTATCTAAAGGTTCATAAGGACCCCAGGAAACCACCTTGGAGATCAATTATTTTGGCTAATCTGGGCCTGTTTGAAAATGTTTCAATTTACAAATGTGTGTTTCTGGAACCTATTGTAGATAATATTACATCCTATTTTAAGGACTCAATTGTCTTTCTTTTTATCAGTCTTTGACTTATAATGGGAAATGGACTATGTGATGGTGATTATAGATATATCATCTTTTCATACTGTATACTTCATAAAGATGGACTGAAAAGTTGTAGATCTATGCCAATGAGATTCTATGACCATACAAAATGTGATTGGATATGACAGAATGGTGTTTGGGTAAAAATATATTGTTATGTGATGGTAATCTGGATTAGCAAATACAGGAGAAAGCTAGGGGACCTGCTTCACCCTCAGGTATGCTAATCTGCATATGGACTGGTGGGAGTTGCAGGTATTGGTATGGAGATTAATGAGGAATCTATATGGACAACATAGTTGTCTAAATGAGAAATGTAGATGGTCTGTTCTTTATCTGGAAAGGGAGAGAACAGTGGCTTAGATAATTTTATTTTATCTTTAAATTTGCTTACAGCATGAGCAGGCAAAGTGTTCTTTTTTTTAGATTGCAGATACAAATGTGATATATACCTTATATAGAATACCCACAACTATAAATAACACACTTTGGGCCAGATGTAGGTCGACATTTACCGACCGGTAACGGCCGATTCGGCCGTTACCGACCGGTAAATGGCTATTCCAGATGTAGGTGGCCTATTTTACCGATTCGGTAAATTTACCGAATCGGTAAAATACCGAATCAGTATTTTACTGATTCAGTAATTTTGAGATGTAGGTGGGACTCTATTGAGTCCCACAGGCCTTACCGAATCGGTATTTTACCACCCAATCCAATTGGGTGGTAAAATACCGATTCTAGGTGTGCATGCACATGTGTGCATGCACACCTATGGCATGTGACAGACGGACATGCCCTTAGGGCATGTCTGTGTGCCACATGTCACACATGCCTTGAAACGGGGTGCTAGAGGGTGTCCAAGTGACAACCCCTGCACCCTTGCAAAATTCGGTATTTACCGTATCGGTAAATACCGATTCGGTAATTCCCATTGATTCCTATGGGCTTGCCCATAGGAATCAATGGGCATTACCGAATCGGTATTTACCGATTCGGTATCGGTAATTCAATTACCGATTCTCTCTACATCTCCCCCCTTCTATTTTACCGATTTATAAATACCGAATCGGTAAAATTCAGTATTTATGAATCGGTAAAATATAGTTACCTACATCTGGCCCTTTGTGTAATGAGTTCTCACCTTGACCTGCAAATATGTAAGAATGTGACCTTTTACAGGTGAGACGTGTTTGCAGTACAGATGAGAAATTTGCGGATGAGTGTAAGTTGATGGTGCATTGTTTTAAAGAAAGGGAATCTTTTTATCAAGTTTTATGAACAGCAGACGCCTTGAACAGAGAGGATTTGCTGTTTGTTGCATTGAATAGAGAGATGAAGGAGAAAAACAAGACAAATTATATCACATGCATTATGACATATAGCGCAGAACATTTGAACGTTTGTAGTATATCTAAGAAGCATTGAAAGGTTATTGAATTAGATCCAGCAATTGCCCAGGATACCAAAGATAAGTTTTAGAAAAGCAACTCCCATAAGGGATATGATATTGGGAAATGAATTCCAATTTTTTCCAAAAAACAAAAATAAGGGCCTACCATTTTCTGAAGCACATTGATTTGTGAGGTGTTTAAAGTAAGGGCTACAAGCCAATAAATATGTCCTGAATTGCAATTTTCTAAAACCCACTTTCCTGATGAGAGAGTTTAAATTTTATTAGTCCTTTATTAGAGCACCTTAGAGCCATCAGGGTAAATGACATAAGCTACCATGTAGTCTACACCACAAAATTTTGCAAATACTCATAAAAGAGAAGATGTTGAATTGAAATATGTTGCATTGGACGTGGTCAACCAGAACAACGAGGGAGTGACAATGAACATATGAAATGTAAAATCTAAATACATTGTAGAATGGAATACCAAGTATCCTGCAGGTCCTAATAAGGAGGAAGAATTACATGTATTTTTGGCAATATGAATTGTACATTTTCTGACTGCTTTTACCGACTAGGCTGCCTTTGTCCCATTTAAATGATAATATATCATCTTTTTAATGTATCCCATTTCATCTTGCATCAGTTTTTAAACTAGTTGTAGCAATCTCCTTTTTTTGTTGTATATTACTCCACCCTACAAGATGGGGAATCTTAGACAGAATATTTGATTTCCACAAGGGATTGATAATAAATAGATAATAAATAAAACAAAGATAAGTGATGGGTTTGTAATAAGAATATATCTATTGACTGAAAATTATCATTGCTATGTTAAGTCATAGTACATCAAATTTTGCAGTCAACCATTGATTGTTGTACATATTCCCACTAGTGATACACAGAGAGAGTTGATGCAATAGATCAGGAATGTTATATTTACAACATTTATATACCAATACCATAATTCCGCTTGGGATTAACAGAATTTGGCCGACAGAGAATAAATCAGAAAGTATGGATGAAATTATAGTAAGGCCATATTTCCTGTTTGATTTTTTAAAGAATTATCACATTGCCCCACTTTTCTTAGAAATAATTGTTAGCAAAATCCAGAGGCGGATTTGGTGAGTGTGTGCACATCAGATTGCTTATCCCTATAAAAGTAAACAAAATACAGTGGTAGACTTAATAATAATCTAGCCCTGCTCCAGACCCCCCTCTTTAAACTCAAACGCTCTGGTGGTCGTAGATTTGCCACCCTTGCCCCCTGTCTATGGAACACCTTTCCCCTGGAGATCCGATCTTGCCAAGACCTTCTACCTTTTCGGAAAGCTCTGAAGACCTGGCTCTTTAGACAAGCTTTTTAATCCACCTCCTCCTCCACCTTAGGTTGTGTTACTGTCAATTTTAGCGCCAAGAAACTAATCAGTGTTAGCGCGCTTTATAAGTGACTTAATAACATAACATAACATAACATAACATAACATAACATAACAATCATCTTTCCAAAAACTGGGAATAATACAAATGTATACACATCTGCAACGGATTGGGGCAGATGCTAAAGAGAATGTGAAACGTCATGAGGAATTATGGAGCATTTTGAAAATGAAGACTGTATAGTTTTATTTACAAATTCTACAATTAAAAATATTGAGCCATACCTGTTATGCACAGAGAACCCAAATTATCAATCTTATATAGCATATTTTAGTTGCCATGTAATTTATTTTAAAGTTGGTTTTCCAATGCAATGTGTTTGGCTTCATGAATTACCCCCATGCAACTGTAATAATGTCACAAAGCAGAGCACTCAAAAGAAATATGCCATGCAGTCTTAAATTTTATTTGGAGTGCAATACAAATTACAAAATATTATGAGTTTGTAATCCTCTAATGGCTGTTTTTATGTAACATGTTGTGTATTATAATTCATTTTTTAGGTCTTGCATAGGCAGCGCATGCACTGCCTCTATTAGGCATCAAGTAATCAGTATTACTACTGAAACTCCACCCATTGATTGCATTTGTCTTTGTTTTGTCGCTTTCCATTGGTGGAATCTGGCATTGCTGTTCTTATCTTACTCACTGTTGGCTTGGGGTCCAATACATCACTTTCTTTTTCTTCCGTTTCTGGAGTAAGCAGCATCGACCAACTACAGTTAACTTACGCTGGTGGCTGTTATCTTTTTATTTAGGGACTACTTTTTTCTTTGCTGCTCGCATTTCCACATCTGGCAGCTTACTGCACTTACCCGACTCTATTTATTTACATTTAGCTTATTATTCATAATTAAATCACGCTTAAAGGATGCAGCCGATGCTGAGGTTCTAACCCTGTTTTCCTGCTCCAAAGTCAGCAGCGTTATTTGTTGACCAACCTCCTCGCACCGTTTGTTGCACTTGGTTTCAGATGCTAAATTTGTCCGTCTCAACCGTGCTTTTTTTAAAATTGTATCTGTCTCCCCCTCCATGTATATTATGTTTTTAATTTGTCTCTACCCACCCCAACTCCGAAAGTCAGCAGATTCACGAGCACACGTAGCCCGCCACCTGTTTTGGATAAGGTTACAAATGCTTTCACTTTCGCGGCTTTGCTGCTGCGATTGTTTTCCCCAGCTAGCGCACACCACTCATTCACTTTTTTTAAACTAGCTCAAACGTGGACCTGATTGAAGTGCGTTGCCCAGCCCACTCCGCGCTCAGAATGGGTTTGATGAGATTGTGTGCTAATCATTTTTATTACACATGCTGTAGAGAATTGGAATCTCTCTAGCCAATCAGATTGATTAGAACGTGGGCTCTAACTGATAGCTTGCTGCATTGTAATTTAGCAGGACAGGTGAGTATGCTTCAAACGTTCATGGACATAAAAACGTGATGCGTATGAAGGGTTACATCACTGGCAGGAGTAGGAGCTGCATTCTATTCCATAATTTGTTGACTTTGATGTATCAATGCTGGGTTGATTTGCTTATGTTGGGTCGCTATCTGTAGCACCAGAAACAAGCTAAAAATAAAAGATAGAATAGCAAACCTTCCCTATCACCTCTTAGGCTAACTGCAACGTCCTCGTCGTTCATTCGTCCTTCCTTCATATCATCACACACACTTCAGATTTAGATGAAAGAATGGAAAGGGGCGACCACTCGGTCCCCCCGAACGTATGGTGGAGTGCCCCGACCCCCCCGGGAAGCCATCTTGGGCGGGAGGCGAGTCTTGGCTGGTATGCCCCAAGCGGCGTAGCCGGGGCGCGCTTTTTCCCGCCCAAGAGTGGGTTGTCCTAGACACTGAAGCCGCCAGCCACGCCCCCGGAGGCGGGCGGAGGCGGGTTTACGCCCGCCCGAAGAAGGATAAAAGGAGCGACAAGCCAAGGAAGCATCCTCTTGTTCCTGTGCTCTGAAGCTGCACCTCCCCGCTGCACGTGAGCTCGAGACGGAACGAAGAGCCAATTTTGAGCGTTTTAATTTTCTCTTTGTTCTTTCAGAGAATCAACGTTGGACAATGCCGGGCAAGAAGGTCGGAAAGCGGGTCGGTACCGATCAGATGCTCCGCATGCTCGTGAAAGACATGGCCGAGATGAAGAAGCAGATGGCGGCAATGAACGGGGTAGAAGGCCCTAAGCGGATCGTCGGACCAGCATTGCCGGGAGTAGTCCCTAACGGGAGAGGTAGAAGGGCCAAGAGAGGCGCAACTGGGGGAGAGGCCCCGGTTCCCGAGGCGCCGCCGGCGCACCCGGATACACCGGCTGAGGCCCCGATCCCGGTCCCGAATGAAGGGCGACCGATTCCTGTTATAGTCACCCCAGCGAATGGGGAGGATATGCCTCCCGAGCTGGCTGCACAGTTGGCGGCATGGTTGGGGAAAGAGAGTGAGGGGGCAACGGCAGACGACGCCAGGGCAGTAATGAAGCAGTTGCGGCAATCAAGAGAGGCTGCAAAGGCACCATGTCCTTTTGTTCCCCCGCAGGCTCCAGTACGACAACCCGCAGCGGGCATGAGTTCGGCAGCGACTACGGTCACAGCTTCCAGTTCAGGTAAGCAGCTATTGCCGATTGCGGGGGAGGGGTCTGTACCCTCGAGAAGGGAGAAAGTTGCTCAGCATATTCCGATTGAAGTCAAAGAGAGGATATGGGCTGATAAATATATAAACATGTTTTCTTTATTAACTGATCATTACGAGATTGAGCATGTGAAAATTGAAAAGGAGTTTCTGCACCCGAGTGTTTGGCGCGCCGAGATGGCCGCTTTCAGAGTCGATGAAACCATTGGTAATTGGGGCAGAGCGTTTGGGATATTCACTGCAATTATGGGGGAACGAAGGCCTGAACTGTTGGCCGAGTTACCCGTGTACCAGACACGTATTATGGAGTTTTCTCAGACATATGAGGGTAATCAGTGGTTTTGTTATGATAAAATTTTTGTAAGGCCAAGGAGTTCGACACATCTTTGACGTGGGATTGTTACGACTCCATCTCCTGGCAAAGAATGGAGAAATCAGGTATGGCAAAGACGCCATTGTTGGGGGGGAACGGGGGCGAGTTTTCCCGCCACTCATCTGGGGCGCCCTTTCGGGCGGGATCAGGTAACGAGCACCATTCAAGGTCGAATGGCAATACAGGTAAAAAAGGGGTCTGCTGGAGTTTTAACAGGGGAAAGTGTACAAGGCCCCAGGGCTCATGCAAGTTTAGGCACGAATGTGGGGGGTGTGGTCAGTCCTCGCATCCCGAGACCATGTGTAGAGCCAAAACGGGTGATAACGGAAGTAGGGGAAGCGCCAAACAGGTCTGAAATAGTCCGAGGGGCGCCTCTACCTACCCCGGTTGATACCATGGCAATGATTCCTTGGCTCAATGAATACCCGGATCATGTCTCCGCTGGGGTGTTGCGAGATGGTTTTTCGTATGGTTTCCGCATCCCAGTGGGGAATTTTCAGGGTAAAGCTCAGTGTAGGAACCAACTGTCGGTCCTGCAGAATACGGCGGTGGTGCAAGCAAAGATTGGGAAAGAGGTGACCCGGGGTCGGGTTGCTGGACCATTTGACTTGCCACCAGTTGCTAATTTTGTTTGTTCACCTTTAGGAGTGGTCCCCAAGAAGGACCCGGGTGAGTTTAGATTGATACACAACTTGTCAGCACCGAGAGGTCTTTCGGTAAACGATGCGATAGACCCAGAAGTTTGTTCGGTGCGGTACGCATCTTTCGATGAGGCCGTCGCCATGTTGAATCGCCTGGGGCCCGGAGCGCTGATGGCCAAGTCAGACATCGAGTCAGCGTTCCGGTTGCTCCCGGTACACCCAGACGATCAGCGTCTCCTAGGTTTCATGTTTCAGGGACGCTATTACATGGATAAATGTATGCCAATGGGATGCTCCATATCTTGTGCGTATTTTGAGAAATTCAGTAGTTTTCTGCAATGGACGTTCACAAGAAAGACGGGGTTTCAACATGTTATGCATTACCTTGATGATTTTCTGTTCCTGGGGGCAGCCGGGGACCGGGAATGTGCACAAGCTTTAAATGAATTTTGTGGTCTGATGAGTCAGTTTGGTGTGCCATTGGCACCAGGTAAGACTGTGGGGCCATCTACTTCGCTCGAGTTTCTTGGAATAGAGCTCGATTCCGAAGAGGGTTGCTTCCGGTTGCCTAAAGAAAAGGTAATGAAATTCAGGGCCTCGCTTGAAACATGTATTAGCGAGAATAAGGTAAATTTGCATCAATTACAGCAGGCTGTAGGTCAGTTGAATTTTGCCCTTAGAGTGATACCGATGGCGCGCCCTTTTTCCCGCTCGATTGCACAAGCCATGGTCGGTCTTAAAGAGGGGCACCACCGCACGAGGCTCTCGGCAGAGATTCGCCAGGACATGCGCATTTGGTTGGCATTCCTGGCGGATTTCAATGGTCGGGTTGTCTGGAATAAGCCAGCGGTGTCCTCCGAGGAGTTGGGGTTGTGGACAGACTCGGCAGGGAGTATAGGCTTTGGCGCCATATTTGGTAATCACTGGTCAGCTCAAACATGGCCGTCATGGTGGCATGAGTTTGGGCTTACAAGTAACATCGCTTTTCTTGAACTGTTCCCTATTCTGGTGGCCTTGAAAACATGGCCTGAGGGGTTTCGTGATCACTCTGTGGTGTTCTGGTCTGATAACATGACCGTGGTTGAGTGTATCAATAGTCAGGCAGCACGATGCAAATGGATTCTGAGATTGCTCAAAGAAATTGTCTTGCTATGTATGCAATTGAATGTGTTCTTTATGGCGAGACATGTGCCAGGGGTGCTGAATCAGGCTGCTGATGCGCTTTCTCATTTCCATATGCAGGCCTTCTGGGGTTTTCTGCCCACAGCGGACCCGGTGGCGGCACCATTTCCCGAAGCTCTCTGGTCTCTCGGTGCCCCGAACTACAAAACCTCGTGGGAGAGAGTTTAGCACCCAGGACAAGGAATGCATATGAAGGGGCGTTCCGTTCCTATTGGTCCTTTTTGGGTTCTACTAGGGGGGAGCTTTGGGGCCAAGAAGAGTATGTCTTAAAATTTTTGCTGTCTTTACATCAGGCAGGCAAATCGGTAGCTACGGCCCAGAGGCATCGGGCCGCCATTTCCTTCATGGCACGGGCTCATGGTATCCAGGACCCCACGGCGTCTTTTGTAGTACAGAAAGCGCTGCGTGGGTGGCAACGCCTTGAGGGTCGCAGAGTAGATGAAAGGCACCCGATAGGTCTGGAAAGGTTGGCCCTCTTACTGTCCGTACTCCCTGCGACATGTTCCTCTCCTTCAGAAACAGTGTTGTTCCGGGCCGCTTTTGCATTAGCATTCCATGGGGCTATGCGGGTAAGCGAACTGGTAGCGAAGAACAAACAGGATACGGGGGGTGGACTGTGCCGAGAGCACATCCAAGTTAAGGGGGAGACGATGATTGTCTCGTTTGCCAGGTCCAAGACCGATCAGGGTGCGGTCGGGGACAGTGTAATAGTCCAGCGGATTCCCGGATCTCCCATGTGCCCTGTTGCATGCATTGAGGAGTATTTGGCGCAGAGGGCGGCATCATGGGGGGGGGGACCTTGCTGAGACATGCCGATGCCACCCCACTGACGAGGTTTCAGTTCAAGCGGGTGCTTGCAATGGCAATTTCGGCCGCGGGCTTGAACCCGGGCGAGTTTGGGACCCATTCCTTCCGGATAGGGGCTGCTACAGAGGCTACAGCCAGGGGTCTGAGTGTGGAAAAAGTGAAACAGTTGGGGCGTTGGTCCTCCAATTGTTACAAAAGGTATGTGCGGTTGCACATGTTGTGAAGCTGATATCATGTACTCACGCTTCTTGTTTTTGTTTGGTTTACAGTGTCGCAAGCTTACGAGGCGGGGCGGACTGTGCAGTCGACCCAACACCTGGGTATCAGCGTTCAAAGATCACCGGTTGAGGAAAGAGTGGTGTGGGTCGTGGGCCACTCATACGTGAGGCGTGCCGCGGACGTATTCAAAGCAGGTGACATGATTCACATGGCTGGGGAATACGGGTACAGGGTGACCTTCTACGGAAGGGGCGGGCTCTGTATTGACCAGTTTCAAACTTTTATGGAGGATTTGTTAGGGCGGACAAGGTCACCGCAAGCTATAATCATAGTGCATCTTGGGGGCAATGACTTGGTGACCACTGGTCGACGGGTAATTCTCGAGTTAATATTGTCCACTGTAAGTTGGTTGGCGAGAAGGGTTCCGGGGTGCACGATTGCATGGTCCCATATGATTCCACGAAAGGTGTGGCGGGGGGCGAATTCTGTGTCTGCTATAAATCATTCGGTGAAGAAAGTAAATAACAAGCTTGCTAGACTGTTCCGTACAAGTACATTGCATTCGATTCCTCATGGTTGTATCAGGGGGGACAATATGTATCTAGAGAATGGGGTCCATTTGTCCCGGGTGGGGAATTCTTTACTAATAGGAGACCTCGTAGCCTGGTTAAAGAGTTTACAGCATGACCTTTAGGTAGGAGTTTTGTGGGGGGTCCGGATAGCCGGTCAACTATCCGGCCTGTGGCGGTAAGGTCATGATCGGTGTGCAGTCATTGGAAGATCCCTAGGGGGGGGCGTCACCCATTACAGATGGGAGCGCCCGGGGGGAGGTGGCCATTGGCCCCTCAACGGGGAGGCGGTCCCTTCTAAGGATGGGACGCCTAAAGGAAAGGGAAGGCGGTCAAGGCCCCTCCCTGGATAGGAGGGGCTACGGGCCCCTCCTGGGAATTTCCCGGGGCCAGGACATCTGCGACGGCAGATGTGGTAAGTTGTGTGGGGTGGGGAGGGGGGTCTACGCTACCTTCTAGACACCTCACACGAGTCCTCCGACGACCATTAAGATGGCGTCGAGTTAACAGGGGCCCCCGTAAAGACAAGGGAAATTGGTATGTGCACATGAGGTGCAGTCCTCTGTGCGGCCGCCCCTCACAAGTGAGGGGGGAGTTCTGGTTTAGGGATCTGACACCGGTTACGACCTTGCCGTTGGCTCTTAACGTTAGGATGTACAATTTCAATTTGAAAATGCATTTGTAAGGACGTTAGTATCGGCTAGGAGAACCTTTGTATTAGAAATATGTTAAGGTTAGCCAAAACATCGTAATGTGGAAATGAAATTGTACATGATATGAAACTGTTATTTTAATGTTTTAATTTTGTTTTATATTTTAATAAATACGGCCGGGAGGGTAACTCCCTCCCGCCTTCCAAAACTTCAGAACTGTTTCCGGTTTCCCATTCTTGGGGATTGTGTTGAGAGGGGGTGGCGGGTATCTCAGCCATATGGAAAGGGGCGACCACTCGGTCCCCCGAACGTATGGTGGAGTGCCCCGACCCCCCCGGGAAGCCATCTTGGGCGGGAGGCGAGTCTCGGCTGGTATGCCCAAAGCGGCGTAGCCGGGGCGCGCTTTTTCCCGCCCAAGAGTGGGTTGTCCTAGACACTGAAGCCGCCAGCCACGCCCCCGGAGGCGGGCGGAGGCGGGTTTACGCCCGCCCGAAGAAGGATAAAAGGAGCGACAAGCCAAGGAAGCATCCTCTTGTTCCTGTGCTCTGAAGCTGCACCTCCCCGCTGCACGTGAGCTCGAGACGGAACGAAGAGCCAATTTTGACCCACCCACCAGCCCCTGAGGACAGCAAGTTGTTTTTCTGAAATAAAGTCATTTGACGTGGTAGTTGTTTTCTTACAGGTTGTTCTGAATAAAGTTTGTGATTTGGTTTGCAATAAAGTGGATAATTCTTTTCAGTATGCTTTATTAAATAGTTGCATCAGAGTTGATCAGTAATGTTTTGAGAGTTTATACTTTGAAGTGCTTAAGGTATAATTGTCTTTTCCCTCTTTAGTAATTAGTTTGTCGTATTTATTGTTTGGTCGGGCGGTAAGGTCATGATCGGTGAGCAGTCATTGGAAGATCCCTAGGGGGGGGAGTCACCCATTACGGATGGGAGCGCCCGGGGGGAGGTGGCCATTGGCCCCTGAACGGGGAGGCGGTCCCTTCTAAGTATGGGACGCCTAAAGGAAAGGGAAGGCGGTCAAGGCCCCTCCCTGGATAGGAGGGGCTACGGGCCCCTCCTGGGAATTTCCCGGGGCCAGGACATCTGCGACGGCAGATGTGGTAAGTTGTGTGGGGTGGGGAGGGGGGTCTACGCTACCTTCTAGACACCTCACACGAGTCCTCGGACGACCATTAAGATGGCGTCGAGTTAACAGCGGCCCCCGTAAAGACAAGGGAAATTGGTATGTGCACATGAGGTGCAGTCCTCTGTGCGGCCGCACCTCACAAGTGAGGGGGGAGTTCTGGTTTAGGGATCTGACACCGGTTACGACCTTGCCGTTGGCCCTTAACGTTAGGATGTACAATTTCAATTTGAAAATGCATTTGTAAGGATGTTAGTATCGGCTAGGAGAACCTTTGTATTAGAAATATGTTAAGGTTAGCCAAAACATCGTAATGTGGAAATGAAATTGTACATGATATGAAACTGTTATTTTAATGTTTTAATTTTGTTTCATATTTTAATAAATACGGCCGGGAGGGTAACTCGCTCCCGCCTTTCAAAAGTTCAGAACTGTTTCCGGTTTCCCATTCTTGGGGATTGTGTTGAGAGGGGGTGGCGGGTATCTCAGCCATATGGTCATGCGTAGCCAAAGAAAGCCTTTTTTCAACAAAAGCATGTCTGAATTAGTTGAATTGCTTACTTTATAATTCCTGGTATAGACATTAAACACATTTCTCTTGATTTGTAATGTTTTGCAAAGCTGCACTTTCTAATTTCTGAACGTATTTAAACGTTGCATTCTTTACCCTGCTGCCTGTGCTCTTCCATCTCATAGGAGAAGCCTGTTTGGGTTGGGGCAGTGGGATTTTTAGTGGTAACCCTATTTCATTTGACTCCGTTCTTCTATCTGTGCGTTATTTTTCTGTCAGAGGTTGAGTTTGATCCATTCAAAAATATGCAGAGAACCCTTTCAATAAAGCACACTCATTCAAAACTCATGTATGAAGAGACAATCATTTACCTAATTGCTCAACGTAAATTATATCAGTGGCTTACGTTTTTAAAATACGGATAATACCCCCATGATGTTCTACTACAATATTGGGTTTGCAATTTCCACCAAAATAGTGGTGTGGATGGTATTAATATGTTATTTTCTAGTGTATAAGGAGAAGTGGCAAGCAGATGTAGGATGTTTATTGTGGGCCTTGTTGATGTTATATGGGGTGTACAACTGTTACCACGCATTTTTTACCACGCACTACACTTACAACGCAGGCATTACAACGCATACCATTACAACGCATTGCGCTGGGGGGCGCTCTAGGATAGGGAATAAGTTTAATTTTATATCCAACACCTTCCCTAGTATCCACGGGGACTGGAGTTGGAATATAAAATTATACTTACCACTATCCAGCACCTCAAAGCGCTATGCGTTGTAACGGTATGCGTTGTAAATACCGCGTTGTAATGGTATGCGTGGTAATGGTATGCGTGGTAACGTCATACATCCGTTATATGGTGTAACTAAGTGCTGTGTGAAACAGTGTGTGGTGGTGAACCCTCGGGTAGGGTTGTATTGTGGTACAGTAAGGCAATGTATGACTATCTTGGCTGAATGATCTGGTGTGCTGTGTGTGCCGTGTCTTGCTGTGGTCATCATTGGTATTGTGTGGAATGGGCATCTATAAGGTATACTGTTTTAGGTTATAGTAAGTGTGACAGTTAAAAGTGGTGTTATTATGAGTTGTACAAAATGAAACTATGTTTTGTGGTTCACATTTGAGTGTTCTGGTGAGGTATAGTGTGGTGCATTTATGGTCGATGCTTTCAGGGATGAGTTTTGTTCGGGAGCATGGCTTGCAGTGGGATTTAGGTGATTAGTGATGTGTGCTGTACTAGAATGACTCACACTGGTCAGAGTTGGTTCAAGTTTGAACAAATTTGTGCATTCAGAAGATAAGGGGGCATATGTAGGTAATTTCCATTTTGCAATTCTTAAATAGCGAATTTTAAGGAATGGAATGTAGGTAAGAAAATTGCTATTTTTTTGCGAATTGCTAAAATTCCTTAATTGCGATTAGCAAATTGCGAATCGCAATTAAGGAATGAGTGTCCCATTCATTCCTATGGGCCAAGATGCCCATTGGAATGAATGGGGATACATTCTCAAATTGCGATTTTCTATGAGAAAATTGCAATTTGATAATCGCAATTCCAAGTGGGCCAGGTTGTCCAAAGGACACCTGTTGCACCCCTCGAATGTGCATATAAGTACATGTGGCGCACATACATGCCCTAAGGGGATTTCTGTGCGCCACATGGCACTTTGAATTTAAAAAAAAAATGCATTTTGACAGGAAATCGCAAAATACCATCTACTTGGAGTAGGTGGTATTTTGTGATTCCTTAAGCCAAAATCGCAATTTTCAAGGCACCCCTACATAATATTTAAGGAATCGCAAAATTGCGATTCCTTAAATGATTGAGCAAAATAAGCAATCGCAATTTTTTGCGATTCCTTATTTTGCTATGTGGCCCACACATACCAAAACGCCATTTGCGATTCGCAAACGGCTTCCTACATATGCCCCGTAATGAGCAAGTCAGCATGATTGGGTTGCAGTAAAAGAGGAGCAGTTACTGCCAGTCTTACTTCTCATATGCAACAACTATAAGTACAGAGGGCATGTTTTCGCACCACCTGCGATTTTAAAAACATATAAAAAGGCTTTGCCATTTATAATGGCAATAGCTCAAAGTCTCGCAAACGCGAGACCTATTGCATTGCAAATGCTCGTTTAAAATATTGTGAAGAACAAATTTTAGAATGCCATCAAAGATACCGTTTTTTTGATGCAATAATCTAATGACCATTTTAACAATTTATATTGTTTGTTTTAGATGTTTTATATGATTTTATAGCAAAATGCTGAATAAAGACGGATTTAACTGACCGAATTATTGAATGCTTATGAAAATGAGGGTAACAATTTGAAATAATGTATTCACATAATATTAACTGATCAAAGATGGCCACCAAAATCATTCTTAAAATGTGTGATTTGTATATTTGAAAATATCAAGTAATATATGAACAAGAAGGTAGATTTGTACATATTTCTTGATCTAAGGATATTTGGATGTCTATCAGAATCTATCATGTGGTGGATTCATAAGCTATAGTACTTGTATAATGTATACCAGTTCAAGATGGCCACTGAAATGTTCATATAAATTAATGATTTGTCAGTAGGTTGAGATCTCCTACTTGTGTTTAAAAAGGCGCAATTTTGTACAAGAGGATAAAAAAACATAGCAACCAACTTGAGCAATGCTGAGAATTAAGCCGAAACAATTAACGTGCCATTGATTTGTACGACTGAAGAATAAATACATGAAATCTGATATTTGGAGTGCCGGTTTGCTGCTTTTTCATAGTGAGCAGAGTCGATTGAGCCAAAGGTTTGATACTGTAACTTCAACAATGAGAATCCTGAAATCATCCTGAAAATTTATGTAAATAGCAGAGTGAAATATTTTGTGAAAGCACTTTATATTGGCATAAAATATCAGTAAGCATATTTTTCCTGAAGCATTGTCTTCACTGCATTTTCAAATACTCTTTAACCTTGGGTGTCAGCTTTTCATATTTTGTAGATGTTTCTTAACGTAGGCTTGTCATTTTCTGAAAACGAACTAACTTTATTTCAAAACATTAGCATGTTATTTCCATCAATAATCAATTTTCACCATACCATTCTATCATTGTGTGTTTATAGAATAGTCATTGCCATCTTGCACTTAGATATCCTCATTGAATGTAAGTCATCCCATCATATGCAAACCGATGCACTGAAGGAAAGTCATGCCATAATATATAAAGAAATGCCTTGATTGGGCTAGTATTTGCTATTTCCCATCCATGTTTCAGTCAATGTCTTGTTATGCAGAATGTATGTTCCACTCATGCCAATTAATGCATTACATGTTCTGGGTATCTCTCATTAATTGGAAATGTCATTATGTGTCCCGGCTCGCCCCACTTATTTAATACCACGATTATTGATACTTGCTTGCTTTGGCTGTAAGAGACAAAATATATTTCCTATTTGTAAAGAGTGGACGTTTACCTACTAAAATTGAGTTTCTGATTTCAGTGATGCCAGATTAAAAGTTTATAAAATTGATACGCCAGCAGAAAGACATTATCTTCCCTAAAACAGAACATCTATTTCTTATAATCATCTCCATAAAAATGTTTATTGGAACAGATACATGCCAGTACGAGGACACATAACACTAAATGTCAGCAATGAAAATAGGAGTCAGCGACTGAAAGCACTATAGAAGTTTAAGGCTAATGATTAATAGGCGAGCAGAATGCAGGATGTATTGGGCCTCTCCTAAGTCTTCAATCATTGTTGCTTCAGGCAAGACTAATTTTTCCCTGCAAATGTGGTCGACCTGCTCATACAAAAGTCAGTGACCCTGAAATAGGCTTATCCAGCAGGGCAACAACCGCTTCTGGCCTAGTGTATCAGGCAAGTCAGCAATTGGTTCTTTTTTGGGAATTCTTTAGGCACAGACAAGGTAGGGCGCATGCACTCCCTTCACTCTGCTGTGTAGGTTTTGCATGCAGCAAGACAGCATGACCAGCTCAGTCCTCCTTACAGTCCTCCTTGCAGCACTGACTGACGCTGGGAGGGTTCCCCCAGCTATGGGTGGAAGCAAAGTCCGGGGCTGTAATGGGTACTCCGCAGGTGCTTGGAGACAGCACGAAAATCCATCATTTCCTTTTATTTTTTTTTGTTTACATTTTTATTTACATTTATATTTTTAACCGTACCGTAAAAACAATAGTCAAATGACCAATAATGCCAGGTATGGATTCATCAGTAAAACATATGGTGCAGTATTAGCAGAGATGGCGGGATTGTACTGTGTCGGATATGGTGTAGTAAGGTTATCAACAACATCTGAACACTTGATAGGAAGCGTAAGCAAATGTATAGCCAACACGCTGCATAATGTGATGTTATACTATGCGTGGTGTATAGTATTGAATGGTGGTTGGAGGGTACAACATAAGGAGGACAAAATAACTTGTCTAAGCAAAAGGGTTACCCGCCCATGACCCAAGGGCCTGAAGTGTGGCAATGGCTAAATATGTGCTTGTGAAGCTCATGAAGGTACTGTGACTCACCGGGGTGTGTGAGGATTGTATGAGGCAGCCCTCATTATGGCGTCGCATTAGCGGGAGTGAAGTGCCTGATGTGGCTCTGATGTGACCTACACCTCTTCATGTGTGTCTCCTGTGGGCGTAGCTGACTTCTGCAATTCAATCACCATAGCCCCCCAATCTATAGCAAAAGGGAACTTACAAAGTCCCAGTAAGTCCTCCCTCTATAGGGCCATTCCCTCTGCCTTGGCCCAATTGAGCATAGAGCGGCGCCAGGCCAGTGCATGAGGTGCAGCCGGAGCTTTCCATATTTTGGTGATCAGGCCCTTAGCCTTGATTAAACCCAGGTCTAAGAATTGTGTGGTAGCTTTTGTGTTTCTTGCTCCTCTTGAAGAGATGCAATATATACGCCTCCCAGTGGAAGGGAACTACATGCCTGGTGCAGCGGGACAAGATGGCTGCCATGTCTATCCAGCATTCTCCTAGGGCAGGGCGATGCCAGAGCATATGTAGGAGGTCTGCGTTGAGCAGGAGACACCTCGGGCATTCGGAATCATCCAGATGGAAGAACCTATTTATCTGGGCTGGGGAGAGGGACCCACAATGGTGAATAAAGTATTGAATCTGCCCGAGGAGCTGGTTGCGAGGGACACTTGAAGGACTTTCTAGTCAAGCCATCCATTCCTTCTCCAATAGTGCACAGCCTAGGTCTTCCTCCCAGGGTTGCCTCAGGGGGTCAGAGATATTGCAGTGTGCTAGCAGAGTGAGGAGGCAAACCAGCATATCAAGCGTCCCCCGTGCCCATTACATGTAGATATTGCAACAAGTGGTGTGTGGAAGGTTCTGTTGATAAATTGCCCCACCTAGCTGAAAGTGAGCTATAAATGTATGGTGCATAATGAATTGCCCCGAGGCAGACCATGGTCTGAGATAAGGTCTGCATAGGGGATTAGGCCGCCATCCCTAAAAAGGTCTCCTGTGTCATGAATGTCCGCAGCCTCCCAAACACGTAACTCTGCCACCGTGATGTATAACCCGCCCTTTGGTGATCCTAGTAGAGGGATAGAGGGGGTGTACGGTGTGGTAGCATGAGTGATGTATAAGCTTCTGCAATAGGTTTTGAATGCTATGGAGAGCAACACGGAGTCAGCTTTCCTGGTCTTAGTGCACGGGTGAAATATTTGAAGCAATTCATGAAGGGCCATAGGGGTTTGCAGAGTGGCGGAATCATGTAGGTGTTGTGATGCTGGCCATCTGGTTATCCATTGCAGCTGAGCTGCTAAGTAGTAGAGCTCAGAAATAGGCATTGCCAATCCGCCTTGTCCTGCCGGAAGGTATAACTTCCTAATGGAGACTCTATGCCTAGATGTGCCCCAAAGAAAATCCCTAACCTTTGCCTCCAGTTTATTAAAATAGGAGGGAGGAATGTAGAGAGGTAGGGTAGCAAAATAGTAAAGTAGATGTGGAAGAACCACCATCTTTGCAAGGGCCACCCTACCAGAAATAGACAGCAGGAGCGTCTTCCAGAATGTTGCCTTGAGTAAATAGAGGAAGTGACTCTAGTGACGTTTCCTTCAAAGAGGTCAGTTTTAGGACGGTATATATATGGTTACCCAAGTAACAGAATTTACCTGTACACCAGTATACTGGTACCCCCCCCCCCCCAATGTTTACCCCTGGTCTGGAGTGGACAACAAGAAAGGGAAGGGAGTGGACTTCTCTGCATAAACCTTAAGCCCTGATATTGTGCTGAATTGCGGTAGTGCTGAGACAAGTGCATGGGGATAGCTTGAAGATCTCTTGCGTATAGTAAAAGGTCATTGGCATATAGGGAGATTTATGTGTGCTGTCACCCAAGGGGATGCCAATGTCCACTAGGGCGCAAATAAATGCAGCTAGTTGGTTCCACCGCCAAGGAGAAGAGGAGTGGGGAGAGTGGACATCCTTGGCAGGTCCCGATCCATCATTTCCTTTCATTTTGAAATACCAGTGGCTTTATTCACAAAACGTTTAGCGCATGTACAATAGATTTACTAGGGCAACAAACCATTTTACAATTGTAAGTGACTTTTTGAATTCATTTTCACAACTGTAAAAGGATGTACTTACATGGAGGTTTCTGTATGAGTAAATCTTCACCGGCTGGTTAGGAGTGAGCGTTCAAGGGCAGTAAGCTCCAGAAGTATGTGAATACTACCAAGTTGCACATTTGTGAGCATTCACAAACTATTTCCGAACCCCCTTCCCATCCTCGTAATTGTCTTAGGTTTACCCGTGTCAAGGGCCAATACAAAACCTCCTTATCCAGCATAGGGTAGGGAGTACCTCAAAATAGGTGGCCCTGTAGGGGAAGGGATTACAGCACACAGAGACTGCTTTCACCGTGGAGAAAAAGAGAAGAAAGTTATCAAGTGTATTTGCATGTCCACTGTTTTTTTCACATCTGTTTGTTGTTGCATTGAAAGGAATTCATAAAAGTGTTACAGCTGCAAGGCACTGCCTATTACCCGTCGTATCAGTATGATCATGGTAGTTCTGCCTGCAAATTATGTGAAAGAGGTTCAATTGTTCTGAAAGTCATAGGCCTTACTTACAATAAAATGACGCAGAGTGGCAACACAAGCCATTTTGCTGCACCGTGCTGTGTCATTTGGATGCGCCATATTTACAAAATATTACGCATCCATGTGCTTTCTCCTGCGCTGGCACAAAGTTGGCTGCCATGCAATAATGCAGGAACCCTTGCACCATGGTGCAGGGCAGGGATGATTGTTTCTGTGCAAGAAAAGACACCTTCCCACACAAAAACATCATTGATGGTGTTTTTCTCTTTCTATGTGTGCTGCAGAATGCAGAAAGAGGAAATAAACGAGGATGAATAAAAGTATTTATCCTCATTGCGCTTCCTTACATCTTCCATGGGGAGGCGTAGGACTGTGATGCATCACCAGGTTTACGAAATGTTGTAAATCTGTGAATGCCACAGAATCAATGAGTATTGCGTGGAAACACCCACAGAAACTGCCTTGGCATGCCCTTTTCACATTAAGTGATGCGTGAAAAGGGGCTTTATTTACAAGGCCATGAAAAGCCATGCAGGTTGACTTTGTGTGGCCTTGTAAATATGTGGCAGCACACTGCGCTGCGGATGCATCAAAAAAGTGATGCACCGGCAGAGCAAGGAGCTGGTAAATAAGCCCCCATATTTAAAATGTGGGATCTTTTTTCTACCTATACATCTGCAGCAATATACTCCCCAGTATATATGAGCAGATCTTATTTTGTCGTAGTATTTAATATCTCCAAAGATCATATAAATGTATGGTAATGCATAGTAATGAGTAATACCAGTGTAGATTTCCAAAGTATCCTGCACAGAAGGATCATAGCTATTTATGCAGTAGTATTAGTTTATTTTGCCATGCAGAATTAACATGGCAGTCACATTGTAATTTGAATGCATAGATGATTAAAAAAGAATGCAATGATTTTAAAATTTCTGATATTATTATATTGTATTATATATTATTAGCAACATATACCAGGGCCTTCTTGTTTTAAGGCCCAGCTGCTAGTTTAATCCACTCGCCCAAATCTTCCCTCTCAAACTCCCCTATTTTACCTAATTGTTCCATTTCAATTACTGATAATGGAAACAAATAATATGGCTATTTAAAGTGATTATGACCAAAGTACCACACATTTCTAAGTTTAGTTAAGCAAGCAGAACTCATTTCGTTATCATTTCCCCATTGGTGAAATAATTAGATTGTCTTCCGTACACCTTAAATTAGCTTAACATACATTATTGATCCTATTACAAATACCATTGCAGAATAATCAGTAATTAGTGCATTTTAATAGTGTCTACAGACAGCATAAACACCATGATACAATTTGAAACCAAGTAGTCATCTTGCTGCAAAATAATTTGCAGAAGCATTTAAAGTGGTCTATGAATGAAAACAAATACATATTGAAAACATCATTCATGTACCCTACTAAGAGAATTTCAGACTATAGGACCTTTTATTTATAGTGTTATACATCACAGACCAATCAAAATCAATCAAAATAGCTTTATTTGATTGCTAAATAGCAATCATAAAAGCACACAATTATAAAATACATAAAAAAATTCATTAAATATTACAAAATTACAATCTTAAAAATATAACCATCATTATTGTGCAAGAAAAGCATTAAAGTAAACATAAATTTCCTGCAATAAAACACTTTTTTGAAAAAGGCTGTGATTCTTAGAACACTATTTTCATTATCTAATAATTGTAATGACAGTAGAGCAGGGCGACATTGGCGTAATCCAGATTGTTTTAGAATAGGGACCAAAAACAACCACCTGTCAAGAGAGAAACATGTACAGAATAAAATGACAGGAATCGTAGTTTGGGAGGAAATGTTATCACAAGGGCAGGGCCGGAGATCATGTGTACAATCATTCATTACAGGAAAAGTGACTAGTCTATGAAGGATCCCTAACCTAAAACGGGTTAATAAGAACCTGTCATAGGCACCGGGCACAAAGGATAAGTAGGGTTGAATATTAAAAGTAGTTAAAATCAGTTGATTGTGCAGGACAGTGGGCTTTGAAATCTCAGATGTCATTCTCAGGGTATCCAGCAGCATTAAACACTCTTTCCTCAGATCCTATCTGGTTACTGCCTTAATAGAAGAATGATTTAGAAAATACTGTAAATGGCCCAAATCCTTAAAGAAATCATGAACGCATCTCAGCCAGGGAATCCTCATTACTCCTTCCAGTTTCATAATATCTAAAAGGATATCTCGGTTTAGTTTTGTTTCATCTTTCGTCGATAGCCCGTGCCACAATAGCACAGACTCTGACCTGATTAAATCAGAGATAAACGGGAGGCCTAATTCAGCGTGGCAAATATACCATGAGGTACCACTTGGAACGGCTAAAATGTATTTTAAAAAAGAGTTTTCAACTATCTGTATAGGGGTGAGGTCGGCAAACTCCAATACCCCACTTCCAGAAAGAGCTGCAGAAACACACTTTGCCTTATATATTTTAAATAATTCCTCAGGAGGTCTTTTGCCCAGTTTTTGGGCGAAGATAGTAAGGGCAGTGGTGCGTAAAAGAGCAATTTCTTTTGCTGCTACAGCTTGTACCCAGGAATCATTCTGGGAAAAAAGGATACCCAGATAAGTGAATTTTTTAGTAGCCTCAATCGTTTGTCCTGCAATAAAAATATCTTTGTTTATCTTAAAACCTCTGCCACAGCGCATAATAATGATTTTTGAAAAGTTGACCATTAAATCCAGATCTTTCATAAAGAGGGTAAAAGTATCCACGACGCGCTGTAGTCCCACCTGTGTACGTGACATCAGGACAGCGTCGTCTGCGTACAAGAGGGCTGGGATTGGGTGGAAAATCCTGGTTGTCTTTACACAAGGCTTCCTCAAGCCCATTTATATACAAGTTAAAAAGGAATGGAACCAGGAAACAACCCTGCCTGACTCCACTCCTAATCGGGAATGCGGCCGAGCACTCGCCCTTAAAGCCGTAGTGCACGCGTGCCTTAGCGTCACTATAAAAAGTTAACATAAATAATATTCACATCAACCCCCAGATCTTCCAGCAATTTCCATAATTTCGAGTGGACCACACAGGCAAAAAACAGGTTCCCTTTCTTGGCCCTCGTGTATTTCCCCACCAACAACAAGAGATTCAGACCCGGTTCTACTGTTCCCAAACCAGCTCGAAAGCCATATTGCAAATCAGATTGGATCGAATTTTAATCAGCTCAGTCCAATAAGCGCACTGATATGACCCGGCCTTCTACCTTCATGATGGAATCCAATAGAGAAATCGGTTTGTAACAACCCAGATCATTCCTGTCCCCTTTATGAAGAAAGGCACAATGGTAGTCTACCCAACTGGGTAGGAAACCAGCGTTACAACTTGCGTTAAGCACCTGCACAAGAAGAGGTCCCGCTGAGGCATAATTGATTTAAATATGTCTATGGGGACCCCATCTGGTCCAGGAGTCTTACCGCCCTGGCTGGAGTGTAAGGCCCTCTCAAATTCCTCCAAGGTAAAGACTAAATCCTTGGAGTGAGGAGAATCATTTATATCTCAAGCCTCTACTGGGATTTCTTCTCCTCCATATCTCTGAGTAAAGTGCTTTATCCATTAATTCTCCTTGATAGCTATCTCAATAGGAGGGCCAGTATCGTTTGACAAAAGTGGTGTTCTAATTGCCTTCCAAAAACCTGCGCTGTCATTAACTACTGAAGCCGAATGCAAGGCCTCCCAAGCCTCTTTCCTTAGCATATTTTTCCTATCTCTGATCACTTGTTTGTAAACTAGTCTAGCTGTCCTAACATCTGTAATATTTCTTGTTTTTCTGTGCTATTCTTTTTTTAGCAGTGAG
Organism: Lissotriton vulgaris; assembly: GCF_964263255.1. Taxonomy (NCBI): domain Eukaryota; kingdom Metazoa; phylum Chordata; class Amphibia; order Caudata; family Salamandridae; genus Lissotriton; species Lissotriton vulgaris. Next base: position 1,381,685,256 of record NC_141694.1, on the reverse strand, counting down.
TGGGCTTGAGTACACTTCGAATCAAACCACCCACTCTGGGCTCTCTTTCTCTTATGTTGCCTAGTGAGAGACTCTCTGGTTACTTTAGTTATTGTTTGAAAGGACACTAATAAAACAGCAAGGATAATTTCATCACTGAGACATATCTCTATATCTGAATTGCATTTGACAATAACTGATTTAAGGATCTCAGTTTGGTCCACCATAGCCCATCGCAGGGAATACCCATTTGTGCTTGCGATTGTTAAGTTCTCTAGTAATCGATCAGTGTTGTTAGTCCCTAAGATATTCTCAAATGGCAGTGTGACAGTTAAACAGAGAGGAAAATGGTCACTAATCCCCAGATGCATCAAAGTTATGTTTTGCGAGTCCTTAATAACGAATTTTAAGGAATCGCTAATAAAGACTTGCAAAACGGAATGCATGTAGGAATCGCAATGTTATTTGCGATTCCTACTGATTCATTATTTGCGATTCGCTAATTGCAAATCGCAAATAAGGGATGGCTTTCCCATTCATTCCTTTGGGCCTAAGGCCCATAGGAATAAATGGGAAAGCCATTCCTTATTTGCGATTAGCAATTAGCGAATCGCAAATGTGCCGCAACTTCAAGGGTGCCAGGGTGTCCAAAGGACACCCTGTTGCACCCCTGAAATAGTAATGTTCACTGGTGTTGCGCACACACATGTCCCAAGGACATGTGTGTGTGTAATATACAACTTAGAAAAATGCACTAAAGTGCATATTTCTAAGTTTTTGCTTTTTACCACGTAGTTTGGATTCGTGGTAAATAGCGACCCTAGATTGCAATTTCGCAATCTTGGAATGGTTCATGCATTGCATTTAAGGAATCGCAAATTACGATTCCTTAAATCCACTCACAATTTGAGAACTCGCAATTATTTGTGAATTCTTAAATTGTGAGTGTATGAACCCTTGATGCATCTCAAATGCAATTTTTGCGGGCGCAAGCGGCCGAATTTTGCGATTCGCACCGTTTGCGCTCGCAAAAATGCTTGATGCATCTACCTGTAAGTGAATTATCAGATACGTGAAAGGAGGAGTCTGGATGCAAAATAGATAGAGGTTAACATAAAATCAATGGTAGAGCAACAACCCGACCATAAAATGTTGATGGCATGGGAACTGGTGATGAGCATAATTCATTAACACACCCAAGGTCAAAACTATTAATTAATTCAGTCAACTGTTCCCCTAAGGCAGTATGACTGAAGTGTGAAGAGCATGCCCCTTCTTCGCATAGAGCCCCAGATAAGTTGTTTGCAGCCTTTACACACAACATATAATTAAAAACCCCGCCAAGAGTAGCATTATATCTCTCCTTTTACTTTTGCTTAAGAGAATCAATGATTTAAACATGTTCTTAATCACGGTGAACACTAAACCTGGGGGAATATTGATGTTATAGTTGACCATGGCTATAGAGAACATTGAATCCAAATCCAGAACAAGTAATTGATAGTAATTATCATTAGCAAACTCAGTTCCCATCTTTAAACTCAAAGAGTTAGATAGATACACACAGACCAGCCTTAGCTCTTCCGCCCCGCCCTTCAACCGCTGGGATATGATAAGTCCTATACCCATTTAAATGGATTGCTTCCTTGGTCCAGTTCTCCTGGAAGCAAAGAACTTCATATTGTAAGACATAATCCTACCATATTTGAATATTTAGTTTCGATCGGATTCCAGCAATATTCCAGGATGCAATATGACAGGCTGGATGGTCAACAACAGGTATGAGGGGTATAGAGCAGTTTACACCCTCTGTTGAAGACATAGTAGCATGTACACATTGGGTAACGTCATTAGGGACATTAGGGACAGCCTGGACTCTATGTGGAGGCTCATTGCTAGAATCATAGGGCACTTGATCCATCTCACCATCATATCTCTGAATATCACCAGTTTCATGCAATCCCGTAAAGTGATTGAATTTTACACAAGACGCAGTGCAGAGTCAATCATTGTCTTCCAAGCCACTTAAAGCCTCAAAACGATTATGTGTAGGTAGACGATATCTTGGCTGCCTAATTTCCAGATGATTTTCTGGTGCACATTGAGGACCAAAGTTCAATACAGGCTCTAAGGGGCGATAGAAATATCCTAAGGGAAGTATATTTATGTTGTGGGGTGTAACAGGCCCATTTAGATCCCTCTCAATAATAGTGCATACCAGGTGTGGTGCCCTAAATGTTATACCAACACAATCACCTCTTAATATCTTTGGGGAGGAGCCAACCCATCCGATCCTATGGATCATTTTAAACTCCGAAAAGAGGTGATCTTTCAGACCAGTCCTTGTAGTAAGGAAGTGGAGTGCCTTATTCCTTAGGGTTGACCAGTGTTCAAATACATTAGATGCCAAAGGAGGAACATTGTCCAGAACAACTGTATACTGGGTAGCTTCTAAGGGTAAGTTTAAATTTTGTGATGAGTTATAAAGATTCTCACAATGTCCCCGTTGATATATACAATTTGCAGCTGCATCATTACTTCCCCCTTCCGCCCCCCCCTGCAATTACTCTGCTTGCTGTGCATGCAGGATTATTAGAATTTGATGTAATGGATGCCCCCTTACACTTCTTTTGCTGAGTGGTTACAAGATTAAAATACGGGCCAGCAGTATGCTCTTTTGCTTAACAAGATTGTGAGCATACTATTGGTATGGTTGCCGCTGTCTGTACCAGTTGATGGGTACCTTGCACCAACTCCTCAACTTTTACTAGCCAGGCTTCTATGTTAGAGATTTTTAAATGTATTGGCTCCAAAAGGGTCCACATCAGAGACTCTTGTTTACCCCAGAAATTCTCATTTTTCAATAGATGCTCAGGATTGTTTACTTCATTCTGCTCAGAGGAGCTTGCTAAATGCTCCATGGATTCACGTACACCTTCAACCAGTTTCCCTTTCTTCCCCATTGCACATGTAACAACCTTACTCTGCTTAGAATATTTTTACATTTTACTTTCGCGATTTTTAATGAAGATTCAGCATTTTGTGCATGCTTGCGTTTGCATTTCGCCCTCTAGTTAACTGTTGGCCCAGTAGGACTGTGTTCAGGAGATGTTAACGAGACAATGTTTGTAACTGAGTCTGTTACAAGATGTACTGAAGTACATTCTAATAATGGGGAAGTATTATTATTAGGTGCTGTATTTGGTACCGTAAGTGTTGGAGTCAGGGAGAGTCTAATCTGAGGGAGTGTTGGTTCAAGTGAAAGTCTTTGCTCCGTAAGCTGGATTTCATGGACGAGGACAGATTCTGCCCTCAACAAAAAAGTGTCTAAGGTCCCTGTCACAGACCTTCCTTTGCCTTTACTCATGGTTGTGCCAGAGCAAGTTTCCAGCGATGTTACACAAAACATAGATATATGAAAATCAAGGTCCCGTACTCAATCCAGCAACCTAGGGGCATAGCTTAACCCTGCCTCCAACACCCCTAACGGGCGCTGCTCCAACCCCGTAGTGGGCCCCTCTTGATGATTGATCTCGCAATATGCAGCAAAACTGCCGCATAAAGTGCTGGAGAGTATAGTCCCCTGTTGTCCTCGGTGATGGTGGCAAGATAGCAGCTTCCAGTTATCACAGACAGTGCTATACTTTCTGCTGTGAACAGTAACATAGGGCAGACAAGATGGCAGACAACAAATGGGTTTGGACACAAACAAAGAATAGCAGCGATAAGGACAATAATTAAATGATTCAATTTAAATACAGCACCACTAACCAAGTCATTAAGAGCACGGATCGTCCAATGTAAGGGGGGGTGCGCCACATGGGGGGTGCTGGGAAATGTAGTCCAGGGGCGGGAGCAGCGAGTCTTGTGGCTTCGGCGGTGCGGTACGATGTGGTCCTCTCCGACCTTCTTGGAAAAAGGCAGCAAAGGCAAGTAAGGTGAGAACAGCAAAAGAACCCGGGCTGGGGGAGCCCCAACGAGCTTAAAAGCGCCTCCTAGCCCTTCCCCCATGACGCGTGGATGTGTGCCACACGGGGTGCTGGGAAATGTAGTTCGGGGGCGGGAGCAGCGAGTCTTGTGGCTTCGGCGGTGGGGTGCAATGTGGTCCCCTCCGACCTTCTTGGAAAAAGGCAGCAAAGACAGGTAAGGTGAGAACAGCAAAAGAACCCACACTGCAGGAGCCCCAATGCGCTTAAAAGCGCTTCCAAGCACTTCCCCCATGATGCGTGGATGTGCTTCACACAGGGGGTGCTGGGAAATGTAGTCCAGGGGCGGGAGCAGCTAGTCTTGTGGCTTTGGCGGTGCGGTGCGATGTGGTCCCCTCCGACCTTCTTGAAAAAAGGCAGGTAAGGTGAGAACAGCAACAGAACCCCATCACATCACAGACCATCATACTAGTATGGAATTCTCCTAGAAATGAGCAGCAGAAATAGTTATATGACCCATGCTGCCAGCAATCAGGGCAATACCACCAGAAAAAAAACCCACTGACAATACAATAACAACATTTATCCAGATGGAGGCAAGAAGTAGCCTCAACCTCACTGGCTCCAAAGAAACGCAGATGATTGTTATGCCATCCTAAAATTAATTTACACCAGAATGTTGCAGAAAGCATTTCCAGGGAAGCATGAGTATTTCAATGCCAGGATAACCTCCTGTTTGAGTTGCGCACTATGCAAATACCCATAACATATGTGTGAATTCCATGAGGCATGCGATGACCCTTTGTTAAGAAAAAGAAGAACAAGACGACCGGACCAGGGTCTAGCAAAATCAAGACACAAGTGTACTTTATATAATATAAATTATAAAAAAGAATGAAAATAAACGTATCCCAGGATTGATCTAATACGCGTAGAATATATATGAAGAAATGTATTATAACAGCCCCTTGCGGAGTATTAATCCCATGCTCATGCCCTGACGAGGACCCTTTGCTGCAGGGTTTCTGCACAAACACAGAACTATGTACAGGATTATGGAACCTTGGTGTATAGCGACTGGGTCTTCCTATCACATTAGTACCAACGAGCCAAGGACTGACTAGCTATAGTGTCTCACTTGCTCTCCTACTCACCCACAGAGAAGCAAATGACCAGACACCCCAGAACACAACACTACCAGATCTCTCAGGAATTGTGGTTACAAGACACACCCTTTCACTAGCACTCTTGTTCTTGTCCACAGTAAGATCTGACAGAGACACAAAATAGTTGAAAATATTTATATTAACTAATGTGCCCTAACATGCAGTATACATGCCACAAAAAGGAAGCGGGACAACTCATAGTACAAATACAGTCAGCATAGCAGTCTAGAAATTCTAAAGGGAGATGTCATCATAAAAAGACAATGTAGCCTAACCTCCCTCCCATTGCTAAGAAGAAGTATTAATATTTGTTAGAAGATCTCTAGGCTTTGTCAGAAGACTTCATACCTTATCCTATAGATGCGCGCCTACATCAGATCCACTTTCTCTCCTGAAGCGGAAGCCGGGAGCGCGACTTGTATTTTTTAAAACTTGAGTGTCACAAAATTTGTTGTATTTTCAAATCATTTACTTCATTTCCTGGCACCACTCAGGACTCTAAAGCCTAATCCTAAACTCACCGCACAGCGGATCTAGCGCTGCCGCGGACTTGAGAAAAACAAACAATTCCTGCCGTCATTGCCGGCGAGCCGCGAGGCCATGCCCACTTCGAGGCCACACCCCCCGCCCAGACTGTGTAAAGAAGCTGATTGTGAGCGCGTACATCAGATCCACTTTCTCTCCTGAGGCGGAAGCCGGGAGCACAACTTGTATTTTTTAAAACTTGAGTGTCACAAAATTTGTTGTATTTCTAAATCACTTACTTCATTTCCTGGCACCACTCAGGACTCTACAGCCTGATCCTAAACTCACCACGCAGCGGATCTAGCGCTGCCACGGACTCTAGAAAAACAAACAATTCCTGCCGCCATTGCCGGCGAGGCGCGAGGCCACACCCACTTCGAGGCCACGCCCCCCGCCCAGACTGTATAAAGACGCTGATTGCGAGTGCCTACATCAGATCCACTTTCTCTCCTGAGGCGGAAGCCGGGAGTGCGACTTGTATTTTTTAAAGCTTGAGTGTCACAAAATGTGTTGTATTTTTAAATCACTTACTTCATTTCCTGGCACCACTCAGGACTCTACAGCCTGATCCTATACACACCGCACAGCGGATCTAGCGCTGCCGCGGACTCAAGAAAAACAAATAATTCCTGCCGCCATTGCCGGCGAGCCACGAGGCCACGCCCACTTCGAGGCCACGCCCCCCACCCATCCTGTATAAAGTCGTCGATTGCGAGCACCTACATCAGATCCACTTTCTCTCCTGAGGCGGAAGCCGGGAGCGTGACTTGTATTTTTTAAAACTTGAGTGTCACAAAATTTGTTGTATTTTTAAATCACTTACTTCATTTCCTGGCACCACTCAGGACTCTACAGCCTGATCCTAAACTCACCGCACCGCGGATCTAGCGCTGCCGCAGACTCGAGAAAAACAAACAATTCCTGCTGCCACTGCCAGCGAGCCGCGAGGCCACGCCCACTTCGAGGCCACGCCCCCCACCCTCCTCCCCCTAGATAATATGTGCATTCACCGGACGCGCAGCGGACGGGCGCAGCAGGCGCGCCTAAGGCAAGCCCGTCTATGCCCACCATCGCCAAGACATCGCCTCTCGCCAGTCCCCCTGGTCAAGCTCCACGGGAACTCCATCAATATGATAGAGAAATCCTCATTGCCCTGAACCCTGGACGGAGCTGTGTGGACACATCAGGCAACCTTGGCCACACATTCCTTCAATGTAAGTCTTGCCACTTTACTACACCTAGCCCCCGCCTTCCTCGGCAGCAGCGAGGCTCTCCCAAACTTACCCCTCTCACCATCCTCCAACTCAACGTCAGGTCTCTCGCTAAACATCACCTTGAGGTTAACACCCTCATACTTGATGAGAATCCTGACATCCTCTTCCTATGTGAAACCTGGTTACGCGACGGCATGTCTGCTATACCTAACCTCACGCTACCAGACAACTATCTAATGATGACCCTAAATAGAGACACGAGAGGTGGAGCTATCGCAGTCATCTACAAAAAGCAATTCACTTGCTCTTTCACCAAGGAAGAAATTCCGGGCTGTGAAAGTGCCCGTTTCAAAATAACAACCAGTCCTCACTTTGCCCTGTCAGGCCTCTACATCTATTGTCCACCCGGACCTGCTTCCAAATTTATCGAAGCTCTCCTTGAGGTGGCAAACTCTTTAGTGACGAAGTCTGCCAACTTCACCATACTAGGCGACCTCAATCTCCATTTTGATCAGTTACATGACCCCACCATCAAAAACCTGCTGGCCGACTTTGCTGCCTTACAAGTCAACCCTCTAATCCAAGCCCCCACGCACTCGGCTGGGCATATCCTAGATCCGGTTTTTACAAACATCCAGAAGGTTAAGACAGAGGTGCCCAAACCTATGGGATGGACAGACCACTATCTTATTAAATTGACCATGTTAGTCAATGAAGCATCGTACAAAACCGAAGCAACCCGCTGCCTAAAGAGATCTTGGCACAAACTCTCTACCAGTGACCTACATGTCACCCTCGGAGAATTCCATCGTGAGGCTAACCAGGATATCAATATGACCTATGACGCTTTCCATGACTGGGACTAGATGCTCTCATCCCAGCCAAATGGACTAAAGGGCGCAGCTCCCCCTCCAACCCATGGTACAACGACACCCTTAACTCCATGCGTAAAGACTGCAAAAAAGCTGAGCGTCTCTGGAGAAGGGAATACAATAATGGGGACAAAGTCATCTACCTTTCCAAACAAAAACTCTACCACAAAGCCATCTGCGCCGCACGCGCCTCCTTCTACGCAGAAGAAATCAACTCGAGCTCGAATCCTGCTAAAATTGTCTTCAATCTGGTACAAGAACTGCAAAGTAGCAGATCTCTTTCTTCCAGCATCTCCTCTGTGCAGCAATGTGAGGACCTTTCTACGTTCTTTGTAGAGAAAGTACAAAGAATATACAGATCCTTCCCTCAGCACTCCCCCAATCCAACCAACCCTACCAATCCCACTACCAATGGCACCATCATGACACACATACCAGAAATCTCATATGATGACCTCACCAAACTATGTAGGAAAGTTAAATCGGGCTCCCCAGCAGACCCCATGAGGCCTACCCAATTTATGGAATCACTCGATTTTTTTCTGCCTTCTCTGGCCTCCATACTCAATCTCTCCTTCTCATCAGCTAGTGTCCCGACAGCCTGGAAACAAGCATGGGTTTCACCTATCATCAAGAAACCCACCCTAGACCCTTCCAAACCGGAAAATTTCCGACCCATCTCACTGCTACCATGGCTGTCCAAACTTGCAGAGGCCCATGCAAACAACGTCCTGTTCCAACACATGGACCAAAACAACATCCTGGACCCATCCCAAAACGGGTTCACACCGGGCCACAGCACTGAGTCTGCCCTCCTGGCTACGACTGAACATCTCCGGACGATCCTCGATGCCGGCCAGAGTGCTGCGCTGATTCTTCTTCACCTCAGCGCAGCCTTTGACACGGTATCCCATAACATCCTACTCAATCATCTGGAGACAGTAGGGATCTCCGGTCTTGCTCTGAAATGGTTCTGTTCCTTCTTGAAGGACAGATCCTTCTGGGTGTCAGCTCCCCCATTTTTTATCAAAGCCCCATCCCATTGGACAGGGAGTCCCGCAAGGCTCTGCACTGAGCCCATCCCTTTTTAATCTTTACGTGCAGCCACTCGCAGTAGTGGCTAAAGAGTGGGACCTAACGCTGGTGTCGTACGCTGACGACACGCAGCTGTCCATCACTCTCACGGAAGGCCCTTCCATCTCGGCCTCAAGATTCAGGGATGGTCTTGCTGCAGTAGCCCAATGGATGACGGCAACTGCCTGCAGCTTAATGCGGGCAAGACGGAGGTGCTGCTCCTCGGAAAGAACACTAGCCACTGGAATGAGCACTGGTGGCCCTCGTCACTAGGCACCATCCCATCTCCCAAATCCCAGGTCAAAAATTTAGGAGTCTGGATGGACTCCTCACTCAGCTACAGACCAACACTAAAAAAGTGGCTTCTACCTGTGTCGGCCTGCTGAGGAGTCTCAGCCCTATACTTGGCTTTTTTGACGCTAAGGTCCGTCAACTCATTATCCAAGCCACAATCCTCTCCCGCTTGGACTACGCCAATGTTCTTCTTCTTGGCGCCAACAAAGGAGAGATAGCACGACTGCAAAGCGTGCAGAATTCTGCGGCAAGAGCCTTAGTTGGCCTTCCCCGCAGATGCTCGGCCAGAGCCACTATTCGTAAATTGCACTGGCTACCTATCGACTCCAGAATCCAGTTCAAAACCCTCATTAGGACCTTCAAAATTCTTAAACTAGATCCTTAAACTTAAATCTCTAAACTTTTACGACCTCTCCTTACACCATATGTACCTCGACGTGATCTGCGCTCCTCAGGCCAGTACCTACTGAGCGTACCCCGCACAAAGCTCTGCCGCATTGGCGGTCGCTCCTTCAGGGTCCTGGGAGCCAAGCTTTGGAACGCTCTGCCGTTAAACATCCGTTCTTTGGAAAATTTGTCCACCTTCCGGAAGGCCATTAAGACTCACCTGTTCCCCTCTCTCTAGGCCTCCTCTATCCCCACGCTTCTCATTCTCAGGTCAGGGTCTGTCGTTCTTTAGCGCCGGGACGCCTCCTTGCTGGGGCAGCTGTTTGCGCTTTACTAAAACTATAACATAACATAACATAACATGGTAGATCTACATCATAGGTGCTGCCTCATTCTTCTCCCTGGAAAGGTCCCTCTCCAAGTGTGTGTCACCTCAATTGTTTACCCCCTAAAAACCAAAGTACACTGTCCAAACAACAGCTGCATCTGTATGTTTTGTCTAAGGGCTAAGGTCTGCCCAGAACAAAATAACAAGGGGCATTGTTGTTCGACCTTGCACATAATGTTCAGTCAAAATCCCAGGAACCTGCAGAGTGTGAACACAGCGATGAGTTCTCATGTAAAGGCAATTATGGAAATTTAGCAAAAATAAAGACGTGTAGTATTGGGCGCGAAAGTAGCATTGAAGCTGCAACATGCTCATTCTAGGTTAGTGAAAACGACAATGTCCCTATGGGCAAATGACCCCTCAGCAGATACCATTCAAATACTGTACTGAACTAACTTGGTGAGCATATAGATGCTATCACACTCAATACATAAATGGATAAAGATATTTTGTCTTTAGTAACAATCCCATTTTTACCTCAACAGATGTTATTAGTAGTGTGCAAAATAACATGACATTGCACTCCCTAAATTCACTGAGTTTAAGAAAACATTTGCACATTTCTTGAGGTTTAAAACTCCTTAACTCAGGACGTCTACCAATAAAGATCAAGAGTTCAAGAATGATTTATGGAAAAAGTTTTTTATTTGGTGTTATATCGAGCTGGGAAGAAGGTATGCTGCAGAAAACGAAGTGAATCATTTTGCTTGTTCATTTTTAAATTGTTAATTCTTATAAAAGTCCTCACAAACATTGTTTTGAAGAGAACACCATTTTCAAACTTCCATTATAAGGACCTGCGATCACTCCTATATAAAGTGGTGAGGAGTTTATGAATGCAGAAATCCAACTGGCATACATCGAATAATAGATAAGAAACACTGGTGACCTGAATCCAGACTTCTCTTAACAATGGGAATCTAATTCTCTAAGCCTGGCCATCTGTTTTCTATGAAGAAACCATGTGTGATTCTTATTTTTCTCTGCTCCCTGTGCTTTAATTAGTTTCTCCTGTACCTTTTCTGTTCTTCTGCTATTTCTTCCCACAAAACCTATCTATCTATCTATCTATCTATCTATCTATCTATCTATCTATCTATCTATCTATCTATCTATCTATCTATCTATCTATCTATCTATCTATCTATCTATCTATCTATCTATCTATCTATCTATCTATCTATCTATCTAGCTGGGAAGAAGGTATGCTGCAGAAAACGAAGTGAATCATTTTGCTTGTTCATTTTTAAATTGTTAATTCTTATAAAAGTCCTCACAAACATTGTTTTGAAGAGAACACCATTTTCAAACTTCCATTATAAGGACCTGCGATCACTCCAATATAAAGTGGTGAGGAGTTTATGAATGCAGAAATCCAACTGGCATACATCGAATAATAGATAAGAAACACTGGTGACCTGAATCCAGACTTCTCTTAACAATGGGAATCTAATTCTCTAAGCCTGGCCATCTGTTTTCTATGAAGAAACCATGTGTGATTCTTATTTTTCTCTGCTCCCTGTGCTTTAATTAGTTTCTCCTGTACCTTTTCTGTTCTTCTGCTATTTCTTCCCACAAAACCTATCTATCTATCTATCTATCTATCTATCTATCTATCTATCTATCTATCTATCTATCTATCTATCTATCTATCTATCTATCTATCTATCTATCTATCTATCTATCTATCTATCTATCTATCTATCTATCTATCTATCTATCTATCTATCTATCTATCTATCTATCTATCTATCTATCTATCTATCTATCTATCTATCTATCTATCTATCTAGCTGGGAAGAAGGTATGCTGCAGAAAACGAAGTGAATCATTTTGCTTGTTCATTTTCAAATTGTTAATTCTTATAAAAGTCCTCACAAACATTGCTTTGAAGAGAACACCATTTTCAAACTTCCATTATAAGGACCTGCGATCACTCCTATATAAAGTGGTGAGGAGTTTATGAATGCAGAAATCCAACTGGCATACATCGAATAATAGATAAGAAACACTGGTGACCTGAATCCAGACTTCTCTTAACAATGGGAATCTAATTCTCTAAGCCTGGCCATCTGTTTTCTATGAAGAAACCATGTGTGATTCTTATTTTTCTCTGCTCCCTCTGCTTTAATTAGTTTCTCACTGTACCTTTTCTGTTCTTCTGCTATTTCTTCCCACAAAACCTATCTATCTATCTATCTATCTATCTATCTATCTATCTATCTATCTATCTATCTATCTATCTATCTATCTATCTATCTATCTATCTATCTATCTATCTATCTATCTATCTATCTATCTATCTATCTATCTATCTATCTATCTATCTATCTATCTATCTATCTATCTATCTATCTATCGATCTATCTATCTATCTATCTATCTATCTATCTATCTATCTATCTATCTATACAGTTCAGGGTGACCCATCAGGAGGGGGCTGAGAAAAAGGGGGCGTTCCCAAAACGCATTTTCCCCATGCAATTTCCCATTTGGATTTTAGATATGACTACAGCGTGAACAGCTGAACGGAAGTACACCGAATTTGGCAGAAAGCTAGATCTTGGTTCAGAAAGAGTGCTTTTTGTAATTTGATGTCAATCTGTTCAGTACTTTTGGAGTTATGAAAGTGAAAAGATGTATGTACATCTAGAGACACATATCTGCTGGGGATCCTCTAATGATACAGGCAGAATTGCGGATCGGCTGATCCATGGATCCATGCACCAACAGCAATGCAGTGATTAACTGTCTGCAACCTGCCATTTTGTGCATCGATACATAGTTCTCATGGGATAAATTAAAATGTAAAAGTGATAGAAGAGGCTCCCATGGGACTGATGGTGGGGTCTGTGAGGGACCCCTCAAGGGCAAGAAATTGTCCAAAATGTTTTTGAGCACTCAAAAAGCCACTGATCCACCCGGAACATCATGGATTCTGGTAGATTTGATGGAACCGTGGATCCAGACGCCAATTAAAAAAACACAACCACTCCCAGACCAACACACCTACTCAGACACTCACTCACACACCCACTTACACAGCCACACAACCACTCACCCACCTACACACTCTCAGACCAACCACAACACTCACCCCCTTACACACCCACAAAACCACTCACACACCCATACACCCACTCAAAACCCAATCATGGACCCACAAAACCACTCGCACATCTACTTACACCCATACAGCCACTCCAACACCCAGATACACACCCACACAGCCACTCACATGCTGACTCACACACCCATATAGCCTCTCACACACCAAGGCACTCACACAGCCACTTACACATCCACACACAAGCAGTGATACACTTATAGAAATTGCACTAGCGTAAGTTTGTATTAAATGTGTTGTTGTGTTAGTATGAATGTGTGCGATATAACCTGCAGACCCCTTATTTGTCTGAAGATTTGGGACAGGAATCACTGACACAACCTCGAATGACCGAATATCTACTAGACCAAATATCGGTGACAAATTATCGACTACAAAAATATCGACTCTCAATACCTAAACAAGAAAACACAATAATATCGAAACCAGAATATTGTTAAAAAAATATCGACTACAACTATATCGACCCACAATATTATCGCATTTAAAAACATCGATTTTCACATCTTAACGTGAAACATAGCCAAAATATCGAACACAAAAATATAGAATGCAAATATAACGTCATTTAAACATTATCGATTTTTCAAAATACATAAATACTGCTCTGTTAAATGAAATATAATTATTATATTCATCACAAATAACCATACGCTCTTTTATAAAATATATACAACATACAATCAATATTGCAAAGTGTTTAAAATTAAACATTTACATCAAACAAACATTTTACAACATATAAACAACTTTTGCAAATTATAAAACATTTCTTACCACACATTATAAAGATTCTTGCACTTTCAAGGGAAAAAAGGCATTACTATAAAAAAAAGTCCTTTACACATAAAAAAAATTGTAATTGGCGTCACCCATATAAGGAAAATAATTAGCATAAAATTCAAAAAAATTCAAATGCACAAAAAAGAATAAGCTATCAATTTAAACAACCAATAAACTTTCACAAACAATTAAAGTAATGCTATAAAAACAAGAAATAAAACCAGCTAAAATTGCAGTCAAAATCTCCAATGAAAAAGAAGGGGAAACTCTGCAGGATTGCTGAAAGAAAACTGATTGAATTCAACAGAAAACCAACTAGACCTATCAAAAGTAAGTACAACCACCTTTATATATATCCAAAACCTAACTCTAAATGCTCAAACCTGTATTTAAAAAACAAATACCTAAAACATATCTTTTACTTCCACTCTATTTTCTACAGAGGAAAAGAAAATAAAGAAGACCTACACAACATCTGCACTAAGAAGAAATATAAAAAGTAATTAGATAATTTAAAACATCGCTTACAACCTTAACAAATAGGTAACAAAGTACAAACTAGCTAGCAGAGCACAGCCAAAGAAACATAACTGCTTTAAAATGATTATAATACATGTTCTAAATCTCCACAGATACTAAAGAAATATGCAGAAAAGAACAGTTAAAGAAAAGCAACACCTGAAATCAACATAGAAATATACAGGTAAATAATACATTTACAAAATTGTCTTATTAGAATACAACATACATGATTTAAAAGCTTTCCTAATATTCGAATTTTAATTTCTCCTAGCACAAAAAGGCAAGCATGACTGAAGGATCAAAATGTATTTCTTCTCAAAAAGGGAAAATGCTTCTGTGTTATATGGGATATGTTTACACACAAGAGAAACAGAAAGATATGAACGTTTTTTGGAAGTGCACAAAATACTATTCTAACAAATGTTATGGTAGAGTGATTACTCAGGAGTCCACTGTTACTTATACTAAGGAACATAATCACCGACCCAATGTAACTGAAATAGATATTAGAGAAATGCTTGATTCTCTCAAAGAAGCTAGTACTAGTACTGATCAACGAACAACTGCTATTTTGAAACAACATTTAAGTGTACTGCCCCAACATGCTACTAGCCAACTACCATCTATAGAATCCCTTAAAAGAACTATAGCTAGACAAAAAAGAGCTACCTCAACTACTCCTCCCACTCCAACAACTTTCGAAGAAGTGCAAATTCCCCCTGAACTCTCTGTAACTCACAGTAAAGAACCATTTATACTATATGGCAACAAGTCTAAAGATAAAAGAGTTATTTTGTTTGCCACAGCAAAGAACATGACTAAACTAAACCATTGCCAAACTTGGATGATTGACGGTACTTTTTCAGTGTGTCCTAAACCTTTTTACCAAATGTACACTATCCATGGCCATTTCCAAAATGCAAATATTCCCTTCCTATATGCCCTCCTACCAAACAAACAGCAATCTACCTATCAGGAAATACTAACCCAAGTCAAACAACATAGTAATGACTATTTTCCACAAAGAATAATCATTGACTTTGAGAAAGCAATGATAAACAGCATCCTTAAAACATACCCACACACCGCAATACAGGGTTGCTACTATCATTTCAATCAATGTATATGGCGACACCTACAAAAATCAACATTAAGTATCCAATATGCCACAGACAGCACATTTGCTTATCAAATCAAAAAATTGATTTCCCTAGCCTATGTGCCTGTGACAGATGTTGCAGAACACTATAACTTATTAATAAAAAGCCCCTACTATAAATGAAACAAAGAAAGACTAAGCCCTATGCTTGACTACTTCAAGGACACATGGGTAGGAAGGCTACACCGATCATAGAAGACAACCGAAACATCAAATAGCCTGGTGGAATGTCTACCTTAGCACACTAAACAAGGAAGCTAAAACCAACAATGCAGTTGAAGGATGGCATAATGCCTTCCAATCAACTACAGGCAGAGGGACACTTACCCTTCACAAATTACTACAATCCTACAAAAAGGGCAGAATTACCAAGAGCTCCAAATGGAGCAATCAGTAACCCTGATTGGACCTAAATTAAGAAAAGAAACTAAAAAAATGCATAACACACTCCAAAGCCAAGTTACCCTCTATCCAACTAGCAAAGGACTGGAATATCTATCAATGATAGCTAAAACTATTCTATAAAATATAACATAAATATACATGCTACATTAGCCACTTCTAAATATAACAATTCCTATCTTTGTTATATCTAAAAATTTGTAATTACATTATCAAATACATTGTAAAAACATATATTAAATGTATGATGATAATTTATTTACCAAATGTTACATATAACATAACAATATAACAAATTAAAAAAAATTCCCACCCAAAAACATTTTAATTAAATACTCACATTTCCGTCGCTGCTTGAAACGTAATCGAAGGTCAAACAATCCATACCAAAGGTTTGAAAATATCCATTCAATCCAAGGAAGCCCAAAAACAAAATGGAAAAATACAAGCAAATCCATGGCGACTCCTCTGCAATGTAATCCACAGGATGTACCCTTCAAAACCCGAAAATAGTAATTTTAAAAAATAAAGGCTCTTGGAAAACCCCAAAAATAAAGTATGTGTGTAAAAATAAGAGTATATAATACTCGTCACACAACTTTTGTAAAAAAAAATGAGATCCTCCAAAACATTAAACCACGACGATAACCTGAAAAATAGAAACCCACCCACACAAATACACCCATACATATATAACAACACATATTTATGCTCTAAACATATCCATTACAAACATTTAAACATATTAGCATACCTCACACACCTACAACTGAAACGCGGTAAAAACCAAAGATCGTACACTCTAACTAACACCTAAAACACAATCTAGGATAGATAATACTATCTAACTAAACCTAAAAACACCACACATACACTTAAAATAACTTCATTAACTTATAAAATATAATGAAAACAAACTTACCCTCTCCAACGCGAAGCAGCATCCAACCGTGGCCTGTTCCGTCACCAAATGAGCCAAAATAACATTACGCGGTAAAAAAATTGTCGCTGTATATGTGAAAAGGCTATTTAATTTCTATTTTTCAAAACTTTAAAATTAAAAACATAGCCTTACATCATATGTTTTTACTGATAAATAATTTTTTAATTATTTATAAAATAGCCTTCGTTTAACAAAATTATTTGCACTGTTACGTAACTAACTGTTAAAAAGAAATTATTATTCAAATGTACACTTTGTAATGATTTTAAAAGTAAAAATTACTTCTATATGTAACTTTTTGTTAAACATTATGTTTATAAATATGTTTATGTTATTTTGAAAATTACCAATTTGTTTAAAATATATTCTGAATTATTAACCTATGTAAAAATTAATATTATTAATATTTTCAATATTAATTTTATTAATTTCTAAATTAACCTATTCCCAATTTGTACCCCACAAAAATGTTACTATTGTAAAAACTTTATAAAAATGTATACATCAATGTTCTATACTTTAAAAGATGAAAAAATGTATGTACAACAAATATAACAATTATTTTCAACATGTGTATTATTTACATTTTTCTATTTTGTATGTGATTAAAATAATTGTTATTAACCCTTTCGTGCTAATGACGGAACGGTTCAATCATGAGCATCAGTTGGGCTGTGCTCATGACAGAACCGTTCCGTCATGACCACACCCATTTGCATGGGGGCCCAGCAACGGAGGGGAATCGTGGGAGCATGGATGAGGTTAAATAAAATGTACACTATGTTATTATGTGTGTTTATAAAATTTACAGTTAAAATAAATGTGAATAAACATAAACATTATTTAAATCCAATTGTTATTTTTTTTATTAATGTATATATTGACTAACTATATTTTTTGTGATCATGAACAGTATCAACGTATTAATTTATACTGCTAATAAAATTATTTTGTCTCCTTCCCATTTGTTTTTCCATTTCAATAAACGTATTTCAATTGTTTCATTTACCCATGTGTGTGTCTAATTTTTTATTATAATAACAAATTATAATTAAATAATATTTTTAATATTTTGAGATATTTTTTAAAATGTCATAATTATTAGGATTTAGGTATCAATTTATTAGTAAAGTAACATTAATTAGAATTACTACTATATTTGTTATATTTTTATACAAATAATTCTTGTACTATTCTAGGGAAAAAAAATGTCTACAAATCTTTTCCTATTCCCACTTCAGAAATTATAAACTTTGAAAATGTACTAGACAGTAAACCCATAAAAATTACTATTCCCACTCCACCAAATATAAACTCATAGAAGTTGCTGGACACTATAACCATATAAATTACTATTCCCACTCCACCAAGTATAAACTCAGGGAAGGTGCTGGACACTATAACCATATAAATTACTATTCCCACTCCACCAAGTATAAACTCAGGGAAGGTGCTGGACACTATAACCATATAAATTACTATTCCCACTCCACCAAGTATAAACTCAGGGAAGGTGATGGATATTCAACCCATATAAATTACTATTCCCACTCCACCAAGTATAAACTCAGGGAAGGTGATGGATATTCAACCCATATAAATTACTATTCCCACTCCACCAATTATAAACTCAGGGAAGGTGATGGATATTCAACACATATAAATTACTATTCCCACTCCACCAAGTATAAACTCAGGGAAGGTGCTGGACACTTTACCCATATAAATTACAATTCCCACTCCATTATAAACTCAGGGAAGGTGATGGATATTCAACCCATATAAATTACTATTCCCACTCCACCAAGTATAAACTCAGGGAAGGTGCTGCACACTATAAGCATATAAATTACTATTCCCACTCCACCAAGTATAAAGTCAGGGAAGGTGCTGGACACTAAAACAATAAAAATTACTATTCCCACTCCACCAAGTATAAAGTCAGGGAATGTGATGGATAGTCAACCTATATAAATTACTATTCTCACTCCACCAAGTATAAACTCAGGGAAGGTGCTGGACACTAAACCCATATAAATTACTATTCCCACTCCACCAACTTTAAACTCAGGGAAGGTGATGGATATTCCACCCATATAAGCACTACAGCACTAATGGTGCACCAATCCCTGCAGGGAGGCAGATCCAAGGCGCGCTCCCGGCAAGTAAGGAATCTCAAAAGACACCGGGGCCGTCCAGAGTTCTGAGCCTGAAGCGTGCTCTGCATAACGAAACATGCGCAGCCAAGCGTGCTGAGCACGCTCAGCAACGGGCGCTCACCAAACGGAATGCTTTAAGCATGGGGTGCGGGCTACGTGAAAAATCTAAATATCGACTTATTTTAATAGTAGGGGTCAGTAATGGAATAATAGCACGTTAATTTTTACGCGAGCGGACCATTCAGCAGCTGCCTCATAGATGCATGCAATAAGGGTTGCTTTTAGCCAAGCCTGGTTATTAACACATGCCAGTGTTTAATTTGTTTAAACAAGAATGGGGGCCTCGCGCTCAAAGTTATAAAAAGCAAGCTACAAGACGCGCTCTGTGGTGGGGGAGGTGCATTGAGACATGGCCTGTGCGCTTGGCCGACTGAGAGGAAAGCCATATGGCGCCTCTGCCCGTGCGCGTAACCGCACACTGTATGCCACAAAAAGCTGTGGTCGGACTTTTAAAAATCCACTCCTAAATGTCTCAGAGAGCAGGGCATGCGCTGGCTCAGGCGAGACCTGAAAAGGGAGATCGCAATAGTCCTGCTTGCTACCGACCTATCTCCCTGTTGGACTCTTGTCTTAAAATTAATAGTCGCATTATTTTAAATAGGCTACAGTCTTGGGCAAAAGCGAAAGGTGCTCTTTCTAAATTGCAATATGGTTTCCACCAGGGTCTGGTGACCATAGAACAGGGGATGAATCTAAGCCTTGTGATTGGTAAATATACACTAGCGAAGCAAGGTAAATTAGTTTTTGCTTTTGTTGACCTCAGCTCCACTTTGGAATGTGTGAGGCATGATAAATTGTGGAGTATAATAAAGAAAATGGGTGTGGAACCTCCGCTTATATTTTTTTATGAGGCAGCTATATAAAGATGCGGGTGCAAGGGTTCATGTGAGAAAGCAGGATGAATGCACAGCCAAATTTCATATTAGTAAAGGTGTAAGGCAGGGCTGTATGCTGGCCAGTTTTCTTTTTACTTTATATATTAATGATTTAGGACAATTTTTAACTGAGCAATGGCAGAACCTTCCCATTATCAATAAACAACCTGTGCCTGCATTGATGTACATGGATGATGCGGTTTTAATGGCACATGCTCAATTAAGTTTGCAGAATTTTTTAACAAGTTTTACCTTATTTATGGGAGCAAGGGGTCTGAAAGTGAATATATCTAAAACTTTTATCATGAAGTGTGGCAGGTGTCGTGACATTTTTATTGACAACACAAAAATAGAATGTATTATTAGTTTTCCATACCTAGGCATCCAATTTGACAACCGGGGGGCCTGGGTACCAGCAGTGCAGGCGAGAAAATGAATGTTCACCCGGACGATTGGTGTTTTATCTAATTTTGCCAGAAGATTAGGTAGAAGACCAGTACCCAAACTAATATTACTATATAAAGCTAAATGTCTATCCACATCCATGTATGGAGCAGGCATTTGGGGATACACGGATGTGAACTCCATACAATTAATAGAAAATGCATTCACAAAATACCTGTTGCCAGTCCCTAATAGCACAGCTAATTTTGTCTGTCATTCGGAACTCGGGTTGACTTATATATCAGATCTGGTTTAAATTGAATCACTTTTACTGTGGCACAAGGTCTGGGCTCGCATGGATACTGTTTTTAACCGAGAAGTGGTTAGGGACTGCTTAGGTCTGGCAAAGGTGTCCTCTATCCCGTGGTTAAATTATAGAAAAAAGTTCATGAGTGATATTGGACATCCAGAATATTTTGACAATCCTGACAGTATTACTGCAGTTACAAGAAAGCCTTGAAAAGCAATTGGCGTATTGCACTTACAAACCAATAGACTTACTACGGAGATTGTTAAACAAACTGTACTGGAGAATCAAGTAATGTTATCATTCTATGCTATTTAGCCATATTTAGTGTATGTACCTGGGATCTATGAGAGGATGCTTCTAACTCGTTTCTGCCTGGGGGTCTTTCATAGATTGGTGAGCTTCGCTGTCACTAATGACTGGTCAAGAAAACTGAGTATTTGTCCGTGTGACGACATATCGCAACAATCTACACCACATTTTACCCTATTTTGTAAGTTTTATTTGTACCCAAGGAAAAGGTTTTTAAAACTTGTTTTAAAAAAGATGGGATTGAGACAATGTCATACTGCGTTCTTGGCAAGCACATTTTTGATGATGAACTGACTATCTTAGCTGTTGCTTCATATTTGAAAAACGTAATAAATTATAGAAAATTCTATGACAGTCCATGATCTACGATTGTTCTTAACTACTAATGACATTTTTTCTTTTGTAAGTATGTTCTTAATGAATGAACATTTAGTATTGTGCTTTTATGATTTGGATACTAAATCGAAAAAAGCTATTTTTGATTGATATAGGGCAAGCCAAAAAACGTTTTTTATGGAAACATGGTACTAACAATAACTACCTACTCAACTTCCAGTAGGATATGTATAAGGTACAACCCCAAGCTGGTTTCCTTTGAATTTTCTTCATTTTATTTTTTGGTTTACCAAGTCTGACTCCATGTATATTTTATTATTTTTTCATTTCAAAGCCAAAGTACTCCATGCTGAATGGAACAGGCCAACGTGTTTCAGCAAAAGCCTTCTACTTTGCCATTGAGTTCAGCGTAAAGAGTATCACCATTACCCAATTAAAATCCAAGCATTGAACCTTGTCTTAATTCATTTTTTGGTAAATTACCTTTTTTGTCATTGACTTTATAAAGTGCAAAAACCAAAAGATATTATGCAATACAGTTTTTAAAATTACTTTGTATGAATTGAATATTTTTATTATCATTTTTTTTCTTTTTTGCAATTGTGCAGCTTTTCGGGACAAAGTACCATACGCATTTATGAATGTTTAGATGAGAGTACCTAGGTTATTTTACCTTGATTTCAGAGCTTAGAGAGGGAAATTTGTATTTTTACATATTGAGCAGTTCCCAAAACATTTTTCTAACAGTGCAGTCCAAAGTATTCATTCCTGTAATCTCTGTTGAAATTCAGTTCATAGACAACTCTTATGACCTGTCATATTTTTAAACAACCATATTTCTAAATATATAATTTGCTTCCTTATTTCAGTGTAGTACATTGACATCATTGTGCAAAAGTGCCAGAAATGTTAAAAAAGATGCTGTCTGAAAGTCCAGAAAAGTGCCAAAAAGTGCAAAAAGAAGTGCAAGACGGTGCACAAAGTGCACAAAAGTGCAAAAGAGTGTTGAACAAAGCTGCAAAGTGCACACGAGTGGCACATAAGGAGAGAAGGAGTGGAGGAGATTATTATTCTTAGATGCCACTCCAAGATGGTTGTATGATAAGATGTGAAAAAACTCTACTGAACAAGAAATAAAGTCTTATTATCAAGAACATTCCTTATTTGTAACCTATTATCAGATCTTAAAATAAGCAGAATTTTCCTAATTGGTTATCAAGTTTTTCATGAAGCAATGTATATAAGACTATATATTAAAAAAATCAACTAGAAATCTCTTATTTTCAGTAAGATCTAAAATTCCTAGTAGGAGTGTGAAAACTTCATTGTCCATTTCTCTAGAAGACGTAGATTAAGATAAAAGAGGATCAATCAATCACATGAGGATGTGTTAAAATGTCATGATCCATAATGAGAGGCGTTAGAGATGTACATAGAGTTTGGCGTCTGCATTTAGAACCCAAGGGATCTCAATTCCGATTGTTATATTCAAAATCAGTACCCTAATATAGGTCCAGGGAACATTGTACACTTTCCCTACATCAGCTCCCGTCATTTCTTATGAACGAGCCTTATAAGGACAGGACATAACTCCAAATAAGAAAGACTGCCTTGTATGGACATAATGCCTTAAAAGGTCTGAGGCCTTTAATGGACTAAACCTTTCACCTAGTTCACGATGAGGGTGGGTTCTGCCATATTAATACTGCTATGACGTAATCCTTAGCACATATGAATAATTAATGAGTACACTCTCCAGGAGGTACACTTCACCTCCTCCATCGATACACAAGGTTTAATACCCAAACGTAATCCTCATACTGAACAATGGGTAAGACATGTATATAGACTGTATAAATACAGCACCTCTTGCTATCAGTAAGCAGGAGGGAACCGAGATTTCAAGGCCGACACACTGACCAGAGATGCTGCTGCTCCGGCATGACATCGCTACAGCTGACAGTGGTCTAACCATCCCTTGTGGGGTGTCAAACTCAAGTCAAGGTCGGAGTCCAACATTCTCACTATTCAGTTAATGTAATGTAAGAGACATTTCTATAGCGCTGCTTTCACTCCAAGGAGTATCTTGGCGCTCACCCAACCCAGATGGAAGAGTTGGAGGGAAAAGGATGACTTACACTCTACACCACAAATTACACCAAAGCCGTACATGCCGCATCGGGCAAAGAGAAGATCCAGGTTTTTAATGCCTTCCTGAAAGAAGTTTCTTGGGATAGTGTACGTAAAAGGGGCGGAAGCTTATTCCAGACCTTGGTGCCTAGTACAAAAAGGGATTTACCACCTTTTGTGGCCAGCTTGAATCGGGGAGGTGTAAGTAGATTCTGACTGGCAGACCTCAGACAGCGCGTCGGGTGATATCTTTTAAAACCATTGCATAGGTATTTTGGGCCTTGCTGATGAAATGCCCTAAAGGTAATTATAAGAATTTTAAACAGAATTCTTTTACCTATTGGCAGCCAGTGGAGGATGTTAAGTGCTGCTGAGGCTGAAGACCTACGGGGACAACGCAGTACAAGGCGGGCCGCCGCATTTTGGACCATTTGTAACGTGTGGAGGACGGTTTTATTAGCTCCAGCATATAAGCCGTTACAATAATCCAGCCTAGAACTTATTAAGGCCACTGCAACTGTTTTCCTCGCCGATAACGGAAGTAGGTCAAAAAACGTCCTCAGTGCTTTTATGATCTGGAAGCACGTCCCAGCTACTGCCACAGCCTGAAGTTTAAAAGATAGTTGGTCATCAAATTTGATGCCCAAATTGCGGGCAGATGTAATAGTGTTGGGAGGGGCTTCTGCCTCCACCGGCCAGCACATTTTTGGGGAAAACAGATTATGACTCCAGAATGGCAGAATTTCTGTTTTTCCAGCGTTACATTTTAAATGATTGCTGGTCATCCATTTAAAAGTTGCTGCTAGACATTCCTTAAGATCTTCCTCGGCACCTGGCCGTTCCCTATCCAGCACCAGAATGAGTTGGGTGTCGTCAGCGTATGAAATAGAACTGATCTGGAATGACGCGATCAGTTTCACTAGGGGTACCATGTACAAGTTAAAAAGTACAGGACTTAGACTTGAGCCCTGAGGGACCCCTGAGCTGACGGCTTTAGCCTCAGACTGATATTGGCCCAACACTGTGACTTGGCGTCTGTTGCTAAGGAAATTCCTAAGCCAGGCCAAGACCTGTCTTCCTACCCCTGCGGCAGCAAATCGGTCCACTAAGATGTTATGAGAGACCGTATCGAAGGCTGCTGACAGGTCAAGTAGGATAAGGACAGCCTGCTTTCCTTGATCCATAGCCGCCGGTAAGGTCTCTGCTGTAAAAAGCAGGGCCGTCTCGGTAGAATGTTCTGACCGGAACCCTGACTGGTTAGGATGGAGAATGTTGTTCTTCTCCAAAAAGTTCGTCAGTTGACTGTTGACAAACTTTTCTGTCAGTTTGAACAGGACAGGTAACAAGGAGATAGGGCGCAGGTTGAAGAGGGTGGTGGGGTCAGCAAGAGCCTTTTTTTGGAGAGGCTTGACAGCTGCAAGCTTCCAGTCATTGAGAATGTCTGCCGTAGTTAGAGAGGAATTAATAATCCTGTTGATTATAGGATTAACCTTTTTAAACATTAAACATGGAACAGGATTAAACATCTCTACTAGGTATGCGAGTTGGACTAGCAGGATTCTTGGCTCTTAGATTTTAGGCTATTAGGCTCTTAGGCTCCTTAGCTCTTTCTCACCTACTCACATGCTAGGTACACTTAGGTACATCTAGTCAGGCACCCTAGGAGTACACACTTTAGTTTATAAATGCATTCTATATTCATGTATAGGTTCATGGCCATTGCAAAATGGTAGAACAATACTATTTCTTCGTATTCACGTACTGCTGGTTCTATATCTCTGTTACTGTGTTACAGTTGTAACAGCACACTTATTCTAAATGAGAAGAACTACTGTACAACAAATTCTTATTGTAAACACGTTCGACTGTTTCTTCTCCGTATCTCTCTGAGAGCAAAAAGAAGCAAGCACTATTGACTGGGTGAAAAGTAATATATTGCTTGTACGAGTCTAAGGTTATTGTGTTCTAAAGTTGCACAAACTAATCTCTCTGATAACAGGAGATTCTAGTGGCACTGTGAGCTAGCTAATGTGAACTATAGGATAATATATATAAATCCTCATCTTTTTGAAGTATGTTCCAACATTTGTTACATTTCCAACTCTGCTTGACTGGAAATCATTATATATCTAACGATATTCTCTTCTTCTATCTTTATAGAAGTTTTCGGAACCAGTAGTTAATTTCTTGGTCTAAATCTTTCTCTTGTTAAGGCATATTTCAGTACATTGGTTGAATATCCTTGTCTTTTGAATCTTTGAAATATCTCTAATCCTTGCAATTCAAAATCATCAGTCTCAGAACAATTCCTCCTTGCTCTTAAAAACTCTCCATATGAAACACTTAATTTTAATGCTTTTGAGTGAGCACTTTTCCATATTAAATACTATTACAGCTTGTTGGTTTTTGATGCAGTCTAGTGCTCATCTTTCCTTTTTCAACATAGAATTCAGTATCTAAAAAAACGATTTTGGCATTGCTAATTTCATATGCAAATTGCAGCTTTTGAGGGTTGTTATTTAATGATTTTTAAAAATTGATCAATTCATCCTCACCACCTTCCCAAATTAAAAACAAGTCATCAATGAAGAGGACCCATAAAATTACTTTTCCAAGAACTGCATTATTTTTTACCTATACATACTGTTTCTGCTTCCCAGTGCCCCATCGTTAGATTGGCACATGTTGGAGAAAAAGATGTGCCCATTGCTGTTCCTTGTTTCTGCATTTAAAATGTTTCATCAAATAGAAAGTTTTTACTTGGCAAACAGAATTCCATTATGTTAATTAGCTTCTCCATATGTTATAGGAGGCTTAACGATCTTAAGCATAAGATGTACCAGAACACTTCCAAACCATCCTTATGTACAATTGAAGTGTAAAGAGGAACTGCATCATTGGTTGCCATTATGTAATTATCCATCCATGGAATTCCATTAATTCTGTTAAAAAAGTTAATGGAATCCCTGATAAAAGAGGGAAGATTGGCTACATAGGGAAATAAAAAAAAATCTACAAATCTTGATGCATTCTTCATATATATATTTGTGATACAAACAGATGGACTCAACGAAGAACGGAAATATATTTCCAGTGCAACGTTTCAGCTTCTGCCTTTCTCAGGAAGTACACTGCTGAATTTTCAAAAAGTATCATGACTGAAGATTCTATTTGGAATGTGGAATCAATACTCTCCTGAGATCTCTTGAGATAGGCAGTAATCAGTATCTGTTCAGCCAATGAGCAAACCATCTTGTACTTCCTGCGGAAGGCGGAAGCCAAAACGTTGTAGTGGAAATATAATTTTGTTCTCTGTTGAGTCCATCTGCTTTAGTTGCATCTTTCTTGGATATTTTATGTATCTGTGACTCAATGTATTCTTTGGGATCCAGATTTTTCCCCTGGCTGGCTGTTGGTTTTCTAGAGATCCTTCATGCTCTAGTATATATATATTCACTGAAAAAACCATATGTTTCTGGCCTTATATAGTTAGGAATTAGCATTTAATAAACCTTTGAAGTTCACTCAAAAAACCATAGGTTTCAGGCCTTATATAGTTAGGAATTAGCATTTAAAAAAACCTTTGAAATTCAATCAAAAAACTATGAGTTTTAGGGGTGTTATAGTTAGTTGGACATTTCACTCATATAAAGCCATTGAAATTGCTCATATATAGTTTGTTGTACTAACTATATTTACCGCACCCGCAATCCACTGCTGATGATGTCAGATATTACATCATTCATGAGCCCCCCATATTTCTTTATCACTATGCCCCCACGATTTTGTCCCCCTGGGGGGTAATTTAAAAAAAAAAACGGGTGTTTCTACCCTGCCCCCTTTTTGTGTTCTACACGTTTGTTTTTCTGCTTTCTTGTGACTCGGTCTACCAAGCAAAAGATGTCTGCCAACACTTCCTGGTTTGAAGTGTTGAAAGCCAATGAGCATGCAGCTCCTGCTCAGAAAGTTTTAGAACTCAAAAAGGGGGCAGGGTAGAAGTACCCTGACCCCCTAGGCCTGCTCAGGGGGTACCACAAGGATTGCTAAGGCCCCCCCAATTTTTTTGGGGGGGGAAATTACGAGGTGTGGGACCCCCTGAGCAGGCCTAGGGGGTCAGAGTGCTTCTACCCTGCCCCCTTTTTGAGTTCTACACATTTTTTTCTGCTTTCTTATGCCTCAGTCTACTGAGGCACAAGATGGCTGCCATCAATTTCTGTTTTGGAGTGTTGACAGACAGTGGCAGCCAATCAGAATGCAGCTCGTGCACGGGAAGGTGCTCGCACGGTGCGCGCACGGTGCGCGCTTATTGATATATACATTTTTTCAAATTCGATTTTCTCAACAACTATTGGAGGGATTTACAGCATTTGAACAAAAGGGGATCTGCGAATCAGACTCTACCATTTTGCCAAATTTCTTGTTATTTGATTCAGCCGTTTGGGCTGTAGCAGTGTCTAATCGTCCTATGGAAAATAACATGGGGAAAACACGTTTTGGGACCCCCTTTTTTCTTGGACCCCGCTTGATGAGACTTTCAGGGAAGAAGCGGAGAGGAATGGGCCATCTTCTTTGAGAAATTCGCAAAGATTCGTCCACCGGCACCTTAGTTATTCCCAATAGAATTAGAATGTTATAGATTTCCTATGGAAACTAGATCCTAACTATATATACCTACTGACGACCGCCAGCAGGTAATATATATATATATATATATATATATATATATATATATATATATAAATATATATATATATATATATATATATATATATATATATATATATATATATATATATATATATATATATATATATACATATATATATATTACCTACTGGCTATCGCCAGTAGGTATATATAGTTAGGATTATTTCCCTATGGGATTTTTGAAAATTCTATGTCTAATAACTTTGGCGTTTGTGGACGGAATGGGCTGAAATTGTCAGGAAAATGGCACATTTTGTTTCTGAGCAGCCCCTGAAAATTTGGTGGGGTTTCGTCAAGGGGGGGCTGAGAAAAAAGGGGGGTCCCAAAACGCGTTTTTCCCATGTTAATTTCCATAGGGCGGTTGGACTCACTTTTAGCTCGAACGGCTGAATGGATTTGCACGAAACTTGGCAAAATTGTAGGGACTGTTAGCCCGATGTGCCTTTGCTAGGTCTCAATATATGTGCTCCAGTAGTTTTTGAGAAATTAACGTTCAAAACAAGATATATATCTGTAACAGCGCTCCGGGCTGCGCTCCGGTCCGCTTACTTTTCGCGAAACGGAACTTTGCGCGCAGAAAGCTGATTGGCTCTCCGGTGTCTGTCAACATTCTAAACAGTCCGGAGCGGCCGCCATCTTATCTCTCGGTAGGATCGAGAGAGAAGAAGAGGTGAAAAACAAAGGGGGAATTTAATGAAAGGGGGCAAGGTATACCCCTCTTGACCCCCTAGGAATGTTGTTGGGGTTATTAAAGGGTCCCGTGGGGAAAATAAAAAAAAAATGATTTTTCACGGTAGAAGCGCTTCACGGGCCGCGAACTGGGCCGCAAACTGGTAGCGAAACGGGAATTCGCCATATTGTGCTTCGTTTTAATTAAATTACTAGGTATAAGGGGGTGCGGGAGACGTATCCTAATCCCCTATGTTTCCTGAGGGTGGCTGAGGAGGCTCATATATGTTGATACATCTCTTCCAGCGGCTGTGCGTGAGCTTTTTTTTTTTTTTGCTGCGTGACGTCTGTTAACGTTCGATTCGATGGAAATCAGGAAGTGTTGACCGCCAATTTGTCACTGCGATAAAATATTTTGTTATAAATGAATCCTTATTGATAAACATTGTCTGCGCCATCTTGCCTTTTTGTCCAATGCCACAATTTTGTCGTGCACGGCAGCCATTTTAGATGCCTTGACCAGGCCCACTCTCTGCACGCCGCCGATCCTCAGCATGGCTCCCCACCCTCGCAAGCATCTCCCCCACGCACTGGTCACCCCCGCTCTCTCTCTCATGCATGGGCCATATACTTCCCCCCATCTGCGCTGCTCTTCTCTGAGAATCACACCCTGTGCCCGCCCGACACCTCCCTTTCACCCTATTCACTACCGCCACCCTCTGACACTCCTCTTCCTCTGTGTCCGATTGTCCAGGCCGGACCCAGGCTATCACCTAGCCCTGCGGATGTAGTTTATGGCCCCAGCTGTAGAGTATCCAGACATGCCAACCCTCCCGATTCAGGCGTGAGACTACTGATTTCAGTGCTAGTCTTTCGCCTCCCGATTCCTGCAAGGAAAAATCCGGGGGCATATTACCAACAACTAGCGATAATTTTTGTCTCTAACTTGTTTAGAGACAAAAATTATCGCCGCACATCGGCGAATTTTATCGCACATACACCTTGCTATTAGCAAGGTTTATCGCAAATGCGATAAAAAACGGCCGCAATGCATGAATATCGCTGAAAAGTCAGCGATATTCATGCATTATCCAGCAAATGCTCTTAGCCATGTTATCCACCTTCCATTGGATAACATGGCTAAAAACTGCTCTGTGCGTGAGCTTTTTTTTTTTTTTGTGGCGTGACGTTTGTTAACGTTCGATTCGATGGAAATCAGGAAGTGTTGACCACCATTTTGTCACTGCGAGTAAATATTTTGTTATAAATGAATCCTTATTGATAAACATTGTCTGCGCCATCTTGCCTTTTTGTCCAATGCCACAATTTTGTCGTGCACGGCAGCCATTTTAGATGCCTTGACCAGGCCCACTCTCTGCACGCTGCCGATCCTCAGCATGGCTCCCCACCCTCGCAAGCATCTCCCCCACGCACTGGTCACCCCCGCTCTCTCTCTCATGCATGGGCCATATACTTCCCCCCATCTGCGCTGCTCTTCTCTGAGAATCACACCCTGTGCCCGCCCGACACCTCCCTTTCACCCTATTCACTACCGCACCCTCTGACACTCCTCTTCCTCTGTGTCCGATTGTCCAGGCGGGACCCAGGCTATCACCTAGCCCTGCGGATGTAGTTTATGGCCCCAGCTGTAGAGAATCCAGATATACCAATCCTCCCGATTCAGGCGTGAGACTACTGATTTCAGTGCTAGTCTTCCGCCTCCCGATTCCTGCAAGGAAAAACCCGGGGGGATATTACCAACAACTAGCGATAATTTTTGTCTCTAACTTGTTTAGAGACAAAAATTATCGCCGCACATCGGCCGCAATGCATGAATATCGCTGAAAAGTCAGCGATATTCATGCATTATCCAGCAAATGCTCTTAGCCATGTTATCCACCTCCCATTGGATAACATGGCTAAAAACTGCTCAGGGCAGGTGTTAGGTTTTGGAGATATTCGCGCTTAGCGCGAATATCTCCAAAAGTTGGTAATAGGAGATAGCGATGGTTAGGGACTGTTTCCAGTCGCTAAAATCTTGGCACGCCCACTTTGCATGTCATTAGTGATAAATATCACTGACATGCAAAGCGGGGCCCAAGATGGTCGCTATCTCCTTTTAGCTGTCACTAACTGGTGTTAGCGACAGCTTGGTAATAGGGAGATAATTTTATCTCTTTTTTTTTGGCTTTTAAAGCCAAAAAAGCGGAAATAAACCCCCTTGATAATATGCCCCATGATTTCTCGGGGGTTTCAGCTGACAGGGCTTGGTATTGTGTTACGTGCTAATTCTTCCAGGAAACGTCAGAGGGTCGATGCAGGGGTTCTAGAAGGGGTGATAAACCATTTAAGCCTCATGAACAAGCGCATGTTCTTTTAAAGATTTGTGAAGTACTCGGGGCGGCGGTGTGTGTGTGCCCTCTTTCAGGAGCGGGCGGGGGGGCACTGCCAGCAACTTGCCAGGCCAGGCAGTGTTCAACACGTGCATCACCCTTTCTCTGCCTGCTATTGCGCTCCATGCTTCGGAAAGGTAAGAAAAAGAACGTGCATTTGAGTTTGAAATGTCCGATCCTGTAGCAGTACACTTGCAAAGCCCACACATGACAATAACCCGATTCAAGGCCCCATTCACCCGATTTTTTAAAAATATATAGCACTCCAACAAAGTTGGATTTTAAAACTTTATTAACTTTTAAATATAAGGAACGCAACAAAAACTGTAAATATATTTAAACATTTTTTGAAATTAACCAGAACTATAACGATAACAACAACAACAACAATAATATAACTTTTATGCCTAAATTACGCAAACATTTAGCTAATCTGCTAAAGGGGGGAGTCGGCATTTCTTTACAATAATCAATAATGAAAAATCAACATCAATAGGGTTGTCCGTTTTCTCGATGCAGCACTATAGTGCAACATACACAGCACCTGGGGTGTCAAGAGTGAACAGGTCCTACCTGCTTAACCAATGACTGACAAATGCTATATTAAACACTTACTATGTATAATACTTGCGTTCACAATAGTTTTACTTTATAAAACAGAACAAAAGATGTCCCCTGTAAGTAAACCCATATTAGCTGTTTCAGTTATTGAACATCCTAAGGTTTTATGACATGGGGAACAGTGGTGATATCCTGGGCGGGTGATGGAAAAACATCTACAAAGAAAACTATTACTATAACGATAACAACAATAATAATATAACTTTATTAACTTTTAAATATAACGAACGCAACAAAAACTGTAAATATATTTAAACATTTTTTGAAATTAACCAGAACTATAACGATAACAACAACAACAACAACAATAATATAACTTTTATGCCTAAATTACGCAAACATTTAGCTAATCTGCTAAAGGGGGGAGTAGCCATTTCTTTTGATATTTTTGATAATTCATCCGTAGCCTCTCTAATCTCCATTACAATATGTTTCTTGCTGTCGCTAGCTGATGAAAAAACTAAAGTGATAACTTCCTCATCCTTATTTTGTCTTTCTTTGTCCCTTAAGATGTTATCTGTGTCAACCTCTTCCGAGAATGCTGATGCGTTAGGGATTTCCTTGTGTTTCTTAATAGCATTGGTGTCTGCACACTTCTTTGTCAATTCTGTGAACATGATAACTGCTTCATAAACAGACGATATCTTTGTTTAGTCATTAGTGTTAAGTGTGTCTGAAACTACAGTGCCCTTCTGTTTTTCTTTCTTCAGGCTCTACAGAGTTTTGTGTGTTGTTCTTTTGAGCGACAATTATTCCAGAGGTTTCAGGTTCACTTGTTTTGTCCTGCAGTGAGTTAACAGCTTTAGAGACTTCATGTTTATTTGCTATGTCCTGCTGTTCGTCAACTGCTTCAGAGACGTCAGCCTCATTTGTTATGTTTGACTAGATCCTGGACCTGCCTGGCCGCGCCCAAAATGGCGCCGGTGTAAATGGGACTCGTAACTGCTTGTTGTGTACTGGTTGCCCAACCTTGATATCACGAGATACATATGCAGTTTTGAAGCACATGGCGGAGGCTCGTCTGCTGTAGTGGGGCGCCCCTTTATCGTTTCAGTCGCCATTCCGCCCGCTTTTGCTACACTGTGCATTTTCCGCCATTCAGCTGTTTACCGCCCGCTCTTACGGCTACAGCGTCTCGCTCACCATGTAGTTGAGTTGCTCCCACTCTTGCGGTGCAGCGATAGGCGGCTGCCACAGGACTCTTAAAATGGCGGCCGGCTCTTCGGATTTGGGCCTGGTCCAGTAAAATGGCCCTGGGACACCTTGGAACTCGGACGCTTGTCTGCCAGGGCTTGGGTTCCATTCTCGAAAGCGTCCCCTCAGCCTTGAAGATTGTACAAAAGTCTTGGGGGCCGTCGACTCCCGCAGGCTTCCGGTGGGGAGCGGCTGCCATGATTGCTTGCGGAATGGCCACGTAGGAGCTACGAGATGGTGGTGCTCTCATGGTGACGCCAGCTTCAGTCTGAAACATCCAGAAACAAGGTGGGGCTTTCATCGTTTGGGAAAAAAAAT
This sequence comes from Lissotriton vulgaris, assembly GCF_964263255.1. Lineage (NCBI taxonomy): Eukaryota > Metazoa > Chordata > Amphibia > Caudata > Salamandridae > Lissotriton > Lissotriton vulgaris. The sequence goes on along the minus strand of NC_141694.1, from coordinate 1,381,652,030 downwards.
GTTTTAATCCAATGAAAAGTGTTATTTTTAGGTCACATGACCTAGTCTTACATCATTAGGAAAACAAAAGTAAAATGAACCAATGAAAAGTTTTATTAACAAGTCACATGACCTGTTATGCTTACGTTACGCGCTGCGCGGCGCGCTCTGGATCGTTTCCGGGAAGCTGCGCCTTGCGCACCGGAGCACTTCCGGGTGCGCTAACGCGTCGCGTCATATGACGCATTACGCGACAATGCAGGTCCAGAATATAGTCAAAATGTCTCCACCAACCAGCGGTCGGAATACAACCGCTTTCAGCAGTCAAAAAAGTTCGGTTAAATCTTAAGAGCGGGAGCAACTCAACTACATGGTGAGCGAGACGCTGTAGTCGCAAGAGCGGGCGGTAAACAGCTGAATGGCGGAAGAGGCACAGAGTACCAAAAGCGGGCGGAATGGCAACTAAAACGGTAAAGGGGCACCCCACGACTGCGTGTCTTCAGGTCAAACGGATTGTGGGACAAGGTCCAGAATGGAAGAGTCATCAAAAGGGAAAAATTTCGCCGGACCCCGGGAGCCCGCCGCCTATGCCGGGGGCGATCTCAGGCCACACCAGGGCAACACGACTTGGGGAGGGGGCAGGAGCCAAGCGCCCCCTCTCAGTCCGCGCCATCTCACCGCCCCTCGGGGGCCTCCGTCAAGCGGTTTAGGGAGGCACCGTATCACATTGTTTTCCAATGCAGTCAGGTCCACAAACGGACCCCACTTACTTTGAATAGTGAAGCTGCAGCAGGTGGAAATAAGGTTTAAACAGTGTTACAAGCGCTGCTTAGAACTCTGAAGTATGGCACTCAACATCCAGGACTTATGCCATTTGTGTAAGGCAGTGACATCGAAGCAACTCAGGGACAGAAAGCATGAACGAACATTCACGTATGAAAATCTTATTTGGGGAAGGGGTAGAATCCAAACGCCCCCTCCCAGTTCGCGCCACTACACCGTATGTGGAAAATCTGAAGCCATCGTTCTACAAACTCTCAATGCTTGCTATCAGTGCACGAGTTTCATGCTCGATCGATTGAGCTAGCCGGATCGGGCAATAAAAAGTATAAAATAGTTATGTAAATAGTTATTTAATAAAATGTTTTACCCTGTTTCTTTGCTGGTGTGTTGTCTATATTTATAATATTTGGATAGGGTTTGTCGTTATTTTGGGCGGGGTGGGTGGCGGAGTCGAGCTGTCTTGGAGCCCTCATGGTGTGGAGCTCAGTTCATTTCACTATTTTCGTATTTCTCATGAAGGGTTGTTCCTAATGTTTGTATTTTACTGAGGTCAAAAAGAGATCGAATTAGTGGTCTTCTGATTTTGCTCGATTACTTTTATTTTTTTACACGATTTTTCACTATCTGCAAAGACTAAACAGAGTATTGCGACTTTGTGCTTGTTTGTAAATAGAGAATGATCCAAAGAGAACCAATTCTAAAACAGTAAATGCTTGGATAACAATCAATCAAATGGAGAGACAAGCAGGTACGACGGATTACAACGGGGGTAAAGGTCTGCGTTAACTACCCTTCACTATCTGCAAAGAGAGAGTACTACTAAGAGAAAAGAGGGGAGTGGGGGGGGGCAGCATTCAAAGCACATCAGCGTGCATAAACACGAAAACCTTTTTACCTATCACGTACTTGACATTTGACAGCTTTTGATATTTGCTATTAAAAAACCATTGAAATTCACAGAAAAAACCGTAGGTTATAGTCGATATATAGTTAGGAATTTGCATTTACAAAACCTTGAAAATTCAATGAAAAAACCATAGGTTATAGTCCATATATAGTTAGGAATTTGCATTTACAAAACCTTATTTTACTCGCATAAAACCATTGAAATTCCATATATAGTTAGATGCGCTAACTATATATCGCGCACCCGCAATCCACTGCTGATGATGTCACATATTACATCATTCATGACATGGTCAGTGACATCACTGATGACATCACTGATGACAACTCAAATGACATCACTGATGACATCACTGATGACAACTCAAATGACATCACTGATGACATCTCAAATGACATCACTGATGACATCACTGATGACAACTCAAATGACATCACTGATGACATCTCATTTGACATCACTGATCACATCACTGATGACATCACTCATGTGATAATACAATGAACCTCTTCAGACTCTAATATAACCTTACATACACTCAGTATAAACAGACACTCACAGACTGTCACTCATCCATGGAGTTACTCACACACCTAGTCAGTCATGCAAAGAATCAATAACACCTCCATTTCTTCAACTATACAGTTATACACACCTTACTTATTCAAACATATTCTAACACATATTTACTCTCTTATACAATCCCTGATACAAGCTCACAGTGATCCATACAGCCACTCACACATTCACTGGCTTTTATCCACAGTTATTTATATATGTCAACTCTCACATGTATTGTGTTTTACATACGTACTTACTTGCACATGTAGCACTGAGATATCCATTCACTCACCAACACACCCATGCACAGTCAACCGCCCATATAGCTGTTTCCACATGCACTCTTGAACTCATACACCTAGTGAATCAACTGCTTACACATCTATGCACAGAGTCACACACCTCCCAGCCACCCACACACACACTCAGCTTCCCATTCAAATACTTGGGCAACCAATCAATAACCCATATAGCCACTCTTATAGCTACTGATCAACACATGCAGCAGCTTACACAACAACAAACATACTGATGCACAAATTAAGACAGTTTAGTCACTAACCCATGCACTCAGTGAGAAACATTTAATCACTCTTTCATACAGTCAGTCATGCACCTACTAAATTCTTCATCCAGACACTTATACATCCACTCATTCTTCAATATGTAAAACATATTTAAACTTTACAGAAACATACAGTCACTGGATGTTGTCATCAGTGATGTCATCAGTGATGTCACTGACCATGTCATGAATGATGTAATATGTGACATCATCAGCAGTGGATTGCGGGTGCGCGATATATAGTTAGCGCATCTAACTATATATGGAATTTCAATGGTTTTATGCGAGTAAAATAAGGTTTTGTAAATGCAAATTCCTAACTATATATGGACTATAACCTATGGTTTTTTCATTGAATATATATATATATATATATATTCACAGAAAAAACCATAGGTTATAGACCATATATAGTTAGGAATTTGCATTTACAAAACCTTGAAAATTCACTGAAAAAACCATAGGTTATAGACCATATATAGTTAGGGATTAGCATTTAAAAAACCTTATTTTATTTGCACAAAACCATTGAAATTCCATATATAGTTAGTTGCACTAACTATATATCGCGGACCCGCAATCCACTGCTAATGATGTCACATATTACATCATTCATGACATGGTCAGTGACATCACTGATGACATCACTGATGACATCTCAAATGACCACTGATGACATCACTGATGACAACACCCAGTGACTGTATGTTTCTGTAAAGTTAAAATATGTCTTACATATTGAAGAATGAGTGGATGTATAAGTGTCTGGATGAAGGATTTAGTAGGTGCATGACTGACTGTATGAGAGAATGATTAAATGTGTCTCACTGAGTGTATGGGTTAGTGATTAAAGTGTCTTAATTTGGCAATCATTATTTATGTTGTTCTGTAAACTGCTGCATGTTTAAATCAGTAGCTATATCAGTAACTATATGGGTTATTGAATGGTTGCCCAAGTATTTGTATGGGAGACTGAGTATGTGTGTGGGTGGCTGGGAGGTGTATAACTCTGTGCATAGATGTGTGAGCAGTTGATTCCCTAGGTGTATGGGTTCAAAAGTGCATGTAGAAACAGCTGTATGGACAGTTGACTGTGTGCATGAGTATATTGGTGAGTGAATGGATATCTCAGTGCTATATGTCAAAGTAAGTACATATGTAAAACACACTCCATGTGAGAGTTGACATATATAAATAACTGAACATAAGAGCCAGTGAATGTGTGAGTGGCTGTATGAATCATTGTGAACTTGTATCAAGGATTGTATAAGAGAGTAAATATGTGTTACTATATGTTTGAATAAGTAAGGTGTGTATAACTGTATAGTTGAGGAAATGGAGATGTGATTGATTCTTTGCATGACTGACTAGGTGTGTGAGTAACTCCATGGATGTGTGACAGTCTGTGAGGGCCTGTTTACACTGAGTGTATCTAAGGTTATATTAGAGTCTGAAGATGTATTATCACATAAATGATATCATCAGTGATGTAATCAGTAATGTCAAATGAGATGTCAGTGATGTCATCAGTGATGTCATTTGAGATGTCATCAGTGATGTCATCAGTGATGTCATTTGAGATGTCATCAGTGATGTCATCAGTGATGTCACTGACCATGTCATGAATGATGTAATATGTGACATCATTAGCAGTGGATTGCGGGTCCGCGATATATAGTTAGTGCAACTAACTATATATGGAATTTCAATGGTTTTGTGCAAATAAAATAAGGTTTTTTAAATGCTAATCCCTAACTATATATGGTCTATAACCTATGGTTTTTTCAGTGAATTTTCAAGGTTTTGTAAATGCAAATTCCTAACTATATATGGTCTATAACCTATGGTTTTTTCTGTGAATTTCATTGGTTTTTTAAAAGCTAATATCTATAGCTGTAAAATATATTCTTTATTAAGTGACGTATCACGTAGCCCGTGAGACGCCTCATGATGCATCGCATAACCGTGACGTATCGTCTCTGCAGCGCAAACCAAACCCAAAACGTAAGCGCGCCAGAACACGCTTAAAGATATATATATATTTTTTTAACCTTAATTAGACAAAATCCACACGTGCACATATCACAAACGTTCAAAAAACACAATATGTCGGACTCCCGTTACGCTGCCGGTTAGCTGCCCGGTTAACGTACAAGGAAGCACCTTTACCGCGAAAAATCGCAATTTTTTTTTCTTTTGCCCCGCAGGGAACTTTAATAGCCCCCTCATCAATCCTAGGGGTTCAGGAGGGGTCTGCCTTACCCCTTTCATTCATTTACACCTTTTTTTTTCCACCTCTTGTCTCTCGATCCTACCGAGAGACAAGATGGCGGCCGCTCTGGACTGTTTACAATGTTGACAGCCAATCAGCTACTCCTCAGGATTTTTTTTTTTTTGGGCCCCGCGTGGTTTTATAATAATCCCCTCATCAATCCTATGGGGTCAGAAGGGGTCTACCTTGCCCTCTTTCCTTCATTTCCCCCTTTGTTTTGGTCTCCTCTTGTCTCTTGATCCTACCGAGAGACAAGATGGCGGCCGCTCCGGACTGTTTACAATGTTGACAGCCAATCAGCTACTCCTCAGACTCCCGTTACACTGCCGGTTAGCTTCCCGGTTAGCTGCCCAGTTAGCTGCCCGGTTCGCTTACCAAGACGCGTCTCTACGGCGAAAAAATCGGATTTTTTTTTTTTTTTTTTTTGGGCCCGGCGTGGCTCTATAATATCCCCCTCATCAATCCTAGGGGGTCAGGAGGGGTCTACCTTGCCCCCTTTCCTTCATTTCCCCCTTTGTTTTGGCCTCCTCTTGTCTCTCGATCCTACCGAGAGACAAGATGGCGGCCGCACCGGACTGTTTAGAATGTTGACAGACACCGGAGAGCCAATCAGCTTCGCTTTGCAAAGTTCCGATACGCGAAAGGTTCGCTAACCGGATAGCTGCCCGGAGCGCTGTTACAGATATATATCTTGATTTAAACGTTAATTTCTCAAAATCCACTGAAGCACATATATTGAGACCTAGCAAAGGCACATCGGGCTAACAGTCCCTACAATTTTGCCAAGTTTCGTGGAAATCCATTCAGCCGTTCGGGCTAAAAGTGAGTCCAACCGCCCTATGGAAATTAACATGGGAAAAACGCGTTTTGGGACCCCCCTTTTTTCTCGGCCCCCCCTTGACGAACCCCCCCCAAATTTTCAGGAGCTGCTCAGAAACAAAATGTGCCATTTTCCTGAAAATTTCAGCCGATTCCGTCCACAAACGCCAAAGTTATTAGACATAGAATTTTCAAAAGTCCCATAGGAAAAAAATCCTAACTATATATACCTACTGGCTATCGCCAGTAGGTAATATATATATATATATGTATATGTATATATATATATATATATATATATATATATATATATATATATATATATATATATATATATATATATATATATATGTATATATATATATGTATATGTATATGTATATATATATATATATATATATATATATATATATATATATATATATATATATATATATATATATATATATCGTATAGTAGGAGTTATGAATGTCCCCTGCAATACACGGAGCCCCCCCCAGCAGTATCTTCACCAGTTGGTTGTATTTGTTGCAAGGGGAGAGAGGTGGCAATATGTATTGCCTGAGTAAAAGGATTGTTGTAAGGCTTTTAACCACTCTTTAGGGCACCCGAGCTGGCGTGTGGCCCATGCCCATACAGTTGAAACATCACAGGATGTTTGGAGTGTGTCTATCATGGTATAGACCCCCAACTGGACTGCAACTACCTGCATGCATCTGCTCAGGAGAGAGAGTTCGGGAGGACAGTATACCTTCAATTGGAGTAGAGGCGTAACAGCATTTAACCAGGGGCGTATTCCACATCACCTGTACCTTCTCTGACCCCCTGAAGGAGTGTGGAGCCCGTGAAATACGGCACTGATGAAAGCCAATGAAGGCTGAAACGCATATGCCAATGCATTTCATGGACAGCGAGCACGAGCAAGATAACATCATTAAAGCCTTTCAAAAGATCCCAGAGGTGTGCTGTGCCTTTTTCTTCATTTGGGAGCAGGCTTTGGATCGATGTTTTGTCAGCAAGCTGGTGACTACTGACTAATGACACCCCCTCTCGGTCAGGAGCACCGTGTGAGACTAGCATTGTCCTTGGAGTTTTACATGTTCTGAAATACACGGAGCCCCCACCAATATATTTTACCATTTGGTTTTATTTGCTGCAAGGGGAGAAAGGAGGCAATACGTATTGCCTGAGTAAAGGGATCCATGAAAGGCTTTTAAACACTTTTCAGGGTACCTGAGCTGGTGTATGGCCCGTGTCCATACAGTTGGGACATCACTGGATGTTTGAAGAGTCTATCACGGTATAGACCCGCAATCGGACGGCAACTACCAGCATGCATCTGCTCAGGAGAAAGTGTACGTGAGGACAGGACACCTTTAATTTGAGGAGGGGCATAACAGCATTTAACCAGGGATGGAATCCACATCACCGGTACCCTGTCTGACACCCTGAAGGAGCTTGGATCTCGTGAAATCCGGCACTGATGAAAGCCAATGAATGCTGAAACGCGTATGCCAATGCATTTCATGGACTGCCAGCACCGCGCAAGATAACACCATTAAAACATTTCAAAAGTACCCGGAGGTATGTCGTGCCTTTTTCTTCATTTGGGAGCAGGCGTTGGTTCGATATATATATATTCAATGATGTCATTTGAGATGTCATCAGTGATGTCCTGAGTGATGTCACTGACCATGTCATGAGTGATGTAATATGTGACGTCATCAGCAGTGCATTGCGGGCGCACAAGTTATAGTTAGATGAACTAACTATAACAGAGGAATTTTTAGGGTTTTGTACGAGTGAAATGTCCAACTAACCATATATAGTTAGGGATTAGCATTTACAAAACCTTATTTTACTCGCACGAAACCATTGAAATTCGCATATATAGTTAGTTGCACTAACTATATATCGCGCACCCGCAATCCACTGCTGATGATGTCACATATTACATCATTCATGACATGGTCAGTGATATCACTGATGACATCACTGATGACATCTCAAATGACATCACTGATGACATCTCAAATGACATCACTGATGAGATCACTGATGACAACATCCAGTGACTGTATGTTTCTGTAAAGTTAAAATATGTCTTACATATTGAAGAATGAGTGGATGTATAAGTGTCTGGATGAAGGATTTAGTAGGTGCATGACTGACTGTATGAGTGAGTGATTAAATGTGTCTCACTGAGTGCATGGGTTAGTGACTAAACTGTCTTAATTTGTGCATTATTATGTCTGTTGTTCTGTAAACTGCTGCATGCGTTAATCATTAGCTATATGAGTAACTATATGGGTTATTGATTGGTTGCCCAAGTATTTGTATGGGAGACTGAGTATGTGTGTGAGTGGCTGGGAGGTTTATGACTCTGTGCATAGATGTGTGAGCAGTTGATTCACTAGATGTATGGGTTCAAAAGTGCATGTGGAAACAGCTGCATGGGCAGTTGACTGTGTGCATGAGTGTATTGGTGAGTGAATGGATATCTCAGTGCTACATGTCAAAGTAAGTACATATGTAAAACACAGTACATGTGAGAGTTGACATATATATATAACTGTGCATAAGAGCCAATGAATGTGTGAGTGGCTGTATGGATCATTGTGAACTTGTATCAGGGATTGTATAAAAGAGTAAATATGTGTTAGTATATGCTTGAATAAGTAAGGTGTGTATAACTGTATAGTTGAGGAAATGGAGGTGTGATTGATTCTTTGCATGACTGACTAGGTGTGTGAGTAACTCCACGGATGAGTGAAAGTCTGTGAGTGTCTGTTTACACTGAGTGTATGTAAGGTTATATTAGAGTCTTAGAGTCTGGCTCACTGGTTAGAGGCGGCAGACCCGAGAGCAGAGGACGGCCCGGGACCAGGGTTCGATTCCCGGCGCGGCAGGTTTCTGGACCAGGGTCAGCGGACTCGATAATTCTCTCGCCTCGGTGCCCACTCTGATCAGCGTCCACACTCGGCAACTCTGGGCATTAGCTTGCTTCATCTTCACTAACGGCCCCACCAGACCGCCGGGGATGCCTGGTCTCACCCTGGAGATACCCATTAAGGGACCATCTCTCAGGGAAGCCAGGAAGGGTTTCGCAGCGGTCGAAGCGCCTTGGGACCCTCTGGGTAAGTAGTGCGCTATATAAATGCCTATATATTACGTATTATCACATGAATGATATCATCAGTGATGTGATCAGTAATGTCAAATGAGATGTCATCAGTGATGTCATCAGTGATGTCATTTGAGATGTCATCAGTGATGTCATCAGTGATGTCACTGACCATGTCATGAATGATGTAATATGTGACATCATCAGCAGTGGATTGTGGGTGAGCGATATATAGTGAGTGCAACTAACTATATATGCGAATTTCAATGGTTTTGTGCGAGTAAAATAAGGTTTTGTAAATGCTAATCCCTAACTATATATGGTCTGTAACCTATGGTTTTTTCAGTGAATTTTCAAGGTTTTGTAAATGCTAATTCCTATCTATATATGGTATATAACCTATGGTTTTTTCAGTGAATTTAATGTTTTTTTAATAGCAAATATCAAAAGCTGTAAAATGTATTCATCTTTTAAATGAAAAATATATTTTATATGTTTTAATTATAATTTTTTTATGCATCTGCCAAACCCTGACCTCTTAATAGTGCACTGTGGTGGAAATGATTTGGGCGCTATGACTGGTGTTGGTCTGGAAATGCTTTTAACGGACACCTTTCATCAATTGATGACACTTTTTCTCCAAACTGCCTTGGTATATTCCAATATATGCCAAAGACAGAAATGGAACTGGTCCAACCAATTTTGTCCACAATTTGAGAAAGCACGGAAACATGTGAATAAATCTCTCTCTGCTTACATGAGAGACTTTAGAATGGGTTCAATATACAACAATAACTTGCATTACAACATGCAAGACATCTACAGAGGAGATGGTGTGCACTTCTCAGATGAGGGGAATAGAATATTCCTCCTGAATTTAAAACTGTGCATTGAAACCTACTTGTAGGTACCTAAATCAGCCACAGAACCCAATAGCTCTTTTCAGAGCTACCCTACCTCTGATCATTCTAAACGTTAATCTTTTTCTAACTTTTTTCACTATTTTTCATCAAAGTACGCTCCCCGGTTTGCTTACCGGTGCGCGTACCGGGCGCTCCTCCGCGACATTTAAAATTTTTTTTTTTTGTTTGCCTATATGAGCGTCCTAAGCCCCCCTCAGAAAACCTAGAGGGTCACAAAGTGTCTACCGTGCCCCCTTCTACCCATTCCAAACATTGTTTCCCCTCCATCTTGTGTCTCAATTCTACCGATACACAAAATGGAGGACTTCCGTAACGCTGCCGGTTCGCATACCGGTGCGCGAACCGGTGAGCGCTCGCTAAAAAAAGGTGGGAAAGTAATTTACAGAAAAACCACTGGAGACACTTTCATCAAATATAGAATAGGCCCTACTACATAGCAGTCCCTACCATTTACCCAAATTTGATGGGATTCCATTGAGAAAATTATGCTGTAGGACTAACTAAATATCCTGAGGTAAATTACATGACAGAAACACATATGAAGTGTTAGAATTGACAACCAATTAAAATGTTACCTTCATTTTCTACTATTATTACATGACATTTGATTGGTTATGTACCTGAATATATATAAAGAAAGAGAGAGAAACACAGCCATTTTGACTACTACTTCCTGAAGTACATTTCAAGAGCATTTTGACTGTGAACTTTAACTTCTTTTTCAAAGGTAAGATATAATTTTAAAAATTTGAAAGGAGAACTATGTTATGCACTTTAAATTAAATAAGGAAAACGTTTTCAGATAGGTACATACTGTCCCTCTATAAGAGTTAGTCATTGAGAAAGACTTAATTATTTAAATTATTGATTGAGTTAGGCTTCTGTGGTATAATTATGAATTTACTTAGGCATCATCACAGGCACTTTTGAATGGTTTTACTTCCTGCCTGAAACCATGCACTGCCCAAAGATTACTTCACTGTTAAAAACTCACAAGCACCTGTGTGAACTTAAACCCAACAGTGCCCTATCCCCACTGATATATTTTTTTTATGCAATTTACAGCAAGAAAATGGAAGCACAACGGAAAGAAAATAATATTTCCTTTCAAATTAAGATTGAAAACAATCCAAAGGAAGAAAATGAAGAAATTGACTTTTTGGATGACACATTAGACGAAGAATTAATTAAATGTGCTGCAGAATGTGAATGTGATTCTTGGAATGAAAAGGAGGACATTCCTGATGATTTATTGCTACAAATTCTCTTAGATTATGAAAAATCAGAACAATAGATTTAAATTTTAAAAGTTAAAATTGTTTGAGACATTATTCTTTTTAATATGAAAATCATGTAATAGTACACAAAAAGATAAAATATAAACTGAGACTTAAAATATACTGTGCAACTTTTTTTGTGTTACATAGTAAGTTTGCTAGTAGTTACTTCCTTTCTCCCACTATATTATCTCCAATGTGTATTTAACATCTCTTTATCATCTCCTGCCTCCATGTTCTTTCTGCTTTCCTCACAGACTATGCTATGAATTCCATATACCACAATAACTTCTGAAACAACATGCAAGATATCTCCAAAGAAAACGGTGTATATTTATTTTTAGACTCTGCATTGGTACCTACATGTTGGTACTTAAATAAAAAAAAAAAAAATACAACAAAAAGAACAATCAATAAACATACAATATTTGAACATTCTTTCATTCTTTTTTCCGTATATTACGCTCCCCGGACCGCTTCCCGGTGCGCGTACCGGGCGCTCCCCCCGCAAAAAAAACTATAATAAATTTTTTTTTTTGCCCCGCGGAGCCCTTTTAAAGCCCCCTCATCAAACCTAGGGGGCCAGGGATGATGTACTCTGCCCGCTTATGCTCATTTCCCACTTTGTTTTTTCCACCTCTTGTGTCTCGATCCTACTGAGACACAAGATGGCGGCCACTCCGGACTGTTTAGAATGTTGAAAGTCACCGGGGAGCCAATCCTCTTCTCCTCGCGAAGTTCCGTTACGCGTCAGGTACGCAAACCGGGGCGCTAACCGGGACGCTGTCACAGATATATCTGTTTTTTCAAATGTTAATTTCTCAAAATCCACTGGAGCACATATATTGAGACATAGCAAAGGCACGTCGGGCAAACCAAATCTACAATTTTGCCAAGTTTCGTATAAATCCATTCAGCCGTTCGAGCTAAAATTGATTCCAACCGCCCTATGGAAAAATGAATGGGAAAAACGCGTTTTGGGACCCCCCTTTTTTCTCGGCCCCCCTTGACAAAACCCCCCCAAATTTTCAGGGGCTGCTCAGAAACAAAATGTGCCATTTTCCTGAAAATTTCAGCCAATTCCGTCCACAAACGCCAAAGTTATTCGACATAGAATTTTCAGAAATCCCATAGGAAAAAAATCCTAACTATATATACCTACTGGCGACCGCCAGTAGGTAATATATATATATATAGATGTGTGTGTGTGTGTGTGGGCGCGTGCTCTGTCTTCCTTCTCTACTAGAACGCAGCTGAACTTGTTTGTGATACCTTAAAGAAACTGATAAATTTAAATAATTTCAGACTGAGGCTCTTGTTGAAAGGAGAGCTTGCAGGCTGACTCAATTGACCATTATCCCAAAATCCGGACCATTGATTGACAAGGAAGAAAACCGTCGGGGCAGACTTCTGATAACCAAGCATGTGGGAATTCGGGGGGACCTGGTCACCCTTCGGATAGGCAGTTTTACCAAACAAGTGAATTGGCACAGTGCATGTATGGTGGTGCGGTTCCAGCCCGTGTGTGGTATGTTCCACAAGGGTCATTGCAGCAATAGCTCAACCCACTGAGTATTAATTTTGTTTTGTACACTGGCGCACTGGTTAGAGCACACAATCTGCATTTCAGAACAGAAACACTGTGCACTGTAGAAGGCATCAGTTGACAGGGGAGGTCATTTGAGGGTCATTGTATTTGTGGCTCGCACTTCTTCAGTGGATGGAGAGAGACGGGTGGTACCATACGTGTACATCACCTGGGGGGTATCGCTCTCTTTCGCTTTCCAGAGGCACTGCACCGCTTTAAATAAGCACCATTACACTAGGTCACATTCGCTTTTTAGGCATAGGAAGATCAATAAATAATGTGCCTGGAATCCCAGGATGTTGAGCCGACACCGGGAAACGAACTGAGCCTCGCTGGTTCCCCAATTCCTAAGTTGACAGCTCTGACCTAAGGTAAATGAAATGTCCTCCTCTCCTCTTCTCCTCACAATGCCCATGCGGGTGCCGTCCTATGCCACACGATATTGGCTCCCTTCACAGGGTCACCCATTGAGATGTTGACGTCACACATTTGCATATTTTGTTTGCCGCCTCTATACATACAGCCGATTTCCATTACCGGGTGTGGATACATCCTGGGCATCGGTGGCAGACTGAGAAGCTTTTTTGAGGCAGAAGTAGAAGTGTCTTAAAACCAGTGCTGGGCACAAAACTTCGCCCCAAGGTCTGTCCCTTCCTAATAGCTAATCGCTAACCTTATTTTGCGAGTCGCTAATAGATTAGCGACTCGCAACATAGGATTAATACATTCAGCTAGATTCATCAAGGTAAATTGCGCTCCCAAAGGGCCAGATTCTGAGAATCTGGCCCTTTGCGAGTGCAATTTTTGCATTTGGGATTCATCATCCCAAATGCAAAAATCGCTATTTGCGAAATCGCATATTTGCGAGGAATTGGATTTAAGGAATCTCTATTAGAGATTCCTCAAATGCAATTCATTAACCAATTTGAAATTGTGAATTCGCAATATTTGGTCGCTATTTACCACGAAGTCTGACTTCGTGGTAAATAGCGAAAAAATAGTAAAAAGCACTTTAGTGCATTTTTCTCTGTTGCATGTTACACACACATGTCCTTTGGACATGTGTGTGCACAACACCTGTGTAAATCTGCATTTCAGGGGTGCTACAGGGTGTCCTTTGGACACCCCGGGCACCCTTGAAATCGCTATCTTATTTGCGATTAGCTAATTGCTAATCGCAAATAAGGAATACACCACATTCATTCCTATGGGCCTTTAGGCCCATAGGAATGAATGGTGAGTTATTCCTTATTTGCGATTAGCAATTTGCTAATCGCAAATAAGGAATGTGTAGGAATCGCAATTTATTTTGCGATTCCTACATGAATCCCGTTTTGCGAGTCTGTAATAGCGATTCCTTATGAATCGCTATTAAAGACTCGCAAAACGGGTCTTTGATGAATCTAGCAGATTGTGCCACAGTTTATTGCGGTCGCAAAAGGGCCAAATGGCCCTTTGCAACCACAATTTTGGGTTGTACATCTGGCCCACTACCTTTTAGTTAAAAGACAATCTGCTTGGGTGAACAGTAGTTATGGCGCTCTGACACTCTCGTTAAAGCAGTAAACCAGCTTAACTTGCGAAACAATAGAATCTCTCTCTTCCCTGTGATTTATGTGTTATTATACACCTACTTTTATTAAATTCCTTCTTTACACTTGGGGCAACATTGTTTTGCACAAACGATTGCGAAGACTGTCAAGTAGAAAAACAATATTTAAATTGAGTGACAAAGAACAAAAATTATATTTTCACGAGTCTTTCAGTGAAAATGCTTGTGAAACAGTAAACAGTGCGCAGTGGAACCAATGCTTACTAGAAATAGTGCTAAAAAATGTACTGAAAGCGGTTTACTCTTTGCCATCTGGACATAGAATAAGTTACATTTACAGCAGAGTGTTGACTGCTGCACTTGCAAATCACTTTCATTTATTTGCTACATCGCACTCCAAAGAAAGAACATTGTTCAATCATTGTATGCATATGTGACAGAGTAATAAACGCAGAAGTTTGGCATATGCTCACAAACATAAATAATTCACTTTGATCTCATGCCTCCCTTCACTGGTTGATGATGGAATAAATTGCTTTAGGACTAGCTTTCAAAATAGTTTTAGAACATTTGTTCAGCAATACTTGACCTTCTGCGGTGAAATCATAAAACAAGTGGATCTGAGGTGAGTTTCACATTAACATTTGTTCTGAATATTTAATGTATTTCCCCAGTAGGAACATTTCATAAATAACACCAATAATTTCGTTTGAAGGAACACATTACACTCAAGGACATTCGTAACATTGCAATTAATGCTGAGTCTCAAAATTCATGCAGCCACCTCTGGGAAGGAGTGTTTGGCAAGTGATTTTAAACTCAAACACGTGATCACGATTGAAGTTAAGGATATATGGACGCAACATAGGGGGATATTCACAAGAACGTGTGATAAACATCGCTAAATTAGCTTACCGCAACTTTGCATATCGCAGTCTATCACGGGAAAATAACGCTGTAGCATTCGCAATATGGCGGTACCATGCGATAGGCTCACGATAAAGCATCAAAAGTTCGCAATTAAGTCAACGTGGCGCCGCAAAAATGCGAAACATGAACATAAAAAACTTGCAATGAGGCCCATCGCGATACAAAAAAAACAGCGAAAACCAACGACAAGCCTGCAATCCCCATGCATCAAGTGGTAAAAGGCACCCTAAAAGCAGAACAAAAACAAAGGGAAACAAAAAGAAACGGCGTAGCACCATGATTGCACCCAACCGAGTGCAGAGGTCAACGCGAACCCCACAAGCCACACAGACCACCATCAAGGAACTATAGGGTCAAGGCCAAGTAGAAGAGGGAGAGGAAGTTGGGGTGCAGTTCGCAGGAAAACCAGACCAGGGTCACAGAGGTGAACTGAACTAGAATTAGACAAACGTGAATGCAGTCGGAGTGTCGAGGAGGTCAAAGGAGGAGGCCAAGAGGTGCTGGCATGACGTGAATAGCCAAGCCAAGCACAAACCTGCTGCCAACAGGAAGCCAGCAACGGCGACAGGAGGTGGGAGTTCTTCGCCACAGGAGGAGCGTGAAGAAACGGAGGCCACAGTCAAGTGTGGAGATGGTGCAAGGAGTTGGGAGTCCGGACACAGCTTAAAAAGACCTGACACAACATCAACAGGGTGAGTAACCACCAGGGACTGGTGGCACAGGGGGAGATGAGCACAATGGCACACTTGCACAACGATGTGTAGCACACTGCACACCCACAATGACCCTGGGTCATGTCCCTGATCCCCGCGGCACACTGCTGCAACCACACATAGCAATAACAACACATCCACATTTATGACAATGTGGTACAATTTGTAACCCCGACACTGCAGAAAGGAGGACACAACTGGGTCAGCTCATGCACAGAAACAGGCCCATGACATCTAACATAGCAGGAAACTGTGAGATGGAAATGTGCGCATACAACCTCACATCTGTCATGTGGTCCAAATGTCCACTGTCCCTCATCAAAATCCAGCACCTCACAAACAGTCACAATGTACATTGTCATTGAGTCTGCATGTAAACAAGACCAATACGCCAACATACATGTCAACACAATGTCAACATGCATCTCCCCTTAACATTGCAGAGGGACATACAACACCTCTAGCAGAGCAGACCAGACAACTCATCAGTGATGCTGGAGCAGACCACCACACCTTCAACACCGATGCCCTACAGCAACTCATGGACACCCTAGGGAACCCACTCCCAGGAGCAGGGCAGCCAAGCTACATAGAGGAGACACTAGCACCTGCACAGACCACACAGCAGGAAGCACCCGCCAGCACGGCTGGCTCCCAACACTTCACCGAGACACACATGACATTCCAATGCCAGGTGTCAGAATGCCAAAAGGAGGTGTCCAAACAGGTGCGGGTGGACTCAGAGCTCATGGAAACCGAACTAGATCACATGCGTGGGAGTCTAGTTCCCATCAGGGACCACCTACACCCCACAAAGGAGACAGTGACACATGCATTTGCACATTTCCTGTACTGAACCACACCCAAAGCCCATTAATTATCATTCACACACCCATGAAGGACCTGTGTACGACGACCCACTCCACTCCTCTTACGTAGTGAGAGGGTAATGACAAAGCTACATGTCCAAGGTCTTCCGACGCTGCCGGCAGTGACATGGTTGCGTCTGCTGTACACAGCACAATGTAATGTTGAAGGGCCCGGGGCCCTCATGCATACGTTATGACCACACAGACACACTCAGATCGTTTGTGGAACTGGCTGCGGGTACGTGCGCCCGGCCCCTTTATTGGCAGTGCCACATGTACAGTGACGCCTGTGCTGGATGTGTGTGGGGTGAGTGTAAGCCAGCCCTCACAGAGTAGTTTGTGCTGGCAACAACTTGAACAGTAAACACTATTAAAACGGAAACAGAAGACACCAGCATTACAGAGACATTTAAGGAGCATCATGGAGGTAGCCGGAGCAAGTAAAGAGGTCACCCAATATGCAAACAGAGGTGTCCGTGAGTTGCAGTGCACTGAAGTTGGGGCACTAGAGCTGAGCATGGTCATTGAAGAAATTGTCTAGGATTGTGTCCCTTCGCGATATTCTAACTGCAGTGGGGTGTGTTACACCTGCATCATCTTCCTCATCATCGTCCCAGGTGTCCCATACGGCCTGAGGTGACATTGCTGGGTAACCTCTCCACAGCAGAAGACTCAATCAGTAATGGTCCATGGGTTGCAGTGCACTGAGTTAGTGGCACCTGGAGTGCTGATCAGGGTATCAAGCAGATGATGGCATCCATGACAGATGTGAGCAACTCCGTTAGTCTGCCAGTACCAATGTTTCAACTCTGGCATTTGGAGGTGGCCCAGGCTGTGGTGGCGTGTGCCTCCTGCGGTGATGCAGCAGTCCGGGCCGGTCAGGACTCGATTTGATGTGTGAGCCAATGACGGACCGCAGTTGAGGCCGGAGGCAGCAGACATTGCAGGGCCACAGACACATGATGTTGATGACCCTAAGGCCTCTGACGCAGAGGCCATCCAATATCTCATCAGACAGGGTCCCTGACTTGAGCTGCACAGAGTTAGTGGGCCAGGATGCACTGGGGCCGGCACAGGCACACCGCCACGAGATGGTGACTTGCGTAGGCCACATGGACTGAGTGGGTCCTCATCGATGTCAAAGGTGAATGTGGTTGTGGGTTACGGGGAACAGTGGAAGTTGTCCTCCAGGGCATGATGCAGAGGGCAGAAGCCATCCGGGACTGCAAATGGAGGAGTGGAATGCTACTGCCTTGGTAATGCCACCAAGTCGGTATCAGCTACATGAGGATGAAGACAACCTCCAGTTCATAGACTGAGACGCCACTAAAGATTAACCAGACAGTGTCCATGGATTACAGGAAACAGACTTAGTGGCACCGGAGCTGAGAGGGGATGCAGTCTCCGATGAGGCCGGTACAATGATATGATCTCTGCCATGAAGAAATCAAGACTCAGTTCCAAATGTGTGACCTATTCAACCACAGTGTGGGCCGGAGGTAGTGGCCAGCAAGGGGCCCACAGCCACATGTGATTGACTTGCAATGCACAGAGTTAGTGACACCAGTGCAGTTGTTGGTAGTGTTCGATCACCTCCCTAATAATTATTCTTTTTTACTCCAGACTGAAACCGGTCTTCCTCTTACACCTCTCCTTGCGTTCAATAATGTGATCTCTGCCATTAGGAAATCAAGACTCACTTCCAAATGTGTGACCTACTGGACCGCAGTGTAGGCCGAAGCCAGTGGTCAGCGAGGGACCACAGACATGTGTGGTTGGAATGCTATACGCAGAGTTGGTGGCACCTGATCGAAGGGACTACAGTGACATCAAACGTCCCATGAATAAATGAACTCGGCCACTATGTTATCAAGACTCAGTTCCAATTGTGGGACCTACTTGACCGCAGTGCAGACCGGAGGAGGCGGTCTGTGCGGGTCAGCTGCTGTTCTGCCAGCTCCTCCTGGTACTTTAACACATGATGTTGGAATGGCATGTGGAGATGATTTGTGGTTGACGGAAGCAGAGGCACCAGAGCTAAGCGGGTGTGCAGGCAGCGACGATGCCGTGTCATGCCTAGTACAGACTGTATTGGATTAGTGTGGGGCCTGGTGGCCCGCAGTGCAGGCCGAAGGCAGGAGTCAGCAAGGGCCCACGGACACGTGTGGCTGGAATACTATGCACAGAGTTGGTGGCACCACCTCAAAGGGAGTATAGTGATATAAACTCTGCCATGAAATATGTCCTCAGCCTTTGTGTAATCAAGTCTCAGTTCCAAATGTGTAACCAACTTGTCCGCTGTGTCTGCCGGTGGAGTACTTCAACGAGAAAGAAGTACTGTGCACCTATGTCGCGGAGGCCTTGATGGTCTGAGGAGGCTGCCAAGGTCGCGAGCCTCAGGCGTGGAGCTTGCACCAGCACTTGGTGGGCCCACTGTAACAGATGCCAGTGTCGGCAGGTGAGCAGTGAGGCCTGGTTGCACAGGGGCGGACAAGACAGGTCAGTGGACCAACGGCCCACGGTGCAGCAGGCACTCAGGATCGCATGCAACACCACTCACGGTGTCAGCCTCGTCGTGGGGTGAGAGTCGCCACTCTGGCAGACACGTTGGGCATTCCGGAAGAGAACCACACCCATAGCTACATGCTTTTTATTCACACCCCTATGCTAACCTGGCATATGCCGGGCCAGCCGACTCCGCTCATGCTTAAAGGGGGGGACGTAACAAGCTACATTTCCGTTATCTTTCCCACTGGCTGGGGTGACATAGTTGCATCCACTGTCCAGTACACTCCAAACACCCGCAGTGTATATCGACATGGATAAGTCTATGGTCTTCATACTGCAGTCTGGCCAGCACATCCACGCCACACTTGGCATTGTGTACATTCTCATTCATGGGTCACTTGCCTCCTTCGCAGATGCCTGGTTCCTGCCTCTCCCCACAATCTGCAATTCTGTGGCTGCGGTGCCATACCATTGATGGCTCATGTCCATGGCTAGCCCAGGTTACCACAGTAACTTCTGCTGTCATTTCTGGTGGATGGGCATGTTGTTTAGCATGTTGAATGAGATTTTGTAACATGTGCATTCCCAGAGTTGTGAGTTGCATGATTGTGGAGTTGGGGTTTGTGGGTGTGTTCATTTGGTTCTTGCCAACGAGCATTTCTGTAGGTGCCATCCTGGAAGCGCCGGTTGATGATGGACTGTCCGTAGATGTTAGAATCATGCACACAGCCTGGGTAGTTGGGGACGACATTGGTAAAGAGTCCACAGTGGTCCACTATTGCCTGCACATTGATGGAATGAGTGTGCTTTCTGTTGGGGTAATTGTGTGCAATGTCGGCAGGGGGGCACAAGTAGGACATGTGTGCAGTCAATTGCCCCCAAAATGTGCAGGAAGCCAGCTATGGCGTGCAAGCCTTGCTTGGACATCAACTGTTCCCGCGCAGTGTAGGGGAATTGAAGGTGCTGGCGTACCATCTAATGATGGTATCCAAGACAATTGTGAAGTACTTTGATGGGATGGCTGTGAGACTCCTCCGACTCAGGCAGTTGTTGGTTGGAAGGTATCAGAGGCCATCAGATGCAGCACAGCCAGCAGCTTTGTCTTCGGAGGGATGTTGGTTGTCTGCTGTGTGGTTACCGTCAGCCTGTGGGCAATGACATTCAGGATGCGGATAATGGTTGTACTTTTGTGCATGTGACTGACTAGGCCTAAGTTACTCTTTTGTTCATACAATTGTCGAAGCCTCAAAAAACATCACCGCTTCTTAAAATTGTCCCATACGATATTAAAAATAGGGGAACAGTCCAGCATCCGAAAATGTAGGCAATGTTTGTATTTTCGGTACAAAAGGGGGTGGTGATGGATGGAGCATCTGAATCAATCAAACACTCACACCCAGTCAGTAGATCTGGGTTTAATCCATCAGCGTTCTTTAGCCCACTCTGCCACCCCAGTTCAGACATGGCTATATGCAAATCAGCCTGACCCTTTACCTCATGGGAACAGTCCAGCCCGAACTGCCAAGCCATGTCTTCCCTTGCCCGGAAACAAGCTTCCGAGGACCGGTTTCTGGCATTCCAGCCGTCTTCAGCCCGGCTTGCTTGAATCCAGTGGCAAAGTGAGCAAGGGACTCACATCTGAGCATACCCTGCCACAATGTTTGTATTTGCGACCTGGAATTTCCCTAAAAGGAGCAGTAAAATATACCTTTAAAGGTAGAGAAGATTCAGGGAGAGAGGGACAGAGTGGGAGAAAGAGTGGGGGTTAATGATGCTGCAGATGGGGTTGTGAACCGTTTCATTAAAAGATTAAACAAAAAAAAACTCCTCAATGATCTAGTGCCTCTGTCCTGAGATCTGAGTATATAATCTGCAGATTAACGGCCTGATACTGGGCTACAATAACTGAACTTTATCATTCTGAAGTGGAAAAATAAGTACTTTTCAATTCTGTGATACTAACACCTAATATTGGCTCATGGCAAGTGACTCCATAGTTTATGTAATGTTAGAAAAGGGTTAATAAAATTAATTGAAATAAGTCTTTCTGTTTTTGAGTGGTCAAAACAAGAGATATACCAGTGCCCGTATCTTATCACTGTATGACAATAGCATCCAGTAATTTTATCAGGGAGGTGGGCAGGCATACGGACTTATTCACACCCATGCTTTAACACATGTGCCGTCACACACCCATTCATAACACTCACTCTCAAGTATTCATACGTTCAGACATGTACACACCAAACATTAAAAAGAATTACACTTACCTGCTGCAGCCCCCGGTGAGAGATGCCTCTGAGATCCCATTAGTGTTAGGACTGCCGATTTCCTTGATTGGCTTACCTTAGGCAGCAGTCCTTAACTCGCCATAGAATGTGATGGGGTCAGTGAGATTTGTTGACCTTATCACACTTTGTAACAAGGTGTCAGTGATAGACACTTGGCCCTGGGCATTTTAGAGCTTAAACCTGAAGTGCCCTCCAGGTCCAAGGCTATTAAGGGCCTTGAGGTGTTTTGACAGGCTGATGAAGACACGCCCACAGGAGCTAGGATATCTTCAGCTAGTCAAAGTTCAGCTCAGGCAGCCAGGAGTTTGAGCGTTTAGTGCATGTCTAACTCCTGGCTGGCTGACCTGAACAAGAAGAGTGTCAAGCTGACCTATGCTCAGACTCACAGACACTCTATGTGTCAGGAAAAGGTGGGGGGAGTATGCCCCCCACCCATAAGGACAGACTGAGGCTGCTGTACGATCATGTATGACAAATGTACACATAGATTTGAATACAAACTGAATTTTAGCAATGCCCACAATGAGGCGGAAAATAGTTTTCCAAAAATAACACTAAATAAACACCAAGAGAAATCAATGCAATGAATTGAAGCACTGTATGAAATAAGATAGGTCTCGAGTAATTAAAGCTTTACATTGCATTTTTAATATTTGACGTGAGCAGTGCTGCTGCACTGCCTTTTGTTAAAGGGAGAGAGAAACAAGCATTAGAAATGCAATCGGGCTCGGATTTATTTGAGTTTGAGCTAATGGCATTGTAAATGCCAATGTATTGTTGCTATGTGTTATGGAGTGTGTTCATGTGGTGTGTACTGCCAGTGATCTCCTTGTGAGTGTGAGAATATTGCAACACTTGCCTGTGATGTCCTTCTTGTGAGTGTGAGAAACTTGCACCTCTGCTGCCTGTGGTCTCCTTGTGAGTGTAAGAAGCTTGCACTGCTGCCTGTCATGTCGTTCTTGTGAGTGGGAGAAGATTGCACCTCAGCTGCCTGTGGTCTCCTTGTGAGTGTAAGAAGCTTGCACAGCTGCTGCCTGTGATGTCCTACTCACTACTCTACTCTACTCACTACTCTACTCACTACTCTGCACTCACTACTCACTACTCTACTCACTACTCTAATCACTACTCTAATCACTACTCTACTCACTACTCTAATCACTACTCTACTCACTACTCTACTCACTACTCTACTCACTACTCTGCACTCACTACTCTGCACTCACTACTCTGCACTCACTACTCTGCACTCACTACTCACTACTCTACTCACTACTCTGCACTCACTACTCTGCTACTCTGCACTCACTACTCACTACTCTGCACTCACTACTCACTACTCTACTCACTACTCACTACTCTACTCACTACTCTACTCACTACTCTACTCACTACTCTACTCACTACTCACTACTCTACTCACTACTCTGCACTCACTACTCTACTCACTACTCACTACTCTCCACTCACTACTCTACTCACTACTCACTACTCTACTTTCTACTCACTACTCTACTCACTACTCACTACTCTACTCACTACTCACTACTCTCCACTCACTACTCACTACTCTCCACTCACTACTCACTACTCTCCACTCACTACTCTACTCACTACTCTACTCACTACTCACTACTCTACTCACTACTCACTACTTACTACTCACTACTCACTTCTCTACTCACTACTCTGCACTTACTACTTTACTCACTACTCTACTCTACTCACCTCACTACTCTACTCACTACTCTACTCACTACTCTACTCACTACTCTGCACTCACTACTCTGCACTCACTACTCTGCACTCACTACTCTACTCACTACTCACTACTCTGCACTCACTACTCACTACTCTACTCACTACTCTACTCACTACTCTACTCACTACTCTACTCTACTCACTACTCTACTCACTACTCTACTCACTACTCACTACTCTGCACTCACTACTCACTACTCTGCACTCACTACTCTACTCACTACTCTCCACTCACTACTCTACTCACTACTCTACTTTCTACTCACTACTCTACTCACTACTCACTACTCTACTCACTACTCTACTCACTACTCACTACTCTACACTCACTACTCTGCACTCACTACTCACTACTCTGCACTCACTACTCTACTCACCACTCACTACTCTCCACTCACTACTCTACTCACTACTCTGCTCACTACTCACTACTCTACTCCATTGGTTGCAACTTCAATTTTTACATATTTATTTTTGCAGGCACAAGGAGAGTAAGCGATTAGCGCCAAATCAATATTTTTGGACAGGTACCAAGTACATGGTTCAAACCCATATTACTAGGCTCCTAAATTGGCAGTTAGTTACTAGACCATTTCTCCTCCTAATAAAGTAGAGTGGACAGAAGAAAAAAATCCGGTCTTAGTATGTGGACTATCTGTTTAATGACTCAGGAGAGGAAGCCATATGGAGTAACAGGAGTTCATCTTGAGTAGCCTACAGTGGCTAAGGCTGGGCTGCTGTTTTGTGCATGGTGTGGTTGGATCCTCAGTTAAACCATTGGCCCACGCTCTCACTCTTGGTGGTTGCAACTTCACTGGTTAGTGGCAATGCAACATCACATCCCTCAAGGGCATATATTGCATTGCCTTTATGAATTGCTTCTAACCATTTTGGGGGTGGTTGCAATGTAACGTTAGGGACATGGAGTTGCCAAGCTGTGTTCCGCCAACAGTAAGTAGCCAAACTAGCAGTGTCCAATACAACTCCATTAACTATAGACCTACCTTTTGGATTTCACTAAAATTACTGTAGCCTCTCGAGAAGCAAACTCCTGTCTACTCTCCCTTGTTAACCTGAGGAAGTCAGCGGAGCGCTAATGGCGTGGAGTTTTAATGGTGTGGAGGCCAGATGGACTTAACTAGTAGAACAAGGTCAGGAAAGCTCCAGTAAAGTGTCCATTGTGGAGCTCCATCACATTCTCGACTACTACTTACGGTGCCCATGAACAGACCAAGTGGAAGAGCTGAAAAACCTTGCAAGGAGTTATTGTGAGGCTGGTAAACCTTCCTGCCATACTTAATGTTGATAATTAAAGGACAGATGAAGGGTGCCTTGACTGTGTTTAGAAGGTGGTGCCCACAACCTAGGAGTATGTTTACCTAATTCGGAGGTGTTTTTTGAATTGTGTAGGCTATTGAATCTGCACCAAGACAAGTACTGCAATACTCCATGAATAATCTTCAACTAACACAATGCTGCTTTGTGTTCACGTGTTCCCCGGGAGCAGTGGGTGTATGCTAAGTGAACCTTGAATATCCAACTGAAGGGCTTCTGCTCCTGCAGGATTTAATACAAGAAAAAACACTAAGCACTTGTCTTGCATAAATTCACCAGGGGGTGCTCTTGCAAGATGAAAAGAAAAGTCACAGGTTCATAGAGCTGTAAGTTGATAGACCTCTGTGACGGGCAGAGCATATCTCATGACGTTGAGACCGCAGGTAAAATGCAATTGTTTGTTGCAGAAATGCATGAACTTACTTTACAGTGAAGCTTAGCCAGAGCAGTTTCAACATGGGTCATTTGTTGCATTCATTCAAAGTCTTAATGTGGCGTTGTATCAACAAAAAGTTGAGCGCCCTTTCCCAAGGTAAATGGAAGAAGCAGTTTCACCTAAAACTTTAATTTGTGGTAACATGCTGCTAATGCGCAAGTTTATATTAGGGAAGTGTGCCATTTTAAACAGCTTTTGCACCTGTGTCTGGCCGAAGTGCCACCTTGCTAAATATGGAATGTGTTGTCTGTGTATTTGCTAGGTTCAGCTGTAAAGACCCAGTGCTAAAAGCCACTTCGAGGTGATATTTACTACAGTGTGAGCAACCATGTAATACGAATTGTATCAGAAATCCCACAAATTAAAGTTTGGCCATATGTGGAAATACTGAGGGACCACCAACAGACTGCGTAGGTGAAATTATCTGTGTGCCAGATGTCGTTGTTAACACACCAATTACTTTGCCCCCATTTGTTGTGGTTACTGCTTTTCTCAGTAAGGACATGCTGTTTCAATAGCTGGCGGGAATCCTGTATAAAAGATCTCCAAGCAGTGGTGGCTTGCTGCTGAAGTGCAGGTGCACAGGCTATCTTTGTGTTGTTTCCTAATGTAACCAGGGTGTAGTGATCCAGATATTGTATTGTTATGCACTTCGACTCCTGGGTAATTAAGGCATGTTGATGGTCTGAGATTAGAGAGGCCTTCTCAGAGCAGACATCCTCTAGAGTGCCAGCGGGTTGCCTTCTGTTGTCGCGGCGTCACTGCTGTCTGCCGGAATGCCTGATCAATAATGGGGTATTTATATATAATTCCACACACATGAAAAAGCCCATTGTGTAGCAGTTTCCAGAAATAGTGGAACATGCAGAGGTGCTTCCATGGAATTCCTGGTGGTCAGATTTGCGCATCTAATCAGCGAGCACAAACAGGCTTTGTGCGCAACTCTCTTTAAATCAAAGGATATCCTCTCTGTCCTGTAATTGTATGCAAGGAACAGGCGATGACGCTGCCGCTTGGGAGCCAATCCCAGCGTGGCGTTCGGTGAGGGGGCTCGGCACTTCGAGCCAATCAGGGCTCTGCTCCTTCGGTTCTCGCCCTCGGCGGCCCCGGCCAGATGCCGACCTTTGCAGGGATGATTCCGGCCACGGGCAGCGGCGATTCACAGGCGGCCAGCAGATTGTACGTGGCCAGGAGCGGGCAGAGTGCTTGTGAAGCCCCCACTCTTGCTAGGGGGATAGCTTAAAAATACTGTGCCTGCCCTTGAAGCTACAGGAAACCTCTTTCCATTATCTCCACCGTGAACGCGGCACCGAGCATGATACATGCAATGCAATGGTGAACGCGCTCGCAGCATCTGGATTGCATTACACGGGCACTCTGACAGCTCCTAATTAAGATTAATCACTCTCCGTGCTCGTTCGCGCACAGAATATGCCAAATCGGGCACGCGTACATTAGATACAGCCTATCACGTCAACGCTACTAAATACACAGCACAGCGAAGACGAATCACTAGGCAGATGCCATAAAAAACTAAGGAATGTGCCAGCCGGAGCCCTTTCTGAATTTTTTTTTCTAAATACTAAAGGGCTCGCAAGCTCTGCCTCCACTTCGTGGAAGGCGAGGCCCGAGCCCTGAAAATGCACCATATCTATGAAGATACAGCATTTTTTTTCTCTCTCAGTGTGCTGGCAGGATTGTGGCTGCCGTGCCCCAACACACAAACCTTGGTGCTAGAGTGTAATTGTGTAAGTGTTCTATAAATCATAGGTTTTTTAATGTGAGGGGATGCTTCCAGTTAAAAAAAACTTCCCATTGTATGAGTGCTATACAATACAGCACACACAGAAAGTTAGAAAAGTAAGGAGAAATGAAAGCATTTCTCCTCGCTATCCCTGCCTCAAGGTGGCACACATTTTTGTCACAAATCCCTCTCTACAAATGTTAGTAGACATGGATTTGAGGGCAAAACCCATGGGTGGTCGCATGGGAATGCTCATGAACCACCATCTGGACGCCCCCTTGATGCAAAGTAGTGGAAAATAGAGAACAGTACAATTTTGTGTTACTTTGGTGAACTTTCGAACACAAAACCTGGTATTCGTTGGTTAGCAAATACCACTCCAACATTTTGTGCCGGGTTTGTGTCACTTTTGTGAAACAAACCGGGGGGCATATTATCAAGAAAGGGCAATACATTATCGCTGCTTTTATCGGCAGGAAACTGCCGCTAAAGTGGCGATAATGGGCTTGATAATATGCCCTTGTGAATTCCCATAGAAACCCAGGTTCTGGTGTTAACCTGGGCTTCTATGGGAATTCCTGCCGATAACAGCGGCGATAATGTATCGCCCTGTTCTTAGTAAATCTATACCAAACTAATCAGGTGATACATTTAATTGTGTAATTCAGATAGACCTGTGCTAAATAATACGCATCTATCCTTGTTTCCTGCAACAAACAAAATAGATTCATTTTCAGGAGTAGCAGTACTGTGGAAGTCAACAAGGAGCTTCAATATTGGTGCGAATATTGGTGCGAATAAACGTGTTCTTCGATTTTGTATTAGTCTTTCTAAGTCACACAATCCAATGTAATTTTTACAATTTAATTGTTTTGATTGTTGGACTGTTCGTTGATATGCTGCAAGAATGAGCTCTGCTTTTTATGACTGTTTTTGCACTTAATAGCAGCTTAAAACCTTTTTGCAGGCGTCAATGTAATATTTTGCCTTTCAATTGTCCCATTTCCAGAAGCACAAACTCATGCTCTTGTTATCAGTTTTTTTCCAGTAGATTTAAGAACAGATGGGTTTTTCTTTACCAGTGGTCACTCTTTCGCAAATATTAAGGACACCTGTGGCACTCACCTTATTAACAAGATGACAAGGTATTACATTATCCGTGCCATAGTGTATTTCGTCATCAGTGCTCAGCTAAGTACAAGTTTCAAATGTCATAACAAGACAGGAGGCTACATTATGCATTAATCCTTTAATGCACCTCACAAGCAACCACTTACATCATAGAAAGAAAGAACTAGAATGCAGTGACAACATAACAACAATATAAGGCATGAGCAACAACAGAGCTGCCTCTTTTAAATGAGCTTCGTGAGCAGATAAGTTGCTCTTAACTGCTCTTTGTATATTTCTTATTCATTGCCTGCCTTTGTTTTTATACACTATATATATTGCCTTTATGTTTTTAATCGTGTGTATTGTGATTGATCTCTTGATCTAACTGTGAATATTTGATTTGCCTCTGTCGTTGACTTTTTTCCCTTGATTTTTAAAGTTCTGGTCGTTTTTTACACTACCTCCCTCCCATAGACTTCCAATTTATGGTTGTCAATTACCCGCCCCCCCACCTCACCTCCTCTCATCACCGAAGCCTTTCTTTTTGGGTGGGCCACGCAATTGAATTTACTCAATTAAGGTACCTTTTACGCTTCGCTTTTGTTTAATTTTAAGCTCTTAGATGCATTTGTTTCTTCCCCACACGAGCGTGTCCTCCAGCTTCAGAGAGGAATGGACCCCGGCGGCGGCCTCGCAGAGTGCCCCGCCCACTGAGGGTCATTCCTCTAATCCTCGGGCAGCGTCTGGCTCGAGCACGCCAGTTACATTGCGCTTGCAGCCGCTGCCGGAGAGTTGATCAGCTGTTGCCTCAATTGTCTTTTCCTTTCGCATTTCTAGCTTTTTGGCCATTTCTGCCACTCAAATCAATTCCGCTGGTTTAAGCCTGCTATATACTTAGATTTTTAAAAAAGTATTAATTCTTTCAGCAAGCCAGGAAGGGAACAACCCCCCCTTTTTCTTCCTTCTTCTTTAAATAATTTCTTGCATAATATTTATAAATATAAGAAATGTATTTAATTAAGTTGGCTATAATTATTCAACTAAATACATAAAAAATATATTTTTTTTAAATAAATAAAAGAGCATTTATAAATTCATTTGTTCAATAATTTAAGCTAATCTAGTTATACTTACCAGTCATGTCTCACTTGGAATCAGACGATGCTATCGCTAGCTCCCCTAACCATATTAATGACTCCTTTAAAATAGTCTTACAAAGGGAGATGAGTTCCTGCATGATGGACACGCTCAAGGAGGTCATGTCATTCAAGAGACCCTTCTTACAAGAACATGATGACAACACTCCTTGTGATCCTGAAACTGTATACTCCAAGAGCAATACAAAATTGAAACATTGTGAAGGCACTATTAGAGGTCGTGGTACCTCACTTGACCTGGAAGGTCCTGGCTCCTCACGCTTCTTGACTGAAGAATCTTATATCTCCAATTCACCCATTGACAATAACCTGGTTGGAGGCTGGAGCCAAAGGGCAATTGTCTTGCTTGGCAATGCTAATTCAGGTCTCGACATTGAAAGGAGGAAGACCATCCTCAATAATATTTATCCAAAATTGGGTGACCTGGCCGAAAAGGAACCTTCAAAAAAACCCAGAGGCCTCTTCTTCGGTGAGGACATGATTAAAACTATAGGGAAGTATGTTTTCACTTTCACTGCCCTAGACAAGGCCCAGAATAATATGAGGCATGTCTTCAATAGTAACCTTTTTGGACACGCCGGAAGAAGGGGCCGTTCCTCTGGCCGCAGAAATTACTGGCCCTTTTTATCCACAAGAGCTAGAGGAACTGCAGGAAGAGGTTTCTACCCTTCAAACCGGCAATTTTACCCCCAGAGAGGAAGAGGTTTGCGCAGCAGAGGTTTCTCCTCCTGTGGAACTCCCAACAGCAACCCTCCAAGTAAGTCCTTCTCTCTCTTCTTTACCTCCCAGGGTCGGGGGAAAACTCAAACGCTTCTACCATGCTTGGAAATGTCCGACTCAAGACCTGTGGGTTCTTGACACAGTTCAAGGCTTCAAAATAGATTTTATAGAACTTCCATGCCAAACTCATACACCCAATCCTTTGGTTCTTCCAATAGAACATCAGGAGATTGTCAAGGAAGAAATCTTTTCTATGCTCCAAAAAGGCGCTATTATCGAAGTTCCTTTTTCTCAAAAGAAATTTGTCAGCACACTCCTATTGGTCCAAAAGAAGGAAAAAGGGTGGAGACTAGTTATAAACTTATGAGAAGTAAACATGTGCCTGGCATACAGACACTTCAAAATGGAGGGCATTCACCTCCTCAGAGAACTTCTTCTTCAAGGGGACTGGCTGGTCAAAATAGATCTAAAGGACGCCTATTTTACCATCCCTATGGCAGAAGAACACCAACCCTTCCTTCAATTCATCTGGGACAATCACCTCATTCAGTTTCAAGCCCTCCCTTTCGGACTTTCATCCGCCCCTTGGTGTTTCACCAAGATCATGAGAACAATCATCTCTCTCTTGAGAGGAAAAGGGAATCACCTGATTATTTATCTAGACGATTTCTCATCATGTCCCAACTTCACTCTCAACTCTTGGAAGATCTCAAGAAGACCATGAATCTTACAGAGAGTCTCGGTTTCATTGTAAATCGGGAAAAGTCCATCCTTACCCCCTCAAAATCTCTGGAATTCCTTGGTTTCACCATAGGCACTTTAAAATGCCTCCTTCTTCTTCTTCCCAACAAGAAAATCGCCAAGATTCTGAAAGAGATCAGGTTTGTTCTAAAGCAACAATCTCGCACTCTTCGAGAATTGGCAAGACTTCTGGGTTTACTCTCTTCCTCCATTCAAGCCATCTTTCCGGGACCACTCAATTATCGTGCCCTCCAGAGAGTGAAAGGCAAAGCCCTCAGATCTGGTCTTTGGTACGGAAATCTTGTAACCTTTGATCAACAAGCCAGGTTGGAACTCTCTTGGTGGCTGGACAATTTGGATGCATGGAATGGAAGAGCTAACCTCGGGCGACTCCGGATTTTGTCTTGGAGTCAGTTGAAAGCCGAAATGGTTGAGGTGCCCGCCTCCTCGACCAAGACACAGGTGGTGTTTGGTCTCAGGCGGAGTCCTCCCACCATATAACATTTTTAGAACTGACTGCTGGTCTTTACGCCCTAATGAGTTTCAAACACTTCAGGGCAGATCTGTTGTCCTGAAGATGGACAACATCTCTGCAGTCTCTTATATCAACCGCCTTGGCGGGACAAGATCAGCAGACCTCTATGATTTGGCCAGGAGACTTTGGATGTTTTGTTTAGAACACAAAATCTCCCTGAAGGCAGAATATCTCCCGAGAAAGTTTTATTTTTCCGCAGATTGGAATTCAAGATTCCTTCTAGTCTTCAGCGATTGGAAACGCATTGCGAAAGTTTACAATTCTCTGTTTGATTTTTGGTGCCCCTTTGATGTGGACCTTTTTGCGAAAAGATTGTCCTTCCAACTGCACCAATACTTCAGCTGGATGCCGGATCCAGGCGCCCTTGCGGTGAACGCCTTTCTCCAGCCCTGGTCCCATTTTCAGCCTTACGCCTTTCCTCCATTTTCCATGATTTAGAGGGTTCTTCAGAAGTTGAGACAGGACCGGTGCTCCCTGGTCCTGATAACTCCCTTCTGGCCTTCTCAAGCGTGGTTCCCCATAACCCTGGAACTGTCTTGCGACATTCCCTTCCTAATTCATGCAACGAGAGGTCTGATTTCAAACGTAAACGGAGAAGATCACCACCTAATAATTTCAGGGAATTTGAACCTTCTTGCTTGGAAAGTGTCAGGCAATCTAACGAGTTGTCTGGACTTTCATCATCAGCTCTCACTCTCCTCGGAGAGCCCTGGGCTCCAGGGACCCACTACAGGTACAATAACATTTGATACAATGGTTTTGTTGGTGAATGGAGAGGAACCTGGATCCCATGGAGGCTCCTATCGTCAATATAGTTAATTTTCTTGTTGAATTATTCAACAATGGCCTCTCCTACAGATTCATTAATTGCAACAGATCAGCTATCCCTGCTGGACATTCCCTCGTCAATGGTAAGACGGTAGGTAAGAACGTTAATATTTGTAGAGTTTTAAAGAGTATTAGACTAAGAAGACCTCCTGGACCCAAATACTAGTCCTTATGGGATGTTAAAGTTATCCTAGATCTTTTTTGCTCATGGCCTGATAATTCTCTTCTTAACAGGAAATGTCTTTCCATTAAACTTGCTACTCTCTTATGTTTGATTTCTTGTCGTATGGTATCTGATGTTAAATCTTTTTTTTTTAAAACCCTTTATTGAAAAAGACATGAAAATACAATAGCAGTCATACAGCCACTCCGGGTCGGCTGGCAACGATTCCAAATCAAGGTAGGATGAAAAAATACACAGCCCTTCAGCCGACAACCCTAGGGCCGGCGGCGACTAACAAATCATGCCAAGCCATACGTAAGTGTACAGGAGAACTGAGGTTTTGATTTTATCTTTTTTTTAAAAACCCTCCAACCAACAAACATAAGACAACTACTGCAAGGGCTAAACAAAAAAGGAACGACCTTGATGTATCCTTATTGAGAGGGGAACCATATCCGCAACTATCCATAATCAACAAAAAGAATGTCCGGGATGGGAAGAGAGAGGGAACAAGTAGTAAGCAACAATACATAAACAAAATCTGGGCAAGAGGAAACGTCATGCTAAGGGGACTGTAACCGCTCCGGTGGAGGCTCAAAAGGAGGGGTACAAATCTCACCACGGTACTGATTCCACTGACTCCATATCTTCCCCCACTTCTTAGGTCTGCCCCTGGCAATGTATACTGTTTTTTCACGGAACATGCACCAGTCCATGTTCCTAGACCGGGCCGACAGACTTGGTGGCTTCGCCGACCCCCACAATTGCGCAATGTCACGCTTAGCAATCATGTTACCCAAGGTGGCCCACTGCGTTTGGGCCACATTATAGTCGTTGGGCTCCCATACATTCAACAGGCATCTCCGGGCCTCAGGCAGAAGCGAGACACTCGTTACCTCAGACATTTCACCATGCACACGAGTCCAGAAGGAGGCTACCGCAGGACATTCCCACATAATATGAAGGAATGTACTCACCATACCACATCCACGTTTACACAAAGCATCCGAAACAAACCCCATCCGAAGCAATCGAGGACCCGTCATGTATACTCGGTGTGTGATTTTTAGTTGCACCAATCTCAGACGAGCCGAGATCGCCACCTCCTTTGGAGAGGATATCGCCGCCTGCCAATCCTCATCATCAAGCTCCAGTCCATCGCCGGTCCAAGACATGCGAAGCTGTAAAAGAAGGTCCGCTCGGTGGTTTATCAATTTTTTATATATGAGTGAAATCGTACTGTCCGGGACGTGCCCATCAAGTACTCTGTCCTCAAGGGCCGATGAGTCTGGAACGGGCGTCCCAGGCACCATAACAGAGGAAAGGGCGTGTCGAACTTGCAGGTACTGAAAATATTCGCGAGGGCCGAGCTTAAATTCTAGTTGCAACTCCTCAAAGGATTTAATCTTGTCCTTCTGCAAAAGATCACCCACCGTACTGATTCCGATAAGGTCCCATTTGTCGAACCCCTTAGTCGTCCACAGATTACCCAACTTCTCAGAAGCATAGAGTGGAGTTGCCCAAGTAAGGGTATCCGACCAACCCGTGGCAGCGGTAGCATTGTACCAGACCCGAACCGCGACCTTGGTAGGCCCGGTTAATTCCACGTCAGACCATTTCGAATAAAGTGCCCTATTATAATCTCCGCCCGGAAGCAGCCATTTATCCATCGCATAGGCCAGGTTAGCAGCCGGACCGTACATCGCATGGTTAACTGGGCTCAGTTGGGAAGCCCAGTAATACCGTCGGATATCCGGTAGCGCAATTCCGCCATCGTACCATGGCAGCGTAAGCTTGGCCAAGGCAATCCGGGGACGACCGGCCCACACCAGTTTCCGTTGTAGGCATTCAATCTCATGAAAATAGCTGGAGGGCACTAGATCTAAAGTATTCTGGCAAGCATACAAGAATCTGGGAAGGGAGATCATTTTGAATAAGGCTGCCCTACCCACCAGGGACAGAGACAGCCTGCTCCAAGCCTTCACGTCCGCTCTTAACCGAGCGAGCGGGGGGAGTAAATTGAGTCGGTATCTAGCAGTCGAGTCACGTGAAATATGAATGCCTAAATACTTAAATCCGGTGGAAGAGATTTGAATAGGGCAACTGCGTGGTACAAGTGGGACGTCATCTGTGAGCGAGTACACACAGGACTTGGCCCAATTAATGACCAGTCCCGAGTTCCTGCCAAAGGAGCTAAGGACATCAAATAGTACTCCCAAGGATTTCCGGGGGGAGGTAAGGTAAAGAAGAATGTCATCCGCATAGAGCGAGATGCGATCTTCAAAACCGGGGGTCCACCTAATGC
Source organism: Lissotriton vulgaris (assembly GCF_964263255.1). NCBI lineage: Eukaryota > Metazoa > Chordata > Amphibia > Caudata > Salamandridae > Lissotriton > Lissotriton vulgaris. The sequence continues at coordinate 1,381,617,531 of NC_141694.1, read as the reverse complement.
CCTTAAGGGATGGCTCCCATCGCAACCAGGCCGCCAAGGGCTTGAGAGCCAGAGCAAAGAGCAGCGGAGAAAGGGGACATCCCTGCGGCGTACCTCGACCCAGAGCAAAGGGAGCCGACACTCTACCGTTTACGACCACCTGGGCCAAGGGCTACTCATACAACAGACGGACCCAGCCAATGAACACCGGTCCAAAGCCAAACTTAGCCAGAGCCGCCCATAAGTATGGCCATTCCACAGTGTCAAACGCCATGGTGACATCTAACGAAACCAAAATGGCTGGTTCACGCAATGTATCCGCCCTCGCCAGCACGCCGTGAAGGCGACGCAAATTCAGTGCAGTGTTACGGGCAGGAATAAAGCCAGATTGGTCCGGGTGCACCAGATCACCTATCACAGTTATCAGTCGGTTGGCCAATACTTTTGCCAAAACCTTAGGTTCAACATTTAGGAGCGAAATGGATCTATACGAAGCACAGAATTCACGTGGTTTACCCTCCTTAGGAATCACCACAATAGACGCAAGTCGTTGATCACGAGGAAGCTGGCCTCTCTCTCTAGATTCCAGAAACATCGAGCGAAGATATGACGCCATTTTGTCCGGACACAACTTGTACAGCTCGATGGGCAGGCCGTTTGGACCCGTAGCCTTACCCGAGCGAATGGAGCGAGTAGCGAGCGCTACTTCATCAGTGGAAAAATCCGCCTCCATTAGCTCTCCATCAGAGTCAGACAGACAAGGCAATGCAATATCCCGAAGCAAAAGACAGGAGTCCTCCTCTGGCCTGTCCGAGACCGGCGCATACACCGTTCAAAAGTGAGAAGCAAACTCCTCCACTATCTCCAGTGGGTCCGTTACACGTACCCCATCCACTCGCTTGATCACAGGCACCACACGATTCAATCTCTCCCGTTTGTTCAACCACGCTATCAACTTCCACGCTTTATCACCTACATCATACAGACGGCACATTTGCTCCCGACTCATAGCTTTCACTGCATTCGTGACCAAAGCCTTATAATCAGACTGTTTTAACTGCAAAACATGCAATTTCTCCCACGTGATTCGATTTTCAAGATCTCTCTCTAGAGTTACCACCCCGGCCTCCAACCGCTCAACCTCCTCATTGTGTCGCTTCTTGGAGCTAGCGATAAGCAATAGCGCCTGGCCCCGTATCACAGACTTGAAAGCTTCCCAGAGGGATACAGAGGATGGATGACACAGATCCCACATTCTCAGCAAAGTAATGGTCTACCACTTTAATCATCCCCGCTCTAGTCTCCGGAACCCAGAGATGCTAGGGATTGACTGGGGCGACCCGGCCCCCGGCATTCAAATGGAGATCAATATGGACCCACAGCGGGGAGTGGTCCGAAATGCCTCTAGGCAAATGTCGGGCCTCTCGCACTGTCGTGGCCTGGGCAGCGGGCACAAGAAGATAGTCAAGCCTAGCCAAGCTCCCCTGTGCCCCGGAGTGGAAGGTATATTGGGCCTGTCCAGGGTGAAGCATCTGCCAGCAATCTACCATACCAAACGTATCCAGGAACCCACCAAGACAGGACTGTGATTGTGTGAGAACCCTGGGAGGATGGCGATCCAGCGAGCCATCAATCACTGAGTTAAAGTCTCCTCCCATCACTAAAAGCCCCTCGGGAAGCCCCGATTCAGAAAAGGGAGTGGTGATGAACAGAGTGTCTGAATTAAGCAGACAACTCTTACCCAGTCCAAAGATCAGGGCTTGATCCATCACCGTTATTTATCTCACTGCACCAACCCAGCTCAGAACCTGGCTATATGCAAATCAGTCTGTCCCTGGCCCAGTGCATCATGGGAACAGGGCAGACTAAACTACCAAGCCAATTCTTCACCAGAAAGGAGACAAGCTACCGGGGACCGGTTTCTGGCATTTCAGCCGTCTTCGGCCCGGCTTGCTTGAATCCCGATGGTGCAGTGAGAAAGGGACTCATGTCTGAGTATACCCTGCCACACCTATAGTGGCCAAAAACGATTCAGAAAAGGGAGTGGTGATGAACAGAGTGTCTGAATTAAGCAGACCACTCTTACCCAGTCCAAAGATCAGGGCTTGATCCATCACCGTTATTTATCTCACTGCACCAACCCAGCTCAGAACCTGGCTATATGCAAATCAGTTTGTCCCTGGCCCAGTGCATCATGGGAACAGGGCAGACTAAACTACCAAGCCAATTCTTCACCAGAAAGGAGACAAGCTACCGGGGACCGGTTTCTGGCATTTCAGCCGTCTTCGGCCCGGCTTGCTTGAATCCTGATGGTGCAGTGAGAAAGGGACTCATGTCTGAGTATACCCTGCCACACCTATAGTGGCCAAAAACGATTCAGAAAAGGGAGTGGTGATGAACAGAGTGTCTGAATTAAGCAGACCACTCTTACCCAGTCCAAAGATCAGGGCTTGATCCATCACCGTTATTTATCTCACTGCACCAACCCAGCTCAGAACCTGGCTATATGCAAATCAGTCTGTCCCTGGCCCAGTGCATCATGGGAACAGGGCAGACTAAACTACCAAGCCAATTCTTCACCAGAAAGGAGACAAGCTACCGGGGACCGGTTTCTGGCATTTCAGCCGTCTTCGGCCCGGCTTGCTTGAATCCTGATGGTGCAGTGAGAAAGGGACTCATGTCTGAGTATACCCTGCCACACCTATAGTGGCCAAAAACGATTCAGAAAAGGGAGTGGTGATGAACAGAGTGTCTGAATTAAGCAGACCACTCTTACCCAGTCCAAAGATCAGGGCTTGATCCATCACCGTTATTTATCTCACTGCACCAACCCAGCTCAGAACCTGGCTATATGCAAATCAGTCTGTCCCTGGCCCAGTGCATCATGGGAACAGGGCAGACTAAACTACCAAGCCAATTCTTCACCAGAAAGGAGACAAGCTACCGGGGACCGGTTTCTGGCATTTCAGCCGTCTTCGGCCCGGCTTGCTTGAATCCTGATGGTGCAGTGAGAAAGGGACTCATGTCTGAGTATACCCTGCCACACCTATAGTGGCCAAAAATGATTCAGAAAAGGGAGTGGTGATGAACAGAGTGTCTGAATTAAGCAGACCACTCTTACCCAGTCCAAAGATCAGGGCTTGATCCATCACCGTTATTTATCTCACTGCACCAACCCAGCTCAGAACCTGGCTATATGCAAATCAGTCTGTCCCTGGCCCAGTGCATCATGGGAACAGGGCAGACTAAACTACCAAGCCAATTCTTCACCAGAAAGGAGACAAGCTACCGGGGACCGGTTTCTGGCATTTCAGCCGTCTTCGGCCCGGCTTGCTTGAATCCTGATGGTGCAGTGAGAAAGGGACTCATGTCTGAGTATACCCTGCCATACCTATAGTGGCCAAAAACGATTCAGAAAAGAGAGTGGTGATGAACAGAGTGTCTGAATTAAGCAGACCACTCTTACCCAGTCCAAATATCAGGGCTTGATCCATCACCGTTATTTATCTCACTGCACCAACCCAGCTCAGAACCTGGCTATATGCAAATCAGTCTGTCCCTGGCCCAGTGCATCATGGGAACAGGGCAGACTAAACTACCAAGCCAATTCTTCACCAGAAAGGAGACAAGCTACCGGGGACCGGTTTCTGGCATTTCAGCCGTCTTCGGCCCGGCTTGCTTGAATCCTGATGGTGCAGTGAGAAAGGGACTCATGTCTGAGTATACCCTGCCACACCTATAGTGGCCAAAAACGATTCAGAAAAGGGAGTGGTGATGAACAGAGTGTCTGAATTAAGCAGACCACTCTTACCCAGTCCAAAGATCAGGGCTTGATCCATCACCGTTATTTATCTCACTGCACCAACCCAGCTCAGAACCTGGCTATATGCAAATCAGTCTGTCCCTGGCCCAGTGCATCATGGGAACAGGGCAGACTAAACTACCAAGCCAATTCTTCACCAGAAAGGAGACAAGCTACCGGGGACCGGTTTCTGGCATTTCAGCCGTCTTCGGCCCGGCTTGCTTGAATCCTGATGGTGCAGTGAGAAAGGGACTCATGTCTGAGTATACCCTGCCACACCTATAGTGGCCAAAAACGATTCAGAAAAGGGAGTGGTGATGAACAGAGTGTCTGAATTAAGCAGACCACTCTTACCCAGTCCAAAGATCAGGGCTTGATCCATCACCGTTATTTATCTCACTGCACCAACCCAGCTCAGAACCTGGCTATATGCAAATCAGTCTGTCCCTGGCCCAGTGCATCATGGGAACAGGGCAGACTAAACTACCAAGCCAATTCTTCACCAGAAAGGAGACAAGCTACCGGGGACCGGTTTCTGGCATTTCAGCCGTCTTCGGCCCGGCTTGCTTGAATCCTGATGGTGCAGTGAGAAAGGGACTCATGTCTGAGTATACCCTGCCACACCTATAGTGGCCAAAAACGATTCAGAAAAGGGAGGGGTGATGAACAGAGTGTCTGAATTAAGCAGACCACTCTTACCCAGTCCAAAGATCAGGGCTTGATCCATCACCGTTATTTATCTCATTGCACCAACCCAGCTCAGAACCTGGCTATATGCAAATCAGTCTGTCCCTGGCCCAGTGCATCATGGGAACAGGGCAGACTAAACTACCAAGCCAATTCTTCACCAGAAAGGAGACAAGCTACCGGGGACCGGTTTCTGGCATTTCAGCCGTCTTCGGCCCGGCTTGCTTGAATCCTGATGGTGCAGTGAGAAAGGGACTCATGTCTGAGTATACCCTGCCACACCTATAGTGGCCAAAAACGATTCAGAAAAGGGAGTGGTGATGAACAGAGTGTCTGAATTAAGCAGACCACTCTTACCCAGTCCAAAGATCAGGGCTTGATCCATCACCGTTATTTATCTCACTGCACCAACCCAGCTCAGAACCTGGCTATATGCAAATCAGTCTGTCCCTGGCCCAGTGCATCATGGGAACAGGGCAGACTAAACTACCAAGCCAATTCTTCACCAGAAAGGAGACAAGCTACCGGGGACCGGTTTCTGGCATTTCAGCCGTCTTCGGCCCGGCTTGCTTGAATCCTGATGGTGCAGTGAGAAAGGGACTCATGTCTGAGTATACCCTGCCACACCTATAGCCCCAGCAACAATTTACCCAAGTCGACAAACGTGGTGGCCTGCAAACCGGAGGGGACATATACCGAAAGGACGACTACGGTTCTTCCCTCCCACCTCGCAACAATTGCTGCATATCTACCCCTGTCATCCAAGATCGTGTCGTCAATCTCCAAGGGAAGGGAACTACGGAGCTTAATGCCAGCTCCTCTGGAGCCCGAAGTAAACCCTGAATGGGCCACCAACCTGTAACCCCTCCGATTCATAGCATGGAACGTATTCCCCACCAGGTGTGTTTCCTGCAGGAGTACAATGTCAGAAGAATGACGTTTCACATACTGGAGTACAATACCCCGCTTTATTTTGTCCCCCAAGCCATTGACATTCCAACTCAAGACCTGTAATCCCCTACCCCCATCCCGGAAGTGAGTACTCAGGTCCATCAAACCCCACGAAGGAAACACAGAACATGCAGCAATACGTGGCCCCAAATGCAGTATAAACAAGAAAGGAAAACCCAACCCCCCTCCTCCAAAGCCCCAGAACAACAACCCCCCACCCTGCACCCCTGCAATGAACCAAGAAACCGTCCCATTCAGCAGTGTGCCTGTCGCCCTACCCCAAAAACTAAACTACTGATAGAAATGAAAACACCCCCGGAGGAGGAGAAGTCCCGAACACCCCGCCACCCCAGGGTCCATTTTGGGATAAAAGTCATCGACCCAAACAAGGAGAACAACCCATCGTAACACAGTACAATGGAAGCATACACCGGTGGCTCTACTCCTCCTGGTCCCGTCGGCCACCTTCAGCACCACTAGTTTGATCCGCATTGTCCCGTGGCATGGATAGTGTGTCCAATCAGTCACTGATCACCTCAGGCATATCGAAGAAGAGCACCCGCTCATTATGTTCAATGCGCAATCGGGCGGGGAAAAGCATGGCATATTACATGCCCAGATCTTGTAATCTTCGTTTCACCCCGGAGAACGCCAGTCTCTGTTTTTGCAGCAATGGGGTAAAATCAGGGTAAAAGTTGATGGAGGCATTCTCAAACCTTGTGGGACCGCTGGTCCTCGAAGCCTGCAAAATGGGGTCTCTGTCTCTGTAATTGAAGATCCGCGCAATGATGGGCCGCGGGGCCGTCCCCTGCTTGCGTCTGCCACCCGGAATCCTATGGGCGCGTTCCACAGCAAATAGCTTGCACAAGCCTTTAGGAGCAAGATGGTTAATGATCATGTCTTCAACAAGAAGGTCTGTCGATTGATCTGCTGATGTCTCCGGAACTCCGACTATGCGTATGTTGTTGCGCCAAGCACGACTTTCAAAATCCTCAAGCCGGCGGGCAAACTGATCGCTAGAGGATCGAAGGGTACGAACCTCAGTCTGGAGCTGGCCGTCTTGATATCCAACGACTTCACCCTCTTGTTGGTTTTAGCCAGATCTGCCCATATCAGGCCCACATCCACCGCCACCGTGTCGATCTTGGCTGCCAAGGTTTCATATTGTTGGCCCACCGACGATTGTATGCTGGCGATGCGCCCATGACGTCCCGAAGAGTCGGTTCCTCCGATTCCGGGGGGCCACTACCCAGGTCCTCCGAGGTTTTACCAGTCCCACTTGGCGAGCCTTATTAGGTGCAAATCTGTCCATGATGGAGGTTTGGGTCCCGCCACCACAAGTTGTAGTCTTGAGAGACCGCTTGTCGCCCTCAGACTTGGCCGCCATGGTGGTTTGCCCGCCCCTCTGGGGCTTTCGGGACCTGGTGTAAATGGCTCACCCGAAGGAAAAGTCCACAGGGTATTGAAACACGGGGCGTCGATAGGATCAGTCAGGAGGTTGCAGTAACCAGCAGGCTCGAGCACCCTACAGCTACCTCCAATCCTCGCGACCAGAGAGAAACGAAACCAAAAGTAGACCCCGGGCAGACGTCCCTTGCCACAGGCCGTTGTTGTTCAACTACTTTCGGGGTGCTCCTAATGCCCAAGGCCCGGGACCAGCCACGTTGTAGGCCTCTAGGCTCCGGGAAGGAGCAAGTAGGGCATCCGGCATCCAATTCAAATTCTGAAAAGGGTCTTCCAGATCAGGAGAGTCGCGGCTAAAAGAACCCGTCGTCAAAAACAGGATTAATGCCAGGATAGTCGGCGGAGGCGGCGAGGGTCTCGGGAGCTCACAGCTCACGCGACCATCTTGGATGCACGCAAAGCTCCTCCCTGATGTTAAATCTTTGGATATTTCTAATAGATGTTATGACATGTTTGGTGTTTAAGTTTGAAATCCTTAGGAGAACTAAAACCATGTCAGATTCTATCTGTTACCCTCATTTTGACTACTGCAAAAAACTTTGTGTTGTTGATTGCATGAAAGAATAAGATTCCAGGATGAAAGACCTTCGCCCTCTGGATGCCAATCAACTTCTCATTTCCTTTGTCAAACCCTTTAAACTCATCTCTTCCTGCTCTATCCCCAGATGGGTTAAATTGGCTATGAGTTTCGTTGGATTGACCTTTCTAAATTTCAAGCCCACTCTCTCAGAGGTGCTATGGCTAGCAAGTCCTTTTGGTCTGGTGGTAAGTTAGATGTTATCCTTAAAGCTGCTGATTGGTCCAGTGCCTCCACTTTTGCTCGTCAATATTGTACACCTATTGAACACATGTCCGACGTTATTCTTCAAGGCTACCAACATGCATAATGTAGCCTCCTGTCTTGTAATGAAATTGGGATTCTCCTATTAACATGACCGGAGAATCTGGATTTCATTAAAGACACAGAGGCTAACATTATCCCACCCGTCCCTCCCTTGGACGGAGTATATATTATTATGTTGTTGACCTTTTGCATTCATATGAAGTTGATTTCGTTCTTGTTCATGTTTACAATATGCATTTTATCTTTGCCAAGTTTCTTTCAGCTTTTTAATTTTTCAATTTTCTTTTCAGATAACTCAACCTAATGAATCTTCCTGGACTTCTTTGTTTCCTTCTTTGGAATTTCCTTTTTTCATCGCTCTCTAGTCCAAGTAGCACTTTGATTTTGCAGACTTTCAACTTTGCTTCATTGCTTTTAAAAGAGGCAGCTTTGTAGTTGTGCGTGCCTTATATTGTTGTTATGTTGTCACTGCATTCTAGTTCTTTCTTTCTATGATGTAAGTGGCTGCTTGTGAGTTGCATTAAAGGATTACTGCATAATGTTAGCCTCCGTGTCTTTAATGAAATCCAGATTCTCTGGTCATGTTAATAGGAGAATCACAATTTTTCTGACATCACATGCGTTACTTAAGTAATATTGGCCTAAGCCAATTGCTGGGATATACTAACTAGGTATAGATAAAAGCATATCAAGTCTGTCCATTAGTATAGTGCATGCAGCTTCAACTGTTAATACACATTCCTTGATAAATTTTAATTGTCATTTTTACACTTTGAATGCATTCAGTGCAAATTTCAAAGCATTCAAAGTCCCTTTGGTAAATTAATCGCTCTTCCTGAAGTGGCTGGCTTGTGTTCACACAGCCAGCTCAGTCACTCAAAGACTAAGTGTTGTTTAACAATCTCTCAAGATCATCCAAAGAAAGAGATGTTTCTGACAAGGTACCCAATTCTGTAGCACTTAGGTAAACATATTTTTAGTTACCTTAGTGAACTTGCATAACTTTTATGTAATGTACTCATTGATGAAAAGATGCTCATCAGCAGTTAATTCACTATCCACGATCACCAACGATTTTGCCAAATTTTCACTGTTTCCATCAGTTGAGGACACTGGAAATGAGAAGCAAAATTTTGTTTGGCATAAAATTGAGAATCTAGAATGAATGGAATCATGCTGTAGCATTATACCAGGATTAGTGTGACCTTGTGACCATCTGAAGTTTCATCTAAGGAAGTAAGGGCTTAATGTATCACAAAAACTGCTCAAAATTTGCAACTGAAATTTCAGCTCCAGAAGAGAATTCTGCGAACTAATTTACATACTAATATCTGAATCCAAGCTGGTCAAAATCCGACCTACCTGATTTATATACATTAGCTTTTCTCTAAAACTCCAGTTGGTTCCAATCATAGGAAAAGTGACCTCGAAGGGTCGGCTGGTCACCATATCTGTCATTGATCTTAAATAAAGACAGCCCAATTTCATCAAATGAAATGCGCTGTTTTTTTAAAACAAGTTGGCATTAGTACACTGGATCAATTATAATCACAAACCCCTAGGCACACGCTGAATAGTATATCATATTATGCGAGCAGTTAGGAAATGACAATTTTTCTTTGGTTTCTTTATTTTCTTTCTTCTTTTAGCCAGCCAATACATGTTTCTTTGTGTAGGCTGTATCCCACAACTTCTTCAAGGTTAAAAAATGAATAGAAAACTACATACCGGTTGCAGTGTGTACACAGCACGCAACAAGTATGCACACGTGCTGTGGTGCTGTTATGCAAAACCTTCAATATTGATAGTATGTGGAAACTCATGCCTAGTTTGCCAACGATTGCCAACTAATATCATATATCCTGATATTCATATTTAAAATGTCTACAATCAATTAGTGGTGTTTTACATATTGCAAGACATGGTACAATTCTAAGACACATGTAAAATGTAAAGTTGTGCCTTGTAAATCTTGCACTGTGAAGTGTACTTATGTCATACAAATGAAGAGGGGCATAGCTCGTGATACCCTGGCAAACCTGTCTTCTCTTTCATAGGCTTGTCAGTTGAGTTCTGTGGTCGGAAATGATATCAGATAATTAAGAATCATGTTGAGCCCTAAAATCTGGCAGGACAATCATATTTATTGTTCTGTTGCTACCTTGATACTGGTTCTACTACCGTTCCGGATACCTAATGCGCCACTTCCTTGTTCCCCGTCTCTGTGCATAATAATAGTACTATGTTAGATTATATTTTAAGAATGAGCCCCAAACATCAGGCACATCATCCCTATAATTACAACATATCTCACCTGTATAGTGTGAAACAGTTGTCCTAATCAACCATCATTGGTTGGTCCATGCTATCTCATTTATATCGTTTTGATCCTGTATAATATGGCCAGAAATTGTGGCAATCGTATGATCTTCCCTAGAGAAGTAACTGAGGGTGCTGAAACATATATAGAATGGCACCCGTAATGTATTTGTAGCTGTAACTCTAGCTACTAATGTCATATTTCTGAAAATTGTCACCGTAAGTGTCTCATATAAAATGGGCTTACCTGATGTGTTAACTTGGGGTGTTTGTCTGCGAGTATGCCGCACTTCGCTCAGCATCTTAGAACCCAGCTGAGAGTATTCAGCAGTGGCAGAATCTTTCCCATGACCCCCATGGATGTTTAATCATGAATTCCTGCCTGCGTATTGCAAGCACGATATCCTATTGCATTATATTGTCCAAAAACTGCTGCCATATTGAGATGACCATTGTATATGAGTATTCATTAACAACTAAACCTTTGCTATAGTATACTCATTAACACGCCTGATTATGTACAAATCCAAAATATTCACCCATGCAGCTATCCTCCAGCCATGACCGCAATTCTTAGTAGCGTCAATATCAGGTCTTCCATAATTGTGTTGTGACCGTGTCTATGAGTTAACATCCTACCTAATGTATTTTGCCACATTGTTTTCTAGTGTAGTGTCCATAGTTTAAGAGATGTATGTTTATCTATACTGGGTGTTTACAATGTGACCTTGCGCAGGTCCAGATTAAGATCATATTTATCTATTTCTTTAAAAGATAGTACCACATCTTGCAAGTTCTCTAAATTGCAACAAAAATACTTCAAATCCTATAAATTGCATGTGCTGTTTCACTTTTTGAAAGTTGCGCGATAACTACATATAATTGATCAAGTGATATTAACCAAATAGAAAATTGCGGTACACTGTTGATGCTAATGTATGGTCTGAAACACAGGGTCAAGTGCATTGAAATAAACTCACTTGATATAATCAAACCAAAATTATAAACATCCACGTACAAGTTTTGATTAACATCAATCTGTCTATCCATTGTAATATTACTTCTAATATCAATATCTACTTAATGGTTCAGTCTCCTAGGAAATACTGTAAATGGAAATGTATGTATACTTGTAAAGCTCACTGTTACCCCATCACTCGGGGCATCCTGGTGCTGTATACCGCTGGGGAACTCGTCCTGGCTTTCCTTGTGAGATGGTCCCTGCTGGGCACCCCCAAGGTGAAGCCAGGCATCCCCGGTGTTGATAGGGCCGTTGTGGAGATTAAGTAAGCTATTGCCCAGAGTTGCAGAGTGGGAACCATGGTTAGTGTAGGCACCTAGGCAAGAATTATCAAGTCCGCGGACATTGACCCAAGACCCTGCCGTGTCTGGAATTGAACCCTGGTCCCGGGCCGACCTCTTCTTCAGGGTCTGCCGCTTCTAACCAGTGAGTCACACTTCTCCCAGTTTTCATGACCTAAAGACGCATTATCCACATGGCCCCTTAGGTCGTAAATTGAGTACTCTATTAACCCCTCAAGGATCAAGGCTTATATGGTCTATACCATAAAAACAGAAGCATTTAAGCAGTCCTCGTGTTTTGCATTCAGCTGTGTTTTCTGCCATAGGGTATCTGTGACCTTCTTGTTTAAAGGCTCCAAGATGTTCACTCATTCTCTCTTTAAGTGCCCTAATTGTACTTCCCACATAGATATGTTTGGATCTGCATTCAATGATGTGCACCACATATTTGGTATTACAGTTAATGTTCAAACACATGTCATATGTCCTCCGATCAGCTCCATTGAAGTTCTTATTCTTATCTTCAGCCCACCTACACATCCCACAGTATCCATATTTGTCAAACCCCAATGTATTGGCCCTTTCAGACTTCTGGTGTCTTGAAGCTAGGACTTAATAATGACTTTAGCGTCCTGCTCCGTCTAAATGTAACCTCTGGTCTTCCTGACATGAATTCTTCCAAGGTTTTGTTAGCAAGTAAAATATCCCAGTGTTTACAAACACTTCTTAATAAAACCCTAGCCAGTCATTTGTAGTCTGTTATTAATTGTACTTTGTTTGACATACCCTGTTTCTGTGATTTATCCCTCAAAGTGTCTTGCCTCTTAACTTTAGAAATCTTGCTTTTGGCTATTCTTATAGTTTGTTTGTCAAAACCTCTAGAAGAGAAATGTTTTTTCATGCATGTTTTTCATGCATATTCTAAAGTCCAAATTCTTGTCACAGTTTCTTCTTACCCGTATCAATTCACCATATGGTATGGTTCTGATCTGATGACTGGGGTGTGCGCTCTAGGCATGTAAGATTGAATTGCAAGATGATGGTTTGTGACATAACTTGCTCTGTATTTGATTGTCCTTTATGAGCAAATCTACACCGGGAGCATGATGTTGTTCATTCTGTTTTGATATGTGAATCTGATGTCCATATCATTAATGTTCATGTATTAGCAAAATTGTTTAAATTTCTCAATTGTCTAAACCAGATCATAATGTAATTGTCCATGTACCGACCCCAGCATATGAGAGATTACCCCTCTCTGCACCCATTCGGGTCCCAGATCCACTTATCCTTCAGCCACCCCATAAAGAGGTTAGTGTAGGATGGAGAAAATCTGGAGCCCATGGCCACACCTTGAATTTGTTGATACCAGTCTTTATTGAAAATAATTTCATCACTATTCAAGATCAATCTAGTCATTATCTCTAGCATTTCTGTGTGTTCCCATTGGGTCGCTGGTTTGCTACTCAAAAAACGTTTAAGTGCTTGTAGTCTTAAATCAGACCTGATGCTTGTGTCAAGCAATGTGACATATAATGTTGCCAGTATCATGCCTTGTACCCGTACCACATCTGCTGGAAGGGCTAAGGATGTGTTTGGTGTCTCTGATTTATGATGTAAGGTTACATACTAAGGGTTGAAGAAAAAGGTCCACGTAATTTTATAATCTTACAGTTGGACCCCAATACTGGAGACCATGGGTCTTCCTGGAGGAAAGGGCATGTATATATGTACTTTGGGGAGTGTACAAACATGGAAAACTTTTTCTGACAACTCTTAAGTACAGGAGTTCATCATCGTTAATCAAGTATTTATCATGCCATAGCTTAAGGACCCTTTTGATTTTATCTGTGCGCTACCACGTGGAATTCCTGTTAAGTTTTTAATAACAGGTTGGATTGTTTAATTGTGCCATGATTTCTCGTTTATAGTCCTTTTGATTCATTATCACAATATTACCCCCCTTGTCTGCATCCATGAGCATAATCTCAGTGGGTAACTTACTGTTGGACGGAGGGTCCAGGCACTGAGCAAGAGCCATCACACTGCACCAGCGCACCTTGTCACTCGCACACGAGGCTCCCAGCCAGCTCCTCGCCGCACCCGCTCCGCGGGTGCCGCTTCACTGGTGAGCCCCGGTGTGTGCAGCTCTGTGGGAGTTCAAGCAAGGACCAAGGCGGCAAGGCGGTAAGGGGCGCGAGGCACCAGCGGGGCTGCGAGCGTGCAGGGACTTCATTTCCCAGAAGTCCCTGCGAGACCAAGGAAGAGCTTCCGGTCCGCTCTCCCTGCTGGCCCGCCCCCCGCCCATCAAAGCACTTTAAAAAGTGTTCCTGCAATCCCCATTCCGTGGGTAACTTACTGTTGGACGGAGGGTCCAGGCACTGAGGAAGAGCCATCACACTGCACCAGCGCACCTTGTCACTCGCACACGAGGCTCCCAGCCAGCTCCTCGCCGCACCCGCTCCGCGGGTGCCGCTTCATTGGTGAGCCCCGGTGTGTGCAGCTCCGTGGGAGTTCAAGCAAGGACCAAGGCGGCAAGGCGGTAAGGGGCGCGAGGCACCAGCGGGGCTGCGAGCGTGCAGGGACTTCATTTCCCAGAAGTCCCTGAGAGACCAAGGAAGAGCTTCCGGTCCGCTCTCCCTGCTGGCCCGCCCCCTGTCTTAATCGCCACCTACATAACGCCATCTCACTCCCGCAGCGCGGGACGCAGCCCGGGCTAAGACTGGGCAAAGACAGGGCCGTTTTAGGCCGTTAGAGGCAGTTAGGGGCTGGGCTGGGCCACCCCATTTGATGTCCAAGTCCACCTCTAAACTAGAACCCAGCATGGCAACCCGCGAGTTTAGAGACAGAGCTGCCAAATCAAAACTAAAAAATGGCACCCTGGACGATTTCATCACCAGGACCCACACTGCCATTGACAACGAAATAACCAAGATGCAACACAGGGTGTCATTAGAACTTGAAGCTGCCAGAAGATTGTCAGTTGAGTTAACTGCCGCCAAAAAATCCTCTCTTGGCCCTATTGCCTTGGCGAAAACTCCAGAACGGCCGTTAGGCTTTACACCCACCCTGATTGTTACTAACGCCGATATTCACGCTACACAAGCAGTAAACTCACCCTCCCCACAGGGGAAACTTTTACAAAACCCTATCCCCCCCCCCCAAATTCCCACCTGGGTGCGAACGTAGACCAAAATAAGGGATGTGACGAGGGCTTATTCTCGACAGTTGAACCCACCCCTGCTCCACATGAAAAAGGTGGCAGCCTACCCATAGCACAAAAGCATCCAAACAACAAAAGGAAGCGTAACCCTACTTCGGCATACTCAAGAAAAAAGGCCAAAGTGGCGAAGGCTCAGCTACCAACCAAGGCACCTCCCTCTGATAATCTGCCAACACCGCAATCTTCAACCCTAGTAACATGCACAGAAAACATCCCCCCTCACACAGTAGTCATTCAAGAAAACAACGATCTTACTATAGAAAGTGACACTGCAGGAACCCCTCTATGCTCTATTAAAGGGAAGGATGTTGAATTTCTCACTGTTGTTTGGGAAACACTAAAAAAACTACTCTCCCCAATAGAAAAGAGATTCACACACATAGAGACTCAGTTACTAGAAATAGAAAAAAGTATATTAAACCTGGCAACCATTACTATGCAGAATCCCAGACCCACATGCACAAATGGACCCTTGCTCCGAGCTGCACTCTCGGATTCCACCAACCAAGCAGCAGCGAATTCGCGGCCTCCCCCTAAGGCCAAGAAACCAGGATCTATCAACACACTTGCTCCTGCTGCATGCTCTTCACTCACCACTTCTAATGTTACACCCAAGGTCAAACCAACACCCAAACCCTGAACCAAGGTAGATGTCCATAATCCTCCCAGTGGGGTATTGCCATCCTCTCTAGCTGTACCCGCCCAAAGACCACCTGTCCCGACCGAACTCCCTAATGCGAGGCATAACGGCCAGAACACAAATCCTCCAACATCGCAGAGAGCCAGCACCAGTTCTATACGATCAAGGGGATTTGTAGATCTTCCCCCTGAGGTTAGCCCCTATGTCGTGGTGCTGACTGGGGTAACCGAACTGATATATAATCAGCATGAAAACTTTGACTCTCTTAAGAACAAGATGATCCACTGGTTGGAAACCAATAAACCTATCCCGAACCACTTAAGGAGCAAAATCCTTATGGTACGGAGGGTACCTTGGGCAGGGACCACACAAAAGTCCACCTCCTGGAGACTGTGTGATAATCTCCTTGGAGGACTCTAACACTGCTCACGCCATTTACTCATGGATTAACCACAGCTCAGCTGCAACAATAATAGCAAGACCACTCACCTTCTACTACCCACCACGTGCCCCTTTAGTTCAGGGGGGGAACTGGGGCAGGATGCAGGCGAGGACAAACATCGCCTGGGGAGCACAAAGTAACTGGTGGGCAGACACACCCGGAGGATGGAACGGGGTCCCGACTTTCAATAGATATGGATGTCTCGAGGAAGTGGACTGACTTCCACACCCATTAAACATTATATCCCCCCTACCCACCCCAATCTGTGACTGCACCCAGTCTTCGGGCATTGCATCAATAACCAGTATTCCTAATACACATATGGTTGGCACATCTCTCCTAACAACACCAGCACACACAGTGCCAAATGATCACAGAGCAGGGCAAGACATACAAATCACATGCTCTCCCAAGGGTGCAACTGCTGATCCTAACCAGAGGCTGAAACACAAACTCCTTATCCCACAGAGCCTCACACCAAACAGTGCTCCATTGATCACCCCCCCACCTAATCAGTGTGGGAAATCTGTAGCTCCAGGGCACATCGGAACATTAGACACCAGAAGCACAATAGAGGCTCATGGCACACTCTCCATTTTATCCTGGAATGTGGCTGGGTTGGCTAGCAAATTAGACACCCCTGATTGGATAGACTTAGTAGAGGGCTACGACATCTGTCTCTTACAAGAGACTTGGGCCAGAGAACAACTTAGCCGCCAGGGATTTGCGACCTTTAGTACTGAAGCGAAATGGGGGGGAAAGGGTCGCCCTTCGGGAGGCCTTTCAACATGGGTTGGGTCCCACCTGGCCTGCAGGGCCACACCCATGGAAACCAATTCTTGTGATTTCCAATGTGTCTCCCTAGAATGGCCATGTGGAGGGAAGCTTGTAGTGATTAACCTTTATTCAAGGCCAGTTGGGGTGGCTGCAACATCGGGCCCAGTGGAAGATCTAGCACACTTTCTTGATACACACAATTTTTCTTCCCCTTTAATCATAGGTGGCGACTTTAACCAACAATTTGAACCACTCCCTGCCTACATGGAAGGCATATCGGCCGAGGAAGATGACCTATGGGATATTCCTTCCTTGACAGATGTAGCCACCAAGGCAAGTTCCCCCCTCGCCATTCAGATAACGTCCCTCACACTCAGTCACTCTTTGAGGGCGTGCAACGGCCGGATGGAGGGTGATATCCCGCCAAAAAACACCTTTAATAGGCCGGGTCACGAGTCAAGGATCGACTATATAATGGTATCAACCAGGGATTGGAAGAGGGCGAAAGACTTTAAAGTCATCACCAGATATGACAGTGACCACAATCTGCTCTCACTAAAGTTTGAGATCCCTTATCGACAACTAGAGAAGGTAGATCCCAATGCACCATCTCAGTCCGACTTAGTGTTAACCAGCAATAGGCGCAGAATAAAATGGACCAAATTGCTTGAAAATCAAACTAACATTGAAAGACTCTATGCACTAACCGCCCCTGCCCTGGAAAAAGTAGAGTGCTGCGTGAACCATCTAGTTAGCGAATCAGAGACCAACACCACGGGTAGCCTGGATTCTCAGGTACATCTGGCTGCCCTCGTTAACATCCACTCGGAGCTATGCACCAACCTTGCAGAAATATTGAACCCAGTAGCCAGGTTTCGCAAGCCCAAAAAGAGAAGATTGACCTGGTTTAACGCCTCTTGCAGGGAAGCAAAAACCCTTCTGTTGGAATCATTTAAAGCCCGAGATACCCCAATCATAATCAGGGAGAGACGAGTAGCCTATAAATCTGCCCTCCACACTGCAAAAATAGAATGGGACGAGGAGAATTGGACAAAAATAACAGCCGCCCTCGCTTGCCAAGATTCACGGACCTTTTGGCCAATTGTCAGGCACGGCTCGTCTGAACCACTTGCAGCAGTCGAGGCTTGTATAGCACCATCTGTCTGGGAGGAACACTTTAAAAACTTATACCTTCCACATAGCAGTGATAATGGAAGCAGTGAACATGGTGGAGAGTCCCCCAACATCAAAAATAGGACATCTGACATCGAGGGCTTCACCTTAGAAGAAATCACCCTGGCAATTTCCTCCCTGTCTGCTGCTAAGGCGCCGGGCCTAGACAGGCTCCCAGGCGATCTCTACAAGCACGAACCCAACGTTTGGGCTCCCTATCTAGGGGTACTATTTAATTCTATTCTGAAGGGTTTGCCAATCCCTCCCACTTGGCCAGGGGCAGAAATTGTGCCAATTTTTAAAAAGGGGTCTCCCCTCCTTCCTGCAAACTATAGGCCTATAAGCCTAATCAATGTTTCTCAGAAACTCTTTTCCAAGCTCTTGCTAAACCGCCTACATGAGTGGATTAGGGACTTTAACATCTTGAGCCCTTTTCAAGCAGGTTTTAGGGAGAAGGTCTCCACAGTGGACCAGGTCTTTCGTCTCGCCATGATACATTGGAAAACAGTACAACTGGAGGGTGGCAGCCTCTACACCGTATTTGTGGACCTTAGGGCAGCGTTCGACCTGGTACCGAGGAATAAGCTGTGGGAGGCTCTCGATAAACTGGGGGTCCCTGAAGGTCTCCTGAAAATGATAATACGCCTCCACACTAGTAACTACGCCCAGGTTAGATGTGGTAGGATGGGAGAACTGTCTGAGAAGTTCCCCGTTGGCAGGGGGGTAAGGCAGGGTTGTGTGCTTGCACCAACCCTGTTTTGCCTCTATGTCAACGGGGTAATCGCCCACTTAGCGGGCGTAACTAACTCTGATGCACCGAAACTGGCCTCCGAGAGGGTATCAGCCATCATGTTCGCCGACGACACACTGCTTTTATCCAAGTCGGCAAAAGGTATCCAGTGCACCCTTGATGGCTTTGTGGACTTCTGTGAGACTCATGGATTAGAAATCAACGCCACAAAGACTAAATTCATGGTCTTCAACCCTCCACAGAAATTGCACTTCCGCCCAAGCATCTCACACACCAAGCTGGAAAGGGTAAATACCTTTGAATACCTGGGGATTGTTTTGAACGATAAATTTACCTGGAGCACTCACCTGGAAAAAGCGGCACTGAAACTGACCCAGCACTCGGGAGGGATAATGAAGCTTGTGGCAAACAACAAATCCTCGCTTAGGCCGATCGGCCCCCCACTACAGATCTATAAATCCCAGGCCAAGGGGGCTGCCATCTATGGATCAGAACTCTGGGGCCATGAAAATACATCTAAATTGCTGAAGGTGGAAAATAGATTTATCCGTAACCTTGTAGGGCTACCACCGAGCACCCCCCTTGTCCCGTTGAGGATGGACCTTGGCCTATGCCCGCTTGATGAGGACCTGGCTCTACGCCCACTGGCCTTCTGGCGTAGATTATGGACAACCCCTGAATTGGCCAATTACAGGGAAGGACTGCGGGAGATCCTAGCCACTCCTGGCGCCGGAAAAATCAAATGGCTCTACCATATTAAGCTTGAACTGGTGGCTGGAGGCCTCTCAAGTATGTGGTCTGACCCCCAGAACGTGTGCCACACTCTCTCTAAAAAGGATCTAGCCATGTCTTACCGAGAATCTAAACTTTCCCTGATTCTCAACCATCAATATCCCGGGTCCCTGACAGCGTCCTTTTTCTCTCACAAGGTGAACTACAACATGGAACCTACTCTAGACAAAATTTATCCCAATGTACTGAGAAAATTATATCTTCAGTGGAGACATGGTTCTCTCCCCATCAAAACTTTTACAACCAAATGGAACCATGATCCTAGCAGTATATGTCCTGCTTGTAGAAACTCGGATGAAAGTGAGCTCCACATCCTTTTTTTCTGTCCAGTTTACCATGGGATCCGTAGGCACTGGATTCTCCCTCTATGCAGAAACCTGGGTTTTAAGAAGTGTCTGCACGCTTACAGAGTCCTAAAAATTGACTTGTCAGACCATATTGTTTTTACAATGGCCAAGTACCTGGGTGCCCTTTGGTCCATCAGAAGGCAATGCCTTAAAACATAGACTGAGTATGGATCTGTTTTTATTATATGAGTATTCCTCTCCAGTATTGTTTTTATGTATTTTACATCTCATTGTACAAATCATTTAAATGTACTGTTTTATATGTTTGTCTTTTATGGTACATTTTTACCGAAATAAAGGTTTTTCAAAGTCAAAGCATAATCTCCCTATCTTCTTTCAGCTGTCCTAGTGGAAACCACTGCCCCTTATTAAGGTTGTCTGTAATCTTGGATTTATGTGCGATATGTTTGTGATTGTAATTATCCAGATCCCCAATGACCAACTTAGGAAACATGGGGCATATTATCAAGCCTGTGCGCTAAAATTATCGCTGCTTTATCGGCCGAAAACGGCCGATAAAGCGGCGATAATGCTCTTGATAATATGCTCTATCGAATTCCAATCGAAGCACATGTTAGATGTGAAGACATCTAACATGGGCTTCGATTGGAATTCCACAGAGCATATTATCAAGCCCATTATCGCCGCTTTATCGGCCGTTTTCGGCCGATAAAGCGGCGATAATTTTAGCGCACAGGCTTGATAATATGCCCCCATGTCTTTGGTGTTCCCACTAGATAATGTCGGGGTCCATCTAGATTCATTTTTTATCTCACTGGAGATTGTTAAGTCTATGTCCATATTTAGATCCTCTAATATTTGTGAAGTAGTAATGGGATTGTTTTCCAGATCCATAATAGACAGCAATAGTTCTGTATCACTATATCCTGTATATTCAGAGAGCTGGACACAATGTTGGATTGCATATTTGACTGAGTTTTATTCGAATGGAGTTTAAGTTAAAAAAATCTTAATTTTCAACCCTCTTATGTACTTGAACACATCAGCCTTAAGTTAATAGATGTCTCCTTCATTGCTCGGGCAAAAACCCAAATCCTTTTGTAACAGTCTTAGAAAAAGTTGCAACAAAGCAATTCCAGGAAAGTGTGGGTGCAATTGTAATTATGGGAAAGAAGCACTCCACCTTTCGCCCAGTTAGAGGAACAGAGACTACTGTGATTGTTTTTCAATCACATATTTGCTCAGAGAAATAAAGGCTGCTGATATTCTTGACTCCTTCAGCAGTTTTTGATACCCCTGATGACCCTACCCGCAGAAAAAAAATGAGAAGATAATATTATTGTTTTATTGGGCAGTCTCAAAATGTAAAATTCCAACACTCTTCTTCATATAGTTTTAATTTCCTATTAGGTTTATGGCTTCACATTTTAGTCAATGGATTTTTCATTTCAAAGTTACAATGCTTGATATAAAAGACAACCAAGGTCTTCCTTTCAAAACCACAATGCTTTAGATGAGAAAATATGTGTTTCACGAGATTAATTGCTTCTTCAGGATTTACAATATTGACAAATATTTTCAAGTTATACCATTAAAGTACATTTTATTCACAGATCTCAAGTATAATTATTTCTAGTGTTGCAGGTCATGATAAGCCAACATGACGACATTGAATATTCAAATTGTATGCACACTGGCAGGTCTCCATATTTGAACTGGAGCTATGGAATTCGCACAGAGGTCTGGACTGAATGTCTTTCACAAAATTGGTTTCAGTGATCACTGCCTGTACGAAAATCTACTGAGGTGAAGCAGTAGGCATTGGCTAAGAATTTCCCTGCAGAGTGCAACAAGATTATGAATATCCCTAATTTTGTTGCATTTCGAAGTGCAGAAACTTCATTAACTACTAGTGAAATAATCTTGATGTAGGCAGGGCAAGGGAGGCGAACGTACTTGTTGCAATTCAGGGGTAAATAGCTGGTGCAACCATGCCCTTTACACATCCGATAACATAACATAAATGAATAGGAGTGACGTGGATTTGAGTGTCTAATAAACTGATTTTTGTTCAATGGCACGGATCACTGACGAAAAGAGTTATAGTGCCAGTTATTCCTTTTTCATGATGAGTGAGGTCAAGGTGGAGGTAAAGAAAAACAAGAAAATCCTGGGAGGTTTTTTTGATGGATAAGCAATTGTATTATGCTACACAGTGTTCTGACTTGCATTTACTATGCTCAGTAACATACCCCACCTGCAGTTTCTGGGTGACAAGGCCACCACAGCAAGAGCCTTATTGGCTCACAGATTGACTATGATAGTGCGCTAATGGTAGGGATGTCCAATAAATATTTTAATAAGCTCCAAGTGCTTAAAAATACTATTATATGTTGGTGAGTGACATCCAATATATGTGCATGTGTCTGCTTCTTAGAGGGAGCTGTATTGCCTGCCTATCACAGTTTCAACCTTCACCCTAACACATAAAGCACACTCAGGCAATGCCCCAGAATATTTGAAACAGACAACAGTGCTTAGTTCGATACTGCCTGTTGGACTTGGCCTTTTTCCCCCAAAACTTTTCGCTTTTGACCCCCTTACCTAGGATGTCTGCCCCATGGGATTAAACCTGTATAGGCCATGAGTGGTGTGAGACACCTTGTTGAAAATGTAAAATTACATGTTGTTAAATGGTGTACAGAAAATATCCCCCATTTTAAAAAACGTACCTGACTGAAATGTATTGAATGTAAAATGGATGCCATGGCCATGGGTTTTGCCACTGGACTGCCATAGGTCAGCGGTCTAGAGAATATTACCCAGCTACCCCTAGCATTTGGAGGGAAAGCCTGGCACCCAGGGTGCTCACCCCCTCCCCTTGAGCCAGTTTAGGCCAGATTTGCCAACATTCTAGAAGGTCCTGGCACTGCCTGGGAGGAGGGTATAAGTAAGGGGGAAGTGTCACCAGAGAGTCAGTCAGCGCTGGGACAAGGAAGAGAGGGGACCTGCTGTGAGGTGCTACCGCCACATGGGCCTGTGAGCTGGGCCCTGCACCCCTATAAACCCCCCCTCTGCTGTCCCCATGGGCCCCTCACAAGGGAGGGCCCCTACCCAGGCCCCTGACACTGTGAGAACCGGGAGTTACGCCAGCGCTGCGATGAAGAAGCGCCCAGGAGGTGAGAAATATAATTGTCCACTCCCTCTGCTGAAGCTGTGACCCTGTGGAAGTACTGGGTCGTGAGGAGCTGCCTGGAGGAACTGTTGCCCCTTGTGAGGTACTGCCCGGCAAGCGCTATTCTGGGGAGGTTGATGCCCCCAGGGAAGTTGTGGCCCCTGTAGAAGCGCTGGACGGGGAGGTGCTGCCCAGGGAGGAGTGTGCCCTCGAGGAACTGTGTCTCTTAGACTGCCCCTGGACTGCCTATCAAGCGCTGTGGGGAGAGAAGCGCTGGGGCTAGTGTGGCCCCCGGAGTGCTGATGGCCCTGGAAGTGGTATGGGCCGAGGGAGGAGTGGTGCGCTGTAAATAGCGCTGTTTCCACTGTGTTCCTGAGGAGACTGACAGCCTGTGAATAGCGCCGTCTGTGGAGGCGCGCTGTCCGCCATATAATTAAGTAATTGAAAGGGAGCCTACCCCTTATTGCTGCCGGAAATCACCGCCGCGGCCCGGCGCTGTCGTGGGGACCCCCCCACTGCTGGGGGTATCGTTGCGGCGGCCCCCGGTACCAGGAGAGGGCCGCCGAAGTGAGCAGCTGCGAGGCTCCCGTGAGGACGAGGGAGCCCCGAGTGAGCCGCCCAGGCCCCCGTGAGGAGGAGGAGCCGGGTGACTCCCCCAGAGGGGAGAGAAGTTCCCTTTGCGTGCGCTACGCCAGGGGGCCTCGAGGCACATTGTCGGTGCCTGCCCCCTCCGCCTTGCAGCCCGGGTCCCCACCAGATAAGAGGGGCCTGGGAGAAGGCCATGTGGAGCCTCCGGATCGCCCCCCCCTTGACAAAGGGGTTAGCAGTAAGGATGGATCCCGGAGTCAGAAACCAGGAGTAGCCGGTGAGTGGGGCCTATGAAGAGGGTGGAGAGGGCAGCGGGGCACAGGGTCGGTGCTCGCCCCCACCCATGACTTGTACATTTAAGACACATTGTGATAGGGCACAAGGTTGTAGGTGCTTCCAGTTCGGGCCGTATAGGTGGACCCTGGAGTGGGCAGTCATCTGAAGAGTGAATTGACAGTGATGCCTAGTGGTTGCCTGTTACCTGTGGTGCATAGGGTCCCAGACAGGTCGTGAAGCTCATGTACAGGTGCTCCGGTCCCTAGAGGATAGGCTTAACATTCAATCTATACGTTTATGCCCTGAGGAGGGTCTACCCTATGTTGAGGTTTGTAGGCCTTAGGTTCTATGCCCTGGGGATATTGTCTCCTCTAAGGTGACCCGGGAAGAGTTGCTGCCAACGCACTGCCTAAAGTTTATGTTGCTGGTTGGGGGCTGAAGAGCCATGTTCCCAGGTTACCCTTGATGCCTAAGGTGTATACCTCAGTTATTATTGAATGCCAGGTGCCTTCCTACCTGTTGTTTTATATCCGCAGGTGGAGTGTGGAGTAAATCTGGGTGTTCTCTTTTACTGCAAGGGTGCCACTAAGCTGGCCTGACGAGTTATCTCAGGCCCCTGTCTATGCCCCAGATTTATGAGCTGTTGAACTGATTTATTCCAGGTGTTCCTGTAAGTTATATACTGTGATAACCTGTTGTTATTCGCTTACAGGGGTGGGGTTTGGCGTTATAACGCCTGAGGTGTATTCATGCATAATGTTGGATTTTGCAATTACAGCCTACCCCCGAGGATGAGAGCCTGAGTTGGCCCCGCCAGATTGGCCCCACGTCTAATGTTCATTTAACCAACCATTTTTATTTCAGCTATGGACTTTGGACTCAACCCTTTTTCTCCCATGTAAATAATCCCCCCACTGAAGTACTTGGCTTGGGTGCCAGTTGGCGCCTTGTTGTGATTACCAGTGTATTTTTCCTTTTTACCTTACAGGTTGGAGATATCACTAGACTTCTTCTTTTCCAACCAAAGGTGGAGTTGCGTCTCTTTTGTAGTGTGCCTGGTGTGTCGTCTGTGGATACTGCGTGAATGCTTCACATGTCCTCGAAGTTTGGCCTGCCCGCTTGATGCCATGCTACCCCCTTGGAGATTTGGGTAACCCCCATTTCTTACATTGGTGGCAAGCGGTGGGATAGGACTTGTGTTTGCGCAGTACCACAGCGGCCACGGGTTACACTGCAAATAGAGCTTAGGATGTAATCCGAGCCTTTTTGTGGGGATTATTATTGTTTGGCTGAATATTGTTTTTTGATTGCTTCCTCCTGAAGAGTGTTCTGAATTGTCCCCTCGTTCCACTGGGAGGGTGTGTCCCAAGTGTACCTCGCCACGATGGGGTTGATTTACCAGGAAGTGGAACTGATGGAGTACAGCGAACAGGAGGTGATAGACTTCCTCCTAGAGAGGGATACCCCCAGTAGGGATCATTAGGAGGAATGCGTTTCTCTATGAGGCCCTCAAGAGGGGAGAGCCCTTAGAGATTGATGGGGACTTATCTGACTACCCCCCCCCCGAGGTGTTGAAGGGTCAGTGGGTTAGAGACCAGAGAGAGGGCTCCCCATCCAGAACCCTGGGAGGTAATTACTCCGATGAGGAGGAGGAAGAGTTTAACAGGGCAGAGACGCCAGTAGCTGTGGAGGACACCGAAGATAGGGAGTCTCGCACTGGGTCCAGTCCCGGGGGCACTGCCCCATCCCTTTACCTGTCCCCAGAAGAGTGGGTAGATAGGAGAGAAGAGAGGGAGTATCAGCTGGCGCTGGCAAAGCTCAGGCATGCCGAGGGCTTAGCGCAGCTGAGGGTAGAAGAGCAGCGACTAGAGACTGAAAAAGTCCTAGCGCTGGAGAGGATGGCGGAGGCGGAGAGGGCCTTTGCAAGAGAGAGATCAGCTCAGGTGGGTAGGTTGTCCCCTGAAAGTGGTTTCAGGAGTCTGGATTCACCGAGGAGGGTGGGATCCAGTGGTGGCAGCGAGTGTAGGTCCAGTGCAAGGAGTCCCACTCCCGAAGCCCAGGAGACTGTGCCTGATTCCCCGGAAGAGGAGGACAGGTTAGTGTTCAGGGGCAGGGGAAAGCTGTCCCATCAGTCCTGGGGAGAGTTTGAGGAGGAGTGTTGGACTGTACTGGAGGATTGGGTGGTGAGGAGAGCAGTGGAGGATTGGGAAGGGCTGTGCCATGCCGTTATCCGGGAGCACATGCTGAGGAGTTGTTTCCCAAGACTGCGTCACCATCTGTTGCAGTGCGGGTTCTCAGACCCCAGGGAACTTGCACGGGAGGCAGACCTCTGGGTAAGTGCCAGAGCGTCTGGGAAGGCTGAGGGGAGTGATCCTGAAGGGAGTGAGACGGGGAGGTGTCCCAAGGTGCCCCAGCTGCGGCCACCGGGCCTGGAGTGTTCTTTAAGAGAACCCCAGCTTGGGAGGCTAGGCTGCCCCGATGTGTCATCCAGAGGGAGGGATCCCCTTATGTCAGGAGAACCCGGAGCATCAATAATCAGAGCTCCAGTGGTTCGGGGGTCTGACCAGTCACTGGGTCTAGATCCTGGACTGGGGTTCCAGGTTCAGGGGTTGCCTGACCTGGAAGGTGGGGTTCCTGTAATGCAGGTCCCTACCAAATTGACTCCCAGGGGTACTACTCCAGTCAGGAGGGTGTGGAACTCTGGGAGGGGGTGCAGAGGGAGGAAGGTCTCTTCTCTGTCACCGGCTCAGCCACAGGGCATAGATCCCGGGTCGGGTGGCCAGGGACAGGAGTTGCCTGCCCTGGTGGGAGGGACATCTGAAACCAGAGTCCCCCCGGAAGTGACTCCCAGGGGCACTTCTCTGGGCAGGAGAGTGCGGAACTCTGAGAGGGGGTGCAGGGAGAGGGAGGACTCGCCCCTGTCACCGGTTCAGCCTGTGGGTTTCGACTCCAGGTTGGGGAGAGAGTTGTGTGAGGGTGTCCCCAGGCGTAGGAGATGGAGGAACCCTAGGAGGAGAAGTAGGGGGAGGGGAGCCTCGCCCCTAAGGGCTGGTCAGTCTGAGGGTGTAGACCCCAGGTGGGTGGACCAGTGGAAATTTGGAGAGAGGAGAGTGGTTCAAGAGAATTCCAAGCCTGAGGCTAGAGCCTCCCACTCTAGGAAGGAGAAACATCCCACTAGGGAACACCCGTGGGGTGGTTTTGTTAGTGAAGGGAGGGTTGCGAGAGAGAACCATTGGGTTCCAGAATGGAGGAGAAACTGCAGGTGCTCCTGTAGTTGCAGGCCTGCGTCCACCTTTTCCGCCCCAAGCAGGGAAGCCCATCAAGGCATTGATCAGTCTACCCTGGCTTTTGGCTGGGGGGGAGTTGTGTTGGACTTGGCCTTTTTCCCCCAAAATTTTTCGCTTTTGACCCCCTTACCTAGGATGTCTCCCCCATGGGATTAAACCTGTATAGGCCATGAGTGGTGTGAGACACCTTGTTGAAAATGTAAAATTACATGTTGTTAAATGGTGTACAGAAAATATCCCCCATTTTAAAAAACGTACCTGACTGAAACGTATTGAATGTAAAATGGATGCCATGGCCATGGGTTTTGCCACTGGACTGCCATAGGTCAGCGGTCTAGAGAATATTACCCAGCTACCCCTAGCTTTTGGAGGGAAAGCCTGGCACCCAGGGTGCTCACCCCCTCCCCTTGAGCCAGTTTAGGCCAGATTTGCCAACATTCTAGAAGGTCCTGGCACTGCCTGGGAGGAGGGTATAAGTAAGGGGGAAGTGTCACCAGAGAGTCAGTCAGCGCTGGGACAAGGAAGAGAGGGGACCTGCTGTGAGGTGCTACCGCCACATGGGCCTGTGAGCTGGGCCCTGCACCCCTATAAACCCCCCCTCTGCTGTCCCCATGGGCCCCTGACAAGGGAGGGCCCCTACCCAGGCCCCTGACACTGTGGGAACCGGGAGTTACGCCAGCGCTGCGATGAAGAAGCGCCCAGGAGGTGAGAAATAGGATTGCAAGAAACATAAAGAGTTGGAAGGTCTGTTAACCGACGTAGCTGAGTCTATGAGGTCCTATTAAAGTGACCCTTTTGGATTGCACTGAACCAGACCAAGTGGTCACATGACACGAGTTTATGTTAGATATCCTATCAGCCCACCCATCTGGCGGAGCCTCGTCATGTAGGACGTCTAACCAGGGTGGTGAGTCCAAGCCCAGATGAATTGGCCAGAAAACACACACTACTGGTTCATCTTGTAAAGGTGTCCGTGCCACAAAGTGGTGCTGAAAAAGTGCAGTGCAAAACAGGGAGTGAAGAATAAGTGATATTAAAATGACGGTCGAGGCAAAGAAAAATGTTTTTATTAGAGATATTCACCAAGACGCCAGGTTAAAAAGAAGTGTAGAACAGTGTGAAAAATCACTGTGATGCTTTGCTGTGTTATGGATTAGGCCAACATGTTTCTGCCAAAGGTGAAACTACACCGGCATTCTTCAGGGCCAGATACAAAAAGGTGTTGCTACTGCAAAGGTACACTCAAACATTTTATGCAAAGTGAGAAAAAGAAGAAAAGGACAGATCAAATTGTTTGTTAAAGAACTGTCCAAACTACTGGTGTGGTCTTGTAGACCATCCTACCATATCCTCCTGACCAGTAGTTGATAGAGGAAGGAATCCCAACAATATGTGGGAGTCGAGCCTCACCTCACCCGGCGACGGCTCGGAGAATGAGGCCCCGCTCTCTCCGTCGGTACCTCTTGGCTAACACCTAAGCCGTAGGTCTATAAACATAGTCCCCTTGACCCTCCCCAACCTTTGTTTTCCCGAGAAATAGGATTGTCCACTCCCTCTGCTGAAGCTGTGACCCTGTGGAAGTACTGGGTCGTGAGGAGCTGCCTGGAGGAACTGTTGGCCCTTGTGAGGTACTGCCCGGCAAGCGCTATTCTGGGGAGGTTGATGCCCCCAGGGAAGTTGTGGCCCCTGTGGAAGCGCTGGACGGGGAGGTGCTGCCCAGGGAGGAGTGTGCCCTCGAGGAACTGTGTCTCTTAGACTGCCCCTGGACTGCCTATCAAGCGCTGTGGGGAGAGAAGCGCTGGGGCTAGTGTAGCCCCCAGAGTGCTGATGGCCCTGGAAGTGGTATGGGCCGAGGGAGGAGTGGTGCGCTGTAAATAGCGCCGTTTCCACTGTTTTCCTGAGGAGACTGACAGCCTGTGAATAGCGCCGTCTGTGGAGGCGCGCTGTCCGCCATATAATTAAGTAATTGAAAGGGAGCCTTCCCCTTATTGCCGCCGGAAATCACCGCCGCGGCCCGGCGCTGTCTTGGGGACCCCCCCACTGCTGGGGGTATCGTTGCGGCGGCCCCCGGTACCAGGAGAGGGCCACCGAAGTGAGGAAGGAGCCGCGCTAGGCCCTGAGGCCGCGGCACTCGCGTCACCTGATGGGGCGCCCGGCCGCGTCATCGGCCCGCCCCCGCCAACGCCGCGTAGAGATTGGCTGCCGGCCCGGGTGGCCGGGAAGGCAGGAAGAAGCAGAGTCGGAGCCCCGGGTCCCCGTGAGGCAGGAGGGGGACCCGGGTGAAGCTTCGTTGCGGGGCCCCCGTGCCAGGGAGGGAGCCCCGAGAGGAGCAACCGGAGCGGGAGGCCACCCCGCCGGTCTGTGCCCCCACGCGAGGGGCCCGTGAGGAAGGCGGGGCCGGGGCACACTGTCGGTGCCAGCCCCGCCTCTCGACCTGAGGCGCCCGGAGCAGAGCAGCTGCGAGGCTCCCGTGAGGACGAGGGAGCCCCGAGTGAGCCGCCCAGGCCCCCGTGAGGAGGAGGAGCCGGGTGACTCCCCCAGAGGGGAGAGAAGTTCCCTTTGCGTGCGCTACGCCATGGGGCCTCGAGGCACATTGTCGGTGCCTGCCCCCTCCGCCTTGCAGCCCGGGTCCCCACCAGATAAGAGGGGCCTGGGAGAAGGCCGCGTGGAGCCTCCGGATCGCCCCCCCCTTGACAAAGGGGCCAGCAGTATAGATGGAGCCCGGAGTCAGAAACCAGGAGTAGCCGGTGAGCGGGGCCTATGAAGAGGGTGGAGAGGGCAGCGGGGCACAGGGTCGGTGCTCGCCCCCACTCATGACTTATACATTTAAGACACATTGTGATAGGGCACAAGGTTGTAGGTGCTTCCAGTTCGGGCCGTATAGGTGGACCCTGGAGTGGGCAGTCATCTGAAGAGTGAATTGACAGTGATGCCTAGTGGTTGCCTGTTACCTGTGGTGCATAGGGTCCCAGACAGGTCGTGAAGCTCATGTACAGGTGCTCCGGTCCCTAGAGGATAGGCTTAACATTCAATCTATACGTTTATGCCCTGAGAAGGGTCTACCCTATGTTGAGGTTTGTAGGCCTTAGGTTCTATGCCCTGGGGATATTGTCTCCTCTAAGGTGACCCGGGAAGAGTTGCTGCCAACGCACTGCCTAAAGTTTATGTTGCTGGTTGGGGGCTGAAGAGCCATGTTCCCAGGTTACCCTTGATGCCTAAGGTGTATACCTCAGTTATTATTGAATGCCAGGTGCCTTCCTACCTGTTGTTTTATATCCGCAGGTGGAGGGTGGAGTAAATCTGGGTGTTCTCTTTTACTGCAAGGGTGCCACTAAGCTGGCCTGACGAGTTATCTCAGGCCCCTGTCTATGCCCCAGATTTATGAGCTGTTGAACTGATTTATTCCAGGTGTTCCTGTAAGTTGTATACTGTGATAACCTGTTGTTATTCCCTTACAGGGGTGGGGTTTGGCGTTATAACGCCTGAGGTGTATTCATGCATAATGTTGGATTTTGCAATTACAGCCTACCCCCGAGGATGAGAGCCTGAGTTGGCCCCGCCAGATTGGCCCCAGGTCTAATGTTCATTTAACCAACCATTTTTATTTCAGCTATGGACTTTGGACTCAACCCTTTTTGTCCCATGTAAATAATCCCCCCACTGAAGTACTTGGCTTGGGTGCCAGTTGGCGCCTTGTTGTGATTACCCGTGTATTTTTCCTTTTTACCTTACAGGTTGGAGATATCACTAAACTTCTTCTTTTCCAACCAAAGGTGTAGTTGCGTCTCTTTTGTAGTGTGCCTGGTGTGTCGTCTGTGGATACTGCGTGAATGCTTCACATGTCCTCGAAGTTTGGCCTGCCCGCTTGATGCCATGCTACCCCCTTGGAGATTTGGGTAACGCCCATTTCTTACACTGCCCTACAGACAGGCATCTAATACTTGGAAAAAGATAGGGCTATATGTTGCCTGAGATTTCCAACAGGATATGAAATGACTAGCCAGTAGAACTGAGAACCCGACTGCAGATATCTTTCTTTAAGAAGCTGTTAAAGATGCTGCTATTTAAAAAACATACATTTCAGGTTGCCTTGTGAGTGATCGTCCTGTGATTTGTTTTGATTTGAAGGGCCAGATTTATAAAGCACTTTGGGGGTTGCCGATCATGCAATATGGCCGGGATGCCTGTCACCCCCTCCCAACACAATCCCCAAGGATGGGAAGACGGACGCAGTTCTGAACTTTTGGAAGGCGGGAGGGAGTTACCCTCCCGGCCGTATTTATTAAAATATGAAACAAAATTAAAACATTAAAATAACAGTTTCATATCATGTACAATTTTTCACTTATTACATTACGATGAAGACACGTTCATTGGCTAACCTTAACAAATCTCTAGTACAAAGGTTTTCCTAGCCGAGTCTAACATCCTGCAAATGCATACTTTCTAAATTAAAATTGTACATCCTAGCATTACGGGCCAACGGCAAGGTCGCAACCGGTGTCAGATCCCTACTACCAGAACTCCCCCCTCACGGTGTGAGGGCGGGCGCGCAGAGGACTGTACCTCTGTGCCAACTCCAATTTCCCTTGTCTTTGCGGGGGCCCCCTATTTACTCGACGCCATCTTAATGGTCGTCCGAGGACTCGTGTGAGGTGTCTAGAAGGTAGCGTGGACCCCCCTCCCACCCCACACTGTTTATCACATCCGCCGTCGCGGATATCCGGGCCCCGGGAAATTCATAGGAGGGGCATCTAGCCGCCTCCTTCCCTGGAAGGGGCCTATGACCGCCTTCCCTTCGGCGACCCCATACTTAGTGGGTGCTGCCTCCCCGTGTGAGGGGCCAATGGCCGCCTCCCCCCGGGCGCTCCCATCCATAATGGGTGGCGCCCCCCCTCTAGGGACCTTGAAATTACTGCTCACCGATCATGACCTTACCGCCACAGGCCGGATAGTTGACCGGCTATCCGGCCCCCCCACAAACTCCTATTAAAGGTCATGCTTTTATAAACCCCTTAACCATGCTATGAAGTCTCCTATGAGTAAGACATTCCCCTCCCGGGACAAATGGACCCCATCCTCGAGATACATGTGATCCCCCCGAATACATCCATGCGGAATACAGTGCAACTGCGCCGAGCGAAACAACCTACCAAGTTTGTTATTGACCTTTTTCACTGAATGGTTCAGTGCTGACACAGAGAGGCCCCCCGCCACACCTTTCTGGGAATCATGTGGGACCATGCTATCGTGCACCCCGGGATCCTTCTTGACTGTAGATAGAACTCGCTCAAGTAGTACTCGCCGACCGAGTGTCACCAAGTCATTACCTCCCAAGTGTACTATGATTACAGACGGCGGTGACCTTGTCCGCCCTAACAGTTCCTCGACAAAACATTGAAACTGGTCAATACAGAGCCCGCCCCTTCCGTGGAAGGTCACCCTGTACCCGTATTCCCCAGCTGCATGAATCACGTCACCTGCTTTGAATACGTCCCCGGCCCGCCTCCCGTATGAGTGGCCCACGACCCACACCACTCTGTCCTCAGCCGGTGATCTCTGACCGCTGGACCCCAGGTGCTGGGTCGACTGCACAGTCCGCCCCGCATAGCATGTTCGCGAAACTGTAAACCAAACAGAAGACAAGAAGCGTGAGTGCATGACATTGGCTTCACAACATGTGCAACCGCACATACCTTTTATAGCAGTTCGAGGACCATCGTCCCAGTTGTTTCACCTTCTCAACACTCTGACCCCTGGCTGTAGCCTCTGTAGCAGCCCCTATCCTAAAGGAATGGGTCCCGAAATTGCCCGGGTCCAAGCCCGCTGCTGCGATGCCATCGTTAGCACCCGCTGAAACTGAAACCTTGTCAGTGGGGTGGCGTCGATGTGTCTCAGCAAGCTTCCCCCCCATGCATCCGCCCTTCGCGCCAAATATTCCTCAACGCACTTCACCGGGCACATGGGGGACCCTCGCATGCGCTGGACAACAATACTGTCTCCCATAGCACCCTGGTCGGTCTTGGACCTGGCTATTGTGACCACCATTGAATCACCCTTGATCAGAATGTGATCCCGACACAGACCTCCCTCTACATCTTTCTTATTTCTGGCTACCAGCTCACTCACCCGCATAGCCCCAGAAAATGCTAATGCGAAAGCGGCCCGGAACAGCACTGCCTCGAACTGGGGGAGGAACATGTCGCGGGGAGTATCGACATCAGCAAGGACAACCTTTCTAACCCAATCGGGCGCCTTTCGTCTATTCTACGACCCTCAAGGCGTTGCCAACCACGAAGGGCCTTCTTTACCAAAAAGGACGATGTGGGGTCCTTGATGCCATGCGCCTGCGCCATGAATGAAATGGCGGCCCGGTGCCTATTGGCCGTTGCCGCTGATCGGCCTGCACTGTGTAGTGCTACAAGAAACTTCAGGACATACTCCTCCTGACCCCAATTCACCCCCCCTGCCGGACCCAAAAATGCACAATAGGAACGAAACGCTCCTTCGTATGCCTTCCTTGTCCTGGGGGCTAGGCTTGCTGCCACGAGGTCTTGTAATCTGGGGCACCGAGTAGTCAAAGTGCTTCGGGAAATGGTGCCGCCGCTAGGTCCGCGGAAGGTAGATAACCCCTGAAAGCCTGCATGTGTGAACGAGAGAGTGCATCGGCCGCCTGGTTCAGTACACCTGGCACATGCTTCGCCCTGAATTGTACGTTCAGTTTCATGCAAAGTAGTACAATTTCCTTCAGTAATCTCAATATCCACTTGCAGCGTGCTGCCTGATTATTTATACATTCAACGACAATCATATTGTCGGACCAAAATACCACAGAGCGATCTCTGAACTCATCCGGCCATGCCATCAGAGCCACAAAAATGGGGAACAACTCGAGAAACCCAATGTTACCTGTGAGACCACTGGTGTGCCACCACGTCGGCCATGTCTGCGCCGACCATCGATTACCAAAGATGGCGCCGAATCCCACGCTCCCCGTCGAGTCGGTCCACAAACTCAGCTCGTCCGAGGACGCTGGCGGTTTGTTCCACACCACTCGACCGTTGAAATCCGCCAGAAATGCCAACCAAATGTGCATGTCCTGGCGAACCTCTGCAGACAGTCTCGTGCAATGGTGTCCTTCTTTGAGACCAACCATGGCTTGCGCAATAGAGCGGGAAAAGGGACGGGCCATTGGTATCACTCTGAGGGCAAAGTTAAGCTGACCCACTGCTTGTTGTAACTGATGGAGCGTGACTTTTTCTTTGCCAATGCACAACTCCAAGGAAGCCCTGAACTTTGCTACTTTCCCCACAGGCAAAAGGAAACATCCCTCCACCGAATCGAGCTCAATTCCCAGAAACTCGAGTGAAGTAGATGGTCCAACCGTCTTACCTGGTGCCAACGGCACCCCGAACCTCTTCATGAGAGTGCAAAATTCCTGTACCGCCTGCGCACATTGTGTGTCGCCGGCTGCCCCCAAGAACAAAAAGTCATCTAGGTAATGCATAACCTGGGTATGGCCAGTGGCTTTGGTGAACGCCCATTGCAGAAAACAACTGAATTTCTCAAAATGAGCACAAGAGATGGAACAACCCATCGGCATACATCTATCCATGTAGAAACTTCCTTGGAACACAAAGCCTAACAGACGCTGATCACATGGGTGTACCGGGAGCAACCGGAACGCTGACTCGATATCTGATTTCGCCATCAGTGCTCCGGGCCCCAGGCGATTCAACATGGCGACGGCATCATCGAAGGATGCGTACCGCACCGAACAAACTCCCGGGTCAATCGCATTGTTCACCGAAAGACCCCTCGGAGCTGACAAGTTATAGATCAGCCTAAATTCCCCCGGGTCCTTCCTGGGGACTACTCCCAATGGGGAACAGATGAAATTAGCTACTGGCGGGTGTCTAAATGGGCCAGCAACCCGGCCAAGGGCAACCTCTTTTGCAATCTTCCTCTCAACCACCACTGGATTATGCTGAGCCGACAGTTGGTTTCTACAAAGTGATTCCCCTCGAAAGTCCCCCGCCGGGATGTGGAAACCATATAAGAAGCTGTTCCTCAACACCCCAGCGGAGACATGATCAGGGTATTCGTTTAGCCAGGGGATCATTGCCATGATATCTACGGGGGTAGGTAGCGGTATACAATGGTACCCCTCAGACCTGTTTGGACCCCCCTCTACCCCCCGTCTCACCATTCTTGGCTCTGCACGAACTCTCTGGGTGTGACGAATTTCCGCAACCTGCACACTCATGTCTGAACTTACATGTCCCTTGTGGCCTTGTGCACTTGCCCCTGTTAAAATTCCAACAGACCCCTTTCTTACCCCCATTCCCACTATTCCGTGGTTGTTGGTCGCCAGCGGGGCCCGCTCGAAAGGGCGCCACAGGCTGATGGCGGGAAGACCCCGACCCATTCCTGCCAAGCGAGGACGGCTTCGTCGCGCCCGGCAGCAGCTGCTTCTGCCAAGAGATCGAGTCGAGACAATCCCACGTCAGAGATGAATCGTACTCCTTGGCCTTACGAAATTTCATATCGTAACCCATCCATTCATCGCCCTCATATGTCTCATAAAAATCCATTATTCGTGCCTGATAGCAAGACAATTCGGACAAAACCTCGGGCTTACGTTCCCCAATAATTGCAGAAAACATCGCAAAGGCCTTGGCCCAATTAGAGATTGTCTCATCAACCCTGAATCCTGCCATTTTCGCTCGCCATACACTCGGGTGCCACAAATCCTTCTGCGTCTTAACATACTCCATCTCGCGATGGTCAGTTAGCAGGGAAAACATATTCACGTACTTATCAGCCCATATCAATTCTTTAGTGGCCAACGGTATATGCTGGACCACCTTTTCCCTTCTTGAGGGCAAAGACTCCTCCCTTGCCATTGGCAATGCTTGCTTACCCGGCTCTTTTTCTGTTCCCGCCGTTTTTTCCACACCAGCTGCCGGTCCTTCCGAGGTCACCTGTGGGGGGACAAGAGGGAGATTCGCCATCGCGGCATCGCGTGACTGCCGCAACTGCTGCATTAGTAACTTGGCCTCTTCGGCCGTGTCCCCCGGCGCCGTAGCACCCCCTGTCTTTCTGCCAAGCCATGCGGCTAACTGGGTGGCTAATTCGGGAGGCATGTTCTCCCCGCTGGCGGGCGTAACAACAACCGGAATCGGTTGACCCGCATCTGGGATCGGTACCGGGACCTCGACTGGGATGACCGGGCTTGCCGGGGGTAACTCGGGAACTGGGACCTCCTCCCCAGCCGTCCTATTCCTGACCCTTTTACCCCTCCCCGTG
Organism: Lissotriton vulgaris; assembly: GCF_964263255.1. Taxonomy (NCBI): domain Eukaryota; kingdom Metazoa; phylum Chordata; class Amphibia; order Caudata; family Salamandridae; genus Lissotriton; species Lissotriton vulgaris. The sequence continues at coordinate 1,381,581,442 of NC_141694.1, read as the reverse complement.
GGGACAAATCCCGGCAAGGCCGGGCCTATCACCTTCTTCGGTTTACCCGCGTTATTCATCACCGCCATTTGCTTTTTCATACTCGCCATATCCTTTATCTGCATGCGAAGCATCTGATCAGTCCCAGACTTCTTTCCCGCCTTCCTGCCAGGCATTGTTAACAGATAATCAATCCCTGTTGCTCAACATGGTTTTGGCCCCTAAGGCTCGAAGTCCTGAAAGAGAAACACAAAAATTACAAGTTCTCAAAATTGCTCCTTGTTCCGTCGAGGGCTCACGTGCAACGAGAGGGTGCAGCTTCCAAGCACAGGAACAAGAGGATGCTTCTTCGGATTGCTGCTCCTTTTATTCCTCTTCGGGAGGGCGTGTACCCTCCTCTGATACGCCTACGGGGCGTGGCCAATGGTGTAGGTGTCTAGGACAACCCTTCTTGGGCGGGAAAAGGCGTGCCCCGGCTACGCCGCTTCGGGCATACCAGCCGAGACATGCCCCCGCCCAAAATGGCTTCCCGGGGGGATCCGGGCACCCCACCATACGTTCGGGGGGACCGAGTGGTTGCCCCTTTCCATTTTCCAAATCACTGGGGTTGCGGCTCCGAAGGGGCTTTGTACAATGTACAAACACACTTTCAAAAATCAGAAAAGTATTTTTGAATTTAAAGGGACTTTTGAATAGATAGGACAGTGCTTGAATCAGGTATTTCCCCTCTTATTGTTGTTGCAGAAATAAAGATAAGAATGTATCAATGTTTTGTGGCTGAAGTTGGCAGACTCTGGTGAAGGATCACTATCTGCTCTAGCCAATAGTTAACATTTCTGTTTAAAAAAAAAGATGCACATGTCCCTTTAATGGACAATCGTTGCTTTAAAAAAAAAAAAAAATTCACGTTTGGAACAACAAATGCAAGACAGATGCCCCTTGCAGGTCCCGACTCTGCTTTCATAACCAATCATAAAATATTGCAAATTGCGATTTGCCTAATTGGTATGCGTTAGTCAGATTGATTTGCGACCCCCTGTGAATGGACAATTTGTGATGAGATTTATTGGCGCACATGTCTCATCTACAATTGAATTCTCATTCGCAAAGAAGTCAGCATGCACATTCCATATCTCTGGATAATAATTAGAATAAGTATATCAGGTTCTAGGTAAGGGAATACTACCAAAGATTCGCCTTATATTGTTGTACAATTTGTTCAACTAGACTTGGGTCACACACTTCATTATAATTCAGAGTCTTTGGTGGCCTCTCAGAAAAAAAATCCAATCTCACGATTTTAGTTTTAAATATTTGAAAATCATTAGCAAGCAAATAAACATTCTTCAAGTTTGAAACGATAACTTGAATTTGAAAATGTATTATGCACTGCTGTGACAAAACCTCCTGCAAACTATTTCCTCTGAACCTAAATTCATATTTATATTTCACAAGAATCCAAAGTCTAGAGGAGCCATATTAGTGTATAGTTTACAAATGAATATGTGCTCAAGGAATAAAAGGGGTTTTCGTCATGCTTTTTCAGCCAATCAAGCTTTATACATGATTTTGTAATTTGCAGTTTTCAATTATAGCAGAGTCCACATGCAAATGCGCATGAGAGTCTATGAAAAATGGCCTGCTTGGATGTAGCTGTGATGACATTTCGGAACATATGAATTATTCAAAATGAACATTTCAACAAAAGTGCAAAACCGTGACATCTTATTAAAAATGTTTGGCTGCATTTGTAAAGCAGACACTTTAACATTTGCAAACATCTGCACTGTACTGTTGGGAACATGAAAGCTCTACATCAATTCAACACAAATTGCAAGGTCTCCGTACATCGCCTAATATCTGTATATAAACAGGATTACTACCGTAGTGAATTCATAGTGGACCCGTGAGTTTTATTTAATGTTCACCATTACACAAAACAGAGGATCGTTTGAGTTCTTAGATAAAGTAAAAATGTCACTTAGCAAATCCATCCAAAAATGATTAGGACATTTGCATTTGTTATATGTGTCTAAGCTTTAAGGGCCTTATTTATGAGGCCTTGCGTCAGTTTTGCTCTGTTGTTGCGTCACTTTTTGTGACGCAATGGCGGCATGGAATATGTCCCCTGTTGTATCCTATTTATAAAGTGATGCATCTAAGCAGATACGCCACTTTGCAAACCCCTGCGCTACATTAGATCTGCGTCAGGTATAATGTAGGCAGGGGGGGTGTTCCCACGCAAGTAAGCCTCGTAGAAGTGGTGCAGTGAAATCTATGAGATTTCATTGCGTCACTTCTAGGACGCCATTGCGTCAATATCTTATGTCTGCCTCACTTTGTGACACACTCCAGCAATGCAAAATGTTTGCACCTACATGTTTCTGACGTATCTGTAACTCCTTGCGACATGATGCGTCATACTGTAAATATGATGCATCCAGCATGTTGCAAGAAGTGTGCAATGAAAAGTGACGCATCACTGTTTTCATGCAGTGATGTGTCACTTTTCATAAATGAGGCCCTTTGTATTTAAGGCACATATGGGTAGATTCATGAAGCCGAAGTCAGCTCGCAAAGGGCCAGATTCTGAGAATCTGGCCCCTTTGCGAGCGCTATTTTTGCATTTGGGATTCATCATCCCAAATGCAAAAATCACAATTCTAGAAATCGCTAAATTGCGATTAATTGCATTTAAGGAATCTCAATTTGAGATTCCTTGAATTCAATTCATGAACCATTAAAAAATTGCAAATTCGCAATCTGGGGACGCTATTTACCGCCAAGGCTAACTATGTGGTAAATAGCAAAAACTTTGAGAAATGCACTAAAGTGCATTTTTCAAAGTTTCATGTTGCGCACACATATGCCCTAAGGGCATGTGTGTGCGCAGCATATGTGCACACATCACTTTCAGGGGTGCAACAGGGTGTTCTTTGGACACCTCTGCACCCTTGAAATCGCAATCTCAATTTGCGAATCGCTAATTGCGATTAGCAAATTGACATTGTCTTCCCATTCATTCCTATGTGCCTCTATGCCCATAGGAATGAATGGGGAGATATTCCTTAATTGCGACTCGCAATTTGCGATTCGCAATTGAGGAATTATTAGAAATCGGTATTTTTGAAGTGATTTCTTGATGAATAGCATCTTGCTATTCCTTAATACGGTCACCCAGGCCCTCGTCACCAGCCGACTGGACTACGGCAACGCCCTCTACGCCGGAACCACCGCCAAGCTCCAGAAGAGACTCCAGCGGATCCAGAACGCCTCAGCCAGACTCATCCTCGACATCCCCCGACGCAGCCACATCTCCGGACATCTGAGAGACCTGCTCTGACTCCCCGTCAACAAGAGAATCACCTTCCGTCTCCTCACCCACGCACACAAAGCCCTACACGACCAAGGCCCGTGCTACCTCAACAACCGCCTCAACTTCTACGCTCCCAAACGCCACCTCCGATCGACCAACCACGCCCTCGCCGCCGTCCCCCGCATCCGAAGAGCGACTACAGGAGGAAGGTCCTTCTCCTACCTGGCCGCCAAGACCTGGAACTCCCTCCCGTCCGACCTGCGCCTGACCCAAGACCACCTCTCCTTCAGGAAGAAGCTCAAGACCTGGCTGTTCGAGCAGTAGCAGCACACCCCCCCCCCGCCAAGCGCTTGAGACCCTCCGAGTAAGTAGTGCGCTCTATAAATGTCTGTGATTGATTGATTGATTGATAATAGCGAATTGGTATTTTTCACTATTAAGGAATAGCAAAATGTGTTCTTGATGAATCTGGGGGTTTGGCTCATGCTGGCACTCGCCCTTACTTCCTTTAAAGACTTTTTGATTATTATACCCTTTGTGGAATATCCAGTGTTTGAGCTGTCTCCGAGTTTCTACATTTTGAAAGACTAGACTAGAAAATTTAGGAACTGGTTAATTGATAATCACTACTTTGAAATTTCGTTCCACTTTAACACACGGGCACCCTCTGAAGAGTATTAGCGTTTTTACAAATTAATTTATTTTATTCATGTATTCAAGCACATGTGCAAGACCAGGTATGAATGTGCAAATATTGCATAGAATTCCACTGAAACGTATTATTTTTTCAGGCTACATTCATGTCCAATCAACATGATCCACACCCTTCAATCCTCCCTTCCCACACCTCTTCCGTGTGGGACTAGTACTCTTCCACACTTGTTCTTGATTTGGCACTTCTGTTCCACTTTCGTTTAGGTGTATTTACAGGCTCCGATCTGATTCTGCTAGTTCTGGTGGCACAATTTCCCGTGCCTTCAACAAAGACTATGGGCTCGAGCCTGCCCAGGCGAGGTCGCCCCACCTACGACGCTCCTGCCTGCTACTGCCAGCACGCTGCCCTTCTGCCGGCTGCCCTGTTGACGGCTGCGCTCTTCCTGCTACCTCCGCCTTACCGCTGCCTGCCTGCCTTCCTCTGCGTGCCTGGTTCCCTTGCTGCCTGTTGCTTCCCCGTTTTATTTTCTGTACCCCTACTGTGTGATTGTCACCTGGTGCTTCCCCATTTTATTTTCTGTACCCCTGCTGTGTGCCTGTTGCTTCCCCCGCCTGCCGCCTGATCACCCTTCCCTCCGTTTCCCTCTCCCCCGCTTTGGCTGCCCTCCGGGTTGCTCTTGCCGCCTTCTTCCCGCCACTGCCCTCTGGCACTCCGCCCCCCCTCCTGCCCATTGGCCGCCCCGCTCCCGCCACCCAGCTGAACCGCCCTCCCGGCTCCTCACTTATATCGCCCCCGGAGCGACCGCGCAGCGGATGCGTGCAGCGGGAGCGCTGAATGAGCACCGAAGGTGCGCCTAAGGTAAGCCCGTCGACGCCCGTCCGCGCCTGGACCGCACCCAGTGCCAGGACCCCTGGTCCCCGCAGACCCCAGCCCGCCCGCCGGACGTACGACGCCGCCACCCTCAACGCACTCAACACCGGCAGACTCCCGGGATGCTACCGAGCCACCCCGAGACTCACCCACGGACCCTTCAGCTGCCACGCCTGCAAGTTCTCCTGCATCCGGACCTGCCTCGCACCAGCACCCGCCAAGCCGAGCACCAGCAGCGACCACCTCAAGTGCATCCTGCTCAACACCCGCTCCGTCCACAGACACGCCATCGAACTCTGGAACCTCCTCGACACCACTGCTCCTGACTTTGCCTCCCTCACGGAAACCTGGATGAACGCCTCCTCAGCGCCCGACGTCGCCATCGCCATCCCGGAGGGCTACAAGATCACCCGGAGGGACCGCACCACCAACCAGATGGGAGGAGGCATCGCCATCATCCACAGGGACACCATCCACATCACGACCAACACCGACGACACCCTGACTACCGCCAAACACCTACACATCCAGATCCACACCGACCCGAAGACCACCCTCAGAGGCACCCTGATCTACCGACCCCCGGGACCTCGCACTCAATTCAGCGAGGACATCGCCGACTTCGTCAGACCGCATGCCCTCCCCTCCGCTGACTACATCCTCCTGGGGGACATCAACTTCCACCTGGAGAACAACAACGACCGCAACACCATCACCCTGCTCGACAACCTCGCCAACCTCGGACTCAAGCAGCTGGTGTCCACCTCCACCCACCTTGCTAGACACACACTCGACGCCATCTTCTCATCCAGCAAAGACATCGCCTTCAGCCACGCCACGGGACTCCACTGGACGGACCACAGCTGCATCCACTTCACCTTCAGAAGAACGACGATCCACCACCACCAGCAACAGGTTGCTCGAAGAAGCTGGAACAAGATCACTGCCGACCAGCTCGCCGCTTCCCTGAGCCAGCACCCTCCCGCCAGCTCAGCGAACCCCAGCCAGGCCGCCGACAACCTCACGAAGTGGATCAGCAACTGCGCGGACGAACTCGCCCCACTGAGGACCCCGCCCAGCAGACCCGGCAGCAAGAGGGCCCCATGGTTCACCGACGAACTCAAGAGCTCCAAGAAGAACTGCCGAGCCCTCGAGAAAGCCTGGAGAAGGAAACCAACACCGGACAACATGACCACCCCCAAGCTTGCCACCCGGAAACACCACCAACTGATCCGCGCCACCAAGAAAACTGCATTCAAGGACCGGCTGGACAACAACGCACACAACTGCAAGGAACTCTTCAACATTGTGAAAGAGCTCTCCAACCCCAACGCCGGAAACAACGACATTACCCCATCGCAAGACCTCTGCAACTCCCTCGCCTCCTACTTCCACAACAAGATCGCGGACATACACAACAGCTTCAGCACTCAACCGACGCACGCCACGACTGCACCAACGCCCCCCACCACCACCCTTCGCGCCTGGAGTCCGATCAGCATCGAAGACACCGTCCGCATGATGAACTCCATCCACTCCGGATCTCCGACCGACCCCTGCCCTCAACACGTCTTCAACAAGGCCGACGCTGTCATCGCACCCCACCTGCGGGACATCATCAACACCTCCTTCGACACCGCCACCTTCCCGGAGAGCTGGAAGCACGCTGAACTCAGCGCTCTACTAAAGAAACCAACAGCGGACCCCACCGAACTCAAGAATTACCGCCCAATCTCGCTCCTCCCATTTCCAGCCAAAGTCATCGAGAAGACCGTCAACAAACAGCTGGCCGCCTTCCTCGAGACGAATGGAGCCCTCGACCCCTCACAGTCTGGCTTCCGAGCCAACCACAGCACCGAGACCGCCCTCATCGCTGCCACCGATGACATCCGAGCCCTGATGGACAACGGAGAAACAGCGGCCCTCATCCTCCTAGACCTCTCCGCGGCATTCGACACTGTCTGCCACCGCACCCTAGTGCAGCGCCTCAGCAACATCGGAATCCAGGAGAGGGCACTGGAATGGATCATCTCCTTCCTCGACGGAAGAACATAGAGAGTCCGCCTACCACCGTACAAGTCAGAGGCCACCGAAATCATCTGCGGCGTCGCTCAAGGATCCTCGCTGAGCCCCACCCTCTTCAACGTCTACATGAGCCCCCTCGCGGCCATCGCACGCCAACACAACCTCAACATCATCTCCTACGCCGACGACACCCAGCTGATCCTCTCCCTGACCAACGACCACGCCGCCGCCAGAGCCAACCTTCACGAAGGGATGAAAGACGTAGCCGAGTGGATGGCGACCAGCGGCCTGAAACTGAACTCGGACAAGACGGAAGTCCTCATCCTGGGCTCCTCGCCCTCCGCCTGGGATGACTCCTGGTGGCCCCCCGCCCTGGGCACCGCACCCAAACCGACAGACCACACACGCAACCTGGGCTTCATCCTGGACTCCTCCCTCTCCATGACCAGACAGGTCAACGCCATCTCCTCGTCGTGCTTCAACATCCTGCGCATGCTACGGAAGATCTTCCGGTGGATCCCCACCGAGACCAGGAAGACGGTCACCCAGGCCCTCGTCACCAGCCGACTGGACTACGGCAACGCCCTCTACGCCGGAACCACCGCCAAGCTCCAGAAGAGACTCCAGCGGATCCAGAACGCCTCGGCCAGACTCATCCTCGACATCCCACGACACAGCCACATCTCCGGACATCTGAGAGACCTGCATTGGCTCCCCGTCAACAAAAGAATCACCTTCCGTCTCCTCACCCACGCACACAAAGCCCTACACGATCAAGGCCCGAGCTACCTCAACAACCGCATCAACTTCTACGCTCCCAAACGCCACCTCTGATCAGCCAGTCACGCCCTCGCCGCCGTCCCCCGCATCCGAAGAACGACTACAGGAGGAAGGTCCTTCTCCTACCTGGCCGCCAAAACCTGGAACTCCCTCCCGACCGACCTGCGCCTGACCCAAGACCACCTCTCCTTCAGGAAGAAGCTCAAGACCTGGCTGTTTGAGCAGTAGCAGCACCCCCCCCCCCCCCAAGCGCCTTGAGATCCTCCGGGTAAGTAGTGCGCTCTATAAATGTCTTCGATTGATTGATTGATTAGGATGTCGGGCGGATTGCCACCGCCATGGTGGCGGTGGCGATCCGCCCGACAGAAATGACCGCCCGCCACCCTTTTACCCCGCCACATTACAATGGCGGGGGGGACCGCAACGGAGGGAAACACCGCCCGCGACTTTTCCGCCGTGGTCGCATTGTGGCCGGGGTGGAAAATGATTAATATGGTGGCGGTGTCTATGAGACACCGCCAGCCATATTACAATGGCAAGAGTGCAATGCCTTTCCGCGGTGGCAATGCCGCCACGGAAAGGCAGGCAGTGTACACTCTGGGGGCCCCCTCTGGGCTCCCGGAGTGAAGGCCAAAGGGGGGTGGCACACGGGGGTACCTGTGGTACCCCCCCTGCATTTGCATAATCAAAGCGGCAGGCACCGCACGGTGCCTGCCGCTTTGATTACGCAAATGCTGCTAAGCATTTTTAGTATTGTCGCGGGTGGAGCAGAGAGCTCTGCCCGCTACAATACTATAAATGCAGGATGTGCCCGCCACTGTGGCGGGCACATCCTAATGGTGCGTGCGGGACCCCAGCCCTTAGGGCGGGGGGTCCCGATTTACGATAGAATGGCGTGCGGGCAAAGCCCACCCGCCTCCTAATGGGGCTCTATGTGTTCACAACATGCACAAATGTATGCAAGAATGGTAAAAGTAGTTCTATTTGGTATCCTTAACCTTTTAGCATCAAGGAGGCCTAGAGCAGTGACCTGCTCAGTGTGACCTTGTAATACTTCCTATGTGGAAGAGCCCCAACTCCACAGTGCATTGCTGTCAGTCAGGATTCAGGGGAGGTCATACGTTCTCTGGGTATTAGTGCCACCTTAAGGACTGCAACAATAGTAGCTAGGCCCCTAGAAAGAGACATTGAAATGATTACATTCATAGTGAGATTCAATCAGCTAAGGACACCTATTGGTCAGTAACAAATCTAGCATACTGTCAACACATAGTGAAATCTGTGAGAATATGAGCAATGTGGACTTAAGTAGTGAGTGTGGCCCTGTCAAGTGAGGAGTTAATAGAGAGATGTATGGAACTGTCTACCCACAGAGGAAATGTCTCTGAGGAGAGAGAATGGTAGAAAATATGTCAACTTTATATAGGGCCAGTACAAAGAGCAGCTTCTGAGTATTTTTAAGAACTGGATAATGAGAGTTCTATTGATGATTTGAGATATATCTGATTTTTAGGGATGTGCTCAGGGAATCGAGATATAATTGATTGTAGACAAGAGCCCAGTGGCATGAAAGTTTTAAAAAACTTTGAAAGTGCAACATCGTCATATTAACTTAGTAACTGGAATAACAATAATTCAAGTATTAATTAATTAGGCTTTAAAAGTTCATATGTTAATAGTAGACACACAGTGACCTAAAAAGAGGAAGAACTGTGTACGATATCTTTACAATAGGAATGGTCTGATCTCCTTATCCTGAGTTTAAGAAATTGGGTTCTTGGTTGAGAGGGCTCGAAGTCAGTCATGCAACAACCCTAATCCTTGTCAGGGTGAACCACAAAAGTCAATAATTTAACCTGTGCTTAACCAGGCTTAAGTTGAAGGTGTAAAGTAATTATGCAGCACACGAACAGCAATGAAGTGAAAACACAACACAAGAAAAATACAAAACTGTTTTAGAAAAATAGGATTAAATGTAATTATTAAAATGAGAACAAAATAACAAAATCCCAATCAGTAGAACAGGAGATATGCTCATCCTGCCAAAATCTACCCCCTCCTTTGTCTCACTCTCTGGGAGGAATCCACAAAGCGCAATTGCACTGGCAGAAGGGACAAATGGTTAGGATAAGAAAATGACAACTTTCTAAAAGTGTCGTTTTCAGAATTGTTACTAAAAATCCAACTTTTCTATTAAAGAGTGTTTTACATACAATTAATGTGTTTCTACACATAACATGTGCACCTGTTTAAAATCAAATGCTAGCACTTATTGAATATAATAAAGCAACCCAATGAAAGTCTATGGGAGAGGTAGGCCTTGCAGTAGGCCTTGCAGTAGTGAAAACATCCATTCAGGAGTTTTTCACTTCCAGGACATGTAAAACATAAACCCACATCTCACATTTTTAAATACAAGGTGCTATGGGTCTTTTTGCATACCTTAGGGTTGACTTGTATGCATTAGAAAGGAAGGATTTCGAAATGGAAGTTTAAAACTGCATTACAAGCTGCAATGGCAGGCATGAGACATGTTTTAAAAGCTACTTAAGTGGTTGGCAACATTAATTCTGTGGGTTCAGTAGTAGCATTTCATTTACAGGCCCTGAGGATGTGCTGTGCCATTTATTAGGTACTTATAAGCTAATTAAATGTACCAATGTGGTGTACTCCAACTGTACCATATTTTAGGGACAGAAGACAAGTACTTTAGCACTAGCTAGCAGTTGTAAAGTGCACAGACTTCTAAAAGCAACACAAACAGGCTCCACAAAGGAAGGGAATGAAGGCAACAGGTTTGACTCCTAACTTTAGAACTCCTAAACTGAGAAAAATCCTAACATTAGGACTTTCGGTATTCACAGAAGGCATTTAGGAGTCCTAAAGTTAGGACTCCTAACTTCTGTGAATACCAAAATAAGTAAGTGCCTTCTTGGAATACCAAAATGAGTAAGTGCCTTCTGTGAATACCAAAATGGTAGTAAGTTTAGTATTTAAACCAGCTTCACGGAGAACCTCCCACTTGATTCTAGTTGATAAAAAAAGAGAAAAAACAGACCCACTAAACTACAGAATATGTGCCATATATGGTCTTGTTTCTTTTAGTTTGATATTGCGGCTGTTTGAATGCTATCCAGAAACTATTTCTCAAACAGGATATAGAAATGATTACTCAACAGTTCACACTTATTTAATTACAACTAGGGTAAAATTGTCATATAAGACTAAAATATTGGGCATACTGATGCACAAAGCCTAGTTGCATAGTATTCACAACCATGATGGGAAATGTCACTGGTGTTTAACTTCCAAAGGTCCTACAATCTTATGCAAAATAACTCTACCTTCCACAATACAATCACAGTCCTTTTCTTCATTCCCTCTTTAGTAATGCACCTCCATACTCTGCATAACTGGATTGGTTTAGGAGTTTTAATAATTCTCTTCTCTCTTTCTTTCTTTCTTTCTTTATCATTTTTATGCATGGAGGTAAACATAAGAAAAGAAATTCATGACAGCAAGAAATAACAAATAAATCATGCAACATTTGCCCAACATAGCAATTCCAATACATAGTAATGATAAATAAATGACACCCTGGACATTTTATCATGCAAGACCTTAGCATTACATTAAATGAATATATGAGATTGCTCATCCTCACCCAGACTTTAATCATATCTAGTCATAATCATAAAAATAACGCCTGCTGACCCCAATGCTAGTTTTTGCCTCTGCAAACAAGTCCACCCAGAACGTTTGATGTTTCAAATTTGCTGCTATTCTTTTTGCCTAAAGTTCTTCTTTTTTATGTACTTTCAACGTTTTACCCAACCATTCTGAAAATTGTACCATCAAACTTGTCTGACACTTTTGAAGTATTAATGAATGCGTTACCAACATAGAGATATAAATTAACCTTTGATAGCTACCTGATATATCTGGAGCTGAATAAAACCCCAATAGCCGAGTGATTAAATCTTATTCAATTTGCACACCCGTAGAATGAATTGGAAAATCTATTCACTTTAGGGCATTGCCCAGCTATGTGTGGGCAGTTACCAGATGCTGGTGCTTGGCATCTGAAGCATTTGTAGGGATGACCCGGTATGAACCTATTCAAACAAGCTTGTGTGATATATATCATCTATTGTGCGCAGAATATCATCCTACAAAAATTAGCAACAAAATAATAACTTTGTTCTCCGTTAGGTATTAGGTTGTTGGTTGACTGGGGTGTGAACCCTGGTCAAGTAGCAACCATAATCCTAGTCAGGGTAAAACACAAGCAAACCCCAAATTATCCTGTGCTCACCCTCTGGTAACCTAGTACAGAGCAGTCAGGCTTAACCTGAAGGCAACGAGTAAAGTATTTGTGCAACAATTCAAACAGTAAAAACTGCGAAAATACCAGAGAAAAAGATCCAAAATCAGGTTTAGAAAAATAGAATATGTCTTAATAATTAAAAAAGACCAAAACAACAAAATATCCAAATAGGGAAACTGGAGATATTTAATTTACAAGTTTTAGGATAAAATAGCTGCAAAAAGCACCAAGCGCCAACAAGGGATATCTGGTCGCACCAGTCTGGGACATAGTCATAAGTTCAGGCTGACAGTGATGGAGTGCAGGCCAGCTACAGGGACGAGGTTAGGTTCACTGACAAAGTACCTTAAATCCTGGTTGCATGAATCTGCGGAGAGGAAGTGTAGCACAGTCAAAGTGAGGTGTCAGTTCAGCAATGTGACAAGGCAGTGGTGTTAGGGCCTGTTACATCATTGTCCAGGGTCTCGGTGATGGGGCATGCGAGGCAAAGTCCAGGCATCGAGGATGTGGTGCACAGCTGGTGATGAATCGTTTCCAAAGAGCTGTGAGGCTCTGATGTGGAACCACCGTCGTTGTTGAACTGCCGTCGATGAGGGAAGCGAGGACCTGGATCAGAGATGTGCCCTACCATCGGCGATGTGTCAGTTATGAAGACTGTGAGTGTGATGAGGACCTTCCGCACCGGTCCCTATCCATGCAAAAGTGTTGATGTCTCAGTTCTGATCGGGAATACGCCTCTCAGCCGAGGAAATTCCGCTTGATACTGCGCTGCTCGGCAGAGAAGGTGCATCGGTTCTTTGGTAAGAACCTTAGGCCCACTTCCAAGGGTCCAGGATTGGGGTGGCACCACTTGGCAGGGTAGCATCACAGATGGCAGAGTCAATATTCAGATGCAAGGTTGCTGGAAGCCTGTTATGTCCCGGAGGCTTCAGATTAGGTGGCCGGCCAGCTAGCCCTTGGAGTCACTTCTGGGTACTAGGGTCAAGTGATGCAGGTTCAATCCTTCACACCCAGACAAAGAGGGCAGTAGGCCAGCACAGCAGGGCAACAGTTCTTACAGAGCCGCAGTCCAACAGAGTAGCAGTCCTTCAGCAGCACAGCAGTTCTTCTTCTTGGCAGAATATCCACAGGTCCATCAGTGTGCTGAAGTGATGGTGTCTTAAGTTCTTCCTTTATACACAGATCCCCCTTTTAAGTGGGGAGGAACTTCTAGACAGCTGGAACAGAAAGGCTTGTGAGAGACTACTTTGTGAATTTGCTTTCAGCAGTGATTGGGGGTTGGCAGCTGTGATGGTGGAGAGGATGGGTCTCATTGTGTTGGACTATACTTGTATTGTCTAGGTGCCACATTTGGTACAGTTGTTGTCAACTGGAGCAACACAACATTTTTCTGCTAGCAGTCACACAGGTTATGATGCCACCATGTTGTCTACCTGTAATTTCATAATACGATGCCTCCTGCTAATTTAGCAACAGTGTTACCTGCAATAGGTTAATCTGCTGAGACCCCTAAGTATGTTGGTCTTGAGATTGTAGAAACCGGCACAACGCTAAGTTTAGACACTATTAGAAAAGACAGACTATATAAGCGGTACACTGATGGTTCTTTCAGAAGACTAATAGGCACTAATTACAGAGCAGGGTATGCCATAGCAATAGCAGACAACACATTTGAAAGTGCAGCTCTGCCACCTGGCACATCTAACCATTAAGATGAGCTGTATGCTGTAACAAAAGTATGAAAACTAGTCAAGGGTAAAGCTGTTATAATTTAAACTGATGCACATAATGCTTTGCAGGTCTTTCTTATTTTAGGCTAACTATGGAAGTATCATGGATTTATAACAGTAGCAGGGTGCCTTATTGAAAACGGTCCTTTAGTAAGGAGCATGTTAAAAGCAATACTACTACAAAACAGAATAGCAGTATTAAAATGTGAAGCAGAAAAAGACAGCATGTTATAATAATCCACATTTGTAAAGCGCGAATAATCACCCCTAAGGGTCTCTAGGCACTGGGGGCCATCAGGAAGATTAAGCAAGCTGTTGCCCAGAGTCAGATGGTGCTGGGCTAATCTGCCGCTGGCGCCGGGGATCGAACCGTGATCCCCAGATTCCAGCGTCAGTCGCCATGGCCGCGGCGCCACACCTCTCCCTTGCAGCCAGTGCAGATGGGACTCATGATTGAAAGCATTCCAAAAACAAAATAAAAAAATAATTAAAAAAAACAATAAAACTCATTCAGAGATAATTAGTAGACGCTAATGTAAATGAAGCACAATGGTCTGCAACACCAGATGAGCATAGAGGGTGGATTGATGCTGGATGAGAGCCGACTAGTGAAGGGAGTGTAGACCACCAGGATGAGAGGCATGTGGCCCCACGCGGTATGTTCCTTTCCATTACAAGAATAAAGGTCTAGAACTATGGAACTGAGAGGATTGGAAAAATGTATTCCCCATAAAGTGGTATTAAAATAATTTTAAAAAAAGAGAGGATGGTGAAAACATGCTGTCCCCATAAAGGGTTTACCTTATGAACTTGAGGGACCCTCTGATATTGCACAAGTGGAGATGAATGCGCAGAGTCATGTTTCTTCCCAGTGAATGGATTGAAATACTTGGTGGTGTGGGTGGATATGTTTTCAAAATGAATGGAGGAGTGTCCAACAAGGAAGTATGATCCAGCAACAAGTGAGCTGTACTTCGGGAAAGCCATCTCTCCTAGGTGTGGGGTCCTCCAGGGCATACATAGTGACAGAGGAGATCACTTAGTGACTGCATTTATGCAGAAGATGGTGTTTTTGTGAATAAGGTATTAACCTGCATAACCCATACTACCGACCCCCAACGCTGAGGCCAGTCAAAGAAAGGCAACTGTTGGAACAGGCCTGACATGGTCAGAGGCTCTGCCTTTAGTACTGCCTGCAATAGGGGCACAGATTTCTAAAGCAACTATGGAGACATGGTCATGTTGAGAAAAATAAAAGCTGTTTCTCTTAGTTCTAGGTTGACTGGACTGCATACGTGAACAAACGCCACAAATGGATTAAGGGGACAAGATGTAGTGCAGCACCCCAATGCCTGAGAGAACGGTACCAGAAATTGATGATCATCTGTCACCAGAGGACCTACGCAATACAACAGTCAAGGTGAGGACAGACCAGACCATTTCTACGACCCATGAGGGCCCATCATAAAGTGTCAGAGGGACGTCACAATCAACTGCTGCTGTTGAGTGAAGTACAAAACGCAGTGTTAAAGAAAGGTGATGGTCTGCACCAGCAGAAAAATAGACTGAAGAGGACAACGACAGGGCAGGTCCATGAAACCGTCCCTGAACAAGACGACTGCGGACCAGAAGGAGAAGAAGATGACCACTAACTACGTGCCTTTAATTTACTGACACTTACTGAAGGGTGCCCGGGAACTGTGACACTGTTACAATATGCATTGCATAAAGCAAACAATATTTGTTGGACACTCAATAATGAGTATGCTGCCAGTATCACGACAGCCTGCTGATATAACGATGCACACAGAAAGTAGTATGAAGTGAAAACTAGCATATCATTGTGTTCATGTTCGAAAATAATTATCTCATCAGAACATTCAAGTTCTGCTGACATGGCATTACTAAAATGTATATAACACCCAAAAACCAATCACTCTAGGAAGAAGCAGGATTAGAGGCCCTTAGGCAGGAGACCTGACTTATTCCTTGCTGATCAGCAATGATGCATGCATGGGTATCAATAAATACATTTCACTCTGTTTCCGAGCAACCTGCTGTGTGAGTTTCATTCATTTGCTCCAGGGAGGGTGCACAGTATTTCCCTAACATTTGTGGGCATTGTATGTGAGCCCACCAGCAAAATGTGTTGACCAACTACAAACTCACAGGTTTGTGGGTATGCACTTAATATTTGCAGTCCCTCACAAAAATAAGTTCATCCTCCATAAGCACAAATTAGGGCCTTATAATGATGTTGGGCGGAAACAACACAGTGGGTTTACAGTCTGAACGCCTTACTAAATGACGGTGGTCGGAGCTAAACCTGCATGAGGGATTCCGGCCGGGGTTTCGATGGGCTCCAGGAGAACATCAGTCCATCGGACAGACCGCATAATTCCTTAATGATGGCAGCTCCGCCGTCTGGATTCTGATGTCGATTTTTGACAGCCATTCCTATCAGGGTCCTCTTTCCCCCAATCCCTCTGCAATGGGGACTGGGGGTCACCTATGGTACCCCCCTAAACGTCCCTGCACCGTGTGGCATTGCATAGTTTTTCAAAACCCCAATTTTTCTATGGAAGCTTTAGAAATAGAGGCATGAGACTGCACCTTGGGCGGTCGAATCAATAAACTGCAGTCGGATTTGCCAACCTGAACTCTGGCAGTTCCTTTCCGCACAATATCATAATAAGGCCCTTAATGTATACTTTTGAGGTGGGATTGGGAACGAATAACACTCAGATTCAGTGAGGTGTTGTGGGAGTTATTTTTGAGAAGGACAGATGTTTTCCTCTTGGACAAATATATATATTTTTTAAGTTTACAAGTGCAGCTGCACCTTTACGTTACACGTCCACACAGAGAAATGTACACCTGTTTTCGGGGCAGTCCTTAATTGCGATGTTTTACGAATCGCAATTTCGGAATCGCAAAATGGGATGTATGTACATTTCTGCGATAAATTAGCGATTTCTTAAAAATCGCAGAATACTTAGCAAGTTTTGTGCGATTTCTTAATTAGCGAATTTCGCAAATTAAGAAATCGCAGAAACGTGAATCTGAAATGCAGGAACAGGCTGATGACATCACAACCAGGAAGTTTCAGTGATTGCTTGCACCTGCTTGCCTGAGCCACACCCAGTGGCAGTTGGAAGAGTGTTGTGTGGCAGAGCAGACCTGTTTGGAGAGCAATGGAGTCCCAAAGCACACAGGAGGAATTGTCTGTAGAAAAGAGGAAAAGGAAGCAAAAATTCTCTGAAAAAGAACAAGAAATCCTCATTGAAGAAATGGTTTGTAACCATGAGGTTCTTTTTGGCAAGAAAGCATTTAAAGTTCCTGATTCAAGAAAAAGAAATATCTGGTTGGAAATCCAGGACAAAGTAAATTCAGTTGGAGTTACCACTTGCTCCATAGATAAAATAAAGAAGAGATGGTATGCCATGCGACTAAGATCCAAAGAGAGGCTTGCAGAAAGGATTAAAGAGGCAAATAAAACTGGTGGTGGTACATTATCTGCAGACCAACCTACACCCCATGAGGAATTAATAGAATCAACCCTGCTTCCAGAGAGTGTGAGTGGAGTGGCTAACATTGATAGCTCTGACCCTACACCAACTACACAAGGTAAGATGCATGCAAAGAAGTCCATAGAATGTGTTTAATGTGTGTGTGTGTGTCCTGTGCATATACTCAGTTTAATAAAGGTGGAAGTCTAGTGGTGGAGGAATCGCAGTTATTTTACGTTCTCATTTTAACATTACCTCCAGGAAAATTGCTAAGATAGACCCTATTGAAGCGATGTATTTCTCTATTCTGAATGCCACCTCTGCCATCGCTTCAGGAATTTTGGTTTATAATCCGTCTGGGGCTGTAACATCACCACTTGCCACTCTTTTGGCAACGATTTTGGATGTATCGTTAAAGCACCCTCATTTTTAGTACTAGGTGATTTCAACCTTTATGCAGATGTGAGCACTTGTACACGAGCCAATAATTTTTTAGATTCTATGCATGCTCTTAATCTTACCCAGCGGGTACGAGGACCCACACACTCTGCTGGCCACACTCTTGATCTCGTCTTTTTGAACCTCCCTGGCGAGACGCCTCCGGGCATTTAGCGCCGAGACGCCTCCGGGCATTTGTTCGCACTTTACCAAATTTCATAAATAAATAAATACTACATTACCCTCATTGCCCCTCACCTGGTCTGATCATTATCTAATTCCTTTTGAGTTGGCTGTGCCACGACCTCCTATGATGTCCTCTAAAATCAGGGACCTTGGTAGAAAATGGCACAAGATCACCTGTAAGGCACTTGAGCCTATCTTGCCTCCTCGGATAGGGCAGCTCACTAGCGATCTAGATAACAACGTATCCAAATTTAATTCCGGTCTTTCATCAGCGATTGACCTTATTGCCCCACTGGTACCTCTTGCTTCTTTAAGATCTAAGCCTTCGGCCCGTGGTTCTCACCGGATCTGCGAGAGGAAAGAAGTAGGATTTGGCGACGGTCATATGATCCGGTCGCCAAATCTATCTATAAAACTGCCCTTAAGCAGTTTCATGGACTCAACGTTCTATCATGAAGGACTATTTTGTAGAGAAAATCAAGGCTGCTGAGAATTCATCCAAGA
Organism: Lissotriton vulgaris; assembly: GCF_964263255.1. Classification (NCBI taxonomy): domain Eukaryota; kingdom Metazoa; phylum Chordata; class Amphibia; order Caudata; family Salamandridae; genus Lissotriton; species Lissotriton vulgaris. Next base: position 1,381,563,123 of record NC_141694.1, on the reverse strand, counting down.
CCCTATTTAACATCATTAAAGAATTCTCTAACCCCCTGCCGTGGCTTGTCCGATTGTTGCTAGTCAGACCCTTTGTGATGGTCTATCAGAATTTTTTCATGATAAAATTATTAAGATAACGGACACCTTACAGCACACTAGGATTTCCTTACCATCCGTTCCCAAAACTGCTCATAAGGACACTTTTGTATCTTTTAAACCCCTAACAGCGGAATATGCCCAGATTTTTCTATTTCGATGTAAATCAGGTTCTCCCCTTGACCCTGCCCCTGCACAAGTATTAAGCAATCTGGTTCCCCTGCTGCTTAATCCACTTCTTGAGATTTGGAATCTCTTATTAGCCTCTGGCCTATTCCCTTCTCTTTGGAAACAGGCCATGTTGTTTCCTATCCTGAAAAAGGCTGATGCTGACCCAACTCTCTTTAGTAATTATCAACCTATCTCACTCCTCCCTATACCGGCGAAAATCCTGGAAAAAGTGGTGCAGGAGCAGTTTTTGTAACACCTGGAATCAAATCAACTTCTTCATGATTCCCAGTCAGGCTTTAGGTGTGGCTTTTGCACTGAGTCTGCACTTCTGGAGGTGTCGGAGGCTATTCGAGAGTGCGTTTATGTGGGCGAGGAGGCCATGCTGGTCCTCCTCGACCTATCCCCGGCCTTCGATACTGTCTCACATGACATCCTGTTAGATCGCCTCCGAGATACTGGCATGGCGGGTGACCCCTTTGGTGTGGTTGAGATCCTTCCTAAGAGATAGAACTTAACAGGTTTTCCTCCGGCCCTATGCTTCTGCAGAGAAACCTTTGATTTATGGCGTTCCGCAGTGTTCGGCACTCAGTCCCCTGTTTTTTAACGTTTACCTTGCACCTCTGGCAGATGTGGTTGAATCCTGGGGTGTCAGAGTGATCTCTTATGCTGATGACACTCAGCTTGTGTTTTCATTTAGAGATCACTCTGAAGGCAATTTGTCCAACTTTCAACAATGCCTGGTCAACATCTCCTCCTGGATGACTACCAACAATCTGAAACTTAATGCGGATAAGACTGAGGTCCTATTTTTCAATCATAAATCTCCTCTCCCGGCTGGAGTATGGTGGCCTACTGAATTTGACCCTGCTCCGGTCCCTGTCTTATCCGCACAAAATTTGGGGTTTCAATTTGATAATACTTTGTCCTGTAAGACCCAAGTTAATAAAGTTTCAGAAGCATGCTTTGGTAAACTGCGTATGATTAAAAAAATGTCCCTTTTCTACCGCTTGACTCATGGAGAACTGTGGTTCATGCGTTAATCACGTCCCATATGGATTATGCAAATAGTTTGTATGTGGGAGCCCCGGCCTATCTGATTAAACAATTGCAGATTGTACAGAACGCCGCGGCCAGGCTGATCTGTAACATTCCGTATCGCCACTCCATTACTCCATATTTGGTTAAACTGCATTGGCTGCCGGTGTCCTATCGTATTCAATTCAAAGCATTGGTCATTGCGTTTAGGGCGCTCAAGGGCCTGGGCCCTGCTTTTCTGAGACCCAGGCTGAAACCTGTTCAGTCGGTTTGTGTGCTCAGATCTAATCATCTTCGCCTCTTACATGCCCCCCGTTTCCATCTTTCTAGAACGGGAGGTCGGGCTTTTGCTGTGGTTACTGCAAAACTCTGGAATCATCTTCCTCCAGATCTGAGGTTCATGACATCAGAGTCACTATTCCGGAGTAGACTTAAAACCTGACTATTTTCTAATGTCTAGACTTCGCTGTGCCTCTTTTGGTTGACTGCTGTTCGTAGCGCCAGGACACCCCCGTTGGGGGTAGCCGTGCGATTTATAAACTTCAAAAATAAAAATAAATAAATTAAACCTGTAGAAAGCAATGCATCATGGGAGTTGTAGTGCAATAATGATTGTCACACATATCATCATAGTAATTCATGAGTTGTTTGCAATTGATAATGAAGGTAGAAAAACAGTGTAGTCCAAGTAATTGTCATCAATGAAAATACTTTATTTGTAAGAAACACAAACTCATTTATCACACTCTACATCCACAGAACAATCAAGGGAATCCAGGGAAGAAAGTGACTTGGATAATTCACCTCCACATGTTACAACTGATACAGAAAAAGGAGGCACTGAGGCCAGTGCCCTCAATCCAAATATGCACAGAAAGCGCAGACATGTTGCCCCTCTACCAGAAATGGGAGATGATGATAATGTAGATGGAGGTACAGTGGCCAGTGTGACTGACACAGTGTTCCCTCAAGACTCACAAGACCAACCACAAATACCAAGGAGGCCACGGTCATTCAGGTTGGAGACATGTAGGAGCAGCAGTGGGCAAATTGAAGGTGGCACTGTTTTTGCTGGCCTTGAGCAGGATATGCTTCATGTTCAGCGCCTGCAACACAAGGCCCTCAGGTCAATCAATAGGCAGCTTTTGAAATTAAATAACAAACAAGAAGGCATGGCTGCATCAATAGAAAAACTCTGCCTGACCCTTGAACACACAGAAAGTGCTCGCAACAGGGCTGCACAGACAGCACATGTGAGGATGCAAGGGTACACAAAGACAATTAACAGGCTTTGTTCTGTCACTAGCAATTTCACCAGGTGCAGCATTAACATGCAGCGTGAAATGAGCGACTGCACACGTGAAATGGCTAAAAGTTTGGACAAAATGACCTCTGTGTTAGAAATAATGCAAACATCCAACTCTGGCGCAAGCGCACTCCTTGGCTCAGCTGATAGTGAGGACACCTCCAATAGGAGCAGTAGGAACCGCACTCCAACAACTCAATTGAAACAGCGCAGGAGTGGAAGGCGTGCTAGTATTGTACCTGAACAAGAAGGCATGCAATCACAGGAACAACCTGCATCCAGCCGCCTGCGCAAGAAATAACTTTTTGAATGGCAATTTATTCATCATTACTGCATTGTGGAAGCTGTCTTTTGTTCCACTTATGGACATTTTCGTTTCCTTCATTTTTAATTTAACATTTCAGCACAATGCACTATGGTTTGTCTGTTGTGGATTAAAACAACAATTGCAAACATGACTCTGTAGCTTGGCTTTTCCTACCTAAAAATAATTTCGTATAATCTCTGTCCTTCTTTGTCGGCCTGCCATTGCTCCAGTTCCTGCTACAGCCATTCTAGGTGGAGGTATGTCATCATCATCAGATGAGTCAGACTCGCTCACTTCAATGTCTGTGCCTTTGCGCATGGCCATGTTGTGCAGCATTGCACATGTTGTAACAATTTTACAACAGGTTTCAGGACTGTATTGCAATACTCCTCCACTTTTGTGTATGCATCTGAAACGGCTTTTTAGAATTCCAAATGTACGTTCAATGACCCCACATGTAGACCGATGTGGGCTGTTGTACCATCTTTCACTTGCATTTGCAGTATTCCAGTATGGTGTTCGGATGAAGTGACGCACTGCATAGGAACTATCACCTGTATGTGAAAAAAATATAGTAACTGTATGTTCCATTTTCAAATGATTGATGGATGGATGGATGGAGGTTTGCATGAGTGTTACTCACCTAGCAGGTATCCGTCTCCAAACTGACCAGCACTCAGACATCCATGAATTGCGCTATGTCTGAAGATAAAGGAGTCATGTGTGCTCCCTGGATACTTGGCCACAATGTCACTGATAATGTATTTTGCATTGCATATGATCTGGATGTTGAGATAGTGGTAGCTTTTTCTATTACAAAATACATATTCAGTGGCTGCAGGTGGAGTGATAGCAATATGAGTTCCGTCAATGCATCCAATCACATGTGGAAAGCGTGCAATTTGATAGTAATCCAACTTTGTTTCCTGTATGGCTTGTTGTGTATTTGAGAAATATATGTGATGTTGGAGTCTCCTCAGCATTGCATCCAGGAACACATGAAAGAAGCGTGATAGGGCACTTTGTGACACTCCACCAACCTCTGCAATGCCACTTTGAAAAGACCCTGAAGCCAAAAGGTGCAGTGAGCACAATACCTGGACATGTGTTGGAATTGATTTTGTCCTGGCTGTAGGATGTTCCAATTCATTAATGTGGTCCAAAATGGTGTGTGGATGAAGTCTGTATTTGTCATATATCTCCTCCTGAGTCTGCTGGAACAGCGTAATGCGTATTCTGAAGATTCTCTCCTGTCTCTGTCTCCTCTGGGCAAGAGCTTGAATGTGCAGCCTCCTGGTAATCAGGTATAGTGCAGCCATTTTGGAATTTAAAATAATGCATTCTGGGTACCTTTTCATACTTTTTTTCTTCTACCACCTGCTTGTATTTGGTGTTAATTGCGATTTCTTATCTTGCGATTTTCAGAAATTCGCAAATTGCGATATTTACATACATCCTGTTGCGATTTCTTAAGCTGCGATTTCTTGTTTGCGATTTTCGCTAAACTCCAAACATGCAAAATAAGTAATCAGTAAAAAATTCTCAGAAAAACACTTCTCGCACACTAAGAAATCGCAAATATTGCGATTTCTTAAAACTGCGATGCGATTTTTTCATACAAGCCACTTCCACTTTATTTTGTCGCAAACGCTGGGAAATTGCGATTCGCAGTGTTTACGACATAAATATACCTTGATACATCTGCCCCTTTATCTGCAAGCGTAAATTATCTATGACTTGATTGAGTATCCTTGAGTACACCATAAATTCTTTCTGCATTGCAAGAAAGTAGGAAATAGCCTCCAAACGTAGATGGGAGACAATGTCAGACTTTTTCCACACTGGCTGAATGGGGCCTGACACGTTTGATGCTGGGCAGGAATGCTACTTTGCTCAGGTTGAATGCAATCCATCCCAATGTATTTGATATTCTGATTGTGGTCTGATGAGATAGTGAAGTTTGTGACAGTCCAGCCTGCTGAATATACCTGAAAATAGTGGCACAGAAAGGTCAAAGCATCTTTTCCTTCCAGCCCCACACTGGAAACAATCTGTCACTCTCAGGACTAATTGGTTTCAGCGGCTGAGACAATTTATTTCAGGTAGAAAGAAGACTTTACCTTTTCTTTTCCAGATGGCAAAAAGCATTCTTCAAGCAAAGTACCAATTTCAGAGATTTCTTTTAACACGTCTTATCATGACATCCATGTGTTCCTATGCATTATTTTATACCATCACCCAGGTTTATAATGTAAGCATGGAAAGTCATGTTGGCAATGCATAACATTAAGACACACCAAAGACAGATTTTCTAAGGGCTTATATTGCCCTTGCATCACACACGGGCAACACAAGCCCTTAAGTGAGATTTATTATTCCATGCAGAGTCACCTTGCGTCTCTCTGAGTTGGATAGTAAACCTGGAGTAACACGGGGCAGGGCATGAAGTGTGAGTGTTCCCTCACATCCACCCATGGTTTTTGGCTCATTCCCAGGTTTACTAAAAATAATAAGCTTGGGAATGTGTCAAAATGCTTTGCCTTCCCAGGCAGACAAATATTTCAAGCTAACCACTTCATTTTAAGCTTTTTAAAATGCATCTGTTTATTTTACTTTATTTTCTTGCACTACGCCTGAATTTTAAGCTGTTTGGGGGGCTTGTAAACAACAATTGTACTTCGCGCCGTAACTGCCTTCTCTGAAAGGTACAAAGGGGATGTAATTTGAAACTAGCACCATCGAGTCCTAACTGGAAAGTTTTAGGGCCTTCATCGTATGCTCCCCAGTCCACCACAGCGTTTGCTGATTGAGTGGAGGGAGCGCAACACAATATTTTTCCCACTTCTGACGGTCTAGTCTATAATTTTACTCGTTATAAATGGAGGGATGGACGCGGAAGCGTGCAGCAGACGCGCCGGTGGCTCGCCAAAGGCAAACCCGTCTGTGCCCATCCACGCCCAAGACGCGACCAGCGCCAGTCACCCTGCCCGTTTAAAATCAGGTAGGACGTTCTTAGCTAGGCACCTATTAGATCCAAATTTTAAGAATGCCTGTGAACACCACATGGATGCGGACAGAATCATGGGCCCGTATCATGCTACAAATGTAAGACTCAGATACCTTTCTGGGCTAAGGAGAAGAGAACTGATTAAGTAAAGGGAGATGGCCATCAGATGTACATTAGGGAAGGTTTGATAAACGCACGATCATTAGTCCTACATGCCCTAGAGGTCCAGGAGCTGATCATGGATAATGACCTAGACTTCTTATGTGTAACTGAATCCTGGCTAAAAGAGGACTCTAGTCCGGACATTGCAGTTGCTTTGCCACCAGATTTTATAATGTGCAGGGTGGATAGAGAAAGTGGGAGAGGGGGAGTGATAGCCATCCTACATAAGGGGACTCTACTATGGAAAGTATTTTCGCTTCCGGGTCTTAGCGGAGCAGAACATATGGGTTTTTGCTGCACCATCAATAATACCTTCTCCTTTTCGGGGGTACTGGTGTATCGTCCTCCCGGTAACAGTAAGGCTTTCCTGGACTCACGTGGCGATGCACTTAGTGAGGCTATGCTCAGGTATGCTAACTTTAAGCTACTTGGCGATGTTAATCTTCCCTTGGAATGTAGTGGTAGCCAGGGGTCTCATCTTTTGTGGAGACGATTCATTTGCTGGGTATGGAGCAAATGGTCCAGGGGTCAACTTATAGGGCAGAGCATACACTGGATGTGGTTTGCACTAACCTCAGTACACTCCAGATAGAAAAGCCTTCCCCACAGATCTGGTCTGACCACAGTTTTATCCCATTAAATATTCTGATCCCTGTTAAGGATCACAGAGAAAGAAAGACAGTGGTAGGGCCCCCTAGGAAGGAATGGCAGTGTCCACTCACAAATAACTTGTTTCAAACAGTGGCACACAACAAGGTTCCAACTCTCACAGGGGCTCCTGGAGAGGATAATTAATCATTTCCACGACTTGATGTCATTGATAGGGGAGGAAATGCTTCCATCTGGTCGCCCGGTTGGATTAAGTAAAAGGAAACCCCATAGGGACCCCTGGTTCTCGAAAGAACTAGAAGGACTTCACCTGCAATCCAAACAGTTGGAACGCATATGGAGAAGGGGTTATGAAGAATCTAATTGTCTGATTTTTAAAAAATGTAGGAAAAGATAACACGCAGCTATTAAATCAGCAAAAAAGTAATATTTCCATACTCAAATAACTTTGGCAAAACATAATCAAAAAGAGATTTTTATAATTGTAAAATCATTCACTGATCCCAAGGGGGTACACGTAGAAATTCCTTCCTCCCAAAAGTTATGTGAAGACATCGCAATCTATTTTGATGAAAAGATTAAGACCATACAAAAAAACTTTGTGACCCAAGACCGTTTGGAACCTTTTGGGGCACAGGGGTCTACAAATAGTGATGATAGTTCTGGCCTCCAAGCCTTTGAACCAGCTATTCTCTCCCAGACTAAGGAGGCGATCTTGGCTTGTAAATCGGGATCTCCGCTGGATGCTTGTCCTCCGATACTTTTACATCATATCATCGACATTGTTAATCCGGTGATTAATGATATTGTGAACTCCTCACTAGCTATGGGGACGGTGCCAGACGAATGGAAATTCGCCATAGTAAAACCCTTGAAGAAGAAGCTGAATATCGACTCCTCAAATCTTGCAAATTATAGGCCCATATCTTTGTTACCCATTTTGGGTAAAATTACAGAGAAAATCGTGTATAAGGAGCTCTCTAATTACCTAGAGTCAGTACAGGTTCTTCATCCCCGTCAATCTGGTTTTCGATCAAAATATTCAACTGAGTTGGCGCTCCTTGAAATATCAGATACTATTAAATTTATTCTGGATGAGGGCAAAAGGGCAGTCTTGATTTTTTTAGACTTGTCAGCAGCGTTTGATTCCATCTGACACAAAATCCTGCTAGCCAGATTGAGATCGTGTGGTTATCAGATAGACATGGATCACATCCTTTTTGACAAATAGGACAGAATCAATCTCGCTGGGACCGTTTCTATCATCAGTACAAGTCATTACCACAGGGGTGCCACAGGGGGCTTCTTTAAGTCCTCCGCTGTTCAAGATATATATGGCCTCTCTTGTCTCATTGATCTCTAACTATGGGATCGAAATTACGTTGTACGCCGACGATACCCAACTGATCTTCTCCTTGGATAAGACTACAACTAACGCAGAGCTATAACTTTAAAATCTGTCTGACAGGGGTATTGCAATGGATGAGGGAGAATCACCTCTGTTGCAATACCAACAAGACAGAAATCTTACGAATTGGTAAAGATAATGCCTTTCATCCACAGGACTGGTGGCCAGATAACACCACAGCGCCACCATCAACAGCGGAAGTGGCTAAGAATGTAGGTGTGTGGTTTGACTCTGCCCTTTCATTCAAGCCCTAAGTTCTGAAATTGACTAGGACCTGCTTTGGGCTTATAAAAACTGTGAGAAAGTTTTTTAATTTGATCCCTCTGGCAGCCAAGAAGACAGTAGCAGTGGCCCTTATATTATCAAGGCCGGACTACTGCAATAGTCTCCTTGCAGAAATTAACAAAACATCCTGAGGAGACTACAGGTGGTCCAGCACGCAGCGGCCAGACTGGTTTTAGGATTACCACGTAGGGCATCTGCCTCGGCTGCATTGATGCCCTTCACTGGCTCCCGGTCCATAAAAGAGTTTTGTTCAAACTCTTAACCTCTTAACCTCCTAACCTCCAATACTAAAACTGATGCCAAGGCTTTGAATCAATGGATTAGTGACATGGTGGAGGCTGTTGCTCCAGTTAAACGAGTAATGTCACGGAGGGAGTCCCCCTCGGCCCCTTGGTTTTCAGAGGAACTGAAGGCAGAAAAATCAGCTTGTAAACTACTGGAACGGTTGTGGAGGGCAAATTACTGTGAATTAGCAAGTGCCCGCTACCGGGCAGCCATTCGTAAGCTTCATAAATCAATAAGAAAGGCCAACAAACATTTTATTGCCACCTCCATTCAGCAAGCAGATCACTCAAGTAAAGAAGTTTTTAAAATAGTAAAGTCTTTTTTCAAACCCAGATGTATTGAGACAGAGGTTGTCCCTTCGGTAACACTCTGTGATAGCATCTCGGAATTTTTTGATAATAAAATTAAGAAAGTTTACAGTTCATTCTCCCTGCCAAGGCCCACAAAAAAAGTGGATGCGGACAAGGCCCTGTAAGAAATAAAAGGTGTAAATCAGGGTCTCTTGATGACCCCAGCCCTCCGAAACTCTGGAGTCTGATGGCGGAGTCAATTGCGCCCGCTCTCCGGCATGTGTGGAATACATCGATTTCCTCTGAGGTGTTTCCGGATTGTTGGAAACATGCCACACTTCTCCCTCTGAAAAAGAAATTGAATGGAGATCCGGAGGATCTTAGCAACTTGCGACCAATTTCACAATTGGCGGCTCCAGGTAAAATGTTGGATAAATTGATCCAACGTCAACTAAATAGGTTCACGGAGGACAACAAAATCCTGCATGAAACTCAATCGAGTTTCAGGGCAGGTTTCAGTACTGGGACCGCCCTGATTGAGGTGGCCGAGTCAGTTAGATGGTTGTTGGATTCAGGGGCATCCGCTATGCTGGTGCTCCTGGATCTATCGGCCGCCTTTGACACGGTTGACCACGGCAGGCTTCTGCATCGATTGGCGGAGGCAGGCCTACAGGACCAGGCGCTCGGTTTGCTTCATTCTTATCTGACTAATAGGACCCAGAAGGTAGCGTTGGGCACCTTTGTGTCCAAACCTAGGGGGCTGGACTGCAGGGTACCACAAGGCTCGGCTCTCAGCCCGCTGTTTTTTAACATTTACTTAGGCCCACTTTTAACTTTAATTGCTAACTGGGGTGTCACAGCAATTTCATATGCCGATGACACCCAGTTAGTTTTTCCTTACTCGGAGGTGTCAGAGGCAGCATTTGCTAACTTCAAGGGGTGTCTTTGCGACCTGGCATGTTGGATGAATACTAACAAACTGAAGTTGAACGCCGAAAAAACTGAGGTGATCTTCTTTGGGAAAGGCCCCCGCCCCTCTTCGGAGCTCTGGTGGCCTACAGAGATGGGCACGGCGCCTATCTCCAGCACTAAGGCTAAAAACCTGGGAGTAAAGTGGGATGATAGTTTATCTTTTTTGCCCCACATCCAACAGGTGGTTGGAGGATGCTTAAGCAAATTGAGGAACCTACGAAAACTTCTCCGGCTCTTGCCAGAGGGATGCGGTAAAACGGTAATCCATGATATGGTCACCTCAAGGCTGGATTATGCTAACGGTTTATATCTGGGGCTTCCGAAATATCTTATCCAATGGTTACAAACTGTCCAGAATGCGGCTGCGAGACCGGTAAAGCATATCCCATTTAAGCAGCGTGTCTCTCCGCATTTGTACAGATTACACTGGCTACCGGTAGCTAGTAGAATCAAATTTAAGGCCTTGACCTTGGCTTTTAGAGTCTTACATGGAACTTGTCCTTACTACTTGAAGGCTCGACTCCCCAGATATGTACAGACAAGACTTCTTCGTTCCAACTCCCTGCTCCAACTCCATGTCCCACGAGTTAGGCGGGCTCGGATGGGGGGCAGGGCCTTCGCGGCCAGCACGGCGAAGCTCTGGAACACTCTACCGCCGGTTATACAGTGGGCACAATCTGAAGCTATTTTTAGGAAGCTGCTGAAAACGTGGCTTTTTAAATAATTGAGCTTCCTTCTCCTTCCCTCTCATCACGCGGTTTTTCGCTTACGCTGCACACTCAGCGCCGGGACACCTCTGGTTGAGGTAACTGTACGCGCTTTACAAAATTCTGTATTATTATTATTATTATTATTGACAACCTTTGGAGCCCATCGTCATCTGGGACCAGGATATAATGTAGGTTTATGTTACACTCCTGATCTGTTGTTGTTTAGAGCGCCAGGAGACTCTGTTAGGCGTGGCAGTTCACGCTCTATAAAATCACCTTTCATTTAATTTCATATCAAGGAGAAATATGTGTATTACTCTGCTTTTTTCTCTTTCTACTAGTGCTGCACCCTGCAACACACATTGAAACATGAAATGCCTTAGACTATTGTTTTTGTGCACAAAAGTGTCCCTTCAAGTGCATAAACAATCCTGCCTACAACACAGGCACTCTTGCACCAAGGTGCAAGGGTGTCTGCATTGACACTAGGCAGCACAAAGTGAGCCTGCACAGAAAGGGAGCAGGAATGCACCATATCTTAGTAGATGTTGGATATACTCATTCATGCACTCCCATTTGTTACAGAGCATCAAATTGTCTTGCTTGATTGCACTGCGTCAATGTTAATAAATCTGCCCCTAATTCTTTCAAAGGATCAAGCCTGTCATGAAATCTGCCCCAGTGTAATATTTAGTACATCAGTGCAAAAAGAAGCATTTTGGTGTCATAGGTAACTGTACTCAATGCTACTTATTTCACTGGAATTCAAATATGTATATACTAATTCTGACATGTCAATATTCCAATCCTTGATGTGGAAGTTAAACAGCATTCTTGGTAGCCACAGCAATAAACTATAAGAACATTTCAAACCAACGAGCAAGATGGCTCACCAATAAACACTCGATATTGACATCTCAATTTACCATCACATCACAAATTTGAATTCCAGTAAGGCCATCTTAAGCTTTGATTACATTAGAGATTATATGGTGAGTGGTATTACTGATCTAGAGGGTCGAAAACAGAAGGAAACTTCAGTATTCAATGCTACTTTAAGGGTAATTCATTTTACTGTAATGTTTTGTACAATTTGGAGAACATGTGCACTAAACAACCTTTTTCTATTAGAAACAAACTTTTGCATTCTTATCCCTCACATCTGGTGACAACCCACACCATATCCCTTTCTGCAGGTTTTGTTGCATCTTAATGTTCAGCTTTAATGGATTTTAACTAAGATTTGCTGGGGCTTTTTTACATACCTATTGCGTGGTCGCTGCGTCACTTTTTTTACGCACCAATGGCGCAGTGTGCCTGTCCATATTTACAAGGCCACGTAAAGCCACCTTGCATGGCTTTTCATGGCCTTGTAAATATGGCCCCTTTCACGCATTACTCTGCATGAAAGAGGCATTCCATGGATGTTCGTAAGCCTGGAAGGCATCAGATACCTATGAAGTATTTCGGGGTTCCCAAGGCCTACACGCTCCAGAGATTACCCACATACACAAAAGAACTGTTGGCACGGAAGCTGTAAAAGGCAAAGAACAAGTTTATTAAAACCCCATGGGGTGGTGGTACACTCAAACAGCACCCTTCGGTATTGCAAGAGGTATCACACCGAACACCGGTGTGACCCCGTTTATATACAATTTTGGGGCAATAAAAGATAGGCGGCACAAGTTAGGACACAGTTTTAGAGACATACATGGTCATGTTTTGGAATACTACCAGCTCATTGGAGGGTTTCAAACCCGCTGGTCAGTTAGCGGCACATTCCTGAAGGTATACGGGTCAGTGAGAACTGCGCATGTGTGGCTTGACCAGTACTAAAAATAGCCTGTTGCTGGGCAGATGTGAGTGGTCGGTGGAACGGACAAAGGACTAAAGGGCACGTCGGCCACGAGGCCGCTCATGAGCTAAGATGGCCGCCGCAACGTTTAAAATGGCGTTCATCGTATGTAGTCAAGTTAAGGAGGACAACGTGTAGGTTCAGCTAATCGCTAACACGGACGGGCCAATTACGACAGACGACCCTTTTAGCGTTTAGCTGAATCTACCTCATAGTGAACATAGTCCGGATGTTCGTCCTCGATGTCAATTAACATAATTTGTGTCACCTCCTTATGTAGCATCATTTTATCGTAGGCAAGAGCTCGTCTCGATGGCAAACAGGCCGATAGGCACATTGAACATAATGTAGGACCACATTGGATACACAAACAGATAAAAAACATTGCTCCCACAAGTATACAGAGAATTGTCAACAGTTTCCAGCCCCAAGTTGCAATCATGGACCAGAACCATCCAGAAAGTGTCCAAGTTCCATTGTCCGGGTGTATTTCGGCAGCTATTTTATGCAGCTTTGAAATCGCATCATACACAGATGGAGAATTATCAGGCACGTAGACACAACAGCTGCTTCCGATGATCCTACATGCCCCCCCACGATCAGCCAAAACAACATCCAGCACCATCCGGTTTTGGAGGGTGACAATTCTGGAAATCTGCAGTTCTTCGGTAATATTCCCCAGGGCAATAGCAGTGTCATTCGCAACAGCCTCGACAACACGTGTCAGGCGTCTGATCTTCCGACTGTTCAGTGCGGCCCCCACAAAGGAGAATAGTCCCAGATTGAAATCCACATATTGTTGCAACGCAGTGTCCGTTTGATCAATGTCCTCTAGTGCAACAGTTCGCTTAACTCTGTTCAAAACAAAATCGTGGTACAGAGTATAGTCGTTGTGATACATCGGTGGGGCAATGAATACAGGAGGTAGCACAAACGATACATAACATGTGCCCAACCACCCCACTGGAAGCTGATGGTACCCCTTCGTTCCACAAATGAAGTAGGTGTTTCTGGATGCAACAAATGAAATGCCATTCGGGCTATCGAACGTGAGAGTAACGTTACATTCACTTTTCCCCACTGCAATCGTGCCCTTATTTCGTATACATAAATCAGCTTTGGTAGCAATGACATTTATAACATGAGCACTTGATACATTCACATTTCTCTGATTGCTGTATATTCGTGGAGCAGACACATTGTCGGGCTTATACTCTTCCCATTCAAAACGTGTACCCTCAGCCCGTGGAAACCCATCCTTGTCATGGGGACATTCTTTATTGAGGCGGAAAAGCACCCCCCCTTTGGTTGGCCATCTCAAGGTAAAGAGGAGGGTGTACCAGGCGTTGCAAGACCCATTATGCGAAAACGGGAGTGGAATAAGTGGGGTGCCCCCTCTCTTCTGGTGCCCAGGCAACATTCCACACACCCAGCAATTAGAGGTATTGGTCATATTATGTGTGTGGTGAAGAATCTGAATGAAGCTGTTATTTAAGTACGTTTGACGGTGGCGCTCTTCATGAAATGGCAGTGTAAAATGAAAATGTTCAGACGGTGCCGGGGTAGTCGGCAGCAGATGTTCACGTACAGGCACCACAAGTTCGACTACCCAGGCTATAACAGCTATCACCACAATCGTAAAAACAAAAAGAAAGGCACCCAGTATTTTCTTATCTCGCGATGCCGTCGATGCCATAGCTCAAGGAAGTTTTGTGCAAAGTCTCAAATAACACAAATTGTTCACAGCTTCTCACAAATAGTCTCTGATACATGTACGTGTATACCTAAAAAAAAGAAAAATGCGGCGCTGAACTCCGAGGTAGCCGTTGTTTTCTTCTCCGGGCCAAGACGGGTGTCGCTACTCTGGCAGAACTGATCCCCCCCCCCTTGGAATTCCCGGTTTCCGTTTCACAAACCTGGAGCGGTTACCAACCAGTTCAAAAAGGAAAAAATCTTCTTTATCGCGGTCGTAGATTGTAGCGCTCTCTTCCAACAGCAGATTGGTCCGGGAAGGCTCCCTCTACTTCGGCCGACGTCACAGCTGGGCTCTTTTCTTTCTCCAAGATCTCTTTATAATCAGTAAGCACAGCAGGAGTCACCAGATCCGGGGAGACTCGGCGACAATGTGTTGAATGCACCCACCGCTTCCTGTTGGTCACTCGTACGGCGGTGCGGGTTGCCAGAAGGACCTGCTCGGGGCCCTTCCACCTGGGCTCCAGACTGCTTGCTCTTTCAAACGAACGGATCATCACATGATCCCCAGGATGAAGATCGTGGCCCTCTCCAGTAGAGTTATCAGGGAGCGCTTCTCGAACCTGTTGATGAATGGAGAGCAAATCATTTGTTAATCGTGCCAAATAATCATTCATCATAACACAAGGCACATCATGTATTAATCGCGGCTTGGGCACTCCCCAGATATTCATGGGGCGGCCAAACACCACCTCATAAGGTGTAAGGCCAGTTCGTGAATGGGGCACTGATCTAAGAGACAGTAGTGCTAGCGGCAACGCATCTGGCCACTTCAATGATGTAGACGCCACAATTTTGGCCAGCTTAAGCTTCAACGTGGCATTGTACCGCTCGACCAAACCTGCCGACTGAGGGTGGAATACAGCGTGGAACTTTTGCTGAATCCCTAACCCCTTCAGTACATATTCCACAATCTTTCCGACAAAATGGGGCCCATTATCGCTCCACAAAAATTTGCAAACTCCAAAGCGAGGAAAGAATTCCTTAAGCAACACCTTAGCTGTTGTCAAAGCCGTATTGTCTTTCGTGGGGTAGGCCTCAACCCATTTGCTAAAAGCACACACCACCACTAAGACGTACTTCAGGTTATTGCAGCGCTCGAGTTGGATGTAATCCATTTGAAGGACTTCAAATGGTGCAGAAGGTGGAACGAACCCTCCTTTCGGAGTATAGGCCCCCTTTCCAGGATTGTGTTGCAAACATACCAGGCAGGTCTGCACTACTCTCTTCGCAGTATTCGCAATCTCGGGATGTTCCCAAACTCGTGTTAAAAGCTGAGTGATTGCAAGAGCTCCGACATGCGCCAGTCCATGTGTCATCTGGACCATCGCCTGTAAGTAAGCCGCAGGCAATTTCCACTTCTCCATGTCTTTGCTTCTCCAACATCCCTCATCATCTAGCACCCCATCTGCTGCCCAAGCCGCAAGCTCAGATTCTGTAGCTGAATTTTGTATATCCCGTATCTCTGCTCTAGCATCACTCCATCGTTCGGCCTGCGATTGTACCACATACATGGGGGAGCTAGTTCGGGACATAGCCGTTTGCCTTGCTATGCTGTCTGCAAAGGCATTTCCTTGGCCCACCTTATCCGTAACTTTCTTATGGGCACTGCACTTCACTATCGCTACTTTTTTAGGGCCAAGCAACGCATTTAGAAGATCACGCACTAACTCTCCGTGCATAATGTGCTCCCCATGTGACGTCAGAAACCCGCGTTCCCTCCAAAGAAGCCCGAAGTCATGGGCCACTCCAAAGGCGTACCGGCTGTCTGTGTATATGTTCACACATAGGCCAGCACTCAATTCGCAGGCTCTTGTTAAAGCTATCAGCTCTGCTGCCTGAGCCGATTTTTGTGGTATTCTAGCTGTTTCTACCACCGTCTTAAGAGTCGTGATCGCATATGCTGCGGAAGTCGTGCCATCTGGCAGCCTCAAACACGATCCATCAACCCACAGTTCCCCATCCACATCTGGAAGTGGCACATCCTGTAAGTCAACACGACCCTTTGTCTGTTCCTCAGTCAGGAAAACACAATCATGATGTTTTTCTTCCTGACCCTCCTCGGCCGGATAGGGCAATAAAGTCGCGGGGTTCAAAGTAGCGCATCTCTTCAATGTTATGTGTGGCGCTAAAAGTGTCAGCTCATATCCTGTAAGTCGTGCACTCGTGAGGTATTGGGTCTTTGTTTGGTTTAACAGGGCGTCTACTGCGTGAGGAACCAACACCAGCAATTTGTGTGATAACACTATGCCCTCACTCTGTCGTATGGCTACTGCTGTTGCCGCTACTGCTCGAAAACACCCAGGCAGCCCTCGTGCTACAGGATCCAAAATGGCAGAGAAGTATGCACATGGTCTCTGCTTATCCCCGTGTAACTGCACTAACACTGACAACGCGCACCCATCATTCTCGTGCACGTACAATGTGAAAAGTTTCGTGTAGTCTGGTGTTCCTAACACGGGTGCAGAACAAAGGGCCTGTCTCAACTGTTCAAAGGCTTTCTGACATTCGTCTGTCCACTCAAGAGGCATCGGTGTAGTTTTGGACAATAATGCTAGCAGAGGTTTTATGATATGTGAGAAACCCATGATCCATTGTCTACAAAAAGATGTCAACCCTATAAAGGCACGCACATCTCTCTGCGTGCGGGGGACTGGTGTATCTAAAATCGCTTGAATTCGATCAGCTGTTAATGCCCTCCCCTCCTTAGACAACAGATGACCGAGGTAGGTCACCTGGGGTCTACAGTATTGAAGCTTTTTCTTGGAGACCTTGTGATTGTTTTGTGCCAAAAAGGACAGCAACGCAAGCGTGCTCTGTTCACATTGTGTGTAGGAGTCAGCAGCAAGCAAAAGGTCATCCACGTACTGGATGAGCGCAACGCCAGACTGCAATTCGAAGGAATCTAGTTGTCGTTTCAAAGCCTGGCTGTAGATGCTAGGGCTCTCAGTATAGCCTTGGGGAACACGACAAAATCTATACGATTTATTATTGAGCGTAAAACCAAACAGATATCTGCTATCTGGGTGAACAGGGATAGAAAAGAACGCATTCTTTAGATCGATAACGCTAAAAGTGGTGGCTGTCGGTGGAACCAAAGTAAGCAAAGTCGTGATATCAGACACCACTGGGTATTGGGGAATGACAATTTTATTTATTTCACGCAAATCAATAATAAATCGATAGATCTTGCCATCTGAGTCTCTCTTAAGAATTGGTAGAATAGGGCTGTTACAGACATTATAAGGGACCTCCTCCACTACCCCTGCAGAAATCAAATCCTGAACAATATGTGTTAGTGCAATTTCGCCTTCCTTCGAGATCTTATACTGTGGCACTCGTGGTAGAGGGGCCCCCTCCTTAACAGTGATATGTATTGGTGGAATACGCATCTCTCCCACATCCGTATCTGATGTCGCCCACAACGTGTGCGGCAGAGAGGCCAAAGCGGGAATATCTAAAATGACACAAAATCTGTCACGTTCAGGGCAATCATCAGGATCAGGGTAGTTGTCATTCAGAATAACCCGCACTCCTTCTGGAGCGCAGCGTATTGTTGCTCGAAAATATTTAAGCAAATCAATGCCCAAGATATTATCTGGGGTATGGGGCGATAGCAAAAATTGGCCAAAACTAAAGTACTTGTCAATGCATAGTGCAAGGGGCTTGGACAATGGGCTGGGGGAGGGTGTGCCATCAAACCCTACACACGTAATCATTTCGCCAGACAGGGGAGCCCTCGGAACCAAATTTTTCGACAGAGCGCTACGAGTAGCTCCTGTGTCGACTAGAAACTGATCAGTAGAACCCAAAATACCCGCTGTTACATATGGACCTTGCTGATCTACCGGCACTTCAACTGATTCCTTACCCCATCCTACGCAATCCTATGCATGCACATAATCCTGATGTTCCACATTCTCTCCTTCCAAAATCTGATATTGATTCCGTCTATCAAACGTATTTCGTTCGTCCTGGCCACGGCCCCTCTCCTCAACCTGTCTACGATCACCTCCGCCACCTCTCGCTCCAGTATAACCTCCTCTTGACCTTCCACTGCCTCGACCACGCTGACTACGCTGTTCACGAAGTACCGGACAATCATCGGCCCAATGCCCAAACTCCTTACAATAAGCACACTGATCCTCCGCAATGTCCGTACGACCATACGACGCATTTCCTCCACCTCGTCTACCTCTATCATTCCCTCTGCTCTGTGTTCCCCGAACCTGCGCCAACATCACCTTCGTTTTCAATTCCTTCGCCTTTTTCTCCACACTTTCTTTAGCTTCCACCTCCTGCCGCTCATAGTACTGAGCCATAGTTAACAAAGACGCAGGGGTCGCCGTGGCCCAGGAACTTTCGCTCGATTTCAATCGCTTAGCAATCTCCGGTAGGAGATTAGCTACGTACTTATCTACAAACAGATGCCGACCCGTATCGTCTGTTAAAGATTGACCACTGTAATCATGAAAGGCCTCCTCGAAGCGCGTAAAGAAATCTGAAACCGTTTCATCATGTTTCTGCTTGCACGACGTTAACATGGTCCAATCTATCTTTTTGGCAGGAACAAGCTTTTTCAATTTATGCAAAATAGCTGCCGGAAGATCTAGAATTAGCTGACAAGGCTTACATGCTGGTTCTCTATCTAAATCTGCAGCATTTATCTCTTTCCAGGTCCCCCCCAAAATCGTTTCGTCATTAGTTTTACGAATTTGCCTCCACATATCAGGTGGTAATATTAGCCCAAAAAACAAATCTATATCTACAAGAGTCATCACACAAGACGATATAGCCCCCTCTACCCCCTCATAGAATGCCGCTGGGTTCTTTCGGAGATCAGGTAAAGAGTTTTTAAGTGCCATGACATCTGCTCTATTCCATGGTGTATACACCCAATTATACACAAAATATCCCTTCGCATCCTTTGACAATTTATCATCATCCGTACCTTCCCCTTTTGGTGGAACATACAAAGGCGCGGCTTCACGCATAGGCATAACATGCAACGCAGAGCTCTTATCTGAACCACGAAGAGAACACTCCTTAACCGCCCCGTCGTTTCCCGGCTCGGACTCCTTTTTCCTCCGTTTCAGTTCCTGTCGTAAAGAAATTGTCTCATCCCGCAGCGCGATCAACTGCTTGAACAGGTCGTCCACATCTGTAAGATCAAAATCACCTTTAGCTAAATTCTCACGATATACCGACAAAGCTTTAGGTTCTAACGTTTCAGAAACTTCACGATATGCATTTACAACTTCATCCGCTAAAGTGGACAAGAAATACATTAATTCAAGATCCGACCACCCCTGTTTCTCCGCTACCAACTGTTCCTGAGTAACACAATGCTTATTCACTTTACGAGCCCAACTGCGTAAATGAGCGGACCTCTCCGCAGTAAACCTGAGAGCCGATACCCCTTTCTGGCTCACTTGAATCTGCCCATCATCCTCGGAATCCGCAGCCGGAGCCGTCGGTGAAACGTACGGAGGCGGTGACCGATCTAACAAAGAAAAATCATCAATTTCATTATTAAGGACAGGATAAAGCGGTCGGCGAATAGGAAACTGACCAGTCGTTTGCAATTTACGTTCCCGTTCCTCCCTCTCTTTCTTCTCCTGAGCCTCCTTCTCCTCAAGCTGTAAAGCCTTATCCCGAGCAGCCTTACGCTGCTCTTTGTCCGCCAAGGCAACCTCACGCTTCATTCGTTCACGCGCCGCTTTCTCCCACATTCGTACACAATCAAACATATTTTGTCTAGACCTACGTTGAAACATACATTGCTCGACAAATTGGATTTTATTCAAATCGTATGACCCGTGTAGGGGCCATTGCAATTCGGGATCGGCCTTAGTGTACTTATGCCATAATTTACTGTACATAATAGGTGGAAGGCCGTGCTTGATATACATGTCCCTATTTGGTGTTCCCTCTGGGGGAGCCGGCTGTGATTCCGCTAACCTAATTGATGCATCATCTCCTAAGCAACACATTCCCCGGAGTTTGCTGAAAACAGGCATGTTCAAAAAGTATCACGAAAGCGTGACACCAAACCAAATGGCACTTACAGTTCTTCACACGATTGTGCCGCTCAAAGGAAAAACAAGGTTAGAGAAACATCTCTACATGCCTGCCTATGTGAAGTGCACTACACATATAAGTTCAAAGATCACAAATTCAAAATGTTAGCTAACTCAGATCAAAGTTCACAAAATTCGGCGAGCGTCCGAAGACTACCTCACCGATCACAAATCTCAGGACTTCAGTAAGCGTCCGAAGACTACCTTACCGAACACAAATCTCAGGACTTCAGTAAGCGTCCGAAGACTACCTTACCGAACACAAAGCTTACCAATTCTCAAAAGTCCAGATTCCAACTGCCAAGGTCTTGTAAGCCAAATCAGCCAAACGGCACTTTCTCAGTGAAGCGGACACTCGAAAACTCAGTCGGAGACCGGCGCCACCTGGAAGGTCAGATCGGAAGGAAAGGAAAAGACACCTTGGCAGCCAAGACTCGGGTCACTCGTGGCAGTGCGCGTCCATGGCGAGTTTCCAAGCCTTCGTCACGACCTCTCCTTCGGGCATCCGAGTCGCCGATGAGTCCCTTCGTGGTCGCCAATTGAAGTATTTCGGGGTTCCCAAGGCCTACACGCTCCAGAGATTACCCACATACACAAAAGAACTGTTGGCACGGAAGCTGTAAAAGGCAAAGAACAAGTTTATTAAAACCCCATGGGGTGGTGGTACACTCAAACAGCACCCTTCGGTATTGCAAGAGGTATCACACCGAACACCGGTGTGACCCCGTTTATATACAATTTTGGGGCAATAAAAGATAGGCGGCACAAGTTAAGACACAGTTTTAGAGACATACATGGTCATGTTTTGGAATACTACCAGCTCATTGGAGGGTTTCAAACCCGCTGGTCAGTTAGCGGCACATTCCTGAAGGTATACGGGTCAGTGAGAACTGCGCATGTGTGGCTTGACCAGTACTAAAAATAGCCTGTTGCTGGGCAGATGTGAGTGGTCGGTGGAACGGACAAAGGACTAAAGGGCACGTCGGCCACGAGGCCGCTCATGAGCTAAGATGGCCGCCGCAACGTTTAAAATGGCGTTCATCGTATGTAGTCAAGTTAAGGAGGACAACGTGTAGGTTCAGCTAATCGCTAACACGGACGGGCCAATTACGACACCTAGGCCCCCAAGGGAGGCACAATGAGGAGCAATACCTTTAATTTTCCTTGTTTTTCCTTCTTCTACGTGTGCTGCATTCTCCTGCACATATAGAAAGAGGAAAACACCTCTGGTGAATGATTATGTGCAGGAAGGTGTACCTTCTTGCACAGAAACAATCCCCCTTACAGAGCAGACACTCTTGCACCGTGGAGCAAGGGTGCCTGAGTTGGTGCATGACAGCCCATAGTGCGCCAGAGCAGGGGAAAAGGTCAGGAACACGTCGCATCTTCGGGCTGGACTGTTCCCATGGGGAGCAGACTCAAGACTGATGTGCACATAGCTGGGCTTAAACTGAAATGGGATGGGAACAAAAAAAACATGGATTTACGTCCAGACTTCTGCACTGGGGTGAATGTTTGCCATTGTTCAGCATTCTGTCCATCAATTGTTGTTTTTGCATTTATCTTGTCGATATAAGACGTATTCTTGCCTGTTTCTTTAGACGCAGAAAGGCTTGCAGCCCTGCCATGCCTCAAAATATTGCAAACGAGGCCCTCCATCTTTAAATAACAGATTTCACAAACTTCCCCATAAAGCAGGAGATTCTGGAAGATTGGACATCATGAAAAATGACTTCCTTTATAAGTCTGTGAAAACCTACTGACAACTAAAAGTTTCCCCAGGCCTTTTTGTCATTTAAGTCGAGAACGGAATGTCTATGTTAAGCATGTTTATGGCCATTTCGGTGGACACCAGGCAATGAAGTGAAATAACATAAATATTTCAATACTGAATAAAGTAATGCATATCAATATTCTACGAATGGCGAACAGAAAAGAAAGAGGTGTTGAAAACTTTATTTTGTGTGAGTGTGAAACAGATTTTTTTGGATCACAAAATCCATCCGGTTTCGTATAGAAACTAAGAGCATGATACACGAATTCTGATTGGAATGTCTGCATACATTCCATTTGTCTTTCCTATAGCACACTTGCTTTTCAACAGCTCGTAATACTTTATTGACAAAGAGGGCCTGATCCGTGACAAAGTTGTAGCTTAAAGAAATGAGCTTGTCACATAAAGATTGATCTGTGTTCTTGAGGCAAAATGTTCATACACATATTTCATGATTTAGCAATCATAGACCTTGCACTAAAAAAATGATAAGTTGCACTGATGATTTTGTGCAGAATGCTGGACCAGTCAAGACACATCGCTCATGCTTCAGATGCTCATTAAGAACAGTACCGGGTCAGTGACATGTGAGAAAATCATCTTGGCTGCACTGTATTTCTGTTTTCCTCTTCTATTCGATTTATTTTCGTTTTACTTCTGATCCTTTTGTTTTCATCAGAAAGCGTCAATTTTAAATAATTACTTTGGAACTTGATGCACTGTAAAATAAATGACATGCTTACAGAAAGAGTCCCTAGTGACCTTCCGTTCAGAAGTTGAGATGTCGCTTTCATTAAAGTCCTCATTTATGCCCTTGCCAAAACCTCTCTACCTACAGCTGCCCACGCACCAGTACGGCTGTGACTACAAACATTTGGTGGCATTTTTTGAACAGTTCAGTATTAGAGCACAGTAACACAGTTTGGCAGTCAGTCTTCCGGACTTTTTGCCATTCTTCTAACGGCGTAGGTAAAACATTTGATTTAAAAAAATATTTCGAAATAATTGTTTTGTTAAAATCTAAAGAAAATTATCAAACACAGGAAACTATGGGCCATATTATCAAGAAAGGGCGATACATTATAGCCGCTTTTATCGGCAGGAAACTGCAGATAAAGCGGCGATAATGGCCTTGATAATATGCCCTTGTGAATTCCCATAGCAGCCCAGGTTAACACCAGAACCTGGGCTGCTATGGGAATTCACAAGGACATATTCTCAAGCCCATTATCGCCTCTTTATCGGCAGTTTCCTGAAGATAAAAGCGGCGATAATGTATCTCCCTTTCTTGATAATATGGCTCTATTTTCCTAAGGAATTTTTGGGGATAATTCTTCAGCTGCTCTTTTAGATCATTTGTTTTGAAAAAGCATGACATTCCATTCATGAAGAGGAGAAATGTCTGTTAAATCATTACTCGAGTTTAATGACCAGTTAAACAAACAGTTTTCAGATTACTGAGTCTAACATTAACATCCAGAAAATAGGAGTTAATTGCAAACATAGGCACTGACCTCACCTATTTCTGCAGGTAGCAGTCCTTTTTCCACCTTTCTTCTGAGTTTATTTCCCACAGAGTAACATGTCAAAATTTGGGATAGTTATGGAGGTTGGCGCAGTTAGCACATGACTCATAATTGTAATCTTTTTGCAACCTCCTACTTCAAATGGGATCAGAATTTGACTATGGACCTGAAATAACGACCACAGTGTGTTAATCTTGAGGAAGCCTTTATCCGGCCTTCTAGAAGTCAGTGTGAGAGTAAGTTTCTAAGGTAACGCAGTATGTACACTGATGGAAAATTAATATGTGCCGGGCAGGTTAATTTTGATCTATTTTCTACTATTTCAAGTCAAAGAGGCCGATTACGATGTTGTTCGGAAAGGCTCCGAATGGCATTCAGTTAGTCCGAATCCGATTCAGAAACCGCCTTTCTGACCGACTCAGTCACATTTCCGAATGACCGATTATGTCAGAATCCGTTTGGACTGTTTGACTCGGTTCTAAGTGGCATTCGAATTATCCGAGTCGGTCATAGCAGACTCGTACACGTCTATGGACCGCGTTTCCAACCAAGTAATTACGATGTCGGATTCGGGCAGCCTTTCCGAATCGGTTGTTCTGACATGGATTGGCTTACAGAATCTGACTTTGGGGGCCCCTAGCAGGCCCCCCTTCACCTGGGGGCCTCCGAATGGGGCCCATAGGGGTGCCTATGTGTCCCCCCTTCCCAAGTATGTACAGTGTGTCGGGACCATGGGATGCCTGCCACATGGTGCACAATTTTCTGCAGCCACCCCTTTCTTCAATGGGCACAAGTGTTTTGTTAGTCGGAACACAGGCTCCCATTGAAGCCAATAGGAGTCCGACCGAACGCGGTAGGACTCCCCCAATCTGATTGGGTCAGAAACCATTCCGAAACTGATTTGGCCAGAATGCTTTCTGGCTGACATCATAATCGGCCTCTTTTCATGAACAGAAAGCCATAGCGCTTTAAGACTTGAGGTGTGAGGAATCTAGTAAGAAAAGGAAAGGTTATTCCTCAGTTGGGCTTTCATTACCTTTTCTTGGATACAAAGGAGGTTACCATTCAGGGATGTTTGGAGTCACATAACATTGCACTATGCAATAGGAGATTTAAGGGGAAGGTTCCAAATTAAATCCTAGTTTTTTCCAATTGGTCATTCTCTCCTTCGTGTAATACAGACATATAGGCACAAATGTATGTTCATTGCCATATATCTGTTTGAGGCCTATGGAGAAATGGAGAACTTCCTCTTACAATTTTTTTGTATGCTCTGATAGATGAAAAATAAGTCCACTCTGTGTTGCTGTTATGCAAACAGTGGTTCATCATAAATAGTGTGGACAGAGGGTAATATTTAAAGTTTGTTGAACATCCTATTGTACACCGATTTAGCTTAGCGGGAAATGATAGGGACAGGTTCAGTGCTCCAGATAAGGTTTTGAAGAGGGTTGCGATCACATTCAAATTCAAACCTGTGGCTTGAAACAGCTTGTCACCTTTCACTAAAAACTAAGGGTCGATTCTGATTCTGGAAGGAAATCGTTGTACCCGACACAGACCCGTTATTCCGACTGACTCGTACACACTACTTCCAAATGTGCAAGTACAATGCGAAGTGTAAAAGTTCCTAACGATTCGGTCGGGTAATAAACTCTATGTACGATTCAGTAGGGAAGGAGCCTGTCGTGTCAGACTCGTACGTGGAAGCATCGAGATAGCCAAGTGACAACCCGAGGCAACAGACACGACAGACTCGTCCAAGAACGATGCCACTTAGTCCACTATTAAAACAGCACATTAGACACGTCTTGTGCCCATTTTTCATGTTCTGGTGCGATTCAGAGCATCAATAGGCCTTGTCCGAACAGTGAGACTTGCGGGAAGCGGAGCCCTGTACGACGAGTTTTCAATACACATTGTACTTATGTATCCGGAAATGTGTTGGTTGGAGCCTCTGTACGATGCGTACTCCGTGTTTCCTGAACCTGGTAGGTTCTGACATAGAGCACGAATCGGACCCGACGATTTGGTCGGAATTTGGCTGGAATTCACATCGTACTTGCACGTTAGGAGAAAGAAGCTCCGGATAAGATTCGGTCATTTGGTAAACCCCAGAATAGCATTAGGAAGGCATTTTTTCCTGAATCGGAATCGACCCCTAAGAGTTGACTGCACTCAGGATAATGTATTTACTGTGAAAGGGGGGGAACTATTTCGGCCCCACTGAGCAAACCAAGTTAAAGTTACACCACAACTCAAATGGGGAAGGTCAACCGTATATGTAATATGAGCATCAGTGCTTTAGTAATTAGATATCTGCATCAAGTGTTCTGCTCAAAAAGTAAAAACCCATTTTGTGACTAAAGTGGGATATTGGGTAATGTGGTAAGAGATTTTCGGACAAAATATTGAATTAAAAATATTGTGTAACATAAATATCATGACAAGAATATCATGTCACATAAATATTGTTTTCTTTAATATTGTTGTCAAAAGTATCATTTTAGGTCCTGTAATTAATATTGATGTATTTAATATTAATTTAGTTTATATCGTTGTTTATAATATTGCTCTTTAGTGGTAAATAGTGCGTGATATATTATGTTCTTTTTTTAATATATATAGTATCATTTTTTATAATTTTGGGGAAAGTTTGTTATAAGAACTTTTTTGTGATTTAATTTGTTTAAATTTTTTTTATTTAGTATAATTTTACTTTTTAGAAGTGGGATGTTGGATTTATAGGGTATAAGGGTGAAAACTATTTTATAAAATTAAGTAGGATGGGAAAGGATATGGTCTTACCGCTAGGGAGGTTGACCCCTATTCTGGGGAACTAGGTTCGAGTCTAGGCAATGAAGCTCAACATCCTGTGATTCTGGCCAAATCACTTAATCTCCCTAACAGAATGTGTCCTTGTGTAATGCAACTGGTGCTCAACCTGATGCCTTCAAGTCAAGTTTGCGCTATATAAAACTCTTATAAAAGAAAAAAGTATTATTGTACATTTGTTGATGTTTAAAACAAAAAAATTAGAAAAAGAAAACATTTTCTGATTTATAAGGGACAAGGCTGGGGTGTTTAAACAAATATTTGTCATTTTCTTTTTTTAAAAATTATAAAAAACTATTATAAAAAACAATAAAACATATTTTGTATTAAATATATTTGTGATATTTTAAGAAAAAATATGAATAGTAGTTCTTTAAATAATTTAGATATTTTTAACCTTTGTTATAATTTGTTTTACATTTTTGTATGAATTTGGTCTTCAATGTTACGAAACAGGAAACATATACATTTTTTATATCATGAACAACTTAAAAAAAGTTGGTTTAAATGCAGAAAATTATACAAATATTTAGATACAATATTTTTATATTGGAAACATTTTAATACAATTAATATTACTTTCCTATGTTTTTAAAAACAAATTATTACTTTTTAAAAATAATTATTAAACAGTATGTTACATATTTTTTTTTAATTATTAAACTACATTATTTTTGTTTCTTATTAATATGCATATATATATATGTTTTAAAGAGATGAGGTTTTACAATAGTGTTCTGTTTTAAACATATATTCATATATGCAAATGTTATCCAATTTGGTCTAAAATATATTTAGTTATGTGGAATATGCAAATTCAAATATATAGTGTTTAATTTTATTTGGAAAGAATAGGTTTCTTAATAGAAATTTAAATAAATGTTTGTTAACGTTGCTGATATTGTGGTGGTAATAATAAATGTTAGAATGTAGTGTTCTTTATTTTGGGTTCCTTATTTTGTAGTAGTGGGGGTACTGTAATTTTTATTAATTTAGTGTTCAACACCTTCATTGATATAAGCTATATTGGAGTGGGAGTGGTAAATGTTGCCTCTTTAGAAGGCAGCACCTTCTCTGACTTTAGTTACACTAGAGTGGGAATATTACATGTTGCCCCTTTAACGTCCAGTAACTTCCCTGAATTATTTATATTGGAGTGGGAATAGTAAATGTAACCCTTTTAATGTCCAAAACATTACCTGACAGACGTTTTATTTAAGGCTGCAAGTGTTCAGTTTTTAATGATTTTTACAGATGAATACAGACAGAAAACAATATGTTTCCTCTCTGTATTTATTTGTAAAATCGAAAAAATGCTGAAAATTGTGCTTCTGATGACCGACTTTCCATGCTGTCTGCTGTGAATTCCAAGACAATAGATAAGCAATGAGACAACATGATGAGTTAAAAAACGAGTTAAGATATCTTTAAATACAGGCATGTGTTAAAATATATTTGTAGTAAATTGCGAATCTTTATCTGTGGTTGTAGTATTTTACTATATTTTCCTGCTGAATTTGCTAAAAAACGACAGGCATCACAGTATAAGATCATGTTTATCAGTTAAAGAAAGTAGGAAATGTACAATTTTTGACTACATTTATTTACAAACCCCGACATAAATATTGATGAATACTAATAAGAAAGCCAAAAAATAAATATGGATAAATACAGATGGAAAAGTTAAAAAACATAAATCCCATAAAACTGGGAGTAGTGGGAATAGTCAATGTGGCTTCTTTAGTGTTTAGCACCTTCCTTGAGTTAAGTTAGCTTGCATTGGGAATAAGTAATGTTGCCCCTTTACTGTCCAACACCTTCCCTGACTTACTTTCTATTGGAGTGGGAATAGTAAATGTAACACTTCTAGTGTCCAAAACCTTCCCTGAGATAAGTTTTATTGCAGTGGGAATGGTCACTGTTTTCTCTTTAGTATCCAACACCTTCCCTGGTTTCAGTCAAATTGGAGTGGGAATAGTAAATGTTGCCCCTTTAATGTCCAATACCTTCTCTGAGTTCTTTTATATTGGAGTGGGAATAATAAATGTAAGCCTTTCAGTGTCCAAACTCTTCCTGAGAAAAGTTGTATTGCAGTGGGAATGGTCAATGTTGCCTAGTTAGTGTCTAATACCTTCCTAGAGTTAAGAAAGATTGTAGTGGAAATAGCAAATGTTGCCCCTTTAATGTCCAACACCTTCCCTGACTTACTATATATTGGAGTGGGAATAGTAAATGTAACCCTTTTAGTGTCCAAAATGTCCCTGAAATAAGTTTCTATTGGAAGAGAAAACGTAGTTTTGATTATTGCATATAATATATTTTTGATGTTTAACAATGTTTAGCTTATTTAGACTTTCAACCATGCTGTTGTAGTATGGTTAAAGCAGTCTTTTAGATCTGCTTACTTTTTTGAGTCGTCTTTGATGTGTAGTAGTCAATGGAGTTTGGTTGAAAGTTAGATAATCTGTTGAAAAGGACAAAAGTTAAAAAGTGTTTTAGTAATCGATATTTATAATCTTTTTTACAGGATAAAATTACTTAAAGTCATGTTATGAATATAATTACTACTTACTTGGAGAAGTGAATGTATGGTTGTATATGTTGCAGGCCTGTCTTTTGCAGAGAAAATCCAGCAGAGTTTCCTCCTATTCAAATATTTGGTGTTTTTTAAATATGTTTTGCTTTTATTACTCTACCTTTTATATTGCTTGGTAAATTAGTAAGTCTATGTTTTTGGTTATAGTCTTGGATAGGTTAATATTATTGGTTGTTTTAGCTTGATTTCATTTTTTTTCAGTTATGTCCTTATTTGGAAAACGGCAATTAATGCTATTTTATGGTCGTAATTTTCATAACTTAGGGGCTGATTAGGATGGCTGGCCCACATTCTTCTACCCACCACCCTAACAGAAATGGGACCGCCTGACAGGCTGTCAGCAGTTCCCACATATGCACTACAATGTGACCGCCACCACGGCAGTCGCATTGCTTATATTTTGTATTGTAACGGAAGCTGCTGGCTGCAGCACACACCGCAAGACAAAAAGGGGTCACTGCACATATCCTTGCACTACGTGTGCAGGTACCATGCGGTGCCTACTACATGGTGCAGGGATGTGTAGGGGGCACCATAGGTTCCCCGCAGTGCCTATGTCTGAGGGCCAGGGGAGAAGGGGGGGGGCTACTACGGCCCCCAAAGTCCCTTTCTGCCAGTTTTTTCATGGCGGGTTAAAAGCCATGAAAAGGCGAGCGGAATGTGGCATCATAATACCTATGGCGGTGCCTGGCAGGAACCACCACCATCAAAGTCCCATTTTTCGATTACCAAATAGTGATTATTGAGAAATCTTCATTTGATAATTGAAAATGGCAATGCATAAAAAAAACACAGAAAATGTGTGAATCGGTAAAAATCACTATTGTTAATAGCGATATCAAAATATCAATTCGCAAAAAGCGATTCAGCAATTTCCAAATCACAAATAGCGAATCAGTGTATTTGATGCAGCATGATGACATCATAACCAGGAAGTGATGCAGGACATGCTCACACCTGTGTACTGATAGAGACAGAGGAAGAGGCAGACTGCATGAGTACAGCAGAAGGATGCATTTTGGAGACCAGACTCTGTGCAACGACACCAGCATGGCTTCAAGTGAAAAGAATGCAGCGGGTGCAAGAGGAAGCTGAAATTCAGCAACAAAGAGCTTGAAGTCCTCATTGAGGAAGTTGTACAGAGCCATGACAAACTCTTAGGGAAGCACTCACTCCAGGTCCCTGAGTCGGAGATAAAGAAAATCTGTCTTGGAATCAAATCCAGGATCAATGCTGTGGGGGTCACATAGTGCTCCTTATGAGACCTGCACAAGCACTGGTATGATCTGCGGATCCGTGCCAAATAAAAGTTTGCTACCAGGCTTGCGGATGCCAAGAGGACAGGAGGGGGATCATCAACCCAAACTGCCAGCACACCCCTGGAGGACCTGGTGGAGTCAACACTTCAGCCAGAAGCGGTAGTTGGTGTCACACTGTAGACACCTCTGCACAGACTAGTACTTCACAAGATGCATGCAAATTCACATTCAATGCTAAATCTAAAAAATCTTCCCTCTATGTTGATCAGGCATAGTGTAGCAAATCTGTCTCCCGTCCACATTTTTCTTGCCACACCCAAATGCATTATGGAATTAGCAGACAGCAACTCCAATAGGAAAGGCAAGGAGGTATCAAAACAGAATTAGTGCTTCATAGTACAACAAGAAAGCAAATAGACTAGATATTGTGCGTAACTAAATTACTTTATTAAACAATGCAATGTACAATGTGACATACATCTCCAACAAAAATACTGAACTTGCAATGTTTAACATCACAGATTCAGCTGCCCAGGAGTCTGACGAAGGTGAAGGCCACATCACCCTGGATACTCAGGCCCAGTCAGGAGAGGAGACACAAGTGTCCCCAGCAACGCCAATATCTGCATCCACAAGATGCAGGCCCACAGTGCCACCACAACCAGCCTTTGAAATAGAAGAGGAGAGCCAACCTGACCCTCACACATCACAGGCTGGGCATACTCCCGGACCATGAGCCCAAGTACCGATGTGGCGCAGCAACGTTCATTACCGGAGGTGTAGGGCAAGGGCTCACATGGGCGCTGATGAAAATGATGGGTCTGTGGTCTGGGGTGGTCTAGAGGCACTATTGTTGAAGGCGTAGAGCCTACAATGCAAGAACATTTGTTTAATGCAGGCCCTACTTGTTTCATTGGCCACAAACATGGTAGAGATAAGGGAGAGCATGAAGGATCTCACTATTGCAGTGGTTGAAAGACAGAGGGCCAAATATGTGAATTTCACAAATGTCAGCCAAGCCATACATGAGTTGTGCAGGGTGATGCAGGACGATCAGGTGTCACAACGCAAAAGGCATCCTCAGTTGATGGGGTGCTTAGATGGGTACACTAGGTCCATTAATCACCTGAGCACAACCACAGCTCAGCTGTCCAATTGTGCTGTTGGGATGCAGGTGGAGATGACACATTGCTGTAGCGATGTGGCCAGGAGAGTCCTACAGGCCACCAATGCCATGGAGCATTACAGACTGCTGCAGTTGGGGGCAACAATGTACTTGGTGGAGGGGAGATTGAGAAGGCCTCCAGCCTAGTAGTTTCTTGGCACGAATGGCCACATGCAGGAGGTGCAGTACTAGGAGCATCTCTGAATCCGAAGGCTCCACAAGGGATGTGGAAGAGCCCTCAGAAAGGCCCAAGGGAGTGTGTGGCCGCAGAAAGTAGTGTGAGGGACAAAGTAAAATCTGGTGAGGTAACCAGTATCATGCAATTTGTCTGGGCTGACATTCAAGACCATGGCAATGTCATATAGTTTTTATCTGCCACAATGCAAATTTGCACCTGGTATGTGTGTATTACCACTACCACATTTTAATGAAACACCCAAAACAGTTGAGCATGTAGTGTGCAGTCTTGGGGAGTTCACAGTGGTTTTTATGTTCTAATGATACTGTTTGTTTGATGGATGCAAGCCCTCCATGTAATATTATAGATTGTGAGTGTGTCTTCTTGTGGTCAATGACAGTAAACACTGGTTACTATTGGTAATGGCATTATGATTACACCATTGCACTTTTTTACAATTTTTTTTAATATTTTTCCTTTTCACGTCACCAATCTTTATCTTATTTCTGCAAAGGTAATGTGGTCTTTTTTCTCATTTCTCTTCTTTATAGTTTTGTTTACATTTATTTCCTGCATGGTTTTATTCTTTCCCATCATCTCTTTTTTCTATTGTACGAATGGTCTATTCACAAGTTTAGCTGAGGTACTTATGTTTATTATCATTATCCTGTGGGTTTTTCCTTGGGCATGGTCCGTTAAAGGAAGTCATTAGTATTCCCATCATTTTTCAATTAAGCTCACAGGTTTCGTGTTAATATTAGCCAGGCATCACAAACTTAGCCTTTTAGCTTTCATGTTGACTCACAGATCCATTTTGTTGGTTTCTATGCGTACCTTCACACAGCTTTGCGATTATACACTCCAAGATGGCCGCAACTTTTGTCCGCTTTTCATTTCCGTTAAATTGGGCACTTTTCGAGCGGGGTCTGCAGCGTTACTGATTCTGACCCGTTTCAGATGGTGTGACGGTACTCGTGTAGGAGTTTCTGGCAACAGTGGCAGGTAAGAGCTTTTAGGCGGCAGTGGGGGACTGCTTTGGTTATCGGATTCGAGCAATTCGCTCAAAGTTGTTTTTGTTTTATTTACACCAGGTGTTGTGTTGCTTACTTCTGTACTGCTCCTTTAACCACACACATTCTTTCTTATGTCATTGCTGAATGTGGAATCTTGCATATGTCATCTTGATGTGCATCCTTTGTAAGAGTCAGTTATCCATTGATGCTGATCTATGCTGGATTAATTGTACTGTGCTCTTCGATTAAACAAGCTTCTACCTTAATCATCCTTGAATTTATCATCATTTCACTGGCGACGGGATTCGAAGAGCAGAACCCACGTGAATACCTGATCTAATTTGGAAATTTAATTCTGTTTCTTCATTTCTCTAAGAAGGTCGTTATTCAACCTTGGACTTGGTAATTATACTACTCTATTTACCTTTGGATTGAACCTTTGGATTTGAACATTATATGCCTTGCATATCTTAATTTCGAGCGTTTAATTTTATATACGAGCTTTTGTGAATACTATAACTAGAACATTGACTTTAACTTCTCCTTAAATTCAGCCTTCTCCTAACAAATTTGACATTTCGCTTAACAGAATTGACATTCTTGTTAATGTTTGGAGACTTAAGGAAAGTGCCCTTTATCGTTTTTTATGGAGAAGTGTCCTTGCTGATATAAGCGTTTACCGTTATTCTCAGACGCTTGCCAACTCGTATTCAGCTCGCTCCTGCGCTCGCACCATTTACAAAGGTAAACAATTCTGACCGACGATCTCATTCTGTTCCACGGCGTTCCGCATTGAATGCTTCTTCAACGTTCCGCTTTGAACTCTGGGAGTTTGCGTGTGACGTAACACGTTGCAGCGTGACGGCGGCCATTTTGGTAAAACTTGAAGGCGCGGACACCGTCGTTTAAACGTTCAGTCTGTCTTCAATAAAACAATTCATTGGTAACGAAGTGACTAATTGGAGTGTTTCTACAGCGGTTTACCTCAACGGTGATTCGCACACCTTGTTCCTACCTGATCAGCGTGTTACTTTCGGCGGTGACTCGCACACCTTGTAAGTTAAAAAAAAAGAGAAGAAGAGGATTAGAGCATTTCAACAGCGAGTTACTATTAACAGTGATTCGCACACTTTATTCTACTTTCAAGCGAGTTGCCATCTACGGTGATTCGCACACCTGGTTATTTTCTTATTTTTCTTATTTGATTTACAGTACATACTATTATCTTATCTGCAAGACTTCATTTTAATTGTGTTCTAGCACATTGAGTGATAAGATTCTTAACATTTAGTCCAGCATTTTTCTCATTTAAAGTTTTTATTATAGAAGTAGTAGGTTTAATTTAGGATGACTCAGCCTAACTACAATATTAGCCCTCCTCAGGCATTTTGGGTTTCTGGTAATGAACCACCACTTAAGTGGTTGGAATGGAAGCCTTATTTTTGTAATTACATTGATGCATTAGATGAGGATGGAAAAATGTCTCATGCTCAGAAAAAGAGACTTCTTCTCCATTCTTTAGGTCCTGTTGGACTAAAAGTTTATGAAACTATGACTAAACCCTCCTTTCCTGGTGATTTAAATGTTTATATGTTAGCGCTTTTACATTTAGACACTTATTTTGCTCCTAAGGTGTGTATTGGCGTAACGAGGTATAAATTTTTCTCAAGGAAACAGACTAAAGAAGAAAATATTGATCATTTTTTAGCTGATTTGAAGAAATTGTCCTTGGATTGTAAATTTGGTGTTCTACAAGAAGAATTAATTAGAGACCAAATTGTTATGCATTCTTATAATACCTCCATACAGGATAGGTTATGGATAAATGGGGACTCTCCTCTTGATGATATTCTTGCCACTGCACACAAGGCAGAAATGTCTGGCAGATGCGCTAATGTGATAAAGAATGATAATAGTGCAATGTCTAATGATGCAGTTTGCAAAGTTAATGCTACGGACAAAAAAAGGTATAACTATAGTTCTAGGCAGTCTTTTAGTTCTAACAACAAATTTTCTTCTGCTAAACATCCTCAGTCCTCCTCAAATGTTAAACTTAAATGTTACAGATGCAACAGTTTAGACCATTTGGCTGACTTCAAAGGTTGTCCTGGGTTGAAAACCAAATGTTCTAGTTGTGGTTTGAAAGGTCATTTAACGAAAGCATGTAATAGGAAAAAGAGAAGTAAAGTAAATTTTGTGAATGACATTGATGAGGAAGAGAATTTTGAAAATGATGTTGAAGATAATCTAGTGATGAATGTTCATGATAAGTTAGTTCTAAGAATAAGAGACGAGGACATGGTTAACAAACCTATTTGTACAATGAGTATTGGTGGTGTGGTTGTAAAAATTTATGCCGATTCGGGCTCACCTTATACCATTGTTAATGAAGATATGTGGAAATCCTCATTTATTCAACAGGTGGGGGAGAAATTATTACCATCAGATATCCACCCTGAAGGTTATTTAGGAGACCCTATTTCCATCTTGGGTTTTCGTTGGTTTGTTTTCAGGTTCAAAGACAGGGAATGTAGAGGGAAATTGTACATTTCAAAGAAAGGACCACCTGTTTTAGGGTGGTTCGACCAAAAACAACTCCACATTATCTTAGATCCTAATAGTAAAGAACAAGTCTTAGTAGTTGATGACTGTTCTATAGTTACAGATAGCATTTTAAAGAAATTTCCAAAGGTTTTTAGTAAAACTTTGGGGAATTTAGTTGGTTTTGAACATAAAATCATACTAAAGGATGATGCTTGTCCAAAAGTGCACAAGTGTAGAAATGTGCCTATCTTAGTGAGAGATGAAGTCAGTAAAGAACTGGATAAACTTGTGTCTACTGACATCATAGAACCTAATGAGGCGAGTGAATGGGTTTCGCCAATTGTCGTCGCAAGACGGAGCAACGGCAAAATCAGGTTGTGTGTAGACCTAAGGTATTTAAACAACAACATTGTGGTTGATAAATTCCCACTTCCCAAAATCAATGAGATGGTCTCTAGTGTTGGTAATGCCCAGTGGTTCTCTACCATAGACCTGTCATCTGCATACCACCAGATTTCTCTGTGCCCTGATTCAATGAAGTTTACGTCTTTTGTGACACCTTTTGGTTGCTTCCGTTATAAACGCATGCCGTTTGGCTTAGCCTCAGCGGCTGCTGTTTTTCAACGGCTTATGTACCAATTATTCAAGGGAGAAAAAGGTGTCAGATATTTTCAGGACGATATTCTGGTCTTCGGAGATGATGAGAATGAGCATTTATCAAGGCTACATAAAGTTTTGAATATTCTTGAAAGCAAGGGTCTTACCGTTGAACATTCCAAATGTAAATTTGCTCAGAAAAGTGTAACTTATCTAGGCCATATCATTGACGCTGAAGGGGTTAAACCCAAACCCTCTTTGGTTTCAGCAATCTCCGAGGCTCCTATTCCTGCAAGTAAAGATGACATCAAGTCGTTCTTAGGAATGGCTGAGTTTTGCTCCAAATATGTTCCTAATTTTGCGAGTGTTTCATACAATATTCGGCAACTTTTAAAAAAGGGTGTGAAGTTCGAATGGTCAAAGTCTTGTGATGAAGATTTCTTGAATATTAAGAATGCTATTGCCCAGACCACTGCCTTGCACAGTTTTGATCCATCTTTAGAGAATGTAATTACCACAGATGCAAGTAACAAGGGTTTGGGAGCGGTTTTGGTGCAGATTGATGAGAAAGGCAAGGACAATATAATAGCCTATGCCTCTAGATCCCTTTCTCCTTGTGAAGAGAAGTACCCTATAATAGAAAGGGAGGCCTTAGCTTGTGCCTGGGCACTTGATCATTTCAAGTCTTTCGTATGGGGCAAAATGTGTTTGTTACGAAGTGACCACAAACCATTAGTAAAGATTTTGACTACCGAAGGAGTTATCAATGCTTCTGCTCGCCTGGCTAGGATTTCTATGAGGTTACAGAATTTCATATACAAAATTATTTATGTACCAGGTAAAAGCAACGTTCTTGCCGATTTTCTGTCAAGAATGCCCGTAATGTTAGAGGAAGTTGATAATAATGATTGGAATGAATTACAAATAGCATATGTTCATGATGAAGGACTTTCAGCCTTTAGCAAGGAAGAGTGGAATAAGGATAATCTCGCTGATGAATGCTTACAGAAAGTTATCTCTTTCACAATTGAGGGTTGGCCAGATAAAAAAGATGTTCTTGATGATAATTTAAAGCCTTTTTGGGAGATTAGGTCCGAACTCTCTGTTTCTCATGACACCTTATTAAGGGGTGAAAGAATTGTTCCCCCTGGTGGGTTGCGGGAAGGAATCATTGAACTTTGCCATGAAGGTCACCCTGGTATTGTTAGATCTAAATCCTTAGTAAAGAATTTATTCTGGTGGCCGGGTTGTGATTCTCATATAGAAAAAGTTGTTAGAGACTGTACCATTTGTGCTTCTGCTGACAAAACTTTGCGTACCTGCCGTCCTCCTATGTTGGAGTGTTCTCCTCCAGAATCTACTTGGGAATCGGTTTCCGTAGACATTATGGGTCCTGTTCAGGATCAGGATGGTTCTCAGAGGTATTTAATTGTGATCATTGATTTGTTTTCTAAATGGCCTGTGGTCAAAGTTGTAGAAAGAGCAGATACTGATTCCGTTTTAAGTTTTCTGGATGAAACTTTTGTCACTGAAGGTATTCCTTCTTGCATTCTCACCGATAATGGTGTTCAATTTTTATCAGTTAAGGCAAAAAGGTATTTTAGCAAACTTGGTATTAGACATAGGACTACGTCCCTTTACAATCCTGGTGGCAATGGTGTTGTGGAGCGTTTTTTACAGGGTTTTGAAGAACACTATTCAACGTTCTATTAGTAACAATCTGGATTGGCAAACTCAGGTTGGGAAGGTTGTTTGGAACTATCGCATTACTGTGAATGATTCTACAGGTATTTCTCCTTTTGTTTTGATGAAGGGTAGGAACCCACGTTCTAAAACCATTCCCACTTGGTTATTTTCTGGTGAAATTGATCCCTACTCAAAAGATTTAGTTAAGGCACGGTTAGTTCAAGTCCACGATAAAAGTAAAAGATATCATGATTCGAGACATGGATCAAAGGAGGTGACAATACATGTTGGTGACTGGGTTAGAATTAAAAAACCCTTTAAGGTACAGAAAGGTGAGTCAACCTTTTCTGAACCCTTCCAAGTTTTGGAAGTTTTGAAAAATTCTGTTAAACTTAGTAATGGGAAAGTTTGGAACTTAAGTAGAGTTGCCAGATGTAATCCTGGTTCTTCTTCTAGGGTTGATGTTCCCAATCGTATGTGGAAACCTGAAGATTTGGAGGTTGATGACTCTAATGGTAATTTGGATTCTTCCTATAATTCTGGAGTGGTTAGTTGCCCAAGTTCGTGTGAAGTTCCAGATCATAGTTTGGTTGTCACTGGAAGCAATAACTCAGATTCTCCTAGCGATATTTCTGAGGAGTCAGTTGTCACTCCTAGGGAGGATTGTTTGGTTTCTGGTGAGGATTCTTCTCTCCGCCATTCCTCAAGGAAGAGGGTGGTTCCTTCGTGGCTTAAAGATTATATCACTAGTAACAGTTAAAAGATTATATCACTAGTAATAGTTAAGGTCTTATCACAAATTTTGTTAGTATTTGCTGTAGTTGTTTTCATTCATTATATGTTTCTTTATTTTCTTTTCTTTTTTTCTTTTTATTATAGATAGGGGGATGTGTTGTGTTGCTTACTTCTGTACTGCTCCTTTAACCACACACATTCTTTCTTATGTCATTGCTGAATGTGGAATCTTGCATATGTCATCTTGATGTACATCCTTTGTAAGAGTCAGTTATCCATTGATGCTGATCTATGCTGGATTAATTGTACTGTGCTCTTCGATTAAACAAGCTTCTACCTTAATCATCCTTGAATTTATCATCATTTCACCAGGACACTTTTTCGGCTTGAAAAATGAGAGAATTGACTCTTCTGGTCATTTTACCAGTGCTTGGCGCCTCATGTTTTGTATTTACTCGCTACAGATCAAGGATTGACATCTACAGTGTCCGTTCATTTCCAACAGGTAAAACGACAACATTGCTTTTATATTTGGTGTTCTTAAACTGGTACTCTCATGACATTACAAGGGATGATTCTTTCCCGTTTTTCAGAGCAGCAAACCGAGTTTCCATAGTGTTTTTGTCTCAAGAGGCAGAATTTAGGATTCTCAGGTAGTAAGTACCATAGCGCTCATTACATTATGGTGATATTTGGTTGATTGTGAGTTGCATTTCAGTCCTTAGTACAGTATCACTTTATTTTGTTATAGGGACATTTTCCCTTTACTGCAGACAGTGGATTCTTCATTTTGTCAGGATATTAGTGAGTGTTTCATTCGTCTTTGTTGTCTTTGAGCGTATCACGCCAGTTAGTATGTTTCATTCACACTTGCTTTCCTGTGCTATTTTCTCACGTTTGTTAGCATTCATCACATGGGATAAACACCCCTTTTCTGAAATCTTTTTTATGGTGGTATATATTGGTTCACTACTAGTAATTGACTATGAGCAGTCACATGAGGTTTTCTATCAAGCTTCCAACCACTGGCTCTACTCCTTGGCAATGTTGATGTAGCTATACATTATGAGAATTTTTCTTGCATTAGCAAAATGAACGCATGTAATAGAGACATTTTTTTCTTTTTCTTTCTTGTTCTTTTCATTTCACAGTGCCCCTGAAGAAGGGAGTCATCCTGAAATGCATTGGGCATAGTTATAATAAGTATTCTGTACAATATTGAAGCATTTGTATTATATTTATGTTTTGAAGCATTTTTGATTTTGATTGTAAAAGTGTATTCACTTGTTGACTACAAGCAAAGTGTTTCTCTGTATACACAATTTTTTTATTTTTCATACATACGTAGATTACTAGTTCCCAGCATTTTGAGATTAATTTTGTGGCAAATTATTTGTTGATCACTTCATTGATACAATTGTTATTTATGAGTGATGACATATTATTACTGTAATCTCAGCAGTGCGCGTAGCATACTGGTGATATTCCACCGGCTCCTTTTTTTTTGAACTTTGGTTGGCAACCTGCAACCAGGCAGCACGCATCCTTGAGTACATTTTTGGTTACAATTGTTTACACTTGGAGAACAGGGAGTGCTCAGACTTCATATTTTTAGGAGTTCACAGTAGGCCAGAGTCTTTCCACAGATATCGAACGTGAACAGAACAGTGGGTATGAGCGCCCTATTTTTATATGTAGTCTCTCCTTTGATGTTAGGAGCAGTATCTAGAGGTTTCTTTTTTTTTAAGTGTTTTTAATTTCCTTACTCCCCTCGCTCCAATCTGGCTGCAGTGACACTGTAGAGGTGACAAGCCGTTTGTGTGAAGGCAGAGCATAACTGTTGGAAAATGACCCTCTCTGAAGGGTCACCCCAAATGTTTTCCTTTCCTTCTCCTCTTTTTCTGACATTTTTTTTGTTGGCTTTAGGACTCTGAGAATTTTACCTTTGCTAACCAGTGCTAAAGTGCATGTGCTCTCTCCTCTCTACATGATATAATTTGTTTACACATGTTTGTCATATTTAATTTACTTGTAAATCCCTATTAAAGTGCCCTACATGTGCACAGGGCCTGTAAATTAAATGCGACGAGTGGGACTGCAGCACCTCTTGTGCCACTCTCTTAAGTAGCCCCGTAACCATGTCTCAGGCATCCCATTGCAGGGCCTGTGTGTGCAGTATCCTGCCACTTCGACTTGACATTTAAAACCACTTGCCAAACTTGAAACTCCTTTTTTGTTACACATAAGGAAACCCTAGGTTCGGCCTTAAGTAGCCTTGTGGGCAGGGTATTGTGTAAATGAATGATAGGATATGTACTGGTATGTTTTGCATGTCCTGGAACAGAGACAAGCAGCCTTTTTTGTTTTTCACTATTGTGAGGCCTATTCCTCTCATAGGTTATCATTGAGAATTCTTTAATACACTTTTAAGCGGTAATTCCTATCTTTTTCATGTTTCATATGTCTGAAATGGTAATGACAAATCCTTCTTATTGGTGAAGTTGGATTTTAGAAATACCACTTTTAGAAAGTGGACCTTTCTCTGTGTTTATAACTCTGTGTGCTTTGCAGCATGTCTCGAAATCCCGTCTGGAAGGTGTGACAGATACACTTTGTGCATTCCCTCTAGACATCCACAACACAGGAAAGATAGATAAGTGTGCCTGAGTACCCATCTACATACATCTGCATTTTCATGGTCTTGCTTGGGCAGGATGGAAAGGAGGGACTAACACTTCACTTGAATGGGTAGTATCCGGTCTCCAAACAAAGGACTGATTACCCCCTACAGATAGTCTGGCAGACAGGACTGGGTTAAAAGAGATACTTGTGTACTTCGGAGAGCTGCTTTGAAGTCACCCCCCACATCAAAGGCACTTTTGGTTATAAGTACTAGGGCTCTGACCCCATCAAATCAGACACTACTGAATGTGTAACTGAACCTCTGCCCGAACAACTGCTGTGCCGCTTAAAGGACTCAACTCGACATCTGACCTGGAAGACCTGCTTTTCTGTTTGTTGCTCAGTTGCCTGCTTCTCTCTGACTCTGCTGAAGGAAAGCTGGACTCTGCCTTCCCCCTAAATGATCTCCAAGGGTTTGTTGACTTGCCTCCTGCTGCTTGAGACTTGGGGATATCAAAGTCCCTACCCCTGCTCCTGTGGCTGGCTCATTGGAAGTGGCCAAGATACTTGCAAAATGGATTTTGATTCATCTCTTGTCTGCATGTAGCAGAACCGGCGCATCAACCTGGTTTCAGGAGTAAAATCTGTGCATCGCCTCAAAATCAGTGCTTCTGCACCAGAGTTGGACACATCGGACAGTGCGTCACTGCCAATGCAGCTTGGTGAGATCAAACAATCACCTTGACTGTGTGGCAGAATCTGGGTCATTGCTCAACGACACTCGACTGCAGCACCCTTCTTTGGAACTGAAGCATCACCTTCACTGCTTGGAGAAGATTGACGCATCCTGCGCCTGTGTGACTCGACATCGACGTATCTCATTGTTTGCAACCAGGAATGGTACTTTGATCACTCGGGCCTGCGTAGGTCCTGTAGGCAGCTGGGGCTCCATTGCGGTGTTTAATATAATAATTTGTTTTTATAAACATCTTTGGAGTCTTTTTGTGGTGTATTCATTGTGTTACTATGTGAGTGTGGGTGTTGCACACATACTTTACACATTGCCTCTTAAGAGAAGCCTCACTGCTCTTTGCCAAGCTACCAGAGGTTTATTGCAGGTTATCCTTTAGTGGCAGCTAGCTTACTCTAACTGGAGTGATGGTTCCTGTCTTGCCTGGGTTCATACCTCATTCAACCAGGAATCCCACATCTAACAATAGCCTTTTCATTTGCAAGTGAGGCTCTGCTCAGCTCTGCCCCATCCTGCCAGTAGATGGCCCATTCAGGCACACCTAATCTCTCTATTGTGTGACTGTCTGGAATGATTCACAAATTCTAACTGCCAGTAACACCCAGCCATGTAACCCAGTATAAGCTACAGGCACCAAATGACAGTGAAATGCGAACTAAAATTGGTGTTTTCAAAATTGCAATTTAAAATCTGACTT
Organism: Lissotriton vulgaris; assembly: GCF_964263255.1. Taxonomy (NCBI): domain Eukaryota; kingdom Metazoa; phylum Chordata; class Amphibia; order Caudata; family Salamandridae; genus Lissotriton; species Lissotriton vulgaris. The sequence goes on along the minus strand of NC_141694.1, from coordinate 1,381,520,833 downwards.
TACAATTAAAGAGGATTTTTATAACTATTTCATAAAATGCTTATATGTCCTCAATCCAAAGTTGTCACTTATTAAATGTAAGAAGCCAACCCACTGCTATTCAATAGGACAGATAGGCCCCATTGTAGTGAAAAACGACTTTAGGAGATTTACAGTACCAGAACATCTAAACCATAAACGTGCATTGCCAACATTTTAATTCCAATGCTCTCTGCCCTCTGTTATACCTAGGGCCTACCTTAGTGGTGATGTCTGTACAATAAAAGAGGAGTGTAAGACTTGGTAAGAGATTTATATTGGCAAGTCCAATTGATAGTTTAGAACTGCATTCAGACTGCAATTACAGTCTTGAGTAATGTTTTAGGAGGCTGCTTAAGTGGGAAGTACAATAGGAGCTTCAGGCACACTAGTAGTATTTAATTTACAGGGCCTGGATATATAGTATAGCATTCTACAGGGGACTTATAAGAACGTTAAAAATACCAATAAGGGGTAAACCAACTTAGCCATATTTAGGGGAGTGAGCACAATCACTTTAACACTGGTTGGCAGTGGTAAAGTGCACAGTGTCCTGAGGACAACAAAAATGAGTGTTTGCATAAAAAATGTGGGTAAGTAGACAAAACATTTGAGGAAAGACAACCCCAAGACTGACAGGTATAAAAGTAGGTGTGTAAGAAATAGGTTATTAGTTGGGGAGTACTTCTCAAGTAATAAGTCCAAAATCTTGTCAAGTCCAACACCTAAGTTCAACAAATAAACAAGGGCTTAACTTCTGATAACTATGGCATGAAACAAAAAGGTTTAAGTAAAAGTGTGTGAAGTATTTTGCAATACCAAACATTAAAAGAGTTAAAGGATATCACAATAATCACAATACAATCATCATATTCATTTCTTAAAACAGAGAAAATGTGAATTGAAAAAAAACACAAAAATTATTAAAATCCAATAAGGGGACCATGAGATGTGATTTTTAAAAGCGTGAGGCCAAAAGTGGCAAGAAAAAGTAAAGCGTCAATCAGAAGACACTTTTTGTGGTTGACTGGCACCTATAATACTATAACGGATATACTCTGAGCAAATTGTCATGGTCAAAGCTTTTCCCTTCTAACTTAGTTTTTGAAAAGAAAGTTGAAATCCTCATAAAATTGGATAGACATTGACTGAGATCCTGCTGAAGCTGTTTGCTTTGATGAAAAACAACTCAGAGTCGGAAATTTTAAATTCACGCCCCCTGTACTCCTCTCAGCAGTTGGATACTTTTTATGACTTCACCAGTCAAGGTGGCTACCTTCAAACTTAGGGCCTGATTTATAAAGTGGCTGGCCAAGAGGACATTTCAAGCATTGACAGGAACGGCAATCATGGCGAGTTTGAGTTTGATGGACAAATCTGCCAATAAGACGGAGCTGTACAGCAAACTAACTATTTTTTTTTCAAAAAAAATCCCTAAGGTGTATTTTTGTTTTGGAAATAAAAGAAACAATGCCCCATGCCATGGAAGTTTTCTACTATAGCAAGGGGTTTATGGAACACCCTTCAAAAGCCCTCATCAAGAGGTTTTTTGTGGTGATATGGGGATTGAAAATCAGCTGTATGCCAACCCATCTAAATATGTTGGAGGACAAAGTGCCAAACCTCAGATAGCCATAGCTCCGTCAGAGGGGTTTGACCACAGTGGAGATGAATTAATCTCCACTAGCACCATCATCAAACCTATGGTCTGTTAGAGTCTTAGGGCCCTATTATGATGGTGGGCGGATCACCACTGCCAGGCCAGGGGTGGTCACCGCCCGCACAGCGGTGGCGATCCACCCGCCAAATGACCCAGTTTCACCCTGCAATATTAGTATGGCGAGGGGCACCACAGCGTACGGAAAGACCGTCTGCTGCATTTCCACGGGTCGGATTGCCGGCCGGGCGGGAAGGCACAGGATATGGTGGCGGTGCCTTTCAGGCACCACCATCCATAATAGGATGCCTACCTTTCCATGGCGGAGAGTCTGCCATGCAAAGACATGTGGAAAATCACTGTGGGGGGTCTATTGCCGGCCCCCGGGAGGATAGGGGGTGTGGGTGGTTCCACTGGGGGTACCCATGGTACCCCCATCATTGCCATGCACAAGGTTGCAGGCACCGTCCGGTGCCTGTCACATTGTGCATGCCAATGCACAACATGGGCCTTAACATTGCGGCTGGTGCTGCTTACAGCACCGCCCGCCACAATGTTAATATCGAAGATGCGCCCACCTGTGTGGCGAGCACATCCTGATTGGCCTGGCAGGACTGCCGCAACTTTGGCGGTCGGTTCAGTGTTCTGTTACAGTGGTAGGCGCACTTTGTAATAGGCCCCTAAATTTGGTGGCAGACCATATTTTAGTAGGGAGTAAGTAATTGTGACAGAGTTCCCTCTCCACCAACCTTTAATCGGGAACATAGTGCTTTTTTGGAGCTCCAGCTGCAAGAATGTAAGTTGTGTCCAACAAAGTCCTTTCAAAATAGGACACATTTGGTAAGAGGTCTGGATGAATATGTTGAGGTCTTAGAAGTCCAAAACATTTTCAGAATTTATGGAAGAGTTCCACTTGGTCTCTTCTAAAGCTTCCAGTACTGCAGAGACAGCACTTGGGGTCAAGAAAGGCCACTAGAAGGATCTAGTCACTTTCTACTTGCTTCTGAAGCAATTGGTATCTCCTGGAAAAGGGACTCTTACATCTTCTTGTTTCCCTTTAGCAACATAGAAGGTTAACCAACTAAACCTTTGAGTCAACTTTTCAGTCCCGTGTGCAAATGGCAGTAGATCCAGCCCCTAAGGCTTGCACACAGATCAAATATAGCAGACCCAGTCCTCTTCTGTTCTTTCACTCACAGGTCCCAAAAAAATTCTCCTGGTCTGGGTTTGACGTGCATCTTTTGTAGGATTCAGTAGCCAGTGGCTGTAGGTGACTCCTACACACTCTCAGACCAAAAATGCAAGCACGCGAAGTCTAAATTGTTAAAAGTAACTTTTTATATTATGTTTTGCAAAAATCCACGCTAAACCTTCAATTGAGTTTTAATATACTAATTCACTTCTGTAGGTAACCCAAAACCAAAGATGGCACAAATATTTTTTGTGATCTCTAGATTTTCTCAAAGGATCGACTGCATCTTTGAAAGTGTAAATAACTTTTAGAGGCTAGTCACAGTAGGGACATCTTACATATTCTAGTTTTAAATATAATATCTCTTATCTTGTGGACTAAAAGTCTACATTACCTCTACTGACCATGCCCACTATGCTAGTTGGTGCTCAACCCTGCCATTTGTTTGTTGCACTTATATGATACACTATTTCCTCTTGCATATTTTACTGCTCTTCTATCATCTCCATTACCTTGCTTTACATTGTTGTTGTTATTTTAACTGCAACTCTGTTGGTATCTCGGTACATCTGTAAAGCACTCTCATACCCGCTTGGGTCATGTTCGCGCTATATAAAACTTTATAAGTAAATAAATAAATACACTTAGGGGAGACGTATTTAATATTTAAAAGTAGGGTTCCTTCCAGTCAAAAGAGTTATAATGACAGGTTCACCTAGATGTTTAAATGTTGAAGTAGTCAGAGTACACAGGTAGATCTTAAGCTATAATTTCTTTGTCATTATGGTGGGCGATACAGCATGTGCTGAAGTCCACTTATGACATTTAAGATTCCATGTCATTGGTGTATATCCTTGCATCATATTCTATGGCCATACTGAAAAGCCTAGTATGCCAATTGAGATTAGCCAATTTGACCATGTTTTAGAGGTCAGCGCACAAACATTGGGGAGGGCAAAGCAGTACCCCAGTGTGCAGAGCTAAAAAAACAGGAATTACCAGTCAGCGAAACAAAAGGGATGATTAAGTCAAAAGTGTTTTTTTTTTTACAATACACTAATTGCAACAATGGACTGCTTTTATCTAGACTTCAAAAGTATGTTTTATAAGTTAGCAATTGCCTCTCTGAAGTGTTTCATATGTTAAAAAATGAATAACAAAATATTTTCCTAGACCAAATCTAGGGGCCAATTAGGATGGCGGACGGACTTTGCCCGTCCGCCATCCCTGTGGAAAACGGGACTGTGAGCGGCGGTCCCGCCATGCCAATTATGATGCGCCCGCCAGACGGGTGGGGCCATCATGCATTTTTAACATTGCGGCAGGGACAGGAACAGACTAATTTGCATGTAGCCAGGTTCTGAGCTGGGATGGTGCAGTGAGCTAAAAAACGGTGATGGATCAAGCCCTGATCTTTGGACTGGGTAAGAGTGTTATGCTATGTTAAAAGTGTTTAATACCGCGCACATACACCAATTAGTTTCTTGGCGCTCGAGAACCATGGGAGAGGACAAAGGGAGTGTAAGCAGCTAGCCGTGAGCAAGACGGAACAAATACGTTTTCAGAGATTTACGGAAAGTGGGGTAATCAGAAGTGAGCCGAATTGGGAGGGGAAGGGAGTTCCAAGTGGACGGGGCAAGGAAGGAGAAGCCAGCACCACCATGCTTCTTGCGTCTGGACCTGGGAATGATCAGCAGATTGTCGGCAGAGGATCTGAGGTGTCGGGAAGGAGCATAAGGATGCAGGCAGAGAGAAATAAAAGCAGGGGCAGAAACAAAAAGAGATTTGAAAATAGTGCTGCCCAGTTTAAAGATGCAACGTTGCGCAACTGGGAGCCAGTGGAGGGTTTTTAACAGCGGGGTGACATGTTGGTGTTTGGGCTGCTGGAAGATTAATCTGGCTGCCTGGTTTTGCACCAGTTGGAGCCGTTGAAGGTGGTATGCAGGAATCCCCGCGTATAGACTGTTGGCATAGTCTAGACGTGAGGTAACCAGGGCCAAGATGACAAGAATGAGAGCCTCTGGAGATAGGAACCTTCGGATCTTCCCGATTCTGCGAAGATGGAACAAGCAGGCCGAGGTAACAGCATTAATATGCGGCCGCATCGAGAGGTCACTGGAGATGGTAACACCTAGGCTCTTCACGGAGTCGACTGGGCAGGGGGGGGCCAAGGGGAGGGGGCCAGAAGTTGGGAGTCCAAGGATGTGGGAGCCCACCAATCAAAACCAGCTCTGTCTTGCTAGGATTGAGCTTCAGCTGGCTGAAGTTCATCCACACATAGATGGAAAGCATTGTGGTTTGGAAATTAGAGCAGGAGAGAGGGGAGGAGTCAATAGGAAAGATAAGTTGCAGATCATCTGCATAATTAAAAGTGGTAACAGAACAATACGGTGGGGGAGGACCTAGGGGAAGATTAAAGACCAAGCTCTAGGTACTATCCCCAAAAGAACTGCTAAACCACAAAGGTACCAGAGGGTCTCAAATGAGGGCGCTTTCATTTGAGACCCTCTGGTACCTTTGTGGTTTAGTAATTAAAAGTGGTAACAGAGGAGTGACGGAGAGAAACCAGGAGAGGCTGCATATAAAGATTAAACAAAAGAGGGGACAAAGCAGAACCCTGAGGGACACCACAGGAAAGTGAAATGCAGGGGGCAGAAAAAGAATACTGGTGTACAGATTGGGTCCGGAGTTGGAGGAAGGACACAATCCAAGACAGGGCCAGGCCTGAGATGCCAGCATTTCTGACACGGTCAACCAAGATGTCATGGTCGACCGTGTCAAAAGCGGCCGAGAGATCGAGTAACACTAGGGCCTGGGCCATGTTCTTATCAGCCCCCTCTCTCAGCGTGTCCATGACCGCTATCACCACTGCCTCCGTGGAATGGGAGGGTCTGAAGCCAGCCTGTTGATCATCGAGGAAATGAGTTTCCTCGATGAAAGTACTCAGGCAACGGGTGACGTAGGTTTCCAAGACCTTCCCCAGATATGGGAGAAGGGAAATAGGTCGATAGTTACCCAGGACCGCAGGGTCGGAGCCGTTTTTTTTTAAAATAGGTACTACCACAGCGCTTTTGAAAGCATTGGGGACAGAGCCTGTGGAGAGTGAGCGGTTTAAGAGGTCAAGAGGAGGGCCGGGACAGGCCATAAAGGCATCTCTTAGGATTTGGGGAGGGCAACAGTCCTTGTGGGAGCCTGAGCCCACAGCCAAGAGTAATGAACGAAAGGTGTCTAAGGAGATAGGGGGGAATACATTCAGGGAGTGAGGATTCGAAGGAGGAAGGGCGCTAACCTGAGACATGGTGGTAGCGGGAATATTGTTTTTAATCGTGGAGATCTTGTCAATAAAAAAAGAATTAAGGGAGTCGCACAAAGCTTGTGAAGGCTGAGGCTGAGGTGTTACACGGTCTGGTAAAGAAAGTTCAGCTACAATTGAAAAAATTTCTTTTGTCTTAGATGCAGAGTTAATAACTTTCTGGGAGAAATGGGCAGATTTGGCCAAAATAATAGATTTTTTGTAAGATTTTAATAAATCAATGTAAGCAGACTTCAGTAAGGGATCATAGTTACGCCTCCAACGGCGCTCGGCCTGACGAAGAAGGAGTTTGTTGGCCTTCAGTTGGTCAGTGAACCAGCGCTGAGCGTCGTGGGGTCATTTAGATTTGATGATTTTGATGGGAGCGACTACGTCACTGGCTTGGGACAGCCATTGATCCACTGTGGCTGCTTGAGAGTTCAAATCAGGGTGGTTAGGGGGAAGAGTGGAAGCAAGGGTCGAGTGAAGGAGAGAAATATCGGCGTGCTTCCAATTACGTGCCGAGAAGTTGGAGACTGGTGGGGGGCGGGTGAGTACAGAGATTTTTAGGGCAAAATAAATAAAAGAGTGATCGGACCAAGTGCAGGGATAAACCAAAGGGGAGGTAATATCCAGATTGGTGGTCCATACCTGATCTAAGGTGTGGCCCTTGATGTGGGTGGCAACAGAGATATGTTGTGAGAGATTTAAGCCAAGTAGCAAACCAGAAAATTCAAGTGAAAGAGAGGATTCGAGGGGGTCTAGTGGCCAATAATTAAAATCGCCAATGATCAAGATCCTAGCGGAATTGATGGTCAGCTGCGAAATGAAATCACTGAACAAAGATGGGAAGGAGGGCATATTAACAGGGGGACGCTCTGTTAATTCAGACACTCTGTTCATCACCACCCCCTTTCCTGAATCATTTTGTCCACCATAAGCGTGGAAGGGTATACTCAGATGTGAGTCCCTTGCTCATTGCACCATCAGGATTCAAGCAAGCCGGGCCGACGACGGCTGAAATGCCAGAAACCGGTCCCCGGAAGCTTGTTTCCTTCCCAGTATAAGAATTGGCTTGGTAGTTTGGTTTGCCTGGTTCCCATCATGCACTGGGACAGGAACAGACTAATTTGCATGTAGCCAGGTTCTGAGCTGGGATGGTGCAGTGAGCTAAAAAACGGTGATGGATCAAGCCCTGATCTTTGGACTGGGTAAGAGTGGTCTGCTTAATTCAGACACTCTGTTCATCACCACCCCCTTTTCTGAATCAGTTTGTTAGATTGGGGCATTGCAAGTTGCAACTACAATTGTTTGTACTTTTCATCAGTTTTTTAAAATGTATAGTGGGTAGCCAGTAGGTGCAGAGCTACTCATGGGTGCATGAAACAACTGTCTCTGTGGTGACTGTTGAATTTAACCATCATTTGGGGCATGGATGGCGTTCGGTTGAATTGCAAAATATATTTTTTGGGGGCATTTCACTTTTTTGGTGTTTGTTAAATAAATGCCTTTGTTGGATGTGTGTGTGTGTGTGTGTGTGTGTGTGGTGTGGTTGTTGTTGTGGAACTTGCAAACCTTATTTAGACCTGTGGATTTTCGTTTTTGCATTTTTACATTAAAGCTGTGTTGTTGTTTAGCATGCCTCCTTTGCCTGGCCATTATAGGCCTGCTTGAGTTCATTGTGTTCCAGGCCTCCTTCTTGTTGTGAATGTGAGTGACCATGTCGCTTATGGCCATTTTGTAGCAGTAGTTTAGTAGTGTGCTGCTTTTGCCATATTGGCCTGCACATCTTTCCTTTGTTCCTCTTACTGTTTAGCTCCATCCCCTTTGCCAGCTGCAGCTCCCTGAATGACATGATGCGCAAATTAATGCCAAACAGGTTCCATTTCTATTACATTTGTATTTCTGTTTTTGTTCTTCTTCTTTCCTATCCTTCCTGAATGTACAAAGTAACAGTATACCATAAAAGCCCTTGTTGTCAAAGTCTCACTAACGGCTGCACTGTTGTTTTTATTTTTTTAATAACTTAGTTAATGAAATGTAATAATATATAACAAGTGTGACCACCACCACACACTAAGTTATATATTATATTTGTTTGTTTGTACTAGTAGTAATTGAACCACAACAACAAATGCAACATTTCACTTATGTTCCTCTGGCTTCTTTTGTTTTAGGTACACAAAAGACTGAGGAAGAGGTGTCATCATCACCCGTTGTACTGCCAGACAGAAGTTCTGCTGCGCACAACGTCATGTGACTTGTGACCACAGACATCTCTGCAACCTATGCAACTGCTTCCTGCTGACATCTGAAGAAGATGGCCCCAAAGAAAGGTACCAGGTCGTCCAGTACCAAGAAAGAATGGTGTACCACCCACAATGTTTTTGGGGAAACGAAAAATTACCCCTGCAGCAGCGGTGTCTGAGGTCTAAGCTGGGAGCAGCACCTCCACATCAGTGGGTACACCTCACCAACCTAGGCCCAAGTCCATGAGTGTCGCAGAGGCAGTCAGTCTAATTCTGAAAATGCCAGCAGCCATCAGTGTTGAAATTGACTTATCGTTATCGTAAAGTAATACCCAATTAATACAGGAAGAAACTCAGCAGATAAGTGGGCAACAACAGCCACAACAACAGCCGCAACCACTGCACACAATAGTAGTTGTTCCTCCCGAAGTAGGGGCAGTTAAGGAAATCGAGCTACCTACAGAGGAAGAAGAAAAGCAAGCCACTCTTTCAGATGATCTTCTTCCAGAACCCCAGCAAGGAAAAGGAGGGTTAGTCCATCAACTTCTTCCTCAAGCCCCCCTTCTGATGATCTAGATGCCACTTGGAAGCCACGAGCTCAGTCTGAGAGTGAGGCACGCCACACGACAAGGCTAGGGAAAAGGAAGGTTCCAGAAACCCTTAGAGTTATGTGTAGAAGAGGAGAATGATGATGAGCCAGTCATCATGAAAATCACTCCCACCCAAGTGGAGATAGAGACTGACATTACTACCCCATCCAAAGTTGCTGTGAGAGATGTGGCACGGATACCACCAACACAGGTAACACCAACATGACCTCCAGCTTCCATATTTGCATTTGCAAAGACCCGGCACGGACCTACATCCAGCACAACTGCCACCTCAGTAGGGAGTGGTAAAAGCAATGCACAGCCAAATTCCAGGCACACCCTCCAGTTCATCCGGCATTGCAAGTGGCAGCTCACGAAAGTACACCTCCCTAGTCTACAGATACAGAAAGTACCCTTGATCCCAGCAGTGCAGTGGTACCACCCACATCCTCATCAGCCTTAGCAACATCTCAGTGGCACCGTGGTAAGATTCTGGCTGTGACACCAAGGCAACAGAGTACCACAATAAAAAAAATGCCATTGTTGAGCCTAACTGGGTTCAAATAATCACCAGCATCAGCGACACCAGAAAGGAAAAAAATCCAGCCCACCATCTTTAGGTTGGAGGGGCAGATCGAATGCAACACGAACACGGCACGTTTGTACAATGCAAAGCTGGCGAAAATGTTAGCGCTGTACCTTCTCCCTTTTTCTTTTGTGGAAGGGGTAGGTTGTCTGGAATCTGTGACAGCCATCTGCCCAAAATGGAAGATTCCCAGCATGTCCTATTTCACCAGAGTTGCTGTTCCAGCACTACATCACAAGGTGCTGGAATTGCTTAGATAAGCTTTGCAGCAGAGTGCTGTTCACAATATCTACCTTAACAAAAAGAAGATTGGGGACCTAGGAGCCGGTTAAGGGTCCAGTGTCCATGCTCCACATGATCATGCCAATACAACAAGAAAACACTGTTCCAATGGTAGGGTGCAGAGAAACACCCATGTATCTGCAGAGGCAGAAATGCCAAGAAGAAAGGTAAAAGGGGGCAGAAGTCCTAGGTGGGGGACACACAACAATCCCGGGGGAGAACAAGTCTTGCCTCCTGTTTCGGGATTTAAAAACATGTATAATATATCAAGGCCTTAGACAGAAAAGAAAATGGAGCGTTCAAAGGATGTGCATTAGACTGGCTTAATGCAACATAGTGTGTCACAATCGTGTGCGCCACGACTCAAAGATGAAGAAAGAAGGTGAAAATAACACAAGACCAGTGGGAGATAAATGGTCTCCTTAATGAACTCAGAATTTGTGGTGCTGCCCAAGACCATCTAGAGGAGGCCCAAATCACAGGGGTACCCTGGTAGTGAAAAGGATTCAATATATTTGATGTTGTAACAAAGAGTATCTCTTAACATATTCTGTTAAGAATACGTTAAGAGATAATCTTTGTTATTAAGCTCAGGCTGGGGGGTTCTCTCATTGTGGTAATGCAGTGCATTACAGCATTGGATGCATTGAATCCTTTTCACTCTGTGAAGGGCATCACCAGATTGAACTGTCTTTCTAGGCCACCCTTCACTATTTTTAAACCACTATGCAGGTATCTGGTTACCCTTACAAGGACCCAAAACCGCCCTACACACTCGAATGCACCATCCGGCATACCTTAAAAGAACTCCGACAAACTGACCCTTCGGGGACCCATTGGGAATTGCAGCGCCGGCCCTATGAGGAACAAACCGCCCGATGATGAAGCATGACACCCCTCTGGGTGTGTGAGGGCAACAGGAGGCAATACTTGTTCTCCCCCCAGATTGATGTGTCCACCCCGCCTAGGACTTTCACCCCTTTTACCTTTCTTCTTAGTATTTCTGCCTCTGCAGATACATGAGTGTCTCTCTGCACCCTACCCTTGGAACAGTGTCCTCTTGTTGTATTGGCACAATATATACCTGACAACAGACATGTGGACCAGTTGCCAAGCCACTGATTCCATGTGCATCACTGCACACTGGATCTCTTTTGTGGGGGTTAGAGAAAAGATATCTGCAGCAGGTGTTGTTGACACTGCTGAGATTTCTAATGCCACTCGTAAATATGCAACTGTAGCCATGTTCGAAATGGAGAAATCTCATACTTGTACAAACATTTTGGAAGAGTTTAACAGCAAGTTCTTTGAATGGCTGCACTCAAGAGGGCTTAACATAGGTTTTGTTTACGGACAATGTCAGTAATATTTAAGTCCATGTGTACTGTTAGCTATATAAGGGTCCTGTGTTTGGCACACTGCATTGTTTATTTATTTATTTATTTATTAGAAAGTTTTGTATAGCGCGAACAAGACCCGTGGGTATCAGAGCGCTTAACATATAGGCGTATGCGAAAGACAATATATATCAGACAGTTATGCGGGCATCGGAACGAATAACATATGAGGCGTGGAAGAAAGACATATATATCAAACAGTTATACAGACAACAAATATGAGGTAGATGATAAGAGGTAGGTAATAAATATAGTCAGTGTTGGATATACTTCAATCCCAAGAAAATGTGTAAGCAAGTAAGACTAGTTGGGTCATTGACATTTCGTGACTAATCTATTCTAGGTAGACAAATATGTCCAACAGTTATACTGACAACAAATATGAGGTAGATGATAGGAGGTAGATGATAAATAAAGTCAGAGGTAGATATATTTCTATCATAGGTAGAGTGTGTAAACAAGTATGATATTTAGTTCATTGTCAGTTCGTGACTGATCTATTCTAGGTAGTGTATTTCTTCATCAGAAAGCTCTTTAACTCTCACTTAAATGCTGCCACATTTTGGATCTTCCTGATGATAGGAGGAATTGAGTTCCATATTCTGGGGGCAGCTCCTGAGAACGCTCTGTCATAGGTTTTTTTCTTGTGGAAAAAGGCTGGCCGTAGTAGAAATTCTTCAGTACTCCTCGCTGGTCGATTCCCTCCCGATAGCTGGAGTTTCTTCGCTAGGTATCCTGGGGTGTTGTGGTGTAGCGCTTTATGGGTGATACAAGCTATCTTCATTTGGATTCTTGCTTCATAGGGTAGCCAACTTAAAGCTTTCAAGTGTGGCGATATATGGTCGTATTTCCTGGATCCGGTGATAATTCTTGCCGCAGCGTTTAGGCATGCTTTCAATGGTGCTGTGGACATTTTTGGTAAGCCCGCTAATGTGGTGCAGCCATATTCAATCCTAGAGATAACTAAGGATTGGATAGCCAATTTGAGATCCGCCTCTGAGATGAAAGGTTTCAGTTTTCTTAAGTAGTTCAGGTGGAATCGAGCATTCTTGGCCATTGAGTTGATGTGGGCTTTCATGTCTAAATTCTCGTCCAGAGTGATTCCTAGGGATTTCGCTGACTTGATTAATGTTGGGGTGCAGTTTAGCGCAGTCACCACTTTCGTCCACTCCTTTATTTCCGTACGGCTCCTTGCTGGTGAGATTAGTAGGAACTCCGTTTTGTTGGCGTTAAGCTTCAGTTGGTTGGTAGTTAACCATTGCAGAGCCATTTTTAAAGCCTTGTTCACTCGTTCCAAGTCTTTTAGAGAAGAGATCTTTAGATATATTTGCGTGTCATCTGCATACATGTGATACGATATCTCTGCTTTTTGGATAATTTCTGTAAGCGGCTCAACGTAAAGGTTAAACAGATCTGGGGATAACGTTGATCCTTGAGGGACTTCGATTGAAATAGGACATGGAGGTGAAATTGACTGGTTGACCAGGAATCGTTGTGATCTGTTCTGTAGAAAAGAGATGAACCATTTCAGCACAGTTCCTGACAGACCCATCCTGTCCCGTAACCTGGACAATAATGCTTCGTGATTTACGGTGTCGAAGGCCGACGACAGATCGAGGAGAATCAGTAGGCATGCTTTGTTTTGGTCAAGTGCCTGTAGCGCATCGTCAACAATATGGAGGATCGCTGTTTCAGTACTGTGACCTGCTCTGAATCCTGATTGGCATTCATCAAGCAATGAGAACTTGGTGATGTGTCGGCTTAGTTGGTTCTGTACGCATTTTTCAATTAGTTTGGCCAGTAGCGGGATGTTGGTCACTGGGCGAAAGTTGTTTGGGTCTGATCTATCTGCTGTAGGTTTTTTGATTATGGGGGCAACTTGACCTGTTTTTAGGCAGTCCGGGAGGATCCCTTGTGATAGTGAGGCATTTATAATTTCGGTCCATATTGGAATCAAAACGTGATTGATTTCTTTTACACATTTTGCGGGAAGGGGATCTTGATAGTGATTGTTTGGTTTAATTTTGGAAAGCGTTTTGGCGATACTGTGCTGGTCATACAGTTCGAACGTATCCCAACTTGCCTCATTTTTTGTTATGGTACTCTCCGTTGTCACGGCGGTATCTATCGTAGGCATTTGTTCAGTGGGAATGTTTGCCACGGCGTCTTTGAGCTCAGCTTCTAGTGATTTCGCCTTCTCTGTGAAAAATGTAGAAAATTCTCCGCAATTTAGGGGTGTTTTTGAGTTCTCATGGGCAGATTTGGCTAACTTGTTTGATTGTTGCTTTAGGATTTCAAAGAGTTTTTGTGGTCTGTTTTTGGCACTCTCCAGTTCTGACCGTATGAATTCCTGTTTTGATTTGATGATCATTTTATTATATTGGCCTCTAATTACTCTGAGTGCTTTCAGCTCTGGGGATGAAGGGTGTTGTCTCCATTTTCTTTCGGCCATTCTCAATTTACGCCTTTCTTCATTTAGCGATTCATTAAACCATGGATTTTTTGTCTTCTCCGAGATGTTTTTCAGTTTTAATGGCATGGTGTTATTGACAATAGTTTCGACCGTTGTTATATAGTGTTCGGTCAGTTCGTTTACGTTCTGCAGGTTGTTATGAGGTTTTAGGTCTCTTTCACAGCTTTCCACTAGTAGCTCTAAGTTTGCATCTCTTTTGTCTCTAACCCATTTTTTGGTCTTGAGGGGTTGTCTTGTTGTGCCTTTTTCCATTATAGGTATCGTGAATGTAATGGCATGATGATCCGACCAGTCACATGGTGTTATAGAGAGGATTGCTGCATCTTTGTTTCACGCAATAATCCAGTCTAACGTCGCTCCTTTCGAATGTGTGGGTTGTGTGCATAGTTGAGTAAGGTTCAGTTCAGCAAGGAAATCTTTCAGCGATTTGACCAGTTTGTCGTTGTGGTCCTCCCAATGTAAGTTGAAGTCGCCAAGAAATATATTATTGACGCCGTCATTATAGTTGGTCGTTATGATCTCCATTAGCTCCTCTGTAAACTTTTCGCTGTCTCCTGGTGGATGGTAAAAAGAATGGAGATTGAATCTTTGTTTGGTAGCTGTTCTGAAATTAATACCTAGGCATTCGCTTGATTCTAGGGGGTCGGCTTGGATTTGTTTGACCTCAATATCGGATCTGTGAATGCAGGCTATGCCTCCTCCTATCTTTATGGGTCTATCCAGTCTCAAAATGTTGTATTGGGGTGGTACTAGGAGATCCATGATAGGGGATGAGGATTCCGTAAGCCATGTTTCTGTAAGGACTGCTACATCAATGTCCTTGTTGATGATGAGGTCAGCTATATCCGATGCATGTTTCGATGCCGACCGACAGTTGAGTAGTAGACATGCCAGCGGTTTTTCTTTGTTGCTGAGGTTTCCATTCTTATTCTCTGTGGCTGTTAGTTGTACCTGTTGTAGATTGTGAGGGTTAGATGTTCTATCATTCTTTCTCGATGTTCTGTTTGAGTCGAGTGGTACTGTTTCGATTCTTTCCTCTCTCTCGTGTTCCGGTATTTCATACGATCGAGTCAATTCCAGAGTTTTTCTCATTTATTAAAAGTTTTCCCCTTTTCGGTCTGTTGTCATTATGTTTCAACTGCCAGATCGTTTCGTTACTCTTTCTTTGTGAGCGGTGTATCACGTTTTGGATGTGCGTGACCTTGGAGTGAATGCTTGTCATCATCTCCTCGATTTTGTCCATTGCCTGTGAGGTATTTATAGTGATTTGTGCCATCTTGTTTACAAGTTTCTGGAGCATATTAAAATCTTTCCTGTTCTGATGTGATTTCTTAGGGTAGGCAGATCTATTGTTCCGGAGTTTGTATTTTGTTCTTCTCTTTATTGGATCTGTTCTTAGTTCCGTATCCCTTTCATTTGTAACCCATGTTTGATTGTTCCTTCCGTTACTATTGGGGGTGTCGTCATTGCTCGCTCCATTATGTGTTGTCATGGGTGCGTTTGTGGGTGAAAGTCTGCATGGTGTTGGTGTTATACTCAAGGGAGGTGTAGGGGGGCTGATATCTTCTCCCTCTTCCACTTCTTGGTTGTCATGGGGCATTATTCTCGAGATCGATGTATGCTCTACCAGGGAGGCTTCTTCGTTCCTGAGCGAGGACGACTCTTCTCTTTGGGGCCGGTTCTGTTCATTGTTTGTCTGATTGATAAATCTCTCCGTTCTTTCTGTTGTGTTCTCAGACTTGGACCTTGCTATCTCAGGTCTATCTTCTCGTATCGAGCTTTGGGCAAGGTGTCCCTTATATCTAATGACTCCACTGTTGTTATCATTAGCGACAGGAGTGTCTCCTGGTGGGATCTGGTGTAGTTGGTGTCTTGGGTCTTCTAATGAGTCTTTCATTATTTGGAATATCTTGGCAAATTTCTCCAGTTCTCTGTTTGCTGCTTGTATCAGCACTATACCCGATTTGTAGATGGTGATACTTAGTTCTGCTCTGCATCTGTATGATGGTGAAGTCATCATTTTTATGCCATGAGGGATGTTTGTAGTCGTTTTTATGGCAAGTATCCTTGAGAAGGTGTCGCGCCATTTTGTTGTTTTGTTCGTGTAGAATATGAGGTCATTCATTGAAGCGCCATTAGTTATATTGAAATATAGGTCCGTAAATAGTATGTCTTGGTTTTTTCTTAGGGTGTTGTGTTTAAACTTTTTAGCTGCATTCTTGGACAGATTAGGTGGGTATTTTATAGTCTGAGCTTTCGAGCCTACCGTCTCTTGGTATTGCCCGCTCATACTAGCTCTGTGTAACACGTCTTCAAGTGACTCTTTCCTCAGCTTGCTTCAGGGTATAGGTAGCAAGTCTTCAAGTGACTCTTTCCTCCGCTTGTTTCCGGGTAAAAGTGCTGCTGATGATGCTTTGTTCCCCTTCTGTGCTTACTTTCTGAATCTAGTCTTATTTTATATAAAAGTTTGCTGTGTGAAACTTTCAACTCAGTTTACTCCTGGTATCCTTTTTGTCAATTATAATTCCAAATGGTCACAGTTAGAGATCTCTTAGCTCTCTTGATATCTTCTTAGTTGTATTGTCAATTGGGTTGTGTAATATAGCACCCAGATAGTGAAAGATGGCTGCTGTCGGGCTGGTTCTTGTAGGAGCAGAGAAGACTTTCTCTCTTTCCACTACTTCAATTTGGTCCTTCTTCCATGGTCAACTGCTTTTATTCCTTGTTGGTTGTTTCATAGAGGTGCTAGTTTTCCCCCGATCAGGAGGTGACCTTACTTTAATTATTTAATTGTCAGCTCAGCTCAGCTTGGAGTATTCGAGTACTTAGGTCGCCGGGTTATTGTTGGTTATGTCCGATTTTGGGCGCCATTTTAAGGTCAGGCAGGGCGCAGTTTAGGCTCCCGACTGATTCACTCTTCCTGATTTTATTAAAATACGGTCCCTCTTTCCTCCTCACTCACCGCTGGGCGCAAGGACCTCGACGGGCCCCCGCTTTGGACTGCCGTCACGCTCCTGTCCTCTGCTCGCAATTTCCGCCGTCTTAGCTGATGGCTCCGTCAGGATGCTCGTCTCCGCACACGCTGTCGAGCTCCAGCTGGGGCTGGCTTGCTACGAGATGTTCTTCCCTGCATGAGATGGTCCTCGTAGGAGACCCCCTCCTCAACGCCTACCCGGGGTCGTCTCTTTACATCGGCAGCTTCCAGGCTCCTTCGAATCAGTGATGGGTGTACATCAGTGTCGGGTGTACACTCACCCCGTCAGCTGTCCGCCTTATGCCGCTTATTATTCAACTCTCATCAAGCTTGTTGTTCAAGACTTTCTGACAAAAGAAGACCAAGTCAGCAACTTACTGACCAACTGCAGAAGAATATACAAACATTTCAGCCACTCTTTTTTAAAGCCCAGAAGCAGCTGAGTGTCATTCAACGTGATCATAGAATGCCAGTCGAAGTACTCATCCAGGAGGTGCCAACACATTGGAACTCAACTTATTACATGCTTGATCGTCTGTTTGATCAGTACAGACCAATCAATGACTAAGTCATGCAAAGACCAGGGGATGCTCGTGCTACTGTGAAAGGCATGACCGTTAAGATGGACCAAATGGATGCTGGTTAAATGCCTGACAGAGATGCTACTTCCATTCGAGCTCTTCACACGTGAAGTCAGCATGGAGGACTGTACTATGGGCCAAGCTATCCCATTGTTGCACATGCTAGAGAAACAGATGAAGAAGGTGTCTGAATCGTACAAAGATGTAGAGGAAAAAAAGAAGCATATGAGTTGGTGGAGAGCTTATCCATTCACTTAGCTGTATATCCAAGGGTGCAAACTAGCATTGTGTCAGACAAATACTACATTTGTGCCACAATTCTGGATCCACGGTACAAATCAGCACTGAACACTAAGACATGAATTCCTTTATCAGAAGTGGATGTTGCCCAGAACAAAATTTGGATAGCTACAGCAGCCAGTGACTTGGGAAATGAACAACTATTTATTAAAGGCCAGCTACTCCAACCCACAACAAGTACTGCAGCAGAGCATCTGGCGTCAAGTGCTCATCAGGCTGGTGATAAACTATCTGGCTTGCCCTGTCACAAGTGTCTCTTCTGAGCGTGTTTTCAGTGCTGCTGGTGCCATTATAACAGTCAAAAGGAGCAGTCTTTCTCCCAAAAACGTGGGGAGGTTAACCATGATCAAAATGAATCAGCACTTTATATCACCGAATTACAAAATAGCTGAATCACAGCAGGAAGATGATGACAGCAACTTAGGTGACAGAAGTAGTGTGCTAGATGATTACCTACTTCTGGTTGAACCACCAGAGTTTGAGGACGAGCTATACTTCCCTGACAACTAGGCTTTCAACGTATTACTTTCTTACTACCTTATTTACTTGTATTATTTGTGTGTGTCTCTGTCTTTCTGGTTCGAATCACAATAAATCCATCACCACAGTTTTCTCTTTTTATTGCCATATTGGAGTTGCAGCTGTGTATTTAAGTCCACTCCTCCGAGTCCTTCTCCATCCTCCTCCTGAGTCATCCTAAATCCATTTCCCTCAAGCCAGATGATTGGATAGAGAATAGTACAAGAAAGGTTGCCTCGTCAAGTCCCTCCAAAAGAAGTGGAAAATGATGACTATAACTATCCTCTTTTCTGAGCTGACAGAGACTGCCCCTTAACTTAATATGAGAAGGAACAGATAATGAATGGCATTATTTGGAAGCTGACTCTGAGTGATTGGTGTTTGTGTTGTTGTTGTTTGTTGTGCATGAAGTGAGGTCAAAATGTACCTGTATTAATCTACAGACTAAAAGTGACTTAAGTCAGTTTCCCTTCTTGTTGTTTAATAACAAAATTGTACTTCTACTGCAGGCCGATCTATTGCATTTTTGAATATGGAATCTGGAATCACTCGGTTCATTGCAAACTGAGTTGTATAACACCATCATGATGACCAAAGTGACATAGTATCTTCGCAGTCAGTCAGTAGGATCTGAGATGATTGATGAAATAACTCAGTGGCATAAAAGGAAAACAAGTCAAGAACAACCACAGCAGACCTACATATCTGTGTAGTGGTGAAGTTGAGTCACGAGTCTCACAACTGTAATAGTGGAATGAATGACAGCTGTGCATTGATTTAGTTACTTACTTTGGAAAATGCTATATTGCTGTATACGCGTGACCTGGCTCACTCAAAATCTAAGCTAAGTGGAAGTTGGGTGTGAACCGAGGGCCTGCTCTGTCCTGTTGCTGTTGTAGGCTAATGCTGGAAACAGACAACAGAGTAGACATGATGTAGCCAGGCCGCCTCTTAAAGTTTTTGGAGAAGTGTGGCTCAATGATTAGAGTGGCAAAGAGAGGGCTAGCCCGGGACCAGGGTTCAATTCCCCGCCTGGGTGGGTCTTGGGCTCAAAATTCCATGGACCTGATAATTCTCGCCTCGGTGCCTATTCCAATCATGGAGTCCCACTCTGCAACTCTGGGCAATAGCTTGCTTAATCTCCACAACGCTAAGGATGCTTGGCCTCCACCTTGGGGGTGCCCAGGAGTGGACGCCTCACAGGGAAAGCCAGGATGGTTTCCACAGCGGTATTCGTACAAGTGCCTTGAGACCCTTGCAAGTGAGTAGTGTGCTATACAAGTATCAATTTACAGTACTCCGTAATTTATGCTTTTTTTTCCTCCTTGATTTTTCGATATCCCTGTTGTTTTTCCATCTACACTTACAGGCCAGCCTTTACCCTGTGCTAAACAGAGAAAAACAACGCACACTCACTTACCAATCCGCATCCGATAAGCATGCAGTGGCACCCATGACTGACAGATGCAGCGTCCAGGGAAGGGAGGACCAAGAGGAATGCCAAAATGCAACTCCCAATTTGGACCAGGATCATACAGTAACTTTAGTATCATCATCTTTTAAATAACTTGATTCATTTTTTCTCTTCAATCGTTATAACTGTGTTGTTGTTATTGTTGCTATTTGCTTATTGATCCATACAGCTACTTTTTTATTTTCTTAGCCAGCTTTAAAAGAAAGCCCGGTACAACAGAATATAAAATGTATGAAATTTGGGTCTCTATCTATGAGTGCAGACAGTCAAAGCAAATAGCAGAATAATAATTAATACTATACTACTGCCCTGCACTGTCTACTAGTCTAGTTAGTAAGCGGTACTTATAATTAACAAACTTACCATCATCATGCATGCATTTCCTTTTTCTCCCTTAACAGCTTTATGAATATGATGGTCATCTGCCAAGATTGTGTGTGTGTTTTTGTTGTCCTTGTGTGCTGTTTGTCTTTGTCAAACCATTCCCTCAAATATCCCTTCCCAACCATTCATCAAACCCTAATTCTTTTCCCCCGGGCTGTGTGATTTATATTGAGGTGTGACTAAATTAAATGTACACCAATAATTGATCACACAAGTGCTGGGGTGGATGTGGAGAAAGCAACACTAATTCAATTTGAAGGAAGGGCGAGGATCTTCTTATTCTTCTGCCTGCCCACCCATGCTCAGTATATTTGCAAGTCAACTTTTTTTTCAAAGAAACATATTCCATAATAATTAATTGCCGGCATCGATTGGATTCATAATCTTCCTTTTACAGCATTAAAGGTAATGTTTGTGTCGAGAGACTAGACACAAATACAGTTTGTAACTTGTCCATAGGCTATCCACGTCACCATTATGTTTTATTTCACTTTAGCATTGCTTAACAGCATTATTTGGGTTTTTTGTTTGGCAGTATTCTTGTGTACTGTACTGTACTTCATTCTATTACTCCTTCCAGAGTCTCTTTCAGGCAACTGACTGTCTCATTTTCTTTTATTGCAAATGTACTGCCAGTTTCTACTACTGCTACTACAACCATGCCATCTTTTGAAACCAAACCATCATCACCATGCAGCCATTGATGTGCCTATGTTTAAATATCAATCCCAGGTAAGAGAAGTGGTTTGGGGGAGGCATAATCAAAAATGGAAATTAATTAATTAATTCACACACCCACACCCTTGGGTCCAGTTGCAAAATGCATAGACTAGGAGGAGAGACTGACAGTACTAGTAGGACAAGTCACTCAGTGAGTGTACTGCATCTATCTGTTCTTGTGTTATAAAAAATCGGCAGATTATTTAAATCAAACACTGGCTGCGGCCCTGTAGCAGCAAAGGAAACCGTGTGATGTAAAAGAGTAACCCCCCACAAAACATTTAAATCATACGACAAGTTTAAGTATAAATAAAATGTAATCCCCTAACAAAAATAATCTATGTAAAAAATAATCCCACAACCCCCAACCAATGTTCAAAAAGAATTGTCCAACCAATATCTGTTCCAAAATAAAAT
Organism: Lissotriton vulgaris; assembly: GCF_964263255.1. Classification (NCBI taxonomy): domain Eukaryota; kingdom Metazoa; phylum Chordata; class Amphibia; order Caudata; family Salamandridae; genus Lissotriton; species Lissotriton vulgaris. Next base: position 1,381,499,728 of record NC_141694.1, on the reverse strand, counting down.
TGTCCATATAACCCCAACTTTTCTTCAACGTGCGCCCAATACCCACCCACCAAAAAAACAAATAAAAAGGGATAATCAAATGGGATCTCTCTATTGAGGGGGGTTCACAGTCACCGGTTAACCACCAGGACCTCCTCCATTAGTTCCTTCACCTGCTCCTCTAGGTGCGCCATTTGGAGGAGCATGCAGCACTTAAAAGATCGACAATTGCAACCACAGGGGGAGCAGCAGTTTTCAATGAAGTGCGACACGTGGCTGCCAGACCGCGGTGCTATACCACTGGAGGGGCCTGGCTGGGGCCCGGGGCATTGGAGGATGCTGCAGCTTCTGCTGCCTCCTCCTCTGCCAAAACCACCAGCAGCCAGTATTCTGTACGGATGGCCTCCTTCCTGTCCGGTTTAGATGATTTTGGTTGAGAAAGAGCAGCTATATCAAGAAGAAAAAAGAATATTGTAACCAATATACTCTTAGCAAAACAGCAAGACAAATGTATTCTAAACATAGTGGCACAGTAGCACTAGCAAGCACAGTACATAACATTTGTGGTATCTACTCTCCCACTTCTTCGGCCTCTAACATTTGTGGGAGTTTCAGGCATTATACTAGCAATATGGACTAACTCGAGTATACCAGTCTTCTCCCTGTTTCTTGGTTAGCTAAATTAAGTAACCTTGTTGTAGCCGGACGGCCAGCTGAGTCAGCTTGTGCCCAAAACACATCCTGAGTGTGTGACCATGCAGCAGATAGGACACCCATGGCAGGCTAAAACAAACACAAGGAGATGATGGACAGAGCCTCAACTTTTCAGGCACTCACCACAGTCACAGATCTGGGTTGAATCCATCAACGTTCTTTAGCTCACTTTGCCACCTCAGTTTATTAACTCCCTCCCACCTCCCATTTACCCCAGCCATATTATAATGGCAGACGTACCACAGGTGCGGGCAGACGGGAAGACCGTCCGCCAATTTTCCGCCCGGTCGATGAGTCGACCGGGTGGAAAAGGGTTGAATATGGTGGCAGTATCTGATAGACACCGCCATCCATATTAGCATGCATGTGGGATTCAGCCTTTCCATGGTGGATTTCACAGTTGGGGGCATGTTGCAGGACCCCTGGTTGTTGTGGGGTTGGGGAGGCACATGGAGGGTACCTATGTTGTGCATTTGCATGTACAACATGGCAGGCATCATCCAGTGCCTGCCACGTTGTGCATTCAAATGCACAGTATGCAGCCATAGCATTGTGACAGGCGGTGCTGTGTGCGCTGCCTGCCACAATGATGTGGATGGGAATGCCACTGTGGCGGTGGCATCCTAATTGCCGTTGCAGGACCGCCGTGCTGCTGGTGGCCGGTCCCAGCATCGCTACGTCCGCCCGTCATCCTAATAGGCCCTTAGTCTTCTCCATAAAACTTTCACAGCTAATTTGAAGTCAGATAGAAGAGGCCATTAGTTACTCTACTACTTCCGCTGCTAATGTTATTGCTTTAATGCTTAGTAAAAGGTGCCTTCTTCAACCGTTGTTCACAACAACTTAGTCTCTTTCAACTTACACTACACCCTTGCAGTGAGTGTGTAACTATTGTCAATAAATGAGGAATATAAGTATAACTTACCACCCCCCACCACTGCTGCTGGCTCACCCACCCCTGTGGCAGCTGCCACATCCAGTGCTTCCTCCTCGCTGGCATGACCTGCCCGCCCGGCACTGGGGGTCGTGGTCGGTACACCTAGAAAAAACATTATACACTTTTTTCGATGCCATATACACCGCGCCCTATTTTTCACTAGCAAGATTGAAGTTAAAAAAAAAAAGTTAAAATACATACATATACAACATACATCACTACAAATCAGGTACTAGAGTAGAGTAGACACTACTAGTAGTACTATGTCCTATCCCATCAAAAATAGTAAAATATCTGGTTTGGCATTTTGTTGGTCGGAATTGTCGAAAAGCCTCTCAAGTTTAAGATGACTAGAAGAGGCCAACCCAAAGGACTGGACTCAGTGGCTAGAGCTATTGGTGAATCTGAGTTTTAATAAAACCTTTTAAATAAAGAGTGGCCAACTGGGCAAGCTTAGCTACAGACAGACTAATAATAGTCATTTTACAGAGAGTCATAGCAGAGGCAGTTAAAGGCAGGGATAACAAGAATTCAGAAACAGATCGTCTAGATCGAAGAAGATTTGGTAAAAAATAGAATTAGGAAACGGAAAAAATAAGGTGGAGTAAAAGTTAGGGAAATATAATTATTAATATTAACAACAGGAAGACTTACTTGGGTCAGCAGCAGAGCCCTCGGTAGGGAAGTTGTCCTGGTCCTGGTCCTGGCCCAGGCATTCTCCAGCTGCTTCTGTCAACTCCGACCCTGTCTTCTTGCCCATGGGTGCTGATCATGTAGGATATAATAAAGAAAGAGACAAACATTGATGATTGGTGTGAAACTGATAAAATATTTTAAAAAACACTGAAAAAAACATGTTTTGCAAAAACAATTGCAATAAAATTGACTTATCTAATCTGATCGACTTATCATGGGATTCGCGGAACAGCTAGTTATTATTTATGAACACTAATCCAGTATTCCATTCTGACTCCAGAATACTATGCCTAAATACCCCCTGACCTAGCCCACCTATTCAGATGGGCCAATTGTTCACTAAGTCTGCATTTCCATTTATTTTAGTCATCAAAAACGCATAGATTGAGGACACTTGCATACATTTTTACATACATCAAATTGTTGGTTGGTTGCTTGCTGCTGATGTTTTGCTTAGCCTAATACTCCCTCACTAAACAAACTACAAAAGATTTTAAAAAGGACTGCAGTAAGCATCACTCAGCAGCACGTGACATGACTGAAGATGCGTCTCGCAGACTGCTTACAAATTACCAAATAGTACTAAGTAACTAAACTACCTATCCACCACTATCTTAGTGACAGGAGGACAAAGGAAGGACGAGAGTCTCTCTAGCATTACCTAACTTAAGTTCTCTAAAGAAAACTCTTACATATTCTGCCCAAGCGAGCACAAAGTTGCAAACAACAAGTAAGATTAGTAGCGCTGAGCACCTGTGTCAACAAGAATAACAATCACAGAAGATTTTGAAACTTAATTTACCTTGAATGTAAGCAGCAGAATTCTTGCTAAATGGGAAAATTTATATTCGCAATAACTGTAACACAGTCTAGAGTACACACAATACTACTAGTATTAGCTACTCACCACACCCCACGACCTCGACACCTAGCAGGTCCAGCAGGTCCTGCTCCCGGTCCAAGACTTCTGACCACCGGTGGGTCAGCTGGTTATGTGTGCCCCGGACCCCAGAGCAGTGAAAAACAGTCCAGCACACCCTCGCCCACTTGGTAGCGTACCTGGAGCCGGGCCTGCCGCCTGCTACTAAGGTCAAGGGGAGGTGGTGCTCCACAAAAAAAGAAAAGGGTTGCCACCTCCGCCTCACTGAAAAATGACCAGGCCTGCTCCCCTAGCGAACGCAGTCTACCGCAAGGCAGGCGTCTCTTTTGGCGCAGGCACCTTGCCTTTGGAGCCCGTACCATGTCCCTTAGCCATGGTTCTGGGGTGGGCGGGGGGCAGAAGAGAGACTTCAGCAGGAAAAAATAAAGTTAGGGGAAGAAGTAGGAGTATAAAGAAGGAAGAAGTGCAGTAAAAGTAGAAATAAAATGCAAAATATAGACATAGGGACAGAGGGGGATAAATAATAAATAAGAAAGTTAAAAAACAACAGTGTAAAAAACAAAGGATTGAAAAGATTGGAGAGGGATTGAAAAACAGATCCCAGAACCAGTCTAAAGATAGGAAAACAAGATGGCCACGCCCATTGATGACCGCCTGGTGTGGTTTGCGCAATATTCCCCCCAAACACGTCATCTGCGTTGCAAGGCGTCAAAAACATCCTTCGAGCATAGGTAAGCATGCGGAAACATGCAACTCCACATGCTCGCGTAGCTACACGTAGAGTCTCAGAATTTTTGTGCAACTTCGAGTAGCACAGCTACGCGTACTTCCCCCAGGGTCAATGCTGAGCAAGTTGAATCACCCCAGGAATGGAGGTAGTTTCCTGGTGTGACCCATAAAAGAAACTATTATATATTCAAGGAAGTGAAAAAGTATTTAACACCCTCATTTAAAAAGTTGAAAGAGCCACTTTTTCAGCAATGGGAACTTGCCAAGGAAAATCCAACAGAAAGCACATACCCAATGACAGCCTTCAGATAAAACAACCTACATTTACAAAAATAACAATATACGTCATTTTTCTTTAACCCCTTAACCGCGGGGGTAATTCCCCTCCTGTGTGGGGGGTGGGGCCCGCGCACGGCACCGCGGTGCTCAGGCCAAGCCGGGCTCGTCATGAGGCACAGTGCAGCTGTGCTCATGCCGAGCTGGGCTTGTCATGACTCCGCCCACTCCTGTAAAAACGGCCGCACAGGTATGGAATTCGCCCCACGGGGGAGTGGCGTGGCCGTTATGACGAGCCCAGTTCGTCATGAGCACAGCCCCACTGTGCCTCATGTCGAGCTGGGCTCATCATCAGCAGCCAACGGGTTAAACAGCGATCTGTTACCTACCATACAAACAATGATCATTGAACTCACCATTTTATAGTCCCTATATTCTTTATATAAACTACTGTAATGAAAAATTGTTAGTCCACGATAGGTCAGGTTCCCTACAAACTCCAGAATAGATCCTGTTATGAAAGCCTGGCCCTAGAGCCCACTCTTTGCCACTCATATGAATATTTGGACCAGCATAGTATTTGTGCTGGCACTGCTGTGGGTGGTGTCTAGGTTCTAACAGTAAATAGGAATCCTTCACTGTCACACAAGGGGCTGTCATGTTCTGTGATGATTTCTTGATTAGCCTGAAAGTCTAAGTTTCTGTCTCACTGAGAAAGATGAGCGGGTTGGGACCTGGTCCTGGGTAAAACGAACTGCACATTTCAACCTCCTAGATTGATAAGGCGTTTTGCTGATAATTACACCCACAATTTAAATTAACAAGAGGCAAGTACATTTTGTGCTATAGAAAAATCCCCTTCTTCAAGAAAAGTGCCACTTACCACTGTGGAAATTCAGCTGGTGTAAGCTGCTGGCCATGATCTGGAGCTCCATGGCTCAGGATGCTAAAAGCTGCAGATAAATAATTCAGCTAAACTTGCCATGCTCAGCATCACTTGCCCTGCTCCATCCTGAGCTGATGTCACTGAGTGGGGGTTCTCCACCAGCTGTGCTGCACCACACCCTAGACTACTCCACCCCTGGGTGGATAAACAGGGAGGCAGGGTTCCCCAGGTGAAACAGGAACTCCATTTTCCTGTGCTGCCTGCATGCCTATTAAGATTTGTTGCAAATACAGGCAGTAACAGAGTGGGTGATGGTAAACTCCGCTATGCTCTCAAAGCAGAGTGCGGAGTGGGAAAAACTCAGGGAACTCCGCTGGCGGAGAGCATGTTTACTGCCCACCCAAAAATGTTAAGGCTCTTACAATAGGTCTCTCTGCTTTCTTTAAAAACCGGTCCCCTCTACCTTCAAAATAGACTTTTCAATACTGCCCACAAAGAGCCCTTCACTCACAATCAGCACATCCGCCAGTCATTCCTCCCACATAAAGGAAAAAGTGGTGTGGATCTGCATGTACAGTCCTGGCAGGTAGGTACTGAAACGATGTTCCACACCACCTCAAATGAATTGAGGTAAAAAAAATATTCCACAAACAAATAAAAACCCACCCTTTCAAGGACTAGATGTCAAATGTTATACTGTCCGTATAGCCTAGTGCCTGGAAACTCTTGCAGTAGCCGCACACTCTACAAATCCCATCATTCGTTCATTCATTGTAATTAAGTAGGATATCACAGATACAGCATGTTAGCTACCTCTCATGGTCTGTTACATATTCAACAGTACTTAAGACTAACCAAGGATCTTTAAAAATATAATGATTTTGCACTATCTCAGGTAGTCTAAATGAAACAAAAGTTATTGTCAGAGAAGACGCTGGCTAATAATCATTATTGCCAAGGCTACTATAGCATGACCTGCATCAAGTCAAGTCAAGTCATAAATTTGTATAGCGCTCTACTCACCCAGAGAGTCTCAAGGCGCTTAAGGGAGAGGGGTTCGCTACTGATCGAACAGCCAGGTCTTGAGTTGTTTTCTGAAGGAGGGATGGTTCTGTGTAAGGCGGAGGTGGGTGGGGAGGGAGTTCCAGGTTTTGGCCGCTAAGTAGGAGAAGAATCTTCCTCCCATGGTGGCCCTTCGTATGCGTGGAATCGTGGCGAGGGCTTGGTTGGACGACCGTAGTTGGCGGTGGGGGTGTAAAAGGTCAGTCGAGTGTTGTATCTGGGTCCTAGGTCGTGGAGGGCCTTGTGTGCGTGGGTGAGGAGACGGAACGTGATTCTCAGGTGACCAGATATGTGGTTGTGGTGAGGTATGTCTAGGAGGAGTCCAGCGGAAGTGTTCTGAATGCGTTGAAGTCTATTCTGTAGTTTGGCTGTGGTTCCATCATAGACGGTGTTTCCATAGTCCAGGCGGCTTGTGACAAGTGCTTGGGTGACCATTTTCCTTGTTTCGGTTGGGATCCAGCGGAAGATCTTTCGGTGCATGCGTAGGATGTTAAAACATGATGATGAGACGGCATTGACTTGTTTGGTCATCGAGAGGGAGGAGTCTAGGATGAATCCCAAGTTGCGAGCATGGTCCGTTGGTTTGGGTGCGCTGCCTAGGGCCGAGGGCCACCAAGAGTCGTCCCAGGCAGAGGGGGATGAACCTAGGATAAGCACTTCCATCTTGTCTGAATTCAGTTTTAGACAGCTGTTTTTCATCCACTCGGCTACATCTTTCATCCCTTCTTGTAGGTTGGTTTTGGCGGTGGTTGGGTCGTTGGTGAGGGAGAGGATCATCTGGGTGTCATCTGCATAGGAGATGATGTTGAGGTTGTGTTGGCGTGCGATGGATGCGAGGGGCTCATGTAGACGTTGAAGAGGGTGGGGCTGAGTGAGGATCCTTGTGGTACTCCGCAAATGACTTCGGTGGCGTCTGATCTAAAAGGGGGGAGGCGGACTCTTTGGGTTCTTCCGGCTAGGAATGAGATGATCCAATCCAAGGCCTTGTCTTGTATCCCGGTGTCCCTGAGGCGTTGTACAAGGGTGCGGTGGCTGACTGTGTCGAACGCTGAGGAGAGGGCCAGGAGGATGAGGGCACTGTTTCCCACGTTGTCGAGCAGTGTCCGGATGTCGTCTGTGGCTGCAATGAGGGCGGTCTCGGTACTGTGGTTGGCTCGGAAACTGGATTGTTAGGGGTCTAGGGCATTGTTAGCTTCAAGGAAGATGGCGAGCTGACTGTTGACGGTCTTCTCTATGGCTTTGGCGGGGAATGGGAGGAGCGAGATGGGAAGGTAGTTCTTAAGCTCGGTGGGGTTCGCTGTAGGTTTCTTTAGGAGGGCAGTAAGTTCGGCATGTTTCCAGCTTTCCGGGAAGGTGATGGTGTTGAAGGAGCAATTGATGATGTCCCGGAGTTGGGGGGCGATGATGGAGTCGGTCTTGTTGAAGATATGATGGGGGCATGGGTTGGTTGGCGATCCGGAGTGGATGGAGTTCATCGTGCGGATGGTGTCTTCGGTGCTGATCGGGGTCCAGGCGCGGAGGGTGGTGGAGGGGGGGTTTCGGTTCTGTGTGTTCGCAGAGGTCTTGAGAGGGAGTGATGTCGTTGTTGCCGGCGTTGGGGTTGGTGAGCTCTTTGACAATGCTGAAGAGTTCTTTGCTGTTGTGGGCCTTGTTGTTTAGACGCTCCTTGAATGCTGATTTTTTTGGTGGTGCGGATCAGCTGGTGGTGTTTGCGGGTGGTGTTCTTGAGGGCGGTCATGTTGTTTGTGGTTGGGTTTCTTCGCCATGCTTTCTCGAGGGTGTGGCAGTTCTTTTTGGAGTTCTTGAGGTCAGCGTTGAACCAAGAGGCTTTTTTGCTTCCTGGCTTGTTGGGAGGGTTTTTCAAGGGTGCTAGTTCGTCAGCGCAGTTGGTGATCCATTGTGCAAGCTTAATGGCTGCTTGGTTTGGGTCCGTTGGTCTAGCGGGAGGGTTTTGGTTTAGAGATGTGTTGAGCTGGTCGGTTTTAATTTTGTTCCAGTTTCTTCAGGAAACTTGATGCGGGTGGTGGTGGGTCGTGGTCTTTCTGAAGCTGAAGTGGACGCAGCTGTGGTCTGTTGCTGTCGTTGTTATTCTCCAGATTGAAGTTGAGGTCTCTTAGGAGGATATAGTCATCGGAGGGGAGGGTGTGCGGGCTGATGAAGTCAGCGATGTCTTTGCTGAATTGTGTGCGGGGTCCTGGGGGTCTGTAGATGAGGGTGCCTCTAAGTGTGGTCTTGGGGTTGGTGTGTATCTGGAAGTGGAGGTGTTCAGTGGCTGAGAAGGTGTTGTCGGTGGTGGTCCTGATGCGGATGATGTTCTTGTGAACGATGGCGATACCTCCTCCTGTTCTGTTGATGCGGTCTTTTCGGATGATCTTGTATCCGTCCGGGATGGCTATGGCGATGTCTGGCGCTGATGAGGCGTTCATCCATGTTTCCGTGAGAAAGGCGACGTCCGGTGTTGTGGTGTCAAGTAGGTTCCTTAGTTCAATGGCTTGTCTGTGGACCGAGCGGGTGTTGAGAAGGATGCACTTCAGGTGGTTGTTGTTAGAGTTTTGTTTGGCATTTGTGGATGTAGTGTGGGTTCTGAAGCAGCAGAACTTGCAGGATTGGCAGGTGAAGGGTCCGTGGGTGCGTCCAGGGGTGGCTTGGTGGCAGTCGGGGATTCGGCCGGCGTTGAGTGCAATGAGGGATGGGGCGTCGTGCGTTAGCCAGGTGGAGTGGGTTTTGCGAGGGCCAGGGGGTCTGGCGCTGGGGATTGATTGTAGGTGCTGTAGGTAGCGGGGGTGGGGCTGCGGGGGAGCAGCGGCTGGGAGCGGAAAGGAGAGACGGGCTGGGACAACAAAATGGCACCAAACAACAACAAGGTGATGCAGGGCGAGATCGGGGCACAGAAACTAATTCAGGCAGCAAATACGATCAGCAGCAGAAAAGTGAAGCACAGTCTGCAACACAGATTAATTTTAGCAGCAAATACGATCAGCAGCAAATACGCGATGCACAGGCTGGCACACAAATTAATTTTAGCAGCAAATGCGATCAGCAGCAAATACGCGATGCACAGGCTGGAACACAAATTAATTTTAACAGCAAATACGATCAGCAGCAAATACGATACCACAGGTGAGATCGGGGGCACAGTCAGGCACAGAGTGTGGAAGTGCTACAAGGATGGCCAAGAAGCGGGTGGAGCGACCGTGTCTGACCAGGTCAGGGCGGTCACAGCTCTTCACCGTTCCCGTCTCCCCTTATGTACCAGTGGGAGGAAGGAGCAGCTAGGAGGCGGAGACGGGGTGGCGAGTGGGGGGGGATCGATTCTAGGTGCTGTAGGGAGCGGGGGTGGGGCCGCGGGGGAGCAGCGGCGGGGAGGAGAGACGGGCTGGGACAACAAAATGGCACCAAACAACAACAAGGTGATGCAGGGCGAGATCGGGGCACAGAAACATATTCAGGCAGCAAATACGATCAGCAGCAGAAACGTGAAGCACAGTCTGGCACACAGATTAATTTTAGCAGCAAATACGATCAGCAGCAAATACGCGATGCACAGGCTGGCACATAAATTAATTTTAGCAGCAAATACGATCAGCAGCAAATACGATATCACAGGCGAGATCGGGGGCACAGTCAGGCACAGAGTGTGGAAGCGCTACAAGGATGGCCAGGAGCGGGTGGAGCGACCGTGTCTGACCAGGTCAGGTAATCAGAAAGTGACATGTATTGTTTGCCTGAAAGTGCTCACTCTGTACTTCTTGTGTAACCAGGATATTTTTTTTAATTGCACTGAATATTCCGCAATGCCACATAATGGGCAGGATGGACTGTATATACCAACTGTGAGAAAGACCGTCAAGGTCAATGCGTATTTGTGTGATTGTTTATGTGAATAAAGATTTGATTGGCACGATCAAGGAGAGCATCATTTTGTTTGTTGTGTATGTATATATTCACTGAAAAAACCACAGGTTTCACACCAGTTATAGTTAGGAATTAGCATTTAAAAAACCTATTAAATTCACTGAAAAAACCATAGGTTTCACACCAGTTATAGTTAGCTGGAAATGTTATGGACATAAAACCATTGAAATTCCCACGTTATAGCTAGTTGGACTCACTATAACTTGCGCACCTGCAATGCACTGCTGATGACGTCACATTATGCATCACTCATGACATGGTCAGTGACATCACTCATGACATCACTGATGACACCATCCAGTGAATGTGTGTCTTTCTGAAAAATAAATATGTTTTATATATGTAAAAGTCAATGGAAGAATAAATGTTTAAATAAGTGTCTAAATGGATGTTTTTTAAAAAATAATTGATTGGTTAACTGGCTTATTAAGTGTATCTTAGTGAATACATATATTAGTGAGACATGTTTAAATATTTAAATATATGTATTAGTGTTTCACTTTGTGTATAAGTGGCTGCATGGGTTTGTGAGTACTTACCTGTGTGTGTGTATATGGGTTATTAGATGTTGTTTTTAGTATCAGTATGAGTGTCTGTATGGTTTGGTGGGGGTATGACTTAGCACATAGATGCATCAATGACTGACTCTCTGTTTGTATGTGTTTTGAACACAACATATGTGCAGGACTGTATGGGTGGATGAGTGTGTATATGTGTGTGTTATTAAGTGAATGACTGTGTCACTAGTGTCTTTATCAGTAACTACATATGTTTTAATCTAGTATATGTGAATATTGATGTATATAAGTGAGGATGGATCAACCACGGAAGTGGGTAATGATGCAGCCAGGATAAACATTTTTTTTAAAAAGAGGCACTCCTACACGATTTGCAGAGAAACCCCACGGTCACAGCAAGGGCGCCCAGGAAGACAGCAGGGGGCTGGTCAGAGCTGATCAGTAGGCATGAATGGCGTGGGGCGGACTCCTAAGAACAGTTGAGAAGCCCGTAAGAAGCTGCACCCCGCAGTGAGCAAATTCTGCAGAAAGAAAGGTCAGCTGACTGGCAGGCACGGCCATCCACAGGGTCACCCGGAATCCTATGACATAGAGGAAGGGCACCTGTCAAAGGAAAGAGGGGGTGTTTGGAGCAGCCTTTGGGGCACCATGGGGTCAGCAAGCGACGGAGCATAGGGCTTAGTTGGGGGGAGCCGCTGGGAGACGGAAGCCTCCCTAGACGGCGTGGCGAAGAACTACGCCGATAGGGGTTGGTACGGAGGCACACCGGAGGCCGGTGTGCCAAAATAGGTCCACTCCCCTTCAGATGCCGCACAGCTGGGTGAGTTGGCCTAAGGAAAGGTGGGTAGGACCACCCACTCTTGGATGCCTCACGGCTGGGTAACGTGGCCTACCGAATAGGGGAGTAGCAAACAGAGACGGCGCTCGCAGCCCAGCCCCCGCCGGACGGCAGGGCACAACAAAGTCGGACAAGGTAGTGAGATGGCCTAACTCCGGTATAGAAGCTACTCCCTACCCACGCAAACGGGGCGCAAAAAATCCAACTTACCAAAGGAAACGACCCAGAAGGGCTCAGGTTGTTTCCGGGGTACACCAAGCAAAAGTGATGGCTGCATAGAGGTAAACAGATGGTAATCAAAGGATAAAGTATATGGTAATGTCTGCTTTTATTTATTTATTTATTTAATGCAATTTTATATAGCGCGAACTTTACCTGAAGGTATCAGAGCGCTTTACAAAAGGATCAGTTACATTATTTAAGGACTTTCGAGTACATGAGTTACATAAAAGATACAAACAGAAAAATTCTAAATTCCCATACAAAAGTCTACAACAGATACTAGTGGTTAAAGTTACATATATAAAAGTTGCAAATTCGCTCGAGGTTACATTTAATAAAAATTGAAACAGTTAGGGTGAGAGGAGTAGAGGTCGAACTAGGTCAGGACTTAGACTCACAGATTAAAATGCATAATGCTCTCAAGATCAAGTTATACCTGGAGTACATAGGGCAAAAGTGACACACACATTGAAGTAGGCAAGAACAAGATGGCACTATCAATATAAGCAACACTGGGTATACCAACACGGGCCTGCCCACTGAGGACATAGAGGATATTTCACTTGATTTGATCTACCAGACTATGATGCAGCATAGACAAGAAAATCGCGAGGACAGTATTAAGGTACAGAACTCTTGCAAGAAGGTTCAAAACTCTGTGAGAAGACTAGTCAAGTCCCATACTGAATTTGTCACAAGAGCAACTGAGGCCGAAGCACGTATATCCTCATTAGAAGATGAGATGGCTCAGCACCGAAAAGACATTGAGCTGCACATGGCGACTAAGCAAGATGTTACCTGGAAGCTTACTGACATTGAAAACAGAGCGAGTAGGAATAATTTGAGGTTCTTGCAAATTGAGGAGGGGAAGGAGGGGTCTGATGCACATGGTTTTATAGTGTCACTTTTGAAGGTTGCTATGCCAGAGTCTGGGAGATGGGATTGGGACCGAGAGGTGGAGAGGGCTCACCGATTTCCATTCAGGGCCAATGTTAGAGACAAAAAACCTTGGGCTATATTAGTAGCCTTTAATAGTTTTCAAGCAAGGGAGGAAATATTCATAAAGGCTCGCCCGGACAAAAAACGTAAGGGGCTTGGTTGTGAATTTTTTGTTAGACCGGATTTGTGTAAACAGTCTGTAGAGCTAAGATGGCAGTTTCGACAGCTCATTACTCAGTTTCAAGGCAAAGGTGCGCAGGCTTATTTATTGTTTCCTGCAAAACTCAAGGTTCTTCACAAAGAGAGCACCAGGTGTTTTATGACCGAAGCTGCTGCTAAAGAGTACTTACTGTCTCTATAAATTCAGTTGAATGTCTAACATATTCAATCTGATCTATTAAGTTGTTCATTTCTCACCTTTAGTGAAAGATTTATGGGATTGTTAAAGATGATGTTCAGTAAACTCTGTTGGGGGGCGGTAGGGGGAGCGGCAAACTTCATCACAGGACCATAAGTCCTAAAGCCTCTATGAAGGGTGGGGGACAGGGGGGACAGGGGGGTGAGTGGGTGGATTGGTGTTTGGGGTGGGGTTGGGGCACGGGAGGGTGAAAAAAGGGGGAGAAAAAAATTGATGAATACAGAAACATGGTGGAATTACATGGAAAAGATACGACCAAAAAGGAAAATGGGCGCTACATTGAAAAGTATTATGGCTCCTATGAAAGGATGAATCCTGTATATTATGTACATCTTTATTTTTATGAGTTAGTAACTGGCAAAATCGGGAATTATGAATATGAGTTGAAATGGCTGGTAATAGTTTGAGAATATGTTCTTTGAATGTAGCCGGATTAAACAATCTAATAAAAAGACACAAAGTTGCAGCGGAATTAAAATACATACTACCCGATGTCGTTTGTGTACAAGAAACGCATATTCCATGGGTTAAAAGGACGCTTTTAAGGGATTTAGGATTTGTATTGGTATCCGCTTCGAGACAATCTAGCATGATACGTGGAGTGGCTATATTAATTAAGGATAACTCAATAACAGTAGGTCGCAAATTAGAAGATAAAAAGGGTCGCTGGGTCATTGTGGAATTAAAAACTGGAAATAGTCAATTTACTTTAGTCTCGGTATATGGGGCCAATCTAGATGGCCCTGACCCATTAGTAGAGATCAACATGGAGTTAGTCAACTTTCAACATCCTATAGTGATTTGTGGAGATATCAATATAAATCTGACTAATAGTGCTTTAAGGGACTCACAGGCAATTTATAAAGGACGTAAGCCTAAGGTGTTTAAGGCACTCGTGAATCTCTTACAAGACCATGGATTGGTGGATGCCTAGGGTATGCTGCGTGAGAGAGACAGTGGATTTACTTTTTATTCTCATCCTCATAAAAAGCTTGTGAGATTAGATTATTTTTTCCTACCCCGAAATTTATTAGAAGGTACTAACGTCAGAGTTTATCCCAGGGTATCTTCAGATCATTCTCCTATTGTGGTAGATATCCATCGTCTAGCTAAACGAAAGATACAATCCAGCTTTTCATATGATAGGAAGTTAGGGTTAAATTCTGAGTTTATTGCACATATGCAGGGCTGGATTCAAATCTTCTTTGATGAAAACCGTGGCACTGCCAATATTCCCGTAGTCTGGGATACATTTAAGGCAGGGTTCAGGGGAGAATGTATCAGCTTCGTAGCTAGGCAACGTAAGAACTTAAGGAAAGAATTGGATAATTTATATGAACTTCTGACTAAAGCCGAGACTCATTTAACCAGCAAGGTTGCATTGGGCAATACGGGGTTATTCGTAGAGGAAAATGATGTAATCAAGGCCAGGACTAACATTTTGGGATTTTGGGATAAGGAAATTGCCAGGAAATTCTTATCTTTTAAGTTGACGAGCTATGAATTTGGGGAGAGAATAGGTAAAATTTTGGCTACTAGGCTTCGAATGAAGCAGTCGGCCCAGATCATAAATTCAATGAAGGATTCCCGGGGAGACTCACATTCTGACCCAGAACATATCTTAGAAATATTTAAAAAATGTTATGCAAATCTTTATGCCAGGGAGGATGGGGTACATATGGATGAACAGTGGTATGATAGAATGCTGATAGAACTGAAGAGGCTAGACCCTGAAGTAGCTGGGGAACTAGACCTACCGATAACTATGATGGAAGTGGAGACTGCAGTGAATGGTCTCGCAGTAGGTAAAGCTGCGGGGCCAGACAGAATGCCTGCTGAAATCTATAAACGCTTCTTTCATATTCTAAAGGATGAGATATTCCAGGTAATACTAGCTGCTCAGGATGGCAATCCACCCGCTACATGGTCTGAAGCAACGATAGTTGTGTTCTGTAAAAAAGAAAAACCCACTGATGTGGTAGGATCGTATAGACCTATTTCACTGTTAAATGTGGATAATAACATTTACTTGAAAATTCTAGCGAATAGGTTATCCGGGGTAGTGGCGCTATTGGTATCCAGATATTAACATGGGTTTATCCCTAAAAGAAGTACTGTTGACCATATTAACACCTTGACTGCTGCAGCAATTCATTCCGGATGCTGCTTTTTAGGGCGAGCAGACCTAAAAAGCAGGCGGAGCCTGCTTTGTCTGCGAAGACAACTATTGCTGGCGTGTTAGAAGGAATCTGAGACGGAGCTCACGCACGAGCGTCGCAGTCTCAGATTCCTCTTCGGGGGCGCGCACAGCACCACACACGCATGCACATACACAGAGACACACAAGCGCCCATGCATGCACCCATACATACAGAGAACCCACCCCCGCCGTCGCATACACACACGCGCACACACACTGCATACACACACTGCATACACACACGCTTCCCCCCCTTACCTCACCAGAGACACACACACGTGCGCGCGCACACACACACACACACACACACACACGCGCGCGCACACATCCCCCTCAAACCCCACTCACCAGGTTCTTCTTGCGTGTCCCTCGGCAGCCAGCGGGTCATTCCAGTTTACAGGCGGGGGCCGCGGGGCTCTCCACGAGCACGGGAGCCCTGCTAGCTAACACGGAAATCCTCCGGCGGGCACAGGAGCGCCTGCTTCCTGTTTTTGTCCGGCCCCGCCCCTGTCCCAACAAAGGTTGCCTGGCTTCCTGTTAAAGCCGGGCTGTGGCGGTGTTTGCTTGTTCTTTTATTGGTTATTTCCCCCCACTGGACAAAAAGTTCCAAAATATGTTTTGAGAAGATAAAGCTTTTAGGAAATTGTCTTGACCTGATGGTATTTTAATATTCTCTTAAACATAGTCACTCAATACAATTTTTAACGCTATTCGTTATAAATGTATTTTATTAAGATATTGCTAAAAATAATCTGGTGGGGGAAATATTTCTAGCATCTTATTACAAATAAGACCATTTCAATATGGCCACCACTGTTAGGTGCGACGAAAGATATGCTAAGAAAATTCTATGCCGTCTTCTATTTCCATAGTGCTACAGTACAGGCTGCAGAGCGTGTGTGCCTGGTTAGCAGGCAAAGAGCAGCCGTCCAGCTAATATTACGTTATCGTTTCCGTGCCTGGGTGGACTTTGGAGGAGCTGGTCATGTCTCTGAGGGAGAAGCATGGAGTAGAAGCTGGGTCCAGCAGTCGTCGGCGACGCCGATCCTCCTCCTCCCAGCAGCAGGATGAGCTGTGCTCCAGCTCCCCCAGACGGAAGCAAGACCACAGGGAGAAGCGGAGGAAGAAGGAAGAGGTGCTCAAGCTCCAGCACATCAAACACGTCGAGTCCTTGTAAGCAGCATGTGAACTCTGTGCTCACTGTCTACATTATGTGCGACTAGAACGTGTACTCTCTAAACCACGTGTCTCGCCCCTGAAGTTACCCCTTCCCATTATCTTCACAGACACATTATGTATCCTAGTATTGGTTCTGCGCCCTTAGATAAACTTGAAGTTACTTTCACTTTCACGGCCGGTTGGCCGTGTCTCGTTTTACTTTATTTACTGTCGGGTCTGCATCCAACGAGATCCGACCCACTTAAAGCACTGTCTCTCCCCTATTCGAGCACTACTCGGTCTTCTTATCTACTTAGCCTATTACTACCCCAACCATCTCTTCATCACCCGCTCGTTTCTTTCTCACCTCATCCACCTCTACCTCCGCACTGTCCTAATCTGCACTCCTCGCTCACTGCTCTTTATTTCTCTCACATCTCCAAACAGTTCCCATCTCTCACTCATCCGTCCGGTTCCTTTCCCTCTCCCGGCACCTCACACTATTGTTACTTTCTTACCTCTGCACCCTGTACCCCATCCCCAGCCTCTGCACTCCAAAATATATCTGGTAATGCACATACGTTGCCTAATGTATGTATTTCAGGCTTTTGGTGTGCTATCTTCAGGACAAAAATTCAAATGCTGGCGTACTGGCTTCAATAAAACAATGTTATTTCCGCTTCCTGTCCACTGCATTTCATGGCGGTAAAACCGCATACGTCAGACATGCTGTCAATTCAACAAAGTAACACACCTGTTTCTTGTTTATTCGAGGTGCCCATCCTTACCACTGCACACATAATTTGTTAATGAAGCTAAGCGTTAAAACCCACTATCAGAATACAAAAGATAAATACACGGACAGTGCTTGTAGCTGCATGATCTGTTTGCCTGCTCTCAGTGTTCTGTTAAGCAGTCCAGATCTCCTTATACAGTTACATGTAGATGAAACAGTAACCCTTCTCCCGCTCATAGGCCCATCCAGTGAAAGCTGGTACAGCAGTTATCTTACCCAATGGAACCCCAACATATATGGTATTCGGTTACCCATTTTTGTTGGTCATTGCCGGGGGCGCGAAACTACGTGGAACTATTGTTTCCTTTTCTGTTTTCATGGCGTGGCCCGTTAATTTAAAGGGTGTTTTTTTCCTTGCACATTTATGAAGAGTAAGGGGCTTGGTCAACTGAATGTTGTAAAACTTGTAGATCACGAGTCTGAATCCTCCTGGCACGTCAGCCACAGTATTTTATCCTTCGCATATGGAGAAATGAGCGCCATTAACTAGGGCACAGCCTAGATGCGACAGAACTGCGGTTTGTATAGTTAACAAAGTTTAGTGCATATTCGCACACAAGCTCAAGCTTGGTATAAAGCGCAATGGAAAAACAAGCAATTATTTGTATGCTCAGAACGCATTTCTTCATGTGTGGTAGCCTATGCCACACTTTCAAAAGAGCCGAAAATAACACACCCACACCCTCACCCCCCTCACCCTTTCACTTCTGTTCTTGGATTTTCGTCACAATAAAATACACTGAACATAATCTTAACAAAAGTTATTTACAAAAGTTTAAGCTATTGCCATTAGAAATTACAATAACTTTTATTTAAGTATTAATTAATTAAAAACATTAAAAGACATTGTTATTTGTAATATCAATACATGTAAATCACGTAAATACAACACATTGCATTACAAATGCTATCGGTGTCACATTTGCGAAAGTTATACCTATTGGCATTGTAAATGACAAAGCTATTAATTTAGCTATTTTCAAAACCAACACAAATAAAAAAAAATGTCATTTACAAGACAAATAGCTCAAACTTTATTAATGCGAGACCTATTGCATTTCCAATGCTTGTTCTTAAATCCCATTGTTCATGACGAGCTCAGCTCGTCATGAGCACACGAGCAGTGTACTGCATGACGAGCTGAGCTCGTCATGAGCATGGAAGGGGTTAATAAGGTCATTACGCTGTTTGATCTGGCTGCAGTGAACAAACGGAAATTAGCGCTTTTTTTATTAGACGCCGAAAAAGCGTTCGATCGAGTGTCTTGGGAGTATCTTTGGACTTTAATGGATAAAATGGGTTTTGGCCAAAAATACATTAAAGCTATAAAAACACTTTATCTCAATCCCACAGCAAAAATATCTGCTTCGGGGAGACTTTCAGAGTCATTGTGTATTACAAGAGGGACACGTCAAGGTTGCCCTTGTTCTCCGTTATTGTTTTCATTATATATTAATCCTTTTATTGAGCTATTAAGTCGAAACACTTTAATTCCTCCCTTTATTGTTTCTGATTTTTCTTTTTCTGTATTCGCATATGCGGATGACATAGCAGTAGTAACGGACACACCTGAAACTGCTAGCACAGAGATTGAGAAATTGTCTAAAGACTTCGGGATGATAACTGGGTATAAACTTAATGCAGCCAAAACTCAGATTCTTTGTTCAGATGCTATAACTTGGGAGGATGAGAGGGTGGTTGGAGAGGTTACCTATTTAGGGATACGGATTAAAACAGACATGGAAGAATTGGTTAATGCAAATTGGAGTAATGTTTTTCAGAAAATTAAGAACTCTCTCGAGAAATGGGATCGGTTGTACCTTACCATCATAGGTAGGACTAATATTATAAAAATGAATATCCTCGCTAAAATTATTTACTTATTTTGGTCTATTCCCTTAGAGTTTTCAAAATCTAAACTGCAGGCGCTACAGTCACTTTGTGGGAAATTTATTTGGAGTCCCGGTAAACCCAGGCGGGCGATGAAACATCTTATGTTGCCTGTGGAAAGGGGTGGATTAGGGGTACCCGACTTTTTTCTATATTATATAGTATGTTTTTTGTTGAAAATGAGAATTTTGTTAATAAGAGATTCATCTGAGTATGTATATAATCACCCTTCTATATTTGAGATTTTGATAGCAACATATGCAAGATTAATCGGGAAGACTGTCTGCCGGTAGGCAATCTGCATGATTGCCTACCGGGTGGAAAAGTCCAGGAATATGGTGGAGGTGCCTTGCAGGCACCGCCATCCATATTATCATCATGGCAGTGAAATGCCTTTCCATGGCGGAGACTCCGCCTAGGAAAGGCATGCGGTTTTGTCTTTGGGGGGCCGTTGTGGGACCCCAGGGTGTTTGTGGGGGTGGGGGGTGTACATGGGGGATAATGGGCCCCTTAGACTTACAAAATAAGTGCATGACGTTCATATTTACCGAAAGGGGAAATGGGAGGCTAAAATTATACCATAAAACAAGATGACATGCTGTTTCAAGGTCTCTACATACTATGTTATCAACGTGGAAATATTAGTCTATCAGGAAACACATATTCAATTCCACATTGGGTACAATCTATTCCAAAATACCTGATCACATGCTATTCTAAAATGCATCCATAGTATGTGTCAACAATAGATGTTAAAAGACAGTCAACTGAAGCATGTCAAATGATGCATAGAAGACCCATAACATATAGTTCTCTATCAGTTATAGGTGCACATGTAGTTCTGCATCCGTTTTGTGCCCCCAAGGGATCTCAGTTCCCAATATCACAATGAGTCTTGATTCCTCTCCTCTCAATTCCGTTTTTCTACCTCCTACCCGGGGGTTCATTCTGACATGCTTAGTCCCATAGTATTTAAAACCAACCAAGGTTAACTCATGATGCAGTTCACAATGGCATGCTATGAGATGTCAATTATCTCCATTCCTTATGGATCATATATGTTGGAAAATCCTAAATCTGTTAATCATGCTGCCCACATACAGCTTGTTACAATCTCATTTTATTATGCAGAAAATGAACCTCGGCTATAAATGGCAGTTCTGAGGGCAAGGAAAATACGTATGTCCTAGAAACTTGGAAACGTAATACATTGAAAACTCACAATAGACACATAAAGGCCAAGGAATCATGAATATCTGATAAAATAGACGTATTTATTTATTCTGACAAATGATACAATACATGTATATTCAAACCCTAAATTTAATGTTTTAAGGATTTAATAACAATGTCATTTCTATAATATCATACAATCATCGCACAACACTGCAATCATACCTTGCCTTGGGGTTGTGCCCAACCTCTTCCTGATCTATCTTCAAATGCTGCCTATCATGTCACTGGCAGATTCAGCTCACACAAGACCTGCTTCTTTTTGTCGCACTAGTCATCTTGGCTCCAAATCCAGTGGGATGGTGGGGCTGCGCCAGAACTGGGTCGGAATACCCACCAAGAGAGGGTTTGCTCATTATTATAGTCACTCCTCTAGGTAGGCACAGGAAGCTCTGAAAGGGAATACGAGTGTTACCATGTTGTACTTAGGTAGAGAGGGATACCAAGGGATAATGTACAGTAAAACACACTGAAAGTGCTGTGAGAATGGTCTGGGTCACCTCTGGGAACCTTTACCTCATTGGTTAAGGAGTGGTCAGGTGTTTTCCCAACCCACAGGCTGTCACTGGGAATAAAAGTGGCATCCCCAGTATCCTACTTACATCACTTTTGGACCAGTGGAAGAACAGAAGAGCAATGAGCCTGCTATCTGTGACCTGGGAAGATCCTTGAAGACTAGATCTGATCTTCCTTTTGTATTCAGGAAAAATAAGTGGTCTCCTGTGGTCATAAGGATGGCCTCTTGTGTGAGCTACAGGGACACAAAAAGCTCAAATAGGCCTTTTCTTGCATTCCCAGGTGACCAGTTTCAATTGAGCCTGCCAAGGACCCTACTGCTGACTTCCGCTGGAGTGTGTATTCACCCCCAAGTGCTGTCCCTAAAGGTCCTGGACCCTTGACAAACTGTACTCTCCCTAATCTTTCCTCAAGCCTGGGACTTAGAATCTAAATTCTTCTTTATAGCAACAATTCTGATCCAATGGGACCACACACAGAAGGTTTTCGGCCTAACGGAGCCTCTTTGGCAGAAGCATGCAGCCTTTCACCACTGTAAGAAACCGAGCACCAAAAAAGTACGTAAGTCCCAGAGGTATCTTTACTGCGTAAAGGCACAAAAAGTATCCGGCCAGGCACAGAATGTAAATTTCTCCAGCTGTAAATTTTCCAGCCAAAAGTGAACAGCTTTACAGAGACCTCGCCCAGCAGATATCCAATAACTTGGAACTCTCTCTGACCACAGCCTGCTGCCTTGCCTAGCTGAAGATTTTTGACTTCTAATCCAGACACTTAGGGCTTGATTTAGATCTTGGTGGACAGGTTACTCAATCGCAATGGTGATATATATCCAGTCCACCGAAATATGAAGCCCATAGAATATAATGGGATTTATATTTCAGTGGATAGGATATCCATCACCGTTGTGATGGATAACCCATCCGCCAAGATCTAAACCAGGCCCTTAGGCTGAATGTAAAACACTTCACTGGGCCGGACCTGGACACTATATCTGACCTGCACTTCGTTGCCGTCGGCTTTAACTGTGGTTGTTATCCTGGTCAATTTCAACTACCTGAACATGGTTGGCGCTTAATGCTTTTTGTGGCTATTTTGAACTTTAAAGTTTAAAAATGCTTAACTTCTATTCTACTGATTTGATTTTTGTTGTTTTTGCTGTCATCTTATTTATTACAATTTACTCTATATTTCTAAATTGGTTTGGGATTATTACTGTGTTTTGATTTCACTTCATTACTGTTTGAGTACTGCATAAATACTTTACATATTGCCTTTGAAGTAAGATGGACTACTTTGTGTCAAACTAACACACGGTTTAGCACAACTTTATTTAGTGTTGATGTGATTTACCCTCCCAAGGATTTTGATAATACTGAAGTTGGGTTATCTTCCCCCTTAATTAATTCTTCAACCGCTTACAATCTTACCAATATCAATATATTCTTATTGCATTTAGCAGAGTTCACATGTCTCTCACAGGTCGTTAAGTGCTTCTCAGTGACAGTTCCAGCACCTTCTATTATTTAAGGGTCTATGTGCTCCATTGCACCACACCAAGGAAAACATTTCCCTTTCACCTATTTTTTGTATCTAAGTTGTCTTGTGCTATTTCACTAATTGATGCTTCCACAAATGAAAAGATAATGAGAAAAACAACCTCACAAGACTACAGGAAAAGTCAATTGGAGGGTGTGTCATCTTTTTCACAACATGGCATTAAGTGGTTATGGGGTATGTTTATCACAAAGTAACGTAACGCAGTGCAGCAAGTCACCTTGCTGCACTGTGTTAAAGGGAAATGGCAAGAACGTGCTGTATTATCACAATACAGCGCATTTCAGCCTTTTCCCAGTGCTGGCACACAATGAGCTGCCAAGTGCCAATGCGGGCACCCTTGCACCATGGTGCAAAGGGCCGGGGCTGCATGCAGGACTGTTTTTATGCAGAAATCACACAATCAATCCCCAGAGTCATTTTCCTCTATCTATGTGTGTACGTAACAAGGAGGGATAAAGACACTTCCACTTGGTCCACCTACAATGGGAAGGCATAGTATTATGGCTCATTCCCAGGTCTACCAGTAGTGGTAAATCTGGGAATGCATCAAAATCCATGGGTGTTGCATTAAACTCCCACACAATGCCCATGAAACCCCTCCCTAGGGCTGAGTAACGCAACACAGCAATTTGCACTCTGTTGTGTTACTCTGGATTTATCAAGCCACTCAGGGCCACACAAAGTGGCCTTGTGTGGCTTGATAAATTGCATCTGGGGTTGTGTCACGCATGCACCATGTTATGTGGTGCAAAAGCGACATAACTCCTACATAGATATGGCCCTGTATGTGCATTATCATTCATCCTATCTTTATCTAGATTCTTTCCTCATAGACGTGTTCCTGACCGATGCGACAACTGAGGTAAAGTAGGAGCAGGGGCATAATGCGAGCCCCTGCAGTCCTTATGGTGCAGCATGCCCTCCACATTTGAGCCCATTTGGCCAAAAGTCTAGGAATATCTGTGAGATATCAAAGAGTGAGGGGACCCTCACCATATTCTGCAGGGGGGGTCATCATTTTGCACATTGATACTGCACAAGCAAACATAGTTATCGAAACACAAAACAAATAAATATATTGCAAGTAAGAAATGATCCGGAGACCTGACATCTAGATATTCTGGAAGTAGATTGTCAGGAAAACAGACTGTACTCAAATGCTGCCTGCATCAATCCAGCAGTCGCAAAAAACACAGTTGATGGACAGCATGCAGAACAATGTCTTACATTCACCCCTGTACAAAGATCTGGGCCTAAATCCATCGTTTTTTTGCACTCCACACCACCCTAGGTCAGACAATGGCTATATGCAAATCAGCCTTGACCCTGTGCCTCATGGGAACAGTCCAGCCCGAACTACCAATCCAGCAGTCGACCTTTCGACATCTGCAGGTTCCTAGTGGTAGTCCAGTTTGGAGAGGCTGTCAAGAAGACCACGTGCTCTTGAAGCGTTCACATCTTGGTTTATTTTGAAACGTTATCTGATAGTGTTACATTGAACACTCATCTGCATCCCATTCACGGAAAACACAGCCCTACTCCCTCCAGCGCCAGGCTAGTAGAACTATGCGCATGAGATGGAGAGATACATGCCTTCCTAACCAGGAAACGTTTCTTGACCTGCAAATCAACTAAACTGAGACGTAAATAATGTGGGCTATACCCTAATTACTTTTGAAGAAAGGGGTTTAAATATCTGTGACCTAGCAATATTCTCACAAATATGCCAGTTGCAACTAATAATCAAAGATATTTTCCATGGCTTTAAAACAGACAAGGATGGTAATCACCATGCACTATTTATTATTGCAAATAAAATCTTACTGGGCAAGAAAGGTGACCATGGGATTGCTGGTAATGGTCTGGGAGGCCTTCAATGTGGGCAATATAGACCAAAGATCAGATGGAATGCAGGAGGTATGGAAATAATGCGCCTAAATGCTAAGAACATCCTTGACCTTTGCTATTTGTACATGAAGGTGAACAATGCATTTCTCTAGCAAGCTCAGTCTTGAGTTTGAAAACCTATCATGTATACTCTGCAGAGGGATACTCTGCAATGTTTGCTGCACTGATTCAAATTCAATCTGCACTTTCCGTTCTGTAATGTAAAAGTCAGCTAACTAATGAGCTATTCAGTTTAAATACAAATGAGTGAAATTGACCAAGCTCTGCAATTAATGTAAATGGAAGGCAATGGATATTAGGATTAATTTACGCACATACTATTGCCTACAGACTGCAATTTTTATAGAACAAATGCTTGAGTGTTTTGATTCCGACATTTTTCTTAAAGCAATATTTGAGTAATTCCACTTGCATTTTCAGAAGAGAAAATGAAGCTGTGAGTAATGATTATAGTACAGTATTGAGGGTTTTAGTCAGGCTGGGACAGGCCGCAGCTTGAAAAAATTGAAAGACAAATGGGCTGGGGCCAAAAGGCCAAACGTGGGCTATTATTTTTACACACAGATTAGACTTTGCACCATCAAGTCTCTCTAACCAATAATTAATTCATTATCATTGTGCACTCTTTGGTATGATGTAATTCACAAGTCCGCACTGGTGTAAGTGTAATCGTTTAACATGGAAAGATTTGCTTCTAACCTCTATGTGAGCTGCAGTGCAAGAATGCAGTTGAACACAAATGCAGCCGCACTGTAATTAATTTTTTCACTTGCAAGATCAATCGATAACACTTTCATTTTCACTATCATTCATAGGACTTTCCCTTTAAGTCCTAACCTTAAGATTTCAGTCGCTTGAAAGATAGACATGGGCCTTTGTTATTAGCTGCTCACTGAAGATGATGGCCCACATTAAAATACGAATAGGTGGGTAATCGTGTCAGAATTCAGCCAACTGGGAATTATCAATACTGCCAGAATAGGCAATGTCCATGCCTGAAATGCTTAATGAGCATGACAAACTTACTTTGCACACCGTTTTTTGTAATTTCTCCCCAAAAAGCGTTATTTTTCGGTTTATGGTTCACCAAGATTTTCATTGTGAAATATTAATTCGGTAATCTGAGAGTAGTGAAGGTATTCTTGCGAAAACCACAATCAAGAGCCAGCCAGTAATACCCATTGAAGAGGAAGCGGAGGGTTAAAAATGTCATCGGCATCATTTGCAATGATAAGGGACTCTGTAATATGTGAGCCTGAGTTAGTGTTTTCCATTAAACGTAATGGGGTAACCCAGTTACCCATAGAACCTGGGTAGTTACACGGAAGAAGAAAAATGGTTCTGTCGGGAAAACACAATTACATTTGCGATATACTGTATATACAATTAAGAGACATGATTCTAAGGAAAAATCGTGAACAACAAACAAACTCCTGACCACACAAGAAGATATAGGCAAATTATTGTATTTTAACCTTCTGCACGGTTTGAATAAGTTGCAGCTGTCCAGAACATACAATAAATAAACAACGTATACAGTTAAGAAGTGAGTCGTGACTGGTGACTAGGTGATCAACGGAAGATTAGACAGAGAACACATTCATGAACATACATATATATGTATATATATGTATATATATTCATACAATGTTTAAATCACATTTGTCCACATTTCATTACACTTGTTTCAAAATGGATCAATTATTTCTTTTGTTCGTTGAAACTTTGTGTGGACGATACACGAACAGAGCGAGAACGTTTCAACCCTAAATGTGATGTGCTGATTTGTCTGCATCTTCCTCAGGCCTGCAAAAGGTTGGACAGCCTTAGAAAGGAGTAATTTAATTGGTGGCTTCAACTATAATGAGGAGGATGTCAGCCGACAAACTCCGATTTGGTGGGTCAAGATCCTTCTTTGGTTTTCCATGGTCTTTAATACCAGCCGGTGCGTAGATCCTAGTCTTTGTTTGTCGCTGTAGCGATCATTTGCCGTGCAAAGTGCTGGGACGTCTTACTCGTGCTCCAATGCTCGTCAGAATTAAATTACTCCTTTCTAAGTCTGTCCAACCTTTCGCAGTCCTGAGGAAGACCCGCCTTTAGATGCAGACAAATCAGCGCATCACATTTAGGGTCGAAACGTCGATGTTCTGTTTGTGTATCGGTCCACACAAAGTTTCAACGAACAAAATAAATAATTGATCCGTTTTGAAACAAGTGCAATAAATTGTGGACACACGTGATTTAAAAATTGTAAATATATATGTATGTTCATGAATGTGTTTTCTGTCTAATCTTCCGTTGAGCACCCAGTCACCAGTCACGCCTCACTTCTTAACTGTATACGTTGTTTATTTATTGTATGTTTTGGACAGCGGCAACTGATTCAAACCGTGCAGAAGGTTAAAATACAATAATTTGCCTATATCTTCTTGTGCGATCAGGTGTTTGTTTGTTTTTCACGATTTCTCCTTAGAATCATGTCTCTTAATTGTATATACAGTATATCGCCAAGTAATTGTGTTTTCCCGACAGAACCATTTTTCTTCTTCTGAGTTAGCGTTTCAGCACCTCTTGCTTTGACCTTCCTGCCTTACCGTTCTTACTTATTTTGAAGGGCTGAAAAATGCAAGGACATTGGCTGCTATTATCTTTTATCCCCTCTGGTCAAATTTGTCTGATTGAACTACTACCCAATTCCATCTAGCCTTCCTAAGTACTAAGAGGTTTGGATGGGTGTAGATACTGCTTTAGAGTTTTTTAACGGGGCACAACTGACTCAAAAGCTGTTTTTTTAAAAGCTGCTTGATGAGGGCTAGGTTGAGGTAGCAGAATGGTGAGGAGGGCACTGTGAGGAAAAATATATATCTATATGTTTGCATCAGCCAAATAAGTGAATGAATCCCAAATTCTCCTCCACACTATCTCAAACCCACTGAGCTAACTAGGTTTGTGCCTGACCAAACGGTTTGCTCTGTGCTCCAAAAATCACCCCCTTTTACAAATCTATTCAAGCCTGACCCCAGGACCTTTGTTTCCCTCTTTGACACATCCTGGGTTAACAGCTGTGAAAAGCCTCTGAATCTAGCAGGTTTGCTTAAACTTACTTTCTGGTCCCTTGTGCCCTGACATTGCTCTATGTCTTGTGGTTGCATGACACTGCTATTTGTATATGTACAACCGTCTTTGCCCTTGTCCCCAACTTAGGATTTCACTGATGACTGCACTTTCTGCCCTATATATTATCCCCTGAATACCTATGTGGGGCAGAAGAAGCTTGATCCAAGACGTGACACTGCATCTGCCTTCTGCCTTGGCATGCCAATAAACGGACAAAGGTGCAAGAACATTTCCTGTGTTTCGTGGCAGCTGGGGTCTGTTTGCTTTGCGTCGCTTTGAGGAGGGTTGGAGGATTTATTACTCAACATAATGGATTTATTACCTAACAAAGTGGCGTCAGAAGTGAGATGCATTGAAGGACTGTAATGTCACCAGTTGGTAAGTAGGCTGTAAAGCTAAAATAACTTGCTGGAGTGACCTTTCAGTATTTCAAATGCTCAGTTAGAACATAGTATTTTTTTTTTAAAGAGAGGGGGTAGGAACTGGCATGTTATCTAACTAGGGGACTGTAGAGAAACATTGATTGGTTTTTTCATCATTGATTGAAATTTTTATCATTATTAAAATCTTTCTCTGTATCAATACTTTGGAGTTGATATGCAACAGGGGTCTACGGGACCCCATACGCAACAGCAGAACCTAGGAAAGACAATAATTAATGACCCAAAAGTAGAGGGACGAAGAAACAAAAACAACCCTCCCAGAGTGTAGCGTGCAAAGCATTGACTATTGGCTGGCTGCAGGACACAAGGAAATTATTTTCAAATTTGCACTGTTCTGTCTGTTGATCTTTAAAAGTTTTGTCCCGCTATGTTTATTTGAAATGCTTTGAGTGATATCAAAACAAATTGCATCAGAGAAGCCAAATTGTTTTATGTGGTGTCTGAGTGGTCCACAACTGTTGATTGTTTCTCTCAAGTCTCTCTATCCAAATCTTAACACATTTTTCCTTCCAGGAGACAGATCTTATTATCTTTCAAGGTTTAAAATGGTGAGTGAAGGCACAATGGGTACCAGCTATTCTAAAGGAACTATGGAGGTGGTAAGGCCTTGCATGTTGAAAAAGACAAAATAATTGTTTAAAAAACTGTCATTAGAGAAGGATTTTAAATTACCAGCATATAGCCCTGCAGTTCAGTCTGTAAAATTGTTTAGAATATGTAACTCCTTTTTGCGCGCTAGTATGGACGTGGAAAGGGAATGAAGGGATGTGGCCTAGATTTGGTTCTCTTGAGATAGATAACATTGAACGCTTGACAGAAAGTATACACTTAAAGGGTGACCCATCATGGGATTCACATTATGTAAAAGATTGTTTACAGCAGTGGCTTTCAATTGCAAAAAATAAAGCTCTCCTTTCAAAAATGAAAGGCCAGGAGAATGCTTCCACTGAATACAGAGACAGTTCTGCAATAGCAAGTTCTGCAATAGCAAAGGTGAATAGTGAGTGCAAGAAGCCTACTAAAAAAGAGCTCGCATTAGCAAACGATTGGCCCACATCTTATAGCCAGTGTTTATTGGAATTAAGTAACATTGGGCTAGATGTAGGTAGGAAAGATTTACCGATTTTAAATTACTGAATTTTACCGATTCTGTAATTGAAAATCGGTAAATCAACGGGTCCGACATGTAGGTATTCCAGATGTGCTGGAATACCGAATCGGATGAATTCAGTATTTACCGATTCGGTAAATACCGAATCGGTAATGCCCATTCATTCCTATGGGCTTTGAAGCCCATAGGAATGAATGGGCATACCGAATTTCACAAGGCGGCAAGGGGTGTCACTTTGACACCCTCTGGCACCCCCAAAACAGGCATGGGTGCCATGTGGCAGGCATACCTGCCCTAAGGGCAGGTCTGCCTGTCACATGGCATATGTGTGCATGCACACATGTGCATGCACACCGGAATCGGTATTTTACCATCAAATTGGATTTGATGGTAAAATACCGATTTGTTAAGGCTCCTGGGACTCCAAAGAGTCCCACCTACATATGGGTGGCTCCGAATCGATAAATTTACAGATTTTTTATTTTACCGAATCGGTAAAATTACCGATTCGGTAATTTTACCGATTCGGTAAAATAATGCCCCCTACATGCCAAATCTTGTATACCGGTCGGTAACGGCCGAAAATACCGATTTTCGGCCGTTACCGACCGACCTACATCTGGCCCTATGTGCATACAGACAGGATTTGTTGTCACTATTGCAAAAGTGTGGTTTTTCAACAATTGAAGCAGACCTGGTTAAAGAAATACCAAATGCCAATACTTCTAGATGGGCTGCTGCTCTGCTATGTATTTGGACGCACCGCCAAGTAAATATTGACATAAATAAGTTAAAGAAGCTGTTTATCGCGTCTACGCCTCAAGGCCTTTTTTTCAAACTGGGGGAAGGAACAGACAATGAGCAAATAACTAGTAGCGCATTGACTGAGGAGGAGATTTTGTTGCTTACTGAGGAAGAAAGGAAAAGACAGAGAGTAGATGCAAATAGTGAATTTAATTCCTGGGTCTCAGAGCCAGCAATGAGAACAGCCACCAACAATTGGGACAAAACATCCAGTCTGCAGGGCCTGTTTCTCCTGCACCTCCATTTTCATCCCCTCTTCTAGCAACTTCAATTTACCCATCACTTTCAGGGCCCTACATACAGTGTGAAAGACATAACACACATGAGCAAGCACTGGCTTCACAGCCAAGCTTATCATGTGTACCTTATTTCCACATATCCCTGGAAGGTAATTTAAGCAGGGTACCTGGCATACCAACTAGCCCCAGAAAGGGCAGTTTTAGAACACCAGTCCTGAATGGGCACTTATCCTTAGGAGGGGACATGCTACATGCTTTTGAATCCCCAGCCCAACCTTCCACTTTTGATCTGAGGGAATATTTAGTGATGAGTGCAAAAGAGATAAAAGATGAGAAGTTAACACACCTGAGGAAAGAGGCAGATGAGTTCCAAGAAGAAGTGAACACTGATAGGGATGCAATACAATGCTCCATTAATAAACTACAGGATAAGGTAGAGAGGAGGGAACGGATGATACATATACGGTCACAAACACGGACCCTTAAGGGAAAGGGTGAGAGCTCATATACTGATGACATACTATTGAACACTAAACTGACTGCACCAAAAATAGTGTAGGGGCGACAGCCATGCTAAAGCCATGGACCACCATGGAGGCAACCCAAATAACTAAGGAAGCACCTGAAACACTCACTGCCAGTGTAAAATGTTATGAGTGGCTTCATAAAATATGTATTGCCTATAACCCCCCCTCCCTTGAGATGTAGAAATGCTATTAAAAATAGGATATGGGAGCAGATGGTCTTTAGTAAAAAGTGTGTTCCAAATTCCACAGGAAAGAGATTGGACCATACTGACTAATAATATGGATGTCACAGAAAATAGATTGAATAATTGGTTATCAGGGACACAATTAATGGCCTAGCAATTAAACATGGTGATTTTTCTCAAGTCACTGCCACGTTTCAGAAGCCAGTTGAGTCAGTGGCTGATTACATCTTAAGGTACATTGAAGCATGGGATAACAGTGCAGGGGTACCGCGCACCACAGAGGCCTATAAGGTATTGGCTACACAAACCCATATGAATGGATTGCTAGCTTCTGTGGCCCACAGTTGTAAACTACGCCCCCCTGATTGGTCCACTAAAGTATATCATGAGTTGTGCACGCTTCTCATAACTATGGAAAGAGATGGTATTTTGAAGGTAAGGAAGGACATTGCTGAAAATGACGAAGGAATGCTGTTGCAGCAAGTACAAAGTGGGAAGGAACCAGAAGCAATGTACTGTCAGGGGGCACAGAAAAGACAGGATAATGGACAAGGACCGCAGAGGAGAGAAAAGAGTAGGGATCGGTGCTATATTTGCCAGAGGTATGGGCTCTGGGGACGCACTTGTAGAAATAATAGAGGTAGAAGGGACTGGACCGAGAGAAGTTACCAGTATAATAGAAATGATAGAAACAACAGGAAAGAAAGGTTTGACAGAAATGAGACCCAGCCATCCGCACTACCCATGCCCAGAGACCTGAAGCAGACCCAGCACTCCCTGAGGAATCCTTTCCACCAGCAACATGGAGCAGCATAGGACCACGTGGAGAGAGAGATGGGACAAACTGCAGCAACCGGAGCCCAATGATGAAGGTATCAGAGACAACAGACAAGAATCCCATGTATCAGATTAAGGTAGGAGATTAAGAGATTGATTTCCTAATAGACAGTGGTACAACCCTATCCACAGAAAGAAACAAGTTTGGTCCTGGTAGTGGTGAAACAGTCACTACTATATCAGTAAATGGAATGATAATGCATGAAGAATTGTCAGAGACCCTACCAGTTTCTGTTGATGACTACACAATGACCCATCAGTTTCTGCTGTCATTAGATGCACCCATACATTTGCTGGGGAGAGACCTCCTTTGTAAATTGCATGCAACATTATATTTTTCACAAAATGGGATTTACTTACAAGTACCTTAGGACAGGTTAGAATTTACTAATAGAACACTTACTGCATGCAAATTAAGTGAGGGCTCTGTGTCTCCCTACTCAATATGTTACCTATGGGCTCCATTACAAGGAGAATTTTTAAAAAAACATGTTTCAAGAACTGTTTAAATGCAGCCCTGACATTGAGAGTGAATTGGTCACTCATTTAGTGCAGTTGATATTAATACCTGGACCAATACACTGTACATCAGCATTTTTCACAGGAACAGTGCCTGAATGGTATGCCTACAGGGCAGACAAACATTTGCACTGGACTATGAAGTTGCTTGAGCACACATTATATGTAGGAAAAGAAGGGTGTTCAGTGAGCACTGAACTAGGACCGCAGGAAATGAGGTTATTTCAAGTGCCAGATTCTGAACCACATGTATCCATAGCTGTAGCACCAGGCTACTACCCTAAGGATTTGGGCCCCATAGTCAAACTCCTTCAGGACTTACCTAGAACTAAGGATTTTACATTTCCTTTAGGAATGGTGTCTGTGTTATGAGATGGAGAAGGGTCGTTTGGACGTTGTGTATGAACAGAAAGGACAGGACTTCAGTTTTTGACAAGCTTGAAGGGAATATGGCTTTACAGCTGACTAAAAACAAGGTCCTAGAGCAAGTGAACTCAGAGGTTTGGGAAAAACACAAAAGTGAGTCAGGATTATTGAAAGCATGCCCTCCCCATAAAGTGACACTTAAAGAGAATGCTGAATTACCTTATGTCCATCAGTACAGGCTGTCACCCAGGGCAGAGGAGGGAATAAAACCTGTGATTGAATCTCTCTTGCAACAAGGTATCATTAAAAAGACATCCAGCCCCTTTAATAGTCCTATCATTCCATTGCCCAAGGGCAATACTGGGCAGTATAGGTTCATACAGGACTTGCGACAGATAAAAAAACATTGTGGTTCCCTTAGCACCTGTTGTGCCTGCCACCAATACTATATTATCTTCTATACCTGTAGAGGCAGAGTACTTTTCGGTCATGGATCTCTCCTCTGCATTTGTCAGTATTAGAGTCCATCCAGAGAGCGAGTACCTTTTTGCTTTCACAGTGAAAGATACTCCATTTACTTTCAGAAGACTAGCTTAAGGCTATACTGAGAGTCCCAGGGTCTATGCGCAGGCAGTAAAGAGAGACCTGGATAGCCTACACCTGGAAGGAGGTAGCATCATCTTGCAGTATGCTGATGATCTACTCGTGGCATCTCCATCACTTGAGGCCTGTGAAAAAGACACTGTAGCGCTGCTGAATCACCTCCAGGAGAGAGGACACAAAGCTTCATTGTCAAAATTCCAGTGCTGCCAAAAAGAGGTAACTTACCTGGGTTATGTGGTATCCAAAGGAACACGCTGCATATCACCTGACAGGATAAAAATGATTCAAGGCATGCAGCCTCCATCCACCAAGAAAGGAATGATATCATTCCTGGGGATGATTAACTACTGCTGCCAGTGGATCCCTGAGTACAGATCTTATGATGCCAACCTGCGACAATGTACACTACAAGATGCTCCCAACAACATTGTATGGACTAATGAACTTGCAAACTGTTTTAAGAAACTGAAAGAAACTTTGTACACTGCGCCAGCCCTGTGGTTGCCTGATTACAAACTGCCCTACCATTTCTATGTGTCTCAGAGCAAAATGTCATTGCAAATGGTGTGCTGACACAGCAACATGGCTCAGGAAAATGACCTGTGGCATACTACTCCATGACTTTGCCTGCAGCAGTAATTTAGCATCCCACTTGTTTGTGAGCAGTGGCATCAGCAGCTGTGATGGTAGAGAGGACGGCTCCAATTGTGTTGGACTTCCCTTGTATTGCTTATGTGCCACATTCGGTACAGTTGCTGTTGTCATCTGCAGCAACACAACATTTTTCTGCGGCCAGGCGAACAGGTTATGAGGTCACTCTGTTGTCTAACACAATATCACCATTAATAGATGCCCACGTGTTAATTTGGCAACATTATTACCACCACTAGGTGATTCAGATGAGACCCCTGACCATGAGTGTGTTAAAGTTGTGGAGACATGCACCACACCCAGACCAGATTTGCAGCAAACACCATTAGAAAAAACTGACTATGAGTGGTACACTGACAGTTCCTCCAGCAGACTAACAGACACTGATTACAGAGCAGGGTATGCTATAACAGTAGACAGCATAGTTGAAAGTGTAGCCCTCCCCCCTGGTACATCTGTCCAGCAAGCCAAGCTGTATGCTGTAACAATAGAATGCATCCTAGCTGAGGGGAAAAATGTTAATATTACTACTGATTCACGTTGTGCCTTTAGAGTTGTCCATGATTTTGGCCAGCTGTGGCAGTATCGTGATTTCATAACAGCATCAGGATGCCCCAATCAAAATGGCCCCTTAGTAAAGAATTTGCTACTAGCAATACTACTACCCACAATGGGTGGAGGCGTTTGCTACTAGGAAGAATGATACAGCAACTGTTGTGAAATGCTTGATGAAAGATTTAATACCTCAATTTGGGGTCCCCCAGATCATAAACAGTGACAAAGGGGTGAATTTGTTGCTGCCATTGTGGAAAAGATGTGTGACTGTTTGGGTATGGAGTGGAAACTGCATGCCCCTTACCACCGACAAATTTCAGGCCAGGTAGAGAGAATGAACGGCACAATAACACATAAATTATCCAAAACAACTGATTCAACAGGCCTGAAATCGCCAGATGTGCTGCCTTTAGTGCTGCATGCCATAAGAGCAACACCATCTAGAACAATGCTCTTGTCCCCCCATGAGGTATTGATGGGGCGGCCTATGTCGGTGGGGTTGAGGTTGCCTCTTACAGCATCCCAAGTAGCACTGCTGTGGACGAGGAGCAGATTTCTTACTATGCTGTACAATTGTCAATGGTCTTGAGGCATCACCATCTCCAGGTGAAGGAAGCTTTTACCCATTCTTCCTTAGAACAAACACAACCTTTTAAACCTGGAGACATGGTCATGGTGAGAAAAATAAAAAATGTTCCTCTTACTTCTAGGTGGACTGGACCCCACATTGTGCTCCTGGTTACCAGAACATCACTAAAGGTGCAGGGACGTCCCGAGTGGCTGCTCGGAACACGATGCAGGGCTGGACCAACAATACCTGAGGCAGAGGCACCTTTAATGGAAGACCCCTGGCCAGAAGTGGAGCAGCCCGAAACACAGGACAAGGGGGAGACAGACCAGACCTTTCCTAACAACAAGACTGAGGGTCCATCATCAAGTGTCCCAGGGACGGTGACACCAACTGATGCTGTTGAGTGAAGCATGCAGGGCAGGTCTGTGAAACCGCCCCTGAACAAGATGACTACGGACCAGGAGGAGAAGCAGATGACAGCGCACCACAAGATTTTCATTATTGACACTTACAGAAGGTACCCTGGACTGAAAGACACTGCCTAACAATATTTTAAATTCCGAAAGTGATATTTACCACTGTCAAGAAAATGTATTGCATTATGCTAACAATATTTTTTAGTACCCTAATTATATGTATGTTACCTGTACTGTAACAACCTCATGACCATCCCTAGAGCAGTACATGAGAAAGTTGCCCAGGATTTAGGTCTTCAAAATTACTGGATTTGTAGAGAATTATTCAGACACCCCAGCGACCCAATTGGCCTTTATGAAACACCAGTGCCTACACAAAATTATGCGTAAGGAATAGGATGCCTCATATCCAATGTAACCTGGGATTGTGGAGAAGGAAGGATTGGATGGTACCCACGTTGTACCATACTGCCAAATATTCAAGCCCAATACCAAGTGTCTCCTACAGTAGAATACAAAGACAAGGAAAGAACATTTCCTGTATGTTTAAAGCATCATGTTTCATGATATAACCCAGCTTCACGATACTTAAGACATTTAAAAAGTAGCCAGTGTCCTACATATTAGAATTTGATAATATCACAGGGAATTGGAACATAAAAAACAGACAGTAAGTAGGAACTGGGCAGCTAAGGTACGAAGAAAGCAAGTAAACTATATTTTGCATTACTGGAACATCACTGTAGATGGAGAGACACTATTAATAACTCCTGAAGGTCTTCTATATGATCCATTTATTGAGCAAAAGAATAAGCATGCTAGGGCACCAAATGTGATTTCTAACATGGCATACATGGCACCAAGGGCAAATGTTACGCTTATAAATTCTTCATGGATTGATTACAAATGGTCTGATCAATTCCAAAATACTTTTCCTGAAGGGGTAGGCCTTCCTCTCAGTAAATATCACACATTGGACAAACCGTTATAGCGCGGAATGTATTTTATTTGTGGCACTAAAGCATACAAGGTGCTTCCCCGGCATTGGGAAGGCATGTGTGCTATTTCTTATCTTACACCTAACATTTCAGTCAAGCCACACATTGCAGCCCATGAGCCACTAAATTTGGGGAGTTTTTCTTATAGATATAAAAGAGATATACATGCACCTATTCTGGAAACTAGACAAGGTCTATTCTTTGAACTAATGTCTGCTGAGCTAGCTGTATCATTCAATGCAACAAGAGATGCACTTCAACAGTTGCAGATGGAAATTAATTCAGTAGCTGCCATTACTATTCAACACCAGATTGCACTTGACCTCCTGACACTACAACAAGTAGGACTGTGCATTTCATTAAATTCCTCTTGCTTTTACTTTTTTAAACAAAAGTGGAAACCTAGCAAGGGATGGGGCACAAATTAAGAATGCAGTTCAAATATTCCGTGGAGCAGGGAAAATGACAGATTCTAATGACTGGTCCTGGCTATGGTCATGGCTACCAACAGGATGGTTAAAGCACTTACTTTTAGCTCTACTGGGTATCTTTTTAACAATAGTGATATTTTTGTGTTGTCTTCAGTGTTGCTGCTCCATGGTACAGCAATTGTGTAGTAAAAGCATCCATTCAATTTCCGCAGTTAAAATTCTACCTCCTACAGAGCAGGAGCTAGTCTACAAGTATCTCCAGATACAACAGAATGTATATAAAGCATACAAAGAAACATTTCAATTAATGGCTATAGATTTATAATATAAATGCATTGAGTATTAGTATATCATTTTATCTATGTTGAAACATGAATACCTCTTGGATTGGTCTACGCCAATATATGCATGTTATTTAAACACTGTATAATGCTAGTCAAAGATGGATTGGTGTCAGTACAACGCAGATTTTTACGTCGCATTCCGTTACAACAGAATTTTTACAACGCAGGATCCATTACAACGGATGCCATTACAACGCATGGCATTACATAGCAGATGGTATTACAACGCATGGCATTACATCGTAAGTATAGGTAAGTATACCTTTTTTTAAAAATGTTATTAAGTTAATTTAATTAATTTAATTTAATTAATTTAAATAAAATACATTTTAAAATAGCCATTAATTTAATGTAATAAAATAATATCTATTTAATAAATGTAATTTCAATAAAAAAATGGGAATAATTTTATTTAATTAAAATAATAAAATTAACTTAATGTACATATTTTTATAATTGATATTAAATTAAATTAATTGAAATAATTTATTTAATTTAATTAATTTAATTTAAAAATGTAATTAATGAAATAAAATGTATTTAATTTATTAAATATATTTTAATTAATTTAAAAATGGTAAATATAATTTAATTAACCCAAAACACAAACCCCTGTACCCCAAAACCCAAACCCTGCCCTAAAACCTAAAAACACCCCTGTATCCCAAAACCCAAACCCTGCCCTAAAACCTAAAAACACCCCTGTACCCCAAAACCCAAACCCTGCCCTAAAACCTAAAAACACCCCTGTACCCCAAAACCCAAACCCTGCCCTAAAACCAAAAACACCCCTGTACCCCAAAACCCCAACCTTGCCCTAAAACCTAAAAACACCCCTGTACCCCAAAACCCAAAACCCTGCCCTAAAACCTAAAAACACCCCTGTAGCCCAAAACCCAAACCCTGCCCTAAAACCTAAAAACACCCCTGTACCCCAAAACCCAAAACCCTGCCCTAAAACCTAAAAACACCCCTGTACCCCAAAACCCAAACCCTGCCCTAAAACCTAAAAACACCCCTGTACCCCAAAACCCAAACCCTGCCCTAAAACCTAAAAACACCCCTGTACCCCAAAACCCAAACCCTGCCCTAAAACCTAAAAACACCCCTGTACCCCAAAACCCAAAACCCTGCCCTAAAACCTAAAAACACCCCTGTACCCCAAAACCCAACACCCTGCCCTAAAACCTAAAAACACCCCTGTACCCCAAAACCCAAAACCCTGCCCTAAAACCTAAAAACACCCCTGTACCCCAAAACCCAAAACCCTGCCCTAAAACCTAAAAACACCCCTGTACCCCAAAACCCAAAACCCTGCCCTAAAACCTAAAAACACCCCTGTACCCCAAAACCCAAAACCCTGCCCTAAAACTTAAAAACACCCCTGTACCCCAAAACGCAAACCCTGCCCTAAAACCTAAAAACACCCCTGTACCCCAAAACACAAACCCTGCCCTAAAACCTAAAAATACCCAAACACCCCAAAACATATACCTCAGTACCCCAAAACATATACTCCTATACTCATACTTAATTAAAAAATTACTTAAATTAATATATTTAATTTATAATATTTAAAAACATAAATAAATATTTTTATTTATTTTTATTTATAATTAATAATAATTAAATCAATTAAATAATATTAAATAAAATAAAAAAAATTATATACTTACCAATGCTTACGATGTAATGGTATGCGTTGTAATACCATCTGCTATGTAATGCCATGCGTTGTAATGGCATCCGATGTAATGGATCCTGCGTTGTAATAGCTGCGTTGTAACAGCATTACGACGTAAAAGTTGCGTTGTAAGTGATACACACCGTCAAAGATATGTACTTTATCAATACTTTATTTTTCTACCATATGTATATAAATTCATATTTTTCTTACAATGGTATTTGATATTGCTGTCAAAAAGGAGGGATATTGTGAGGAAACATATATATATATGTTTGCATCAGCCAAATAAGTGAATCAATCCCAAATGCTCCTCCACACTATCTCTGACCCACTGAGCTAACTAGGTCTGTGTCTGACAAAACTGCTTGCTCTGTGCTCCTAAAATCACCCCTCCTTTACAAATCCATTCAAGCCTGACCCTAGGACCTTTATTGCCCTCTTTGACACGTCCTGGGTTAAAAGCTGTGAAAAGCCTCTGAATCTTGCAGGTTTGCTTAAACTTGCTTTCTGGTCCCTGGTGCCCATATATTGCTCTATGTCCTGTGCTTGCATGACACTTCTATTTGTGTATGTACAACTGTTTTTGGCCTTGTCCCCATCTTAGGATTTTACTGATGACTGCACTTTCTGACCTATATATTCTCCCCTGAATATCTTTGTGGGGCAGAAGAAGCTTGTTCCAAGATGTGACACTGCGTCTGCTTTCTGCCTTGGCATGCCAATAAACTGACAAAGGTGCAAGAACATTTACTTGTGTTTTATGGCAGCTGGGGTCTGTTTGCTTTGTGTCACTTTGAGGAGGGTTGGAGGATGTATCACCAAACATAATGGATTTATTTCCTAACAGGCACACAGGCACTGTTATCATTTTTAGAGTAGGGGTGCTGGCCACCAACATCACCTGACTTAAGTGTCCTTAAGTGTCCTGATACTAATTTTAATGATATATATATACATGTATATATTTTTTTCACAGAAAAAACAAAGGTTACAGGGCTGTTATAGTTAGGGAATAGAATTAAAAAAAGGTGTCTATATCAGGCTGTCAGATGGTGTCTAACTGGCTGCATGGATTGCTGAGTAGGTACATGAGTGGCTGTATAGGTGTATGATTGGGTGTCTGAGTAACTGTGTAGGTGTATGAGTGTCTATCTGGCTGGTGAGAGGGTGTGTGACTGCCTGCATGCATGGATGAGTGAATGGGTGAGTCAGTGGCTGTATGGATTAGTGGGTTTGTATGTGAGGGGCATATAGATGATTGAGTGTGTGTATGCGTGTGTCGGTGATTGAATGAATGTGT
Organism: Lissotriton vulgaris; assembly: GCF_964263255.1. Classification (NCBI taxonomy): domain Eukaryota; kingdom Metazoa; phylum Chordata; class Amphibia; order Caudata; family Salamandridae; genus Lissotriton; species Lissotriton vulgaris. The sequence continues at coordinate 1,381,459,757 of NC_141694.1, read as the reverse complement.
CAGTGCTATATGGGTTAGTAACTGGATATGTGAAAGGCAGTGTAGGTCAGTTTTAGAGTATATGAGTGACTGTATGTGTGAGTGAGGGATTGTAATAGTGGCTGTATGTTATGTTATGTTATGTTATGTTAATTATTCATTTCTATAGCGCACGGCTACTCAGAAAGAGTGTCCCGGCGCTTTATTGGAGAAAGAGAAAAAATTGCGACATACTAACATAACACCAGATAAAAGACTAAAAGAAGTGTGAGCCAAAGATTCACGAGAGACCGGCTACTGAGTGAACAGCCAAGTTTTAAGGCCTTTCCTAAAAGCCAGCAAGCTAGTGGCTCCCCGCAGGGCCAGTGGCAAAGAGTTCCACAGCTGAGATGCCAGCAATCCAAAAGAGCGGTCTCCGTGTCAAATATTTAATTAATATTTGACACAAGATGTTTATTGATATACTCTTTAAACCTAACTTTTGGAAGAATTTTCTCAATTAAACACCTTTTATTTGGTGTTTTGTGTGATCGCGGCGATGCCAGAAATCAAAGAATTCACGATTACATCACTAACCACGATGGACTCGTGTTTTTGGTAAAGTGTAACACATATTTATACATATTACATTGCATGATACTCATTTTGGGTTTAACATGAGTGGATTCACATTTAGTTTTTTAGGCTTCTTATTTTCAAATGTATTATTCTGTTCAACTTCCTGTCTTCGCAATGACGTTTATTGTTGGGAAAAACACACCCATACACCTTTCTCGTTCATTCTCTGGGAGCACTTCAGTGAGAGAAGGTGTCTGGAATATTTTGGTGAAATTGTAACAACTTTATTAAGGAAATGGCTACTCAAACAACAGAGCAACAACTGGAGGAAAACCAACAACAATAACAGCAAAACCAGAAAGTTCAGGAACTGCATTCTGAAGACTCTGAAGATGAGGGACCTCCACAGAAAAAACAGCATTGCATGGGAGTTCATTACAATTCCTTCTGAAGAATCCAAAACTATGGAAAAAATGTGCAATGCACAATGTGTGAGACGAAGTTATCGAGAGGAACAAATACAAAATCTCTTGTTTAACAACTTCAATGCTCTACCACCTGAAAACCTTCCACAACAACCAATTAAAAGCTGCGATGAGACAACGAGAAGCTGAACATCCATCTGCACCTTTAGCAAGTGCATCAGCACCTGGACAAAGAGTGTCTTCTGAAGTTCAATAACAGTCTCAAGATATTGCACCATAATGCAGCCAGTTGGCCACTGTTGGAAATGGCCCTTTTGCATGGTTATCCACAAACCTTTTGCTTCTTCTTCCTATTTTTTCTTAACCTGTCTTTGTTGGTTTTAGGACTCTGGGCACTTTATCACTGCTGATCAGTGCTAAGTGCAAATTCTCTCTAGGTAAATTGTGTTACGGATTGGTGTTTCCATGATTGGCATATTTGACTTACTTGTCAGTCCCTAGTAAAGTGCACTAAGTGTGCCGGGCCTGTAAATCAAATACTACTAGTGGGCCTGCAGCACTGAATGTGGCACCCACATAAGTAGCCCTGAAAAGGTAACTCAGACCTGCCACTGTAAAGTCTGCATGCAGTTTGTAACTGCCATGTCTACCTAGCAAGTGCATTCACTTGTCAGGCCTCACCGTTCTACTTTCCTACATGCCAGGCACCCCCAAGGTAGGCCCAAGGTATCCCTGTGTATAGGGTGCTGTTTATGTTAAAAGCAGGACAAGTATTGAGATAGATGTGGGACATGTCCTGGTGGTGAATTACAGTGTATTTAGTTTTTCTTTCACCATTGCAAGGCTGCCTGTTTTTATAGAACAGAATTGGGAGTTTGTTTATAATATCTTATAAACATAACTGGCCCAGGGAACAAGGTAGAGAAATAAAGTTTAGTATGCCTGAACTCTGAATCTAAAAATGCAGCTTTTAGTGAGGGTGATTTTTATATTCTGTGTTTGAAAATACCACTTTTAGAAAGTAGGTATTGTCTTGCTTAGCCATCCAGTGTGCCTCTGCTAGGATGTGTATTGACTGTCTGTCTGTGGAGTGACAGGAGCTGGAGAAGAGCTGTGGCTCCAGAGAGTCTAGATGAGTCAGGAAGGGCTGAACAGACCTGAGCTGCATTTAGAGTAGGGGAGGATATTTCCTTTCTCCTAAATGTACCTGGTCTGCCTCTGGCAATGCTGTCTCCACCTCCTGCCAGGAAGCTGCACCAGAAAGGACAGAACTGGTTCTGGCTGGGCACAGACACTCTCTGCCTGGGAGAACAAAGGATTTTGGGCTAAAAAAGTGGGGCCCAAACCCCTAAACTTTAGAACTGTTTTGGACCAAGAAGATTGCAAGAAGAAGAGCTGGAAAAGCTATGGGGGGGAACTACCACTTTGCTGTGTGCTTTGTTGTTTTGGCCTGCAGTGGCTGCTTCTGTCTTGGGCAGTAAATGGACTGGACTTGAACTTTCTACAATCTCTTTTTGTGAGCTGCTCCAAAGGCTTGAGGTAGAGCTTGCCCCCTGTTCAAGAAGTCTTAGGAACAGCAAAGACTTCAAGTTCTTCTGCCCTCAGCACTGGGGACCATGTGTTTTGTGCTGCAACAGAAGAAAAAGCAACCAAACACTGTCTACAACGTCGCTGCGGGCTTCAAGTCCTGAAGGCACAGCAGAGGGCACCACTGCAACGCAGCACCGCAACTCTGATTTCACCAACTCCTGCTGACGCTGCCACCGAGCTGCTGCTTGGACCATTACCTGTGGGCACTGTAATCTGCACTGCCTCACTTCACATTGTCGCCTTTGTATCCCCGAAGACGATGCTTCACGCCGACATCAACGCCGCTCCTTGCACCATGGCTGGAGGGCACTGTTCATAAAGCTACACAACGCACCGTCCTCATCCCACACCGTACCGCAGCCTTGGCCTACTGACACCGGTGCCATCGACTCAAGTTCATCAGCCGAATAAAGATCTTCAGCAATGACGACAATGCTGCTTGCACCGTGAACTGCCAGCATCGCAAAGAGCACCGCATGCCGCACCACTGCACTTCACACTGCACCACCCGTCGCCTGCTGACGCCAGCTCTCCCGACTTCAACCACGAGGAGCTCAATCTGCAACATGTGAGACTTCAAGGGCCCGACAACTCCTGCACCATCTTCCAGAACCGATGCCTGCGGACGCTGTGCTTTCAGAGCTCAATTAGATGTCGCCGACGCCCTAAATTTCTAATGGTACTGTTTTGCGGGTCTTCCGGACACCGTTGCTGGCCCACGACACCGCGTTCAGTCAGAAGTGTTTGGATTTTGTTGTTCACAATACAGGAATAGGCCAAGATGGACTTATCGACTTCAAGGAACTGTTTTGATAACTGAAGGTTTCTGAGTACTGTATTGTGGATTTTTATTTTTGTTGGTCTCGTCTTAAGTATATAAAAATATTGGATATTTTTCTAAACTGGTGTGGTGTCCTTTTGCAGTTTTTAAACTGTGTTACTGATGGCTATATGCAAATGCTTCACACACTCGCTCTATGATAAGCTTGACTGCTTGTGCTTAGCTACCAAGGGGGTGAGCAGGTGTTATTTTAGCAGTGTAACTCCCTTATCCTGACTGGGAGGAAGGGTACCTACTTGGACAAAGGTGCAAGCCCTTGCCAACTAGAGACCCCCATTTCTAACTTATTGTATGGACTGTAGAGTTGTGGGTAGTGCTGGTGAGCAGAGCATACAGCTTTAAGCAGCAGTTGAAAGACTCACAAATGTTGATTTTGTCTTTGGGTCCTTGAAGTATTCTCATGTTTTTGAGAGCTTCTTCAAGTTTTTCCATTGCCATTTGCAGTTGTGAAAAAAATCACTAAAAAAACAAAACCTCCAGTAAAAAGCACTTTTACAGTTATTGAAAAAACCTGAATGAATGTGTGTGTAAGTATATGTATAATGTTTGCAATACTGAATGACTGGATGAGTGGCATATTGAATAATGAATGAATGCAAGAACGGTAGATGGATAATGGAATGAGTGCATATGTAGTGCCTGAGTGAAAATATGAGTGCATGGGTAGTGCCTGAGTGAATAGGTGACTACATGAGTAGTACTTGAGTAAATGGATGAAAGCATGGATAGTTCCTGAGTCAATGGATGAGTGCATGGTTAGTGCCTGAGTGATTGGATGCATGTATGGGTAGTATCTGGGGGATTGCATATGGCATGGGTAGTGCCTGAGTGAATGGATTAGTGCATGGGTATGCCTGCATGAATGGATGAGTGCAAAGGTAGTGCCTGGGTGATTGGATATGTACATGGTTAGTGCCTGGGTGAGTGGATGAGTGAATGGGTAGTGTGTGAGTTAATCGATGAGTGTAAGGGTAGTGTCTGGGTCATTAGATGAGTGCATGGGTAGTGCCTGAGTGAATGGATGAGTCCATGCTTAGTGCCTGAGTAAATGGATGAGTGCAAGGGTAGAGCCTGGGTGATTGTATGTGTGCATGGGTAGTGCCTGCATAAATAGATGAGTGCATGGCTAGTGCCTGAGTGAATGGATTAACCCCGGGTGGGAAACTACGCTCCACCATCGGAGTTTATGTAGTTTTGCCTACTCCGCGTTACGTTGCGAAAACTACGACTCCGTGGTGGAGCATAGTTAGCCGGCCCCTCCACCTTCCCCAAATAATTAAGTTAGTAAATGAAATTACCTGCCCCTTGGCTGCCTCCTCCGGGAAATCACCGCTCTCCTGCCTCCTCCTCACCGTCCTGATTCAATGATAACCCCTATGTTGTACATCTTGCGACTCACAAAAATTAATGTGAAACAGTGTCTCAGACACTGTTTGCGATTCCCAATGGCTCATCAATATTAATGAGCCACTCGCAATTTGCGACCCCATTGGGAATGGCTTGCCCTCAGAGGGATGGTGGCCTGCTGGGCTCAGCAGACCTCCATGTCTGGGACTGCTTTTAAATAAAGCAGTTTTTTTTAAATGCATCCCATTTTCCTAAAAATAATTTTGTTAGCAGCAGTTTAGCTGATCCTCAGCAGGGTTGAAGCGCAGATATACTGTCTGCCTACAAGACTGAACGCCATAATGCCTGAAAAAAGGACGTAACAAGATGCATCTTATGTCCTTTAGAATTTGGCAAATGCAGATGACATGAATAATATCCTCCTTCCCACTACCACATAGATGACATAGCTGCGTGCCTTCTCTCCTTTCCCATGGCGGGAGTGGGGATTGATTGCAATAACCCCCAATCGTAGCTTTAAGAAGTTTTCCTTTGTCCTTATTTTGACTCCTGTACTCAAGTAAATTTGCGGTTTGAGCCTAGCACTGAGGACAATCCAGCTGTGTGCCTTTTTAGCAAGTGCTGCCTTGTCTTCTAAGACAGATATAATGGGTGTTGTCTTTTTCACTATTTTTTTTAAGGAAAGATGATCTGTTGGTATTGCCCGACCTCAGACAGCCCTAGTAGCATAAGGGAGTCAAACAGATATTCCTTGGCCGGACATTTGCCTTGAGGAGACAGCTCATTCCAGAGGTGGAAATCTAGAGATCCTGCCTCCGCACTGCAGATTTTGTGCCAACTTTTTACATGCAACCTCTTCTTTCCACCGATTGTTTTTGGAGCCCAAATTCCAGCTGTATTTGTCCCAGTGAGAGTTATTTTTGGAGATGGGAAATTGCTCTGTAGGGTTTGGCTATTACTATGTCCAGGGCTGCCTCATCTTTACCTTTAAGAGCCTTGCTCCCATAGGTTAGTGGTGACTGCAGTTTAGCTCGCAATACTTGTAGGGAGGGATCAAGCGGGAGGTCAGGAAGCTGTTTCTTCAATGATTTCATTACTAGGTAAGTCGTTATTCCCTTTCTCAGCATGGACTCCAGCTGTGGTTTAAAAGAACTTTTATGGTCTAGAATTATTCCCAAATATGTATAGTTTGTTACCTGATCCAAACACTGCCCATCTAGGTGCCAGGTGTATTTTTTCTTTTTATGGTAGTTTACTGCCACCATTTTGGTTTTCTTAAGATTTATTTGTAGGGCATTCCGATGTGAAAAGCTACTTGTCATATTCAAAAGAAGTTGAAGACCGATGGGAGTTCTGCTTATCAGGTCTAGATCGTCCGCATATAACAGATTTGACAATATCTTGTTTCCCAGTTTTAGAGCTTGGGATGTACAGCTGTCCAACTCCCCTGGGAGATTGGCGAGGAAAGGGTTAAAAAGAAGTGGCGTAAGGACACACACCTGCTTTAGGCCTTTTGCGGTCGCAATTCATTTGAAAATATGTGTCCCCATGACTAATTTAATCCTGATCCAGGTTTCTGTGTGCAACTGTTTGAGCCAATCTTGGAGTGATTTTGGTAAAACCCCGACTTTCAAGTTTTTGCCAGAGTTTGGCCTGTTTAACATGGTCAAAAGCGGCTGTTCAGTCAATAAAACAAAGAAATAAGGGAATGGTTGCATCCTTAGCTTCATCCATCAATGGGGTTAAATCCAGGATGTTGGTTCTTGTTCCTTGGCCACTGCAGAACCCAGTTTGATTTGTAGGAATGATAACATTTTCTGATGCTCAAGATGTTAGCTCGTCCAGGATTGTACCCACGTAATATTTTGCATCTACGTCGATAAGGGCCATTAGTCGATAGGTATTCGGATTGTTCCTATTGCCTTGGTTAAAAATTGGACCGATGATTGATCCTTTCTAGGATTCCAGAATTGTGGCTGCAATGTTAATGTCCTTAAAAACTGGTAGTAAAGCCTTACTCCAGAAGTCAGGATTGTGTTTGTACAACATTGGTGAAATGCCATTGGGGCCAAGGGAACCCATGGCTCTGTCCCTGGCTATTTGTCTCTTTATCAGTTTTACCGTAGGGACAGAGCATTCCTCTGTAATGGAGGCTGATAAGGCTAATTCTGTGGGCAGTTGACATCCCTGTTGATTGTGCAGTTTGGGGTTAGTGACAAGTTGGTCTTCAGGAGTGGGGTTTTATGTCACTTCTTCCATATTGATGTCTCCTCCATCCTTTATCTTGTTACCCTTTTCCTTGTCCACTTCTATGTCCTTTTGCGCATTGTTATTAAAATGGGAAGAAAGGTAATATACCCAAACAGCCTCTGTTATGTTGGAGCTTGTTCCTGGATGGTTTCGTCGCTCTATTCTGTGGATTGTTTGCCAAAACTTGGCACTATTTTTTTGTTTGGCATTGTGAAGTAACTTGGCCCATAGTTCGTCATTCTTTCATCTTATTTTCCCCCACTACTTTCTTTTTAATAGTGCCTTTGCTTTCCGGAGGGTAGACTGCATGACCAAGTTCTGTGGGATTTTACGAAGCTGATTCAATGTTTGGTTTATGGTGCGTTTCAGTGTCCATTATTCTGGGCAACTTGTCAGCCTTGTTGGGCTGTCTTCTGATAGTATTGATTTTGACCCAATCCTAATTGCAAATTTCCCACCAAGAGTCATAGTGAAATTTTCTCATACTTTCACCGTTTAAACTGCTGGTTCTTCACCAAGGTTGTATAGTGTCTTGGCGGTGGCTGATATTGCTTCAATATTGTTAATGTTGCACCTTATTTGTTTAAGGTTTGAAAGCCTTTTGGTATCAATGGGATTCCAAGCATCTAGTGCGATGGGCAGACTCGCTTTTAACAGCACTTCCTGCGGTAAATGGTCACTATGTTCATTGTCACCTATTCTGAAAGGTTGCCTATTTGTTGAACTTGGCTAATGTTATGAACGTGAAATCTAGATATGAAGAGGGTTTTGAAGAGTGGAATGTAGCAGCCGGTGGGTTATCGCCCGGGAAGCCGCCGTTCAGTGCTCTTTGATTCATGTGTTCAAGTTCCTGAAGCAGATGTTTTGAACATCTCGTTGGTTTAATAATTTTTGCTGAGCTCTGGTTTGGTACGCCCCATACAAGATCTTGCACAGAGTCGTCATCTTGTCCTGATCCACACAGATGTAAGTTGAAGTCTCTGGCCAGAATGACATGATCAACTTTTTATTCGTTAATATTCATTTTTATTTCTTCAGTCAGCTCCTTTACCGCTTTTTGTTTTTGTTTGGGATGCACATAGGTGTGGATAATTATGATTTCTTGGGATACCTTGTTGAACTTGAGCGTTATCATCACTGCCTGAACCGCGCTTGGTGTTGTGATTTTAGCCACCATAGAAGTAATTTTTCCTACTCTAGATATTTAGGCTAGGATCATTAATCCCCCAAACGGTGACCAAAAACAGAACCCCTTGTAGCCAGAACAAAGTAGGAGGTATACCCCTGGAGCTCGAAGGCCTTGTCTTCCCAAGTTTCCTGGAAGAGTACCATGTCAAATGACCTTAAGTAGTTTACTACTTTATGATCTTCAATTTTACTTAAATAACAACAACCTTTGTCCTTAGAAGACCCCTCACTCACCAACCTAGTTGGTGACATGCTTCATCATCGGGGTCCCACCCAGACAGCCGAATGGCATCTGGGTGTGCTGTGACACCTGACAACAGTGGAGCTGGATTTCCTAATTTTTATATGTGCAATTAACTTTAAGTGAGTGTGTTTAAAAATTGACCAATACTACCCACTCGTGGATTTTATTCCGGAGTGATTTGACAATGGTTAAAAAACAGTGGAACACCTATTGCCTGATTAGGTAGGCTATTTGTGTCAATAAAGACGTGTGCTAAGATGAAGAAAAAGTTAAAATGGTCTAAATGTTTCAACCTATGTGTAACTAAGTTTTTCGTCAGGACCAGGGTGGGGGAATCTGGGTGGTGTACACACCCTAAGGTGTACCCTCCCCTCGATTCCTTAGTGTGGAAATCACAAAATGTGATTAGTTCAAAAGGTGTTTTTCTCCTAGATTCTGGAAAAAAACTTAAAGCGCTCGAATTACGGGCTTCATGGGTTCCGACCTGCCGTGGTGCAATCCACGATTTGCGAATGGTAGCACAGAAGCGGTGAGCCTGGATGGTCTCTGACGGGAACCCGAAAGTTTCACCTTTCGGGTTACACCTTTTGAAATAATCAGCTCTGCATTACCAATGTCAAAGCTGGGATTGGTGGTCTGTGGCTAGTATTTGGATTAAAGGCCCTTGTACAGTTATTTAAAGCACCAGGAGTGCTGCTCCTTGCTCCTATTAATACAGAGGTACTGGTTTTCATAGGTGAGTTAGTGTGAACCTTTAGGAAAGGTGTTGGGTAGGGAGATTTTAATTCCGCTTCCAGCTTTATTCCCCAGAGCTTAACCATACTTTCTTCTTTCATGATTTTATTAGCTACCCCACTGGAGTTCCATCTTGTTTTTGTCGCGTCTGGACACAGTCGATTGTTGGTTGGAAGGAATTCTATAGAAAGCAGAACTGATGTGCTAATATTTTCTAGATTTGTGATGGAATTTAAAAGTCGTAATACATTCCCTCTGTTTAATACATCTACTCTTCCCCGGGATTCGCACTCAGGGATGAAGGTGATGGTGGTCGGTCCTTCTGTGGTAATCACCTCCATTTCCTGGGTAGAGATTGCCTCCTGAGGCTGGGGCTTTGGTTACAAGAGGTAGTTCTGTCCTGCTCCGGAATGGCCATAAATACAGGAGATTTGCAAGGGGTCGGTTGAACGCTTGATTTTTCCTGGTGAACAGCTTGTAGTCACAACGCCCCTTGACAGCTGTTGTCCTTGATCTCTGTATTCGAACAATTGGACTTCATTTGCAAATAACCTTAAACTTTGTTCTTTTGAATCATGTTAGTTAATTCTTGCTTTGGTGTTACTAGCTATTTTCCTGTTACAGTTGGTCCCTGTTTATTATCGCGTTTTGAGATGTTCTGTTTTGGTAGTCTTGGAGATGTCCCCATAGTCGCAACCACCGTAGTATTGGGCCATGCAGTGGGATGATCAACCCAATCTGACAAGGTAGAGATACAGACATGCCAGGTTTCCTCAACTTCGGAGTCTAGTACAACCGAGGTTGCACAAGGTTGATTTGTGGTGCAGAGGTCCAGGACTAGAGACTTCCTATTTCGTCCCTTCCTTTTTGTTTATGACGAGCTTTCCAAGATGAATGTTTTTTTTTAGCTGGACTCTTTTGTGTTTTTTTGGGCTGTAAGTCCAATTTACGATATTGGTATTGAAGCGCTGTTACTGAATATTGCATTGTACTTAACATGGTGGCCCAAATAGATTCTGTGAGTAAGGCTCCACTAAGGTTGCGTCTTTCTAGCCATGGTTTGTTAGTTGTTGCAGGGGACGAATAATTTGAAGCAGGTTTTAGATTATATGAAGCAACAAGTTCCTCCAATTCCTGTGAGGCCATGAAGGACAAGTCTGCATTTGTTAAGTGGGAATCTTCGTAAGGAGAGATCATATAGTGCTCATAAGATTTGTTGTCCAGTGGGTCACTAAAAGCCTCCAGGGCTAATGAAACTCAGGCATGTATAATTTGCATCTGCAGTAGGGAGCTGTTTTTTTGGTTGCAAAAGAGGAACCATTGCCTTGTACTCTGCTGACTGGATTGATTCCAGGGAGGAGACCTGAGAGACCTTCGGATACACTCGTAATTCAGTTTCTGGTTGCTCCAGAGACTCTGCGGTGCTTATATTTTGCCGATTTTTAGGATTTGCTTTATGGGTTTTATGGGTTTTCCCAGACTTTAATTGACTTTTAGGGCTGCCTTTTACATTGGCGGCCACCAACTGGGCTGCCTCACTGTCGTCCCTGCTCGCTTTAGCACCTGTTATATTTTCAGGCTCCCCGTTTGGCCGGGTGTCTATAACTGGTTTTGTAATAGCCTTGTCTCCCGATGTAAGTGCGATCCCTTGCTGATGATTATTAACTGTATGATTGAGCAGGTGTAATAAAAGACTGTTGAGTCAGTTAAATCTTTGCTGGCTGCAGTGGTGTTTGCAGCCCTTTTACGTTCTCACTCGTAGAGTAAATTACTGTTCTGGATCTTTCAGGAAGGAAACTTTTGCATACATTTTTGGGTGAAGGGTGCAAGGATTCTTCTTGTGAGATGCCCCCTTAATACTTAAGATGTTTTTGCTATTGAGTTCCTGGTGGCTGCTTCAAGTCGGCTGTTTGATGAGAAGTTGTTGTTGCCATTCCTCAAGTTTTACTGGTTCTTGCGCCACAGGTAAAATAATTTATGGGGGTACTGGTGTCACCCATAACTGTGTTATCTGTTGTGCTTGTTTTGTCGGAGGGTAACCGTGATCCAAGGGCACTTAAACCCTCTCTGTTAACTTTTCTTTTTTCGCTTTATATTTTGGAGAGTCCTCCTTACTCTGCCTGAGTGCATGACCCTCCTATTGTTCTTTTATAAACACCTAGTAACCTGTATTGCACTGTCCGCAAAACACTAGGCCCCTGATATACCTATATTTGACGCTTAATGTTTAGTGCTTAATGCTTTCTCCCTAAAAACAGTCTTTAGCTTGGCGACTCCTTGACCGCTGGTAGCCCTATTAACTCCTTCCCACTGCCTCTTTTGGCTCTAAAATTTTGCTGACCCTTTCCGTCCCATCGATTGTTGTCTACTCTGGTGAACCTTCAGCCCGTGGTCACACTCTGCTTGGTAAAGGATTTTTATTAACTATATAAAGTTACCAAAGCTGTCATGCTCAAGCTCAAGCACAAATGCAAAAACAACAGTTGATGGACAGAATGCAGAACAATGTCATGCATTCACTCCAGTACAGAGATCTTGGCCTAAATCCATTGTTTTTTTTGCACTCCACACCACCCCAGTTTAGACATGGCCATATGCAAATCAGCCTTGACCCTGTGCCTCATGGGAACAGTCCAGCCCAAACTGCCAAGCCATGTCTTTCCTGGACCGGAATCAAGCATCCTAGGACCGGTTTCTGGCTATCCGACGTCTTTAGACATGATAGCTTGACTCCAGTGCTGTGGAGAGCATGACTCTCACGTCTGAGCATACTCATCCCATTCGGGGTGACAAATGCAAAAAGAACAGTTGATGGACAGAATGCAGAACAATGTCATACATTCACCCCTGTACAGAGATCTGGGCCTAAATCCATTGTTTTTTTGTACTCCAGACCACCCCAGTTCCGACATGGCCATATGCAAATCAGCCTTGACCCTGTGCCTCATGGGAACAGTCCAGCCCGAACTGCCAAGCCATGTCTTTCCTGGACCGGAATCAAGCATCCTAGGACCGGTTTCTGGCTATCAGCAGCCTTCAGCCTGAATAGTTTGACTCCAGTGGTGTGGAGAGCATGGGACTCACGTCTGAGCATACCCATCCCACTCGGGATGACAAATGCAAAAACAACAGTTGATGGACAGAATGCAGAACAATGTCATACATTCACCCCAGTACAGAGATCTGGGCCTAAATCCATCGTTTTTTTGCACTCCACACCACCCCAGTTCTGACATGGCCATATGCAAATCAGCCTTGATCCTGTGCCTCATGGGAACAGTCCAGCCCGAACTGCCAAGCCATGTCTTTCCTGAACCGGAATCAAGCTCAAGCACAAGCAGTTGCAGTTATGACTGTGGCTTTGGCTGTGACTTTACTGAGAGAACTTTAGTTTGTGATAGCCAATTGTTGGCTAATAGTACGCTAATAGTATACGTTATGAAGCTGGAAACTGGAAAAGATCAATCAGACGACTAGAATCAATTAGCCCAATAAGCCCGAAGAGGGAAGGCATTCAAGTGGTGGATGGCAATGGCTGTCGCAGTGGCCGAGGCAGTGAGCAGATGGGAGGGAGTAGGGGAGAAGTAGCCTGAGAGCAGCGCACACTGGGGAGCCCCAAGCCGCACCCAACCTAGTTGGGGCACTTCTGCAGGCTCAGCTGGGCACTGCACTGAGTGGCCATCACTAACAGCGGCCCCCCCTCTCGCACTCCTGTGCTTACCTGCTGCCACTCCCTGTAGGAGAGTAGGGTCTGCTATCCTATGGTCACCTCAAATTTTTACTTTTTGCTTCACTGGTTTCTGACTTAATGTGGCTGTGGGCCTGCTAATCAGACCCACAGCCTGCTGTTCTCTCTCTAAATTAATACCAATGCACTCTAGGTGCATTACCAATTGGAACTGGTTCACCTTATAGGCCCCTGCAACAGTGTACCCTAGGTACCCCGGGCATAGGTGTATCCAAGGCCTACCAGGGGCTGCAGCATGTATTATGCCATCCCTGGCCTGGACTAGCTATTTGACACAACTGGATGTTCACTCAGCTGGGGTAAGTTAGTGTAATCACCTCTTACTTAGATATAGTATATCTATATCTAACATGTATGGACACATGGTAACCTATAAGTCACTCCTATGGCAGGCCTCGACAATCCTGGAGGCAGAGTGCTTGGTTTCATGTTAGATGGTGCTCTGGCATGAGCTGAGCCTGTCTGCAGCTTTCGGAACAACGTCCTTTAGCTGTTTAATGATATTGCCATACCATATACTCTTAAGTGCATTATGAACCTCGGGGTTAAATGCTATCTTTGGTTTGGCATTATCAAAACATGTCGAGTAAGGTGGCATACGACTTGGAATACTACCCCCTCACTAATTCTGGCGACGGGGGTAGCATTCCACCCTTCTAGAGGGAGACGACATGTACCTAACCTGAAACCCGGGTAAAGTTAAACATGAGCCTCAGCATCACAAAATGGATGCTGCCACCACAGACACAAGTCTGACCTCCTGCTGCTGGGAGTCCTTCCAGCTTGGGAGGCTTGGACAAAGGGTTTCCTGTCAGGGGAGGTGCTTGCACCACCCCAGACAGGTTTTTGTGTAGTGGGTTAGGGAGGGCTGAATAGAATAAGACATGACTGGGGCACACAAGGTGTCCCTGTGAATATGCCAGTTCAAACCGGAGCTGGGGCTTTCCAGCCCCAGTCCTGGCGCGAAACTGGACAAAGGAAAGGGGGTGTAACCACCTCCCTTCCTGGTCCCACCCAGAGGAGGGACCTAGCAGGTGATCCGGCCCCTAGATTTGGTTTAAGAGTAGGAGCTGTGTCCTAAGACTTCAGATCATCCTAAACTCGACTTGAAATAAGAAGATAAACTGGACCTCGACGTTCTGCTGCACAGAAGACGGAAGAGATTCTCCCTTGTGGCCAAGTAGTGACCACCCTGTGAATACAGGCACCATCCAGCAACTCGATGACTGCTTTGCCGTTGCTTCCCGCCGGAGCCCGAGCCCAGAGCGCAACAAGACCTGAATTCCAGACATCTCAGAGCCCGATGCACAGTCCCTGAGAAGAAAAGACCAGTGGAGGCACCGAGAGACATGGGACCAGCCATCTTGGAAGATCCACGAGAAGCTGACCACACAGCACCCAAGGCATCCTCAACACTGTGCTTTGGGGTTTGAGAAGCCCTACCACCGAGCAGCATCTGCACCAAAGATCAGCCCTCCAGCATCCACGAGATCTGTGTGGGGCCCTTTTGCATTTTGCCACTTGACACGTCATCCCGGTTACTGGCCTGTTGGCTAGTGGCCATCGTGGCAACGAAATCTACAATCATTGATGCTGGTCTGGTTGCTCCAGACTTGCCCTTGCTCCTGTGAAAAGGAGCAGCCCCTCCAACCTTGCTGGTCTGAGTGAAAAGCTTTCTTCAACTCCTGCGTGGCTTGCCTTAGCCAAGGCCTGTGTGCTGCAATCAAGTTGCCGACAATGCCATCAGCTAGAGCATGCGTGGGACAGCTCGTGATCGACTCCTGGACGTCCTCGACCTTTTTGGGTCCACGTGGCTGCAGAGAGAAGCTACACCTCTTCACCTGTTTGCACCCAACAACGCCTGGTTCCTTCCTGGTTCCTCGCCGGTCACTGGCTAGTGACTTTGAACATTGTCCCCTCTGCTTTTAGGTCTTCACCTCTTCAGATCCACCCTTGGATCCACCAGAACTCTTCTCGACGACCCGCCTGCAGCATCTTCATCTACAGGCTCCATAGAACAGCACAACGAAACCCGACACACTTTGAGACATAGGCACCCGCTTCCTGTGGGTGAGGTAACGCTGGCACTCTGGTGCTCCTGTGTAAAATTACACCTCTAGTGTCTATGTTCCAAGTTGCTAGGTTCTAGGCCATCCGGAAGGTTCCTTTTTCTTTAACTTTGTGACTTTTACGCACCCATTGAAATCAATAGGCCCCTGCGTGTAACTTTCAGCACTGCACACACATTCCGTGGGCCTCCTGGTCACTAACTGTTGTTAGTTCCTTGTAGTCCTAGCGATTCCCCAGGCCCTAGGCCTTTTCCCTTTCAGAATAGTGGTTCTTATACCACTATTTTAGTATATAGTTTGAGCAGCCACCAAGGCCTATCCATATTGTGCAACGTTTGTATATTTTAACACTGTTTTGTTTAAACGAATTTGCTTATGTGCTCATAAAGAGTATAGGGGGTACTTTTAGTAAATATATATATATATATATATATATATATATATATATATATATATATATATATATATATATATATATATATATATATATATATATATATCTGTGTGGTGTCCTTTCATTTGGTATTCAAGGAGAGTGTATATGGTAAAACAGCTTGCTTCACATGCCTTTACAGAGTTTAGCCTAAGACTGCTTTGTCCACGTTACCACTACGATAGCTGGTCTATAAGGTTGACTTACAACCAATCATCATAAGGGTTGTTTGGATTGATACAAGGTGGTCACTAGAACTAGTGATCATCATATATCAGGCCAACTTCTCACACTCCCCCTGCAAAGTCCAGAGTTGCCTGTGAGTCCAGGTGCACTCCCTGCACAATACAGAAAATACAGACGAAGGACACCAAGATGCTCCAACGCTCCTTGCCTGCTTGTCTGCACTGGCCCCTCAGCCCCTCAGCTAGTTAGCCTCCGTGCTAAGCTCAGTTCAGTTCAAATTAGATCAGCTCCTCAGCTGCTCGCTCTTTGGCCGTTTGCAATTCGTCTGTTAACTCTAATGGGCTCTATCCAGGGGTGAAAAGGTAAGGTTTGCGGGGCCGTGGGCGGGCCATGGGCGGCCTTTCGATGTATCAAGATGCTTGGCAGGATCTTTTGCAGGAGCCACAGTAAACGCAGTAATCTCGGTAGGCAGGGAGGGGACGTGACAGCAAGGCAGCAATGCAGCGTCCTCCCCTTCTCACTACTCCTCGCACACTGTGACTGGCAATCCATGCAAAAATAAAATGTTCGGAGAGCCTAGGGATCCATCATATTGTTTTAAATATGACACATCCCGGTGTTATGAAAGTAATGCAGCACGGTGCAGCCAAATGCCTTACGCCTCTGCATGAATATTTTGTCAATTTAGCCTCAGGTGTGTAGGTACATGCAATGTCTCAACACTGTCAATATAAAAACACAATATAAGAGCTATTGGATGCCTCTCTACCACTGTGTTAATGGTGTGTTTAGTATCTCAGTACTGTTCTACTTAAATGCATCAGATTTAAATTTTGGAAAACTGTGCATATACCAATCTACCTGTTAATCTCTATCAAAGCATATAGCTCACTAATTCTTCCAAATACTTGCAAAGAGTGTGTCACAGGTTGCAGATATAATTCACCAGATCGTTCTAAAAGACTACATATTCCTCAGGAAAACTTGTAAAAACATTTGTTTGTGGTTGACAATGTGAATACTGCCTGGATGATTACATTTGTGCATAGGTAGTACCTAGGTGATTATTTGAGTTAACAGGTAGTGCCTGGATAATTCCCTGAGTATATCAGAACTCCATGGAGAGTTCCATATCTGCATAGTTACGACCTGCATGTTTGCATGAGTTTATCACTACTATCTGGGAGTTTGTTACATGAGTAGGACCTGAAAGATTCAATAAGTGCTTGACTAATGGCTCAATAATTCAATACATGCATAGATAGTGGTTGGATGATTACATTAATGCAACTGTATGGTCTGGATGATTGCAGGAGTGCACAGATAGTATATAGGTGATTTATAGAGTGCATGGATAATGCATACATGATTGTATAAGAACATGCATAGCACCTAGCAGACAGGATAAGTGAATGAGTAGTGTTTCAGTGATTGCATGACTACATGGATGCCGCCCATGTGTTTTGGAGCAGTGAACAGGTAGTGCCTAGGTGTTTAGATAACTACATGGGTGGTGCCTGGATAATTGAATAAGTGCATCAGCAGTGCCTTTGCTGATTAGATGAATGTTTGACTAGTGTATGAGTGATTGCATGACTCCATTGTTAAAGCTTGAGAGATAGGATGAAAGTAAGTGTACTGCTGGGGTGATTGTATTCAGGCAAGAGTATTCCTTCAATAATTAAATGAGTGCATAGCTACTGGATGGATAACAGGTTTACTACATTGGTAGTCTTTACGTAGTTAGATGAGTGCATGAGTAGTACCTGAGTGTTTGCATGAGTTCATGCCATTGCCTCAGTATTTCAATGACTGCATGGGTTGTAAGTGGGTATTTAGATAACTGCATTCCTTCTGTTACAATGACAGCATAGTTTTAGCCTTGTTAACTACATAATTTATGCCTGCCTGACTCAAAGAGTACATGTGTAGTGTTTAAATAATTGAATAACTCCGGAGATACTGAATCAGTGATTTGATGACTGCCTCAATAGTGATTTCGTGATTACAGGAGTGCCTGAAAATTACCTGACTGACTGTGAAAGTACCTTCATGCTGTTAGATACAGAACAGTTATGACAATATCTCTGACTCACTGGTTATCTCCTTCTATCAGTATCAAACTACCTGCTTTACTCTAAATGCTTCTCTACTGAGCTATGAGTGAGTGAAGTCTAAATATCACACTTGGTATATAATTAGGGTACATGGCTCTCTAGGAGCATACATTGCTTTGTTTCTGAGAGTGCACAAGCAAGTTTCTAAAATGGAAAACAACATTTAAAAGATTTTCACAGCACAGAACCTTTTGTAAATGGTATATGTACATCATTTCTAAAATGCTTCTTCTGCTTCTAAAACAATTATTCAGCATTTCTCAAACGAAAGTTACACCCCAAATGAAGGTAGCACAAGAACTTACAAGGCATTCTGCACTATAAATCCTACTCAATCCTACTCAAATAATTTTTAATTTTAATTGTTTAAAGAAAAAACACCATGTTGGACCTGACCCTTTTTGCAGGGTCATTCGAAACAATTTGCCTTTCTCCTAGCCTTTTTTCTGACATGGTGTTTGTGGTTTTAGGACTCTGAGCACTTTAGCATTGCTGTCCAGTGTACAGTGTGTGCTCTCTCTGTGTTAAATATAGTAAGATTGGTCTACACCTGTTTGGCCTATTTAATTTACCTGTCAGTCCTTTGTAAAGTGGTATCCCATATACCCAAGTCTGGTGAATTAAATGCTACGAGTGGGCTTGCATCTCTGATTGCTCTACCCACCAGAGTAGCCTTTCAAATCTATCTCAGGCCTCTGGCATAGAGGGGCTTCTGCGGGCAGTGTTACTGCCTCTGTGACGTGGCACCTAAAGTGTGTGCCATGTCTGTGACCCCCCTTTTACTATATATGAGTCACCCCTAAGGTAGGCCATAGCTAGCCCTATGGGCTGGGTGCATTGTAGGTAAAAGATAGGATATTTACCTTAAGTGTGTGACATGTCCTGGTAGTAACAGCCATTTTGGTTTCTTACTACTGTGGGGCTGCCCTCCCATAGGAATGCATTAGGGGTTCCCTGATAAGTGTTTTAGTGGTAATTCCTGATATGAAAGGCGCAGCGTGGTCAAGTTTAGTATGGTTGGAATAGCAATAATAAATGCTACGCAATGGTGTGCGCACATTTATTATAACTATTTTAGAAGTGCCATTTTTAGAAGTTGGCAGTTCTGTGTGCTATGTGTCTGCCTGGCTGATGTGGATTGCATGTCTGACTTTTGAGTGATAGGAGCTGGGAGGTGTGTGTGGCTCCAGAAGGGCAGGGCGAGTCAGCACTAGGCTGAATGGGAAATCTACATTTTGAGTGGCGGGAGGAGAAGTCCCTGGTCCCTGAATAGTAGTGTGCCTGCCCTAGTGAATGCTGGCTCCGCCCCACTTTGGTGTGTCTGATGACGAGCCCCCACCTGACGAATGGGAAGAGGAGTCCTGTAAACAAAGTGCTCCAACTCACCCCTGAACCAGTTTTATTAGTTCCCCAAGTCCTGTACTTTGCAAAACAAAGAGAAGTGGTATAAATATAGGGGCTGTGACCCCATGAAAGAGTGGTTCTTGTACTTACTTGGAGGGAACCCTCTGCTAGAAGGAACCACCGCAGGACCCAGCTGCTGTCTCCTGAGGGTCCCTGCATGCTAGCCTAGCTGGCTGTGCTGGGCTGTGCTCTCCCCAGCACCAAGGACACTCTTCTGGCTGGAGCTGTGGCTCCTTGTGCCCTGTGAGTACTCTTTTTTTTTATTATTCTGGAGAAGAGCGCTGTGTGGGTCTGCAGTGCTGTGCTGGGGAAAGAGAGAATCCCTGGTGTTGGGATTCTCCCAAGTTGCAGCAAGGAGAGGGTGCCCACCCCACATAGTCCCTTCTTTGGAGCGGGTGCCCATCCCGAGTTCTTTTTATTGATCAAGCGGGTGCTCACCCTGCTTTATGCCTCAAAAGTGGGAGACCAACATGCTTTGTGTTTATTTTGATGGTGGGTGCCCACCCTGCATTATAGTGCCTGATGTCTGGTGCCCACCCCGCTTCTTGTTTTAATTAAGAGCGGGTGCCCACCCTGCATCACCGCCGTGGCCCGGGAAGAAAACGGGAGCCTGCCTGTTTGTGGGGCCTGGTAAGGAAACAGGTCGGTGCCTGGCGCACTCCATTTCTGCTTCCCGGTGCCCTGGGGGAAGCCGTCCTGAGCCTTGTGGGCTGTCCAGGGAAGGGGCCCGGGTGAAGAGGAGAAGCTGGCGAGTGACAGCTTGTGTTCCGGCGGGGTTCCCGTAAGCAGAGGGAAGCCATGCAAGCTTGTTGGACCGATGCAGAAGAGGAGACCGGAGCACATCAGAGAGTCCTGGTAAGCAGGGGCTCTCTTATGTACACGGGGGCCCATGCACGTAGCCCCACAAGAGGAGTCTCCGGGGTCTGAGCGGTCCCACCAGGTAGCGGGCTGCTCCAACAATGGGGGCCATTGGTTTTTCAGAGCCCCAACCTGTCAGGGCCCCTTTGCTTATTTCCAGCCGCACAGCACCACCGCGGGTGGCTGTCACATTGGCCATGTTGGTTTTTAGAGAGTCCCAGTGGGGACCCTAAGGGGCACAGTGAATGCCCATGCCCATACTTGTGTTGCCAGCTGCGTCGCACCTGCGTGGGCAGCTGCAATGTGGCACACAATTGGCAGAGGGCCAGTGAGTGCCTGTGCCTTTAGTGCTTCACAGCTGCCCAGCAATTAGTGGGAAGCTGCAATGTTTAGGATCATTCTTTGGGGGCAGTTGTAGGAGACAGGGGTGAGATACACTCCTTGGCCCTAGCGCAATTGCACAACTATGGATTCTGCTGCATTGGCTGCCGCCCTGACATTTTGGGACAGAGGGCATTTGAGCCCCAGCGACAAGCAAGTTGGCCAGGGGTCAATTCCAGTGTTTAGGCTCCTGAGTGTTAGGATCATTTGTTAATGACTAATGCGATATTGCGTAATGTGTTTATGCTTATGAGGTTATGGCATAATGTGTTTATGGTAGTGAGGCCTTTTGCGTAATGTGTTTATGCTGATAAGGTTTGGGCCTACAGTGGGTTTATGTCTAATGTGATATAATGCTTAGGTCATTATGGTACCTGTAGTTACTGGTTCTGTTTTATATCTCCATTTACTTACCTGCATTTTGATGATTCTGACCGTGGCCCGATTGGTCCGGTCCTGTAAATAATCCCCTGTGAATATTGCCCATGCCAGTTGGCACAGTGTAAATGTGTGATTACGTTTCTAATGTGTTTATGATAATAAAAAGGCTATTTTTTTATATAACCTTGTGTGGAGTTTCTTTTGTGGTTTGCCTAGTGTGTTGCTGCTGTGTGTGTGTGTTTTGTGTTACGCAAATGCTTCACATATTGCCTCTGAGATAATCCTGACTGCTCGTGCCTTGCTACCAAGGGGGTGAGCAGGGGTTATCCTCAGTGTGTAACTCCCTTGCCCTGACTAGAGTGTCGGTTTCTGCCTGGCTTTGCAGCAAGCCTTAGCCAACCAGAAATCCCATTTCTAACATTCCACTCTCACCATATACATGTAATTATCATCAGCCTTACTGATCATAGATCACCATGTACACATATGTGCGATTTCCTAATAGATGTACACCTTCAAGCCATCTTTCCAAAAGTATATATCTCTCTGCATTTTTAAGTAAACTTAAAAGTCCCACCGTATATATAGTTATGTGCAACCACAAGAACCATATCTCACCATATAAGCATATGCAAAGTGGACATATGAGTTACAACCCACATTGACAAACACTTCCCAATACATACCTAACAAGTATTACTTCTTCCTAATTCATTTACAGGCAGACACCATGTTCTCCTCTTTTGTTTGTGACTACACTACTCCTGTTTAATAATGTTACTAAAAGTACTACAACTCATAGAATACAAATAACAAATGTATCTGTTTTGCAAATGATGTTCAGACATTTAAAACATTCTTAGTTCCTCATTACACCTTTCCATAATACTATACTATTATTTTTCAATAAAGCACACAATATAATAAAGAGGCACTAATAAACTTTACTCTTTTTTCCCAAAACATTCACCACTAACCTCTTAAACACATACCCTCTAATAGATACAGATCATCTGATATATTTTTTCATATCACTGTGATACCATTTTTTATCAGACTCTCATATACGTCTTCATTTCTAATATCATTTTTAAAAAGGATTTAAAAGTGATGTACATACGAGAGAATTCAGATTGTAGATTATATTTTTCTTTTAGCTCTTTCTGGATAGTTTGACACTATTAGGATTTGTAAAAACTAAGCACAAGAATGGTACACCACTCTCATACGAAGCAACCATGAAATGGCAACCTCTTCAACTTTCAAATTTGTGATCATGAGAAAGGCAGCAAATGAAATCATGTCTTTCATTTCAGACAACAGTATCTCCACTTGTGAATGGCTAGTATATGTTAACCTTTTCCCTCCCTTTAAAAAAAAGATTTCTATCTATGTGTGTTGGCGATATAAAAATCCTACCACCCAGCGTTAACCTTGGTTTCCAGATAAAAATGATGCCTCACTTGTATGGGGGGGGCTAAGTGCCTGCGACAGGGAAGGGCCTAAAACCTCTAGAGATTAGGGGGAAGCAAAGTAGGTCCAAAAGGGCAGTTTTCTATATGTTTTTAGGCTGACTCTGCTTTGGGCACACACAGAAGGGAGGAATAATTTTGATTGATTGACCGAGGGGAACGCTGGATGTTAGGAAATTTGTGCTGCTGTGAGGATCCTTCAACTTTCCCACACAGAAATGTGAGAAAAATATGACTTTTTAGCTAAATTTGAGGTTTGCAAGGGCTTCTGGGTAAAAAAACATGGGGGATACACACACGCTAAACTGCCAGTCCATGCATACCCAGGCGTGGTCGGTGTGCTGGGTGGACTGGGCTGGCAAGGGGAGGTGGGAGGGCAAAGATGTCACAGGTGTGAAAAGAAACGTACCTGCAGCCAGTTGCGTTGCGCTCTTCTCTTCTTCTTCTCCAGGTGGGACAGGCTGCCAGAATGCCCAGCGGCCAATCCTGAAGCTGCTCTCATGCATGAGAACAACTTCAGGATTGGTCTGATCGCCCTCGATTTTCTCTCCTGGACAGACTGTGTCTGTGCCTGCTCTCTCCAACCCAGCTGCATTACTGGGTTGGAGAGAGCTTTCACTTAGCATGACGGCATGGCCGGCCTGAGAAGGCCAGGCAAACCATTATGCGCAGTGAAGGGGGTGCATCTACCACTCCCCTTATTCACCCTCCTGGCCCGCCCACAAGACTGGGCAAGAAAGGAAAAACAAGTGTTTATCATCATTTTATTTTTCCTTTCCTGACATTTTTTGGGGCCACGCTCTTCAGCCATAGCGGAAGAGCTGCTGCTGCATACATCTCCATCCAAGCACCATCCACCCACACTGCCAGCCAAGCACCATCCACGCACATCGCCTGCCAAGCACTAACCATGCACACCACTAGCCAAGTGCCAGTCCAAGCACACCACCAAGCAAGCTCCAGTCTACACACACCGCCCCAATTGCTAGTGAACACAAACACCACAAGCCAAATGTGAGTCCACACACAGTGCCAGCAAAATGCCAGTACACACACAGTCAGCCAAATGCCAGTACAAGCAGACCTTCAGCAGAACTCCAGTTCACACACACATAAACTTTCCCTGGTATCTAGTGTTTTTCAGCCATCCTTGGGGGTCAGGTGGGCCTAAATATAATGCTGATCTGCCCCCAAGGGGGACAGAAACAGCGAAAATGTGTCCTTAAAAAAAAGGGGCGTCACCCTTGTCTATGGGGCCGCTCTCTAGCATGCACATAATCATATCCCTGTTGTCTAGTTGGCTTTCTGCCCCCCCTGTGGAGAAGATAGGGGTAATAACTCCCATTTGGTCCCCTAGGGGGGCATAAATAATGTTCAATTTGTGTTTGGGGGCAAAGGCATGTCCATTTTGGGCAGCCCGTACCCCTATGTATAAAAAAACATAATCCCTGATTCCTAGTGGGCTTTCTGTGCCCCCTGGGGACAGATCAGGTGCTATTGTCCTCATCTGCTTACTGGGGGCAGATAGACTGTGGCAATTTATTTAGGGGAAGGGGGCATTGGCCTACTAATTCTAGGAAACCCCCACCCCTGACCTACAAAACAAATAGTCCCTGGCTTATAAGAGGGCTTCATGCAACCAGGGGGCAGCCTGGGAGCTATTGTTCCTATCTAAGGACTGTAGAATTAGTGTTGAGGGTGGGAGCACATGCATACCAATTGCGGGCAACCCCCACCCCTAAGTATAAAAAAAATATGATCCCTGTTGCCTAGTGGGTTCTCATCCCCCCTGTGGTGATAAATAAGGGGTTATTGCCCTGATTTGCCTCCCAGGGGCAAAACGACTGTGGCAAACTTTTTAGGGTGTTGGGGACATTGGAATGCCCATTTTGGGCAGCCCCCATCCCTAATTGTACATAAATAAAAGCCCTGGTGCCTAGTGTGCTTTCTTGGGGGCAGATCAGTGGCCCTTTCCCCCTTCTGCCCTTCGGGGGGCAGAAAGACTGTTTACAAATATATTGGGGTGAAGGCATGATCTTACCCCTCTTTTATAAAAAAAACAAATCCTGGTGTTTAGTGGGCTTTCTGCCCCCAGGTGGGCAGACAAAGGGGTACTAACCCCCCTTTTCCCCCAAGGGGAGCAGAAAGACTGTCGAGGTTGGTTAGGGGTGTATATACACTTGAAATAAATCCCTGATCGATAGTGTGCTTTCTGCCCCTCCGGTGGCAGAAGGGGGCTATTGCCCCATCTGACCGCCGGGGGGGGGGGGGGGGGGGCGGCAGAAAGACTCACTGTATGCAAAAACGGTGGGGGGAGCAAAAGCCCTTTCCCAAGAGGCCGCTCCCACCTCCCTGGTGCCTAGTGGGTGTTTCTCTGCTTGGAGATCGTCCTCCTGCAGCGATGACCAAGTCGGATCCAAAAAAATGCCTTCTGAGGCAAATAAAAAGAAAAAGGAAATCCCTCTGCAGAATTTTGTGCTTGTGTGCACATGACGGAATTGTTCCATCATGCACACTCAAGCACCGTGGTACATGACAGTACCATTCCATCATGCACATTAAAAGGGTTCACAAAGTCCTGATGTGTTTCAGCTCTCCACACTAGCCTTGGTGACAGGTGCTGGTGGTCATTAAATGACATAACCTCCTGGTTTAAATGCCGCCGTAATGTGCCTCTGTAGTCTGCACATACTGCAACAACCAGCATATGAATAGTACCACATGTCCACTTACCTGTGGTACTTGGAGTATTCATTTTCAGTGTTGAAGAGTGATGGGATGACACCGGGAAACCATCTCACGGCAGTCCATTTCATCTATGCTGCGGGTTCCAAGTTTCTGGTGAACCGTAATACATGAACTGTTGTTGTTGCAGCAGTTCACTGTTCATCACATTGGAGGTGTTCTGCCTTGACCAGTGGCTGGGTGTCGGAGCTCCTTCCTTCCTTTCAGCATTGGTGAGGTTGGATTTTGGTAGTGTAGCCATTGTGGCGTGAGCAGTAGCTATTCCGTTGTGCAAGGAGCATGGCTGGTGTGGGGGAAGCAGCTTTTGTCCTATGTGCGCGAGGAGCACGGAGAGTAATTGGGACAGAGTGCAACCTCGGCATGGGCTCTGGAGCAACACACATGCCCATGAGCACGTTTGATCGGCAGCAGCCTTCTTGAGTTGGGCAGCATTTCTCAGCAGCATATGTTTGTGGATTGATACACATGTTGTTTTGTGCAGGATCATAATCAGTGGGCGATTTTGTGTTTGTCTTCAATGTGACAAGCACACGTCATGGAATTCTGGACATTGGTGGAGTAAGAACTTTTGCTAGAAATTTGTAGATATCTAATCAGAGTTGGTAAGGTCGGTGGCATCATCATAAGTGTTGGTTATTAAAGGGTTACTTATCTTTTTGGCAAGTTTGCAGCGCAATATGGAAAAAAATTCTCCACCTCCATCATTTTTTAGTCTGTTCCTGGCACTCCACCCATGGTATGGGAACGATGGAATGAAGCATTTGAAGTTTATTTGGAAGCCATTGATGGGGATACTTTTCCTTCTAAAAAGAAAAGCGCATTACTGGTAGGTATTCTAGGTGCGGAAGTTAGAAGCATGCTCAAAACACGTCCTATGCAAACTGTGTTGATTCATGTTGGTTCTAGGGATGGTGATGCCACCGTAGTGAATGAGTAAGTCTCCAAAGTATATACTTTAAACAAGAGATTTATGTCCATAGGTTTTTGCAGTACTGGCAAGCTCCTCTTGAACCCGTGGATGGTTTTGTGGCTGCTTTACATACTTTGGTTGTAATTTGCAATCAAGCAAACACAATGAGATGATGGATGGAGCACAGAAACTTTTCAGACACTCACCCCCAGTCACATATCTGGGTTGAATCCATCATCATTCTTCAGCTCACTTTGCCTCCTCAGTTCAGGCCCAGCCACATGCAAATCAGTTTTGACCCTGTGCAGCATGGGAACAGTCGAGACTGAACTGCCAAGCCAGGACTTCCCTGAACTGGAAACAAACATCCTGGGACTGGTTTGTGGGTAACACCTTCATCATCCAGGCTAGCTTGATTCCAGTGGCAAAGTGAGCTTGGGCCCCACGTCTAGTGCATAGTCCGCTAACTTAGAGCGAGCAAAGCAAACACAAGGAGATGATGGACGGAGCACTGTACCTTTTCAGACACTCACCCCGAGTCACAGATCTGGGTTGAATCCATCATCCTTCTTCAGCTCACTTCTCCACCTCAGTTCAGATCCAGTCATATGCGAATCAGTCTTGACCTGTGCCTCATGGGAACAGTCCAGCCCGAACTGCCAAGCTAGGTCTTCCCTGAACCAGAAACAAGCATACTGGGACCTGTTTCTGGGTAACACCCTTCATCAGCCAGGCTAACTTGATTCCAGTGGCATACCCTGCAACTTGGGGCCTCATTAGGATGGCTGACGGACCTGCGTCCGTCCCCCACCCCAGAGTAGGAGGGACCGTCTGCAGGGGCAGCGGCGGTCCCTCCGTGCAGATTAGGATGTGACTGCCACCCTGGCGATCACATCCTGCATATTTAACATTGTGCTTGAAGCAGCACACGCCGCAATGTTAAAAATACCATGTTTTCCTTCACGTGCACGAAGCAGCAGGCACCGCGTGGTGCCTGCCGCTTCGTGCACGCAAAGGCAGGGGGGTAACATAGGTACCCCCCATGTGCACCCCCACCTCCCCTTCACCCCTGGGGGCCCACAACGGGCCCCCAACGAAAAGTCCGTATGCCTTTCCATGGCAGAAATGCCGCCGTGGAAAGGCATAGGACCGCCTCCATCCTAATATGGCAGGCAGTGTCTGATAAACACCGCCAGCCATGTTAGAGCTTTTCCACCGCGGTCGGAAGGTGACTGCGGCGGAAAAGCGGCAGACGGAAAAAAGATCCCCCAGCCATCCTAATCTGGCGGGGGGTCTTTTTTCTGTCCGCAGCGGTTAATCCGCATCCTCCGGGCCGGCGGTGGCTTCTGCCGGCCCGGAGGATGCGGATTAACTGCAATCCTATTAGCCCGAAACCAGTCCCAGGATGCTTGCTTTCGGTCCAGGGAAGACATGGCTTGGCAGTCTGGGCTGGACTGTTCCCATGAGGCACAGGGTCAAGACTGATTTGCATATAGCTGTGACTGAACTGGGGTGGCGAAGTGAGCTAAAGAATGATGATGGATTCAACCCATATCTGTGACTGGGGGTGAGTGTCTGAAAAGTTTCAGCGCTCCATCCATCATCTCATTGTGTTTGCTTTGTCATTTGCAATTACCATGACTTCAGAAAGGAGATTAAATGTGACCAATTGATCAAAAAAATGAACAAGAAGAAGGGTCAGGGTTGTCTATTTTCTACAGAAGATTCCTGCCTGGAAGCAGCAATAGCCATCGTAAGGATTCTCAGCATTGTATGAAGGAGATGAGTGGGTGAGGCATAAAGTGTTAGATGAGAATCAGTTGATGAAATAAAGAGATAAAGGAGGCAAAAAGGTCACTGAAAAGTATTGTGTTTGTGTTGGCTGGGGTACCGTCAAAACAGCAGGTGAACTTTCAGAGTGTGTTGAACTATTGTTTTAGGTGTGGGAGCAAAGCACACATGAGCAGTGCTAAGTTTAATCCTTCAACCAATATCATCTGCTTTAAGTGTGGTAGGAGGGGGTATTATGCCAGATTGTGTAGGTCATACAAAGGTCAGAGAGGGCGAACTGACATGGGCACAATAAGGTCCATTGAGGAAGATCTGTATGATGATGATAACATTTTGTATTAATGTTATCTGAAAATGAGATTGGTCAAGTGTCATCTGTGCATAATGTCAAGAAAATGAAAACTCTTGTTTGTGTCATTACCATTGACATTAAAAGGATGAGGGATGGCTGGTCCTGCTTCACCATTCACGTTGATTGGTGAGGATGATTTCAACAAATTAAGTGTTCCTGGTGTATGTGAGTCAAGGATGAAAAGTTATTCATATGGAGGCAGGAAAGTGGAAGTTTTTCCAGTTAGAAACTACTTTGAGCTTTGATGTAAAACAGCTTTGGGCATAGTGTTTGTGGTGAGTGGTGGTTCTAATCTGTTGGGATGAAATGAGCAAGGGGACCTAGATATTGTTCTGGATTCCAACCATCCTGAGTTGGTGATGTCTTGACAACACCTGTTACAATTGACTAATAGTGAGGTATGCAACGTGGATGAGTATAGGTGGATATCTAAGCCTAATGTTTTCACAGATACACTTGGGTAGTTGATAGAATTTAGGTACTGCATTTTGGTAAAAGAAAATTGGGTACCTAAGGTGCATAAAGTGAAGCGAGCAGGAATTTTTGATGAAAGGTCTTCATCAGTCTAGGGGCATACACATCAGTATCTAATTCCCAAGGCCTTTCTTCCGGCCCGTATCCTTCCAGTCTATCAAATAATAGAAATTGTTCTTGAATCCTTTCAAATCCCAAATCCTCTTCATTTCGAATTCCACCTCAGTCTCGAGTTGCACAAGTTTAGTTGATAGCACCATTTTCAATTCTTTTTTTATTTTTATTTATTTTAAAAAATATATTTTTTTATTAGAAAGACTGACAGACAAGTTCACTGTTACTCATACAATCCTACAATGCAGGTTACATTTTGCAGCATATTAGAAATCAAGTTCAATTAAACATACAGATTACATACTTTCCTCCCCATCCCTATTCCTTCGCATTTCTAACTCCAACACATGTGACACACAAATCTCTCCCCTATACAAATTCCATTTGGACCATTTCCTGTCCCATATCTTTGGGCATCCCCTTGCAACAAACACTTCTTTCTCAGCTATCATACACTTATCGAGCTCCCTCTGCCACACCGCTACTTCAGGCGGCCGTACTCCACCCCACCCCCTCTCAATTTCCCTCTTAAATAGTGTGAAGCCTAACGTTTCAAACTGCTGTTCCGTCTGCGTATGATCCGTCGCATCCCATATGTTGAGCAGGCCTAGTCGTGGCATCAAGGTAAGTGTCTTTCCCAGCGCGGAATGCATATGTGTTGTGATTCTGTCCCATCGGCTCTGCACCATCGGGCATTCCCATATCATATGGTAGAAGTTAGCTGACAGCCGGCAGCCACTAAAGCAGAGATCTGGCCTAGCCCCAATCCTTGCAAGAGTGACCCCAGTCAGATATGACCGATGGAAGATACGGAGTTGAATAAGGCAGAATCTAAGTGTGATGGCAGCCTCTCTGGGAGACCTTAACGCTTGCCTCCAAGCTTTGTCCTCAATTACCCCTAGGTCCCTTTCCCATTTCTCCTTAAGCTTTCCGAAAGAGTCTGGCATATTATTACTAAGTTTCCTGTAAGTGAGGGGGATCGCCTTGGTGTGCAACTGTCCATCTAACAAACGATCTTCCAGCGGGGAAGACTCCGGTATGTCTACACAGCTAGGGAACGCCGTCATCAAAGCATGTCTTATTTGTAGATAGCGAAAGACCTCACTTGGCGCCAAGCGGTAAACCTTCTGTAGTTCCTCAAATCGAAGGATCTTACCCTTCTTAATCAAGTCACCCACCGTCGAAATACCGATCATATCCCACTTATCGAATCCCGGGTGATGGCAGAGCATACCCAGCTTCTGTGAATACCACAGAGGCGTCATTCTAGTGAGCATGTCTGTCCAACCTAAACGAGAACTGGCCAATCTCCATATCTGCAGCATGTGTTGAGTGGGGCCTATAAACTGCTTTCTCCTTGTACGAGAATAAAGTGCCCCAAGATAGCCAGATCTATTAATCTGATACCTATCTAAAGCACATGCCGGATTGAAGTATTTCGGGGTTCCCAAGGCCTACACGCTCCAGAGATTACCCACTTACACACAAGAACTGTTGGCACGGAAACTGTAAAATGCAAAGAACAAGTTTATTAAGACCCCATGGGGTGGTGGTACACTCAAACAGCACCCTTCGGTAATGCAAGAGGTATCACACCGAACACCGGTGTGACCCCGTTTATATACAATTTTGGGGCAATAAAAGATAGGCGGCATAAGTTAAGACACAGTTTTAGAGACATATATGGTCATGTTTTGGAACACTGCCAGCTCATTGGTGGGTTTCAAACCCGTTGGTCAGTTAGCGGCACATTCCTGAGGGTTTACGGGTCAGTAAGAACTGCGCATGTGTGGCTTGACCAGTACTAAAAATAGCCTGTTGCTGGGCAGATGAGAGTGGTCAGTGGAACGGACAAAGGACTAAAGGGCACGTCGGCCACGAGGCCGCTCATGGTCTAAGATGGCCGCTGCAACATTCAAAAATGGCGTTTATCGTATATAGCCAAGTTAAGGAGGACAACGTGTAGGTTCAGCTAGTCGCTAATCCAAGCGGGCCAATTATGACAGACGACCCTTTTAGCGTTTAGCTGAATCTACCTCATAATGAACATACTCTGGATGTTCGTCCTCGATGTCTATTAACATAATTTGTGTCACCTCTTTGTGTAGCATTATTTTGTCATGAGCAAGAGCTCGCCTCGATGGTAAGCAAGCTGATAGACACATTGAACATAAGGTAGGGCCACATTGGATACACAAGCATATAAAGAACATTGCTCCCACAAGTATGCAGAGAATTGTCAACAGTTTCCAGCCCCAAGTTGCAATCATGGACCAGAACCATCCAGAAAGTGTCCAAGTTCCATTGTCCGGGTGTATTTCGGCAGCTATCTTATGCAGCTTGGAAATCGCATCATACACAGATGGAGAATTATCAGGCACGTAAACACAACAGCTGCTTCCGATGATTCTACATGCCCCCCCACGATCAGCCAAAACAACATCCAGCACCATCCTGTTTTGAAGGGTGACAATTCTGGAAATCTGCAGTTCTTCGGTAATATTCCCCAGGGCAATAGCAGTGTCATTCGCAACAGCCTCGACAACGCGAGTCAGCCGTCTGATTTTCCGGCTGTTCAATGCAGCCCCCACAAAGGAGAATAGTCCCAGATTGAAATCCACATACTGTTGTAATGCAGTGTCCGTTTGATCAATGTCCTCTAAAGCAACAGTTCGCTTAACTCTGTTCAAAACAAAATCGTGGTACAGAGTATAGTCGTTATGATACATCGGAGGGGCAATGAATACAGGAGGTAGCACAAACGATACATAGCATGTGCCCAACCACCCCACCGGAAGCTGATGGTACCCCTTCGTTCCACAGATGAAGTAGGTGTTTTGAGATGCAACAAATGAAATGCCATTCGGGCTATCAAACGTGAGAGTAATATTACATTCACTTTTCCCCACTGCAATCGTGCCCTTGTTTCTGATGCATAAATCGGCTTTGGTGGAAATGACATTTATAACATGAGCACTGGATACATTCACGTTTCGCTGATTGCTATATATTCGTGGGGCAGACACATTATCAGGCCTGTATTCTTCCCATTCAAAACGTGTACCCTCTGCCCGTGGAAACCCATCCTTGTCATGGGGACATTCTTTATTTAGGCGAAAAAGCACCCCCCTTTTGTTGGCCATCTCAAAGTAAAGAGGAGAGTGTACCAAGCATTGCAAGACCCATTGTGCGAAAACGGGAGTGGAATAAGTGGGGTGCCCCCTCTCTTCTGGTGCCCAGGCAACATTCCACACACCCAGCAGTTAGAGGTATTGGTCATGTTATGCGTGTGGTGAAGAATCTGAATGAAGCTGTTATTTAAATACGTTTGGCGATGGCGTTCTTCATGGAAGGGCAATGTAAAATGGAAATGTTCAGACGGTGCCGGGGTAGTCGGCAGCAAATGTTCACGTACAGGCACCACAAGTTCGACTACCCAGGCTATAACAGCTATCACCACAATGGTTAGAAGAAAAAGAAAGGCACCCAACAGTTTCTTGTCACGAGATGCCGTTGATGCCATAGTTCAAGAAAGTCTGTGCAAAGTCTCAAATGACACAAATTGTTCACAAGTTTTCACAAATAGTCTCAGATACACGTACGTGTATACCTAAAAAAGAAAAATGCGGTGCTGAACTCCGAGGTAGCCGTTGTTTTCTTCTCCGGGCCAAGACGGGTGTCGCTACTCTGGCAGAACTGATCCCCCCCCCTTGGAATTCCCGGTTTCCGTTTCACAAACCTGGAGCGGTTACCAACCAGTCATAAAAAAAAGGACAAAAAAACTTCTTATCGCGGACGTAGATTGTAGCGCTCTCTTCCGGTAGCAGATTGGTCCGGGAAGGCTCCCTCCACTTCGGCCGACGTCACAGCTGGGCTCTTTTCTTTCTCCAAGATCTCCTTATAATCAGTCAGCACAACAGGAGTCACCAGATCCGGAGAGATTCGGCGACAATGTGTCGAATGCACCCACCGCTTCCTGTTGGTCACTCGTACGGCGGTGCGGGTCGCCAGAAGGACCTGCTCGGGGCCCTTCCACCTGGGCTCCAGACTGCTTGCTCTTTCAAACGAACGGATCATCACATGATCCCCAGGACGAAGATCGTGGCCCTCTCCAGCAGAGTTGTCAGGGAGCGCTTCTCGAACCTGTTGGTGAATAGAGAGCAAATCATTTGTTAATCGTGCCAAATAATCATTCATCATAACACAAGGCACATCATGTATTAATCGCGGCTTGGGCACCCCCCAGATATTCATGGGGCGGCCAAACACCACCTCATAGGGCGTAAGGCCAGTTCGTGAGTGGGGTACTGATCTAAGAGAGAGCAGTGCTAGCGGCAATGCATCTGGCCACTTCAACGATGTAGACGCCACGATTTTGGCCAGCTTAAGCTTCAAGGTGGCATTGTACCGCTCGACCAAACCTGCTGACTGAGGGTGGAATACAGCGTGGAACTTTTGCTGAATCCCTAACCCCTTCAGTACATATTCCACAATCTTTCCAACAAAATGGGGCCCATTATCGCTCCACAGAAATTTGCAAACTCCAAAGCGAGGAAAGAACTCCTTAAGCAACACCTTAGCTGTTGTCAAAGCTGTATTGTCTTTCGTGGGGTAGGCCTCAACCCATTTGCTAAAAGCACACACCACCACTAGGACGTACTTCAGGTTGTTGCAGCGCTCGAGTTGGATGTAATCCATTTGAAGCACTTCAAACGGTGCTGAAGGTGGAACGAACCCTCCTTTCGGAGTATGGGTCCCCTTCCCAGGATTGTGTTGCAAGCATACCAGGCAGGTCTGCACTACTCTCTTTGCAGTATTCGCAATCTCAGAATGTTCCCAAACTCGTGTTAAAAGCCGGGTGATTGCAAGAGCTCCGACATGGGCCAGTCCATGAGTCATCTGGACCATCGCCTGTAAATAAGCCGCAGGCAATTTCCACTTCTCCATGTCTTTGCTTCTCCAACAACCTTCATCATCTAGCACCCCCTCTGCTGCCCAAGCCGCAAGCTCAGATTCTGTAGCTGTTTTTTGAATATCCCGTATCTCTGCTCTAGCATCACTCCATCTCTCGGCCTGTGATTGTACCACGTACATAGGGGAGCTAGTTCGGGACATAGCCGTCTGCCTTGCTATGCTGTCTGCGAAGGCATTTCCTTGACCCACTTTATCCGTGATCTTTTTATGGGCACTGCACTTCACTATCGCTACTTTCTTGGGGCAGAGCAACGCGTTTAGGAGATCACGCACTAACTCTCCGTGCATAATGTGCTCTCCGTGTGATGTCAGAAACCCACGTTCCCTCCAGAGAAGTCCGAAGTCATGGGCCACTCCAAAGGCATACCGGCTGTCTGTGTATATGTTCACACATAGGCCAGCACTCAATTCGCAGGCTCTTGTTAAAGCTATCAGCTCTGCTGCCTGAGCCGATTTTTGTGGTATTCTAGCTGTTTCAACCACCGTCTTAAGAGTCGTGATCGCATATGCTGCGGAAGTCGTACCATCTGGCAGCCTCAAACACGATCCATCAACCCACAGTTCCCCATCCACATCTGAAAGTGGCACATCCTGTAAGTCAACACGACCCTTTGTCTGTTCCTCAGTCAGGAAAACACAATCATGATGTTTTTCTTCCTGACCCTCCTCGGCCGGATAGGGCAATAAAGTCGCGGGGTTCAAAGTAGCGCATCTTTTCAATGTTATGTGTGGTGCTAAAAGTGTCAGCTCATATCCTGTAAGTCGTGCACTCGTGAGGTATTGGGTCTTTGTTTGGTTTAACAGGGCATCTACTGCGTGAGGAACTAACACCAACAGTTTGTGTGATAACACTATGCCCTCACTCTGTCGTATGGCTACTGCTGTTGCCGCTACCGCTCGAAAACACCCAGGCAACCCTCGTGCTACAGGATCCAAAATGGCAGAGAAGTATGCACATGGTCTCTGCTTATCCCCGTGTAACTGCACTAACACTGACAACGCGCACCCATCATTCTCATGCACGTACAATGTGAAAAGTTTCGTGTAGTCTGGTGTTCCTAACACGGGTGCAGAACAAAGGGCCTGTCTCAACTGTTCAAAGGCTTTCTGACATTCGTCTGTCCACTCAAGAGGCATCGGTGTGGTTTTGGACAATAATGCTAGCAGAGGTTTTATGATATGAGAGAAACCCATAATCCATTGTCTACAAAAAGATGTCAACCCTATAAAAGCACGCACATCTCTCTGCGTGCGGGGGACTGGTGTGTCTAAAATTGCTTGAATTCAATCAGATGTTAATGCCCTCCCCTCCTTAGACAACAGATGACCGAGGTAGGTCACCTGGGGTCTACAGTATTGAAGCTTTTTCTTGGAGACCTTGTGATTGTTTTGTGCCAAAAAGGAAAGCAACGCAAGCATACTCTGTTCACATTGTGCATAGGAGTCGGCGGCAAGCAGAAGGTCATCCACGTACTGGATGAGCGCAACGCCAGACTGCAATTCAAAGGAATCTAGTTGTCGTTTCAAAGCCTGGCTGTAGATGCTAGGGCTCTCAGTATATCCTTGGGGAACTCGACAAAATCTATATGATTTATTATTGAGCGTAAAACCAAACAGATATCTACTATCTGGATGGACAGGGATAGAAAAGAACGCATTCTTTAGGTCGATAACAGTGAAAATGGTGGCCGTCGGAGGAACCAATGTAAGCAAGGTCGTAATATCGGACACCACTGGGTATTGGGGAATGACAATTTTATTTATTTCACGCAAATCAATAATAAATCGATAGATCTTGCCATCTGAGTCTCTCTTAAGAATTGGTAGAATAGGGCTGTTACAGACATTATAAGGGACCTCCTCCACCACCCCTGCAGAAATCAAATCCTGGACAATGTGTGTTAGTGCAATTTCGCCTTCCTTCGAGATCTTATACTGTGGCACTCGTGGTAGGGGGCCCCCCTCCTTAACGGTAATGTGTATTGGTGGAATACGCATCTCTCCCACATCCGTATCTGATGTCGCCCACAACGTGTGCGGCAGAGAGGCCAAAGCGGGAACATCTAAAATGACACAAAATCTGTCATGTTCAGGGCAATCATCAGGGTCAGGGTAGTTATCATTCAGAATAACCCGCACTCCCTCTGGAGCGCAGCGTATTGTTGCTCGAAAATATTTAAGCAAGTCAATACCCAAAATATTATCTGGGGTATGGGGCGATAACAAAAATTGGCCAAAACTAAAGTACTTGTCAATGCATAATGCAAGGGGCTTGGACAATGGGCTGGGGGAGGGTGTGCCATCAAACCCTACACACGTAATCATTTCGCCAGACAGGGGAGCCCTCGGAACCAAGTTTTTCGACAGAGCGCTACGAGTAGCTCCTGTGTCGACTAGAAACTGGTCAGTAGAACCCAAAATACCCGCTGTTACATATGGACCTTGCTGATCTACTGGCACTTCAACTGATTCCTTACCCCATCCTACGCAATCCTATGCATGCACATAATCCTGATGTTCCACATTCTCTCCTTCCAAAATCTGATATTGATTCCGTCTATCAAACGTATTTCATTCGTCCTGGCCACGGCCCCTCTCCTCAACTTGTCTACGATCACCTCCTCCACCTCTCATTCCAGTATAACCTCCTCTTGACCTTCCACTACCTCGCCCACGCTGGCTACGCTGTTCACGAAGTACCGGACAATCGTCGGCCCAATGCCCAAACTCCTTACAATAAGCACACTGATCCTCCGCAATGTCCGTACGACCATACGATGCGTTACCTCCACCTCGTCTACCTCTCTCATTCCCTCTACCCTGTGTTCCCCGAACCTGCGCCAACATCACCTTCGTTTTCAATTCCTTCGTCTTTTTCTCTACACTTTCTTTAGCCTCCACCTCCTGCCGCTCATAATACTGAGCCATAGTTAACAAGGACGCAGGGGTCGCCGTGGCCCAGGAACTTTCACTCAATTTCAATCGCTTAGCAATCTCTGGTAGGAGATTAGCCACATACTTATCTACAAACAAATGCCGACCCGTATCGTCAGTTAAAGATTGACCACTGTAATCATGAAATGCCTCCTCGAAGCGTGTAAAGAAATCTGAGACTGTTTCATCTGGTTTCTGCTTGCACGACGTTAACATGGTCCAATCTATCTTTTTGGCAGGAACGAGCGTTTTCAATTTATGCAAAATAGCTGCCGGAAGATCTAGAATTAGCTGACAAGGCTTACATGCTGGTTCTCTATCTAAATCTGCAGCATTTATCTCTTTCCAGGTCCCCCCCAAAATCGTTTCGTCATTAGTTTTACGAATTTGCCTCCACATATCAGGTGGTAAAATTAGCCCAAAAAACAAATCTATATCTACAAGAGTCATCACACAAGACGATATAGCCCCCTCTACCCCCTCATAGAATGCCGCTGGGTTCTTTCGGAGATCAGGTAAAGAGTTTTTCAGTGCCATAACATCTGCCCTATTCCATGGCGTATATACCCAATTGTACACAAAATACCCTTTCGCATCCTTCGACAACTTATCATCATCCGTACCTTCCCCTTTTGGTGGAACATACAAAGGCGCCGCTTCACGCATAGGCATAACATGCAACGCAGAGCTCTTATCTGAACCACGAAGAGAACACTCCTTAACCGCCTCATCATTTCCCGGCTCAGACTCCTTTTGCCTCCGTTTCCGTTCCTGTCGCAAATGGGTTGTCTCATCTCGCAGCGCAATCAAATGCTTGAACAGGTCATCAACATCTGTAAGATCAAAATCACCTTTAGCTAAATTCTCACGATACACCGACAAAACTTTAGGCTCTAACGTATCAGAAAACTCACGATATGCGCTTACAACTTCATCCGCTAGGCTGGACAAAAAATACATTAATTCAAGATCCGACCACCCCGTTTTCTCTGATATCAATTGATCCTGAGTAACACTATGCTTATTCACTTTGCGAGCCCAACTACGTAAATGAGCGGACCTCTCCGCGGTAAACCTGAGAGCCGATACACCCTTCTTGCCCAACTTATCCCGTCCGTCATCATCAGAATCCACAGCTGGAGCCGTCGGCGTAACGTACGGAGGCGGTGACCGATCTAACAAAGAGAAATCATCAATTTCATTATTAAGGACAGGATAAAGTGGTCGGCGAATAGGAAATTGACCAGTCGTTAGCAATTTACGCTCCCGTTCCTCCCTTTCTTTCTTCTCCTGAGCCTCCTTCTCCTCCAGCTGTAAAGCCTTATCCCGAGCAGCCTTGCGCTGCTCTTTGTCCGCCAAGGCAACCTCACGCTTCATTCGTTCACGCGCCGCTTTCTCCCACATTCGCACACAATCAAACATGTTTTGTCTAGACCTGCGTTGAAACATACATTGCTCTACAAATTGGATTTTACTCAAATCGTACGACCCGTGTAGGGGCCATTGCAATTCGGGATCGGCCTTAGTGTACTTATGCCATAATTTACCGTACATAATAGGGGGGAGGCCAAACTTAATATACATCTCCCTATTTGGTGTTCCCTCTGGGGGAGCCGGCTGTGATTCCGCTAACCTAATCGAGGTACCATCTCCTAAATAACACATTCCCCGGAGTGTGCTAAAAACAGGCATGTTCAAAGAGTATCACGAAAGCGTGACACCGGACCAAATGGCACTTACAGTTCTTCGCACGATTGTGCCGCTCAAAGGAAAAAACAAAGTTAGAGAAACATCTCTACATGCCTGCCTATGTGAAGTGCACTACACATATAAGTTCAAAGATCACAAATTCAAAATGTTAGCTAACTCAAATCAAAGTTCATAGAATTCGGCAAGCGTCCTCACCGATCACAAAGCA
Organism: Lissotriton vulgaris; assembly: GCF_964263255.1. NCBI lineage: Eukaryota > Metazoa > Chordata > Amphibia > Caudata > Salamandridae > Lissotriton > Lissotriton vulgaris. The sequence goes on along the minus strand of NC_141694.1, from coordinate 1,381,421,339 downwards.
CAGATTTTCAGTAAGCGTCCGAAGACTACCTTACCGAACACAATTCGTAGGACTTCAGTAAGCGTCCGAATACTACCTTACCGAACACAAAGCTTACCAAATACTCAACTGTCCAGGTTCCAACTGCCAAGGTCTTGTAAGCCAAATCAGCCAAACGGCACTCTCTCAGTGATGCGGACACTTCGAAAACTCAGTCGGAGACCGGCGCCACCTGGAAGGTCAGATCGGAAGGAAAGGAAAAAACACCGTGGCAGCCAAGACTCGGGTCACTCGTGGCAGCGCGCGCCCATGGCGGATTTCCAAGCCTTCGTCACGACCTCTCCTTCGGGCATCCGAGTCGCCGATGAGTCCCTTCGTGGTCGCCAATTGAAGTATTTCGGGGTTCCCAAGGCCTACACGCTCCAGAGATTACCCACTTACACACAAGAACTGTTGGCACGGAAACTGTAAAATGCAAAGAACAAGTTTATTAAGACCCCATGGGGTGGTGGTACACTCAAACAGCACCCTTCGGTAATGCAAGAGGTATCACACCGAACACCGGTGTGACCCCGTTTATATACAATTTTGGGGCAATAAAAGATAGGCGGCATAAGTTAAGACACAGTTTTAGAGACATATATGGTCATGTTTTGGAACACTGCCAGCTCATTGGTGGGTTTCAAACCCGTTGGTCAGTTAGCGGCACATTCCTGAGGGTTTACGGGTCAGTAAGAACTGCGCATGTGTGGCTTGACCAGTACTAAAAATAGCCTGTTGCTGGGCAGATGAGAGTGGTCAGTGGAACGGACAAAGGACTAAAGGGCACGTCGGCCACGAGGCCGCTCATGGTCTAAGATGGCCGCTGCAACATTCAAAAATGGCGTTTATCGTATATAGCCAAGTTAAGGAGGACAACGTGTAGGTTCAGCTAGTCGCTAATCCAAGCGGGCCAATTACGACAGGATCATCCGGTGGGGCGTATCTCCACCTATTCACAGTCACCAGTTGCGAGGCCCAGTAGTACAGCCGTATATCAGGAAATGCTATGCCTCCATCATACCATCCCTTCACCAATTTCTGAAGCGCTATCCTCGGGGCCTTCCCAATCCCATAGCAGTGTACGCACCCCCCCCTCCACTGCATTAAAGTATTCATCTGGAACTCTATGTGGGCACTTTTGTAAAATACCTAGAAACCGCGGAAGAGCAAGAATTTTAAAAAGAGCAGCACGACCAACCAGTGACAATGGCAGAGATCTTCAATGTTGGACATCAGCTCGCACAGTGTCAACAAAGGCGCTAAATTGCGACCATAAAAGAGGGCCGGATCTGGCGTGACAAAGATTCCCAGGTATCTAAAACAATCTTCCGAGGCCATCAGAGCACAGTCTTTTGGAAGAGGCAGGGTCTGTCCGTGAAGCACATACAATACCGACTTGCCCCAATTATTAGCGTACCCTGAATAATTTCCAAAATTTGTAAAAATATTAAGGACCATATGAAGGGACCTAAAGGGGTTTGCAAGATATAACACTATATCATCTGCGTAAAGTGATATTCTATCTTCGCAATCATGGGACCACCGCAGACCCCTGGTCATAACATCCCGCCGTATCCAAGGTCTCCAGCATAAGCGCAAACAACAGTGGCGACAGAGGGCAGCCCTGTCTGGTGCCTCTTCAGAGAGAGAACTGCCTGGATGTGTAGTTGTTTACTCTGACCTGCCCTGATATGTCCGTATAAAGTAGCCGCACATATATGACCATTCAATTGAGTCAAACACCATGGAAGAATCAAGGGACAGTATGACTGCATCTTCTTTTAGGTATCTCTGACGAGCCAGCACGTTGTGGAGCCGACGGATATTAAGAGCCGTATTCAGACCTGGCATAAAGCCCGACTGGTCCGGGTGCACCAGGGAGGATATTACTGTTCTCAGCCGCGTAGCGAGCACCTTCGCCACTACATTAATTAAAGAAATTGGTCTGTAGGAACGACAATCTTCCACTGGATTACCAGACTTGTGTATCACCACAATGCTTGCCAGTCGTTGATCTGGGGGTAAGGTTCCCTTTTCCCAGCTCTCCTGATACATTCCCCGCAAGTGCGGGACCACCTGGTAAGCCACTACCTTAAGAAACTCCACCGGGGTACCATTAGGCCCCATTGCCTTACCTGATTTAATTTGGCCAATGGCCCTCCGAATCTCCTCATCGGAGAGATCCACTTTTAGTAGCTCCCTGTCCACTTCCGAAAGAGTCGGCACATCACATTCCGCCAACAGCTGACGTGTCTCTTCCGCGTTATATATGGCCGAAGGCGAGTACACTATTTCGAAGTAGTCGGCAAATGCATATGCTATTTCACCTGGGTAATATATAACTTCCCCATTTGGCGTCTTTAGTCGGGGCACCCACCTTGCCCCTTGCTCCTTCCTTTCCAACCATGCCAGCGTCTTCCCTGCCCTGTCCCTAAGCTCATATAATCTATGATGGGTAGTCGCCTGTTTAGCCAACATATGCTCCCGAGCTTTTAGTTTGTACTCCCCCTTCTTGAGCGTTAGGCTATGCATATTCTCATCCGAAGGATGAAGCGCATATTCCGCCTCAAGTTGTCTAAGTGCTTCCTCCAGCTGTGTCAAAATCTCACGCCGTTTTGTAACATATTGCATTTTCAGCGATAGGGCATATCCCTCCAAAACCACCTAATAGGCTTCCCAAATTGCCTGTGCTGACACTACGGAGCCCACATTTTCTTCCATAAAATATCCAGTCTGCATCCCGAGCTCCTCTTTAATATCCGGGATTTTGAGCAGCCATGGATTAATGACTATAGTGCGACTCTGCTGCCGATCCCCATGGGTAAAGTCCATCCTCACTGGGGAATGGTTGATAGGCCTCGAGGATATGACTTGGGCCGCCTGAAGTTACCCACCGAGGCCGTGTATGTTAGAAAGTAGTCAATCCGGGAAAGGTTGCAATGTACACTAGAGAAGTAGGTAAAGTCTATAGGAACGCCTTGCAACTCTTGCCCCACATCTGAGAGACCCAGTGCCATGGTAAAGTCTGCCATAAGCTCATTTGGCCTTTTGCCCTGTCATTTTGGGTGTCTATCTGTTGAGTCGTTCATGGTCATATTGTAGTCCCCCCCCATTAGTAAGACCTCCCATCTGGAAGGTCCGTTAGCACACGGCCCAGCCCTACTAAGGCCGCCTTACCCAGCGCCAGTGGCAAATAGACTGAGAGTATATTTAAGGCTCTCCCTCTGAACCTCCACAACTGAGAACGCCCAGCAGAATCCGCCCATGTGTTAAAAACTATCAAGGGAACCTTTCTCTTGACTAGAATACATGTACCCCTGGAGCCAGTGGTGTAGTCAGCATGTACAAGGAGCTTATAACGCTATCTGTTTAGGGCCTTACTTTTGTTACAAACCAAGTGGATTTCCTGCAAAAGGACTAGGTCCGGGGATTGTCTCTTTAGGTATTTTTGAACAATGCCTCTTTTTATGTTATCCCCCAGCCCATTAACATTCCAGGTAAGGACAGAGAGCACTGGATCACAGTCAACCACCATCTAACAATAAGATAAACATCATAGCACAGGTCAGAAACATGGTCAACAATATCATACACAGCCTGCATAGAAAGGGATTCGCACCAGTTATCAGTCTGTCATATAGAAGCAAACCATAAAAAGTAAAACAGTGTATCTCGTTACAGTCACAGTGAAAACTGTCTTTCAGATCGAAAATACAGATCAGTACTTTGGCAACAACAATCTCCCCTCCATCTCCCCAGCCCCCCCACCACTCTGTTTCCCTGCCTGTGGATTTAGAACTACCCACCCCCAAACATGGCAGAGTGCCTCTCACCCCCCGAACATACTTGAAATGCAGGGGGAACCGATCCCCCCACCCGCAGATACAATATACAAATATGCGAATTCACAGCCATCCTTGCAATGCTAAAACTAAGCAACATCATATCACATCAGTATA